>NC_079315.1:103369031-104659531 GCF_029931775.1 Euleptes europaea
TGGTGGTATGCCAGGGCCTTCCTCTGCATAGCAACCCTGGTATTCCTTGGTGGTCTCCCATCCAAATATGAAACAGGGCTGACCAATGATGTAGACCTGTGTGTGTAAAGTGCCGTCAAGTCGCAGCCGACTTATGGCAACCTTTTTTTACAGTTTTTTTAAAATCAGTGCACAAAAGCACATTGCTAAGACAGAGATGGGAATGATGCAAATGAAGGAGAACAGCTAGATATGAGTCTAGTAGCACGATAGAGACCAACAAGATTTCCGGGGTATAAGCTTTCGGGAGTCAAAGCTCCCTTTGTCAGATACCAGAGACTCTGGAAGCTGGAGAGACTCTGGAAGCTGTGGTGGTGTTTGCATGCTCAGGTGTCTACATTCATTGTAGAAAAAGTTCAAGCCAAACCAAATTTAAACAGCGGAACATAGCACAGTACAGAATTCTGGAATGATAAAAGAAGAGAACAGAGAAAATGCCTGTATTCCTCATGGTCATTAGCACAATTCAAAAGGAGGGTAGCAAAAGAAGAGGAAGAGAACTTGCATACAACTGGACTTGCGTTCTGGCCGTGTTCTTTTCCCTACACACAAAATGAGTGTACAGCTTGAAAGAGGATATTAATCAAGGACTTATGTCCATCCCAAAGATCCTACATCTCCTGCTGCCCAGGAAGATGCTCAGATTCTTGTGGGGGGGTGTTAAGTGCCATCAAGTTGCTTCTGACTCATGGCGACCCTATGAATCAAAGTCCTCCAAAACGTCCTATCTTTGACAGCCTTGCTCAGATCTTGCAAACTGAAGGCAGTGGCTTCCTTTATAGAGTCAACCCACCTCTTGTTGGGTCTTCCTCTTTTCCTGCTGCCTTCAACTTTTCCTAGCATGATTGTCTTTTCCAGTGACTCTTGTCTTCTCATAATGTGACCAAAGTACAGTAGCCTCGGTTTAGTCATTTTAGCTTCTAGGGTCAATTCAGGCTTGATTTAATCTATAACCCACTTGTTTTTTGTTTTGTTTTGGGTGGTCCAAGGTATCCTTAAGACTTTCATCCAACACTACATTTCATAGGAATCTACTTTCTTCCTATCAGATTTCTTCATTGTCCAGCTTTCACACCCATACATAGTAATAGAGAATGTGATGGCATTAATTAACTTGATCTTGGTTGCCAGTGACACATCCTTACACTTCAGAATCTTTTCTAGCTCCTTCATGGCTGCCCTTCCCAGTCTCGATCTCCTTCTGATTTCTTGGCTGCAGTCTCCCTTTTGGTTGACAATGGAGCCAAGGAATAGAAAAGTACTGAACAATTTCAAATTCCTCATTGTCAACCTTAAAGTTGTGTAATTCTCCTGTAGTCGTTACTTTTGTCTTCTTGATGTTCAGCTGTAGTCCTGCTTTGGCACTTTCTCCTTTAACTTTCAGCATTAGTCGTTTCAAGTCTTCACCATTTTCTGCCAGTAATGTAGCATCATCAGCACATCTCAAATTGTTAATGTTCCTCCCCCCCAGTTTTCACTCCACCTTCATCTAAATATAATTCAGTTATGTTCTGCGTACAGATTGAATAGAGAGGCTCAGATTCTTACCAGCCTGATACTAGCTGTGCTTTTTTTAGGATAACCAGGGTCCTTCTAATCATCATGTAGAAGTAGAAATTTTGACAGTTGTCACTAGGGAGGCTCCTGAAATTCTCTTCAGCCAAATTTCTCTGCCAGGTTGGATCTGTCCATTCTTTGTGCTGACAAGATGCAGTGAACCCAATGACACTTCTCCCAGCACCTTCAAGTCGTTGCCTATCTAATGGCGAAGTAAAATGTATTCAAATCAAATATGTACTTTTGAAATGCTGGAAAAATTCCAGAGAGAGGCGTGGAAGGCCAAAGGAACCGAATACCTGCCCACAGAAAATCAGAGAAGCCACAATGGAACAGTGCATGGGAATTTGTTCACTCCTAGCCATTGCTGGTTCTCACACAGCCAGTGTGAATGGCTATAAATCACTATTTAGGGATTTTTGCATAGATATGGAGGAAGAAGAGTCCCTCTGTAATTGTCCACAAGTTGCATCAGCAGAACTACTGGTGGTGCCTGATAGGAAGAAGAAGAAGAAGAAGAGTTGGTTTTTATATGCCGACTTTCTCTACCGCTTAAGGCAAAATCAAACTGGCTTACAATCACCTTCCCTTCCCTGTGAGGTAGGTGGGGCTGAGAGAGCTCTAAGAGAACTGTGACTAGCCCAAGGTCACCCAGCTGGCTTCATGTGTAGGAGTGGGGAAACCAACCCAGTTCACCAGATTAGTGTCTGCTGCTCATGTGGAGGAGTGGGGATTCAAACCCGGTTCTCTAGATCATAGTCCACTGCTCCAAACTATGGACAGTCCTCCAGGTGTCCATTCAGACCCTTTTGGTTTGGGTCCAATTTTAGAAGAATGCGCTGATTCTGTGTTTATAATTCTGTGCCAGGCTATGGTTGAGGGCAGTGACTGTTCCATCATGACTGGCCCCCCTGTGCTCTCTGCACCCTCTGCCCATTTTTTCTGTATTCTATATATTGATCTATCTTCTGCCTTCCACCTGGCTATGATGCCACCGGTACTCATTTTAAAGGCATCATTAGACTTTCTGGCTTAGTCGAATTGTTAAAATGTGTTAATGATTTTAATGCTATTGTTGTTGGTAGGTTGGGGTTTTTTTATATGCCGACTTTCACCACCACTTATGGGAGAATCAAACTGGCTTACAATCACCTTCTCTTCCCCTCCCCACAACAGACACCTTGTGAGGTAGGTGGGACTGAGAGAATGTGACTTGCTCAAGATCACCCAGCTGGCTTCGTGTGTAGGAGTGGGGAAACAAATCCAGTTCCCCAGATTAGCCTCCTCCGCTCATGTGGAGGAGTGGGGAATCAAACCCGGTTCTCCAAATTAGAGTCCACCGCTCCAAACCACTGCTCTTAACCACTACACAACACTGGCTCTCTTGATTGTATAATGTTGAATTTCAACTGTTGTAAGCTGCCTTGAGCCTGACTTTGGTTGGGAAAGGGCAGGATAAAAATCTAATAAATGAAATGAATCTAAACTAATACTTTTGGGGATCATTATAATCATTTGCTAGATTTTCTAAAATGCTGAATACAATCATCCAACACTCCTTAAAATTCTATTGGAATTTTTTTTAAAAAAAGACTTTATACTTCTCACTCTTGTCTCTCTCTGCTCCCCCTTTCCAATCAATAAATGCCATTCAGAAATCACTTTAAGCAATTTGCTGCTGTTCCAGTTTTGGCACCCCACTTCCTTGTTTTGCAAGAGCTGGCTGTAATGGATAAACTATAATAATCTAATTTGGCTCATGCCACTTCCGCGTGCAAGAATAATTGAAAGCACATTCACATAGCATTAGTCTATGCAATTTGAAAAAAATATCTCGCACTTACTGGAAAATAAATGAACGATTCTGGTTTGAAAATCACACCGGTACTGGAAAAACATCTCAGCAACTGGCTGCTTACGAGGCTTTAATATTTCAGAGAATATAAGTCTCCCGCACTATATGAGAATCTGGGTTGCTCATCTGGCAGATTCTTTATGTTAAGGCAGAAGTTGCTCCCTCTTGTTCGGGCCATGGCTCTTTGCAATCCTGCCAATGCGGTTGCTTGAAACCAGAAGAATGCATTCCCTGGCTCTTGCTGGTCATAATCTTACTTGCTGGTCGTAATGTTACCTGCAGGAGTAGGGCTGCCAACCTCCAGGTAGTAGCAGGAGACTGTCTGCTATTACAACTGATCTCCAGCCAACAGAGATCAGTTCACCAAGAGGAAATGCCCACTTTGGCAATTGGACTCTATGGCATTGAAGTCCTTCCTCTCCTCAAACCCCAAGCTCCTCAGGCTCCTCCCCAAAAACCTCCCACTGGTGGCGAAGAAGGACCTGGCAACCCTATGCAGGAGGAGAATCCACACAGTCATGGTGAAGTAAGGTGATAAATGCAAAATTAATGGAGGGTGTGTGCTGGTCTGACTGTAATAGATTGTTAGTTTGTTCATTCATTGTGTGTTTGTGGGGGGGGGGGTACATGAACACACATGATGCTGCCTTATACTGAATCAGACCCTTGGTCCATCAAAGTATTGTCTACTCAGACCAGCAGCGGTTCTCCAGGGTCTCAGGCAGTCTTTCACATCACCTACTTGCCTAGTCCTTTTAACTGGAGTTGCAGGGGATTGAACCTGGGACCTTCTGCATGCCAAACAGATGCTCTACCACTGAGCCACAGCTCCTCCCCTAGGAACTAGGAAAATGAACTCATAGGTATTGCCTGCATACCACCACGCATATCTTTGCAGCCAAAAGAGCTACAATTTTTTTTCAAAATGAAAGTGGTGAATTCAGGGTCCAATACTAAATTGGGATGGAAACAAACATTCAGGTCTGAGTTCAGATCAGTTTTTCTCATATTCTATAATGTCAAAGGATTCACTGATCCATTGGGTGGTGGTTGTTATTGGTATGCTCGAACACCTGTTAGGTATGCTCGAACACCTGTTCGTTCTGCTCCTGTCCTGCTCACAAGTTGCAAACAGGGCGCTGATGGATTGCCAGGCTGCTTAGCTGGATCCAGATGGGTTCAGATGCACCTGGTTGCATGACTGCACTGCATTCTTTCATTATTGGGCTTACTCACCACTGCCACACACCCCCTACCACCATCTGCCAGTGCCACGGCCTCCCAGTTTACAAAAGATCATACAGTAAATTGGAAAAAAAGAGAGGTTTGTTCAGTTGAGACTTACAATGTCGTGTATCGTTGTCTGCTTATGAACCCATCAGATCTTGCAGTGAGTTTGCATCCTTAAGACCCCAAATGGCCATTCCTTGTAACACCCCCCCCCCATTCTGACTTGGATATAAGGGCTGATGGACCTTCATTCCTGTTTGCATCTGATGAAGTGAGCTTTGGCTCATGTAAGATTATACCCTGGAAAATTTTGTTGGTCTTTAAGGGGCCCGAGGGCTCGAATTTCGTTCTACTGCTACAGACCAACATGGCTACTCACCTGAGTCTATCTTCTTGGACAGTAGTTGCTCACTGGGCAGGTGCAAGAAGCATACAAAGCATTCTGTCTGATGTCAGTCATTTAAAGGATGCATCGGACAACCCTGGAACCAAGAGGGGATGAACGCTAAGGGATTCTGTTATGAATCAGAGAAGATGGATCGTGATTGTGGTTACAGAAGAGTCAGATCACAGCACACAACAAATTGGGAAGAAAAGCAGGATAAAAAAAATATCTACATGAATAAATAAACGGCTCTTGTCTTGTGTGAGAGATGTGATTGGTGGGTTTTGCTCTTTTCCAAGCTGCTGTAGTTGTACAAATCACAGTGGCTATGTGTATACCCCCACACAGAGATGGTGGTCCACACAACTGAAGAAGAAGAAGAGTTGGTTTTTATATGCCGACTTTCTCTACCATTTAAGGCAGAATCAAACTGGCATACAATCACCTTCCTTTCCCTTCCCCACAACAGAAACCATGTGAGGTAGGTGAGGCTGAGAGAGTTCTGAGAGAACTGTGACTAGCCCAAGGTCACCCAGCTGGCTTCATGTGTCAGAGTGGGGAAACCAACCCAGTTCCCCAGATTAGCAACCACCACTCATGTGGAGGACTGGGGAATCAAACCCGGTTCTCCAGATTAGAGTACACCACTCCAAACCACCGCTTTTAACCACTACACCACGCTGGCTCCCACACCATGCTGGTGTTTGTACATTCTGGATCCCTTGCAAATTTGTGCATATGCTCACATGGAGCTAGCCAAGCACATGCACATAAACACATGAAGCAGCCTTATACTGAATCAGACCACTGGTCCATCAAGGTCCGTTTTGCCTACTCAGTCTGGCAGCAGCTCTCCTGGGTCTCAGGCAGAGGTCTTTAACATCACCTACTGCCTGGTCTTTTATTAACTGGAGATGCCAGGGACTGAAGCTGGGATCTTCTGCATGCCAAGCAGATGTTATACTGCTGAGCCACAGCCCCTTGCATAGATCTGGCTATAATGAAATACACGGATAGAATTTCTGGGAACTAAGCACTAGCAATAGGGTAGACAAAGTGATCGAAAGGCATTCAGGTTAAATGGATCTCAGCTTTTCCTTCAGATCCATCACAGACGAACAATGTAGCTTCCGAGTGAAAAAAGGCATTAAATCATATTGATTGCCTTTGAAGTTTGCCCAAGTTAATGCTTTATTAATCTGTTTTACAAAATTATCTGAACAATTACTCAGATGCTTGTGTTCCCAGAACAGCTGCAGGGAAACCATTAAAATCCTGACTAATGCCACGGGTGGTATTATCCAGCAAAAGTTGTGGGATACTGATTCTCGTATTGTACATTTGGGAGCTCGGGTTTCAGAAAGCAAAAGGATTGGCAAAGTTGAGAAACACCACCAAACATCCCTTCGAAAACTCAGAGAGAATAATTTATGCAGCTGAGCACCGTGCCCAAAAAGACAAGCAGGAGTGTGAATTGTTTGAATGACTCAGCCGGGTTCATGTGTTCCACCGGTGATCCAAGAATGCTGACGTGTCTATTGCTTAATCACATTGTTCGATGGACTGTCTGCTGCCGCTCCCAGCATTGAGAATATTAGCTAAGAATCTATCTCAAAAGTGGCCTCAAGCTTTACAGCAGTTCTGCACCTGCAATTTTACTTAGCTAGGGAGGAATCTCACATACAGGAGGACAGTGTGAGAAAAGAAGAAGAAGAAGAGTTGGTTTTTACATACCGACTTTCTCTACCAGTTAAGGAAGAATCAAACCAGCTTACAATCACCTTCCCTTCCCCTCCCCACAACAGATACCCTGTGAGGTAGGTGAGGCTGAGAGAGTGTGAGTAGCCCAAGACCACCCAAGGAGTGGGGAAACAAATCCAGTTCACCAGATTAGCCTCCTGCCGCTCATGCGGAGGAGGGGGTTCTGGAACCCGGTTCTCCGGATCAGAGTCCACTGCTCCAAACCACCGCTCTTAACTACTACACCACGCTGGCTCTCTGCCAGTGGGATTGAGGGTTAAAAGCATAGGGTTGCCAGCCTACTGGTGGCTCCTAGAGATCTCCCAGAAGTACAACTCATCTCCAGACCACAGAGACCAGTTCCTCCTGGAGAAAATGGCTACTTCGGAGGGTGGACTGTATGACATTATACCCTCCTGAAGTTCCTTCCCTCCCCAAACCCTTCCCTCCTCATGCCCCAGATCTCTAGGGATTTCCCAACCTAGAGTGGGCCACCTTATCAAAACAGCAGGGAAGAGAAGCTTGAAATCGTCCCTAATCTTTCCTTTTTAGCAGTGCATGGGTGCAGCAGGAAATGCTGATCGATTAGATGTTCCCATGGCAGGTTCAGAGAAAGGCTCTTCAGAAGTTTTGATCACACATACTGGGAGGCCAGAAACAGTGCAGAAGTCCGTCTTGATACATGTGGTCGTCATGTTGCTTGAACGGGGCCACACACAGGTCTTCAGCTTTGGTACACGTGAACCAGGATCCTGAAAAATCGAGCAACATGGCAAACATGTATGTCGGGAAGATTGTGGGCAGTGCACACTCTAGATATGCGCAGTGGGCAGGATACTGGTACATACGACTGCAATGCGAAGACCCTTCATACATGTGCTTTCATCACACATTATTATGTATTTGAAGATTATATGCCATAAAGAAGGGTATATGTCTAAAAAGAAGTGAGGCCCAAGTATGAAGTGGCCCTAAGTCTGCAATCCTTGTTAAAAAAAATATGTATAACAGATGGTTAAGAGAGCCAGCATGGTGTAGTGGTTAAGGGTTGTGGTTTTGGGTGGTGGGCTCTGATATGGAGAACCGGGTTTGATTCCCCACTCCTCCACATGAGCGGCGGAGTCTAATCTAGTGAACTGGAATTGTTTCCCCACTCCTTGGATGACCTTGGGCTAGTCACGCTCTCCTAGCCCCACCTACCTCACAGGGTGTCTATGGTAAGGAGGGGAAGGTGATTGTAAGTCACTGCCTTCAGTGGTAGAGAAAGTCGGCATATAAAAACCAACTCTCCTTCTTCTTCTTCCAGATGGAAGTTTACAAAGCCTAATGGCTTCCACACAGGTTGGGTCCAACAGCAAAACTTGCCAATTTTTGGCTCTCTTCTCGATTTTGATTCTTTGCTTATTCAGACTACTGAGATTTACATCGCGGCAGCAGCCAAACAATAAATTACTGGGCTGGACAGAAAGTTCTTTCCTCACTTACACAGCAGTGTTTTGGCAGGCTAAACGGTAGCTCCTCTCTTCCTACTGCCCAACTTGGGATGGAAACCTCAGGGGTTTAAGTACGTTTCACAGGACTTACAGACCTCATTGGGTGCCACTGCTTTGCTGGATTTATTCCTGTGACGTTAATAACAGAGAAGTATAGCAGCTCCTGCCGCCTATCTCCATGCTGGGAAAAGATGCACCTAAAACAACATTGTTCTCTACATTTCTAGTTTTTGTAAAAAAATATATGTCTGAATGTCTGTGTATCAGGCTGCACTTGAAGAAACAAAAAACATGGCCTGTAAAAATGTAGCAACCCTAACGGGAACACTAGTCCTGCATAAACATCCGGTTGTGTACACACCGAGGGCAAACTGGGCTTTATGTCTGCCGTGAGTCGGCAGTTCCCGGACCCATTTTACAGATAAGGATCATGTGCACTGACTGCAGCACATGCACCGCCACGGTGGGCGAACAAGGGCCCCCACAGCCATTTCAGTTTGGGGAAATGGTGCAGAGAGGAAGCTAGAAGCTCTTGCCCTGAGCTTAGGGTTGCCAGCTCCTGGTTGGGAAATACCTGGAGATTTGGGGGCTAGACAATAAACCGAGGCTCTAGAACCCACCTCACTATACAGTCTGTTCTGGTAATCCAAACCTGGGGAATGTCATCATTCCACTAGATGCATCTTAAGGCCAAATTACACAATAAACATAGGCTGGTTTTACACCCATTTAAATGTCCTGGGTTCATTTGTAATGTTGTAAGAATCATAGGGTTGGAAGGGACCACCAGGGTCATCTAGTCCAACCCCCTGCACAATGCAGGAAATTCACAACTACCTCCCCTCCCACACATCTCGTGACCCCTACTCCATGCCCAGAAGATGGCCAAGATGCCCTCCTGCTCATGATCTGCCCAAGATCACAGAATCGGCATTGCTGACAGATGGCCATCTAGCCTCTGCTTAAAAACCTCCAGGTAAGGAGCTCTTACCACCTCCCAAGGAAGCCTGTTCCACTGAGGAACCGCTCTGTTAGAAAATTCTTCCTAACTGTAATGTGCAGAGTATGCTGACAATCATGGGAGTGATTTCTATACCTCCCCCCAGATGTTAAGTTCCCATGGTTGAGTATTAAGCCAGTTATATCTGCACAGTGTACCCATAGGGCTCTCACAAACTTTATGTATTCTGTTCTTAGGATTCCCATGACAGGGAATCCTTGTTCAGATGCACTCTAGAAGTGATGCAAATGAAGGGTCTGTATGTATCCCCAAAATCCCAGCAATACAAATCAAGTCGCATTCAGTTCCTGTCAGTATTATCCAGTCAACATGTTTGCATAGGAGTCCCGTTTCAGGAATTGTGGGGGAAACTGTCTTGAGATGGAAGAAAAATGAAAACATTTATAAGAAACAGCCCATGATGTGAACAAAAGGGGTACAATATCAATCTTCACAGCCAGGTCCCAGAGAGAATGGATGGAAATGAATATAGAAGTTCTACCAAGCCCAGGGGAAGCCATTCTTGTGTTGTCTTCTGTATGAAGAAAGCATGTTTTCTTACAAAGCTGAAAATATGCGGTCTGTTTCTAGTAGAACGATGCTCAAAATGTTGGCAAGGAATGGATAAGAAAAGAAGCAAATTGATAAAATACTTCTAGAGATGTTTAACTGGCAGTGGATCAAAGCAATAAAGACCAAAAAAAAAAGAGAGAGAGAGAGAGAGAGAGAGAGAGAGAGGTCCCCTGTGAAAAACCCTTTCCCCGAAGCAGGAACCACAGGAAATTTATTTCAAGATGGTCTGTGAATGGCTGGATGGTTCCCACATTGGTGGGAAGAGATGGCAGAGAGATGGTGGGAAGAGTTCTTCAGTTATATGAAATAGATTTGTTGCTTTTTGATAATATGAACGTTGTAGAACTTAAGCAACCAGGCGTAGCTCAGGCTATTTCGATGGCCTAGATAAAAATTAATCATGTATGCAAGGAGGATGGAAAAGATTATTTCTGCTTGAGGGAGTAGAAGGGTCGAGGGTGGGAAAAGAATTGAGTTTTCCTTTAACACTTTCCTAGCTGTAGCCCTTTCCCTTGATCCATACACACAAATGCGTTCTTTAGCTCCATTCACTTGTATGGAGTGAGGGAAAGGAGGCAGCACTAAGAAAACCAAGAGGGTAGAACTTAGCGTTGCCAACCTCCTGGTGGGGGCTGGAGATCTCCTTCGATTACAACTGATCTCTAGGCAACAGAGATCAGTTCACCTGGGGGAAATGGCCACTTTGGAAGGTGGATTCTATGGCATTATACCCACTGATGTCTCTTCCCTCCCCAAACCCTGGCCTCCTCCGGCTTTACCCCCAAAATCTCCAGATATTTCCCAATCCGGAGCTGATAAAACTAGTGGAACTTCATTATTTCCCTTATGCTAAGGGAATGGAGGGTGGGGAATTGTGGTTCTCTAGGAAACATTTCCAAATAACCCTATAAGGTATTGTAACACAATGGTCTTGAACCCATAGGTCAGGGCCCCTGTATAGGGTTGCCAGGCCCCTCTTCGCCACTGGTGTAGGCTTACCAGGTCCCGTTGGTCGATTGGTGGGAGGTTTTCTGGGGTGTACAGTGCGTGCGCACGCCTGGCTCGATGCACCCGCGGGCCTGCGCCCCAACGAGCCCACATTACTTTTGGTTTACTCAGAAGTGATGGGGACACTCTCTCAATCTTGGCCGAAACTCTGTGGAAACCATAGAGTTTCGGCTGAATTTGCCAGAGCATCCACGTCGCTTCAGGATAAACCCTGAATTGATATAGGCACGTCACACGTGCGCGCGTGCACGGGGTGACCGCCGGCCCACAGCTGGTCAGCAGGCAGCCCGGTGGACTGGCGGTAGTTTACCTGCCATCACCGGGCACTTGGCAACCCTACACCGGTGGGAGGTTTTTGGGGTGGCGCCTGAGAAGGGTTTGGTTTGGGGACAGGAGGGACTTCAAAGCCACAGAGTCCAGTTGCCAAAGCACCCATTTTCTCCAGGGGAACTGATCTCTGTGGGATGGAGTTCAGTTGTAATAGCAGGAGATCTCCAGCTAGCACCTGGAGGTTGGCAACCCTACCTATGCAGCACGTATTGATGTCCAGAGATATCCAGAGATTCTGGCTCATCCTCTTGCTATCACACGACACATTGCAGTGAGTTCATATGACTTCTTGTCACATGCTTCCAGTTCAGAGGGTCCCATGTTGTCACCTGGGTGGGTAAAGGTTCTAGAAAGGTTGAAGACCACTGCTGTATGGGATATATAAATACCCACTTATTCCAAGAGCAAAGAAGAAGAAGAAGAAGAGTTGGTTTTTACGTGCCGACTTTCTCTACCACTTAAGGGAGACTCAAACTGGCTTACAATCACTTTTCCTTCCCCTCCCCACAACAGACACCCTGTGAGGTAGGTGGGGCTGAGAGAGCTCTAACAGAGCTGTAACTTGCCCACGGTCATCCAGCTGGCTTTGTGTGTAGGAGTGGGGAAACAAATCCAGTTCACCAGATTAGCCTCCACTGCTCATGTGGAGGAGTGGGGATTGGGGAATCAAACCTGGTTCACCGCTCCAAACCACCACTCTTAACCACTATACCACGCTGGCTGAAGCCATGCAAATTTTCTATAGGATGTCAGTGACTTCTTGTTAAAGATATTTTCTTAAATCTTAAATCTGGGGGTGTGGGGAGGGAGGTAGTTGTGAACTTCCTGCGTTGTGCAGGGGGTTGGACTAGATGGCCTCGGTGGTCCCTTCCAACACAATGACCCTATAATTCTATTTTTTAAAATTGTATTTATTTATTATTTTGATCATGATGTTTTTAACTCGAAAAGGCAATTTCAGCTTTGTCGACGAGAGCTTATGACCCTTAAACCTTGTCATTACGTTGCTTGTCCTAGCAAACATTCTCACCACGTTTTTACTTCCTCTTCACTGAGATACTGACTATGTTCCTACCCAATAATTGCCCTTTTTTGTAGCCAAGGGAAGATTGGCACAGTGACTGCCCGTGCTCTCTGTTTATATAACTCCGGCAAGACGTCACTGATGCTTTTATGGCTTTGTTTTACTCTTTTCACGTGGCTTTACTAAGTTCTTTTCCAACTGGCTAAAACATCATGTGAGGCTCCTGCGTGCTCTAAAGACTCTCAAATTCTTATTCTGGGCATGTTTTCATGGGCGTGATTCTGAAGAGATACATGAGACGATTGAGCTCACACAGTAACATTTTGCTGCTAATTGGAAGTGATGCAAAGCTACAGATCCATCATTTGCAAAGGCACAAGTTGTAATTCCCCCACTGTCGTCACTGTGCTGTCCTGGTCATAAATAAAGTGTGGTGGCTTTTCATTCTGGCTAATTAGATTCTGCAATATACACGAGCCAAGTACATTTGTGGACATTGGAGACTCTGGAACTTGAATTAGGAGCTTCATGGCCTGAGAACTAGGCTAGTAAACTACCTAACCTGGATGTATGCATGTCTCTCTTCAAGGGATGGGCTGTGGCTCAGTGGTAGAGCCTCTGCTTGGCATGCAGAAGGTCCCAGGTTCAATCCCCGGCATCTCCAGTTAAAGGGACCAGGCAAGTAGGTGATGTGAAAGACCTCTGCCTGAGATCCTGGAGAGCTGCTGCCGGTCTGAGTAGACAATACTGACTTGATGGTCCAAGGCTCTGATTCAGTATAAGGCAGCTTCATGTGTTTGTGTGTTCATGTGGCACAGAAGGGGAAAGAGGCATACAACATCAGATCCTGAGATCTGGCTGGCACTGTGATTCCTCTAGATATAAATACGAGGATCCTGGTAACCTGGTACCCCAACTGAGCCAAGACTGTTGAGAAGGGGGATTATCGAAGCAATGTTTTGGTCCATGGAGCTGAACCAGTCGTGTGATTTTTTTGGGGGGGGTAAGATGTTTGGGCTGATTTATCATGGTGGGAGGAGAGACACAAGGAATCTTTGTCTAGGGCTTACAACATCTCTCAGCAGCCCTTGAAGGGTTTTTTGATTTGTTTTGTTTTGCTGCTTCCTGTTCCAACCTATAACTCTAATAACTGATCTTATGGGCTCTGGCCAGGAGGACAACGACTCCTAATCGGGATTTGATATTGCTGCTGGCCCTCAAAGTGGATGTATTTCAAACCTACCAATCACTGGATCCAGTGATCTATCAGCAGAAGTCACTGATAGCTATGGGTCTGGTAGCTCCCCCACTCCTCAGCAGTCTCTTCTGAGATACTGATTCCTGGGGTTGTGGGATTCCTTGGGTTATGGGCTTCACATGGAATAATAGCCATGAAGCTTAGTGGGAAATAGTGAGGAGGGGTGAAATTGCCTTTCCTGCCTTTTTTTGACAGTGGAACTGCACTGACTGAGGAAAAAAGGAGGGAGTGATTTTGTCCTCTTCTGCTTCCTCACTGCAGTCCAGCATCCCATGTGGCTATTACTTCTTGTGGTCCTGCAAACCCAAGGAATAAACTTTCCTTAGGTTGACAGGGCCTTGCTGTGGGGAGTGGTGAAGATTTACAATCTCTGCACAGTGAATCACTGCATCCAACCGATATATCATATTTTGGACTTAATGTTAGAGGGTAGATCAAACAATCTACACAATGGGGTCAAGTATAGAAAGGGGGGATGTTTTGATATACCTGAGGGAAACACCCCCCTCCCCCCAGATTTTTCAGAAAAATCTAAAAAGAGGGGAAATATTTTGGGTTTTTTAAAACCTCCCCTAAAGGAGCAACGGCTGTGTTTCCCTGAATACCTAACCTCGAAAAAGAAACCCAAATGATTTCTCATGATATGGAAGATGTGTATGAATGGCTAATCCATTCCAGTGTGGTGATTTAGGGTATGTGCCCTGAGACTAATGCATTAGAATAGGTAAGTTAAAATTAAACTTTGTTAAATGAAACATTGTTAAACAACATGTTTTGTGTCAAAAGTGGGTTTGCTATACTGAGAAAATGTTCTCCTCTTCTGGGTGCACAGCAACCTTAAAGATGTATTAGTTACTGAGTGGTAGAAAAATCTGGGGGAAATGTGGTCATCTTGAATGAAAATTGAAGTCTAAAGAATAAAAGAACATGACTAATTTTGAGCTTCAAAACTGATGACAATTTGCTTAGTCAATGCTTTGCTTGGCTGTTCCTTCTGTTTGTAGTTAGGACAGAGCAGCCAAAAACAGGGAGGGGAAAACCACCACCAAACACCCTCACTGTGATTAAAAGGAGATACTTTGAATTGCTAGAAATACAGGGATGTTCCTGCTTTTCACATACTGACCTGGTTGTCCAGACGGGAAAGTGCTCCTTTTGACACACTCCCTGGACACACTATTCCTGCTACTGAAGGTACAGAGGAATTTCTCAGTGAGAGATTTTGTGCCTCTAAAGGGAACCCCCCCCCCCCACACACACACACATGCACAGATAGACCGGGCAGCTCTGTGCTTGCATTTTCTTTCTAAAACATTCACGTCCAGCTCTCTACAAGCACACAGAACATCTCTTAGATCACACAGATCCATTCTTTCTCAGGGTGAAATGTTATTATTTCAGCTCTGCCAAAACAGCAGTCGGACCGTTTGCTCTTTTTCATGACGTTGCAGGCTACAGCCCAAGGCTTCGCAATGTATTATGGGCAGAGCAGATAAAAGCCCAAATTGAAATCTAACTGATAGTGGGCCCCGCTCCTGCAGCCAGCCAATCAGAGCCCTGCGGCTGCACTATCAGGAGCACTCTTTCCAAAGACAGAACAAATTCTGGCCTCTAATTGATAGGGTTGCCAACCTCCAGGTAGTGAAGGAAAAATCAGACACCTCTGTACAATTATCAAAGGATGAGAAATTCAGTACAGGAATACAGCCGTAAATAATGCCAAATATATTCTGGCTAAATCTTTACAGTATGTGGTAATATAACCACCAACATCATATATTACCAACAAACAAGTGTATTTTTTCTTATTTATAGAATATTCCAACAGGTAAGTTTACAATCAATTCCTCTATCAAGTAAGTATTGAAGCAAAGTTCAATCGTTTCGGAGCACGAAGCCCAATTCTTCCCCAGTTCTTCCTATACAATACAATAAATTGTATACAATACAATACAATACAATACAATACAATACAATACAATACAATAAATTCTTCCTCAGTTCTTCCTATACAATACAATAAATAGATTTATTTATTGTATTGTATAGGAAGAACTGAGGAAGAATTGGGCTTCGTGCTCCGAAACGATCGTTTTCTCCTTCAATAGCCTGCTGTGCTGCAAAGAAAGAAATACACCTTAAAGGACATTTTTAAGTGAACTCTGCTTCAATACTTACTTGATAGAGGAATTGATTGTAAACTTACCTGTTGGAATATTCTATAAATAAGAAAAAATACACGTGTTTGTTGGTAATATATGATGTTGGTGGTTATATTACCACATACTGTAAAGATTTAGCCAGAATATATTTGGCATTATTTACGGCTGTATTCCTGTACTGAACCTCCAGGTAGTAGCTGGCCATCTCCTCCTATTACAGCTGATCTCCAGCCGATAGAGATCAGTTCACCTGGAGAAAATGGCCGCTTTGGCAATCGGACTCTATTGCATTGAAGTCCCCCCCCTCCCCAAATCACACCCTCCTCAGCCTCCACCCCAATAACCTTCCCGCAGTGACGAAGAGGGACCTGGCAACACTTGCAGTTGAGCATAGCTGTGGGAAATCTAAGACTTATGCCCTGATGTCTGGTTGCAGGGACATTGTGCGCCCCTTGGACTTGATGTTTCTTCACTGTGGTGTCCTTAAAGACCTTTTGTCATTTCAAGACTCAGTTAGACAGCGTGACTAACACACTTCTGAAGTTTGCATTTACGTTAAACAGATTAACATCCTTTTTTTAAAAATTAGGTACATTTTACTGAAGTCCACAGGCTCTTTGTCCTATCCTTCACTTTCTAACTTAATTAGGGTTGCCAGGTTCCTCTTCACCACCAGCGGGAGGTTTTTGGGGCTGAGCCAACCTTCAGGTAGTAGCTGGAGATCTTCTGCTATGACAACTGATCTCCAGACGATAAAGATCAGTTCACCTGGAGAAAATGGCCGCTTTGACAATTGGACTCTATGGCATTGAAGTCCCTTCCCTCCCCAAACCCCGCCCTCCTCAGGCTCTGCCCCCAAAACCACCCACCGGTGGCAAAGAGGGACTTGACAACCTTACCTGCTGCCCGTTCTTTTTGTTTTGTTTTGAAACTGGGCATTGAACCTGGGACCTTCTACAGGCACAGCAACTACTTTACATATGAGCCTAGCCTGCCCCTTAAATAACATTATAGATGAATGGCGCCTTCTTGTATTTGGGAAAGCTTTGTGCAACTGTTGTGTATGTACAACTCTGTCGCAATGAATTCGGGATCACATTTCAAATCCTTGCAAAATTGACGTGAGCACTTTTGGCTGCCTTTGTCCTTAGTGAGCGTCTGTCATTAGGGTTCAGAGTAGGGTTGCCAACCTCCACGTACTAGTAGTGGGAGATCTCCTGCTATTACAACTGACCTCCAGCCAATAGAGATCAGTTCCCCTGGAGAAAATGGCTGCTTTGCCAATTGGACTCTATGGCATTGAAGTCCCTCCTCTTCCCAAACCCCACCCTCCTCAGGCTCCACCCCAAAAACCTCCCACCAGTTACCAAGAGGAACCTGGCAACCATAGTTCAGAGCCCTTCCTACACCATCACTTGTAGAAGTGAATGTAGCATTCTTGTCGCATTGATCCCTCTCCTTGGAAAAACGCAGAGTTCCAAGCTTATATACATTTATGATCACTGATTGGTCCAATAAAGGGTATCATCTTAACCACTTTATCTTTTGGGGGGATTGGTTCATCTATACAAGCAGGAAAGCTGGTATAGGGAAAGGTGGTAGAAGAGAGCTTCCTTACAAAGACAATGGTGGGAGGAGATTGTGGGAGGGAGGGCAGAGCTTTGAACATCATCTCTTTTGCTCTGGGCTGGGCTATAGAGAGCCAGTGTGGTGTAGGGGGTAGAGTAACAAACTAGGCTCTGGGAGAGCCAGGTTTGAAGAACACAGGATGACTTGGGCCAGTCACAAGCCTGACCTACCTCATAGGGTGGTTGTTGTGAGGATTAAATGGAGGAGGGAGAGAGGGACATAAGACACCATGGGTCTTTACTGCAGACAAAAGCAGGGTATAAATGTCTAAATAATATAAATAAATATAGTTTGAAAAAGCAGCTATACAAGTCATGTATAAGGTGCTGCAAAGAGTGTAGAAATGGTTGAAATGTTCCTCCCTCCAATTTTCACTCCACCTTCATCTAAATCTAATCCATCTTTCCTAATTATATGGTCTGCATATAGATTGAAGAGATAGGGAGATAAAATACAACCTTGTCTGACACCTTTGCCAATTGGAAACCATTCCGTTTCTCCATATTCTGTTCTAACCATTATACTGAATGTTATTATAAACTACCCAATGTTAGGCTGCATTAAAGAGAGGATATAACATTGTAGAATCAAAGAAAATGTTTTCAATATGACTGATTTATTCAATTAAATGCAGTTTTTGCATCTGTGATATGCATGTAACATACTTTCAAATTTCCTTAAACTTGAATAAATCAATGGTGTTGAAAACAGTATGTTTCTACAAAACAATTCCCTCTCTTGGTTTTTATTGAGCTGAAACCATGATTTGGGTAGTGACTGGTTAGGCTTATTTAAGACCAGCAAGGTCATAGCCTTGAGATATATTCTTAGCTCCTTGCTTCATAGCAACTGTGCTATGAGTTGTAGTTTGGGTGAGCTGGTGATAAGGTCAGTTGTATTTTCTTTGGGTTCTTGGTAAGAGAAGTGATTTATTGAGGAGGCTGGCTAGGATTCTCATGGATTTTGTTGGCTTCTCCTCTTTTTCACAAAAGGGAAAAAAAGAAGCCATCCATCTAGTGGTTTTCAAGCGTTTCCTGAGTAAAACTAAACATCGGGATTGTAACGAAAAATCTGGGGGACACTTCAGCCTAGTTGCGTGCTCGAAACGGAAAAAATACAATTTTGAGTAACTCCAAGATTACACGTCCATTAAATATTATTACAAATTCAGAATGTGGCACAAAAAAAAACTAGTTTTTTATTGGCAAACACCTTTCAGCTGGGGTCGTCCTACATTCTTCACTGAAATGGCAGGGCATAATCTCAGGTGTCCCCAAAGCACAGCAGAAGAGCATTTTTGTCTACTCCCAGATAGGAATTTCAGGTCTCCTGTGACCAAAACCCTTAGATGGAGCCTTGGAGGTAATAATAATTGTCAACAGAGACTAGAGGTTGGGGAGGAACTCTAATGGCATCTGCTGAGGCGCAGAGGATAGCACTTGGAGGGTCAACAGAAGATCATAGCATTGCTCGGTGGCTCAGGATGATGAACTCGGCAGTGACTCCAGTGGCAAGCCAATCTCAGAACCATATGCCTCCTTGATTTTGGCCCCTCACCCTGGAGTCTCTGAGAAGAAGCAGACAAATACCATAGCGTCAGGTTTAATCCTGAGTCTTGGCTATCTTCGTATCACTTTTCACAGTGCATAGTTAGAAAACAGTGGACCAGCTCAAATGGAGTCCAGAAGAAGCTCCCCCACCTTCACAGGCACCACCTGCAAATATTCTGAAATTTCCTAAGCCAAAGTTGGAAACCCTATCTTCAAACAGTTCAATAAGGCTAGAATTATTTTCTGATAAGCACAATTTGGTCTCTCTGTTAAGAAGCATAAAACAAGTCAATACTAATCTCTTTACTTAGTAGACAACTATTGCGTAAGACCTTGGATTTTACTTTTTCTTATGACCAAAGCATTATTTAGCCTGGCCAATGATTCATTCTTCTTGAAAAGGGTATCAAAACAAGAACGGATGAATTCAATCAGCAAACATTCATTAGAGCAATTGGAATTTCCCAGATGTAATGATATGCCTACTTTCTCTCATCACTTTAAAAAAAGAAAGATTGTTTGCACATATACATTTATATACATTGTGGCAGGAGTTAGTTTGTTTTTTGGCTTCCTTGACCAAAAAAACCCTCAAATAAGTTAACCTAACTTTGCTGCTGTCAGCGAATTAGGTTCTTCAAATATTAACTATTTACTGCTGCCAATTATTTCTATTGCAGGAGAAGGACGATATGTTCCTGATGTCACCAGACAGAGCATTCCACCAGGCCGGTGCCAGGGCCAAAAAGGCCCTGGCTGTCGTCGAGGACAGCTGCACAATCTTAGGGCCAGGGACCACCAGTAAATTGTTATCAGATTATCGTAGAGATCTTCAGGGGGTAGTTCTGTGATTTTTCTCCTCCAAAAAATCATGTTAAGCCTTTCCCCTTCTTTGGGGGTCAATGCAGCTTTCAGCTTTCCATGAAACAGCCATTTTCAAAAAGTCCTTACCTTAATTACAACATACTAATATTTTGATTAGGATGGGGAATGCTATAGTATAGCCAGTCAGATATCAGAAGTTAATCTGGGTCACTACTTGGAAGGGAGACCTCCAAGGAAGACTCTGCAGAGGAAGGCAATGGCAAACCACCTCTGCTTAATCACTTGCCTTGAACACCCCACCAGGGGTTGCTATAAGTTGGCTGCTACTTCATGGCACTTTACACACATACACACAATATTTTGATCACATCTGTCTTACAGGTACTGCACAATTCTGCAGGAAGCTCTTCTAATCCAGGGCTTGTTGTCATTGGCAAAGCAATGGTGATTTGTTTTCCTTGTGAGAAACCTCTCCACCTTGTCTTGGATCTCACAGTAAATCTCCGCTGATGGAAGGGATTTCTATCTGTGGAGTATGATGTCCCCAAATTCCCCGGGAAATGCTGCTTCTAGGGGGCTGGGAGCCTTCTGGAACATCATGAAGGTGGAATTGAAGGTGTGCAGCAGGAAAGGGGAATTGGCAAACTCTTGCTCCCATTAGCATAGTTTTCCAGCATGATTTCCCCTTAATATGATATCATAGTCATGATAAAAGATGGGCATACATACAAACCTGAGCAGGCATGTGGTGGACTGCATGGGGGGGGGGGGACTAGGAAACTAGAATAGCCTACAGCAAGCCAGGCCACACGGCTACTGCAGTGCTACAAGCCAGCGCTGCAGGGGGTTACTCAGCTCAGACCTGGCCAGAGGTGCCAACAGAGGCTCACCGGTTGCCTCCTCTTTCACTGGCAGTTGCAGCTAAAGTAAAACTCTAGTCATAAGGGGCCAATTGGCAGCAGTGCAGAGGAGGCTTGCATGGGCTGGCGGCCATAGTTGGCACTGCTGGCCAGGTTGGAGTTGAGTGGCCACAGCAACACTGGCTGAGCTACTGGAGCTCTCCAGGACAGTGGCCCACCGGGAACAGTCCTTGTCAGTTAAATGGCCACTCTTCCCATGCTGGTGCAGCATTTGGCTTGATGGGATCTATATCCATCAGGCAAATTGCAAAGGGAAAAAAAAAAGGAAGCTCAGACCACATCACAATTGAAAAATGCACCATGGTTTCTCTTTATAAGGTAGGGGCTGTGGCTCAGTGGTAGAGCATCTGCTTGGCATGCAGAAGGTCCCAGGTTCGATCCCTGGCATCTCCAGTTAAAGGGACTAGGCAAGTAGGTGATGTGAAAGACCTCTATCTGAGACCCTGGAGAGCCGTTGCCTCTGAGTAGACAATACTGACTTTGATGGACCAAGGATCTAATTCAGTATAAGGCAGCTTCATGTGTTCATGTAACGTCAGACTTTACTCTGGGTGGAGTAGAGTCAGCCTTTGCTTTCTGGTGCTGGTGAGGCCACATGCCAAACTGAACCAATGACCTGGTTCTTCTCTCATTATCCCTGACATTCCTCTGAGCAAAGTTGGAAGCCTTTCTCAGTGGAAGAGCCACTGGTGTTGAAGAAAGGCGCTTTAGTCTGGAGGAGCTTCTCCCAGCCCAAGGTTGGATCCTTACTGATTTCTCCAGATCCATCCCATAACATTTCAGGGCATCCAGCCAGTACATGCACAATTCTAATGCAACGTTTAGTATTTAATGACAGCGGGATTTTTTTTTCCACACAGGAGAATCTTGGGCTGTTGTGATTAGCATTATGGGAATATTACACTGGCAATCTTGTTCATTAAAGGAAAAAACACACACAAGCACATCCAACGGCCAATTGAGGGGTGACAGGAGGTATTTCTTCATGCCACTGCCCGAACAGATTATCATTTGTTTTTAATTAAATCTGGATGTAGGAAGATGTTATTAAGCTACGAAACCTCCCACACGGCACCGAGCACCAAGTTTCATAAAGATCGCTATGCTTTAATAATAGCCACCATTCGGTTAGGACTCCTCCTCTGTTCTGAATTCGTGCCATGGGTGTTAAGTTCAAGTTTCACAGCAATAAGCAGCAATCCTTAATAGCACTGGCTCCAGTTATTTAAAAATCCCTTAAAATGAAATCACCCTCGAACAGAAAGATCTGTGGCCAACAATGTTCTCAAGGGTAGCGGCTTGGTACCGGAGGTTTGCGTTGAAACAATGCCATTGCTAAAGCTGTCGTGCCGATATTACATTTCTTCTGTAAAAGGTGCAAAGGCACTTGGGTAAACATCACGTGACAACGCCCTTATTTTTATGTCAACATAGTAACCGATCATTTCGGAGAGCAATTTAGAATCCACTCTAATTTTGTTCAGCTTCACTGAAACGCACAGGGACTGGGAGGGCCACGTTTCCACCTTTTTAGATGTAAGAAAATAAAAGGTGATAATAATCTATAAGTTTAACAGTTCCATGCATTCCTTCTCCTCCCCCCGCCCCCCCAATGTTGTGTCACTGTGTAGTGTGACCAGCAAATGGAGCCCAGAATGGACGTATAAAGGCTCATTTATCAATGGCTTGGGGTTATCAAAAGCAAGGAAAGGTTTGACCTTCAGTTTAAAGGGGTAAGTGAAGCCCATCATTTAGAGCCATTGAGTGAACTCCCATGCTGCACCATACCATGGGGCATGACATAAATGGGAAAATCAGCAATTGTCAGCAGGAACCTCTAAAAAGAACCTCCACGCTCAAGTGGCTGAGTATTTTAGTGCCTGTGAATTGCTAGCATTTGAAAACTATATGTTGAAGACAAATCTTATTTTTAAAATTCAGAATCATTTTACTTACTTGACAGACTTGAGTAGCACATTGAGTAGTAGTGTTGTTGTTGTTTTATTAATGGGAGGGGCTGTGGCTCAGTGGTAAAGCTTCTGCTTGGCATGCAGAAGGTCTCAGGTTCAATCCCGGGCATCTCCAGTTAAAGAGACTAGGCGAGTAGGTGATGTGAAAGACCTGAGACCCTGGAGAGCCGCTGAGAGTCTGAGTAGACAATAATGACTTTGATGGACCAAGGGTCTGATTCAGTATAAGGCAGCTTCATGTGTTAATGTGTCCTTTGTGATGATCTGTTTGCACTTCTGCCAGTGCAAAGATTTCTGCCTGCAGAGTGTAAATTCCTTGTCTCCTCCCTCCCTCAGCAGCTCTAAATCTTCTCCCCAATCCTGTTTCTGGAGGACAGGGAACTCTCAAGAACAGGACAGGAAATTATTGTGGCTAGCCTGTTCTCATCAGATCTCGGAAGCTAAGCAGGGTTGGTCCTGGTTAGTATTCGGATGGGAGACCACCAAGAAATTCCAGTCAACTGTGACTTCACAGCACTTTACACACAGAGAAACATTAGTCAAGAGGATCTAAGCAACTGCCAGGTTGTGTCATAGACTGATTTTAATTTGTTTTATGATATGGGTTGGTAAGCCAAGTAAGAAGAGGGGCTTAGGCCCAAACGTGAGAAATAAAATAAAAATAAGCAAGATCAAACCATTAGCTTCATCCTAATCATGCTGTCTTAACTGGTCCTCCAGAGCCAAAGAGAGGAATTGATGACTCAGTCCTTTTTGGAGGACCACACCATCCTTTCAAGTGTAGCACAGAGAGACAGCAGGAAATTGGCATGTCAAGTCCTTTGATGACTGGAGGTCCAAAGAAGAATCAAGCTTCTGGGAAATGGCCATAATGCAGTTGTGTACAGTCTTGTTCAGCAACTTCAACAAAAGTGGCAAACAGAGCCTGCCAGTTCCCGAATTTATGACTCTCACATCTATCATCCTTTAAAATGGGGTGTGCGGTTTGCCTTCCTGTAATCTAAACAGATGCTCAACCAGAAAAAAAATCAATACCTGGGCAATTAAATAAAATACAAACAGGAGCTTTTGTCAAAACAGTACTATCTTTCAGTGGAAGATTTTCAAGGCATTGTTCCAATGGATCCATATTAGCAGTGATGATATCCAGACTCATCAGGGTTATTGGACAAAGAAAAGAATGGAGTAGGAATTCAGAACAGATGTATAATGTTTCTGGGACTACAGAGACAGACTACTAGAATGAGGAGTGGCTTAAAACTACTTTGAAAGGAGGAAGAACTAAAACTTTTTGTCTGTTCCTAAACCCTTTTCTAGAACTAAGGCCATGAGATATTAGAGCAAGTCTACAAATTACCAGTTCCCTAACACTGTTAAGGGGGTGTTTCTGAATTATATCATTACAACATAGATTAGCCTGAATTCTGAAAATGTTTCTAAACATAAATGCATTATTGACATTAGTTGTTCTGTGAGATATGCCAGGCTTTTGTTCCGACTAGCTAGCTATTGTAGAATCTTCTTCTTGCATCCACTCTCTAACTGTGCAGTTGTTTTCCTTTAGTAGTTTAGCACCAATTTAAGCCTTAAATACAAAGCTGGATTACAAAATTAGAAAACAATGCCATAAAACAGTTTAATAATACAATAAGCAATGCAATGAAATTGGCTAAAATCTACAGCACTACTGCTTGGCTTTCCATGAATCAGGGAAAGTGGGATATGATCAACATAAAACTGATGTATGCCTGTATTGAGCTGAAGCAGATTAGCTAGGATATAAATATTTTAAATGTAGAAATAAATTTGCTGAAGTGCTGAAGGAAACCAGAACCCTTGTCTTTCCTATGGACTAAGCCCACCAATCAATGATTTGATTAACTTAGTCTGAAAAATATATATATTCTAAGCTTGCTTAAGGTTTAATGTAATCAGCGTCCCTCAGAATTGGAAAGAAGTTATAATGTCTGCATTAGCAAACTCCATCCAGACTAAAGAGGGATAATTACTAAATTATGTAGCAATCTAACCAAATTTGCAACCTTCTGCTGTTTCCTAGATTGCTACATGAAGCCGCCTGGATCAATGAATGCACCCAATTAGAGAAACCCCAGTACTACCAAGTGGATGAAATATGTAACATTTTTAGGGACAAACTGCAACTATTGGTCAATCCCCCAATTTTCTTACATAACGCAGACATGGTGGTTGACCTGGAACACTGGCCAAGCAATAAGCATCTTAGGCATCTTAACACTTTACCCTCCAGGGTTTTCTGGTAAATATTCATATGCACACACTGCCCAGGTTGCTTTTCCCACCTCATGGTAAAAAAATTCAAGTACGAATAATCACAGTTACTTTGACCCTAAGTAAAAGATATCAATGCCCTGACCTAGACAGTCCAAGCTTGCCTGATCTCATCAGATCCCAGAAGCTAAGCAGGGTTGGCCCTGGCTAGTATTTGGATGGGTGAGCTCCAAGGAATACCAGGGTTGTGACGTGGAGGCAGGCAATAGCAAACCACCACATCTCTTGCCTGGAAAACCGTATGGGGTCAATATAAGTCAGCTGTGACTTGACGGCAAAAAAGAAGACATCAACACGTTTTAAAACAAATATGGATTGAGACAGTATCTAGGTTTTCTGAACTGAACAGCTGTGCAAATTGAATGGCCTATAACCAACATGCTTTGTAAGAATTTGATCCTAGCCTCCATCCCTGACTCCTCAATTCGTACTTTTCCTCCGTTTTTTTCTTGTGAGGGAGGCGGTGCTCAACATGGCGTAAACAGAACCCATGATGAGGGAAGCAATTTGCAGCTGAGGATTGGCATTGGGGTAGTGCACAAACACCTAGGCCATTTATGCACAGATGAATTTGCTGCTCCCTCAAAGCTCTTTTTTTAAATCCGCCTTTTAAAATGCTTATTCATGGCACCGAATCAAATGAGAAAGTCCGATGTTGATTGGAGTCGTGAAATATGCAATGGTATCCCAACGCGCCGAACTTTGCTCCGATAGGGCTGGGTTATCTCAATGGTGTTCCTCCCACAGCCATTTACCCATCTCCTTCCCCGGCCCTGCCCTCTGTCGTCCAGCACATGCGCACGGCGTGGTGGCCACCCTCAAAAAAGCCTGTTTTCCTTTGGTGGAGATCTCACTAAGGACTATGTCGTCCTTTTTTAAAAAAATTATCCTCGATAAAATAGCGATATACTGATAAATTGGTACCTCCCCTCATGGGAGGTCTTGCCTTGGATTTGCCGCACTCTGGATGCACATCTTCCCCACCCAAATTCTCAAAACTGAAAAACAAGAGGTCTCAGCATTCACGGCAATGGAAAAATATGCATCTACAGAGCGGCAAATTCAAGTCAAAACCTCCCATGTACAAGTATCTTGATGCCCAGAGCAAAGTTTTCTTGCCAGCCCAAAGCAGAGGCTGCAAGAATCCCAGCTGCACAAAGAGAAGCAGGGTGTGCATTGTGTGCCTTCTGCACAGGGTAAAAGGACTGGGAGGATCACCACCCCCCTGCCGCCGCCGCCTTCACCTCAGAGCTGCAGCCCATTCACTGGAACCTCCTGAATCCTCGCAGACTTCTCCCGCACATGGCCCTGCTCCCCCAAAGAGAGAGAAGCTTTTCCTTCAGGGAGCAGAATTCCAGAAGCTTTTCCCAGAGCGTGCAGAGAATTACAGAGCTTTTCTCCTGCAAGCCCCCTCCCCAAAAGGCAAAAGGTGGGCCCAGTATCCCAACCTCTAAAGAAAAGGAACAAAAGCTATTGAGAGAGAAGTCTAGCACTTTATCGCAAGAGTTAGGGAAAAACATTTCCTGCACGGGAGGGCATGCTTTGGATTTGCCGCTCTCTAGATGCACATTTTTCCCAAAGGAATGTTGAACACTCAAAAACAAGCACCCCTGCCTGCTTAGAAAATTCACAAGAAAATATGCATTTATAAAGCGGCTATTTGAGTCAAACCTCAGATGTCATGAAGAGGAACATGGGAGGTCTTGCCGTGGATTTGCCGCTCTCTAGATGCCCATTTTACCCAAAGAATGTTCAGAAGTCAAAAACAAGCACCCCTACTTGCTTTGAGGACTCACAAGGGCGGGGGGGGGGGGTTATGAGACCGCGGGAAAAAGTTGCCAGGATCTGAGAAAGACTGAAGCAGAAGAATATGCTGCATGGCTGTGGCAAGATAGCAAAATAGCGATATATCGATAAAGGAAATGAAATAATTAAAAAAAATAACAGCGAGTTGTTTGCATTCACGCTGCACTCTGCGTGCGAAAAATGAACAGGGAAATGGCTTCTTCCCTCCACAGCAGGTTCAGAAAGGGGATGGGGTCGGGAAGAGCAGATAGGCGGTACAAAGGCGGGGGAAGACCTGGGTGGGCAGAGGAGAGGCGGGGACAAGATGATTCACGGCTTTAATTATTCATGCAACCTAGAGTGGATTCTTCGCAGTCACGGTGGGGCGGTCCAAAAAAGTCGTGTTACAAGTGCTTTTCCAAAATGCGCGGTTTGTGAGCACTGGCTGCACAGTGAGGTCTGATTCATCGATTTCCCATGCAAAACTAAAAAAAACAAACAAACTGCGGGGTACTTCAGCATGGACCGCACAGCAAATTGCCATGCATAAATGGCCCTAGTTAAATGAAACAAAGACCTCAGGACCAGATGAATTGCAACCAAGGGTACTAAAAGAACTTGCAGATGTAATTTCTGAGCTTCTGTCTATTATTTTTGAGAAGTCTTGGAGAACAGGTGAGGTGCCAGAAGATTGGAGGCAGGCAAATATCCCCATCTTCAAGAAGGGGAAAAAGGAGAATCCGGGTAACTACCGACCCATCAGCTTGACTTCTATACCAGGAAAGGTTTTTGAACAAATCATCAAACAGTCAGCCCTTGAGCATTTAGAAAGGATGGGTCTGATTGCTAAGAGCCAGCATGGATTTCTCAAGAACAAGTCATGTCAGACTAATCTTATCTCCTTTTTTGAGAAAGGTACAACACTGCTGGATCAGGGGAATGCTGTAGACTTTGGGCGAAAACGCATGGTTGCTTTATCCTCCTTTAATCCCTGTTTTAGCCAGGATCGAACGCACATTAAGTGAAACGCATGTGTTCGATCCTGGCTGAATCCTGGATGAAACAGGGATTAAAGGAGGATAAAGCAACCATGCGTTTTCGCCCTTTGTTTATCTTGATTTCAGTAAGGCTTTTGATGAGGTTCCACATAATATTCTTGTTGACAAATTGGGAAACTGTGGTTTAGATCCTATTTCTGTTAGGTAGATCTGTAACTGGGTGACAGATCGCACCCAAAGAATACTTGTTAATGGTTCCTCATCCACTTGGAGTGCCTCAGGGATCTGTTCTGGGCCCTGTGTTGTTCAACATCTTTATAAATGATTTAGATGAAGGAATAGAGGGGATGCTTATTAAATTTGCAGATGATACTAAATTAGGAGGGGTAGCAAATACGGTAGAAGACATAGCCAGGATACAGGATGATCTTGACCGGCTGGAGAATTGGGCTAAAACTAATAAAATGCACTTCAACAAAGATAAATGTAAAGTACTGCATTTAGGTCGGAAAATCAATTGCATAATTATAGAATGGGGGAGACTTGTCTCAGCAGTAGTGTGTGCAAAAAGGATCTGGGGTCTTAGAATGCTGACATTTGTTTTGGACATTTCTCAGTAGCAGTGACAGAGGAAGCATAAGTGGCTTGTGCTTCCTCTCATTATATTTCAAGACCTGGCCAAAGAAGGAAGATATATGCTTCTTCTGTTGCAGGTATGAACCATGCATCCTCTCTCTGCTATACATGACACCCATCCAAAGGTCTGGAAAGAAGGAGCCTACTATAAGTCAACTGGGTTTTCCCACTTGTTCTTTCCCCAAAACATTAATAAAAGCTCTGAGTCTAGATCAAGCATAGTATTTTGGAGAAGGTCATCTAGATTGTTTCCATCAAATTCTTCCTAACATAGAGTCATAGTCATAGAGTTATGTCCTAACCATCTATTAATCTAGATAATATCCATCCTCCATCCTCCACCGAGACCCCTTGAGAGTTCAATGGCAGCGCTAATAATCATGGTATGTGTGGGTGGGTAAGAACTCAGGAAATTAATACCCAAACCCAAAAAACCTTAACCATGCCCACATATCCCCAGGGACATCCCAGATCTCCTGGAATAGTTCATTGTACTTGGACACAAGTTATATTTCCTATTATAGAAGACCTGGAAGGAAACAGCCAAATAGAAATGTGTACAAAGCAATAAGAACCAATGTGTCTCCCAAAGGAAGACACTTACAGCCCATTCCTGAGCTGATGGCGTACGTGGACTTTTCACGTATGCCGCAAAACAAAAACAAAAGCCATCTTGCGGCTTTTTTTGTTTAAATGGGGCCTTTCGCCCCATTGAAAACAGCGAGGCTGCACCTGCTAAAAAGCAGGCACAGCAATACTGTTCCCGGCACCGGCATACTGGTGTGAAGGGGGACAGGAAGCCGCCTAACCGGTGGCTCCTCACCTGGCCCACCCCAGGAACGCCCCCCGCGCCAGCGCGGCCATTGTACGCCGTGGCCTCCGACACTGAGAGGTTGCACTGGTGGCAGGGTGCGGTGCAGCTCCATGGCGCTTGGGCGCTGGCGGAACAGCCCTCCCCACCAGCGTAAGTGCGTGAAATCACGTGATTACACGCACTTACGCTGGCGGGGAGGTCATGCCGCCTCCTAAAGAGATTTGGCATGAATCTCAGGAATGGGCTGTAATGTTCAAAGCAAATGTTGCATACAGTCCTGAGAGATGTAGAAATGAGACATCATTTATGATGTGCACTGGAACAGTTGGTCACCAAGTCAACCAGCCGGGTAGTAATCTGGGACTTGATTCTGATATTCTTCAAAAATATGAAACTGCCTTGTACCGAGTCTGATACTTGTTCTATCTAGTTGGGCGCTGATCACTTTGAACTGGCAGCAGCTTTCCTGGGCCCCAAGCAAAGAAAGTTCTTTTCTGACACCTGCCCCATGAAATCCTTTAACCTGAAAATCCAAGGAATGAATCTGGAACATTTTACATGCAAAACGTGTGCTCTACCATAACTCCACCGTCTCTCCTGCACAAGTCTTTTTTTTCCCCCTCAAGTCACAGCTGACTTATGGCAACGCATAAGGTTTTCAAGGCAAGAGATGTTCAGAGGTGGTGTGCCATTGTCTGCCTCCATTTCATGACCCTGGTATTCCTCGGAGGTCTCCAGTCCAAGTACTAGCCAGGGCTGGCCCTGCTTAGCTTCTGAGATCTGATGAGATCAGGCTAGCCTGGGGTTATCCAGGTCAGGGGTGCAGGAGTCATGGGTTTATAAAATAATATTTCATTGCAGGCTGAAAGTAGCAACAAGAGAAAACGACAAGAGCGAAAAAATTGTGACTAAAATGTAGCTTTTATGAGATGTAAGGTAGAAACACGGAGAAAAATACATTTGGGAGATTTCCAGGCTCAATAGGATGGTTGTCAAGCAGAAGAGGAGTACAGGCTGTTCTTTCTCCAGCCTATAAAGGTTACACTCTTTTGTTCCCACTACCGGCCTTTGAGAAGTGATCCCATGGAGTTATAGATTTATATAATCTAGCCAAAGTTGTTCTGCCACAAATTGCAAAGAGATTGCTTTCCTGATTCAGACTGGAAGTCTGCTGAGGCTATCAATCCAAGCACATAAATCAAAGACAGTAATAGATGATGCACTAAATCGAAACCAAAGTCAATTGGTGCCATTTTGCTTAAAAATACTCTATTAGAATTGGTTATCAAAAGAAAAAGAAACTCTCATCTTCGGGCCTATCTATATATTACAGCTACCATAGATAGGGTTGCCAGGTCCCTCTTTGCCACCGGTGGGAGGTTTTTGAGGCGGAGCCTGAGGAGAGCGGGGTTTGGGGAGGGAAGGGACTTCAATGCCATTGAGTCCAGTTGCCAAAGCAGCCATTTTCTCCAGGTGAACTGATCTCTATGGCTGGAGATCAGTTGTAATAGCAGGAGATCTCCAGCTACTGGGTCCCTTGTGAAATTCGTAGTGGACAAAAAAATAAACTTAACCTCTGGTCAATACTATCTTGGTGAGTTGGGGGAATACAAGCAGTATATGAGTCCGTGCTCAATCAAACTAACAAGAACAAGAGAACATGGAGGAAACACAAGCAAAGATGAAGACCTGTTTTTACAAATAGGCAGACAAGACACTGTTAGGTCCCTGTAAGTATATACGGGGATAATATCACTTGTGGTTAGGCCTGAAGACTCAGTTTCTTCTTAAAATAGCCTAAATTAAAGAACTTTTAAAAACGTAAAGCATCCTGCGTGAATCACATTTTGTAAGTGCAACACTGAATGTGCTTCTTTCTAATCCTCTGCAGCTTTTTATAAAGACAGGAAACCATTTATTATAGTGCATTTAGCCTAGATTCCCTGTAGAACCATGCAAGCTCCTCCCTCTCCCAGACTATAGATTCCATATACGTGCCTTGTATGAATAGAACAGAAAAAGGCACTGTAGTTCTGAGTAGTGGAGCTTGGAGAGACTGAGCGTGGTCATCTTCTTTGATCCAGGGAAGTGTCCTATATGTAAGTGCTCCAAAAAGATGAAGAGCATCCTGAGAATAAGAATTATTTTGCCAACTGGATAAAGAATAGAAGCTACTGTGAACTGAACTTGTCCCCCAGTCAGATTTGTTGGGAAGACATAGTAAATTTGGCTCACGTGAAGAATCCAACTGATCTTCATAAATGGGGTCAGTCAAGAATGACTAGAAACTAACATCAGTACTCCCTGGCAAATGACTCTGGGTTCTTTTTTGGATGGGTGGGTGTGTTTCAATGTAATGTGCACCTTCATCAGACCATCTAAAGCAAATTGTTCTGCAGATCCCTTTTGGTACCAGAAGTATCAACAGCAAGTCGCCATCTCCATTAACCCTTTTTTTCTGAGCCTACCTGGGCTGTCTGGTCAGGCACTGCTAGAGACCGAATGGATGGCTGAGAAGGATCTTTGATCTGACCCAGGTGAGAACATTTTACTTTTGCCATCTCCTTTATGTTCTTTGTTTCTATCTATAGTTTGATTTGCATTCTTTCATCTGTCTGTTGCATATGCATGGAAGGTATGTACAGTGATCTCTCTTTGTGGTGGACCTGAGTAGAAGTGGGATGCAATTATTTCTTCTTTCTTTTGATTGCAACAAGTCACTCAATGACTGCAGCATTGAGTGACAATTTGCAAATGCAAATATGCCCTTGAAGGTTCTTGCCCATAGACAGAACGTTCACATCATCTAGTTCCACAAATACAATGGGTTGGATCCAGCCAACGTTTCTGCTGGTGAAAAAGGAACAAAGGGTCCTCTTTGAGCACCAAAAAAGGACATGTTGAGAATTATGGGATCTGCATGTACAATCTCTCTCTGGGAGAGATTGAGTGAAAAAGCTGGCTGGATCCAATCCATTAGCTTTCAGAGCTGCCAGTTTACATATTCAGCAAAGAGTCATCAAGCACTGAATGTTGATTTTCTGATGAGAAATGATGATCAAACCATCCCTATGATTCTATGATTATGAATCCAATGAATCATAAAACAAGTGAAGTAGGAAAGATTACTGAATTTTTGGATAATTTTTGCTTTGCTTCAGATCTGCATGCTGCCAAGAAACAGATGTGCAAGGAGAGCTTATCTATTAACTAGTGAGCCAGCATGGTGTAGTGGTTAAGAGCGGCGGACTCTAATCTGGAGAACTGGGTTCGATTCCCCACTCCTCCACATGAAGCCAGCGGGGTGACCTTGGGCCAGTCACAGTTCTCTCAGAACTCTCTCAGCCCACGCAGAGGCAGGCAATGGCAAGCCACCTCCGAACATCTCTTGCCTTGAAAACCCTATGGGGTCACCATAAGTCAGCTGTGACTTGACGGCACACACACACATTCTCATGAGAACACATGTGTATTTTACCACCAGCAAAGTCAGACAAATGTCTTATGACTTCAGATGAATTGATATTTTGGCTACACTGAATTTTGCTTAAAGATCTTTGATAAAGATTTATGGATGTAGACAGCTCACACAGACATAGTTTGAAAGGGTTTCTGACCATGTGTGATGCACTGTACAGGGGAATCCTAAACAGAGAAGCACCCTTCTAAGCCCAGTCATTTCAATGAACTTAAAAGGGTGTAACTATGTTTAGGATTGTTAACCATGTATGTTTGTTGTATTTTAATTGTCTTTGGGGATCTTGTAAGCACACTCATGGCAAAATGTATTGTTTAGCTTGGCCCCAAGACTAGGATTCTTTGGACCTTTCTTTATTTTATAATTTAAAATGGTGCTTTAATCAGCCATGATGATTGGAAGATGCTTGCTCAAATGAGCATTAATTAATTCTGATCGCCAATGACTATGAGCTATTGGACGTACCCCTTGTCTGATTGTATGGGGATGGAGAAATAGTTTGGGGCAGTTTTTGCTTTTGCTGTTTTTGTGTGGGTGCTGGCTAGTAATGGCCCACGCTAGCTCAATCTTATCAGATCTTGGAAACTAAGCAGGATTGGCCCTGATTAGTACTCAGATGGGAGAAGTCCAGGGTTGCTACACAGAGGAAGGCAATGGCTAACCACCTCTGAAAGTCTCTTGCCTTGAAAACCCTATTGGGTCACCATAAGTGGGCTGTGTCTTGACGGTGCTTTCCACCACCACTGGTAAAAGATACCCTTAGGGGATGCTACTGCCTGATTAGCTTTGGGAAGAACTGACTGGCACTGCCTATCTGGGAACATGCCTGATCTCCCTTTCAACTTGTATATTTGTAATACTCATACCGCATAAGCATCCAGTACTCTGTCTTGTCTTCTTGAGGGGAGGGGCTGTGGCTCAGTGGCAGAGCACCTGCTTGGCATGCAGAAGGTCCTAGGTTCAATCCCGGGCATCGCTGGTTAAAGAGACTAGGCAAGTAGGTAATGTGAAAGACCCCTGCCTGAGACCCTGGAGAGCCGCTGCCAGTCTGAGTAGACAATACTGACTTTGAAGGTCCTAGGTTAAAATTCAGAATCCTTTAACTTACTTGACAGACTTAAGTAGCACATTGAGTAGTAGTGTTGTTGCCATTTCATTAATGAGAGGGGCTGTGGTTCAGTGGTAAAGCTTCTGCTTGGCATGCAGAAGGTCTGAGATTCAATCCCGGGCATCTCCGGTTAAAGGGACTAGGCAAGTAGGTGATGTGAAAGACCCCTGCCTGAGACCCTGGAGAGCCGCTGCCAGTCTGAGTAGACAATACTGACTTCGATGGACCAAGGGTCTGATTCAGTATAACGCAGCTTCATGTGCTCATGTGTTCATAAGAAAGAGCTACACTTGGCCTTCTATACCACTTGGGATAATGGGGAGCTATGAAATAATGTTTTCTGACTTTTCAGCTTCAGTTATTATAGTGAAAAACAAGTCCATACAAACCAGTTCATTTTCAGTGTGCATATATTTCAGCCACATTGCACTCTTAAACAGTGGGTAAATGTTAAAAACACCCCTGAGAATTACTGAGAAATAAAAGGGATGAAAAATGCAAAATATGTTTGTCCCTAAAGACAAACTTGTTCATATCATACACCAGTTTTTAGCAAACCATGCTATTTCTAGGCAGTGCATACCAGTAATTTTCCACTTATATGTGGCATCTGCATCTCTTCTATTTAAAAACTGCATTTTCCCATTGTTTCTTTGAAAGGAGCATTAAGTTGATTTCTGTACATATACACCAGTGGCAGTGTAACTTAATGTACTGTTTTGAGAGTTCTGATACTCCCTAATTTCCATAAAAGAGATTCTGATTTAAAATAAGATTTACATTGCTATCCTAAGCACAGTAACACCCTTCCAAGTCCACTGAATTCCATGGGTTTGGAAGGATTTAACTCTGTTTAGGAGTGCACTGTTAGGCTCAGTTCAGACATAATGCAAAACCAGGTTTAACTAAAGTAACTATGGTTATGCGATTGGCAAAATACGTGCCCTTTCCACTAAGTATGGTTATTCAGGGTCTCTCAAACCAAGATCTGAAAGTATGGTTTGAAATTTTTTTCTTAACCGCAGTTAAGTTGTAACTATGGAGAGCCAGTGTGATGTAGCGGTTAAGGTGTCAGACTAGGATCCGGGAAACCCAGGTTCGAATCCCCACTATGTCATGGAAACTTGCTGGATGACAAAATATTGTCGAAGGCTTTCACGGTCAGAGTTCATTGGTTCTTGTAGGTTATCCGGGCTGTGTAACCGTGTTACTACTCTGAAGATGCCGCTGGCGAAGAAGCTGCTGGCGAAATGTCAGGAAAGAAAATTCCAAGACCACGGTTACACAGCCCGGATAACCTACAAGAACCAATTGCTGGATGACCTTGGGCCAGTCACCCACTCTCACCCACGACCCTGGCAAATAATTGGATGGGAGACCTCCAAGGAATACCAGGGGCATAACACGGAGGCAGGCAATGGCAAACCACCGCTGAAAGTCTCTTGCCTGGAAAACCCTGCAGGGTCACGATTGGTCAGCTGTGACTTGACGGCAAAAACAATGGCTTTGTATGACATATGAACATATTCTGGCTTACTCTTGGATTGTTCAATGCTCTTACACACTCTCTAGATACACGTACACCTGCCCCAAGAAAAGGCGATAAAATTGAAAGAATCCCATCCCACAGTCTACACTTTGCAATTGGTTTGGCTCGCCTCATCTGAGGACTAGCCCACCTTCTCACAACATTATACTGGTATACCTTGCTTTATTGTGCTTTGCAGATATTGCGTTTTTTACAAATTGAAGGTTTGTGGCAACCCTGCATCGAGCAAGTCTATCGGTGCGATTTTTCCAACAGCATGTGCTCACTTCGTATCTCGGTGTAGGGTTGCCAGGTCCCTCTTCACCACCGGCAGGAAGTTTTGGGGGCGGAGCCTGAGGAGGGTGGGGTTGGGAGAGGGGAGGGACTTCAATACCATAAAGTCCAATTGCCAAAGCAGCCATTTTCTCCAGGTGAACTGATCTCTATCGGCTGGAAATCAGTTGTAATAGCAGGAGATCTCCAGCTAGTACCTGGTGGTTAAAACAAAACAAAGGCACCTCCGTGCCTATACCTGGGGGGTTTGGAAATTAGCACGGGTAAAAGGTACACAAATGCACAGAGCCAGATACATCCCATTTGGGAACTTGTGGACATTGCTGTGGCTTAATATTGAACCTTTATGGACTTTGCTAGGCTTTGAATTACCATTGTATGGATGAGATAATGTGGGGCTGAAGAAACCAAGGTGAAACGGCCGTCCCCCATCTTTTGATCTATAAATTTTGGATCTATATCTGTTGGATTTATACCTGAGAATAACTTATGCCATTGGAACAGATCATCTTTGAAATATTTAAGAAGAGGACTTTTTTGCCTGTAAAATTACTAATTCCATGTATATATTGTAAATTGTTTAGTCACAGTTGTTAGGAATATTTGCTTCACACTGTTTGTCTCTCTTTTCTAGCACCTATTAATATTTGCATTTTGCTAACTGGCTCTGTGCATTTGTGTACCTTTTACCCGTGCTAAGTACCTGGTGGTTGGCAACCCTATCTCAGTGTCACATTTTTAGCAATAAAGTATTTTCTAATTAAGGTATGTACATTTTTAAAGACATTATGCTATTGCACACTTAATAGACTACAGTATAATGTAAACATAACTTTTACATGGGAAACAAAAAAAAAATAGTGTGAGTTTCTTTATTGCAATATTTGCCTTATCGCGGTGGTCTGGAACCAAACCCATAATATCTACAAGGTATGCCTGTATTGAGATAATGGAGAAATAAGCAGGATTTAGTTTATCAAAATCATTGTGCCTGATCAAATCTAACTTACTATGGTGCCAGGCACCCACATCTTTTTTGCCTTGTTTAAACCATGAATTATATGTTTGTGTGATTTTAAAAAAATGCCTGTTGAAGGCAATAAGGTAATTTACCAAGTAACTAGCATGACTGCCAATGGAAGGTGTTTGACATTGACAGTCACTTCTGCTGGAAAGAACCAGCCGGCAAAATGGAATGATTTGTTTCTACACATTTAATTGCCATATGAAAAGTTCAACACGACCCAGCCTTCGATTAAATTGAAAAACAAAGCTTAATCTTTTAAAGCTATTAGAAAATGCAGATTGTCTAGAGACAGTCTAGGTATGAGAACAGATGCTTTCATGTATCCGAATGATGCAGAAAAGAAAATGTGCGAAAGCAACAGAGAATTAGCCGGATGCAAAAAATAAAAGTTATTAAAAAAAAATCAAGTTTGATTTCAGTGAACTTTCATGACGAGTAATATTCATAAAGTTCTGAAGAAAATCATTTGCCTCCAACCGGCAAGGGAGAAGCATGCTCCTATGTGTTAGTCAACGGGGTTGAGTATCTCTATGCAAACTGCTGAGCATTAGCCAATGGGGTTGAACATCTTGGCTTCTTTCCTTCCGTACTGCCCCTTGCAAAGTCATCATTCAGTGGGGGGCATATCTAGTGGGGATCCCCCAGAAACTCAGGGAGTGGGGAAGGAGGGAAATCTACTAATCTGCCCTGCTGCTTGCCTACTTTGGCAGTGAGTGGGACAGCAGGTGGGGAATGAAGAAAGGAGAAAGCAGCCACAGCGACTTCATCTTTACCTGGCCACCACCACTAACTTGCTTGTTTTCTCTTCTGCTCAGGGATGAGGGTTGGAGAAAGGAGAAAGAAGCGGCCACGGTAGGGTTGCCAACTCTGGGTTGGGAAATACCTGGAGAATTCCATGCTGGCCATAATTAGACGAGGAATAGAGAATAAAACTACTGCTATCATACTAAAGGTAAAGGTCCCCTGTGCAAGCACCGGGTCATTCCTGACCCATGGGGTGACGTCACATCCCCACGTTTCCAAGGCAGACTTTGTTTGCGGGGTGGTTTGCCAGTGCCTTCCCCAGTCACCTTCCCTTTACCCCCAGCAAGCTGGGTACTCATTTCACCGACCTCGGAAGGATGGAAGGCTGAGTGAACCTTGAGCCGGCTACCTGAAACTGACTTCCGTCGGGATCGAACTCAGGTCGTGAGCAGAGCTTTTGACTTCAGTACTGCCCATGTACAAATTTTGGTGAGACCACACTTGGAATACTGTGTACAGTTCTGGTCACCACACCTAAAAAGGATATTGCAGAGCTTGAGAAGGTGCAGAAAAGAGCAACCAAAATGATTAGGGGACTAGAGCAACTGTCCTATGGGGAGCAGTTAAGACTCTTAGGGCTGTTTAGCTTGGAAAGAAGGCGGCTAAGGGGAGACATGATAGAGGTCTATAAAATTATGCATGGTTTGAAGAGAATGGACAGGAAGACGTTTTTCTCCCTCTCCCATAATACTAGAACATCTGCGGAAGCTGGAGGGTGACAGATTAAAAACAGATAAAAGGAAGTATTTTTTCACACAACGCATAGTTAAATTGTGGAACTCCCTGCCCCAGGATGTGGTGATGGCTGCCAACTTGGAAGGCTTTAAGAGGGGAGTAGACTAGGGCTGTCAAAAAAAAAATTCAGTACAGTTCGGATTCGGCCGAATTTGGCCCTTGTGGGTTCAGTACGTGCCAAAGTCCGAACTCCCCCACTTCGGATCCGTTCAATTCGGCGGGAATTCAAAGTTCGGAAACAAATTCGGCCGAATAAAGCCATTAAAAACACAACCGCGCCTTTCCGCGGCTCTGGGGGGGGGCATTTTTGGGCTTAGAGGTCCCAAACTTTTGGCAGAGCTTCAAAGGACGTTTATTGAAAGACTCCCCAAGTTTTGTAAAGATTGGGTCAGGGGGGGCTGAGATATGGGCCCTGAAAGGGGTCCCCCCCACCCTTAATGTTGTGCATCTCTCAGCAGAGCTTGCCGCCCACGCACAAAGCTCCCAGCCCGACAACAGCGGAGAAATTAGCAAAACAACTGCAAACACAACCTTGTTAAACAACACCTTTGCAACACACAACTGAAACCTCCCCCCTCAAACCAGGGAGCGAGAGACTCGAGGGGGAACACACACCCCAGGCAGAACCGACGAAAGCCCCCTTTGGCTTCCCCCCCACCCACAGAAACTGCTCCCTCCCCACACACACACAGACTTTGCTTCCCCCCCCACACACACACATACACAGGAGAAAAATTATAGATTAAAGCCCCCAAAGGGGTCTTACTGTGGCTGTCTTCTGTTCCATCAGGACGGGCTGTAATCCAAGATGATTCCAATTAGGCACGGAACGTTTTGCTCTGGAGAGATGCACACAGGATCGGATCGGCTGCCCCATTCATCCCAATAGGGGAAAGGGGAAAGGGGAAAGCCCATATCTCGGGACCCCCTGACCCAATGTTCACAAAACTTGGGGGGGTTCCTTAAGAAGCTTAATCTAAAGTTCCAGTGAAAGTTTTGTGTCTGCACCCCCAAAAATGCGCCCCCTGCAGCCATGGAAAGAGAAAAGGGGGGAGGCGATATTTCTGCCCCCACTGAACCCATCTTTACAAAACTTGGGTAGTATCTTAAGAATAATTCACTGAAGCTATGCTAAAAGTTTGGGGGCTATATCCCCAAAAAAGCGCCCCCTGCAGCCACATAAATGGAAAAGGGGGGAGGGAAAAGGGGGAGAGCCCATATCTCGAGACCCCCTGACCCAATGTTTACAAAACGTGGGGGGTATCTTAAGAACACTGGTCTGAAACTCCTCTCAAAGTTTGGGATTTGTACCCACAAAAATGCGCCCCCTGCAGCCATGGAAAGAAAAAGGGGGGAGCCCATATCTCGGGACCCCCTGACCCAATGTTTACAAAACTTGGGGGGTACCTTAAGAAGCTTCATCTGAAGTTCCAGTGAAAGTTTTGTGTGTGCACCCCAAAAAATGCGCCCCCTGCAGCCACAGAAAGGAGCGAATGTGCACAAGCACCCCACACACACACACGAGGATTTCGCTCTCTCTCTCTCTCTCCCTGGCCGGGCCGCACATCAGCTGATTCCTTCAGTACTCAATCCTGACTGATTGGCCAGAAGAAGACCCAGCTTGCCCACCGATTGGCCGGGGGAGAAGAATGCTGCTTACTGACGGTTATGCTGCTTACAGACGGCCGAATTGGCCGAATTTATTCGCGAATTCCCGAACTCGCTGAATTCGGCCCCCCCGGTTGCCCGCCAGTTTTGAGTTCGGATCCATCCGAACAGAAAAGCACTGAATCAGGGGAAATTCGGTTGATTTTCAGTTCGGACCGAACCGAATTGACAGCCCTAGAGTGGACATATTCATGGAGGAAAGGGTATTCATGGCTATTAGTTAAAATGGATAGTAGTCATGCTGCATACCAATTCTGTCTAGTATCAGAGGAGCATGCCTATTATATTAGGTGCTGTGGAACACAGGCAGGATGGTGCTGCTGCAGTCGTCTTGTTTGTGGCTTCCTAGAGGCCCCTGGTTGGCCACTGTGTGAACAGACTGCTGGACTTGATGGGCCTTGGTCTGATCCAGCAGGGCCTTTCTTATGTTCTTATGTTTTTATGTTCTTATGTGCTGTGTGGCTTTTGTGTTTGGACACTTATGTTCCCTTGAGCTGTATCAAAGGCATAATAACAATACAGGGATCCGGTATTCTTCCTGTTTTGATTTGAAAAAACTTCCTCATACCAACATGTTAAATAGCTACATAGCAGCCCATGTTGTCCAAGCACAAAAGCCACACAGCACGTCGTGACAAGACTTGTTAAAGAAGACTGGCTGTCACAAGTTGTATTTAGTCTCTACTCTTGGACTTCATTGCATGGGACTCTTGGCATAGGGTCCCAGATTTTTGTATTTGTCATGTATATTGTATGTGCTTTATGTACATTTCTACCTGAACAACTCTCACCTTTTGCATATACGTGGTATTGGTTGTAACTGCTGTTATTTGGTTTTTACCTACTGTGGCAGCAGGCTAACTTGTTTTTTTCACATCACATGTAGATTGGCAACCCTACTGTTCGGGTTGCTTGGTCCAGGTTGGGAAATGCCAGGAGATTTGGAGGTAGAGCCTGGGGAGGGGAGTTTGGGAAGGTGAGGAACATCAGTGGAATATAATGCCATAGAGTCCACCTTCTAAAGCAGCCATTCTCTCCAGGGGAACTGATCTCTGCCATCTGGAAATCAGTTGTAATTCTGGGAGACCTCCAGGCCCCACCTGGGGGTTGGCAGCCCTACTTCTTGTGTATATTATCCTACCTTCCAAAGTTGTCACCATAAAAATGTGATGATTTTATATACTCTTATATGTTCCTGAGCTTGGAATACAATGAATAAATGTATCCAAGCAACAGAAATTACAATGAAAACATTCGCACAGACACTCGTTTATTGATCCTGTTAGACAAACTCACTTAAAATGTCAAGCTAGTGATTAATCATCGATTTCAGGAGCTATTTACCTTTGATTGCCTGCTAGGATCAGAGGTGATTTATATCAATTCTCCTTCCACATAACAAGATTATAAAAGTTGTCACACCGTGTTCTATAATAACAGGCTTATTGCTGCAAATGCTTTTATATAACCCTCTCAGCATTTCACTACACAACACAACACAACACAAGCCTTTATTGGCATATAAAAAGGAAGAACAAGCATTTCACTACTGCTTGGTGACATCACTGGCACCATAACCATTTCCTCTTTCTAAAAATATACTACATCCTCATAGTCATAAATCAATTTAGGCCTACTCTAGGGCCAAATCTGTTGTCATGGAGGCAGATTCTGTGCCAAATTCTTATTAGAAGGTTTGAGGGCCGGGGATCAGCATGGGTCAGCCTGGCTGATCTTTCAGTATTGCTCCAAGATAGGGTTTCCAGGTCCCTCTTCACCACTGGTGGGAGGTTTTTGGGGCAGAGGCTGAGGAAGGTGGGGTTTGGGGAGCAGAGGGGCTTCAATGCCATAGAGTCAAATTGCTAAAGCAGCCGTTTTCTCCAGTGGAACTGATCTCTATCAGCTGGGGATCAGTTGTAATAGCAGGGGATCTCCAGCTAGTACCTGGAGGTTGGCAACCCTACTCCAAGACCAGAAGTAACACCCTACTGAAAGAAAAGTGGTTTAAGAAGTATCAAAGAACCAGTAAGCAGAAGGTTCAGCTCCCCTTCCTGCTCACCCATGCTATGCTTTAAATGTCCCCACCCCCCACGTTTACTGCCTAGGGATACCAGCCTCCAGGTGGGGCCTGTGAATCCCCTGGAATTACAGCTCATCTCCAGACTACAGAGATCAGTTCCTCTGGAGAAAAATGATGCTTTGGAGGGTGGACTCTATGGCATGGTTCCCCACTGAGATTCCTGTCCTCCTGAGACTCTACCTCCAGATCTTCAGGAGTTTCCCAACCTGGATCTGGCAAACCTACCCCCACCCCCCACCAGTGGCCAGGGGGTCCTGGCAACCCTACTACTGCCCCCTCTATAGGGAATTAGCAAGACCTGGATTGGTTCCTTTGCTGCAAGTGTTTGGATTCCCTCCCCTCCCACACTTGAATCAGGACCATGGCCAGTAAATCATGCTCCATGGCAAGACCAGAAGTGAACACATCTCGCCCCTCCCTCAGCATCTCAGATCCTGTTGCGGCAGCATGTGAGTCATTAGATGCACGCTGGGGACTATGTTTCCCAGGGTGCACATGGTACCTTGGCTACTGACAAAGCAAGCATGGATTGAAAGAGGTGGTAGGAAATTCTCTTCCCATTTACCTGTCCATTGGCTGACCAGGTGATTGCAACAATAAGCACTGCAATGAGGTAAACGGGATGCTGAGAGGAGAGAGAAGGGTTCCCCCCATCTTGGTTCTACAAGCTGAGTCAGAGAAGAGTTCAACACTTCACTGCTCACCTATGTATTGCAAGTAGGATTGCCAACCTCCGGGTGGCACCTGGAGATCTCCCACTATTTCAATTGATCTCCAGACGACCAAAACCAGTTCTTCTGGAGCAAATGGCTGCTTTAGAGGGTGGACTTTATGGCATTATACTGAGATCCCTCCCCTCCCCAAACCCCACTCTCCCCAGGCTCCACCCCCCAAAATCTCCACCCCCAAAATTTCCCAACCCAGAGCTGGCAACCCTAATTACAAGCCTTTGGGGTTCACATTCTGATCCCCAGGAATTGGAAGCAATTTCTACCTCCTGTCTGTATAGTGGTGCTTTTATGCTTCTGGGCCTTACTACCCAATTTTTACAGGTTGTTTTTAAATGATTTTAATTTTACGAGCTGCTGCGAGCAGGTCTTTGAAGAGGCGGCATAACAATGTTTTAAATAAATCCCAGCATTTTAAATAAATCCCAGTCAATAGGCATGTTGTCTATTCAGGTATGACTAACTCAGTGAGATGTTTTCTCACCTGACTGCCTGCTGTAGCCTAATTAGACCTGGCCTTGATTCTTATAGAGTTCATGCCCTACCTTACAATTAGGAGGAGGAGGAAATAGGCATATGGATAAGCAGAGATTGTTAGAGGTATTATTTCACAAATACGTGCAAGTTGTGTTGTCCAGTGAAGCCAATAGTTTTGCCTTCATGCATTTAAACAGTTGTTTTTGCAGCACTCCGAGTAGGCAAGATACACACTGGGTTGGATTCTATGTTTCCCTTCCGCTAAGGGAGGTGCCTCTCTCAGGTGGATGAAGACTCTTCATTTAGTGGAAGGGTTTTGTTGGATCCAGCCCACTGTTTTCAGCAATATATTATTGCTTTTCCCATCTCTTTAAACATTGTTAAATAGCAGCAGGATCAGGACACTTTGGATTAACACAATTGCAGTAGGTGTGTGTGGGGTATGCCCTTTCTCTTGCACCAATTTCCCAATAGAAATCAACCTCCTAGAGACACTGCTTGTCTTGATAGGGAAGACATACATTTTCCCTAATGGTAGGGAAGACATACATTTCCTTACGTTTCCCCTAAAGGGGCAAATAGCAGCAGCAGAGGGTCTAATTTACATAAGAAAAATGGCATGAAGGAAAGAGTTATTCCTTCCTCTACCAGCACTTTGATCCTGATCCAAATCAGCCCTCCCACCACTCCTGCTATTTAACTAGGGTTGCCAACCTCCAGGTGGTCTCCTGGAGATCTCCTGCTATTACAATTGATTTCCAGGCAATAGAACTCAGTTCCCCTGGAAAAAATGGTTGCTTTGGCAATTGGACTCTATGGCACTGCAATCCCTCCTCTTCCTCCTCCAAACCACACCCTCCTCAGATTCCACCCCCTAAAATCTTCAGGTATTGCCCAACCTGGAGCTGGAAACCCTATATTTAACAAATTGTAAAGAGATACAGGCAGGGAAGACAGCATGGTATAGCCCAATCTCATCAGATCTTGGAAGCTAAGCAGGGTCAGCCCTGGTTAGCATCTGGATGGGAGACCACCAAGGAATACCAGGGTTGCTATGGAGAGGAAGGCACTAGCAAACCACCTCTCTTACTCTCTTGCCTTGAAAACCCCAGAAGGGGTTGCCATGAGTCGGCTGCAAATTGACGGCACTTTACACGCACACAGAGATACGACATCTAATCATGGATCTCTGGTGTCTCCTCTGGTCCTTTGTTTGCCTTGATATCCCCAGCTACTGGTGTGGAGCCATGGCTCATCGTAGAACATCTGCTTTGGATTCAGAAGGTCCTAAGTTCAACCCCCAGCATCACCAGTTAAAAGGATCAGGTAGTAGGTGATGTGACAAAAGTGAGACCCTGGAGAGCTGCTGCTAGTCAGACTAGACGGTACTTGACCTTAATAGACTCATGATCTGACTCAGTAAAAGACACCTTCATTTGTTCACTACACAATAGTAACATTTGCCGTTGAATTTTATGTCAAAATACATGTTGGACTCACAGCTGGATCAGTAAGAGGAAGGACTCTCAAAATAAAGGAAGGTCTGTGTGTCTAGCAGGAAAAGGTCAGTCACCCCAACCCTTGCCACAAAATTTTCATAGGCATGTAATTAGTTAATTGAAAAGACTTAGGGTCGCCATGAGTCGGAAGAGACTTGACGACACTTAACACACGCAGAGAGAGAATCCCCCACCTACTTTTCCTTCAGATTTTAACAGGAGCAATTTTTTTTTTTTTGGCAAACATTTTCTAGCTTAACTCCATGATGAGCTGGGGAATCCAAAACGAAACTGCCCTCAGATAGCTGGGCAATCAGTCCCTCCATATTAATAAGACAAGTAATTAGAAGCAGATGTTCTAGTATATCCCAAACCAATGTTATGTTGCTTTATCTCAACTATTCACATGGTGGAAAATTATTTTGTAAATCTCCCAGTGACTCTAATCCCTCAAAATAAACGATTTCTTGTATGGGGAAACAAAGGCATGTGATCCTTCCTCCTCCATAGCACTAAAATAGCATGATATTATTTCTATAGTTTTCCATTCCAGTTATTCATGGAATTCTGATAGAAATGATAGCCTAGAAATAGAACACAAGGTGGTTTTGAAATCTTGCCATTTGGTGAGGAACCAGTAGTGGTTGACTGGGCCTTGAACTCTTAGAGAATGAATGGGAAAGTAGTTTCCTGCGAAGATTAACAAGAATGCTCTTAGGCCCTGTCACACCCCAGAGCACTCTAACCTAGGTAGGGTTGCCAGCTCCGGGTTGGAAAATACCTGGAGATTTTGTGGGTGGAGTCTGAGGAGGGTGGGGTTTGGAGAGGGGAGGGACTTCAATGCCATAGAGTCCAATTACCAAAGTGGCCATTTTCTCCAGGGGTTTGGAACCGATTTCTATCACCTACGGATCAGTTGTTAATAGCGGGAGATCTCTGGCCACCACCTGGAGGTTGGCAACCCTAGACCTAGGGAGGAAGTGGGCATAGTCTTAGGTGGGGAGCAGCAGCACAAGTGGAGAACAAAACACAGAGGAAGGCTGGTTTTTAGGAGTAGCTCATGAACAGACAGGGGCACTGATAGCCATGATTAGCTCCCTGTAGCCTCTTCAGGTGTAGAGGTTTCCTTGGGAGAAAGGGTATCCTGCTAGAGTTGGCAGCACAGCCTTGGAAAGTGCTGGAAGATTTTGAGGGTGGTGACTGGGGGAGGGTGGTGTTTGGGGAAAATGTGACATCACTTGTGGATGACACTCTAGGACTTTCCCCTAATCTCTATGGAAGGGCCATAGATACATGTGGAAATTCCTAGGGTGTCACCATGGACGCCATTTTCTAGCCATTTTTTCCTCCCACTCCTCAATTTCTTGAGGCTGGACAGCTGGGGCTGAGGACAGGGGTTGTTTACCTGTGAGAAAAAGAAAAAAAAACCCTAATCAGCAGCACCTCCTGGGACACTGCTAGAACAGCCCTTTCAACGTTTAGCCCCGCTGATTATATCAAAGTTGTGGAGATGTAGGGCTTCTATGTATGAGGCTGGGTCAGTATATACAGCTGAAAGGTGTTGGAATGGGGCATACCACTGCTGAATACTAACCCATAAATAAACTTCCATACTTAGAGGTGCTCTGATAATTTAAAAGGTAATATAATAATTACGTATTATTGGTTGAGGGTGCTTGTGTTGGTGGAATACGGTAGTGACGTGGCTCTTCTGGTCGATGAGAACTGCAACTGTGGCTCTCTCCGAACCGCTGAGGGAGTACCACTGCCCTAGTCCAGTGCAGAACCATAAAGATTTCTGCTCGGTTTCTATTTTAATTGAATAAATGCTAACTCTTAATTGGTGGGTTGGACACTTTTTGCAGGGTGGAAGGTACTAAACAGTGGAAAGAAGACAATTAGTTACCTTCAAAGCAAATTTTTTAAAAAACACTTTTGATATTAGGCAAAAACGCACGGTCACTTTAGCCTCCTCCTTTATTCCCTGTTTCAGCCAGGATTCAGCCAGGATCGAATGCATGCGTTTTCGCCGAACGTGCGTTCGATCCTGGCTGAATCCTGGCTGAAACAGGGAATAAAGGAGGCTAAAGTGACCAAGCGTTTTGGCCCATTGTCTCTGTCTTGACCTGGTTGGCCCAGGCTAGCCTGATCTCCTCAGATCTTAGAAGCTAAGCAGGGTCGGCCCTGGTTAGTACTTGGATGGGAGACCACCAAGGAACGCCAGGGTCGCTATGGAGAAGAAGGCAACCTCTGGCAAGCCACCTCTGTTAGTCTCTCACCTTGAAAACCCTATTGGGTTATCGTAAGTCGGCTTCAACTTGGCAGTACTTTGCACTCACATTGTCTCTACATGATTAACAATGTAATCCTAAACATAGTTATATCCTTGTAAATCCATTGAAGTCAATGAGTTTAGAAGATTGTAACTGTTAAGCTTGTGCTTTTAAAATCCTAACTGTTGCTGACAGTATGTCACTTTTTATAAGCATTTGACATTACCAAGTGCGACAGTTAATTTCTTTAGAAATTTTTTTCATCAAAACAACTTAATTAAAAATGTTTTCCCCCTTTTCTCCAGCTGGGCTGCGCCAAGGAAAATTTTCTACATCTTTCTTGTTATGTAAATTGGCTAGATGGAAAAATACCCAGGTTTGGTACATGGAATATTCCATTTAGCTGATGTATAAAACTATTGAGAAGTGTTAAAGTTATAACAGGTGTACTGCTGCCAAAATTCAGAATTAGTCTCATTGATTTGAATAGATGTAGGAAAGGGGAAGATTTGCCCTGTTCTTTTCTTTTCCTTTCTTTCTTTCTTTCTTTCTTTCTTTCTTTCTTTCTTTCTTTCTTTCTTTCTTTCTTTCTTTCTTTCTTTCTTTCTTTCTTTCTTTCTTTCTTCCTTCCTTCCTTCCTTCCTTCCTTCCTTCCTTCCTTCCTTCCTTCCTTCCTTCTTTCTTCTTTCTTTCTTTCTTTCTTTCTTTCTTTCTTTCTTTCTTTCTTTCTTTCTTTCTTTCTTTCTTTCTTTCTTTCTTTCTTTCTTTCTTTCTTTCTTTCTTGGAATTTTGCTCTGTGTGTCCATTCAGTTCTCTGTAGATATGGAGCTATGGTTTAACCAGGTGAATTTATAATATTAGTTCCAGAATTGAAGGGTGTGCAATTTACTGCAGCTTTCAATCTGTTCCAGTCATTTCTGCAATTTTCCCATCTATCCACATTGACAAAACACTGCAACAAAGCAATTGTGAGCATACATTACATTGTATTAAGACTTGTGTGTGTGGTATTTTACTGAAGCATTCAGAAATGTGGCTTAGGTAAAACAACACAGACATGTGCACACAAATCTTGATGCAACTCTTACATCAGAAATAAAAAATCCAGGTATCTAGGAACAGATCACACTGGGATCATGATATGCAGGTTAGGTTGTCAACTTTCAGACAGGGCCCGGTGATCTCCCAGAATTAAAACGTATCTCCAGACTACAGAAAATGGCTGATTTGGAGGATGGCCTCTATGGCATTATACCTTGCTGAGGTCCCTCCACCTCCAAACCCCACCCTCCCCAGGCTCCACTCCCACATCTCTAGGAATTTTTCAACCCAGCGCTGGCAACTGTATGCAGCAGTATGCAGGAAAAAGGAAAAATTAGTTTTCGTGTTGGAAAGAGAGAACAGAAGTCTTTGAGAAAACTGAATAAGAGAGGAATCATGGGGGAATTAACTGGGGTGGGGGAAAAAACAAGAAACTAGTTTTGTGTCATAGTCTACGTTCCATGACAGTTAATGCAGGCCTGTCTAGACAGTGACGGCATTTAGAAACATTTCTATTTGCATAAACATCAAATAGTATTTAAGAAACCCTTTCATAGATATCTTCGTAATGTGCTAATTATCAGCAGACGTATTTGGGCAAACTTAGTGGTGCATCTCAAAACGAGAGGCTGTGCTACACAGAGATGAGTGAAAGAAAAGGACAATGGAATTGATGGCTGAAATTGGTATTCAGTAAAGAGGAACGTTGTGATATCAACATTGAAAGAGAAGCACTCCACTTTCCTTGTCTGACAGCGCATTTCTGAGCTGCGCTGGCAGCCAGGACAGAAGGCCTCTGGAGGCAGATGAAGAGCTGCGCCAACGCAAGGGCCCACAGCACTGGCGTCCAGGCAGTGTACGCCGGCGTTTGTGGCCCCAATGCTGGCGTGAAGGCCTGGACACCGGTTGCCGGCTGCTGCCGCGGCAGCACCTGGCCAGGACGCCAGCGTCTGGATGCTGGCAAGGGCTGCAGTGGCATCCCAGGGGGCATCCCGGCATCCCAGAGGCGTTCCCGGGGCGTCACAGTACTGGCCTGGGGGCAGGGCCACCATTATGGCTCAGGAACGCCCTCTTTTTTTTCAGGCCGAGATACGCCACCTTTTAGGTAGCATATCTCCCGTGCAACCCTATGAAGGTTGCATGGATTTTTGGCACCGCGCGGAGTTTTCAGCCGGGCTGAAACCTCCTTAGGAGGCAGCGACGCTGTGTTGCCTCCTAAGCCCGGCGCAGGCAGTCCGCTCAGGAATGCACTGTGCATGTCAATTATTAGCAAATATGTACCTACACGAACATCATTTTATCCATATAACCTTTTGCTATGAGGGTGATTGCTTATACAACCTTCTGACGACACTAGGGCTGGGGCTGTTCCTAAGGCATGCTGGCAAACCAAAATCATATTCTTTTACTTTTCAAAGTGTCTGTGAGTTTTGATTAGCAACAGAGATGGGTTTGGATAACTGCTTATTTTAATTTTTTTCAAAGGGACAGCCTCTGTTGCTTTTTTATCCCAACATGCTTCTGTAGAATCTTTTGCGCAAGGCTCAGATCTTGGCCAACTACACCTTTGGGCGGGGGGAGGCTTCCTCTATCACTATATTAAGACTTAAACTACCAACAGACTACATCATGTCCCACCTAATAAAGTGTTCTGTAAGACTTGAAAGCTCATACAACACATAGTGATTCTGCTTCATTCCCCCCAAGTAGGGTTGCCAGCTCCGGGTTGGAAAACACCTGGAGATTTTGGGGGCGGAGCCTGAGGAGGGTGGGGTTGGGAGAAGGGAGGGACTTCAATGCCATAGAGTCCAATGACCAAAGTGGCCATTTTCTCCAGGTGAACTGATCTCTATCGGCTGGAGATCAGTTGTAATAGCGGGAGATCTCCAGCCACCACCTGGAGGTTGGCAACCCTACCCTCAAGGGACCACATAAATACCTGTCTTTATCAAAATCACACTGTATTTGTATTTCCCATGCCAATTTTTCTCCAGTTATGATTTGGGGGATAAAGCACTTTGAGTATATATTATGTTTATTTCCAATCCTGTTTGGTGCCATTGTTTCCCCAGACATCGGGCAATTTCCCCATTTGTTTCTGCTTTTACCTCTTTTCTGGATTAGTGTGATCAATTTGTGTGATCCAAGCCAATCAAAAATCAAATAGAGAATGGAATGATTCCATGGCACTAGTTAGCCAACTAGATGTCGCTATGCAATGACCCCACTTATCTATAAATCTATTGGATTGAGGAGGATGTTTCCTAGATTAGCTGAATGCTTCATCTGAGCCAGTAAGGGACCATAGAATAAACAGGAAGTCAGGACTACACTATGTAGCCAATTAGATTTAACCATCACTAAAGAAAAATGAAATTAGGAGATTGGTAGGGGGAGGAGTGTAAAAATCATAGGGAAAGGAATGATTCTTACAAAAAAAAAAAATCTCCCTAAATGGTGAGTACCTTTGGCTGAGCCAAACTATTACTACTTTTAAATCATTTATGTCACCGTGTCCCTCACTGATAGTTTTGTCCCTTATTTGCATTCAGTTTGACAAGTGTTATTTCTGATTCATTATTCTGATCTTGTGGTCACTCTCCGCACCCATTTATCAATGGAGAAGTCCTTTCCTAGCATGGAAGTTCTCCATGAGCTCAAGGGATTCATCTGGCAAATATGTAGAGTTCCCAAGCAGAAATGGCTTTGTATACATTCTAAAGTATGAAAGCCATGCATATTTATTTCTATTTGCGGGGGCTTTTTTAATGAAACTGGGTAATGGTGGGAATTGCTGCAGTACTGTTTCAGCTGCTGAATGGATTTGAATTTAAATCTGATTTTTGTTTTCTTGTGACTAAACCCAAATGTTCGGTATGGAACTGGCTAAAATCTGAATAAACAAGTTCAGTTCATCCTCAAGGGCATATCTGGAAAATATTACAATATCGGGTGTGTTATACGATTGCAAACTAGTCAGGAGGTCTTTGTTTGTGGTAAAACATATTTAACGAGCTTTTCATTTTCTTTCTGGATGCCCAGATGGACGGTTTTCATTAGGCTGGGAGAACTGATCCTATTCATCTGCAGAGAAGAAAAGACCTTCTATGGTGCTGAGTGACACTGGATGCTTATCAGTTGACTTCTGGATATTTATCTTCGGCAGTGTCAGGTTTCTTGATATTGTTGGTCGAACTTCTGGTATCACCAAAAAATGATATCTGTTATTGCATTGTTAAAACAGGTGTGAATGAGAAAAAATAGTTTTGAATAATACTTTCCCACGGGCTTCTAACTCTTGTTCTGTGATTCAGAATTAAACCCAGATGAGACAGCACTTAAAAAGAATTGCTTCTGTAAAGAGGAATTTGTATTCCATTTGCTGTAGACCTGTTTTGACTAAAGTGAGCATTGTTTTAAATCACCTCTCTGTAAAGAAAGAGAAATGGAGCTTGAAGCTGCAAAGGTCTAAATGTTTTGATAGGTGATTCATTTGAAATGTGCTGTTGGGGGATAGTTTTACCGATACTATGCACTGCCAAAAGAAGACAAATAACTGGGTTCTCGAAATCAAGCCTGAACTCTCCCTAGAAGCTAAAATGACTACACAGATACTATCATACTTTGGTCACATTATGAGAAGTCAGGAGTCACTGGAAAACAATAATGCTAGGAAATGTGGAAGGGAGCAGGAAAAGAGGAAGACCCAACATGAGATGGATTGAGTCAATAAAGGAAGCCATGGCCTTCAGTTTGCAAGACCTGACCAAGGCTGTAAATGATAGGACATTTTGGAGGTCATTAATTCATAGGGTCACCATAAGTCAGAAGCGGCTTGATGGAACTTCACACACACAAATGTAAGAATTTAAGAGTGAACACAACAAGCAATCAGATCCATCTCATTCAGTATCCCATTTCCCAGGCCCATGGGAAAGTATCCAAGCAGGGCACAGAGACCAATACCCCTTCTGTTTTTGCCCCACACGGTAGCTGCCATTCAGATATACACTGCCTCTAAATATGGAGGTTCTTCTTAACCAATATGTTTAATAGCCGTTGATGGACATATCCTCCATGAGTTTGCCTAATCCTCTTTTAAAGGAATCTAATATGCATCTGTCACTATCACAAGACGCGGCTAATTTCATAATTTAATTATGTGTTGTGTGAGAAGGTATTGTGGAGTACTGAAGAGAGAAAATAATACTGACCTTCTTTACAGGAATGATGTAAGGATGACTGACATAATGCATGACAAATGTAGTTAGGTTTGCCATTTGCCAACCCAAAGTGGGTAAACTCCTGCCCTCAGCCACAATTCCCCACCCTGAAGAGAAAAAAAAGGGCAAGAAGATGGCCTCCATAGAGACACTATAGAAATTTCCCCATGTCTCTGTGGTCTTTACCACAGAGATTAAGGGAAATTCCTAGAGTATTACCCAGAAGTGATGTCACACCTTCCCCAAACTTCACTGTTCATAGGCACTGCCCTCAAAATCTCCTGGCATTTGTCAAGGCAGTATGGCAACACTAACCATTGTGAATACTACTCTGAAAGACTATACGCATGCTAAATAGTATTATTACTCTAGGTGTGGGCAAAGATAGTAACTGCAATTTGAATCTAAATGCTGTATCTAGGAACTTTGAAGGCCCTATCTCTAGAACCTGTTTTTCTGTGTCCTGCAACATGTGAAGTCATTCCTCTTCATCTACTGAGATTATCCTCTGAGGCGTTGTTCTTCCTCCCTCTTTTTTGGGGACGTGAGATATGTCACAAATGAGGATCAGTGCCTTTTCAGGAGTGATACTCAACTTTTGGAATGCCCTATCTTAGACTGGGGTCGCCAAGATGTTTATACGCTACTTTTAATCTGTATTGTAGTTTTATTAATTGCTTCCTAGTTTTAATTGCTTGCTGTTTTTAATTTTTCTCTTGCAATTATTACAGTTAGGGTTGCCAGGTCCGTTTTCGCAACCGGCGGGAGGTTTTGGGGTGGAGCCTGAGGAGGGCGGGGTTTGAGGAGGGGAGGGACTTCAATGCCAAGGGGCCATTTTCTCCAGGTGAACTGATGTTTATCGGCTGGAGATCAGTTATAATAGCAGGAGTTACCTGATAGTTGGCAACCCTAATTACAGTGCATTCCTGAGATTTCGGCGTTCAGGAATGGCAGGGAGGAGGCACCACTGCGGTGCCTCCTAACCTGTTTCCCCAGCAAAATTTTAAATGGGGCTTTTCACCCCATAGAGAACAGCAAGACTGCACCCCCTACAAAGCAGGCGCAGCACTGCCATTCTCACCACTGGTGTGCTGGGCTGAAAGGGGACAGGAAGCTGCCTAAAGGCAACAGTATGACACTGGTGCCCCAATTCCTCACCCCCAATCCTTGACAGCTGCAGCAGGAAACCCTAGAACTTTGGGGAAATCTGAGAAACAGGGAGGGCTAAATACTGTCAGTTCTTGTAACAAAAATTAACCATCTCTCAGAGCTTTATTTTCAAATTATTGCTACTGCTCTTCGCAATCACTTTGTAATCTGATATCAGTCCCAAATTGCCTTCATTTTTCCTTTTCCATGTTTCCTTTTGGTAGCCTTTGAGTGAAAAGGTGTTTTTAAAATGTATTTTACTTTAATGACGTTATTTATAGTCTGCCTTTCTCACAGGGACTCAGGGCAGATTACAGAGTGAGTCAGTACAGTAAACAAAATGGGACATTCAGTAACCAATGCATTAGGATTTTAGAAGTCTGGAACCACCAGAAAGAGCTGGAGCATAGTGTATGTAAGTATTCACAAGACATATTAAGTGGTACAGAAATTACTTAAATTGGATCCTACTTACAAAAAGCTGTAGGCAGCAGTATAGATCACAGTCCCTTATCATTTATCCAAGCAAGTTTGTAAAACCATTTTGTACAGTGCAACCCTATTACGTGTGCAGAAAAGCTCTTTTGAATAGTTGAAGATGAACGGCTGAACAAATGCAGCGCTTCCAACTACCAAGCAATTTTTTTTTAAAAAAAACATGAGCATACTTTTATCTCTGAGTATGAAAGCACATTATCATAATGTAATTTTGATGGGAGCGTGGACAGGCATGTAAATACTCTCCCCTCCACACAAAAAACAAAACTGATGAAGAAATTATTTTTTTCAAGACAGGGAGTCAGGCTTTATTGAAATAGCACCATCAATTTTCTTGAATGTGGCCACAATAAGCCATGACCTCATATTAGTAAGTTAGTTCGGCAAACGTCATAAATCAGAGTGTAAGCTCAGAACTTCCACGGGTCAGATCTCTAGCATGTAGCGCCTAACTAACCAAGGTTTGCTGAAATTACAAAAAGGGGAGGGGGATTCACAGCAGAAGAGAGCTCTTTTTAAGCGTTAAAGGAAGAACACCTGCTTGGCATGCAGAAGGTCCCAGGTTCCATCCATGGCATCTCTTAGGTAGTAAGTGATATGAAAGATTTCTGCCTAAGACCTTTGAGAGCTACTAAAAGCCTGAGTAGAGAATACTGACTTTGATGGACCAAATGTCTGATTCAATTTAAGGCGGCTTCATGTGTTGATATGTTTCCCTTGAACGCACCTTTTCTTTTCCCAAATAGTACAGAAAAAAGACATATCTGTGATAAAAAATTAAATTCACTGTGGTTAATGAAAGAAACAGCCACAGAAGTTAATTTTTTTAATAGAAGTGGCTTTTTTTCCTTTTATGAGTCTTTAGAGTGTTATAAAAGTGGCTATTCTCCTTTTATTGGTCTTTTGAGTGCTATATGATTATTAATCATCAGTCATAAACTCTTAGAGTCTGCTGAATACAAATTATTAGGAGACGGCCAAATTTGGCTTTCATTTTCCTTAGGCCAGTTACTCTGTGTAGCCACACAAGTGGTTGTTCATGTGCTGCGATCACAAAGGTCCCAGATCACTCTGAGAGTTTCGTAACAGAAGCAGAGATCTGGACCCATAGCTCCCTGATCTTAGAGTGATAGGTCGAACTAGTCAGTATGTGTGACATGAATCAGGTCAACTTTCAGACAAATACGACACTAGGGAACTAACATTCCCAATTGCAGCAGGGCCCTATTCAGCTCGGGAGAAAAGTGGGGGGGGGGAGGAGGGCCTCAGCCTTTCCTCCTGTTCCATATTTCCGAGCTGAAACAGCTGCTGAGGGAGAGCTGTTCAGCCCTGCGGTGGGGATGCATGTACAGTGACTGCAGCAAATTGAGGCTCGCAGTGGAGAAAACAGGGCCCCTCCCTCCATGGCCATTTCAGCTCAGGAAAATGGCATGGGAAGGAAGGCTGAAGGCCCTCACCCTCCGGCATGCTTCCAAGGCAAATTGGGCCCTGGCGCACATGTAGGGGTGCCAGGTCCCTCTTCGCCCCTGGTGGGAGGTTTTTGGGGCAAAGCCTGAGGAGGGAAGGGTTTGGGGAGGAGAGGGACTTCAGTGCCATAGAGTCCAATTGCCAAAGCGGCCATTTTCTCCAGGTGAACTGATCTCTCTCCGCTGGAGATCACTGACCTCTGCAGACTAGAAGACCCAGGAAAGGTTGCAAAAGGACCTGTACTAGGCTTTTAAAAATAAAATAAAAATAAAGTAAAAAGCTTTTATTTCATAGGATCTATACTGCTTAGCTGATAAGCTTCATTTCTGATCTCTGTTGCCTGGAGATCAGCTGTAATTCTGGGAGATCTCCAGGTCCCACGGGGTGGGGGGTTTTTTTGTTTTGTTTTTTGCCAATTTCACCCACCCCTATGCCACCAGTTTTTGCCACCTATTTTTAAAAAACCAGTAGCATCTTTACCAGTATAGCATCCATATAGTGAAATAGCTAGCACTGATTTTTTTCGAGAAAGCTGGCAAAAGCCCTCTGGTAGTGCAGGGATGGAGGAAATGGGGAGCAGGAGGGGTGATGGAAAGACAGCCTGGAAAGTATTCCTGTGTGGACGCTATGTTGTTTTTGCAAATGCAAAGGCCTTTCAAGCAGTGACGAGTGTGCAAAGTGGGCAAAGACTTTTGAGCCACAGAATCTTCAATGGACAATGCTATCCCCTCAGTGCGGTTGCCGCTAGCGGTATCTGCGAACATTGTTTCTAAAAGGTATACGTGGATGCCCATATTGAGTGAGACTGAAAACACAGCTACAAAGAATCCAGTCCTGATTCCTTTTTAAGCAACGACAAGTTTTCCTGCTGGCTCTAACTGGTCTAGGGATTTCTACGACCTTAGAGACGTATAATTAAAGCCACAAGGGCAGGCAGGTTCAGGGTTCGGCTGAGCTGCGAGCATGTCTGGTGATGACGAATGAAAGGCGACATATAAGAAGAAATAATTCACAGTGAAGGATGATTCTGAGCTGTTTTCCAAACCGACCCATTCACAGAGCAACAACAGACCTAGATTTAGCAAAAACACATTTTTGATTCAGAAGGTAGCTCAGTATTTGAAACCCATATGAAGGTTGAACTAGACCAGGAGTCCCCATGGGCACCATGGCATCTGTCTACATCTTTCCTGGTGCCTGCCGTAGGGTTGCCAGGTCCCTCTTTGCCACTGGTGTGAGGTTTTGGGGCGGAGCCTGAGGAGGGTGTGGTTTGGGGAGGGGAGGGATTCCAATGCTATAGAGTCCAATTGCCAAAGTGGCCATTTTCTCCAGGTGAACGGATCTCTATCAGCTGGAGATCAGTTGTAATAGCAGGAGATCTTCTGCTATTACCTGGAGGTTGGCAACCCTACTTAAGGAAGAATCAAAACAGCTTACAATCACCTTCCCTTCCCCTCCCCACAACAGACACCCTGTGAGGTAGGCGTGGCTGAGAGAGCTCTAAGAGAGCTGTGACTAGCCCAAGGTCGCTCGGCTGGCTTCATGTGTAGAAGCAGGGTTAACAAATCCAGTTCACCAGATTAGCGTCCACCGCTCATGTGGAGGAGTGGGGAATCAAACCCGGTTCTCCAGATCAGAGTCCACCGCTCCAAACCACCACTCTTAACCACTACACCATGCTGACTCTCACCTACCCCTTCTCCATTTGCAGTGGAGAAGAGGTAGGTGAGGGTGAGATATTTTTCACCATAGGCTGGTGACAGCTCCCTCTCATTAAGAAGCAAGCGGCTTCATTCTGCACCCTTCACTTGAGCAAGATGAACTAACAACGCAGCCGTTTGTTTAGCTTACAGCCTTTACTTGTTTCCTGGAAGAAGAGAACTTGATTAATGCATACTGTGTTTGCATTACACAATTCTTATGAAAGCAAATTGGGCTCCTGTTGATAGGCCTGTAGCAAGGAGGAAATTGCTGACGGATTGTCGCTTAGAATTTATTATCTTAATAACAAGTTAAAAAAAGCGACTCTTCTCAGAACGCTAGAGCCTTGGGCCGATGGATTGCTGCTCGCATAAATTTGGGACTTTATATAACAGGGGCTCTCAAATTGAGTCTATGTTAGCGTCGCAAAGGCCACATTGGCACCAGTGGACAAGAGATGGGTGAATTCTAGGTTTGCCAACCTTCCAGGTAATAAGCAAAACAAACAAGCACTGATGGCTGCAACAACATTATAATACAAGGAATAATCCAAATGTACATCAAAAAGACATAGGTGCATCTTGTAGTAAAAGTCCAGAAACAATAATGAATCTGCATTCAATCCAAAATTTAAGCCAAAAAGCCAGAGAGTGAACGCGCCCCGGCACAAGTTCACTCTGTTCGTGTAGCGGAAATGAAAACCCGGAGATGTGTTCCACGCAGAGGGGACACAATCTTCTGCCAGGAGCACGTAGAGTTTATAGATGTAGAACTAGATCCCAAGATGGGAATAAACTCCCATTTCACCATAGCTTTTTCCATCGGGAATATATTTTATAAATGGCGTGAGATGGATGTCTATCTCTATGAGTAAATAAATATGTAACAGAACTTGAATTAGCCTAAATATTGATCTTAACCTGATGACCAAAATTATATTAACAAAATAAAATAAATACAATTTAAGTGTGAAACGAGGAACAAGCATACATGCCAAGACACCAGAGAGTTATGTAACTAGCAGTTCAAATGGATAGCTTTTAGCAATCTTACAAGGTAAATGCAGAGGTTGTATTTAACAACACATATTGGAAACAGGTGTGGAGTGTGTCAGTAGATGTTAAAGGTATGCACTATCCATCATTTATATGTAGCCCAATATTACACAGTGTCCAAACAATATATTAATGTCATTACAAGGCAACTATTTCTTACTCAAAGGTATATCATAACTGCTATTAATGCATAAAAATAAATATGAATATGAGGATGATTATCATAATTAACATAATTGCAATCCAAGCATCAAAGCCAACATCTTACAAAAAGCAAGTAGAATCACAGGCAGAATCATAGGCAGAATTCAAGCCAACTAATCTCCAGCCGATAGAGATCAGTTCACCTGGAGAAAATGGCCACTTTGGCAATTGGACTCTATGGCATTGAAGTCCCTCCCCAAACTCTGTCCTCCTCAGGCTCCAACCCAAAAACCTCCTGCCGGTGGCGAAGAGGAACCTGGCAACCCTAGAGAATTCCCCTCTGGCTTAATTTGGAATTGGGTTCAGCATAACTGAGCAATTACTCCTCCAAACTGGAAAAAATAATACCGGTGTTTGTTTCTGAATATGAAGGGCCGTACCTCAGTGATAAATAGGCTTGCCAACCTCCAGGTGGGGCCGGGAGATCTCCCAGTATTACAACTGCTCTCCAGACAACAGAGATCAGGTCCTTGGAGAAAATGGCTGATTTGGAGGGTGGACTCCATGACATTAGACTAGGGTTGCCAACTGCAGGTAGTAGCAGGATATCTCCTGCTAATTCAACTGATCTCCAGCCGATATAGATCAGATCACCTGGAGAAAAATGGCCGCGTTGGCAATTGAACTTTATGGCATTGAAGTCCCTCCCCTCCCCAAACTCCACCCTCTTCAGGCTCCGCCCCCAAAATATCCCGCCGGTTGTGAAGAGGGACCTGGCAACCCTACATTAGACCCTGCAGAGGTCCCTCCCCTACCCAAACTCTGCCCTCCTCAGAGTCCACACCCAAATCTCCAGGAATTTTCCAACCTGGAGCTAGCAACCCTAGATAAAGCACATGCTTTATATGCAAAAACTCCCAGTTCCAGTCCTTGGTCACATAGTCACATGAAGCTGCCTTATACTGAATCAGACCCCTGGTCCATCAAGTCAGTAATGTCTACTCAGACCCGCAGCGGCTCTCCAGGGTCTCAGGCAGAGGTCTTTCACATCACCTACTTGCCTAGTCCCTTTAACTGGAAATGCCGGGGATTGAACCTGAGATCAGTTCACTTGGAGAAAATGGCTGCTTTGGCAATTGGACTCTATGGTATTGAATTCCCTCCCCTCCCCAAACCACACCTTCCTCAGGCTCTGCCCCCAAAACCTCCTGCCGGTGGCAAAGAGGGACCTGGCAACTCTACTGTAGAAAGAGTGCAAGAAGGTTTGAGAAGACATTGCCTACCTCTCAGTATCTGCAGAACTGAACTTTTACAGCATCTTATTTCCTGCACCCCTCTCTTGAGATTTCTCTTTTGATCAAAAAGGAACTGATTTAAACATACTTCAGATTCCTAAAAAGAGAAAAGAAACAGGTTTTTTTGGATTTCAGGGAGAAATAACATAAAGAGGAATTATGAGATTTTATATTATCAGCTCTAGTTCTGGGAATATGTCAACTCTTTCAGTAACCAGCCAGTAAATTACATTTTCTCTCAGGCTCTTCTAGTTCCTGCTTCCCTTTGCCCTGACCTGAGGAAGGGCTTCTCCCTTAACACAGAGATGCAGTTTGTTATGAATCCAATTTTGGGTGAGAACTTGCTTCTCTCCAAAGAAAGAAGATGCAAGGTTTATGGGAAAACAAATGTAGTTAATGTTTGAGATTTTGCTGTGTTGCTTCCCACACCTACAGACCTTCATTGTATTCCTCAGTCCAGCAATGATTGATTTCCTTCTCGAAAGCATTAAGGGTTTCATTTGTCAAGATAAGAGCAAGGTCAACATTGAGGAAGTTTTCCTCATGTTACCTCTAACTTCAAATCCGGATTTAGGCAACAGACTAAAAAAACAGCACTTTTTAAAACATCTCTTCTGCACTATTCATTTATATGAGTTCCTCGTTTGTTATACAATGTGATTTAGTTGCCATTATGCAAATACTTTCAAGGCTTCAGCCCAAAATCCCTGTTGTGATTTTGATTCTTCTTATATAAATCAAACCTGCAACTGTTTATTTTAATTCTATTTTGCTTCCTTGCATCAAAATTTCCCTATAAATGTATGAGTTTTCCAGTCATTATTCATCAACAAATTAACATGGGTATATTTAATGCTCAAAGTAGCCCCAACTGTGGATTCTTAAATCATGATTGGATCCATGGACAGACATGACAAATTTTTCTACATACCTGAGAAAAGGCTCAGGTTTGCAGAAATATCTGAAATCTAAAACCAACAACAGCAACTCTACACTGTGGGGTTAAGCCCCCCCCCAAATAATAGAAGCAGCACCTGTAGCTTTAGGTAACAAATGCCCTCTGTGGATATTGCTAGGCAATCACAACACTCTTGCCAGTTGAAGCCCTGGTTTCTTTCAGTAGAGGGTAGGGGATGGGGCAGAGCCTGCTCAAGGGTTGTTTTGGCCTTTGAGTGAAGACTCATTGGGGGACCAGGCCCAGCAGCAACCATTGAGCAACTTGATACCATGCAAATTCTGTGACTCACACAGCTGTTTTCTACTTTTCCACCAGCACCCACCACATGAAAGCCAATGTGGTGTACTACTGATTAGAGTTTTAGACTAGGGTCTGAGACACCCATCTTCAAATCCCCACTTTCCCATGGAATCTTGGGCCAGTCACACACTCTTAGCCTAACCTACCTCACATTATTGTAAAGACATTAGCCCTCTGTGCTATATGGTATTATTCTAGAGGATGGGAATGACTATGATCCCTAAAACACAGCTGTTCTGTCAGTGGAGAGATAATACCCTGCAATTCATAAGCAACCTTCATTACTCCAGCACAACTTCTATCACACCTGAACAGATATTACAGCCTGTTCTTGTAAATTTGAGGACATGCCCTTCATCCCTGTACCCTAGTAACCATGCAAACCTGCCAGCACTAAAGGCCAAGGGCAAGGATTGGGGCAAAGCTGTTGCATTGGGCATGGGAGATTGCAAAAAGAATGAAGAAGTAGATGACATTGTGCTGGACCCTCAAAAGTGAATACAAACATAAATGGTCACCGACACTCCAACATCACTTCTGGGCTATCACCCAAAAGAGATATCCCAGCTCCCATGATGCTCTAGGAGTTCCCCAATCTCTCTGGTAAAGACCATAGAGATAGGTAAAGACCATAAAGATTATGGGAAATTTCTAGAGCATTTGGATGTTGTGGCATCACTTCTGGGTAGAGTTATCAATTTTGGGTTGAAAAATTCCTGGAGATATGGGGATAGACGCTGGGGTGGGGGCTTGGGGATGGAAGGGACCGTAGAGGGGTATGATGCCATACAGTCCACCCTCCAAGGCAGCCATTTTCTCCAAGAGAACTGATCTATTATGTAGTCTGGAGATCAGTTGTAATTCCAGGAGAGCTTCAGGCACTTCCTGGAGTTTGACAACCCTATTGATCACCTAGAAATGACATCACAGTGTCCATGATGTCACACACCCCTTTTTCCCTCCAGCTGCTCACTTGATCAAGTGTGGGCAAGAGGCAGGAGTTTGCCCACCACAGGCAAGCAAATGATAAGCCTAAAGAGAATTGGAGGGCAGCCATAGTGGGAGGATTAAGCAGTCTGGCCCATCACTCACTGGTTGAGAAGCACCTGTGCGCTCAGGAGAGAAAAGGAAGCATGTGTATTCCAGCTAAGAACATTCACGGTAATAGGGCTGTTGATTCGGTTCGGCCCGAACTGAAAATCAGCCGAATTTCCCCTGATTCGGTGGTTTTTAGTTTGGGAGGAACCGAACTCAAAACTGGCGGGCAACCGGGGGGGCCGAATTCAGCGAGTTCGGGAGTTCGCGAATAAATCCGGCAAATTCGGGGCCGTCAGTAAGCAGCATAACCGTCAGTAAGCAGCATTCTCCTCCCCCGGCCAATCGGTGGCCAAGCTGGGTCTTCTTCTGGCCAATCAGTCAGGATTGAGTACTGGAGGAATCAGCTGATGTGCGGCCCGGCCAGGGAGAGAGAGAGAGAGCGAGAGCGAAATCCTCGTGTGTGTGTGTGTGGGGTGCTTGTGCACATTTGCTCCTTTCTGTGGCTGCAGGGGGCGTATTTTTGGGGGTACAGACACAAAACTTTCAGTGGAGCTTCAGATGAAGCTTCTTAAGATACCCCCAAGTTTTGTAAACATTGGGTCAGGGTGTCCCGAGATATGGGCTCCCCCCTTTTTCTTTCCATGGCTGCAGGGGGTGCATTTTTGGGGGTACAGACCCCAAACTTTTAGTGGAGCTTCAGATGAAGCTTCTTAAGATACCCCCAAGTTTTGTAAACATTGGGTCAGGGGGTCTCGAGATATGGGCTCTCCCCCTTTTTCCTCCCCCCCTTTTCCATTTATGTGGCTGCAGGGGGCGCTTTTTTGGGGATATAGCCCCCAAACTTTCAGCATAGCTTCAGACAATTATTCTTAAGATACCACCCAAGTTTTGTAAAGATGGGTTCAGTGGGGGCAGAAATATCGCCTCCCCCCCTTTTCTCTTTCCGTGGCTGCAGAGGGCGCACTTTTGGGGGTGCAGATCCCAAACTTTGAGCGGAGTTTCAGACCAGTGTTCTTAAGAGACCACCCAAGTTTTGTGAACATTGGGTCAGGGGGTCCCGAGATATGGGCTTTCCCCTTTCCCCTTTCCCCTTTTCCCTATTGGGATGAATGGATCAGCCGATCCTGTGTGCATCTTCTCCAGAGCAAAACGTCCCGTGCCTAATTGGAATCATCTTGGATTACAAGTCCTCCCCAGCCCCTCCTGATGGAACAGAAGACAGCCACAGTAAGACCCCTTTGGGGGCTTTAATCTATAATTTTTCTCCTGTGTGTGTGTGTGTGTGTGTGTGTGTGTGGGAAAGCAGAGTCTGTGTGTGTGTGGGGAGGGAGCAGTTTCTGTGGGTGGGGGAGAAGCCAAAGGGGGCTTTCGTCAGTTCTGCCTGGGGTGTGTGTTCCCCCTCGAGTCTCTCGCTCCCTGGTTTGAGGGGGGAGGTTTCAGTTGTGTGTCTTCTGGTTTTCCCTGTTGCAAAGGTGTTGTTTTACAAGGTTGTGTTGCTTTGCAAACTGTTGTCGGGGCTGGGAGCTTTGTGCGTGGGCGGCAAGCTCTGCTGAGAGATGCACATTAAGGGTGGGGGGACCCCTTTCAGGGCCCATATCTCAGCCCCCCCTGACCCAATCTTTACAAAACTTGGGGAGTCTTTCCATAAACGTCCTTTGAAGCTCTGCTGAACGTTTGGGACCTCTAACCCCAAAAATGCTTCCCCAGAGCCGCGGAAAGGCGCGATTGTGTTTTTAATGGCTTTATTCGGCTGAATTTTTTTTCCGAACTTTGAATTCCCGCCGAATTGAACGGATCCGAAGTGGGGGAGTTCGGACTTCGGCATATCCCGAATCTAAACGGGCCAAATTCGGCCGAATCCGAACTATACCGAATTTTTTTTAATTCAACAGCCCTACACGGTAATACTATACAAGTTACCCTGATGTGTGTGTGTTTGTAAAAAGCAGTCAAGTTGCAGCTGACTTATGGTGACCCAGTCCGGTATACAAGGCAAGAGACTAACAGAGGTGCTTTGCTTTGGGGATAACTAAATTAACAACAAGGATTGCATTTAAGGGTACTTTCACACATAATGAATAATGCACTTTCAATTCACTTTCAATGCACTTTAACGATGGTTTGCAAATCGATTTTTCCGTTTCACACAGTAAAATCCAGCTGCAAAGTGCATTGAGAGTGGATTGAAAGTGCATTATTGGGCATGTGCGAAAGAGCCTTAAGTGTCACATTCTGCCATAATTAAACTACAGATTGCTGAGGGTTCATGTTCATCATGCCCACATATGCCCCGGGCTCCTTTCACCTTCTACCCTCCATATTTGTGAGGAGTATGACATTGCCAACAAGTGCCAGTGAGCTGTGGCATCCAAATGCAGGTGCTTGAGAAAATGGTGCTTTGTTTGTCCCCAAACAAACCCAGGATTCAACCATGTGATAAGGGAGGGGGATGAAAAGAGGGAAGAGTGAGTGAAGCATGTAAGCTCAACAGCGGCCAGTGTACCTGCTGCTGACAATAGGGAGTGAATTATGAACACACATGAACACTTGAAGCTGCCTTATATTGAATCAGACCCTTGGTCCATAAACATCAGTATTGTCTACTCGGACTGGCATCGGCTCTCCAGGGTCTCAGGTGGAGGTCTTTCACATCACCTACCGGCCTAGTCCCTTTAACTGGAGATGCCAGGGATTGAACCTGGGGCCTTCTGCATGCCAAGCAGATGCTCTACCACTAAGCCATGGCCCCTCCCCATTATGGTTTAGCTTGGTGTCCGAATTCAGCAAAGGAGATTGTAGAAGTCTCCTTGTGCAATCTGTAGGATTGTCAGGTCCCTCTTCGCCACTGGCGGGAGGTTTTTGGAGCGGAGCCTGAGGAGGGTGGGGTTTGGGGAGGGGAGGGACTTCAAGGCCATAGAGTCCAATTGTCAAAGAGGCCATTTTCTCCAGGTGAACTGATCTCTATCGGCTGGAGATCAGATGTAATAGCGAAAGATCTCCAGCTACTACCTGGAGGTTGGTATCCCTAGCAATCTGGATAAGGACTTGCAGAGGCTGTGACCAGCTAGCTATGCAGTTCACTTCCTTCTTGAGGCAAAAGGTAACACAAGCCAAATGACCTCAAACGAGTCTGTATTTACAAGATTATATATCAATGCACATTTTAGGCCCTTTGAACAGGTGGTGCCAAAACAGGCAGGTCCTGTGCAACGCAAGCATTGGTTGACAGTGCCTGGGTCAATATATGGCATCACAGATAAACAATAAAATGAGAACAATTATTAACGTGTATATTGCACTTGGCCCTGACCTGGATGGCCCAGGCTAACGTGATCTCATCAGATCCCAGAAGCTAAGCAGGGTTGGCCCTGGTTAGTAATTGGATGAGAGATCAACAAGCAATACCAGGGTCTCCATGTCACCACCCACCGCTCTCTGCTGGGGTCACCTCACCTTCCCTCCTCTGCTCTTCTGATGGTGGCCAGGGATGGTCCATAGGGCTGCCTTAGGGTTGCCAGGTGCCCGGTGGTGGCGGGCAAACCCCCAGCAATTTGCCCCTTTCCCCGTCGACCAGCTGGCGGTCGGCTGGCAAACGTGCACGCGCGTACACGCCACTGCAGGTCACTGTCCCGCCTCGTGAGGGGCCTTATGCCACTCAAACTAAGAGATCCTGAGATGTGCCTTAAAAGTCTCCCGCTGGAGGAGAGGTAGGACCTGGCAACCCTTGGCTGCCAGGTCCCTCTTGTCCACCAGCGGGAGGTTTTTGGGGCAGAGCCTGAGGAGGGTGGGGTTTGTGGAGGCAAGGGATCTCAATGCCAGAGGTTGACTACCTCTGAGATAAATAGATCACAGTGCCTAGGAAGCTTTTTTTTTTTTTAAATTCCAGAAGTTGGCAACAGGCGAATAATTTGGCTGGATTAACATTTTGGTTTTTGAAATGTCTTATTAAAAACATGAAACGTTGCATGTATAACTCCAGCAGAACCTTGCTGGATCTATTGCCAGTCTGCTGAGAAACCACACCACTGAGGTACTCTGCCGATGCCCCTAGGAAACACACCTGTGCACCAGAGGAATTCTTTACACAACTGGGTTTTTGGAAGAACTGAAAGCAGGACCACCAATGGAGAGCTTGAAGGAGAAGAAGGCATTTGAGCTCAGATTGCCAGGGTCTCTGGCAGGGTTCCTGATCCTGTAACATCTGCATGACAGGGAATGATTTAACACGTGCTATTTTTCTTTCACTCCAGTTCTTCCTGGTAGAGGCTCTCACTCTTCCATGCTATTTGCCTGGCAGAGTTTCAGCTCTCAGTGCTTTTATTAGCAGTGAGATGAAGTGATAGGGAACATTTCTTTTATTGGATCTGATGCCCGTTGAGCAGCTCTTCAGTGTTTTCAGGAATTCTTCCAGGGGAAACAGAAGCTGACAAGAGCCCAATTTCTAGTTACCTGAGAAGGATATTTGAAAGACAGAATCAACAAGGAAGCTTTCAAATGAGACTATGCTACTTTTGTAGTATTGCAGAGGATGTCCTGTTGAAATCCATATTTTATGAACATTTATTATTATGATTATTTATTTCAGTATTTATACCCCACTTTCCACCCCAGTGGTGACCCCAAAGCAAATTATAGTATCATTTGTCTCTACTCCACTTTATTCTCACACACAACAATAACACTGTGAGGTCCATCACGATGGGTAGCTGAGTTAGTCTGTCGCTAACAGTAGAAAAGAGTAAGAGTCCAGTAGCACCTTAAAGACTACCAACATTTCTTGCAGGGGATGAGCTTTCGTGAGTCACAGCTCACTTCTGAAGAAGCTGTGGCTCACGAAAGCTCATCCCCTGCAAGAAATGTTGGTAGTCTTTAAGGTGCTACTGGACTCTTGCTCTTTTCCACTGTGAGGTAAGTTAGGCTGAGAAAGAGCAACTGGTCAAGTTCACCCAGCGAGCTTACATGACTGAGAGAAGATTCAAACCTGGGTCTCCCAGATTCTAGTCTGACACTCTGACCACTACACCATGCTGGCTGTAACATAGTATAACATAAGGGTCCACCAATGTGGTCCCATGGGCACCATGGCACCAACGGATGCCTTTCCTGGAAGATGCTAAGTGTTTTTCGAAAGTGGGCAGGGCCAGGTGGGGCTTTTGCCCAGTGGGGCTTCTGTTTGGCCATTGGAGGTCTGATTGGCTGTGCAGACTTTTTAAAAGTTGCTTCAGCAAGACCTAGGGTTGCCAACCTCCAGGTACTAGCTGGAGATCTCCTGCTATTACAACTGATCTCCAGCCGATAGAGATCAGTTCACCTGGAGAAAATGGCTGCCTCGGCAATTGGACTCTATGGCATTGAAGTCCCTCCCCTCCCCAAACCCTGGCCTCCTTAGGCCCCACCCCAAAAATCTCCTATCAGTGGCAAAGAGGGACCTGGCAACCCTAGCAAGAGCTGCCACCTACAGCACAAAGATCTTCTCTGAATTACTGAGTGTGTGTGTATGCCAGAAAATATTGTTAAACAATATGTTCATTTTTAAAAGCCTCCTGTTAAACTGCGCTTCTGCCCCAAAGTTGGAGAGTTACTATCAGAGTTATGCATAGCCTCATTCCCTGACATTTTGTGGTTGACTCCTCCTCCTGTGCCAGCCATTTTGTTGTTGGCTGCGCCTCTGGAGGCAGCTGCTTTGTGGTTGCTCCCAGAACCCTGTATCATAATGCCATGATTAAAAAGGCTAAGGACCTCTGGTATAACATCTCTTCTCCTGAAGGTCTCTGAGTCGCCTTCATGCATGTTTCAGACTTAACATTCAAACTGATGAGTATGTTGTGGTGATTTTTTTTCCAATGAAGTTTGTGCAAGTTCTTTGCAAATTATTGTTGCGCTGTTGTGGTCCAAGAAATCAGATATTTATACAGCTCAGACGCACAGCGTGTTCCAGACAGCATATTTTTGTATGTTGTGTCTGCTTGAAAGATATGTCAGAACTTTAATAAGCCACATTAAAAGGGGGATTTCAAAGACAAGCATCTGTTTAGATTAGAAGCACTGCGTGGCTGGTTACACTCTTGTAAATGTACAAACACAAACAAATCTGCATAAGGATTTGCTGATCGGAAGGAGGATCTTCAAAGATTTACAACACACTCTTCTCCTCGGTAGCCCACATGAAACCATCTACTGAGCCAAGGTCATCCAGGTGCGTATTATTTACTCTGATGGGCAATGGCTTTCCAGGGTCTCAGGAGAAGTCCTTCACATCACTTGTTACCTTATCTTTTTACCTGGAGATTTAACCTAGATACTCTGTCATTAAGTTATAATCTAAACCAGGGTGGCCAATCTCCTGGTACTAGCTGGAGATCTCCTGCTATTACGAATGATCTCCAGCCAATAGAGATCAGTTCACCTGGAGAAAATGGCCGCTTTGGCAATTGGACTCTATGGCATTGAAGTCCCTCCCCTCCCCAAACCCCACCCTACTCAGGCTCCGCCCCCCAAAACCTCCCACCGGTGGCAAAGGGACCTGGCAACCCTATCCCTCCAATTGGTCACAGCTGATGCCTCCCTACCAGTCATTACTGCTCGGTCAGCGAACCATGAACAGTGGCCTGCCGTAACCATTCCTGCATGGTCTCTGAGTGTAGCAGGAAGAGAGGAAAAGGAGGAGACCCTTCCTCTACCTGTGGAAGCAGCATGCTGAGGGAGAAAGAATTGGCAAGCCCAGTCATTCCAAAGGAGCCAGCCAATGCTGCAACTTCTTTGTCATCTAGTACTGAGTCTATGGCATTGTACCCCAATGAGGTCCCTGTCTTCCCCAGGCTCCATCCCAAAATCTTCAGGAGTTTCCCAACCCAGAGCTGGCATCCATACCCACCCACCCCAGGGTTGCCAATCTCCAGGTGGTGGCTGGAAATCTCCCACTATTACAACTGACCTTCAGGTGAAAGAGATCAATTCCCCTGGAAAAAATGGCTGCTTTGGCAATTGGACTCTATGGCATTAAAGTCCTTCCCCTCTCAAAACCCCGCCTTCCTCAGGCTCCACCCCCAAAATCTCCAGGTATTTTCCAACCTGGAGCTGGCAACCCTACCCCACCCATGGCCAGTGATCAGGGGGACCTGCAGTGGCAACCCTCGTGGACTCTACAGCATTATAACCTACTGAGGTCTCCCTCCCCAAACCCTGCCCTCCTCTGGCTCCACTCTCAACTTTCCAGGAACTTCTTAACCCTGAGTTAGCAACTCAGTTGCTGGTGCTTACTTTAATGTCAGTTCCTACGTAACCCCTGTGCTGACTGAAGACCTGCAAACAAACAAACCAAATGCAGCCTACCAGCCTTGACAGGCACTCCAAATCCAGCAGCTTTTTTGCTCTCCAAGTGCATACCAGAGTCTCAAGCAGAGATTTTTCACATCCCCTGTTCCTTGATCCTTCTAACTGGAGATGACAGAGATTGATCCTGAGGCCATTTGCATGCAAAGCAGATGATTTTTTTCTCTGAGCCACTCACTGCCCCTCCACTAATATATCCCATGTGATTTTTACCAAGACAAGCATTTTAGTCTGAATAGAAATGAGTATGGGATGGCGCATCCCAAAAGTCTCTCATTTAGATGCGGGTATGTTGGCCTCACCTATGCCTGATCTAGGGACATGGCACTGTGCTGTGGTGCAGCAGTAAGAGTGTCAGCCTATGATCTGGCAGACTGAGGTTCGAATCGCCACCCTGCCATGCAAGCTTTCTGGGTGATCTTGGGCCAGTCACACACACACTCTCAGGTGTTTTATGCATGGTCGCTTTAACCTCCTTTATTCCCTGTTTCAGCCAGGATCAAATTTTTCAGTATGCACGATATTTCATTCCTTGGAAGCTCAACGCTGTTTCGACACAAAACGAACCCGGCTTTTCCCATTCCTCTTCTGGCCCGAATTAAACCGTTCATCCTGGCTCATTGACCTTGGAAGACCTAGGTAGCTTCATATGCTCACTATGGCAGACGTATGGAATTCCAAAGAGAAAGTGGTTGTAGCCAATTTGATGCCAGTGTTTTCCAGCAAATGTTCTCCATGAAGCTGATAATTAGAAAAGTTCAGTTTGAGAAGAATCCTTGTAAAAAGCTTATACTGGAATTCCCAACACCACACTTTCTATGATTATGATGAGAAAAGCAGTTTCCCAGTTTCTTTGGCTTACAGTGGAGTTGTTACTGTGGCTTATGCATATAATAGTTTATTTGACCAGAACAGATTTTCCAGCTGACTTGTACTTCGGCCTTCCTTATCAACATAATCAGTTCTTTAGGACAATAGCAAAGATCTGACATACTCTACTGTTCTCCCATTTTCATGACCTATTGGAACGATCATGACAGCCATTACTGGCCAATTTCATTTGGAGGCTTCTGGTATCATTTAATGAGCCTTTTCCAGACAATTTAAGAGTGTTCATTGTATCAGCAGTGGGGCGGGGTAATGGGCTGCATACATCCACTGTTGGATATTGTGCTACCATTGTGCTATAGCAATAATTTGCAACTGGATTTTCTTGTCCACACAGGAAAAATCCATTTGGCAAATGACTGTCATAATGAAATGGGTGGTAGTGGATCGCTCGATGAAAATGTCAACCCAGTGTGCGGCTGCTGTGAAAAAGGCAAATTCCATGCTGGCCATAATTACACAAGGAATAGAGGATAAAACTGCTGCTATCATACTGCCCTTGTACAAATCTATGGTGAGACCACACTTGGAATACTGTGCACAGTTCTGGTCACTCACCACACCCAAAAAAGGATATTGCAGAGCTTGAGAAGGTACAGAAAAGAGCAACCAAAATGATCAGGGGGCTAGAGCTACTGCCCTACGAGGAACAGTTAAAACGCTTAGGGCTATTTAGCTTAGAAAGAAGGCGGTTAAGAGGAGATATGATAGGGGTCTATAAAATTATGCATGGTACAGTATGGAGAGAGCGGACAGGGAGAAGCGTTTCTCCCTTTCTCATAGCACCAGAACACAGGGTCAACTGTTGAAGCTGAAGGGTGAGAGACTGAAAACAGATAAAAAGAAATATTTCTTCACACAGTGCATCGTTAAACTGTGAAACTCCCTGCTCCAGGATGTGGTGATGGCTGCCAACTTGGAAGGCTGTAAGAGGGGAGTGGACATGTTCATGGAGGAGAGGACTATCCATGGCTACTAGTCAAAATGGATAGTAGTAATGATGCATACCTATTCTTTCCAGGATTAGAAGAGCATGCCGAATATATTAGGTGCTTTGGAACACAGGCAGGATAGTGCTGCTGCAGTTGTCTTGTTTGTGGGCTTCCTAGAGGCACCTGGTTGACCACTGTGTGAACACATTGCTGGACTTGATGGGCCTTGGTCTGATCCAGCATGGCTAAGGTTGCCAGGTCCCTCTTCACCACTGGCAAGAGGTTTTTGGGGTGGAACCTGGGGAGCGTGGGGTTTGGGGAGGGGAGGAACTGCAATGCCATAGAGTCCAATTGCCAAAGCGGCCATTTCCTCCAGGTGAAATCTCTTTCAGCTGGAGATCAGTTGTAATAGTAGGAGATCTACAGCTAGTACCTGGAGGTTGGCAACCGTAAGCATGGCTTATGTTCTTATGTTCATGATACTGTGCTATCCAATGATGTGTGCTTCAGCCATGGCAGCCAAAATGGCCACATCTTACAGATCCTGTGCATATTCCCAGAGTAAACTGAATTACTGGAGACGGGGTCATTGGCTTCTGCTAATATAAGCAGACAGGCGGATAATAAGGTTCCCATCCTCCAGGTACTAGCTGGAGATCTCCCACTATTACAACTGATCTCCAGCCAATAGAGATCAGTTCCCCTGGAGAAAATGGCCTCTTTGGACTCTATGGCATTGAAGTCCCTCCTCAGACTCTGCCCCAAAAATCTCAAGGTATTTCCCAACCTGGATCTTGCAACCCTAGCAGACAGACAGACAGACAGATGAGGCTGCAATGCTAAGAATGTTTTCTTGGAAGTAACTGAATAAAATGGGGTTTACTTTTGAGTAGACCTGCTTAGGATTGCTCTGCAAGAAACTGAGAGAAAGAGATTGAGATATTATAGTGTTTCCCAAACTTTTACACTTGAAGTACACCCCCTAATTCAATTTAGAAGTACCTTTCAGTCTTGAGTTGCAATAGATTTACTTTTAAAACCTGCTTTATGAAGAATGAACTCTCCTCGAGGGATCCTCTTCTATGTGTTCCTGCATGATTCATTGGTCTAAACATTTTACACATGAGCACACTGGTCAACCTCCTCTGAGGATGTCATTCTGTTACATTTCTAATTTGGTAGTTGAACGCAAAGATGAAGCCTTTCAATGGAAACAGATTAGGAGGAAAGGCCAGAGCAGTTAATCATGCAGGGACGCTGCAAGCAACCTTCCCAGGCAGTGCATTCATTTGAAATCATATTGCAGCCTTTCATTGTTCACTGAAATAATTTTTGTGGTGCACTGGAGGTTTTGTGAGTACTACTTTTTTTTCCACAGCCAAAACGTCAAAATGAGTTTGTGACAGGGGTCAAACATAGCTCTAAGTCCAGCTTAACTGGGTCCCCGGTAAGGTTGCCAACCTCCAGGTACTAGCTGGAGATCTCCTGCTCTTACAACTGATCTCCAGCCAATAGAGATCAGTTCACCTGGAGAAAATGGCCGCTTTGGAAATTGGACTCCCCTCCCCATACCCAGCCCTCAGCAGGCTCCGCCCCCAAAAATCTCCAGGTATTTCCCAACCCAGAGCTGGCAACCCTAGTCACAAGGAACATACCAGCCCTCGCTACTGAGCACCACTAAAAGGGTGGTTGATAGGGTTGCCAGATCCGGATTAGGAAATACCTGGAGATATTTGGGGCAGAGCCTGAGGATGGTGGAGTTTGGGGAGGGACTTCAATGCTATAGAGTCCAATTGCCAAAGCAGCCACTTTCTCCAGGTGAACTGATCTCTATCGGCTGGAGATCAGTTGTTATAGCAGGAGATCTCCAGCTAGTACCTGGAGGTTGGCAACCCTAGTGGTTGAAGGGGTCCTCTTACTGGCTCTTACAATTCTGCCTTCCAATGTTCAGCTAATAAGTACAGGGGCATGTGGTTTCTCTGCTGAGATGTTCTTTCTCCCCTTGCGCTGGGGCAAACTATACATATTAACTGAATGTTGTTTAAGGTCACCTTTCCCTTAGTAGCAAAACCCCCTTAAGCTTACAATGCATAAAGAAATTGGGGTGGGGGATCATGTCTTTCTTTTAGCTGTCTGAATGTTTATCTTTTTCCCCTTTCCCATGCTTCTAAACTTAAACCTTAGCTTTGAACTCCATTTTCTTCCTTGCAATAATGGACTAGATTTTCCAGTGTTATCCAACCCCCTCCATATTGTGTTTTGTTTTAATCCCAGGACTTTTACAAAATGGTGTTGGGGTCAGACCCCAATTAAAGTGAATAGGGGAAATGTAGCACTAATATTCCAGGGTTTAGAAGGATGATGAGAGGGTCAAATTGGAATGACAGCAGAATGCTGAAATCTCTCATTTAACAGCATCGAAACTGTTTTGTGTTGCCATGCCAATTAAGATTTAGAGTCATTAAACCATCCAGTATTTTCTGTTGATGCACACCCCCTGGGGGAATTTGAGTTGAAAGAAAAAATACTTGAATTAGGTATTGTGGGAACTAACAGTGGAGGTCCTTTCAGAGTTTAGAAGTTATTCCCCCATGGTTGTGACATCCTGTTGTAGAAGATCATCTTTCATAAAAGCCGGCATGTGTATGGTTCTTAGAGCATTGGACTAGGAAAGAAGACCCCCCAACCTTGTTGAGTATGTAAGCGCCTTTGGAGTTTGAGAACAGCTTGTGGGTTCCACCACAAAATGGCTGCCATGGAGACTGGGATCAATCACAAAATCTTGGGAGCTTCCAAACCAAGTGTCTTCCTATGATGGGAGCAGCTTTTTCTGAATGGGTGCTTCCAAGGGTTGCCAACAACTGTTTAAGAAATACCTGGAAATTTGGGGGTGATCCAGTGGGGTATAATGTATGGTTGCCAACCTCCTGGTGGCGCCTGGAGATCTCCCACTATTACAATTGATCTCCAGACCATCGAGATCAGTTCCCCTGGAGAAAATGGCTGCTTTGTAGGGTTCTACCCTGCTGAGATCCCTCCCTTCCCCAAGCCTCACTCTTCTCAAGCTCAACCCCCCAAATCTCCAGGCTTTTCCCAACCCAGAGGTGCCAACCCTAGTATAATGCCATAGAGTCCACTCTCCAAAGCAGCCATTCACTCCAGGAAACTCATCTCTGTCATCTGGAGATCACCTGTAATTCAAGATCTCTAACCCCCACCTGGAGAGTGGCAACCTTAGTGCTTCCTGCAGACTCAAAGGTGATGCATCCAGGGTAAGGTTGCCATATATCAGTTAATGGCGGGCAATTGCCCGCCAATTAATGGGCCTGCCCGCCAAGGTTCAGCTGGCCGGCAGGCGAAAGCCGGCAAGCTGAAGTGTGTGAGTGTGTATGTGGGGGTGTGTGTGTGTGATCCACACGCAAAGCGGTGCGCAGCAAAATAACACCCCTTCCATATTTACCCCAGAAGCGATAGGGATGCTCTAGCATATTCCTCCTAAAAACTCTATGGTTTCCATAGAGGTTTATTTCAGGGATGTGCTAGAGTATCCCCATCGCTCCCATTGGTAAACCCAGAAGGGATGCTATTACGCCTGCACAAATTGCTCCCCCCGCCCCACCACAAGCAAAGTCCTCCCACCAGTAGCAAGTGGGGGACCTGGCAACCGTACTCCAGGACTCTTCCCAAACACCCAGAGAGGTAGAGGAATGTCAGGGCTGGTTTTGGGGGAGAGGTGCTTGTAGGAAATAAGGGGGTACTAGGAAACACACTGGTTGGTCCCACGGGGCCCATGGATATGATGGTTAAGTATCACAGGACAGGGTCAACCCAGATTCAAAATTCCCACTCTCCGGGGAAGCTTATTGGATGGTTTTGGAACAGTGACTGTCTTGTAGCTTAACTAACTTCAGTGGGCTGTTGCCCGGAAAAATGGGTGAAGGGAGAATTATATCCAGTTCTCTGAACTCCTTGGCAGAAAATATGTTTTTGGGTATGAAACTGAGATCATTCTTAGCTACATCCCGTTATTTGATTTAAGCAATGACGTATTGGTGTATTTATCCCAATGCCTGGTTAGTAAACTTTTTTTTTTTAGAAGTGAAGGAAGGTTGAGACCTTTTTCGCACTCCGTTTCAAATTCTTATCACTGAATTAGGAAAATTTAAGGACAGGATTGTGCTTTCTTAAATTGTAAATTCACAGTGACTATAATGGAAGCTTAGAGTTCTGGCTGAGGAGTTGGTATTCCAGTAACATGGCTGAGTGACGGAAACCATTTGGTTCACAGTATCTGTCACACACTCCCACATTCAGCTTCATTTACTGTAGTTTGGATTTCCCGACATATTTGAGGTACCTTTGGCCTGCTATCGAAAAGCCAGTTTGCACCACCAGCTTCCAGTCTGCACTGATTTGTACACCACAGTTCAACTATGCCACTCTAAAGGCAGGTTTTCAAAGCAAACATTGAAGCCCAAGGGCTTTTTAGCAGCTCATTGGAAGACTTTCTTCCTCCGATTTTTGTCTCTTGGAAATGGTGAACATTCCAATGCTCAGCCTTCCTAGCTGGAAATACTTTCCTTTAAAATGAAGCGATAAACCTCTTTGTTCAATGCAGTTTTTATTAGAATTGCTTCATTCCCTCACATGCACTTGGATTGCAGTGTAGTGTGTTGAGAGTGTGGTGCAGTGGTTAAGAGTGGTTCAGTTCCCCTCTCCTCCACATGAAGCCTGCTGGGTAAACTTGGGCCAGTCACAGTTCTCTCAGGACTCTCTCAGCCCATGCAGAGGCAGGCAATAGCAAACCACCTCCAAACGTCTCTTGCCTCAAACACCCTGTGGGTCACCATAAGTCAGCTGTGAAGTCACGATGGTGTCCACCATCAGAATTATATTGATGCATAGCAGGGATGGGTATGGATTAAAACATTTTTAGTTGATTTAGGGTCTGTTTCAACTGATAAATATATTAAATAATATATTTAATATATTATACTCTGTCTTTAACCATATTTGCTGCCCCTCCCAATTTAGTAACATCTGCATATTTAAGAAGCATCCCCTCTATTCCTTCATCCAAATCATTTAGGGGAGGGGCTTTGGCTCAGTGGTAGAGCATCTGCTTGGCATGCAGAAGGTCCCAGGATCAGTCCCCGGCATCTCCAGTTAAAGGGACTAGATAAGCAGGTGATGTGAAAGACCCCTGCCTGAGATCCAGGAGAGCCACTGCCAGTCTGAGTAGACAATACTGACTTTGATGGACCAAGGGTCTGATTCAGTATAAGGCAGCTTCATGTGTTCACTGTGTTCATTTATAAGGATATTGAACAAAACAGGTCTCAGGACAGATCCCTGAGGCACTCCACTTGTCACTCCTCTCCAAGAGGATGAGGAATCATTAACAAGCACTCTTTGGGTTACAGATCCACCTAACAGTAATAGGACCCAGAGCACATTTTACCAACTTGTGAACAAGAATATTATGTGGAACCTTATCAAAAGCCTTACTGAAATCAAGATAAACTGTGTCTACAGCATTCCCTTGATCCAGAAAGGAAGTAGCTTGAGAGAGAGAGAGAGAGAGAGAGAGAGAGAGAGAGAGAGAGAGAGAGAGAGAGAGAGAGAGAGAAAATTAGTCTGACATGACTTGTTCTTGAGAAACCCATGTGGGCTCTTAGTAATTAAAGCCATCCTTTCTAAAAGCTCAAGGACTGACTGTATGATGATTTGTTCTAAAACTTTTCCAAGTTTAGACGTCACGCTGCCGATTCGGTAGTTACTCAGATTCTCCTTTTTCCCATTCTTGATGATGGGGACAATATTTGCCCACCTCCAGTCATCTGGCACCTCACCTGTTCTCCAAGAATTCTTAAAAATAATAGAGGCTCAGAAATTACATCCGTGAGTTCTTTTAGTACCCTTGGATGCAATTCATCTGGCCCTGAGAACTTTGTTTCATTTAAAGAAACTACATGTTTGTGCACTACCCCAATGCCAATCCTAGGCTGCAACTCCCTTCCCTCATCATGTGTTCTGTTTTTGCCATGTTGAGCACCGTTTCCCTCGCAAGAGAAGACTGAGGAAACGTAGGAATCGAGCAGTTCTACCCTCTCTTCCTCATCTGTTACAATTTCACTTTCCTGTCCCCGCAATGGGCCTACCATGTCCATCTCATTCGGTTTAAATTGAATGAGGTTCCTTTTGTGCTGGCAGCGCCGTCTTCTTGCTGAATTTCTTTTCTTAAAAACCAGTAAATACATTACTTTCTGAGTAATGTGTAGACCCGGTACAATCAGCTTTAATAGAAGTCATGCCCTCTTCTACAATGGAGTGATCGGGAGATGATAAAGGGGGTCACTGTTAACCAATACGTGTTTCCCCCATTCCAGTAAATGGGCTTCGGCTGACATGAGTGATGTGATTCCCAGATTAGCTGGAAGAAGCAGTGCTAATTATGTTGCCTTCTGACGACTCTGAAATAACTAGATTGAATGGACGTTTGTTCACTCTAGAGGAAGAAGATAGCTGTGGGGATGCGGCATTACTGTATTTATGTGTCCCTTGCCTGTGTGAGCTGAATCAGCTCTATAGCAGTCCTCTCCCCACAGATGTTTGTGGAGGGTAGATAGGGTTGCCATCCTCCAGATAGTAGCTGGAGATCTCCTGCTATTACAACTGATCTCCAGCAGATAGAGATCAGTTCACCTGGAGAAAATGGCCACTTTGGCAGTTGGACTATGTGGCATTGAAGTCCCTCCCCTCCCCAAACCCTGCTCTCCTCAGGCTCCACCCCAAAAACCTACCACCAGTGGCGAAGAGGGACCTGGCAACCCTAAGGATAGACCAGGTTGATCTTTGTTCAGAATTCACAGCACAAAAACAGAGCACATGTTTTCCATGCACATGGTTCCAGGGACAGTCTTAGGCACGGGGCATCCATGGCAGTTGCCTGAGACCCCTCAGTGCCCCTTCAGACAGTTACTCTGGTAGGCAAGTGAGCTGGCTTCCCAGACCAGCAGCTGCAGAAGCCGCGGGACAGCAAGGGAGCCAGGGTGCCACCTGAACCAACCCACCACAATGAGCCCGCTATTCTTCCTTTCCCCGCTTTCCTGGGGGGACAGACCAGGGGGTAGCTTCAGCTGTGCAGAAGTGGGGGGCAATGCCTCCCTAGGGTTGCCAACCACCAGGTACTAACTTATAAACACAGCAGCATAAGACAACAAAATACATAAATCATACTATGCAAAGAGTGCTATATTCTATGTGCAGTAGTCAAATACAGTGAATAAATATATACAGTGATGTTAGCTAAACAAATAGAACTATATACAAAAGTTAATCGTTCTTTTTTAGAACCAGTGTCTTTGGAGTCATTGTCCATAAGTAATCCTTTCAAGGTTGCTACATTTGGATGCCTTGTTGTTGAAGTGCATCACGGAGTTGTATCCTGTTGATTGCACTGACAATATGAAGTTGGGGTCATACAAATTTGACAGTCCAAGGTGTATAACGGGTCCGGATTAACACCCACTTTTGACCTAGGTCTTCATCAGAAAATATGCTATAATATACATATACATTCTATCAATCAGTTGTTCATTGTTATCAATATAATATTGAGAAGGTAGCTTACTCCATAAGAACCACCTTAAAAAAATTGTGGTTCTATAAGCAGATTAGTCATGTTACAAGCATTCAAATATTATAAAAATAAACTGTTATAATAAACTGTTATAATAATACTCACTTCAAAGCAGTTAATATGTCTGCTCTTGTAATAGAGGGAACTTAAAGCTCTCAAATTACTCTGTGTAGTTGAATGCTAAAAGACAGCTTTTCCAAATCAACAGCAGCCGTCACAGCAGACTGCTTCCTGATACTTCAAGGGATATTCACTCAATTCTTACTTTTAATGCCTCAAATGAAACATGTTAAATCCAGTTCATTATTGTGTCCAAATGGAGAAATTGTATTCAGCAGGTGGATATATTTAGCCTCCTGTTGTTTTAAAATCTTATCTATATCCACCTGGTCAGAATTCCTGCGTTCATAACGCCAAATAACAAAATATGAACATAAGAACATAAGAAAGAACATAAGAAAGGCCCTGCTGGATCAGACCAAGGCCCATCAAGTCCAGCAGTCTGTTCACACAGGGGCCAACCAGGTGCCTCTAGGAAGCCACAAACAAGACGACTGCAGCAGCACCATCCCGCCTTTGTTCCACCGCACCCAAAATAACAGGCATGCTCCTCTGATACTAGAGAGAATAGGTATGCAGCATGACTAATATCCATTCAAACAGCCATGAATACCCCTCTCCTCCATGAATATGTCCACTCCCCTCTTAAAGCCCTCCAAGCTGGCAGCCATCACCACATCCTGGGGCAGGGAGTTCCACAATTTAACTATGCGTTGTGTGAAAAAATACTTCCTTTTATCTGTTTTGAACCTCTCACCCTCCAGCTTTAGCAGATGACCCTGTGTTCTAGTATTATGGGAGAGGGAGAAAAACTTCTCCTTGTCCACTCTCTCCAAACCATGCATAATTTTATAGACCTCTATCATGTCTCCCCTCAGCTGCCTTCTTTCCAAGCTAAACAGCCCTAAGCGTCTTAACCGCTCCCCATAGGACAGTTGCTCTAGCCTCCTAATCATTTTGGTTGCTCTTTTCAGTACCTTCTCAAGCTCTGTAATATCCTTTTTTAGGTGTGGTGACCAGAACTGTACACAGTATTCCAAGTGTGGTCTCACCATAAATTTGTACAGGGGCAGTATGATATCAGCAGTTTTATTCTCTATTCCTTGTCTAATTATAGCCAGCATGGAATTTGCCTTTTTTACAGCAGCCGCACACTGGGTTGACTATCCACTACCACCCCAAGATCCCTTTCTTGGTCTGTCACTGCCAGCACAGATCCCATCAATGTATATGTGAAGTTGGGATTTTTTGTCCCAATATGCATTACTTTACACTTACATTGAATCTCATTTGCCATTTTAATGCCCATTCTTCCAGCATACAGAGATCCTTCTGGAGCTCTTCACAGTCCGATTTTGTTTTAACTATCCTAAATAATTTGGTGTCATCTGCAAACTTGGCTACTTCACTGTTTAACCCCAACTCCAGTGATGATCAAGTTGAAAAGCACCGGTCCCAACACAGATCCCTGAGGCACCCCACTGCTTACATCCCGCCATTGGGAGAACTGACCATTGATTCCTACTCTCTGCTTCCTATTTTTCAGCCAGCTCTCAATCAGTGGTATGGTTCTTGTTTTTAAAATGCAATGCCATCAGGTCATCTAAGACTTGGTTTCTAATGCGTGATAAATGTTCTCCTATTCGTCTTAATGGGTCTACTGGTTTTGCCTACATAAAAAAGTTGACATAAACATTTTGCAAGATATATTAAATTCTTGGATTCACAGTTGTTATAGGTTTGAATCCGGAACTGAAATCCTGTTAAGGGATTCTGGAATTCTTTTACTGGTAAAAGGTATTTACAGAATGTGCAATGGCCACCAGGTACTAGCAAGAGATCTCCTGCAACTACAACTGATCTCCAGCCGATAGGATCCGTTCACCTGGAGAAAATGGCAGCTTTGGCCATTGGATTCTATGTCATTGAAGTCCCTCCCCTCCCCAAACCCCTCCCTCCTCAGGCTCTGCCCAAAAAACCTCCCACTGGTGGTGAAGAGGGACTTGGCAAGCCTATGCCTCACAGTGATTCTGGGATCCCATTCTTAAATTTTGCGCCAGACCCCAACATCACTAAGAACACCTGAGAATCGTTCTGCACTCACTCTTTGACATGTCCAGTTAAAGAATCTAGGGCAGAGGGAACGTAGCAGGGTTCAGAAAACACCTGCCAAGCACAGCAGACATTGGGCCAAGATGGGTTGGTTAACATTCTCTCACTCCAGAAAATCCTGGAAACATTCGTTCTGTGAACATTCTCAGCATCGCAAAACTACAATTCTTTCAAATCTTTGGTGGTGGTGGGGAAGCCATGAGAGCTAATCTACCACAAGAAGTAAGCAGAGTAGATCTGCATCCATGTGTTTCTCACCTGACTCGTAAAAGAGGCCGTGCAGATGCACTATGGAAGCCCCCGTTTCTTTTTTCCTGCTCTGTTTTATTTGTATTGTTAATCTGGAAACTTGTTTTACCTGTAAGCGGCCTCAAGCAGATTTCCTTGAGAAATTTTCTAAATAAATAGAAATGTTCTAAAACAAATGATTGTTCTAAAATAAATAGAAATGTTCTAAATAAATGAATAAAATATACAAATCTGTCCATATGTGTGTAGGCAGGGCCAACTGAGGGGGAATGCCCCTTAAGCATCTAATGTAGTGTCCTCAAAATATGCACATTATCAAACATTGTAACGTTCGCATTGAAAGTCCATTTCCTCTGTTCCTTCTTCTCCAAGTCCCTTTTCAGACAGCAGTGTGTACGCCAAGAACATAGACAAGGGGGTCAAAATAAAGCCAGATGTCTCCATCCTGACTTGCAGGCATTAAAACTGGATATTGGATCAAGGCCTACACAACTCCTATGCTCCCAGGGGTCCAGAGAGGCCTAGGCTACATCCTGCTTTTGAGTCCTCCTCCATTTTTTTTTGTTTTTTGTTTTACTGTCACATCACTGCTGACTTATGGCCACCCCATAGGGTTTTCAAGGCAAGAAACATTTGGAGGCGGTTTGCCATTGCCAGCTTCTGCATCACGACCCTGATTCTCTTTGGTGGTCTCCCATCCAAATACTAACCAGGGACGACCCTGCTTAGCTCGCAAGATCTGATAAGTCCAGGCTAGCCTGAGCGATCCAGGTGAGGGCTTGAGGCCCATAGCTGTTTTTAAATTCGAGGCCCTATTTTGAGCTTAGGGGCCAGGTCAAATGGCCCCACTACTCCCCCCCTCCATTGGCCCACCCTACACATATGCAACTATACATTTGTAGGCTAGGGTTGCCAGCTCCAGGTTGGGAAATACTTGGAGATTTTGGGGGTGGAGCCTGAGGAGGGCGGGGTTTGGGGAGGGGAGGGACTTCAATGCCATAGAATCCAATGGCCAAAGCAGCCATTTTTCTCCAGGTGAGCTCTGTCAGCTGGAGATCAGCTGTAATAGCGGGAGATCTCCAGCCATCACCTGGAGGTGGGTAACCCTGTTGTAGACTCTGTTATGAACTGCAGTTGAATAAAACCATAGATGTAGGGCTGTTGGAAAAACAAATTCGGTATAGTTCGGCTTCGGCAACATTCGGTCCGTTTTTATTCAGGCCGTGCCGAAGTCCGGACTCCCCCGCTTCGGATCCCCGGAAATTCGGGGGATCCGGAGTTCGTGGGAAAATTCGGCCCCCCGCACGCCTCCAGGGAGCTTCCCTGTAGGCGCGGGGGTGTCTTCACATAGATCTGTGTCTCCCGGCCGGGGGCACAAATCTGTTTAAAGGGCACCCCGCGCATCTCCAGGGAAGCTCCCTGGAGGCGCACGGGGGGGGGGGGGGGAAACAGATCTGCTCCTTCCAGGTGGAAGGCGCAGATCTGTTTAAAGGGCCCGAATTGGCCGAATTCATTCGGGAACACCCCGAACTCCGCCAATTCGGCTCCCCGGTTCCCCCCTTTTTTGGGTTCGGTTCGTCTGAACCGAAAAACCACCGAATCGGGAGGAATTTGGCTGTTTTTCGGTTTGGGACGAACCGAATCAACAGCCCTACGTAGATGGCTTTGAAAGAGGTTTAAACAGATTCATGAAGGACAGGTCAATCAGCAGCTACTAGCCATGGCGTCCTCCTGCTCTACAGCAACTGTAGTTACTGCCACTTGCTACAGCTGTGAGGGGAAATGAGGGGGTATGGTCATTATAGGGAAACCTCCACATTCAATGGCAGTAATTCCTTAAACCCGGGACTAGGAGGGGAAGGCCTTCTCCTCTTTGCCCTGTTTGCTGGCCTTCCAGGGAAACTGTTTGGGCACTGTGTGATACAGGATGCTGGACTAGATGGACCACTAGTCCAGTCCAGCAGGGCTTTTCTTGTGTACTGTGTCAATACATACATGTTGGATAGGGTTGCCAGCCTCATAAGAACATAAGAACGTAAGAAGGGCCCTGCTGGATCAGACCAAGGCCCATCAAGTCCAGCAGTCTGTTCACACAGTGGCCAACCAGGTGCCTCTAGGAAGCCCACAAACAAGACGAGTGCAGCAGCACCATCCAGCCTGTGTTCCACAGCACCTACTATAATAGGCATGCTCCTCTGATACTAGAGAGAATAGGTATGCAGCATGACTAGTATCCATTCTAACTAATAGCCATGAATAGCCCTCTCCTCCATGAATATGTCTACTCCCCTCTTAAAGCCTTCCAAGTTGGCAGCCATCACCACATCCACAATTTAACTATGCGTTGTGTGAAAAAATACTTCCTTTTATCTGTTTTGAATCTCTCACCCTCCAGCTTCAACAGATGACCTCGCGTTCTAGTATTATGGGAGAGGGAGAAAAACATCTCCCTGTCCACTCTCTCCAAACCATGCATAATTTTATAGACCTCTATCATGTCTCCCCTCCAGGTACTAGGTACCCTCCAGGTACTAGCGAGAGAACTCCTGCTATTACAACTGATCTCCAGCCAATAGAGATCAGTTCAGCTGGAGAAAATGGCCGCTTTGGCAATAGGACTCTATGACGTTGAAGTCCCTCCCCAAACTATGCCCTTCCTAGGCTCTGCCACAAAAACTTCCCGCCGGTTGTGAAGAGGGACCTGGCAACCCTATGGTTGGAGCTGGATCCTGCCACTGCAATCCAATTCTCCCCACCTTTACTCTGTGTCCAGCGACTATACTGTCTGTGGTCTGACAAGTGGCTTTGTCTCTTCCAGTGGTACTACTCAATCTGATGTTGCTCAAAGATGGTTTGAGAGGCTTTCCAAGTGCCTTTCAGGCCCGCCTGTTTGCCACAAGACCACCAGCCGTGACACTGAGAATCTGTGCTCCTTAATAGCTCTGGGCACTTAAATTATTTGATCACGAATTCAATGGCTAGGTGTTTTGCAGGGGACGTTTATATGATTGACAACGGTATATCTTTACTATCTATCTTTTTATCTCTGTTTCACAGCTTTGCCAACCTACAAACACTCCAGAGGAACAATTCCCCCCCATTATAATGATGAATGGCTGGCAAGTTAAGATGTTCTTTTCCGAAACAACATCCTTATAAGTCAGCATGATGACTTATAAATCAACATGATGAGAGATCCCGAAAACGCTGCTGTTATTTCTGGCTGTTTCAAGTTATTTCGGATAATCATCTGCAGGTCTACATCTTGACAGAAAGGTTACGGAAATATATCTAAACCTATTTAGTCATAGCAAGCTTTTGTCTTAAGATGACATGCTTAAAAGGACTGCAAGAAGCTGCCAAAGAAGCACTGTAACTCTTCAAGGGAAAATCTCCTTCACCAATCTACAAATCCTGTGTTCTTCTACTAATGGTCCACTCTGCTAGGTTTCTCTTCCACTCCAAACCTCCCACATGGTGAGAGTCAATGCCAGTATTTTTGGATCTTCAAACTCATTCTCTAATTCTGGGCATAGCATCTTCTATCTGAACACTACACTCAGCTGAAATATCCAGTTTGAAATATATTGGTGATAAAGCATGATTTTTTTTGTATGAAGCCTGTTACTGTGTCATGCGAAATATCTATTTAGCTGTGAGCTTGAAGAATGGATCTTATGCATCTGTCACATGAACGCATGAAGCTGCCTTATACTGAATCAGACCCTTGGTCCATCGAAGTCAGTATTGTTTACTCAGACTGGCAGTGGCTCTCCAGGGTCTCGAACATCATCTACTCGCCTAGTCCCTTTAACTGGAGATGCCAGGGACTGAACCTGGGACCTTCTGCATGCCAAGCAGATGCTCTACTACTGAGCCACGGCCCCTCCCTGCTACCAGAAGCTCTTTGCTCCCATGAAAAGAGACTTCCCCTGATATAAGAGGCTCTTCCATTAGGGGAAAACACCTTCCTTCAGATAAAATAATTTCTGCCAGCACAATGGATTCACAGGATCCAACCCTTACACTGTAATAAAGAGAATTTCATTTGAGAGGGAGTGTGTGTATATATACATACACACACACACCAAATACAATCTTTTAATGTTGGGCATATTGTGCTGTGGGATCTGCAGGCATAATGGGAGACACCACTGAGTTATTCATTTACAAAAACTTGGAGGGTACAAGGGTTAAACATAGAAAAGGGTCAAACCCTTAAAAAAGGTAAAACTTAGACTAGTTCAAGGAACCAAAATGCTAACAACTTATTCCAGATGGCCACTTGGGTTCTCCACCTCCTGCGACCTTTAGGTGAGAACGGCAATTCGCTACTGCCTGAAAGCAGTGTGGATGACGGAGTTGCAAAACTGCTGTAAAAATGGTGGGACTCAGGAGCATTAGGAAGCCTTCTCTTGTCCTGCACATACTGTTGGTAAAGGTGCAGTTAACCCACACTAGCGCACTCCCCATTTTCACTCTCATGCTGGAGCATGTAACTATCCTGATTTTAGGAGAAGGAAAACGCTGTGTGCGCAGTCTAGTTATCTCCTGCAGCAAGATAATTTCTTATCATTACAGGTATCACTCACTCTGTAGAGTCAGCATTATTGTAATGCTAAAGGGAGAAATACGTGTGTGTTTTTAAATGATCTGGAAAGGATCTCATGTTCTGTTCCAGGAATCATCTTCAAACCAGGAAGACAACAAATTACAGGGGTACAAAGGCTTTCAAGGCACAACATTACACATAACTTGGCAGTGGTGAGATTGCTCTTTAATTTTCTATGTATGATTATGATTGTTATGGGCAACCTACTGATTCAGAATAGTGCCAGAAAGGCCTGAATAGATATGCCCACAACATTTTAAAGAAATGCTAACAGCTACTGTTTACTACTTTCACTCAAAGGAACAACTTATTGCAAAACATATTCCCCCCCCCCCAGCCAAAAAAAAAACCAGGCAACATAAATTTCCACTGACATAGAGGGACTTGCCAGCACTTAACAGGAGTTGAAATACAAAAATAATTTAAAGTGGTAGATTTCATCTGCTCATATTTAGGCTGCAAGATGAGACAGATCTTATGTGAAGGAATTAATCAATTCATGTTAATAAGCAGCTACCATCAATGCTACTGGGTCTAGAAGTTAGATTTTTAAAAATATCTCATTCCCTTTTGGCTCACAGGAAGAATCTGGTGTTCTTGCCAGGTATTCTGGAATTACTGGAAAACACGAAGGAGTCCGCACCATCTAGAAAGAAAAGTTCTTTCTGTTAGAAAGTTAGATAGCAGTTTTCCTACCCAGAGTTCCCTTTACTTCTTTGGCTGTAGGCTGAAATCCTAGGTGCTCTTACTTAGAAGTAAGCATCACTGAATGTAATGGCCCTTGCTTATGAGAAGACATACATCTCAAACAACTGGCTCATGAAGATATTTGGTGTGTAGGGTTGCCAACCTGCAGGTACTAGCTGGAGATCTCCTGCTATTGCAACTGATCTCCCGCTGATAGAGATCAGTTCACCTGGAGAAGATAGCCGCTTTGGCAATTGGTCTCTATGACATTGAAGGCCCTCCCCTCCCCAACCCCACCTTCCTCAGGCTCCACCCCCAAAACCTCCCACCAGTGGTGAAGCGGGATCTGGCAACCGTATTGCTGTGGTTCATGCCAACATTGGCAATGTATGATTGCCAACAACCTGAAGAAAAGAATTCTTGCCCCTTTAACAGAGGCTTAATGCGACATTATTTAACAGTTGATGTTATTCACCTCTGTGCTATGAAAAGCTTCAGCAGCCCATTTCCACTCATTAAGCCTCTGTTAAAGAGAGCCAGCATGGTGTAGTGGTTAAGGTTTTGGACCAGGACCTGGGAAACCCAGATTCAAATCCCCACTTGCACCATGGAAGCTTGCTGGGTGATTTTGAGCCAGTCACATACTCTCAGTCCTGACCCTGACTAGTATTTGGATGGGAGCCCTCCAAGGAATACCAGCATCCTGATAGGCAATGGCAAATCACCTCCAAAGGACTCTTGCCTTGAAAACCCTACGGGGTCGCCATAAGTCATCTGTGACTTGATGGTAAAAGGGGGGGGGCAATATATGTTTTCTCCAAGTTGCTGGCAACCCTGTTTTCCTGGTGTGTCTTCATGTCTCCTGGATTCCTTCTCTTTCTCTCTGTTGCTATCGAATAGATCCAGTCTCTATGAACCCAGCTCTTTCACTTGGCAGAGAAACTGGAATTTAACTGCCCTGAAATGGCTGTACTCTTTGCTTATCGGAAGGTATCAAAGGGAAACCACAAAGGACCAAGTTCAATCTGCCTTTATGCTCAGTTTACACTAGAGTGATCGTAGAGGTCATTGATTTCAAGCCAAACCTGTAAATGCCCAATTAAGGAGAATTTATTGGTTCCTTGAGATAAAACCAAGGAGTTGGCCTCAAAAGTCAGAGGTCACTTTAAATGTTTATGTTCTCAGTATGTGAAGAACTTGTATGAAGTTCGTACAAAATAAGACATTGGCCTGTGCTTATTTTGCTAATGTGCCATAATCGTACATCAAAGTCTGCATAGTGAAAGGCAACGTTTGTGCTGCTCTTAGAAACGACTTTGTCAATAAGCTAAGGGTCAAATATGATGCGGGAAATCCTGCTTGAGGAATTCTCACTTTTTATTGTTGTTGTTTAAAGCAGTGGCAGGAGAAGAGGAGCAAAATGGACTGAGAAAATGGGGCTTCCGCACTTTGTATTCCCAGAGATGTATTAAGAGTTTGAAAATGTTGTAAAAAACATCGCTTTAAAAAGGTTTTGGATACCACGGCTTATAAATGGTTGGAAGATGTCTTCACAGCTAAAGGGGCCAAACAAAGTGCGAACAGTATTTTTTATAACGTTTCCAAACACTTAATACATCGCTGGGAATACATAGAAAGTGCAAATAGTATTTTTTATAACATTTTCAAATTCTTAATACATCGCTGGGAACACAAGTACGGTAACAGCCAGAGTTAGGGAATGAGTGTTCTCATTTTTCCAATCTGACAGTGCAATCCTAAACAGGTCTACTTTTCCAGGTATAGACGACAAGCTAATGTGTCGGTCAGATAACTTCTCAAGACTATTAAATAGGAAAAAGAAGAAGAGTTGGTTTTTATATGCCGACTTTCTCTGCCACTTAAGGGAGAATCAAACTGGCTTACAATCACCTTCCCTTCCCCTCCCCACAACAGACACCCTGTGAGGTAGGTGGGGCTGAGAGAGTTCAGAGAGAGCTGTGACTAGCCCAAGGTCACCCAGCTGGCTTTGTGTGTAGGAGTGGGGAAACCAACCTGGTTCACCAGATTAGCATCCGCCTCTCATGTGGAGGAGTGAGGAATCGAACCCGGTTCTCCAGATCAGACTCCACCGCTCCAAACCACTGTTCTTAACCACTACACCACGCCAGCTCTAACTAGGACTTACTGCCGCTATAGTGGAAGACCTCCTGGTGGCCGCCCCTGAACATTCAATAGGCCTGTGGGTGGAGGGAAATGCAAAAATTGCCTTCACATGGTCAGTGTGATGTCATTTCTGGGCCAAACCCAGAAGTGATGTCACACCACTCTAGGATTCAGCATAAATGCAATGGTAAACCACAGAGTTCTTGCTGAATCCTAGAGTGGTGTGATGTCACTTCCAGGTCCATCATGGAAATGAAGTCACACTGTTGATGGCTAGTTCCCCCGTGTCCCCACCCCCATGTCTCCCAGCAGGGGATAAGATGGAACCTTGCAGGCCGACAGGTTGAAGAGCAGACTCTAGCACCACCTTCTGAAACCTACCCTCCAGGTAGGGCTGGAACCCACACAGAACAATGTAGAAATGTGTGTGTGTTAAGTGCCATCAAGTTGCTTCTGACTCATGGTGACGCTGTGAATCAATGTCCTCCAAAATGTCCTATCTTTGACATTTTGTAGAAGTGTAGACAGGGATATTTCCTTTCTCTGGCTGCTGGTGATTCACTAGTGCAGCCAGAGGACAGTTCAGAGGAGTAGTGGTGCTTGAGAAACAAGAACAGCAGATCTTGTTTCAGGATAAAGAAAAGAGCTGGTGTAACTGGCATGGCTCCGTATCAGAGTCCAAGATAAGCATAGCGAAGAAGGAATAATGGAGGCTCAGTCCTGGGGCAGAAAAGAGCTTAAGCAGAAGAAGGAAATGGATGAGCATATGAATCCCTTTCCCCTGGTCTGAAGCTCCATAACCAGACTGGCCCCATCGATGTTCCTATCCCAGACAGTAATCCACCTCATGGGATCATTTGTCATTGTCTGTAATAACTACGATGTTGTTTGGAGAGATTATCTGCATAGCTACCTACAAAGCCCTGAACAGGAAAACGATAGACTCATCCAGCAAACAGCCCGAAGCATCATTATTATCTATGCTGCTGTGTACATCCATTGTAGTGAGAATTATGTAGCCTTCCTGGTATCATCTGCCAAGCCAAAGAACCATATAGAGACACAGTTTCCCAGCAATGTAACAAGCTGGGCTTCATTAACAAAGGCCAAGTTATGCTGTTTTTAACCTGGTTCCCAGAATCCATGATAGGCAACTGAGGGGCAGGCAAGTTGAGTTCTTAGTATGAACCTGTCAAAACAATGGCTACCAATTCCCCTATAAGGTATCGGGGAACCAACAACATACCCCAAAAGACACAAACATTTCTGTTTTGATTTGGGGTTAAAACAAAACATAAGAAGAGCCATATTGGATCAGACAAGTGGCCCATCTAGTCCAGAATCCTGTCCCATTAGGGTTGCCGAGCCTGGTGTAGTGGTTAAGAGTGGTGGTTTGGAGCGGTGGACTCTGATCTGGAGAACCGGGTTTGATTCCCCACTCCTCCATATGAGCGGCGGAGGCTAATCTGGTGAACTGGATTTGTTTCCCCAATCCTACACACGAAGCCAGCTGGGCAACATTGGGCAAGTTACAGTTCTATTAAGAGCTCTCTCAGCCCCACCTACCTCACAGGGTGTCTGTTATGGGGAGGGGAGGGGGAGTGTAAGCCGGTTTGAGTCTCCCTTTAGTGGTAGAGAAAGTTAGCATATAAAAACCAACTCTTCTTCTTCTTCTTGCTACCATTGGGAGAGTTGAAAGTGTGGACATGGTAGGGGGAAACATCGCTGATGTGAAAACCCAGAATTGAAAACCCAAAGGAGATGGTAGGTAGCATTAAGAATTGCTGGAAAGTCTACAGTTTTCCCAATGGAAGTGCAGGTCAGGGAATCCCCTGCACCCACTGGGGGCTTGGCAGTCCTGTTTCCCACATAGTGGCCACTTAGTTACGCTGGTGGGCCAACAACAGACCATAGAAGCCAAGGCCTTCCCCTGATGTTGCCTCCTTGTACTGGTATTCACTAGTCATGGTGCTAAATAGACTTGCAGGTGTACGGGAAATACAAGTATTCTACTGGATCAAGGCATAATGTCAAATCAAGGTGTCTGATTATAATCAATTGTGTCATTTTGGGAGACTTCTGTTTTGCAGCTCATCGGAAGACCATTCCTGGACCCGAGCAAACAGTGGACCTGATCCTGTTCATACATATGTATCCCATACAGACAACAGAAAAGAACAATTCATTTTTTGCGGATTGTCAGTACCCTGCATATTTCTTGACTCCTTTTTGGTCTGAATTGCAAAATATAGATATAAACAAGGAGAGACCCACAGGGAAGAAGAAACCTCATTCCATCACTCATTGGTAGGGAGGCCAGGTCCCTCTTTGCCACCGGCGGGATGTTTTTGGGGTGGAGCCTGAAGAGGGCAGGGTTTGGGGAGGGGAGGGACTTCAATGCTATAGAGTCCAATGGCCAAAGCAGCCATTTTCTCCAGGTGAACTGATATCTACCGGCTGGAGATCCGTTGTAATAGCAGGAGATCTCCAGCTGGTACCTGGAGGTTGGCAACCCTAAATACAAATAAAATATCTTTTTAGCAGCAAGGAAGAATAGGGAGGAGAAGATAAAGGAACAAGGATTCTTCTCTGTAACTATACTATGGAAAAATGCCGACCATAACCTCCTGACCTATTCAACCAATAACTGGGCAGTATCCATAGAACTTTCTAGGATGAGAGGGAGTTACCACTTTCGTACCAGATTCACAGCTGAACTGTGTGAGCTAATTAACTGGCTTGGGTAGATGGCCTTGATGAGTTACCACCAGAGAATCAGAGAACAGTGAATGTAGCTGGAACCAACTGGAAATTATTTTATGTTGGCTTCTCTCTCGACACAGAGCACATGCCTTTTCCATTGTCGCTCCCTTACTGTGGAACAGCCTCCCGAAGGAGGTGAGCAGAATGTGGTCTTTAGAACCCTTTGAGAGGTTCCGCCAGACTGTTTTATTTGCAAGCGATTGAAATGGGTTGTAAACTGTAGGCGTCTTTTGGGGAGAAGGGGGTACCTGGGGTTTTATTCTATTGGTTTTAAATTGTGATGTTTTAGCTGCAACTTGTGAGCTGCCCCTGAGCCACAAGAACCAGTGAAATATAAATATTTTAATAAATAAAAATAAACCAGATAATTTTAGCACTTAGTAGCTGCTGACCTTCTCCTGAAATGTCGATTGCATCATACCACTTATTTATCTGCGGCTGCTTCCATCCCATTTATAAATTTATAGATATATATTTGAGACTTTGAGGTTTGTCTTAGTGTTGTTAGTTTTTCCCCTTCAAGAGTTCTTTCCAGATTTTATGCAGTTGCATCCTGAAGCCTGTAAAGCAGAAAAGTTTGAGGTGGGAAATGGTCCTTATAATTTTTTTTTCAATAGCAAGTATTTTGTCAAGAAGGCTTTCCTTTTAAATCCCCACCGCTCCGCACTCAAGATGCCCTTGTGATAAATCCTAACAGAAAGGAGCTTGATGGATCATTTGCTTGTTGAAATAAATAAAGTTTAAAACATAGCTATGCTATGTATGGAGCATTTGATGTATGGAAAGGCTGCACTCGAGTTAATATGTATGCCTGTCAAAGAATCTAACAGTGTTCATCGCTCAGTAACAGCTCCTACAGTCAAACAGAAAAAGAATGTATTCTGCCATTCTTCAGGCCAATTTTCATCATAATTATTGTCAACACCAATATTATTTATTTGTTTGTTTGTTTTAGGCCGTACCTTGGCAAATTGATTTCAAGAAAGTTTATGGGTTACAACAAAAAGCAGTATAAATAATATAAAAATATTTGCAATCAAAACCCAGAAACTACCTTTTTCATTGTTTATTTACTTATGAATGTATGTACTTATTTACTTTATTTATATGCCACCTTTGTCAGGACCCAAAGCGGTTTACAATATTTCCCCCTTCTCCATTTCATCCTCACACCAATGCGTTGAGAGGCAGGTTAGGCTGAGAGTGTGTGACTGGCCAAAGGTCACCTAGCAAGTTTCCATGGCACAATGGAGCTTCAAATGTGGGTAGGGTTGCCAGTTCCAGGTTGGGAAATACCAAAAGATTTGGGGGGTGGAGCCTGAGGAGGGCAGGGTTTGGAGAGAGGAGGGACTTCAACGCCATACAGTCAAGTTGCCAAAACGGTCATTTTCTCCAGGGAAACTGATCTCTGTCACCTGGAGATCAGTTGTAATAGTGGGAGGTCTCCAGCCACCACCTGGAGGTTGGCAACCCTAAATGAGGGTCTTAATCCAAAATTCTATCCAATACATTATCGGGGAGTATTCCACTATACTGGGGGTGAAATTAAACCCAAAAAAGCCATTTTGATTCAGCTCAGATTTATCTGAAGTAATCTAAGCCCTCCTGGAATTTCTGAAGTAACAAAAGGTTATCTGCCAGCATTTCAGAAGTCTTTTGGGGAACAGGAAGGGAGACAGTAACTTGGCCCGGGCAAAAAGCTGTTAGGCAGCATCTTGTTCCTTTGAATTTTAAAAGAACAAGGCCTAACATCCAATAGTCTCCAAATCCCTGAGGGGTTGCGATAGTGTTGGCTACCTCCTGGTACTAGCTGGAGATCTCCTGCTGTTACTGCTGATCTCCAGCCAATAGAGATCAGTTCACCTGAAGAAAATGGCCACTTTGGCAATTGGACACTATGGCATTGAAGTCCCTCCCCTCCCCAAACCCAGCCCTTCTCAGGCTCCTCCCAAAAAAACTCCCGCCAGTGGCGAAGAGGGACCTGGCAACCCTAGGTCGCCATAAGTTCTTTGCCACTTGAGGGCACTTTGTGATGATGCTTTTTGCCCAGAAGGAAGCACATATGACTCATTTTCTCTTACCCCAAACATGAAACATCTAGCTTCAGACATGAAAAATGTATGATTTGGCCCTGAGATATATTATTTTACAGCTCTGTGAATCTTTCTAAACATACGCCTCCTAGGATGATAAAGGCTGGGTATGTTTGGTTGGGTATGATGTCTATAGTTTACTTAAACATGGATTTCCACTTACTGCCACTCTCTCAGTGGAGGGGGGGATGCACATAGAAACTAGGAAAAGGCTTTTAAAAAGAGAACAAGGCACTGAAAAAAAATGGCATACCCTGATGGATGGAAAAGAAAGTCTGCCAGCTGTGCTGATTAGATTGAATGAATAAACACAACAACAAAAAATACCTCAAGACTCTTCGTGCTGAAATCTTCAACTTCTGTTCTAAAGAGCTATTTAGATAATGGCTCTTAAACAGGAAGACATGAAACATTGAGAAAATTGACTCCCTGGCACCCCTCATGCTAAACACTTTGGCTTGCAAGTAAATTCCATTATTGCAGCAGCATTAAGATTCGAGTGCGTATACAAAAGATTGCAGGATTCGTGAATAGTTTTTAACAGGCTTTCATTTTGATTTCCAAGCTTTAAGATTTTTAGTGTGGGGAAATTGCTTCTGTTTCCAGTCATCCTTTCTCTTATTTATCCTCAGTTTCCTTTACAGCTTTGTATACTCTGCAATGCCCTAACCTGGATAGCCCAGGCTAACCTGATCTCATCAGATTTTGTAAGCTAAGCAGGGTTAATTCTGGTTAGTACTTGAATGGGAGACTACCAAGGCAGTCTTTGTAGGGTTGCCAACCTCCAGGGGGTGGTTGAAGTTCTCCCTCTATTACAATTGATTTCCAGGCAACAGAGATCAGTTCACCTGGAGAAAATTGCCGCTTTGGCAATTGGACTCTTTGAAGTCCCTCCCCTACCCAAACCCTGCCCTCCTCAGGATCCACCCCCAAATGTTGGAGTCTATGGCATTATACCCCAGTGAAGTTCCTCCCCTCCTTAAACCCCACCCTCCTCAGGCACAAGCCCAAATCTCCAGGTATTTCCCAACTCAGAGCTGACAACCCTATGACTTTGCTATGCAGAGGCAGGCAATAGCAAACCACCTAGGGCTGTTGATTCGGTTCGGCCCGAACTGAAAAACAGCCGAATTTCCCCTGATTCGGTGGTTTTTAGTTTGGGACGAACCAAACTCAAAAATGGAGGGCAACCGGGGGAGCCGAATTCAGCGAGTTCGGGAGTTCACGAATAAATCCGGCCAATTCGGGGCGTCAGTAAGCAGCATAACCGTCAGTAAGCAGCATTCTCCTTCCCCGGCCAATCGGTGGCCAAGCTGGGTCTTCTTCTGGCCAATCAGTCAGGATTGAGTACTGGAGGAATCAGCTGATGTGCGGCCCGGCTGGAGAGAGAGAGAGAGAGAGAGAGAGAGAGGGAAATCCTTGTGTGTGTGTGTGTGGGGGGGTGCTTGTGCACATTCACTCCTTTCTGTGGCTGCAGGGGGTGCATTTTTTGGGGTACAGACCCCAAACTTTCAGCAGAGATTCAAACAAGCCTTCTTAAGAGACCACCCAAGTTTTGTAAACATTGGGTTAGGGGGTCCCAAGATATGGGCTCCCCCCTTTTTTCTTTCCATGGCTGCAGGGGGCGTATTTTTGGGGGTACAGACCCCAAACTTTCAGTGGAGCTTCAGAGGAGCCTTCTTAAGATACCCCCCAGGTTTTGTAAACATTGGGTCAGGGTGTCTCAAGATATGGGCTCCGCCCCTTTTCCCTCCCCCCTTTTCCATTTCCATGGCTGCAGGGGGCGCTTTTTCAGAGATTCAGACAATCCTTCTTAAGATACCACCCAAGTTTTGTAAAGATGGGTTCAGTGGGGGCAGAAATATTGGCTCCCCCCTTTTCTCTTTCCGTGGCTGCAGGGGGCGCATTTTTGGGGATGCAGATCCCAAACTTTGAGCGGAGCTTCAGACAAGCCTTTGTAAACATTGGGTCAGGGGGTCCCGAGATATGGGCTTTCCCCTTTCCCCTTTTCCCTATTGGGATGAATGGATCCTGTATGCATCTCCAGAGCAAAACGTCCCGTGCCTAAATGGAATCGTCTTGGATTACCCAGTCCTCCTCCCAGCCCCTCCTGCTGGAACAGAAGACAGCCACAGTAAGACCCCTTTGGGGGCTTTAATCTATAATTTTTCTCCTGTGTGTGTGTGTGTGGGGGGGGAAGCAGAGTCTGTGTGTGTGTGAGGAGGGAGCAGTTTCTGTGGGTGGGGGGGAAGCCAAAGGGGGCTTTTGCTGTTTCTGCCTGGGGTGTGTGTTCCCTGTTGAGTCTCTCTCTCCCTGGTTTGAGGGGGGGTTTCAGGTGTGTGTCTTCAGGTTTTCCCTCATTCATAAGAGTGCTTAGGTCTATTTGGATGCTTGCTCAAAACTGGTTTTCAAATGGTGACTTAAAGAATGCATTTGGAGTCCCATGCAAAAGGGGAAATTCCACCCCTCCTGCTCATTATGCATAGCTAGCTGCCTCTGTCCCTTTCCATGGTTTGCAAACTCCCAGGTGTCAGGTGTTGCTTTGCACAGTTGCAAAGGTGTTGCTGTCGTGTTGCTTTGCAGTTGTGTTGCAATGCTTTGCAAACTTAGCTGTTTGTCGGGGCTGGGAGCTTTGTGCGTGGGCGGCAAGCTCTGCTCAGAGATGCACATTAAGGGTGGGGGGACCCCTTTCGGGGCCAATATCTCAGCCCCCCCGACCCAATCTTTACAAAACTTGGGGGGTCTTTCAAGAAACATCCTTTGAAGCTCTGCTGAAAGTTTGGGACCTCTACCCCCAAAAATGCCCCCCCAGAGCCACGGAAAGGGCGGTTGTGTTTTTAATGGCTTTATTCGGCCGAATTTTTTCCCCGAACTTTGAATTCCCGCCGAATCGCACGGACCCGAAGCGGGGGAGTTCAGACTTCGGCATATCCCGAATCTAAACGGGCCGAATTCAGCCGAATCCGAACTATACCGAATTTTTTTTAATTCAACAGCCCTAAAACCACCTCTGTATGTCTTTTGCCTTGAAAATCCTTTTCTGTTGCCATAAGTCAGCTGCGACTTGATGGCAAAGAAAAATGTTCTCCAATTCTATGAACATACACTGTAGGCACAGTGCAGAATTTAACTTCCTGCAAACCTCATTTTTCATTTAAAGAATACGTTTCTAACCTTTAAACTGAAAATGTAATATCAATGTCTTATGAGAGAATCAAAATGTGAAGGCCAATAAAGGACCATTAGAATGTGTAAAAGGTTCCCCCAAGGCTACAAAAAGGGAAGACCAGGGAAGCATATTTCTACACATGGCCTCAGCAACCCTGAATTTCTAGAAGAGGCGGAAAGAAGATTTCCTCTACTGTAACGTCTTGTAACCTCAAGGTGAAAATCATAGAATCAGAGTTGGAAGGGACCACCAACCCTCTGCACAATGCAGGAAATTCTGAACTACCTCCCCCCCACACCTCCAGTGACCCATACTCCATGCCCGGAAGATGGCCAAGGTGCCCTCCCTCTCATGATCTGCCTAAGGTCATAGAATAAGCATTGCTGACAGATGGCCATCTAGCCTCTTCTTAAAAACCTCCAGGGAAGGAGAGCTTACCACCTCCTAAGGAAGCCTGTTCCACCGAGGAACCGCTCTAGCGATTAGAAAATTCTTCCTAATGTCTAGATGGAAACTCTTTTGATTTAATTTCAACCCGTTGGTTCTGGTCCGACCTTCTGGGGCAACAGAAAACAACTCAGCACCATCCTCTATATGACAGCCCTTCAAGTACTTGAAAATACTGTGTACAGTTCTGGTCACCACACCTAAAAAAGAATATTACAGAGCTTGAGAAGGTGCAGAAAAGAGCAACCAAAATGATTAGAGGACTAGACCAACTGCCCTATGAGGAGCGGTTAAAACGCTTAGGGTTGTTTAGCTTGGAAAGAAGGCGGCGGAGGGGAGACATGATAGAGGTCTATAAAATTATGCATGGTTTGGAGAGAGTGGACAGGGAGAAGTTTTTCTCCCTCTCCCATAATACTAGAACACAGGGTCATATGCTGACGCTGGAGGGTGAGAGATTCAAACCAGATAAAAGGAAGTATTTTTTCAAACAACACATAGTTAAATTGTGGAACTCCCTGCCCCAAAATGTGGTGATGGCTGCCAACTTGGAAGGCTTTAAGAGGGGAGTGGACATGTTCATGGAGCAAAGGGTATTCATGGCTACTAGTTAAAATGAATAGGGGTAATGATGCATACCTATTCTCTCCAGGATCAGAGGAGCATGCCTATTATCTTGGGTGATGTGGAACACAGGCAGGATGGTGCTGCTGCAGTCGTCTTGTTTGGGGGCTTTCTGGAGGCACCTAAGAAGTGCACCTAGAGGCTCACACAGTTGGCCACTGTGTGAGCAGACTGCTGGACTTGATGGGCCTTGGTCTGATCCAGCAGGGCTTTTCTTATGTTCTTATGTTCTTAAGGTGGTTATCATATCCTCTCTCAGTCTTCTCCTCTTCAGGCTAAACATACCCAGCTCGTTAAACCTTTCCTCATAGGACTTGGTCTCCAGACCCCTCACCATCTTTGTTGCCCTCCTCTGGATATGGTCCAGCTTGTCTACATCTTTCTTAAATTGTGGTACCCAAAACTGAACATAAGAACATGCACAAATTAAATCTCACATATGTTACGTAAGGAAATGTGGCTTTACCAGAGATGCGATTTACTAGATCTTCCCATTCACATATGGGGTATTATCCTCCAGTTATCACATAGGCTTGAGTTTGGAGACCTGGTGTGACCAGCCAACACAAAACCTCACAAAACAAAGCTCCTTCTTTATGTGTGCCACACATCGCATGGAAATTTATGAGAACTTGCTGCAACTCAAGTCTGACTGTTACACAAAACACAAAGTGGGGGAACCACAGACTCAATCCATGGAAATGTCTTTTAGTTTATGTTAATCAGTTAAGAGTAGGGAAACCAGGTCTCTTGCTTCAGTGCTCTACTCTGCCCAACACTGCTCAGCTAGACAGTGGGGGGAAATGCCAGGAAAAATGGAGAAGGGGGGATCAGCTTTGTGCCAACACCATGACATCAGTTCCAGAGCAACCTGGAAGTAACATCATCGAGATGGGTAACGCTCTAGCATTCACCCCAAACTCTATAACCATAGAATTTTGGGCACATTGCCTGATGCAATATTATTATTTATTCGATTTATAACCTACCCTCAATCCCCGGCTGAGGCCAGGCTCAGAAGTGATGTCATGGTGCCAGCACAATGCCAAAAAGGTAAGTCTCAACCCACTGCAATCTCTCATCAGTTGAACACATGAACACATGAAGCTGCCTTATACTGAATCAGACCCTCGGTCCATCAAAGTCAGTATTGTCTACTCAGACTGGCAGCGGTTCTCCAGGGTCTCAGGCTGAGGTCTTTCACATCACCTACTTGCCCAGTCCCTTTAACTGGAGATGCCAGGGACTGAACCTGGGACCTTCTTCATGCCAAGCAAAGGCTCTACCACTGAGCCACGGCCCCTCCCCTATGTTGCCAGTCATAGGCTGGCCAAGCCCCAGTTAAGTCAAAATAGATCATTTTTTCCCCCAGTTCAGAAGATAATGAGTCCCTCTGAATGTTTTCTCTGTCATTACACTGTATGTAAGCCAAATATGCTTTAGAAAGTTATTTTGGTGTTCTGCCATCCCTTTCCACAAAAAGCCTTCTTTCCATTCAGATTTCAAAGAATATCAAGGGCAGCTAACTTAAAACTGCTGTCAAACAATTGCTTTGTTGTACCGCTGTGGAACACATGGGACACTTTTCATTGTATGCTTTATTGTATTATATACGAATATATATCTCCTTTCTTATAGATTAAATCTATAGGTTAAATCTTATGAGTCACTCAAGTGACTTTTACATATGTCGTGCTTAGCAGCTCTGCCTGGTTGATGGGGGAGGGCTTTATACTTCTCTGTTCCCCTCTCAATTTATGTTTACTGTCTTATATTTGCCACATTATATGTCCTTACTTTTATTTTTATGTTAACCATTTGTTAATTTTCTGGAGCTGATCTTGTATTGAAATCAGTTTTGATGATGATGACATGTATTGTATCCTAAGGAATCGGCCAAAATTTGCTGTAGCCACTCAGAAATTGAGAGGGAAATTTCTTAGTTCATATGCTGTAGACCAGGGGTGTCGAACTCAATTGTTTCAAGGGCCAGATATGACATAAATGTCACTTGGTCGGGCCAGGCCACGCCTTGCCAGCCCAGATCGAGAGTCATAGAATCACAGAGTTGGAAGGGACCACCAGGGTCATCAAGTCCACCCCCCTGCACAATGCAGGAAATTCACAACTACCTCCCCCCCCACCCCTAGTGACCAGAAGATGGCCAAGATGCCCCCCCTTTCATCATCTGCCTAAGGTCACAGAATCAGCATTGCTGGCAGATGGCCATCTAACCTCTTCTTAAAAACCTCCAGGGAAGGAGCGCTCACCACCTCCCGAGGAAGCCTGTTCCACTGATGAACCGTTCTGACTGTTAGAAAATTCTTCCTAATGTCTACACGGAAACTCTTTTGATTTAATTTCAACCCATTGGTTCTGATCCGACCTCCTGGGGCAACAGAAAACAACTCAGCACCATCCTCTATATGACAGCCCCTCAAGTATTTGAACATTGTTATCATATCCCCTCTCAGTCTTCTCCTCTTCAGGCTAAACATACCCGGGGGTGGCTGTCTTGGTTGGCTCACGGGCCAGATAAGAGCTCTCAAGGGGCCGGATCCTGCCCCCTGGCCTTATGTTTGACACCCCTGCTGTAGACTGTAAATGTCACATTTGAACTACCTACCCCACCCCAACCCCCCGTTTTGACATTTTATGCTGTTATGATCTTGTAGTTAAACAATAAACCAACTCAACATACATATGTAGTACTTATATTGAGACTTACTCATAGAGAAGGTGTATATGCAACGATCTGAAAAGAGAAGAAATTTTCAAGAGACTTTGAATAAAGGGCAAGAGGGGATAATTGGTGTATGTTGTGTAGGAACAGGTGACACATTAAGGAACCAGAGGAAAAAGATAAGGGCAAGGCAGGAGAAAGAGAAGGTGAGAATGTGGGTGCTAGAACAGAAACTCACAGGCAACAGTCACTCTGTTATCCCACTCTCCCTCCAAGGAGCCCAGGGCAGATTATATGGCTCTCCAGGTTCATTTTAAGCTTATTTAAGCAGGCATTTGCATCCAGATGGCTGGCAACCTTGTATAGAATCTCATGATACATGCAGCTGCCATGATGTCTGAAAAGGCCAATTCATGGATTTTCAGCTTTGGAACACATTAACCAAAACCATGGAAAATCAGGGGCTTGTGTAAGGTGTACCAAGGCTATTTGTGCATGCGCAATCTGATTGACAGGCTTCTGATGATACAAACGATTGTAGCATTTGACAAGCACGAGCGAGTAGACAAACTATTAACTGGATGAAATGACTGCTCTCCAGTCATTGATTGAGTCCAAAATTATTATTCTGCCACCTGTCAATCAAGGAGGTGGTAAATCAATCCACTGTGCCCGTGTGCTGCTCAGTGACATGACATGAGCAAGCTTATACATGCAGTAGTCATCAAAGTTCAGTAGACTTTGAAAATGGGATCCGCTGAGAAGACGCTTATGTGGACAGAAATTAATTTTTCCACAGAGGCTCAGGGAAGGAACTCCAAAGCCAGAGACCTAGTAACCCTGTCCTACTATGTGGTTTGAGCTTCCAGGATTACACAAATGGTGTGGGAATAGGGTTGCCAACCTCCAGGTTTGATTCATAGGGTCGCCATGAGTCGGAAGCGACTTGACGGCACTTAACTCATAGTTGGTTTCAACATAAGAACATAAGAAAAGCCATGCTGGATCAGACCAAGGCCCATCAAGACCAGCAGTCTGTTCACACAGTGGCCAACCAGGTGCCTCTAGGAAAGCCACAAACAAGACGACTGCAGCAGCAGCATCCTCCCTGTGTTCCACAGCACCTGATATATCCAGCATGCTCCTCTGATCCTGGAGAGAATAGGTATGCATCATGACTAGTATCCATTTTGACTAGTAGCCATGAATAGCCCACTCCTCCATGAACATGTCCACTCTCTGGGAGGGAAGGCAGCATGGTATAGCCTGATCTTGTCAGATCTTGGAAGCTAAGTAGGGTTGGTACTGGGAAGGGAGACCACCAAGGAAGACACTGCAGTGGAACGCAATAGGAAACCACCTCTGCTTTTCACTTGCCATGAAAGCCCCTTGCTGGGGTCTCCATACGTCGGCTGAGACTTGATGGCACTTTACACATAGAGTTTGGTTTCTGCTTGGACTTGGCAAATCCATCCATCTATTCCTGACCTGCCTGCTGGGTGTGGCTGATCCTGTCCTTGGCAGGAAAAACAGAGTGACCCAATCCAGTAGGCGAGGCCAGTCGTGATTTGTGGCACGTGCTGCAAAAAATGTCCTGCCATGCTCTGTTGATGCTACCTCTATGTTTCGACCCTTGCTTGTGTTTTTGTGTGTCTGCCATTTTCATCCCTTACTTTGATAAATCCTGGGGACAAATCTTACTCGTCATAGGCGACCAGGCGACCGCTACTTATCAAGCTAGACCACAGAGATCTTTAATGTGATCTAGCAGGGCTCTTAGGTTTGTCAATGCACATTGCCACGCAGGACTTAGAACAGCTGCTGCCACCAGACTTCCTATTGTTTCCACAGGTTTTGAAAGAGACTGGAGTTCTCCACAGCAACCGAGAAAGAAATGATCAGTGGCAAAGCTTTCCAGACAATGCTCCTTGTAATGTGCGAGACCCTTTGTTTCTGTCTCAGGTTAGATGTGCTCAACATGGGCGCACTAGTCCAGTGAGAACAATGAGTTCTTCAAACAACACGCTGAGCTTGTCAGTGGGAGGACACACGCAGCGCTCGAGGCAAGGGAATAAAGGGACAGAGGAGGAAGCATCAGAAGGGCCCACTGTTTGTCAGGAATGCATCAAAGCAAAAGCTCATGAACAACATGTGTCAGGGGAAAGAGGACGTGCAAATAAATAAAGCCTTGAGGTGGTGAGTCTGTTGCAAATGGCAACAGGTACAGAGAGAGTCATGAACTTCCCAAAATGTAGTCGAGAGTAAATGTAATGGAAGGATTAAGGCTCTGAAGTAGGGTTGCCATCCTCCAGGTACTCAAACAAAATACAGCATGTGGCTCAATATAGTAATCAAACACAATGTATATTGTATGGAAACAATATCCAAAATGCAATGCAACCTAACTATCTAATGCGTGCAAACACAGCGCTCAGTCGACGGACAGGATATGTATTAAGCCATTTGCAAGAAGCTCTTGTTTCTTTTCTAAGACAAATATTGTTGGATTTACACAGTAGCTTTTTTGGTGGAGACCTACCTTTGTATCTTTGTATATTTGTATATATTGCCTGTTTTTGTTCAGCACTGATTTTTGTGTTTGCAAGCATTAGATAGTAAGGTTGTATTGCATTTTGGATGTTGTTTCCATACAATACATGTTGTGTTTGATTACTATATTGAGCCACGTGCTGTTATTTTGTTTGAGCTATTCTCATGATAGCATTTGGGTGCTCTTTCTCATTTGCTCTTTCTTTGGGTGCTCTTTCTCACTTATCCTCCAGGTACTAGTTGGAGATCTCCTGCTATTACAACTGATCTCCAGGCGATCGAGATCCGATCACCTGGAGGAAATTACCACTTGGACTCTATGGCATTGAAGTCCCTCCCCTCCCCAAACCCCACCCTCCTTAGACTCCACCCCCAAAACCTCCCGCCGGTGGCGAAAAGGAACCTGGCAACCCTACTTTGAAGCAATAAAAGGCACAGCATCTGTTCTTTTCTTTTTTTAATTACATTTATTTTGTCCGTGTTTTAATTTGAAAACCACATGTGGTTGTTAAGAGTGGCAGGCTAGTATCTAAGAGACCCAGGTTCAAATCCCCACTCATGCCATTGAAGCTCGCTTGGGCCAGTCGCACTCTCTCAGCCTAACCTACCTCACAGGATTGTTGTGAGGATGAAATTAGGGCTGTTGAAAAAAAAATCGGTATAGTTCGGCTTCGGCAAAATTCGGCCCGTTTTTATTCGGGCCATGCCGAAGTCCGAACTCCCCCGCTTCGGATCCCTGGAAATTCAGGGGGATCCGGAGTTCGGGGGAAAATTCGGCCCCCGCGCGCCTTCAGGGGGATTCCCTGAAGGCGTGCGGGGGCCCTTTAAACAGATCTGCGCCTCCCAGCTGGGAGGCACAGATCTGTTTAAAGGGCTCCCCACGCGCCTTCAGGGAAGCTCCCTGAAGGCGCGCAGGGGCCCCTTTAAACAAGCCCCTCTGCGCTGTCTGCGCAGGCAGCGCAGAGGGTTTCCAGACCCCCCCCCAGGCCTGCCAGGAGTCCCAGCAGGGCTGGGGGGGGCTTTAAATAGATCTATGTCTCCCGGCCGGGAGGCACAGATCTATTTAAAGGGCGCGTGGAGGCGCGCGGCGGGTCTTCAAACAGTTTCCAGACCCCCTGCCCCGTTCGCCGGGACTCTGGGGAAGGGGGTGGGGGGGTTGCCAATCCCCTGTGCCCAGCCAGCATTGGCTGGGCACAGCGGTTTCCAGACCCCTCGCCCCATCCGCCGGGACTCTGGGCAAGGGGGTGGGGGGTTGCCAAGGATTTTGGGGTCTCCCGGCAGGGCTTGGGGGGGTCTGGAAACCCTCTGTGCACAGGGTCCTGTCAGCCCCCCGCCAGCCCTGCCAGGAGTCCCAGCAGGGCTGGGGGGGGTCTTGAAACCCTCTGCACAGAGGGTCCTGTCAGCCCCCCGCCTGCCCTGCCGGGACTCCCAGCAGGGCTGGGGGGGGGGCTTCAAATAGATCTGCGCCTCCTGGCCGGGAGGCACGGATCTGTTTGAAGACCCGCCGCGCGCCTCCAGGGAGCTTCCCTGGAGGCGCGTGGCAGGCCCTTTAAATAGATCTGCGCCTCCTGGCCGGGAGGTACAGATCTATTTAAGGCCACCCCCCAGCCCTGCCGAGACTCCCGGGAGGGCTGGGGGGGGGGGTCTGGAAACCATCTGTGCAGAGGGTCCTGCCAGCCCCCCACCAGCCCTGCCGGGAGTCCCAGCAGGGCTGGGGGTGGGCTACAAATAGATCTGTGCCTCCCGGTCAGGAGGCACAAATCTGTTTGAAGACCCGCCGCGCGCCTCCAGGGAGCTTCCCTGGAGGCGCGCGGCGGGCCCTTTAAATAGATATGTGCCTCCCGGCCGGGAGGCAAACATCTATTTGAAGCCTCCCCCCCCAGCCCTGCCGGGACTTGACAACCCCCCACCACTTTCCCCAGAGTCCCGGCGGACAGGGCGGGGGTCTGGAAACCCCTGTGCCCAGCCAACGCTGGCTGGGCAGAGGGGATTGGCAACCCCCCCACCCCCTTCCCCAGAGTCCCAGCAGACGGGGCGGGGGGTCTGGAAACCCCTGTGCCAAGCCAGGGGTTTTCAGACCCCCGCCCCGTCCGCCGGGACTCTGGGGAAGGGGGTGGGGGTTGCCAATCCCCTCTGCCCAGCCAGCGTTGGCTGGGCACAGGGGTTTCCAGACCCCCCGCCCCGTCCGCCGGGACTCTGGGGAAGGGGGTGGGGGTTGTCAAGTCCCGGCAGGGCTGGGGGGGAGGCTTCAAATAGATTTGTGCCTCCCAGGCGGGAGGCGCAAATCTATTTAAAGGGCCCGCTGCGCGCCTCCAGGGAAGCTCCCTGGAGGCGCTGGGTGGGGGGAACAGATCTGCGCCTTCCAGCTGGAAGGCGCAGATCTTTTTTAAGGGGCCGAATTCACCGAATTTATTCGGGAACACCCCGAACTCGGCGAATTCGGCTCCCCAGTTTCCCCCCCCTTTTTGAGTTCGGTTCGTCCGAACTGAAAAAACACCGAATTGCGGGAAATTCGGCTGTTTTTCGGTTCGGACCGAACCGAATCAACAGCCCTAGATGAAATGAAGGCGGGGAGGAGGATGTAAGTTGCTTTGGGTCCACTGGTGGGAAAGGTGGGGTACAAATGAATTAAATAAATTACAAATCAATATCAACTAAATATAAAATTAAATAAATAGAATAAACGAGTTAAGCTCCTCTGTTATGTAAATCACCCTAACTATGCTTCCCAGTGGCCATCTACAAACTTGTACATTTGGGGCTTTGTGGGGAGTCTTCAGTGCTTGAGGTGTCCGGCTTTCTCCTTCCCTGAGTTCTTCCCTCCAAAATAACCACATTGGAGTAATTATTCTACACGAATAAATGTTACCTTTGCATTTTTAACATCTTTTTAAACATTTTTTTTTTGTTTTAATCTAGTAAAATGCATTCCTTTATGCAACACAAAACACACAAATCGACCCATGTTTCCAATGCTACTGCAAGAGGTTTGAGTGAATCAATGCAGATGTAATTGCGAGTGTCATTTATGGTGAAACCATCACATGACCACTTCCTCATGGGCTCTGCTCAGTCCAAGCAGCACAACAAAATGGGCAGTATGACTAGTCAGAAATCTGGGGCTCCTATTCCCTGTGGACAACCTGAAGTAAGAGTTTCGCAGGATTCCAGAAGCACCAGCCACAGTTATTTGAGAACTGAATTGCACAACATTTGAGTCCATTCCTACAGACCGTGCTATTAAATGGTGAGCCACAATCAGATTCACAGCAAGCTGAACCTCTCATGTAATTATCCCCACATTAAAGTGTGTTGACTTTTGGGTCACACTGGCAAGTATTGCGTATGTATCACAGCTTATCAAACCCTTGCAGAAATATCCTATGTGGAGATCAAGTTTCACAGCCTTCTGACAAAGAGTGGACCCAGAGGCAACGGGCTTGACTCAAAACAGATATTCAGTGAGGTCAGTAATTCCCTGAGCATCCTTTAGCACATCTGGACTGTCATTTGATTTCCGTTCACAAGCCTTTTCCTTGCCACCTTCTGGTTGGACATTGCCATAGTGACTGAGCATACACAGAAACAGTATATAAGGTGGATACCCATGTACATCTAATGTGCCCCAAATTGCAGAGCTATATGCATGTGGTCGGGTGCAGATTTTGGTACCTACAATAAATAAGAGGACAAATACTATAGTATCTTTCTCTGTTTCTCCAAGCTAGAGTCACTTTCACATGAGTGTTTTGCTTTGGCTTGGGTCCAGAACTCCTGAGATTCTCAGTTTCAGAATTTCCATGTAAAAAACCCTTAAAATGGCCCTGCCCATGGAAAGAACCCATTGGCTACCTGCAGACAGAAATATTGTTAGAGCTCTAAAGAATCCTGGGTGGATCCTGCCTGATCAACAGTCAATTTTGTTTCATTATCTGGGCAAGCTGATCCCAATGCCTGCTCTCCAGATTCCCAAGCCTGGCTTTCCCTATAATCACAGTTTCCACCTAGTGACCTGGCACAGTCTCAACTAGAATTGTTATGGGAAGGGGAATTTCTTTTTCTGAAATTGGCTTTTTTAAAAATATAGCCATTGATTCCTGTTATTCTCTTTCCAAAGAAGAATTTCTCTTTTATTTCTCTTTATAATTTTCTATTACACCTCTATGCACTCTTTTGTAATTTCAGCTCTTCCTGTTTCCCGATTTCTCTTTTGGATTGATTTGAAACAGACTCCAAATTTCTAAAAAGAGGGAAAGAAATAGATTGTTGAACTTCAGGGAGAAATCAGGTAAAGAGGAATTAAGAGAATTCCTTTTAATAATGCTAGTCTCAGAGCCTAACAAAGCATTACAAACTGCACGTGTTTTCTATGTGGATTTGCATCTATATTGTAGCTGCTAGTTCCTGGTGGCAACTTGTGTGTAAACATGCAGCAGGGACCAATTCAGATTGGGACCACTTCACAGGCAAGGGAAGGATTCCTGCCTTCTTGCCTGTGCTGTTTTTGGCAGCTGCAGCAGCCCAGGAAGCAGGTGAGAGTGTTATTTGCTCTGGGGGAAACATAAGAAAAGCCCTGCTGGATCAGATCAAGGCCCATCAAGTCCAGCAGTCTGTTCACACAGTGGCCAACCAGGTGCCTCTAGGAAGCCCCCAAACAAGACGACTGCAGCAGCACCATCCTGCCTGTGTTCCACAGCACCCAAGATAATAGGCATGCTCCTCTGAACTGACACATTGTAAGCATTCAGTGCATGTTCTGGCTCCCAACAGAGTAAATAGTGCATCCCACTGCAGGCTGTTTTCAACCACCAAAACAATACAGGGAATAAGGCAAGAATTCCCCTTTCTCCTGCACCATGTTCCTAGTCTGAAAACTGGGCCCTGCTGCAGGTTTACGTGTGAATTTCCACCAGGAACAAGTAGCTACAGTACAGCCAACTCATGCAGTTTATAATGACTAGTTGGCTTTCAGCTTCAGTTTCTCCAGTATTGTCCTCATGACCTCAGAACCAGTCTAATGATCTGCTGTAGCCTTAGTTTCTGCTTCCATGCTACTGACCTGGGGACATTCCTGTAACTAGAGTTTCTGATTCAGCATTGGCTGATCTTCTGCTCCCATGATGTCACATGGACCTTTCTTTAGGGTTGCCAACCTCCAGGTAGTTGCTGGGAAAGTAGACACCACTGTGCAAGTATCACAGGGATTTGGAAATTAGCACAGGGACGAATGATGTAACAAAGTGCAAAAGGTGTATTAATATGCTACACAATTATACAATGAAATATACTATAACACTCTTAATACTGTTACTATATCTATCCTAAGCTAAAGTACAATAAATATCACTACAATAACATGAAGGTCAAATTAGTACAAAGTCAAAGGTCTCCATACAGGTAAGGTAGTTGTAAGTGTTCACACTGGTAAAGTCCAGTGCTGAAATATCTATATCATCTTATTATTATTCATTCTCTAGGATCCTTCCAAAAGGTATCAGAGCAGGAGAAATATCATCCAGAAGGGGATACAGCCATTTTGGAGTCTTCAACAGTCCCACTTCTGATTAACGCAGATTTCCACAATTCTTTCCAATTTTCAGATATCAGGTTATCAGCATCACATAAGGTAATGTTCCATCTTCCTACTTTAGGATAGTTCTCTGAGTGCCCATCAGGGATCTACCGCTATTATAACTGATCTCCAGCAACAGAGATCAGTTTGCCTGAAGGAAAGAGCCACAGAAGAAGAAGAAGAAGAAGAGTTGGTTTTTATACGCTGACTTTCTCTACCACTTAAGGAAGAATCAACCTGACTTACAATCACCTGTCAGGCATGGGCCTGAGAAAGGAATGTTGTGGTTTCCCCAGGTGCCGGCCAAGGCCAACTTCGTGCCCTGTGAACAGTGTGTTTAGACTCCTTTCTGTGGGAACTCTCCTAGTACCCTGACAGCTCCAGGGAGGGGGGTTGCCATGGTATCCAGATCTACCCAGATTTGCCCTTTGCTCTTCTATATATGCCCTGTACTGTACCCATAGCTTTTACTAGTGTCCATTTGACTTATGGCTTCTGATACTTGTAGATTTTTCTAATAAATCAGCTTTTGTTGGACTACCTGTCTGCTGAAATCTGTTTATGGAACTGTCACAGGACTAGAGTTCACATCACCTTCCCTTCCCCTCCCCACAACAGACACCCTGTGAGGTAGGTGGGGTGAGAGAGCTCTAAGAGAGCCACTACACTATGCTGGCTCTCTATAGCAGGTGAACTCCATAGCATTATACTCCATTGAAGTCCTCCCCCTCCCCAAGTCCTACCCTCCTCAGGCTTCACACTAAGGTTGCCAACCTAGCAACCTAGCTGAAGATCTCCTGCTATTATAACTGATCTCCAGCTGATAGAGATCAGTTCCCCTGGAGAAAATGGCCGCTTTGGCAATTGGACTGTATGGCATTGAAGTCCATCCCCTCCTCAAACGCTGCCCTCCTTAGGCTCCACCCCAAAAACCTCCCGCCGGTGGCGAAGAGGGACCTGGCAACCCTACTTCACACCCAATATCTCCATGCATTTCCCTACCCGGAGCTGGCAACCCTACCTTTCTTTGACCCTTGTCTTGGCCACGGCCACAACTCTGCCATAATACAGCTACCTTAAAGGAGCTAACTGTAAGACTGCTCCTAAAAAAGTAATCCCTGAAGTCTACCGGCTCTTTTATTGATCAGCGCCAAACCGCCCTTTTGGGAAGTAGGGTAGCTAAGCCGTATTTATGAACAAAATACCTTTCCACTTTGCTGGAGGGTTGTAGGTTTACATTTCCATATATGGTATTCACTTAAAGTAATACAGATATTTTAGGACCGAGCCTGCAGTGAAATTTACATAATCTGAAAACGGAACAAGTCCAGACGCTAAATTAGCATGATTGAATCTCTTGTCAGCAGAACATCATAAACTGTCTCACAAATCTTTAATTCAATATTTAATGCTTGCAGCAAGACTACTGGTCTCACATCACTGGAAATTTGCAGAACAGCCCATAATGGATATGTGGAATAATTAAATTTGTAAAATAGCTCTACAAGGAAAACTAATTGATTAAGACTTCTAAGAAACCAGGCCACTGTGGAAGCTTTTTGGATATATTGATAGCAGTTTATTACACATATGTCAATCCTGAGCTGAATAGTTTACATTCTCCTACACAATCTGGGAAAGGTGTTATATCAATTTCAGTGACTTCCTACACATTGTGTGAAATGTTAAAAAGGTAAAGGTCCCCTGTGCAAGCACCGGGTCATTCCTGACCCATGGGGTGACGTCACATCCCAACATTTTCTAGGATGACTTTGTTTACGGGGTGGTTTGCCAGCGCCTTCCCGAGTCATCTTCCCTTTACCCCCAGCAAGCTGGGTACTCATTTTACCAACCTTGGAAGGATGGACAGCTGAGTCAACCTTGAGCCGGCTACCTGAAACCAACTTCCGCTGGGTTCGAACACAGGTCGTGACTGAGCAGAGCTTTTGACTGCAGTACTGCAGCTTACCACTCTGCGCCACGGGGATCCTGTGTGAAAGATACAATATTCATAACAAAGATGAATGCTCTCTTATCCTTCAAGAGTCTGTTTCATATCCTTGTTACTTGGTGAACATATGTTCATACTCTTCTTTGAAAATCATGCAAGTTCTGTACAAGGCTTTAAAAATGAAAAGGTACTCAGGTCAATGATGACTGCCCAACTTCCGAATCACCTGGATGACGTTGATCATCTAGAGCAGTGGTCCCCAAACTTTTCAGGCCACTGCCCCCTTGGTTTCACACTCAACCCCAGCACCCCCTACCCTATCTAACAACACAGTTGAAGGGGCCCACCTCTAGCGTCCCCTGCTGCCCTCTTGCCTCTTAGTGCCCCTCTAGGTAATCCCACCACCCTCCAGGTTCACTTTGGGAACCACTGATCTAGACCCTTGTCAGTCTGACTTCCTCCCTGGTTTTAGAACTGAAACTGGTTTGGTTGCCATGACAGACAACTGAGAGAAGCAGATAATATGAATTAAGATAGTTTTCTGTACAGTTTATCAGGGTTGGGGGAATCCTGACAGTGTAGGGTTGCCAGCTCCAGGCTGAGAAATACCTAGAGGTTTCAGGGGCAGAGCCTGAGGAGGGCAGGATTTGGAAAGGGGCAGGACTTCAATGTCATAGAGTCCAGTTACCAAAGCGGCCATTTTCTCCAGGTGAACTGATCTTTATCGGCTGGAGATCAGTTGTAATAGTGGGAGATCTCCAGCCACCACCTGGAGGTTGGCAAGTCTACGACAGTGGGTCTGCTCCTACCTATCAGGCAGGTTCCAGATATGCTGTAGGGGACTGTTGCTTCAGCCCACGGCATTAATCTTCATTGTTTCCCAGGGCTCGATTTTGTCTCTTCTGCCCTACAAAACTGCTTGGTAAGGTTATCTGGAGAGCTTTGGGGAGAGGTGCCATGAGTATGTGGATAATGCCAAGTTCTCTTTCTCACCAGATTAGCATCTGCCGCTCATGTGGCGGAGTGGGGAATCAAACCCGGTTCTCCAGATTAGAGTCCAATCCACCGCTCTTAACTACTCCACCATGCTGGCTTGAAGCTAAGGGAACAGATCTTACTGGTGTCCAGCTAGGAAATGGCATGGGAACCTTACTCTGCATTTCCTAAATAAAGCATTACAAGTAAGATCAGAACGGGTGGGTCCTATGGTACAATAACTTTTTAATACTTTTTTTGGTTCTCAATGGTGACCATTTTGCCTACCATGCAGAAAAAACGTAGGGCACATATGATAGAGTTTTACTGGAATAGAATAATGAACAAAAAGAAAAGCCATACTTTATTGCTGGGATTAATTTAAATCCACCATGACTTCATGTCCTGGAACACCCAAGATAGGTAGCAAACCATCCTTCAAAAATCATGAACTGCAGTGAAACAAACAGTCCTTACCAGTGCTATTAAAAAGGAAAGAAATGACAATCTTCGTTTGATAAAAATACATACAGGCAATTATTTCTCTAGAGCAAAGATATGCCATTGGAAAAGAGAAATGATCTGTCATGTTTTGCTTGAGTACCAGCATTAGTTAAATTGGATGCAAGGAAAAGCTGTTCTGAGTCAAAACATATTGTACCGAGACAGGCAGGAAATCCTCCTACAAACACAAATATGGCAGCACAAAGATGCATTTATCAAAACAGAGAAATGTTCAGCACAAAAAGATTGCTACCCATTGACATGGTACACTGTTCAAAGGAGCAACTCTGGCTAAAAATACTCTTGCTGGCCTAGGCAGAACATGTGCGGGCAATACTTTCCCAGGGATCATTGTTCCTAGTTTCCAAAAACTCAAGTAACTCTTTTCTTAGCAAAGCAAAGGGCATGGAGGAGGTAAAATTAGGAGAAAGTCACTACAGCTTGAAGCGGTTGTAATATGCAAGTAGTCTCCATCTGATAATTCTCAGGTTAGTGTCACGGTTGCCTAATTCAGAACCAAGAAAAGGGGAATTCAGGTCCAAAATTCAGGTCCACAGTACATTCCAAAGGGTAGGGGCCACCACAAAGAAGGCTGTGAGTGTGATAGCTGCTCAGGCTTACCAGGTACCCTGTCTCCTTCGGCGGGAGGTTTTTGGAGTCGAGGGGGGGGGGGTCACGCACTTCCGGTTTACACCCGGAAGTGCTGTATTGCAAGGGGCCTTTACCACTCAAACTAGAAGTTTGAGTGGTAAAAGGCCCGTTGCGATGCGGCACCTCCGGGTGTAAAATGCATCACAAGGGGCCATTTCCCACTCAAACTCCTAATGTGAGTGGTAAAAGGCCCCTTGCGATGCATTTACATCCGGAAGTGCCGGTGTAACCAGAAGTGACAGGTCACCGTTGCCCGCCAACCCTCAGCTGGTCGGCGGGCAGCCAGGTGGATTGGCAGGGGTTTGCTAGTCTAATTTTTGACAGAGAAGACACCCAGAGCACACATACAGTTGAAGAGCTTAGTATACAGACAGGGCTGTCATCTTTTGATTTAAAATAATAACAATAGTGCCTCAGAAAGCCTCAGATGAGACAGAGGATCTTCCCTCCCCTCAAAGCTCTCCGTTTGTTTCTCAGGCTGATGTTGGCAGATACGGTGGATGGAGACTGTTTTTTGTCTTATAGTACAAGGTAAGAAAGATATGCACAGAATGTGGACGTGAGGGCAATCCCCACAGCCACTATGGCCCAACTGGGACATTACTTTTTCACCAGCCACCATACCTGATATGATGATGCAACAGAGCTTAGTCAGTGTACGGAGGAAGCACATTTATACACTTAGGAGTATCTCATGTGGCAACCTGTCAAAGAGTGAGTTGGGGCTGAAATCGACACTCCAGCACCTTAGCGTGCATGCGTAGGTATACATCAGTACTAAGGACCTGGATGGACGGACGGTCAGGCAGACAGACATTCAGACGGTTCTGGCTTCTGGAGACCTGCTTTGTTTTACTGTTATTTCCTAAATTGTTTGTGTCTTGGCATTCTTACTGGGTTTATTCTTTTTGAACCTGAGAAATGCATCGCATGTGAAATGGGGTTATCAAGGATCGTTCTCCAGCATGAGAAACAAAGGAACAGACCTATCCACCACCATGTGGTTTGCCCACTTATACTTATTATTTGACAACTCCTTGTCTTTCTAGAGCCTTCTGTGTAGCTAGACTGAATGCTAACCCCTCTATGGTTATGCAGGGCAGGATTTTGAATATACCATATCCAGACAGGACCTGTCCTTGCTCTTCTGGCTCTATTGATTCATGCCCTCTTGGAATGCCACTTTTATGAGGAACTTCGATCACGCTGTCTCTCTCCCCTTTTAACATATAAATCTAATGCCTCTGTGTCTGACATAATTCCTTTTTTACTGAGTGACAGGGATCCCAAGGCTACATTGTCAGTGGCAAGATTTATTTCAGTCCTTATATCCCTCAAACATTAGATTTACGCTGCTCAAGATCAAGGGATCAAGGAGCTTCTAAGGGATAAAGGAAAGGAACAGACCTGACCGATGCAGAATTTTATAAAAAACATGTGAGCTGGATCCCCCATTTTATGATAAGTTCTGGTTGGGGCTAAATAAATTAAAGCAAACCTATCTTGGGTCAAATTACGGATTTATCTAGGCCAGAATTGCCCTGTATGACTGGCAGCGGCTCCCTAAAAGTCTCAGCAAGAGATATATTTAGCAGGAGATCCAGGGACTGCACCTGTGATCTTATGGAGGATTTCTTCCACAGATTTATTTGCACAGTTTATTTTAGAGCATTTTTGTGCTTTTCATTCTAGCAATATCGCTTGATATTGAGAGAGGATGGGACACATTTTAATAAATGATGCGGCAAGACTGAGATTTTAAAAAATCATCCAGTGGAGCCTACAGAAAAATAAAGTAGCTATGTGGGTGGCTGTACGGATAATATAACATCCGAAGGGACTGCACAGATGATTTACTGTACTGCTTCGAAGAGGTAGACTGCAATATACACCCGATCAAAACGGCAATGGGCCTTTTCAGATTTATGTCATCACATTTTTATTGTTGTTGCCACTTGTACAAAAGGACTGGGCCCCGAGCGTCTTCTTATTGTCCCAAAATAATAAAAAACTAACATATTGCTTGTCTTTTTTGTCTTCTAAAACTTTTTGCCCGGGAGATAACCAACATCTTTTTAAAAAGCTGGCACAAACTAATGGTAAGTACATCATTCAGTAAGATGGAAGTCCCAGGACTGTTCTAATGACTCACACTGACTGTCACTTAGAGGAAAAGAAGAAGAGTTGGTTTTTACATGCTGACTTTCTCTACCTTTCTAAGGGAATAAAACCACCTTACAATCTCCTTCTCTTCCTCTGTCCACATCAGACACCTTGTGAGGAAGGTGGGGCTGAGAGAGTTCAGAGAACTGTGACTTGCCCAAGGTCACCTGGCTGGCTTTATGTGTAGGAGTGGGGAAACCAACCTGGTTCACCAGATTAGAGTCTGCCACTAATGTGGAGGAGTTGGGATTCAAACACGGCTTTCCAGATTAGAGTCCACCACTCTTAACCACTGCACCATGCTGGCAGGGAGCTGTTCTTGTTGGCAGGAGAGCACAGGACTCTCAATAATGGGATTAAATTGTGGGCGGAAAGGTACCGGCTGGATATTAGGATTATTATTATTTTTACGGTAAGAGTTGTTCAACAGTGGAATCAGCTCCCTAGGGAGGTGGTGAGCTCCCCCTCACTGGCAGTCTTTAAGCAGAGGCTGGACAAGCACTTGTCGGAGTGCTCTAGGCTGATCCTGCATTAAGCAGAGAATTGGACTAGATGGCCTGTGTAATGCAAGAACATAAGAACATAAGAAAAGCCCTGCTGGATCAGACCAAGGCCTATCAAGTCCAGCAGTCTGTTGACACAGGGGCCAACCAGGTACCTCAAGGGAGCCCCCAAACCAGACGACTGCAGCAGCACCATCCTGCCTGTGTTCCACAGCACCTAAGATAATAGGCATGTTCCTCTGATCCTGGAGAGAATAGGTATGCATCATGACTAGATTTTTTTTAGTTGTATTTAGTTGGTGCAAGGTCTATGCTGAACTATTGAACTGTTGAACTCAGCTGTGCTGAACAGTGTTGAGCTTGAGGCTCTGCTCCAGGCTTCGCCGGCTGTTTCTCCTATTGGACAGTGAACTTTGGCCGTCCAACCACGGACTTGGGTGTGTAGCTCTGGGTGGTTGAGAACTGTATATAAGTTGGGGTGTTTTGCAGTTAGCCCAGTTCTCTCTCCACTGTTAGTTCAATAAAGGGTTGATGTTGGAACTCTGTCTCCAGCTTGTGTATAACCTACGCATACATAATAGCCTGTATGGCCCCTTCCAACAGGGCTTTCTCTGCCCTGGCCCCCATCTGGCAGAATAGCCTCACAAATAAGACCAGGGCCCTGCAGTACCATAGGGATTCCCACAGGGCCTGCAAGACAGAGCTATTCCACCAGACCTATGGTTGAGGCCAGCTTCGGCTGGCTTCCATCAGTGCTGGCCTCCCAACCCTACCCTGCACACCCATCCCACCCCCTTTGAATTATTCCACCTTGGGGATGTGGAATGATGCAGTGTGCTGTGGCCTCTATATCACACCAGCGGCGCCTTTAGATGTAGGTTATTGTTAGGATTGCCAGCCTCCAGGTACTAGCTGGAGATCTCCTGCTATTACAACTACCTCCAGTTGATAGAGATCAGTTCACCTGGAGAAAATGGCCGCTTTGGCAATTGGACTCTATGGCATTAAAGTCTGTTTCATCATATGCTCTGCAAGAAAGAAGAGCTGGGCAGTTCCTGCTCTGGGTCTCTAATTTTCAAGATAGGATGGTGGACTGATGTCCAGGCTTGGTAATCCTTTGTCTTCAAATTACATGAGGGCTCACATGAGATGGGAATTGGGTCTACTTTGACACCTGCTCAGGTGCAGTGGTAGAACATCTGCTTGGCATGCAGAAGGTCCCAGGTTCAATTCTGGGCATCTCCAGTTAAAAGGACTAGGCAAGTAAATGATGTGAAAGACCTCTGCCTGAGACCCTGGACAGCTGCTGCCAGTCTGAGTAGACAATACTGACTTTGATGGACCAAGGGTCTGATTCAGTATAAGGCAGCTTCACATGTATTCTCTGCTGTGATAGATTTCAATTTACAAAGTTTTAAAATATATATATTATACAGCGGTAGCGTTTTAAAAATGGGATTCTCTAAAGTGGTATAGCCCATTCTACCATATCAGGAATATACCACCCCATTCTTATTTTGCTGAATGAAAAGAACAGGCCCTAAGCTTTGTTATAAAATGATAATGTGACCATATACTTTCTGGTCACACACACACACCACCCTCCTGTGCCCAAAGATCAGCTTAGAGCGGAAAATACTGTCCCTAGGGTTACTCACAACACTGAATTCATAATGGCTTTTCATTTCTGCAGAACCAGACATAGAGAATGCCTTGTTTATTTATTCGCTGTCCTAATATGTCTGGCAGAGCCTGGTCCAAAGATACTTTTTGCACGCAGCCTATCTTCAAAATGGGCTGTTTCCAATGAATTACCGACTTCCATCATATCTTTCCTGCCCATCTAGGATGCTCTCTAAATCACTTGCCTTTTTTCATGCATTTGGCAATACGTTAGCATTGCAATTTTTGTTGTTTCCTCGTTCCATTTTGTAAGACGACTAAAATCAAGTATTTGAGATAGATTAGACTTGGGAGCCGTTTTTCTATCACGTCTTTCTCTGGAACACGGTTTTTCCATTTTCTTCTTCTTGTTCTGCTATGCAGTCTTCTGCTATGAGAAAAATGAAAGTTAGCCAAATGAAATGAATTCTCTTCAAATAAAAAATGGTGGTGCTTACTAACTATTAAGATAAATAACTATTAACACATTTCCACAAGTTGTCCAGTAATCCTATTTCCCTAATTTGGAGCTAAGAACATAAGAGCTTAAGAAGAGTCCTGCTGGATCATACCAATGGTCCATCTAGTCCAGCTTCCTGTCTCCCACAGTGGAAAACCAGTTACTCTGGAGGGCCAACAACAGGGCAGAGAGGCCTTGCCCTGATGTTGCATCCTGGCTCTGGGATTCAGAAGCTTATTGCTTCTGGCTGTAGAGTTTCCTTTAGTCACTATGGCTAGTAACACAGTGATAGAACTCTCCTCTATGAATCTGTCCAATGCCTTTTTAAAGATGTTTCTACCTGGACTATCACTACATCTTCTGGCAGTGAATTCCACAGTTTAATCATTCATGCAGAAATAAGTATTTCCTTTTGTCTGTCCTGAATCTACTGCCCATCAGCTTCATTGGATGCCCTCAAGTTCAAGAAGCCAGTGTGGTGTAGTGGTTAGGAGCGATGGACTCTAATCTGGTGAACCAGGTTGGTTTTCCCACTCCTGCACACGAAGCCATCTGGGTGACTTTGGGCTAGTCACTGTTGTCTTTGAGCTCTCTCAGCCTCACCTACCTCACAAGGTGTCTGTTGTGGGGAGAGGAAGGGAAGGAGATTGTAAACCAGTTTGATTCTCCTTAAATGGTAGAGAAAATTGGCATATAAAAGCCAACTCTTCTTCTTCTGTTTTGTGAGTATGGTTGCCAGGTCCTGGAGGATTTTGGGGAGGAGCCTGAGGAGTATGGTGTTTGGGGAGGGCAGGGACTTCAATGCCATGGAGGAGTCCAATGGCCAAAGCAGCCATTTTCTCCAGGTGAACTGATCTCTATAGGCTGGAGATCAATTGTAAGAGCAGGAGATCTCCAGCTAGTACCTGGTGGTTGGCAACCCTATTTGGGAGAAGGAGAAAACGTTCTCTCTGTCCACTCCCTCTGCTCCATGAATAATTTTATAAACCTCTGCCATGTCCCCGCTCTCTCAGTTATCTCTTTTCTAAACTGAAAAGTCCTAGACTCTTCAGCCTTTCTTCATAGGAAAGGTGTTCCAAGCTAGAGTTTGGTTTACAGCGTGTAATTGTCAGTATAATCCTAGAGTGAAATGCTTCTAACTCCATTGACTTCAATAGATTAGGTTAATTTTCATTATAAAATGACCTCCAAAAATGGCAAATGACAGCGAGGGCAAATGAAGGCTACTGTCTGGATTCAACAGGGAGATAATCCCACCAAATCAAGGGTCATAATGCTCATGTGATGATGTCATAATGCCATGTAGCCAGTCAGATCAGGCTATATGATGATTTCACAGAGGAAAGGGGAAGATAATCAAAACAAATAGTGAACACTTTTGCTGAATAATTATTGAAAAAAACAGGCTTTATTGACTTGCAAAAATTATAAGTAATTTCAGATCATTTCTAATTTTGCTTTTTTAGAAAAAGACAATGAAGGATACCCAAAGAATTGAAAAATGGCAGATGTGGCAAATTTGTTGTAGCAAAACAAAAGTTGAATCAATAAATCTTGTTAGGCTTTAAAGTGCCACAGGACTTTTGTTTTATTTTACCCAAAGAATGTCAGTCTTGTTGCTTGTCTATTTTTTTTTTTTTTTTTGCCATCAAGTCACATATGATTTATGGCAACCCCATAGGGTTTTCAAGGCAAGAGACATTTGGAGGTGGTTTGCCATTGCCTGCCTCTGTGTCATGACCCTGCTATTCCTTGGAGGTAAGGTTGCCAGCTCCAAGTTGGGAAATACCTTGAAATTTTGGGGTGGAGTCTGAGGAGGGTGGGGTTTGTGCAGGGAAGAGACTTCAATGGGATATATTGCTATGGAATCCACCTTCCAAAGCAGCCATTTTCTCCTGATCTCTGTCACCTGGAGATCAATTCTAATAGCAGAAGAGCGCCAGCTGCTACCTGGATGTTGACAACCCTACTGGGAGGTCTCCCATCCAAATACCTGCCAGGTTCAACCCTGCTTAGCTGCTGAGATCTGCTGAGATCAGGCTTGCCTAGGCTATTATAGTTGGCAGATTATCACTATGTTTGCTCCAGTTGCTTTTCCAGTGATATGCCCATTAATTACTAAAATTAGCTGATGTACTCCCCAATCTGGGTCTTCCTACACCTTTTAGCCAATTCACTTCTAAATTTTACCAGGAAAAAAAGTGCCTCTTTCAAGACAAACTTTTTATAACATCCTTTCTTTTAATTAACAATGTTTTCTTGGAAAAGTATAATTTAAGAAAAAAAGTTGTTTTTCCCAAGTGATAATTTAATTTGCAGTAATGGGCATACAACAACATTGGAAATCAGTCACCTAACAGAGGAACAAAAGGGAAGTTGAGGAAAAAATATAAAAGTATCCAATACAAATGTATACTACATTACTGTTATTATTATCATTATTCATTTCACAACTGATGAAGAATTTGTTGTTGAAAAGTTTCTGGACCTATGAAGTTTATGCATTTAATGGTTGTTTTATACATGTTTATAACATTTTGGATCATTTTTACATTTATTTTTGGACATATTTAAATTCTATTTCTTTTGTCTAGAACTTTTTGGGGAGCATCTGCTTGGCATACAGAAGGTCAGGTTCAATCCCCAGCATCTGCAGTAAGGACCAGGTAGTAGGTGATATGAAAGTCCTCTGCCTGAGACCCTGGAGAGTGGCTGCTCATCTGAGTCGACAATACTGACTGTGATGGACCAAGGGTCTGAGTCAGTATAAGGCAGCTTCATGTGGTCATGTGTTGTATATTTTTTGCAACCCAGTTAGCCATTGTGCCCTTTTGAAATTTTGTGCATTAAGCAATTTTAGGATTTTCCCCTCAGCCTTTTCATGTCTCTCTTATTTTGGGTTGGCTGCAGGATTTGGATCAGTCAAAAGCATCACCTGTCCACGGTGGGGAGAAAACAATTATCCAAAAGTTGCACCCAGCCTCAGACCTGGGGAAACAGATCATCCTTATACAACTGCGGGGCCAATGTAATCAGAATAGCAACAGATTGAGCTAGAAGCCTCCGGGAAAGTCAGCTGGTGAGGACATATTGCATTAGAGCAAATAATGCAATTAGTTTGTAAACACCCAGAAGTAAAAGAGAATGGCTGCTAGGTGTCACACACGGAGTTATGAAAAAAGGATCATCCCAAGTAATACTAGTTTCCTTCTTTGATAGAGTAACACAATAAAGAGCCAAAGGAAATGCATCTGCCACCGTGGTAGTGGTTAACAGCAGTGGTTTGGAGCTGTGGACTTTTATCTGGAGAACTGGGTTTGATTCCCCACTCCTCCACATGAGCTGCAGATGCTAATCTGGTGAACCGGGTTGGTTTCCCCACTCCTACATATGAAGCCAGCTGGGTGACCTTGGGCTAGTCACAGCTCTCTTAGAGCTCTCTCAGCCCCACCTACTTCACAGGGTGTCTGTTGTGGGGAGGGGAAGGGAAGGTGATTGTAAGCCGGTTTGATTCTCCCTTAAGTGATAAAGTCGGCATATAAAAACCAACTCTTCTTCTGATGTATCCCACATATCTATACATCAGCCATGTCTTCATTCTACATGACACCTCTATAACAGTACAATCCTAAACAGGGCTACACTCTTATAATCCCATTGACAACATTGGACTTGTATGTGTATGAAGTGCTGTCAAGTCACAGCTGACTTACGGTAACCCAGTAGGGTTTTCAAGGCAAGCAACATTTGGAGGTGGTTTGCCATAGCCTGCTGTGTGTCACAACCCTGGTATTCTTTGGTATCTAATGCCTCTGTGTCTGAAATAATGCCTTTTTTATTAAGTGATAGGGGTCCCAAGGCTACATTGTCAGTGGCAAGATTTGTTTCAGTCCTTATATCCCTCAATTATTAGATATACGCTGCTCAAGAGCAATGGATCAAGGAGCTTCTAAGGGATAAAGGAAAGATATTCTTTGGTGGTCTGCCATGCAAATACTAACCAGGGCCAACCCTGATTAGCTTCTGAGATCAGGCTATCCTGGCCCATCCAGGTCAGGGCGTCACTGGGCTTTCCAGTGTCAGCAAGTCTGAGTAACCCCCCAGGGGGCAGCATGTGGTTTAAAATGCACTGTCGTCCCCGCCCCCCAATAGTAACTTTGCTTGCATAGCAATATTAATAGCTGCTTTGCACTAGATGCTCTTAGAAGCCCAATGTAACCTTGTTACTGTATTCAGAAAATTAGACCCTTGGTCCATCAAAGTCAGTATTGTCTACTCAGACCGGCAGCAGCTCTCCAGGGTCTCAGGTCGGGCGTTTTCACATCACCTACCTGCCTAGTCCCTTTAACTGGAGATGCCGGGGATTGAACCTGGGACCATCTGAAGATGCTCTACCACTGAGCTACCGCCCCTGCAAAACACCCATTTTCTCCAGGGGAAATGATATCTGTAGTCTGGAGATGAACTGTTATCCTGGAGGATTCCCAGGTCCTGGAGGTTGGCATCCCTACTGCTGCACCAGTACAAAGTCCCACAGGGGAGAGCTTTGCCTCTAAATAAGGCTTAACCATTTATTTGATTGTTCATAGCATTTGTATCCCACCTTTTCATATAGCTCAAGGCTGCCACCAGTTCCTCAGAAGTTCTCCCGTGGAAATAATTTGCACTGATATTGCTGTTGAAGTTCTTCCTTGTACAGTTGTTTGAGCTCAGATGGACTACGATATTAACAGGCAGCCGTCTCAATCTCGTCTTCTTTTTCTTATCAGGGTGCCCGCTCCTTCCCTCTTCTGCTATCAGTCTGTTTCTAGCTCTTCCTCTCCCTTATGTACACACACAGCCCTCTTGAATGAGCAGCCCAGCGACTCTAACAAATGACCGTAATGTTTACGGCTTCTGTTTACAGTACCTGTACCAGCTGGCAATATCCGATCACTCAGGCAATCATAAATGAAAAATCGCAGGCATGAGTCAGCAAATTCTCACACAGAACGGCAGGGCTATACTGGACCCAAATCTTGCAGGAGCCATTGGCATTTCCTGCCTGGTGAAGATACAGCATTTGAACCTTGCCTGAACTTGAGAGATTGGAGTTTCAAAGAGCCACTTACAGAAAGGCAAGTCCTTTCTAAGGTGCAGCACACTGGCTTGTTTGATTTACAGTTGCACAGGGGTCACTGTGCCCATACAATTCAGAACAAAGGAAGACACACTGTGTTGTTTTCTTCTCTAACTAAACAGTGGGGACAACAGGTAAAAATAAAAAGCTCCCTCGAAACATACAATTTCTGAGAACAATAATAATAATTTTAAAAACTTGATGTGCACAAGCTCTTGCTCATATAGCTAGGGTTGCCAACCTCCAGGTAGTAATAAGCACACTTATGCACAAAAGTGAGTGTATTGCAACCACCATTTAAAGAGAAAGCATATGTTTGCAGTTGTGAAGAACAGTAAACGTTGAATTTAAACAATGAATTCAAGCCGTCCACCAGAAATGAAACGCTATACGCGCAGTTCCGGAACAAATGTTTTGTGAATGAATCTACATCATAGGATTGCCAGTATTGATGAAGCCTGAGTGAAATGGCAATTAATACCGGAAACCCATCTTATTATTGGCATCTATGAACTTTGATATATGTATCAAACATTGTTGTGCTGCAGAGCTTAAATTTTTTTCTTAAATTACTGCAGAGCTTAAATTGTATTCTAATTCAATGTTTACTGTTCTTCACAACTGCAAACATATGCTGTCTCTTTAAGTGGTTGTTGCAATACACTCACTTTTGAGCATAAGTGTGCTTATTATTGCTTTATTGTGCCATAAGAGCCATGGTGTGTTTTATTTATATATATATACACACACACACACACACACACACACACACATACTCTTTTGGGGCACTAGACGTTGATTTTGATTGCTTAACCTCCAGGTAGTAGCTGGAGATCTCCTGCTATTACAACTGATCTCTAGCAAATAGAGGTCAGTTTACCTGGAGAAAATGTCCACTCTGGCATTTTCTGGTGGCTTAGGCTGAATCATTCCAGAGCAATAAAAAAAAATCTCTGTAAACAGAAAAACAGCACTAAAGGCAAGGGGCTAGATGGAGAGAAATGCATAACACGAATCAACAAAATAAGTTCAACAAACATGACTGGGATCTTTCTCTTTCATGTGCCAGATTTCTGTTTGCGAAGAGTTTTCTTTTTAACTTTGGGGAGTGTTCAAAAGTGGCATTTCTCATCTGCATTCTGCAGAGATGCAGTCTGTTCCGCTGCCTCATTGTGCCATATATGTAGCCGTGGACTCATACATGGAGCAGGGCCTTTGTAAAGAAAGCCAGTTTTCAGTGGTAAACCTCCCCAGCAATTCCATGAGTCGATCAGGAAGCTAACTGTAAACTTGTAGCCAGTGCAGCAAGTTTAATATTAGTGAGAAGCATTAGGAAATACCCCTTTGTATATAGAAAGGGAATGTGTCTTCCAGTAAATGACAAACAGCTGTTTTTGTTCTCAACTGACTGGCATTCTCCTGACAGCCAGATGTTACTTGTTATTAGCAAGTGAGATGACAAACCCTTTCCGACCCCAAAGGGAAAAGTACAGGACGAGACATATTTATTCATTTATTATTTTTGTCAACAGTTTCTCTGCTTTCTGCAATTTGTAGCCTTTGTTTGTATATTTTTTGTATGGTTTTGTACCCAGTTTATATGGCATTTATGCATGCCATCTATTTTGCGTGTACTATAATGTATAATGCTGATTTATTGGTGCCCAGGTGAAAAACACAGGCATTTTATGGGAGAAATGTGGTCAAGAAAATAGAAAATGGTGCAATTTAAAAAAAAATGCAGCTTCAGTTTGCTCAGTGGAAATGACATCTTAATGGGAATTCCCATATTTAAACAGCAGGGATGGGAAATTCACAACTATCCCTGTAGAAACCCTAGCTTACATTGGGTAAAATAGGGTGGCTCTGATACCCTTTCTCTGTTATTGCCATATAGTAAAATATAATTCAATACTATAAAATTCTAAAAAACAACAACAACAACAACAATGTAATGATGATCAATAATAAAGCAATCTATTGAAAACAACCCAGGACATAAAAACAGTCTTCAGGCTAGAAGCAGACTTTATAAACAGCTAAAAAAGAAGAAATCCTTCTGTTCAAAGCCTGGCTTAAAAAGAAAGGTTTTCAGCTGGCACCAGAAGAGTAGGGTTACCAAAATCACAACTGATCTCCAAAATATAGAGATCTGTTTCCCTGGAGGAAATGGCATCCTCAAAGCATGGACTCTGTGGTGTACCATAAAGTCAAGGAGGAACAGAAATCCTACAGTGACATCCTTACTGAGAGCCAGCATGGTGTAGTGGTTAAGAGGGGTGGTTTGGAGCAGCGAACTCTGATCTGGAGAACTGGGTTTGATTCCCTGTTCCTCCACATGAGCGGTGAAGGCTAATCTGGTGAACTGGATTTGTTTCCCCACTCCTGCATATGAAGCAGCTGGGTGACCTTGGGCTAGTCACAGCTCTGTTCGAGCTCTCTCAGCCCCACCTACCCCACAGGGTGTCTGCTGTGGGGAGGGGAAGGGAAGGTAGAGAAAGTGGTAGAGAAAGTTGGCATATAAAAACCAACTCTTCTTCTTCTTCTTCCCTCTCCTTTCCATACTCCCCCTCCCCTGGAATTACCCTCAAATGCCCAGGAATTTTACAAGCCAGAGCTCATACCTTACAGGACAGTCTCAAGGGGGAGGCCAAAGGCAAGGTGCCACCACTGAAAAAGCCCAGTCTCTGATGGCCACCTGCCTCATCTCTACAGGGAGAAAACAGAAAGCAGGGATAAGGAACAGGGACTTATCTATTAGGTGAGGAATTCCTCTATGACACTTCCTCATGCTAGCTATCATATCTGCCTCTCCACTCTTAGCAAAAATTTGTTAACTGTTTTTTCGCCCAAAGCTATAGCACATGTCAGCATTCAACTAAAGTGACCATCATTTCATCTTCTCCTTTAAAAGTAATAAAATGTCAGGTTTTACTTGTGCACACTGGCATGGTTATCCATAAATCCTAGCCTCTGAAATGCATTTAACAAGTATTTCTGTGTGACCTTGATGAATAACTGGAAATACTCCTCTTGGGTCTTCCTTTGGCTTCGTGCTCCCTTTCTACAGCTTGTTAAATTTTACACACCATATTGAAAGAGTATTGAGATCAACAACCGGTCAGCTGTTTTTCCCAACAGGGGGTAATTCTTTTCACCTTGCTACCTTGGGTAACATAAATTCCTCACTTGGGTGTGTTTAGTCTTTTTTCCCCCACTCAGAACCGTGACGGCTTTTATCTTCCTTATGGCTGAGACAGAGCATTTAATATTTCATGATCCTGGCGAACTAAATTGGCTGGCAGAAGTGTTTCTCTTCCATGTGAAATTATGAGGCTTCAGTTCTGTACACATGGGACTCAGCCCCACTGAACTCAGTAGTACTTATTCCTAAGGAAACACCCACAGGATTGGACTGCAGATTGTTTGGGCCTAGAAAGGTCATATCAATATCATATCCTGGAATATGTATATCCTTGTAGTATTACCCCATATGAGAAGCTCGGTAAAACCTGTGTTTTGCATCAAGAAATTGCCCCAGTTAGGACAGAGATAACAAAAAAAGCCAGGCCCTTTCATGATTTTGCAGAAGAATTTTAAACAGGTACAGATTTTCTTATCACCGATTGACAAGCTAGAGTTTATGCAAAGAGGAGGCTCGTCTTATTTGCAATTTATTTTTGTATTGACTTTGATGCCACGTAGCCAAGTTCTACAGCCAAACACACTGACCCCAAAAAGCACAACAATGTACTCAAATATCTATAAGCCTGAAGTTCTGCTAACCGAGTCAGGACCTAAGGCAGATGACAATAAAAGAACAAGCAATAAAACACCTGGAGACGAACAGGCAGCCTGTGGAAGGGTTTTACAATGGGAATCATATAGCCCCAAAAGCTAGCCCCTAAGATCAGATACGTTTCTGGGTTTTCAAGGACAGCCCCATATAGAAGAATGCAAGCAATTCTTATCAAATGTGCAGTAGAGATCAAGCAGGGGCAGGTGGTGTTTTTGACAACTCTGTTCCTTTGATTGGGGACAGACCCTGGCTCAACGGTAGAGCATCCACTTGGCATGCAGAAAGCCCCAGGTTCAGTCCTCCAGTTCAGCATCTCCAGTTAAAATGATCAGGTAGCAGGTGATGTGCAAGACCACTGCCTGAGTCCCTGGAGAGCTGCAGCCGGTCTGAGCAGACAAGACTGATCTTGATGGGCCAAGATATTTGGCAGCTTCATGTGTTTACGTGCGTTCAGTGTGGGCCGTGTTTGAGACCCCCTAGTTCACTCTAGAACATAAGAAAATAAGAAAGGCCCTGCTGGATCAGACCAAGGCCCATCAAGTCCAGCAGCCTGTTCACACAGTGGCCAACCAGGTGCCTCTAGGAAGCCACAAACAAGATGACTGCAGCAGCACCATCCTGCCTGTGTTCCACCGCACCCAAAATAATAGGGCTCAGCGCAGGCAGGAAAAGGGAGAAAGGAAGTTGTTGTCACATCAGCTGCACACAGGGAAAGATGCCTAGCATTATTCTGTTGCTTAGCATTAAAGACACAGCACCGACAACGAGGATGGGATGGATGCATAGCATTAAGGACACACCAGGGTGGGCATGATTTTGATCTGGAAAACTTCCCCAGTGACACTTCTGTAATAAAATTTGGGAGGGATGAGTGTCAGATATAAACACAGAGAATTACATCCCTATGGGCGGTGAGATGAATCGCATCCACATTTAATTCCAACATTAAATGACCAAACTCAGGTTCTCAAAATGGCACACAATCAAGTCTGACTCTCTCACCCACCATTTGAATACCTCTAGCATAGTTCAACATAAAGTGGAACAATTTGCTGGCTGTGGATGGTCTTGGGCCTGTCCTAGGTTTGCCAACCTCCAGGTACTATTACAACTTATCTCCAGCTGATAGAGATCAGTTCACCTGGAGAAAATGCCTGCTTTGGTAATTGGACTCTATGGCATCGAAGTCCCTCCCCTCCCCAAACCCCACCCTCCTCAGGCTCTGCCCCACAAACCTCCTGCCGGTGGCGAAGAGGGACCTGGCAACCCCAGCCTGTCCCCATGATAGGGTTGCCAACTTGCATGTGGAGCCTGCCTGGAGATCTCCTGCTATTATAGTCGGTCTCCAGACAATAGATCAGGGATGGGGAACCTCAGGCCCGAGGGCTGTATGCGGCCCCCGAGGACATTTTTTGTGGCCCTCAGGAGCTCCGGGGCCCCGCCGTGGAGGCGCAGCACAGGGCAGCCCTCCCTGAGGGTGTTCCTGGGGCCACGGCTTGCAGGGGCGCTGCGGCGCCCTTTGGACCTCCTCTTGCCAACTGACAGCTGTAGGTCGGCAAGAGGAGGGACGCTTCCCCCAAGGCTGCCCCCTATCACCACAGCGTGCAGGAACGCCGGGGCACACTGTAAGCCCCTCTTGCTGCCTGTCGGCTGTTGAGCAGCGGGGGGGAGGGGGGAAAAGAGGCCTACGGCTCCTGGTGGCAGAGCATGTGCGCAGGAGCCGATCGGGCTTCGGGGGGCCTTTTGTGGACTCTGGGAGTGGAAAGGCATGGACCCTGGGGCCAGGTCGCTTGGGGACGGCAGATGTGTGTGTGTGTGTGGGGGAAAGGCTTTTCTCTCTCCCCCTCTTTCTGTCTCTTTCTTTGTCTGTCTCCCTCCATTCTTTTCTTTCTCCCCCTCTTTCCATTTCTTTCTCCCTCTCTCCCCTTTCCTCTTTCGCTGTTTTCCTTCTTCCCTCCCTTGCTGATCGACTGCAGGCTGCACCCCCCTGGTGCCTCGTTTGCTCGGCCCCCCCGCTGGCTGCCCTCCCGCCTGGGGGGGAGTGGGGGCGCCCTCCAGGCCTTCTCTGCGTGGCCTCCCTTGGGGTTGCCAACCTCCAGGTGGTGGCCGGAGACCTGGCAACCCTAGCCTCTCCCCCACCCACAGGGAGATCTACACCTGGTATGGCCCCCGAATGATGTTATAAATGTGCAAATGGCCCTTGGCAGGAAAAAGGTTCCCCACCCCTGCAATAGATATTAGTTCCCCTGGAGAAAATGGTTGCTTTGGAGGGTGGATTCTATGGCATTGGACTCTGATGAAGTCCCTCCCCTCCCCAAACCGCACCATCCCCAGGCTCCATTCCCCAAATCTCCAGGTAGTTCCCCAACCCTACCTCATGATGAACCAAAGATGACCCCGAGAGAGGCTTTAATAGCCACATTTCGTTTCTTGCATCAGCGAGAATATGGTATGTTAGTTTACTCTTCATAGCACATCAGTCTTCCAGCAAGCTCAGACAAGCTTAGAATTTTTATTGCCCTGGTCTTCATTCCCCTCTAATTATGCAAAGGACAGAGACAGCAATGGGAGAGATACTGATACTGAACTTGCTTTACCAGACAGATGAGCTTGGCATTGCAAAACAAAAATCTCTCATGCGTTCACGTTTAGCTGCAGCATTTAGCTTGAATTTTAAGGGTGTATTAGGATGTTTATTTATTTATAGGTTTCTTTTTCTTTTTCAAGGTGGCAGACCCATAATGTAGGAAATAATGCTCTTCTGTAAATCTTCATCATGTGGTTTCCTCAGTAATGCTTTTTTTGAGAAGCAACTGCTTAAGGAGCTAAAGGCTTTTCAGCTGATATCATGAGCCATTTTTTCCCTCAGAATGGGGTAAAACCAGTTCTTTGAATAGGTATTTACAAGTGATGAGTAGCCTAAGATAAAATAAACCTGACCTTTGCTCTGAATTTGAAGGGGCCATGCCTGAGTGGTTGAGTATCTGCTTGTCCAAGGTTCAGCCTCAGGAATCTCCAGTTAGTCAGGAAGGGAGTGATATGAAAGACCTCTGCCCGAGGCTCTATAGTCTCTAGAACCACTGCCCGTCAGAGTAGGAGAAACTGACCATGATAGGCCAATGGTCTGACAGTATATGGGAGCTTTCTGTGTTTGTGAAACAGCCTCTGATTATTTTAATAATACACATTTTGGACATTTAGAATGGCATGATGGAATTATACACACATTCACACACAAGTGAGTGTGTATGTGTGTTTGTGTGTGTGTAAAACTCAATGAACCAATCATTCTTAACATTGTTGGAAACCAATGGACGCCAAGTGTTAGAAAATGCTGGCAGCGTTAGAAAATTAGGGCCAAATTAGATGTTACGGTGGCCATGGGACTGACCTGTGGCAGCCCTGTCATTTTAGAGAGGAATTTGCCTATCAAAAATGCCACAAGGGCCTGATCTGTGGCACGGCAGACCTAGGGAATCTTGTCTAGCAATAACTACCAGGTCCCTCTTCACCACCGGCGGGAGGTTTTTGAGGTGGAGCCTGAGGAGGGTGGGGTTTGGGGAGGGGAGGGATTTCAATGCCATAGAGTCCAATTACCAAAACGGCCATTTTCTCCGGGTGAACTGATTTCTATTAGCTGGAGATCATCTGTAATACTAGGAGATCTCTAGATGCCACCTAGAGGTTGGCAAACCTAGGGTGATGGGAGACTGGAAAGGAAGAAAGCAGTTCCAGTTGTCTCAGGTATGTTGTGTGTCTGTTGTGGGGAGGGGAAGGGAAGGTGATTGTAAGCTAGTTTGATTCTTCATTAAGTGGCAGAGAAAGTCAGCATATAAAAATCAACCCTTCTTCTTCTTCTTCTTCTGTTCTGCCAACTTGCTTCTGACTTATGGCGGCCCTATAATTACCTCCTATCGGTTAAAAGTCCTATCAGTTAACAGCCTTGCTCAGGTCTTGTAAACAGAAGGCCGTGGTTTCCTTTATTGAGTCAGTCCATATCATGTTGGGTCTTCCTCTTTTCCTGCTGCCTTCAGATTTTCCTAGCATTTGTCTTTTCCAGTGACTCTTGTCTTTTCATTATGTGACCAAAGGACAATAGCCTTAGTTTAGTTATTTTTAGCATCTAGGGAGAGTTCAGGCTTGATTTGATCTAGGGACTTATTTGTCTTTTTTGGTGGTGATATACTTTAACACTAAGGCAGGTTACAGATAAGGAGCGATTCCTGGCCCAAAGCAGTCACATAGCCCTGCTGAGAAATAACAGTGGAGGAAATTAAGTAGGGTTGCCAGTTCTGGGTTGGGAAATACCTGGAGATTTTGGGGGAGGAGCCCGAGGAGGATGGAGTTTGGGGAGGGGAGGGGCTTCAATGGGGATATAATGCCATACAGTCCAACTTCTAAAGCAGCCATTTTTTTCCAGGTGAACTGATCTCTGTCGCTTGGAGATCTCCAGACACCACCTGGAGGTTGGCAATCCTAAAACTAAGCCACCTGACAATGACCCACAACTAGCTAAGGACAAAAGGTCTTGGGTACCCTGCCTATGCAATAGTATCACACGAAGCTTAGGCAGATGATGAGAGGGAGGGCATCTTGGCCATCTTCTGGTCACTAGGTGTGGGGGGGAGGTAGTTGTGAATTTCCTGCATTGTGCAGGGGGTTGGACTTGATGACCCTGGTGGTCCCTTCCAACTCTATGATTCTAAGCTGTTGACTAAGTCGTAACACGCAAGTTAACCTTGGTCTTCAAGTAACCCTTCTGAACTCAGGGCACATTGCTTACATAAATCTGTTTCAGTCCAAGTCTTGACAAACGTCTTTATATTACTTTGCAGTTGTGGCCAGATGGCCAACATCCAGGGAACGACAAAAAGTTCTATGTTGTATCCTCTCTCTCTCTCTCTCTCTTAAGGCAAAAAATATAGAATAGAATTTCAAACATTATCGGCATGTGTTGATTTAACCTTGCTTCATGAAGCAGACAGGACTTTTCCTGTCCTCCAGGGAATACAAAAGAAAGGTCCCTTTGTGTACTTTTCGACTGAGGAACCTGCTCCTCATGGCCCACGGCCATTTTGACGTAATCGTCAGTCAGAAACAGAATGATCCTGAAGTGGGGCTTGAAGGCAGCAAAACAGCAAACAAGTCAAAACCATCGGTCAGTGACTTTACTGGATCTGAAGTACAAGGGCAGTCGTGCCAATAGTATAGCGCTTTAAAACCAAGGAACAGATTAAAGCCCAGGAGAGATGTGACATTTTAAGAGTGTCCGGGCAGATTGAGACATCTTTCATTGCTCTCATTAAAAACAACAACAAAGGCTTGAATCCAGCGGAGTGGTCCCTTGAGTAGAAAGATCTATGATCATGAAGCTTTATTTTCTCTCACATCCCACTTCAGCCAAAAGGCCCCTGTAAAGCTGTTTCCTAGGAATTCCCTGTCCCTAGGAGTAGCATTTCAGGGGGCACGAAGGGGGCTGAGAAAGTTACTCCCTGCATGGGAATAAATTCTTCTGCCTATGAAAATGGTCAACTGGATCCAAGCCATTGTACGGAGTGGAGAGTTAGAGGGTGTACCACGAATAAACCTTCCTGTGATGCTTTTATCAAGCTGCTGTCATCTTATGGTTGGATGAAGGATCTAAGGGATATCTCATTCCTTGCCAGACTATGCAGCTATACTCCTGATGTGCTTCCCTTCCAGCTGGTATCCTCTGACTATCTACAGGGAGTCTGGAGTTGTGCTATGTTGATGGAGCTGGTTTTGATTGTTGCTTTCTTCTGGTTTTAGAATGTTGTCCTTTAAGCCACCCTTAGCTTTGGCTGGGTTAGCAGGAAAAAGCTTAAATACATAAATGAATAAATCTAATCCCTGCAAATAAATAGTTTCCTTTGTGAGTCTTTCTCTCAGGTCGGGCACAAACTATGCTGTCTTCCTAGGCCATCCCCAGTCCTTCCCCTGTGGGGGCAAACTGAGCCCTGCACAGCAGTGCTTGCAGGAGCTTTGCTGAGATCCTACTGGTGACAGAGGCTCCGGGTGGCAAAAACAGGTCTAAGCTATGCTGGACACCTGCTGTCACCGTTGGCTGCAACTTGGACCTGGGCAGTGGCAGCATGGGTCTGAGATAGGGTTGCCAGGTCCCTCTTTGCCACCGGCAAGAGGTTTTTGGGGCGGAGCCTGAGGAGGGCAGGGTTTGGGGAGGGGAGGGACTTCAATGCCATGGAGTCCAATTGCCAAAGCTTCCATTTTCTCCAGGTCAATTGATCCCTTTAAAGGCAGAGAAAGTCGGCATATAAAAACCAACTCTTCTTCATCTTCTTCTTTACCATTATAACTAATAGCCATTGACTAGGGTCGTGCAAAAAAAATTCAGTAACTTTCAGGTTCAGGTTTATTGGACCGATTTTTTTTTGGTGACTCGAAATAAGCCAAATACCCATACTGGTAAAAGAGTATTTTGTCTTTATTTCTGGTTTACTGAAAAAAATCAGGTCCATTATAATGTATAGGGATTTTTTTAAAGCTCCTCTGGAGGCATTTTTGGAGGCAGAGTCACCAAATTTGCAGCATAGCTGCAAGGGACTCTCCTTAGATGGACACCAAAGTTTGGTGAATGTTGGGACTCCAATTTTATGGGCCTGCAAAGGGGCCACCCCCATCCTTCAGGCATTTGTGAGCCAAGCTGTCCATCGGTTTTCAGGTTCAGAAGTCATGTTGTCAAGGACTGGCAGAAAGAGCCGATTGGCAGGCTGGCGTATCAAACTCTGGGGCTCCCTTCATATCTAGGGTGCATAGCAAATTAGCTTCCAAACTGAGGAAAACATCTTAAATGCAAGAAAAATAAGGCACAGAAAACATTTATTTTGGTGGCAAATGACATCCCATGAACAGTCTTTTATTATAATAAATAAAAATCTGATTTGAAGAGATGGTCATAGTGTGGAGAAACAAAGCCTCTACTCGGGGCGACCTTCAGTTTGAGAGCAGGTTTTCGGGGGGGGGGGGTGATATCAGAGCCAGCCAAAGTCGTGACCAAGGTAGCTCTTGTGGAGCAAATTGCTCATCCGTGCGGGTGAGGAGTCTTCTTCAAAAGCCCAATGAGTAGCTGTAGAAACTGGTTCCTTTTAGTTGGAGGGTATATCCCTCCGGGCAGGACTGGGTGAGCCCCGTCTTTTAAAATGACCCTTCCAGACTAGCTGGGTCTGTCCAAGTTGGCTCCGATTACATGACCCCTACCTCAAAAGGGTCCCAGCTATGGGGTCCTAACAAAACCAGTCAAAGATAGAAAAATGGGAGAAAGCACAGAGCTGAGCATCTAAGCAAAGGCAAATAGCCAAAACCCGAAAAAGCCGAATATTTATTCTGCTTTTCAGAAATCGCCTATTCAGCTTCAGGCAGATTCCCAGGTTTTAGCATTTGGTCTACCCAAAACCAGAATATTGCCAAAATGGCTAATTTCAGGTTTACTTTTGGCTCGTGTGTATATCGATATGCAAAACCCTACTGTTGATAGACCTCCATGAATTAGTCTCATTTCTTATAAGAAGAGAAAAGAAACAGAAGTCTAGTGGCGCCTTAGCAGAAGTCTTTCGGGGTGATTTCCTATGTAAGGGACTGGAACAGAATTGTGACAGGTGACAGCAAGCTTCTCTTGGCACCCAACTCCTCCCTTTCCCCCTTCATTTCTGTTATTTTCCTTATTAAAATGTGGGAAATTATTTCCTCTTCATGGTATCTTGAAAAAGAGAGCTCTGCCTCATGAAAGCTTATGCTGAAATAAATGTTGTTAATTGTTAAGGTACCACAACGTTTTGTTTTGATACAACTGACTAACACTGCTGCTTCTCTGGAATCTTCTGTAAGTACACATCTTTGTATATCATGGCCTTATCTCCTTTTAAACAAACTTCATGTTTTGTGCCAATATTTTATGTCCGTTTTTGGGTCAAGAATCTTAGCAACAATATCATGGGAACCATCCAAAATTATTCTGCTTTTGGGGATTTTCACCTAGTGATGTTCAACCAGAACAGCCAGTTGCTCTGTGTTCTGCCAAGAAATGATGAATGGTTGTGTTTACTGAAGTTTTTTATTCTTCTTTTGACTGGCACTTTCTCACAATGGATGGGAATCTAAACTTTGCCAGCATGCTGTATGTTCCTATCTATTTGCATGGGAGTGAAGAGTCACAGAGCAGGTTTTGAATGGGTGAGTTTTGATAGGTGTTTTAATACATGAAACCTGTAATGCTCCTTGGCTGTAGAATGATGCCATATAGTCTTACTTTCAGTTTTGGGGATCACAGTAGCAATTTCGTGATGTGCCGTTTCCTCTGGCAGCTGCTCTGCCCTCCATAAAGCACTATTTGTGTGGCTGATGCCTTCAAATCCTCAGGCACCGTGTTGTGAATGGGACAACATCCAGATGTTACATTAGGGTTGCAAACCTCCAGGTGGTGCCTGGAGATCTCCCACGATTACAACTGATCTTCAGGTGACAGAATTCAGCTCACCTGGAGAAAATGGCCACTTTGGAAGGTGGAGTCCACGGCATTATACCCCACTGAAGTCCCTCCCCTCCTCAAACCCTGTCCTCCTCAGGCTCCACCTCCGAAATCTCCAGGTATTTCCCAACCCAAAGCTGACCACCCTATGTTACATAACCAATCAAATTTATCTGCATGACAATCAACCAGCAAATAGCTTGAGTAATCCTGGGCCCAAGCATTCAGAAACCACAACTGATCCACCCTATATAACTTCCATTGCTACCACTGGTGTGGTATATGGTGGCAGCAGCAACCAGCAAGCAGTAGCAATCAGTGATTATGGACCCTACGACCCCCAGAGTCACTACAGCATTATGTTCCAATTGCAGCTTCTGGACACTCTTCAAGGGCAGCCCCACGTAGAGCGCATCACAGTAATCTAATTTAAATGTTAAATTGTTCCCAGGATCCTTTGCATTCAGTGGCATTAAAAGCTGAAAGTGAGCCAGGGAAAACTTTCCCCTTTTGTCCACAGGAAGAAAGGGAGAAAAGAAGGAGGCAGGAAGAATCCATGGGGGGGGGGGTTGGCCCGCTGTGACCCGGTGCCACCATAATGCCATTTCATCCTGCCCCAGCAGCAGCTAGGGTCGCCAACCTCCAGGTATTAGCTGGAGAACTCCTGCTAATACAACTGTTCTCCAGTCGACAGAGATCAGTTCACCTGGAGAAAATGCCCGCTTTGGCAATTGGACTCTATGGCATTGAAGTCCCTCCCCTCCCCAAACCCCACCCTCCTTAGGCTCTGCCCCAAAAATCTCCTGCTGGTGGCGAAGAGGGACCTGGCAACCCTAGCAGCAGCAGCAGAAGATAAACTGGAAAGAGGAGGGTCTGAGAAGGGAGAAGAGGAATTCTTCTCTAGCTAAAATAAAACAAACTATCCGAGGGCAGTAACATACAACAAAGAAGCATTTTTGTTCACAAGGTCTCTAATTTTCAAAAGGAATGCTCACTGGATGGGTCTGTCAGATATGCCTGAATATATTGCCTGTTGATTTAGGTGTTGTGGTGATGGATTAGGGCTGCCAGGTCCCTCTTCGCCACTGGCGGGAGTTGTTTGGGGTGGAGCCCGAAGAGGGTGGGTTTGGAGAGGGGAGGGACTTCAATGCCATAGAGCCCAATTGCCAAAGCAGCCACGTTCTCCAGGGGAACTGATCTCTATCAGCTGGAGATCAGTTGTAATATCTCTAATCCCTGCAAATCTCCAGCTACTACCTGCAGGTTGTAGCTGCAAGTTGTAGCTGCAGATTGTAGCTGCAAATCTCCAGCTACTACCTGCAGGTTGGCAACCCTATGATAGATCCAAGCATTTCTGCCATCTCAGACAATGAGCGCCACACCCAAATCCCAGTTTCTATGTAGAAAAACCACATGGGCTATATGTGTGCAAATGTATGATATATAAATTAAGAAAAGCTTTTAAAAAAGTAGGCAAGACATTTTTATTTGAAAAGTTGCTGTCTGACTTACGTATATAATTATGTATGTTTACACAGTTCTGGAACTAAAAATGTTATTAGTTTAATTATACAAAATTATGCCGTAATTGAAATATCTTCAGAGTTGGGAAAGCAAACAAAGAGGCTTGTATGGAGGAAAACAGGTCCATTCAAACAAATTACAAAATGCATATATTTTTAATCTACAGCAGAAGACAGCAATAGGACTTTCACCCACTGCTCTTTTGAGTAAATCCTGATTTCACAAGTTTAATTGTGAATTTTAAAGGTCCTAACCAGAAGGTCATGTCCTGAGATGCATAGAAGTCATTTAAAGATGAAATGTGAGGTGTGATCACCTTCCCATTACCTAAATGACCTCATGTTTCAATATCTTCATTACTGGAAGATTCAAAGGCATGGTGAGGTGTGTGTGTTTTTATCCCTTCTCTAGCAATTTAGTGCCAAAGTCAGCTGTATCGAGAACTATCAAGAAAGGATCTTTGAAAGAGAGGAAGAGGAAGAGGAAAGAAAGAAAGAAAGAAAGAAAGAAAGAAAGAAAGAAAGAAAGAAAGAAAGAAAGAAAGAAAGAAAGAAAGAAAGAAAGAAAGAAAGAAAGAAAGAAAGAAAGAAAGAAAGAAAGAAAGAAAAGTAAAAAAGGAAAACATCTGACAATCTCAATCAAGTAAATCTGGCGAAATGCCCATCATTACTACCAGAGGCTGCAGAAGGTATACAGTTCATTTCTGTATGCTTATGTACTTCTACGGTATGCAGGGCATGCATTTTCAAACAATTGGGGGGAAATGAACCCAAATAAAACAAAAATCCCATTCGGTCCTTTGCTTAGGATATTGAAAACTAACAGGGTCCTTCGTTTTCCTAGCAAAAGGCAGTCTGGTTTAGAAGGAAGCCAAAGGAGGAAAAGAGAGTCAGATGAGATCAGGAGATATAAAACTCCCAACAAAGTTTTCCAATCATTAAAGGCAAATACTCTTGCAAAAGAATCCAGAGTTGTTAATACATCTTTCTGTCTCGTCATTTCTGGCTTATTGGCTTCAGAAGGTGTTTCTTTGTTCGACCGTGGAATCAGCTACCTAGGGAGGTGGTGAGCTCTCTCACACTGGAAGTCTTTAAGCAGAGGCTGGACAAGCACTTGTCAGGGATGCTCTAGGCTGATCCTGCATTAAGCAGTGGGATGGACTAGATGGGCTGCATGCCCCCTTCCAACTCTATGATTCTATTCTTAATTTTGTTTAAGCAGCAGTAAGTTCCATCTTTGTCTAAAGCAGTGGTTCCCAACCTTTTTTTGACCAGGGACCACTAGGACTTTTTTGTTCGGTGCAGGGACCCCAAGGTTCAAAATAAAAATTCCGAGAATTTGAAAATAAACTTTAATCATAACTGTTAAACATTAAACTTAGAATAATATTTGAATATATTTTTATAATAGAGAACTTTTAATTGAAAATATTAATTTATTATGAGTTTATAACTTTGTTTCGCGGACCTTAATTTAGTTCTTGCGGACCCCTGGGGGTCCGTGGACCCCCAGTTGGGAACCAGTGGTCTAAAGTGATTTGTTGAGGTGGGGTTATTCCTGGTGCCTTGCCACTTCGCTAATGTGTGAGTCCCCCTTCCCTATTTCCTTTTGTGTAATGGATACATAGCCTAAATCTGTCTCTGTGTTACTAACTGCAATGCACACAAATAATGAGTTTTTCTTGTGGGTTACTCATGACGATTGATCAGAGCAAACACACCTTCTTTGCCCTGTGGCCTGTCTTTCTGGTAGTACCAAATACAAGCTTCAGCATTCTGTTATATACAGCCTGTCTACCTGGGCTACAAGCTAAAAACCATCTTGCTCTATAGCCCCTCTGTAATTCTGGCTGGCTGGCTTAGGTACCAACAGCTAGCCACCGCCTGTTCTGTGGCTGTGGTTTTTGTTTACTTGTTTGTTTGTTTGTTTGTTTGTTTGAGAAAAGGTATGTGAATGCTTAATTCTGCTAGGGTTGCCAACCTCCATGTACTAGCAGCTATCTCCTGCTATTACAACTGATCTCCAGCTGATAGAGTTAAGTTCATCTGGAGAAGATTGCCACTTTGGCAACTGGACTATGGCATTGAAGTCCCTCCCCTCCCCAAACCCCACCCTCCTCAGGCTCTGCCCCCCAAACCTCCCACCGGTGGTGAAGAGGTACCTGGCAATCCTAAATTCTGCCCATTCTATAACACTGCCTGTCTTCTTGGGGAGGTCAAATATTGCTGTGTTCCCATTATGTAATGCTGCCTTCTTTCTTGGAAAGCCAAATGTAAGATTCACAAGCCCTTACTTTAATTGCCTAAAAAACCCTGCAGCCATTCCCCACTGAAACCAATGGAAAAGAAAAGGACTATAATAACAAACCTGAACATGTATAGTAAGAAATAACTATAACTTGGTTGTTGTAGTTCTCTTTGATATATTTAAATGTTGGTAGCTTTTGTAAAAGGAGCCCCGTAGCACAGAGTGGTAAGCTGCAGTACTGCAGTCAAAAGCTCTGCTCACGACCTGAGTTCGATCCCAACGAAAGTTGGTTGCAGGTGGCTGACTCAGCCTTCCATCCTTCTGAGGTCGGTGAAATGAGTACCCAGCTTGCTGGGGTTAAAGGGAAGATGACTGGGGAAGGCACTGGCAAACCACCTCATAAAACATAGTCTGCCTAGTAAACATCGGGATATGACGTCACCCCATGGGTCAGGAATGACCCGGTGCTTGCACAGGAGACCTTTACCTTAGCTTTTGTAAATGTTTTGACTTTTTCAGGGCTAAGCTATTTGGAAAGTAAGAAAAAGGATGAATCCATATGATTGAATGGGTGAAACTGGAAGCTATTGATTTAAATAGCGGGGAGCTATATTCAAGGTTGCCCTGACCTGGATGGCCCAGGCTAGCCTGACCTCGTCAGATCTCAGAAGCTAAGCAGGGTCAGCCCTGGTTAGTATTTGGATGGGAGACCGCCAAGGAATACCAGGGTTGCTGTGCAGAGGAAGGCACTGGCAAACCACCTCTGTTCATCTCTTGCCATGAAAACCCCAAAAGGGGTCGCCATAAGTCGGCTGCGACTTGATGGCACTTTACACGCACACACATATTCAAGGTTGGGAGGGAAGGTGGCATGGTATAGCCTGGTCTTGTCAGATCTCGGAAGCTAGGCAGGGTTGGGAACTTTGAAAGGAGACCTCCAAATAAGACTCTGCAGAGGAAGGCAATGGCAAACCACCTCTGCTTAATCACTTGTTTTGAAAACCTTTTGCTGGGGTCGCCATGAGTTGACTGTGACTTGATGAAACTTTACACACACATATATTCAAGGTTAAATATTATTTATAATTTCCCAACAAGTGTTACCAACCTCCAGGTGGGACATGGAGATCTCCTGGAATTCTGTTGTAACTGCAGACTGCAGATATCAATTTCCCTGGAAAAAATGGAGGGAGGCTTCAGAGCATAAATTCCATGATGATGCAGAAGAGTTGGTTTTTATATGCTGATTTTCTCTACCTTTTAAGGAAAATCAAAATGACTTACCGTCTCCTTCCCTTCCTCTTTCCAAAACAGACACCTTGTGAGGTAGGTGGGGCTGAGAGAGTTCACAAAAAAACTGTGACTAGCCCAGCTGGCTTCAGGTGTAGGAGTGAGGAAACCAATCCAGTTCACCAGATTAGAGTCTACCACTCATGTGGAGGAGTGGGGAATCAAACCCGGTTCTCCAGATTAGACTCCGCCGCTCTTAACCACTATGCCACACTGGCTCAACATCCTGGCTGAGCTCCCTCCCCTGCCCAAACTCTGCCCTTCCTGGGCCCTGCTTTCAAATCAGGTATTTTCCAAACCAGAGCTGGCAACCGTATTCTCAACAGAGCATGCTGTTTTGATGGTTGGCAGTAGACCTTCTCCAAATGGGGTTTTAGCAATGAAAGTCATAGCCACAACCCAGAGAGCTACTTTTAGGGGAAACTCAGTAAAAGTCCATATTTTGTAATAAAGAATTATGACTTAGTAGAGAAGAAATGTTGCCACAGATTGCATCTAAAGTTCTAACAGGGTGATTCAATGAAGTAATTAAGTAAGTTTTGCCAGAGATCATGTGGCTTTACAACATTTTTAACTCAAAACACTCTATGATTAATAGTTTTTAAAACTGACAGGCATCATACCGCTTCCCCTGGAGAAAGTCTATTTGCTTTACTGATATCACTTTACAGTAAGCGATCAAGTAGGGTGATTTTTATGCCTTAAGCATCTGGATTCCGTATCGGTCACAATAAATGGCCACATGGGGGAAAGTGTGTTTCCCCTTTAACAGGGCGAAGTTTCAAGGTAGTTTCTTGAGAATAATGAAATCTGATTTAGAGATTTATTTATTTTTTGCTGCACTGGGATTTAGGCTACATAAGCAATCATATCTCTCCTTAGTCTCTGTGCTTATATTTAGTGAATCTACAAGGCAAGGCCTTATAAGTTCTGAGTTACGATACAAGTTCTGAGTTGCCAACAAGCCTCGAGGAAAAAAAGTTCTTCCCTTGAATAGAGGTTTAATGGGTGGAAATAGGCTACTGAAGCTTTTTATGGCACAGAGGTAAATAACATTGCCTGGTAAATAACATCCCATTAAACTTCTATTAAAGAGACAGCACAATTTTTCTTCAGGCAGGCAGCGACCCTAATGATATCTGCTGTGTATCGTACACGTTGCTGTATTTCTCAGGATCTCATCCGTCCATGTGATCAAGAATTGTTCCAAAATTCCCCTAACTTTATTATCAGAGGAATTTCTTTATTCCTCTGATTCTGAGCTGCACAGCATATGGCCCACGGGCTGCATCCTGTTCGGATAGGGTTGCCAACCTCCAGGTAGTTGAGCAAACCCAAAACAGCACTATAACAATATTCAAGCAAATTAAAGTGAATTTTATAAGGTGCAATAGTGAAAAAATATATATATACAAAATATGTACAAAACAGGAGTACAACAAGATACAAAATTTTACACAATGCAATCCAATAAATATTATTATCCTCCACGGGATATCATGGATCCTCAAGCAATAAATAAGTCAAAATAGCCCATAAGGGCATCCATTGATATCAGAGTCTATTAATGTGTTCAATATTGGAACAGAGCCACACCAGATTTTTGCTCCAGCTTGGCTTCTTAACTCCATCATGTTTTCCCCTCCCTCACACTAAGGATCCTTTGCTGGTTGTTGCTTCTTTTTTCCTTTGATATCTTCCCATATTTTTCATATCTGAGGTCTGGAAAAAAAACCACAGGAAAACTAAAATTCCCCTTGAGGTTTTCCTGGGTTTTTCCACACCACTTTTGCAGTGGTCTGAAAAAAAAAAATTGGGGGGTAGGTTGGGGGGAGCAACAACCGGCAAATGGTTCTGTGTATGGGGGAGGGGAACAATGTAGTTGACAAGCCAAGCTGAGCAAAAACCTGGTGTGCATAAAACCAGGGTCAGTATTCTGATCCCCTTTCCCTGGAAACTCCTCACTCCAACAGCGATGTAGGGAGTGGGTGGGAAGTAAGGTTGCCAACCCCCAGGCCAGGCCTGGAGAACTCCTGGAATTACAACTGATCTTCAGACTGCAGAGATCAGTTCCTCTGGTGAAAATGGCTGATTTGGAGAATTGACTTTATGGCATTCCACCCTCCTCTGCCCAGGTCCCATCCTCTCCAGGATGCACCTCCAAATCTCCAGGAATTTCCCAACCAGGACTTGACAATAGGGTTGCTAGGGCCCTCTTTGCCACTGGCAGGAGGTTTTTGGGGGTGGAGCCTGTGGAGGGCAGGGTTCAGGGAGGGACTTCAATGCCATAGAGTCCTATTGCCAAAGTGGCCATTTTCTCCAGGTGAACTGATCTCTATTGGCCGGAGATCAGTTGTAATAGCAGGAGATTTGGGATCCCTATTTGGGATCCAAAAGAGACATTTCTTGTTTTGTTTTAGCAAGCGCTTGGGGATAAATTCCTCCACGGTATCTTTGGATCTTGCAAGTGCAATGTGAAGATCTTAAAACGGGGTAATTTAATCCTAACAACCAGTTCCTAGTATCAAGTGATGAGTCTTCAAGGGCACCCTCTCCACATAGCATAACAGGTCAAGCCCCAAGATTACTGTAGCATGAATCAGTGTGACCAAAACGGTTGAATTCAGGAAGACAGATGATTTATGAGCTATATGCAAGAAAGAGTAAATGTAGCTGCCAAGCTAATCTGCTTTTCCAATTTAAAAAAGCCACATCATCTACAGATTATGCCACTCAAAACGACTTAGTCTTGCTTCTGAAGTGCTATTGAAGCATTAGAAATTCTGCATTAGATTTTGTATAGGGCACTCAGTGTGTTTGCAGACTGCTGATGCTTTCCTTTTCTTGGGTACATTCAGGTCGCCCCCTCTCCCTGCCATTCATTGTGGAATATTTTGATGAAAGTTTTGAAGAGAAATATTATTTAGAAACAGAAGAAGAAGACTTTGTTTTTATACCCTCTTTTTCTCTGCCTTGAAGGAATCTCACATGAACAAATCAAGCTGCCTTCTACTGAATCAGACCCTTGGTCCATCAAAGTCAGTATTGTCTACTTAGACCAGCAGCGGCTCTCCAGGGTCTCAGGCAGAGGTCTTTCACATCACCTACATACCAGGTCCATTTAACTGGAGATGCCGGGGATTGAACCTGGGACCTTCTGCATGCCAAGCAGATGCTCTACCACTGAGCCACAGCCCCTCCCTCAGTCTCAAAGCAGTTTACAGTCGCCTTCCCTTCCTCTCCCCACAACAGGCACTTGTGAGGTAGGTGGGGCTGAGAGAGTTCTGAGAGAACTGTGACTAGCCCAAGGTCACCCAGCAGGCTTCATGTGGAGAAGTGCGGAAACCAATGGGGTTCACCAGATTAGAGTCCACCACCCTTAATAGGGTTCCCAGCTCCGAGTTGGAAACTACCCGGAGATTTTTGGGGCGGAGCCTGAGGAGGGTGGGTTTTGGAGAGGGGAGGGATTTCAATGCCATAAAATCCAATTGCCAAAGCAGCCACTTTCTCCAGGGGAACTGATCGGCTGGAGATCAGTTGTAACAGCAGATCTCCAGCTAGTACCTGGAGGTTGGCAATCTTAACTTTTAACCACTACACCACACTTTAGATTCTGCTTTTCTTCCAAGACAGAACTCACGTAGGGTTGCCAACTCTGAGTTGGGAAATACTTGGATATTTTGGGGGTGGAGCCTGGGGAGGGCAGGGTGTGGGGTGGAGAGGGACCTCAGTGGAGTATAATGCTGTTGAGTCCACCTTACAAAGCAGACATTTTCTCCAGGGGAATTAATCGCTGTCATCTGGAGATCAGTTGTAATTCTGAGAGATCTCCAGGCTCCCCCTGGAGGATGGAAACCCTAAACTCAAGGGCATTTACAGAGGGTTCCATTCAGGCCCTGACAAGTTCTAGATCTGCTTAGCTTCAACAAGGTTTTTGTATCATGTATTTTCGAACCATGTGCAGGCTGGCATTGGGATGGCCACACTTTGGTACCAGTGAAGTTGTGTTCAGCTGCTTGCCCAACAGCCACTTGGGACTCCACCCAGCGGGTGATAGTGACATCATGTTTTCCAAATCCAGTTTTGATTAATCTGGGAGCAGATATCACAGCCTGTATTCATACTCAGTGGGATACTATAGTTTAGTTTAGTAACTAAACAGAACTTTGTTTATAGCAGATTCCATATGAACTTCCCATCAGTTAAGATCACTGCTCCCTCTGCCAGTTAAGGTGGACTGCAAGGTGGGTAGAAACAGGGCCTTTTGCGTGGTGGCAGCTCAGCTGTGAAATGCCCTTCCCCACCATGGTCCATCTGTTCTTTAGCTTGATAGCCCATTTATTTGACCAACCATTCTGTTATTCTTTTGTAAATTTCATTCCCTTGCTTTTGTGTCTGGGTTGGGTTTGCCAGCTCCAGGTTGGGAAATACCTGGAGATTTTGGGGGTGGAGCCTGAGGAAAGTGGGGTTTGAGGAAGGGAGGGACTTCAATGCCATAGAGTCCAATTACCAAAGTAGCCATTTTCTCCAGGGGAACTGATCTCTATCGCCTGGAGATCCGCTGTAATGGCGGGAGATCTCCAGCCATCCCCTGGAGGTTACAATAACAACAGCACGTGGGCTCACAAAGGAAAATTCATTTACACAATCTCTGCAAACTCAGCAAATATACACCAGAATTTCTTAGGACATGTACTGCAAACAAAATACAAGCAATTAAATCATATATCACCAAGTTCCAAACATAGAAACTTTTCAGACCTTTTCAGACCTGGCACAAAAACTGCTGAATTTCCTCCCCTGGGAAATTAATTTGTCCCCCTGTTTGCTGTGTAACTATCCATGGAATCCCTGCTTCTCTTTGGGTTGACAGCTGAGATATAGGAAACAAAGCCTTTTACTGTGTGCCAGTTTTCCAAAGGTGGGTAATTGCACTGAGATTAGAATAACAGCATCATTTCTGCAGTCCTCTGAAGCTCACAGAGCTTTATTTTATCTTCACCCATAGATGCCTCTCCATCTCTTAGACCCATCCAGCAGGCATGAGTTGCCGTTCCTTTCTGTGCAGTCTAAAAGGAGAGGGGTAGGCTCTTCCCTCCTGCAAGACTAGCCTAAGGAATTGCTCTTCCTTGCCAAACCACTAGGTTTACTTTTCTTCTAAGCATTGTTGGCAAGCATGAACTGAGACTAGTTAAAACAAGCTTCGTTTCACACGCTCATGTGTGAAACCGGCACAAGGAATTCAATTTCTGTCAACGTTCTCTGAGCTTCAAGCAATGAATTTTGTAGAAAAAAACATCTGCCTGTTCAAATTTTGGCTGGTTCTGTTCCTTCCATGTTGCTAATTGTTCACTTTGGTTAAGGGCCCTAGATGTTTTCCTGTGTGTGCTTTCACTCATATGCACACTGTTATCATGTGACTTAAGGCCGTTCTTCTCCTTCGTTTGGAATTTGCGTCTTCTGGTTGCGGGGAGGGCTGTTCTGCTAGGGGGGGCTTGATCTCCTTGCCAGTGTGATTTGGGGGGGGGGTTGTCTGTGCCGGGGGGGGCTTGATCTCCTCTTTGCGAGTGTGATTGTTGCTGTGGAAGATTTGAATCCAGCAGCATGAAATCTATCAATCCTGAAGATACGCAATTTGCGCGGGTCGCATTTACGCTAGTAGCCTCGGCAGTTGGGCCGTACCATTACCCCGGCCCGGGGGTCTGGTTGCCTCAGCAGTTGGGCCGTACCATTTCCCCGGCCCGGGGGTCTGGTTGCCTCGGCAATTGGGCCGTACCATAACCTTGGCCCGGGGGTCTGACTGAAAGGCAAGCCGACAAAAAAAAATGTGCACACACCCCCGCATCGGGATCTCTCTCTCTCTCACACACACACAGATGCTCTTTCTTTCTCTCCCCGGGCCAGGCAGTGGCTGGGCTCACGCCCGGGACCCTCTGACCCAATCTTTACAAAACTTGGGGGTTCTTGCAAGAAGGGTCCCCTCAAGCTACCCTGAAAGTTTTGGACCTCTACCCCCCAAAATGCCCCCCTCTGGTGGCCATTTTGTATCCGTTTGGTGGTATTCTCACACGCATGTGTGGGTATTGCTATTTTGATTGGTGATATCCTGATGTAAATGATTTTATTGAAGCCTGTTGTTTTGTTATAAGGAGTTCGTAACATATCCCATGTTTCTAATCTGGTCATCCGTATTCTGGTTTCTCTTCCGATTGTATACATTTGGTCATCCAATGGTCTTAGTGGTTTATTATGATTTTTCACCATGTGACTGAGATGTGATTGTACTAATTCTATTCATAGTCTCAGCCACTGACTGAGGTTATTTGCTGAAATGCATATGGCACTTTGTTTTCTCTCATTGGCGGTGGATATTTGCATTCTGTTCTTGAATTGTTATTATGTTAAATTAGCTGTGTAGTGCTGTGTGTGCACACAACTGAATTGGTCATTATTTGTATACTGCAATTTATATTGTACTTTTGTTTTCTCACCCTTTAGGTTTATCTTATCTTTCTTGGTTGAGTAGTTTTCCTTTATTATTATTACTTTTTTTTTTTTTTTTGCAGGGCTGAAGTCCACTCACCAAGCCTTTCGCTGACTTGTCTGCTGTAGTTAATTGCTGCTGTTCTTTCCACTTTCCAGATGTTGTAAGGGCCGGAATGCGGATTCCTCATTCAAGCCAAGAGGTTGGCTGTTAGTATACACCTAAAAATATAATCTGTGAAATGGGCCAAGGAAAGCTAGTTATGTGTCTTTTCATACTAAAAGACAGGTTGTCTGGTTTGGTTCCTTTCCAGATTTTCAAGATAGCAATGAGGAAACAAGGACCTGGAAGATTAAAAAAATATTATACTTCTCTCACTAGAGCTGGCCAATGGCCCAACAGCAAACACATGATTCTGCTTTATACTGAGCCAGATCGTTAGTCTATCAAAGTCAGTATTAACTACTCTGATTGGAAGAGGCTATTTGGGGTTTCAGGTAGAGGTCTTTCCCACCACCTACTGCCTGATTGTTTTAAACGGAGATACTAGGGAACTGAACCCAGGACCTTCTGTAAACAAAGTAGACACTTTAACACTGAGCCAACGCCCACTCCAATACTGGGCTAGCCAGATCTCTCTGGAAGCTCACAAGAAGTGATGGAAGTTCTGTCTGTTGCCTGTTGCTTTTCCCTGGTATTTGGTATTAAGAAATATACTGCTACTTCATATGAAGGCCCCATTTAAATATCATGGTTAAATTCTGTTGGTTGACATATCCTCTGTGAAATTTCCGAACTCTGTTTTTAAGCCATCTGAATCCTGAATGACTGCAGAATCTTATATCAAGTTTCTTGAGAAGGTGGCTTACAAAGAAGAAAGCTGAGCAGGAATAAGAAAGGCATCTTGCCCAGTCATGTAAAGAGAGCAGAACATGTAGAATTATCACATTGAAGGTGCTTGGGAGAAGAAGTCATTTGGAATTTGCTTGCTAGTGTGATGGGATGTGCCAAGGCTATCTGCCGTGTTATTCACTGTTGAAATAAAAGTTAATAACCTGTGACTTTGGCTCTTAAGCATTTCCCCTTCAGAGACGTACCCTTACTGGCCAAGAAGTGCAAACACAACTTTTTACAGAGCAATACTGACATCCTATGGTAAAACAAAACCACAATCAGAAGAGATCGGGGTTGTCTCATTAGGCATTAGGTGGGATTTTGTCTATGGGAATCACTGAGAAAGTGGACAGCATGATTTGTAATTACCGATGGAGATTCCTGAAGATGCTAAGCCATCCGGATTCACACTTATGGAAGCTACTGTGGCACGGTGACCAGAAGACGGAGTGGCAATCACCTCAGCCATGCATTGACTAGGGGGCCTCAGCCACCATCTCTAAGCCTCAGTCTATCAAAATGGATGTTGATGTACTTTCCAATGTTATTACTAGGATTATTTAACTGATTTTATGAGATGTATTGTGAATGTCCTGAAACCACTGTCTAGAGGCATAGAGCTAGATCCAGCAGAAAAATGTTTCTACTGTCAGGAGAAAATTTAGCCCCATGCAGACATCCAACTCCCCCCTCAAGCTGCTCCTGGGGAGGGGGTTCCCTGACCCCCCCCCCAGGAGGAAGAATTGGGGCATGTTGGGCCTCAATGGGAGAGGGGAAGTGGGAAATTCCTGTTCTGTGAACAGAAATCTCTTCAGTCAATGGACATGTTTTGCAGGATCCGAGCATTACATACGCCCTGCTAGGTCAAGCAGTGGTTTACAAAATTGGACTCATTGGGGCGAATTATTCAGTGACATTAAAAATAGCTATCCAACTACTCCAGTTCTTGTGGCTGGTGACTTTAATGTATGGATAGGGCAGGCTGTCAAATCCTGATATGGACCTTTGAAGAAGATTTTTTGAGTTTGCTATGGTACGATAGACCTTCGAAGGGTTCTGTAATAAGGATCCAAGCATTAAGTATTATTGGGAGTTACAGATTTCATCACTCTGCTGCAGGATGACTTCCTTTCCCTTCTATGTGTGGTTTGTGAATGGAGTAACAATTTTGGAAGAATCATGAGGATAGAGAAAAAGCGCAATATAGTGTTGGTGGCCCTTCATGCTCCATTTATCATCCAGCATGGCTTTCTTGGTTAGCTGAGCGCCAGACTCATCTTTCTCCCTCAGTCTGGGCAAGCAGCCACAGGCACGGCAGAAGTAGAGCAGACAGCATATTATTTTGATAGCCCAGTTGCTAAGCAAGAGGGTGTTCACTCCTCTTTCAGCTGGAAAGCAGCTGCAAACAGACACGGGGGCACAAGAGCTCTCAGAAAGATGGATGCTGCTGGGGTCAATCAATCAATCTTTATTTTACGCTCATTTGACCAAAAATAGAACACATCTAATCAAGAGTAACATAAATTTGTAATAAAACAGTATCAGTCAATCGAAAAGTCCACAAAATAAAATATGTCAATAAAATCCCATATCTAAAAAGGTAAGCAAGCTCGCTTCTAAAACGTTTAGCTATCAAATTGTACCTATTTGTACATTACATCCTTTCAGGTCTTATATATAGCAGCACAAAATTTGGCCACACATCTCAAAGTTTGTGTGTTACTATCTTCCAATAGATACAGATTTTATCAGGTAGCCCTGTATTATTTCTTAGAGTTTCTTGAATAGTCTTAGATCTTAATTCATGATGGAGAGGCAGTATAAAAAGACATGTTCACGGGTCTCAATTTCTTCACCACTGCACGGGCAGACTCAGAAAGAGGAATTTTTTAATATCTGCCTTCTAGGACGGCCATTGGCCAGGGGTAGCTGAGCACATGAATGGTGGGGTTCTGGACCCTGAGAAAGAATTGTGTCCTGAGGAAAACAACGCTCCTTATCCAGGCTCTCGGATCTCCTGGGTGCAAAAAAAGGAGAAGAAGGAGAGTTGGTTTTTATATGCTGACTTTCTGTACCGCTTATGGAAGAATCAAACCAGCTTACAATCACCTACCTTTCTCTTCCCTTCCCCACAACACACACCCTGTGAGGTAGGTGGGGCTGAGAGAGCTGTGACTAGTCCAAGGTCACCCAGCTGGCCTTATGTGTAAGACTGGGGAAACCAACCCGCTTCACCAGATTAGCGTCCACCGCTCATGTGGAGGAGTGAGGAATCAAATCTGGTTCTCCAGAGTAGAGTCCACCGCTCCAAACCACTGCTCCTAATCACTACACCACGCTGGCTCTCCTAAAGGAAGAAGGTAGAATGAAAGAAAAACACTTGAAAATCTACACTAAGGCATCCCTGATTACTCCAAACTGCTTCACAGTGTTTTGCAGCAAGTTTAGGGTGATACTCTCCCACAATTCATAGTGCTATGTTTTTATAAACGGGCTACAGGGTGAAATGACTGCCAAAAAAACATATCAGTGAGTTATAGATCAAATCGAGCCTGAACTGACCCTAGAAGCTAAAATGACTAAACTGAGGCTATCGTATTTTGGTCACGTCATGAGATGACAAGAGTCACTGGAAAAGACAGTCATGCTAGGAAAAGTTGAGGGCAGCAGGAAAAGAAGAAGACCCAACGAGAGATGGATTGACTCAATAAAGGAAGCCACAGCCTTCAGTTTGCAAGATCTGAGCAAGGCTGTCAAAGATAGGACATTTTGGAGGACTTTCATTCATAGGGTCGCCATGAGTCGGAAGCGACTTGATGGCACTTAACACACACACATAGGGTGAAATAGAGATCAAAATGGCTTACAAATTAAATGCAAAACTATAATTTGAGCAAAGGAAGGAAGGAAGATACAAACCTTACATTGCTTCAGCAACTTGGGCTGGTGCTAGTTTCAGTAGTCTGACTCAGGGCCAGAGGTGACAAACTGTGTGTTAACAGCTAAGGTCCCAGAGCCCTTTGGCTCCTGCCCTTTGACTTGTGCCTCTGGCCATGATTAGGCCAAATGCCTGTCTGGCAAAGATGTTCTTGCCCTGTCTTCCCTGCTGGTGGATGTACAGTGCCATCCGAAGCAGCGCTACACCCTTCTAAGCCCACTGGGAATTTTGAATGGCGTAACTATGTGCTGGATGGCACTGTTGATAAACTAGTGTAAAAACATTTTGTTCCTCATGTACGTGAGTTTTCCATTTCAGTCTCAGCAGTATTTTGACTGTAATTGTGTTAACGGTGTTACTACATGTACCAAAATGAAGTGGAGTGACCCACTCACACTTCTCATTATAAACAGTTCAACTTTTAATAGAATTACCAGAAATGTTGAGTCTGTATCTCCTTAACTGGGGGGAGGGCATGTTCATTTAAATGCAGGAGGGAACATGACCCCACTTGGGGAGGACAAGGGGTGGGGAAGAGAGAATGTCTTGGTGTTGCAACACAGGAGAGAGGCGTTTGTGGAATTGCATTATTCTAGTGACAGAAGATTTGTGATGGAAGGTCAGCTTTTGTCCTGCAGTATCTACAGCCATAAAGCATTCCTTGAGAACGTCTTTGGTCATAAGTCTTCCTTCCCAGTTTGGGAAATCAGCAGAGATCAGTCTTGTGTCCCACCTATGTTGTGTCATTGGTTGAAGGAGTTTTTGGCTAGTAGAGTCTCCTTCATTGTCATACCGTTTGAGAGCCAGTGTGGTTGGACTAGAATGTGGGAGACCCTGGTTCAAATCCCAACTCTATCATGGAAGCTTGCTGGGTGACCTTGGGGCAGTCATTCTCTCAGAGAGCCAGCATGGTGTAGTGGTTAAGAGCAGTGGTTTGGAGCGGTAGACTCTAATCTAGAGAACTGGGTTTGATTCCCCACTCCTCCACATGAGCAGCAGTCGGCAGATGCTAATCTGGTGAACAGGGATAGTTTCCTCACTCCTACACATGAAGCTAGCTGGGTAACCTTGGGCTAGTCACAGCTCTCTTAGACTCCCTCAGCCTCATCTACCACACAGGGTGTTTGTTGCGGGGAGGGGAAGGGAAGGTGATTGTAAGCTGGTTTGATTCTTCCTTAAGTAGTAGAGAAAGTCAGCATATAAAGAACAACTCTCCTGCTCCTCCTCCTCCTTCTTCTTTTGCCTAAACTACTACATAGGAGTGATGTTGTGAGGATAAAAATGGAAGGTAGTTTCCCATTGCCTGCCCACTGCATTGGCTGAGTGAGTTCTGTGAGAACTGTGACTGGTCCAAGGTCACCCACCAGGCTTCATATGGAGGAGTGGAGAATCAAACTGGGTTCTCCAGATTACAGTCTGCTGCCCTTAACCACTACACCACACTGGCTCTTAATGACCTCCATGGAACATGGAAATGACATATCTATTTATTTACTTGTTTGTTTGTTCACGGTGGAGCAATTCACAGACTAGTTTGTTGTGCTAAAATCTTCTAAAAAGAGTATTTCATTGTGTAACAAATATTACTGCTCTCACTCAGATCCTCCTAACTTACAATCCTGTAACTGTCCCTAGACAGGTGTTTCTGCCTCAGCTCAAATGAATTTTTTTTAACAAACTGGAAACACATTGCCTGATTACAAAACCCCCAAGAGTCTGGGAAGGATGTGGACATGAATTTTTATGTTTCTCTTATTGCCACACTTAGATTCAAAGGTTTGGCTGATGACAGATACCTGGGGATTGCTGTACAAAATAGCAAAGTCAGAGCTGTTGTGTGCCAGGTGACAGTGTCATACAATTGCTGAAAGTCATTTAGAAACTCTAGAGCAAAATAAACACATGTCATTGGTGGAGGTATTGGTGAAATAAAAGATTTATCTGTTTTACTCACAACACCGAAAAGAACACTGGATGGGTTTAATGAAATTCCACTTTTACCATAGGAGCGCGCTGGGTGACCTTGGGCCAGTCAAACACTCTTGATCTGCCCTACCTCACAGGGTTATCATTGTGAGAAAATAGAGGAAAGGAGAATGATTTTCTGAGCCACTTTGAGTCCCAACTGTGGAGAGAAAAGTGTGATATACATAAATAAATGCATGAATACATATGCAATATATTTATATGCTGACTCTCTGGTAGGCTGAGGCAATTTATAGCTAAAATGGTTGGATGAAGGTCACTAAAGCTAGAAGCTGGGTCATATCCCACATGGCTTTTGTCCAAGACACTCAGTATAACCTTTTTGGTGGTCAAGGTAACCCCTCCTCCTCTTTTCACTAGCAGATCTATTCATTATATATATTTTTACTAGGGTGTTGTTTTACTAGGGTGTATATATTTTACTGTGTGTGTGTGTTAAGTGCCGTCAAGTTGCTTCTGACTCATGGCGTCCCTATGAATGAAAGTCCTCCAAAATGTCCTGTCTTTGACAGCCTTGCTCAGATCTTGCAAACTGAAGGCTGTGGCTTCCTTTATTGAGTCAATCCATCTCTTGTTGGGTCTTCCTCTTTTCCTGCTGCCCTCAACTTTTCCTAGCAATATATTTTACTAGGGTGTTGTTTTAAACTGTGAGCCAGAGTGCTTGGAAGCCAAAAGAGTACGACATCAATTGAAAAATACATGAATAAGAAACCACCATTACCTACGGCTTTTTCGCTTACAGTTAATGCTTGATTCTCAAGTAGGCAGGAAGCATTTTTATCAACATGGACAACTCTACATTTCTCTTCCATGCTGTTTCGTCTTGAAAATCCCTGTTTCAATTTTCTTCCTTCTGTGGGATCACGAACATGTGAAGCTGCCTTCTACTAATTCAGGCCACTGGACTATCAAAATCAGTATTGCCTACTGTGTCTGGCAGTGGCTGTCCAGAGTCTCAGGTACAGGTCTTTCCCATCACTTATTGTCTAATCCTTTCAATTGGAGATGCTTTTACCTCTGAGCCATGGCCCCTTCCCACCATGATTCTATGGAATCCACCATTATTTCCACTCTTAATCTTGTTTCCTCGTACCATAATTCCCCCCAAATGCACACATTTTTCATTATCTGCACACCACTAAATCATAATTGTACATTTATATACATTTAAATGATATAGCCTGTATGCATTGGACACAAAAACAATGAAGTAGGCTCTGGCAAAGCTCATACCCCAAAAATCTCGAAAGCTCATACCCCAAAAATCTTGTTGGTCTCTAGGGTTGCCTGGTCCCTCTTCGCCACCAGCAGGAGGTTTTAGGGGCTGAGCCTGAGGAGGGTGGGGTTTGGGAAAGGGAGGGACTGCAGTGTCATAGTGTTCAATTGGCAAAGTGGCCATTTTCTCCAGGTGAACTGATCTCTGTCGGCTGGAGATCAGTTGTAATAGCAGGAGATAGCTAGTACCTGGAGGCTGGCAACACTATTGGTCTCTAAGATGCTACTGGACTTGAATCTACCTATTCTACTGTAGGCCAACATGGCCACCCTCTGAACCTACCTTGACTAAGTATGTGTAAATAATACAAACGAATTTGTACAATCGGCAGCAAAATTAAGAGGAACAAAGCTGTTAACAAAAATCATAATTGAATATGAAAACAATAAGCAGAAACAGACATTCACTTATCCCTACTTGTTGAACTTTTTTTCTAGAATATACCCCATTTTGTTGATGAAGAATTCTGAGAAACTCTACCAACACAACTGTCCATTTAAACTACCGCTTGGTTCAATCAAAGGTCTTTCATTGATCTTGTTCCTCAGCGCTACTTAAGTGCTTCCGGCTCTGCCTATGCCCTGCTCAAAATTACATCCCTATGTTGTAAACCTCAGTTATTTGAAATTACAGGAATGCCTGGATGATGCTTAACTTCAGTCAGCGGGCTTGAAGGCCAAGAGGTCGAACTGCAGAAATCGTTCTGTTAAGCTAACCACAGCCGTTTGTTGATTCAGGCTGACTCACAACCACTGGCTTTCATCTGTGTTTGAGTTCCCCTAGAGCCAATTCTCAGGCTTCAAGCTACGAACAAATCAATCACAGTATGTCCAAGCAGCCACCTTTGAACATCAAATTGAGTAGCAGCAGAAAACCAAGAAAGCTATGGGTATCACTACTAATGTATGACGTCCCTTGTTTTCAATTTTATCTGGCATGCGAGGGGAGGGGCCGTGGCTCAGTGGCAGAGCATCTGCTTGGCATGCAGAAGGTCCCAGGTTCAATCCCCAGCATCTCCAGTTAAAGGGACAAGGCAGGTAGGTGATGTGAAAGACCCCTGCCTGAGACCCTGGAGAGCCACTGCTGGTCTGAGTAGACAATACTGACTTGGATGGACCAAGGGTCTGATTCAGTATAAGGCAGCTTCATGTGTTCATGTTTCATATGTGATGGTTGTTTAAGGCCTAGGATGCACTAGACACAACTCACACAGCAGTTTCATCTGACTCCCAGACCACACCAGTTCCATCGTAACATCTGTTATGGGTGGGCAAATGCTTTGATTTCATTTCCATTTTGTTCTTGCTTCCAGCATTGTGTTTACTATCAAACAGTGCAATCCTAAGGAGAGTTACACCCTGTGAAGCCTACTGAAGGGTATGGATCTCCTTAAAACTTCACTGTAACAAGTTGCTCCAGTCTAAACCAATTTAAATCAATGGGCTTACACAGGGTTAACTCTTAACTGTAAGCCTGCAATCCTACACAAGCTTACCTTGGAGTAAGCCCCATTGAACACAGTGTGACTTTTTTCTGAGTAGACATGCTTGGGATTGTACAGTAAATTCTCAGCTTCCCACCAATTATTTTGAATTTAAACTTTCAAGACAAATTGAATTGGAGTCCAGCAGCACCTTAGAGACTAATAAGATTTTCAGATATACGCTTTCAAGAGTCAATGCTCCCTTTGTCAGATACCTGATGAAGGAAGCTTTAACTCTCAAAAGCTTATACCCCCAAAATCTTGTTGGTCTCTACGCTGCTACTGGACTCCCATCTAGCTCTTCTGCTGCAGACCTACATGCCTACCCTCTGAAACCAACTTCCAAGATATGTTTGAAGAATGAGTTGAAAATGATCTTATTACGTGGGTCTTATTGATCTTATTACATGGACTCCCATCTAGCTCTTCTGCTGCAGACCTACATGCCTACCCTCTGAAACCAACTTCCAAGATATGTTTGAAGAATGAGTTGAAAATGATCTTATTACGTGGGTCTTGTGTCACAAGTTGCTGCTAGCAGGAAATGTTTGATTTGTCACAAAATCTTTTCCCCTGGATTTTACTAAGCTATGTAATTGAATATATCACCAATGAATCGCTGTATATATTTGGATTTTCTATGTGTAAATAGTTTGTTCACGTTGTTACAGGTTGTTATAAGGGAAAAAAATTCTCCACTTTCTCAATACATTATTTTTGATGCAGTATCAGCTAAGGTTTCTGAGTACTGTAGATACCAATATCAAGCATTATATTATATTAGCATAACGAAGAAGAGTAGGCTTGAAGCATGCCATGTTGTATAAGGGCATGAAGTAAAACAGCAGACTACTCCTTCTTACCCCCTCCCCGCAAATCATGTAAAAAACACACAATTGTGATGCTGTGATAACCTAGTTGGGATCATTTCATAAGGCAAAGTGACTATTGAGAGAACAACAGCTTCGTAATGATCCTTCCATCTTGGTCATATTGGAAAGGCTCTTCCTTTTAGCCCTCACTATGTAAAGTCTTGACAAAGACTGAGTTTTAAAGTTTTCTTTTATTTCGGATAGAGTGTCCTATCATGCCAGCAATACATGGCTCAGTTTCTTTGTACACCCAACAAAATTGCTTTTTCCTGTAACAATCTCTTGCAATCAAAGTGGAAGGCAGAAGAGCAATGTCCCCAGTTCTGTTTGAAGACCCAGCCATGACGGCATTGAGGAGAAGCAGAAGTCAACCACTCAGTGGCTTGACTAGAAATAATAATCATGTGGATTTGTTTGTCTACTGCAAGGGAAAATGTCAGGATGGCAGGATGGCAGCCTTCCTGGAATGAATCCACAGAGCCACTGTTAAGTCTTCCCAACTGTTTTGAGATACAAATCATGAGAGACATAGACAGTCATAACACTCGAGTGTCATCAACCACATAATGAACACATCCTTTTGAAAGATGTGTTGGACGGGATCCAGAGTCTTCTCTGAAGCTCTGGAAGGGTCTAGAAGACAAATATATGGGGGGGGGGAACTGAATGTACTGGGTATATTTTGCCTGAAGAAAAAGGAAAAACCAGGGGAAATATTGTAAAATAAATACTATTGTGCTAAGTGTACACTCGACTATTACTAGATTCTCTGTAATAAAAATTAACAACTAAAGGTGGTAATTCAATACACACCAACAGTGGGAACATACTTATTCAATAGGCACTGACAAGAAGATGCTTCCTAAATGGACACTAATGGCAAGAATATGGTCCCTTAATGGACACTAATGGTAAGATGATTGCCCAATGGCTGTTGCTGACTAATTTACTACTAGTGTAGGATGGAGGGGGTGACCTGCATTCAGGCTATCTGTGTGCAGCTGAACAGAAGCAGTAGAAGTCTTTTGCTCCTGGCTATATGGTTTTGAGGGAATGTTCCTTGTTGTTTTAAAGGGCTGATGCCACTACACAGACTAGCGCCATCCACCAGTCTGCCTGAACCACTGCCTCCTCTTGCCTGTTCATCTTGTATATTTATAAACAGAGAGACAGAGAGGGTATGTTTAGCCTGAAGAGAAGACTGAGAGGGGATATGATAACCATGTTCAAGTATTTGAGGGGCTGTCATATAGAGGAGGGTGCTGAGTTGTTTTCTGTTGCCCAAGAAGGCCGGACCAGAACCAACGGGTTGAAATCAAATCAAAACAGTTTCCGTCTAGACATTAGGAAGAATTTTATAACAGTTAAAGCTGTTCCTCAGTGGAACAGGCTTCCTCGGGAGGTGGTCAGCTCTCCTTCTCTGGAGGTTTTTAAGAAGAGGTTAGATGGCCATCTGTCAGTAATGCTGATTCTGTGACCTTAGGCAGATGATGAGAGGGAGGGCATCTTGGGCATCTTCTGGTCACTAGGGGTGGGGGTGGGAGATAGTTGTGAGTTTCCTGCATTGTGCAGGGGGTTGGACTTGATGACCCTGGTGGTCCCTTCCAACTCTATGATTCTTTGATTCTATGATTCTACGACATTTCAAAAGAGTCTCTTCTCACAAAGAAATGATCAGTGCCATCCACTGACTTCACAGGACGTAGAATGGTGTAGCTCTGCTTAGGATGGCACTGTAATCCTGTAGAAATCTGCCCTGTGGAAAATGCCCTGCTTAGGGTTGGTGAATGGGTAGGAAGAAAAGAAAGCAGGGAAGGGTGGGGGTATGGGTGGTACCAGGAGGAGGGAAAGAAGAAATAATGTGGACAGAGGGATATGGGGAAAGTGAGGTGCATCCCACAAGTCCTTGTGGGTTCTCCTCCATGCAGTTAGGCTTGGGCTTATGACTGGCACTGCACAACTGGGTCAAAAATTTTCCCAGTTAGAAACTGCCGAGGATAGGGAAGGAGGGAAAGGTGAAAACGGGGACAGATAAATGTAGGTTAGTGGGTGGGTGAGAAGGAGAGAAGGAAGCAGGAATAGAGGAGAGACTATGGGGTCTTTCAAAGAAGTATAAATAGTGGGGAGGGAAAATGAGGCACCCCTTCAAGTCTTTGTGGGTCCTTACTAAAAGTAGTCAACACAGACTATGCAATTGAAAACCATTAATATACTAGTTAATATTTTTTTTAAGTGACACCTACAACAGTATCAATGTAAGTAGTCAAACAAAAAAAATAATGTGCATATAAAGGTCTCTTAACTTTTTGGAGTAGGGGTTCTATCCCCAAATAATTTTAAAAAGGTAAGATTTTTCTCACCAGGGATTCTTGAATGTGAGACAGCCCTTGGATTTAGGGCTTGCTGACGATGTTGGCCATGCATGCCTCTGAGAAATGAATGGCTGAGAATGTGTGGTTGATATTTTCTCAAAAGGTGCTGACTGTTCGAAGGCCACGGCCAACAGCCTGGCTCCTCTGGATTCCACCTGTGGGCTGTGTTTCCAGGCAAAGTCACATCAAACAGTACAGCAACAATCGACTATCATTACATTTCCATCAACATAATGGAGGGGTGGGGGGAGCCATTGTCATTTTAGGTATATGCTTATCATTCAGAGCTGCTGCAATTAGAGATCTGGATTTGCCCCTTCAAATGCAAATAGTTCCACGCTCTGTTTGTTCCCAACGCAAACAAATAAATGACACCGGTCACATTTATTTCCGACGCTCTTTTTAATGGCAAAGTAACACCGCAGTGGTTATGAAAGATTGTTTGCAGAGGACATGTAAAAACGACACCTCACGCTTCTCATCGCACTGTAATTTGATCTTACGCAAATACCCACCACCCACCTGCCACTTCCTAGATTAAAAGAACAGTACTTTGGTTTGCAACTTTGACTTCGGAAGGCTCTTTCTGTAGGTACCCTGTTGCATATTGCCCTTCTGGGGTGGCACAGGAAGGAGAAGGAGAAGAAGGAGAAGGAGGAGTTGGTTTTTATATGCCAACTTTCTCTACCACTTAAGGAAGAATCAAACCGGCTTACAATCACCTTCCCTTCCCCTCCCCACAACAGACACCCTGTGAGGTAGGTGGGCCTAAGAGAGTGTGACTCACCCAAGGTCACCCAACTGGCTTCATGTGTAGGAGTGGGGAAACAAATCCAGTTCACCAGATTAGCCTCCGCTGCTCATGTGGAGGAGTGGGGGAATCGAACCCGGTTCTCCAGATCAGAGTCCACTACTCCAAACTACCGCTCTTAACCACTACACCATGCAGGTTCTCTGTAGATACCCTCTTGCATATTGCCCTTCTGGGGTAGCACAGGTGCCAGACATAAGAGCCATCTTGAAGAAAGCTTGCTTTTCTGGGCCATTCTCACTGCAAAAGGTGGAGGGAACTCCAAACTGAGTGTTTGTTCAGACAAAAAAGATTGGGTTCAAGAAAGACATAACTTCAAAATATTCATTTATGGGGGGAAATTGTACGACATTTAAACTTCTTCTTCTTCTTCTTAGTCATTGTTCCTGCAAAACACCATGGCTTTTCTCCCCCGCCCCAATCCAAAATCCTTTATCCTGGTTTTAAATATACAAAATTCACTCTTGTCTTCCAATTCCATGGCTGGTTCTGCCTTGATTCTCAGGAAAACAAGCTGATATCAGTTGCAGCACATTAGGACAAATGCCACTATTGTTGTAAATAGTGAGCCAGCGTGGTGTAGTAGTAAAGAGCAATTGGTGAACTGATTTGTTTCCCCACTCCTACACATGAAGCCAACTGGGTGACCTTGGGCTAGTCACAGTTCTCTTAGAGCTCTCTCAGCCCCACCTACCTCACAGGGTGTCTGTGGTGGGGAGGGGAAGGGAAGGTGATTGTAAGCCGGTTTGATTCTTCCTTAATTGGTAGAGAAAGTCGGCATAAATATATATAAAAAAACCAACCAACAACCAACAAGAACCTCAGCCTTCCCAACCTCATAGTTATAGCCATATAAGCTTAAAAACACTAAATGGGCTGTGAAGTTACTAGCTAGCAAAGCATTCATAACAACACAGTCAGGAGCAACAAAGATCCTTCGGGGAATATGTTCGTTGGCTGCAGAACAGAGACTACACTTGCTTATCGCATTGCTCTGTATTTCTGAGTGCCTTTGTAAAGACATTAGCGCATGTATTTAAGGAAATATTAATCCTATTCACAGACACCAATAAAAAGAGGGATTGAGGTTTATATCTGAGAATAGATCACCTTATCAGAAGCAGCAGAAGAATAGAGGGACTATTAATCTGAAAGGCCAAGCTGATTGTCTTTAATGAGCTGGCAACATGTTTGATTTGTGTCCAGCTAAGAGTTCACAAACTGTTGTCAGAAGAACCATAGCTCTGGAGCTATGAATATTATCCAGAAACCTCGGGCAGAGATTAGAGGCAATTCATCCTGGGTTTATCAGGATATTGACAATGGGTGGTATTTTTCTCCTCAGTGTAAAACTGGAAAATGGGCTATGAGGTAACCAGCATGAAAAGCAAGAGGGAGAAAAAATGTCTCATAGCATTAGCAGAGGAAATGGAATATCATAGAATACTTGTCTGTTGTATATCGACTTGAAGCGCTTTATCTTTTTTGTAAAAGACATTCTTCAATGTGCCATCAGTACTTAAGAAGGGAGTTGGTAGCCAGCCTGCAATCTGAAGCACTTTAACTTGGGAGTACGTCCCACTGAATATAGTGGGACTGACATCTGCCTAAATATCCATAGGGTTGGTTGTCAATTTTATCCATGCCCTATGAATATTTACCCACATAGGTAGGGTTGCCAGGTCCCTCTTCACCACTGGTGGGAGGTTTGGGGGGGGCAGGAGGGTAGTGTTTGGGGAGGAGAGGGACTTCCATAGAGTCCAATTAGCAAAGCAGCCATTTGCTCCAGGTAAGAATAGTTTTCTGCATTATCATAGAACCTGTTGCATTAGGGCCAGGTGTTTGGCTTTATAAGGCCTTTCTGCCTAACACAAGGGAGAACAACTCAGAGTCTACAGATCTTCATTCCTCATATTGTTACATTTAGCCAAGGAAAGCTGGATAGACCTAGCAACTTCTAAGTTAGAAAGTATGAAGAAAGCACCTTTTCCTCTTCCTTCTCAACTTGGGAGGAAGCAAGGGAGGAAGCAGGACAGGAAGTATTGGGATCAGTTGACATCTGAGTTTTTGTTCTCTATTTTGTTACAGGTATTTCAGTCTGGCCACAGCCTGACTCTTCTAGCAGGGGAGGAAGTCTTAAGAACATCTCTACTGGCTGAGATCTGGGTTAAGTTTTCTAGGGCAATTTCACACAGCCCAAATAATGCACTTTCAATCCACTTTCAGTGCATCTTAACTATAGTTTGCAAGTGGATTTTGCCAATTCACACAGTAAAATCCACCTTCAAAGTGCTTCTATTCCCTCTTCTGTTGCAGTTATTTATTCCTGGCCAAGGCTAGGGTTGCCAACCTCCAGGTACTAGCTGGCGATCTCCTGCTATTACAACTGATCTCCAGCCAATAGAGATCAGTTCCCCTGGAGAAAATGGCCACTTTGGCAATTGGACTCTATGGCATTGAAGTCCCTTCCCTCCCCAAACTCCACCTTCCTCATCTCCAGGTATTTCCCAACCCGTAGCTGGCATCCCCACCCGACGCTCTTTTTGCAGGAGAGAAACATCACTGACAATGGAGTGAGATTTGAACTGAGGTTCTGCTCCATCCTTTGCTGCAGCTATTTAAGACTTGACATCAACAGAGGCTCTTCTAGCAGGGGAGGAAGCCTTGGGAACATCTCTCACTGCTGAGATCGGGGCTGAGCTTTGTCACAGGTCTTTTAGTGGAACAACCCTAGGACACTTACCACCTCCTCCTCCACCTACCATCTTCCTGTGGAGGAGGACAACATATCCCAAATGGACATATCCCTAGAAGAGCATGCCTATTATATTAGGTGCTGTGAAACACAGGCAGGATGCTGCTGCAGTCGTCTTGTTTGTGGGCTTCCTAGAGGCCCCTGGTTGGCCACTGTGTGAACAGACTGCTGGTCTTGATGGACCTTGGTGTGATTCCGCATGGCTTTTCTTGTGTTCTTTTGACCTACTCATGTTTTCAGATACTCTCTTTCTGCACAACAGAGATGCGCAAAACAGTATAATTTTAGTATAATTTTAGCAAAGATGTCACCCGTTTCCATGGATGTATTTAGTGTACATTTTCTCTAGACTAGTCTATTTTTTTTGGGTGCTCAAACATGATTTATATGAAAACTTTGAGAGGTCAAAGCAGACACACCAAAAATAGTGGTAAATCCCAGGCAGAAAAACTAATGGCTCCTAGGCTTATATGGGCAACAAGGGATTTGATTAAAAAAACATGGCTTCTGAACCATGAAAATTAATCCTCAAACAGAAGTGCCATGCTGTAACGTTTACGTTGGGCATTTTTTCTTGCTTCTCAGAGACTGAAGTATTTGGTACGAAACTCCTGAAAGAGCAGGATCAAAAACCAATACATTTTGAACACATAATCCTGTGACATTGTTGAAAATGCAGACAAGAGCATTGCATGGAAGCCACCTGAATTAGAATTAGATATGACAACAATCCCATCTTCTATGCCTGTTCCACATTTTTGGCTGCTGCTCGGAGAAATGGAAATGTACAACATGATGATTCACATCAAATATTCCCATAACTACACATTGCAAGGGTTAAAGTTCACAGTGGGTTTGCCATTTTTGGCATCAACCCCATCTTGAGTTTTCCCTTCTTCCCTGGTGGTTATGGGAACTCACATCATCATGGTACACATTTTCCTCCCCCACCAGCAGAGACATGTGAGTCAACGTTTCCCTGTCCCTTACCCCCAAGTGGCAGCCAATAGTGTGCAAGAGAAACAGGGATGCAACATGATGAACATGGAGTGAATTGGCCGTGGAAGAAGAAGAGGAAGAAGAAGAGTTGGTTTTTATATGCCAATTTTCTCTACCTTTTAAGGAGAATCAAACCAGTTTACAATCTCCTTCCCTTCCTCTCCCCACAACAGGCACCTTGTGCGGTGAAGCTAAGAGAGCTCGAAGATAACTGTGACTAACCCAAGGTCACCCAACTGGCTTCATGTGTAAATATAAAGGAAAAGCACCGGGTCATTAATGACCCATGGGGTGATGTCACATCCCAACATTTACTAGGCAGACTATGTTTATGGGGTGGTTTGTCGTTGCCTTCTCCAGTCATCTACACATTACCCCAGCAAGCTGGGTGCTCATTTTACTGACCTCGGAAGGATGGAAGGCTGAATGAACCTTGAGCCCGCTACCTGAAACCGACTTCTGTCAGGATTGAACTCAGGTCGTGAGCAGAGATTTTGACTGCAGTCCTGCAGTTTACCACTCTGCACCATGGGGCTCTCGGCTTCATGTGTAGGAGTGGGGAGACCAACCCGGTTCACCAAATTAGATACTGCCGCTCATGTGGTGGAGAGGGGAATCAAACCCGGTTCCCCAAATTAGAGTCTACCGCTCTTAACCACTACACCACTCTGGCTCTCTAGGGGCATTCACTGGGAAAGTTCCTGATGGGACACTGCCCAGAACTACTGGTGACCAGGAGCAAATTGAGCAAGCAGCCCCTGTCGTGCTATTAGCACCATAGTAGCCATTTGGCTCAGACCTGAGCCGTATGATGATGGTATAGACTCATCCATCAGATGAGCTTATGCACATCACCAGCATTGCCACAGCCAGCACTGCAGGGGCCACTTGGCTCACCTTGCCTCAGGGCTGTTTTAATATCCCATTCTGATTATGATATCACATCATGCTTTTACATAACTGTGCATTATGTGTTAGGCTTCAATCCACACATCATTGTGTATTGTACTGTTGTTGAGTTATAGTAATCACTCTCCTCTGGGATAGCCTTGTCCACAAAGGAACACCCATCTGTGAATGGTTATTGGAGTACCACAACGGCACAGTATCCAAGAATGTGTAGATGCAGCCTAGGATAAAGGGCTAGGGTTGCCAACTTCCAGGTACAAGCTGGAAATCTCCTGCTATTACAACTGATCTCCAGCTGATGGAGATCAGTTCCCCTGGAGAAAATAGCTGCGTTGGCAATTGGACTCTATGGCATTGAAGTCCCTCCCCAAACCCCGCCCTCCTCAGGCTCTGCCCAAAAAACCTCCCACCAGTGGCAAAGAGGGACCTGGCTAGTTGGTGGCAATCATGCATTCACATCACAGATAGTTAGAGCTTAAGCTTTCTAGAAGTAAGAATGGAACAAATGTGCATGTAAGATGGACAGACCAACAGTAATTTGTAGAGTTGCTTTGATATTTCTGAATCCATTAGGACTTAAGTTGATAAATATTTGACGTGAGTACAGGCAGCCCTACCCAGACTCCAGCCTTCATCTTTGTGGAGGCCTGTTCTACTCACACCCAGTTGCTGGCTTCTGGCTTCTATACCTCTAAGATATCATCTCCATCAGGTTCTGGTAGCTCAGCAGTGAACTCATTCTCTTTTGGATCAAAAGGAAACTGTCCCAAGGGAACAGAAGCTACTGCCTGCATACCAGGAATATGATGGGTGAAGAAACCTCTTTGAGTTCTTGGGTTGCATTTCCTCTCTCCACCTTCCTTTTCCATAACTCCTCTATTACTTGGCTGATCTGGAGAACCGGGTTTGATTCCCCACTCCTCCACATGAGTGGCAGATGCTAATCTGGTGAACTGGGTTGGTTTTCCCACTCCTGCACCTGAAGACAGCTGGATAACCTTGGGCTAGTCACAGCTCTCTTAGAGCTCTCTCAGCCCCACCTACCTCACAGGGTGTCTGTTGTGGGGAGGGGAAGGAAAGGTTTGATTCTTCCTTAAGTGGCAGAGAAAGTCAGCATATAAAAACCAACTCTTTTTCTTCTTCTTACCTGGTCTTTTATCCTACTGAGCATCATTCCTTTAACGAATAAATCTGTACAAGGTGTAGCCCACAGTCAGAAGAACTGAACAACTTCCTCAACCTAAGAAACAAACAGATTTTCGTTCTGATTTCACTCACTATATCCTTGGATATTGCCAATCGGTCTAACCCATCATCTTTTTTCTGTACAAACGCATTGTGGCCTAGCTCTGGAGGAAATGTGATCTTCCTTTCCTTCTGTTCCTCTGGTCAACAAAATAATGGAGTGTTTGGACCTAAACAGAACGTTGCTACGAGACTATGTCTGATGGCCCAGAGGATTAATATAAAAATAACGTACGAAAAGAATTGGTTTTATTCCAGCCCTATTATGCATTAGCAGAGCTGATTGTGCGGCATCAGATCCTTAAAATGCAATGCAGTTGTTTACAGGAGAGAAATTGCTTATAGCAAAGCCATACACATTTGACAAAATAAACCTTTGATGGGCCTGTTTGCAGTTCTGAAAAGTTTCTGGCTTGTAAACATTGAAACGTGAATCCTTTTATGCCATCTGCAGAATCACTTGTAAATTGATCAGCCAGCTCCACAAGTATGACACTGGCAAAATCTCGTTTCAGACGCTTGCTTCATCCTTGACTGACTCATTTAGCATGACACACATGACACACAAAAGTTCCTAAGCTGTGGTTTGTGGCCAGCAACCAACTGGAGATTGACCAACGACCTTTCTCTATCAGGCCTTGTAAAACATTTGAGCCTGCCATGCAGTTGTTTGACCTTTCAAAACACCATTATACACAATTGCCCACTAGAGGGGTGGGGGCTAACAGGTTTTGGAGGGCAAGTTCCTCAAGGTTGCTATTAATGCATTAGCAAAATGCCACCCAACTAATGAAAATCTGTATGGAGTCGCTGTGTGCATGTGTGTAAGGTGCCGTCAAGTCGCAGCCCACTTATGGCAACCCCTTATGGGGTTTTCATGGCAAGAGATGAACAGAGGTGGTTTGCCAGTGCCTTCCTCTGCATATCAGCCCTGGTCTTCCTTGGTGATCTCCCATCCAAATACTAACCAGGGCTGACCCTGCTTAGCTTCCGAGATCTGACAAGATCGGGCTGTACCATGCTGCCTTCCCTCCTATGGAGTCGCTGTACACCCATGTATATTCCCATCCCTTTGCTTTTTAAATGGAGAATGGAGAATAAAAAATGGAGAATAGAAGAAGTACCAACAATGCATGAATGGCATCAGAAAGTTATGGAGTTGGCTAAGAGTAGCCAAGTTAGTAAATCTATAGAAGATAGCGGGATTTCTGACTTTGATACAGACTGGAAGGTATGGACAATATATATAAATCAGCATTTTATGGATAGAAAAAAGACCTTAGGTTTTAGAACCTAAATCTATGAAACTGTAGACTAAGATGAAAATAACTAAAAAACAATTAAAGTAAAAACAGATAAAATCAAAATTATTCACAATAGAAATTATATATATATATATATATATTGTATGAGGAGAGTTGGAAGTCAGTTTCTATTTTTTTTCCCTTCACTGTCTTTCTTTTTTGTATACTATGTTCTTTTGTATATCTTGATCTATTCTGTAATATTTTGTATACTTCAATAAAACTTTTTTAAAAAAGACAGTGTCAAGCTCCACAAAAAGCATTTGTATATCCAGATCCAAACGGTGTACTGGATCCTGTTATGTACAGGTCCTCCATAAGTAGAGGGAGTGAGTTTTGGAAGCGAAGAAGTATTGGCGCTGGTTCATCTTTGGATGGAAGACCACCAAAGAATACCAGGGTCACTACGCAGAGGCAGGCAATGGCAAACCACTTCTGAACATCACTTCCCTCGAAAACCCCACTGGGTCACCTTAAGTCAGCTGTGACTTGACGGCAAAATAAATTGAAGTTGAAAAAAAGTACCTTTTACTAAAAGAATTTTAGTAAAAGAATGCTTGAACGGCCACTGGTTCATCTTATGTCTTGCCCATGGACACAAAGAGGAAGCCAATGTTTGGCAATCATTTTGACAGTTCCTCGACCTGTTTATGTCTGTTCAAAAGGATGCTTCATTGTATTCCTTCTTAACAGTGCAGAATAGTACAATCAGCTCTTCCTGTAGCCATGGCCGCCATTTTCCCAGCCATGCCACTGGAAGGCTTTTTCGAGTCTTTTAATAATAAATTGGTAATTGTTATTGTTCTATTGTGAACTCGAATAATAGAATCATAGAGTGGGAAGGGACCACCAGGGTCATCTAGCCCAACCCACTGCACAATGCAGGAATTTCACAACTACCTCCCCCCCACACACACACAGTGACCCCTACTCCATGCCCAGAAGATGGCCAAGATGCCCTCCCTCTCATGAACTGCCTCTCATGAACAGCCTAAGGTCACAGAATCAGCATTGCTGACAGATGGCCATCTAGCCTCTGCTTAAAAACCTCCCTGGAAGGAGAGCATACCACCTCCCGAGGAAGCCTGTTCCACTGAGGAACCGCTCTGTTAGAAAATTCTTCCTAATGTCTAGATGGAAACACTTTTGATTTAATTTCAACCCGTTGGTTCTGGTCCGACCTTCTGGGGCAACATAAAACTACTCGGCACTATCCTCTATATGACAGCCCTTCAAGTACTTATTTGAACTCATGTTCTAATGATCCATTGCTACAATCACTGAAGTCCCAGCTTTCTCTTTTTTTTAAGTTATAAGGGGAAATGTGCTGCCTCCCCCCTTCTGCAATGAAAGGGGCTAGAAACTTACTTTAAAAAAAATGGACTTCAGCAGACGTTGCAGTGGACTGATAAACTTCACAACAGAAGTAAAATGTTACTTCATAATTGCTGATTTAAAAGACAAAACACATTCAAAAACTATTCCAGTGGCATGGCCAGTGACAAATGTAGAGGAAATGGTGAAACACAGTGTGGATTCAGCCATAAATAGTTAAATTAGTCCCAAATTGTATACATTAGTGAAAAATAAATCTTCTGATTAAAGAAAAATCCTACCCTTCAGTGTTCATCTAAGTAGTTCTTAGTTGATCTGTTTAGATCTGCAGTATGAACCAAACAGACTAGGTGATTGGCTCACGTCTGACTGATACCTTCAAACATGCTAAGTGTAACTGTCAAACATGTTTGATGTGAAATTTAGAAGAAGAAGAGTTGGTTTTTATACCCCACTTTTCTCTACCTTTAAGGAGTCTCAAAGTGGCTTACAATCACCTTCTCTTCCCCTCTCCACAACAGATACCTTGTGAGCTAGGTGAGGCTGAGAGAGTTCAGAGAGAACTGTGACTGGCCTAAGGTCACAAAGAAGGCTTCATGTGGAGGAGTGGGGAATCCAACCCAGTTCACCAGATTAGAGTACACTGCTCTTAACCACTACACCACTCTGGCTCTTTATGACAACCCTACCGCAGAGTTGAGCATAAATCAGATCAGAGCTTTAGCACAAGAAAAGGATTTTCCTGATTTAAAGGCTCCTGCCTGATGCTACTAATTGCCTTGTAAGGGAAAACAAATAGATGGGGAAATGGGGGAAATGGTAGGGAGAGGGTTAATCATCCCTTCCCCAACATCATGGCCCCAAGTCCCTCCTGCTACTTTTTTATATAAAACTCTCCACAGGAGATCTTGATCGATGATTTTCCATGTCTGTTAGGTTCACAAAAATTTCTCAGAACATAAACACAAGACGATCCAAAAGGATCAGACCAGGGGTCCATCTAATCCAGCATCCTGTCTCACACGATGGACAACCAGTTATGCTGAGTAGTCAACAACAGGGCATAGAGGGCAAGACCTGTCCTAATGTTGTCTCCTGCCACTGGTATTCAGAGGTTCCTTTTAGACACCATGGCTAGTAGCTACTGATAGACCTGTCCTCCATGAATCTGTCTAATCCCTTTTTAAAGCTGTCTATGCTTGTGGTCAGTATTACATCCTCTGGCAGTGAATTCCACATTTTAATCACTTGTTGTGTAAAGAAGTATGTCCTTTTGTTCTTCCTGAATCTACTGCCCATCAACTTCATCGTTGTGTGTGTTAAATGCCATCACGTCACTTCCGACTCATGGCGGCCCTATGAATCAATGTCCTTCAAAATGTCCTCTCACTAACAGCCTTGCACAGGTCTTGCAAACTGAGGGCTATGGCTTCCTTTACTGAGTCAATTCATCTCATGTTGGGTCTTCCTCTTTTCCTGCTGCCTTCAACTTTACCTAGCATGATTGCCTTTTCCAGGGACTCTTGTCTTCTCATAATGTGACCACAGTATGATAGCCTCAGTTTAGTCATTTTAGTTTCGAGGGACAGTTCAGGCTTGATTTGATTTATAACCCACTGATTTGTTCTTTTTCATTGGATACTCCCAAATTCTAGTATTTGGGGAGAGGGACAAAAAGTACTCTCTGTCCACTCTCTCCACCTAATTTTATAAACCTCTATCATGTCCCCCTGCTTAGTCGTCTCTTTTCTAGACTGAAAAGTCCCACACTCTTCAGACTTTCTTCATAGGATGCAACACCTTAATTATCTTGGTTGCCCTCTTCTGTATTTTTTTCCAGTACTGCATATAGTTGCAAACCTCCAGGTGATGGCTGGAGATCTCCTGCTATTACAACTGGTCTCCAGCCAACAGAGATCAGTTCACCTGGAAAAAATGGTCGCTTTGGCAATTGGACTCTATGGCATTGAAGTCCCTCCCCTCTCCAAACCCCATCTTCCTCAGGATCCACCCCCAAAATCTCCAGGTATTTCCAAACCCGGTGCTGGCAATCCTAGTTCTGCAACATCCTTTTCGAGATAACGGTGACCAGAACTGCACACAGTATTCCAATGAATTTTCCCCCTTTCATTTCATTAAGTGAGTTTTCGTTGTAGTTGCTATTGCATAGCTGATGTAATGATATTACCTACTTTGAACTATCATGATAGCATGGATAAGAAATGAAATTAATGAATAGATTGACCTTTGCAAAATATTGGGAGGCATCAGCTGCCCTAGTTAAACAAGAATGGCCCAGTTAATATATTAAGAATGGTTAGATTGACTTCATATAACAAAGAATAGAATTTGTTGCACTCTGATTTATGGATAGCTGTTGTTGGATACAAAAACAGAGGTTTTTTTAATGCAGGACAATGATCTATATTATTTAAAAATGATTAACTGACTGTTGAAGCTATGATTAGGCACTTTGAACTAAGTTGATGGGGTGAGTCATAAATGTATTTAATACCTCGATTGACCTTTGCAAAATATTGGAAGATGTCAGTTGTACCAACTAAACCAGCCTGCCTGGGTAAAATATGTGAACTATTACGTGTGGTAACATTACCGTCATCTACCACAGACTGGGATAGATTTCACACTCTCTGACTTATGGACATCTATCTTTAGTTAAATTAATGGTGATAGTTTAATGAAGCATGATCTCATTAAAATGATGCAGTCATTTGATGCAATATGTTCATTATAGATAAATACATATTAAAAACAAATGATTTCTTACTTTCCGTGGCAGGCAGAGCAACCTTCTGATGACTACCCCATTAAAATAAAATGGCAATGGTCAAAGTTTAAATGTATTGATTTCAGAAGAACAGGCAAGGTTAAGGAAAGGTAAAGGTGCTATGGATTAATCTTTTGTGCTTAATTATTTAATACTGCTCTGACCATATGTAAAGACAGGGGGGAGGGTCCAATATTTAAAAAAAAAGGTGTGTGAGGGTAAAGGGGACTTTATCCTTTCCCTGTAATGTTTCTCAGTCTGGATAAAGAAAATGTACTTATTTTATTTATTTACTTCATTTATACCCCATCTTTCTCCCCAATAGGGACCCAGGAATGTTGCTTACATCATTCTCCTCTCCTCCATTTCTTTCCATTTTATCCTCACAACCCTATGAGGTAGCAGTAGAAAAGAGCAAGAGTCCAGTATCACCTTAAAGACTAACAACGTTTCTGGCAGGGTATGTGCTTTCATGAGCTACAGCTCACATCTTCAGAACTGTGGCTCACGAAAGCTCATACCCTGCCAGAAATGTTGTTAGTCTTTAAGGTGCTACTGGACTCTTGCTCTTTTCTACTGCTACAGGCAGACTGACAAGAGCTACCCTGTGAGATAGGTTAGGCTGACAGTGTGTGACTGGCCTGAGGTCACCTAGCAAGTTTCTATGACAGAGTAGGGGTTTGAATCAGGGCCTCTCAGATCCTACTCTGACACTCTAAACACTACACAGCTCTAGCTCTGAGACAAACAAAATGAGGAATGACTCGAAACAACTTTAATATGACTGACAAGCAACTTAAAACATCTTTTACAGCAGTCTCAAAGTCTTTCTATAGAACAAATTAAGATTGCTCTCCTTCATTGTGAATCCTGAAATGCACAGGAAGAAGAAGAAGAAGAAGAGTTGGTTTTTATATGCCAACTTTCTCTACCACTTAAGGAAGAATCAAACTGGCTTATAATCACCTTCCCTTCCCCTCCCCACAACAGACACCCTGTGAGGTAGGTGGGGCTGAGAGTGTGTGACTAGCCCAAGGTGACCCAGCTGGCTTAATGTGTAGGAATGGGGAAACAAATCCAGTTCACCAGATTAGCATTAAGTGTTCAAGCCCAGTTCTCCAGATCAGAGTCCACCACTCCAGTCCAGTCCAAACCACCGCTCTTAACCACTACACCATGCTGGCAGGCATGCAATATTTTTATAAAATAAAAAATAAATACCTTAGGGAAAGTCCTTAAAGAACCAGTTATTTAACCCTGTTAAATACAAGAGGATGTCTTGAAATTGTAAATTCTATAACTGCATTTCATGCTGCCCACAGTTGAGTGAGCCTGGATTCAGTATCGAAAGTGAGGCAGGCTAGGGAGAAAAGTAGTCACAATGACAGAACATGGGGTGGCAAAGCTGCCTTCATCAATGTGCAATTTTTATTGTAGAAATCAGACCTACACACCCCATGCACAGACTATAGGTGAATACAGAACATGTAGATTTCCCATCACATCTAGTCTGCCCCTCTAACAGCTGTGAAATCTTGTGATAATGGTTGAAGTAGCTCCAAATCTAGAGTGCTTTTGTCCATTCACTGAGCCACAGAGGATTAAGGGTTTTTGTAGTGGTTCTTTTGTAGTGCTGACTTGGCATCCTGAATAATCGCCAAGAAGGCAACCGATCCTCTTCACCAAAGTAGGCAATAGGTAGGATTACCAACCTCAAGGTAGGTCTGGAACTCTTCCACAATTACCTCTGATCTCCAGAATGCAGAGATGTCCCCCTAGAGGAAATGGCAGCTTCAGAGGGTGGTATCTATGCAACACATCCCCAGTGAGCTCCCTCCCCTCACCAAACTCTGCCTTTCCCAGGCACTGCTCTCGAATCTCCAGATATTTCCCAAACCAGAGTTGAGAATCATAGCATCATGAGCCTTGAACTGCTAGTAGGCAGCTGTGTGAAGTAAGCAAGATGGTAGGTGATGTCATCTCAGGGTGACACACTGCCACAAAGCTCCCTGTGGGATTTTGGACCAGTCATTCTCTCTAGTCTTAGCCTGGCTCACAGGGCTGATGTTAGGGTAAAAGGGGAGGCAGAATCATGTATGGTGTTGGTGGAAAGTGGGATACTTACAGGATTTCTCTTAATTCCATTTACCCAGTTTCTCCCTGAAATCCAACAACCGGTTTCTTTTCCTCCTTTTAGGAATTACGAGTTAGTTTTGAATCAATTCTGTTTTGATCAAAAGAGAAATTTGAAGAGTAGAAGGGCAGGAAGGGAAGTTGTACAGAAAATCAGAATTTAATTCTGCAGGTGTTCAGAGGCAGTCAGATGATAGATAGATAGATAGATAGATAGATAGATAGATAGATAGATAGATAGATAGATAGATAGATAGATAGATAGATAGACAGACAGACAGACAGACAGACAGACAGACAGACAGACAGACAGACAGACAGACAGACAGACAGACAGACAGACAGACAGACAGACACCTTGCAGGGTGCAAGAGAGACAATTAACATGGGTTATAAATAGAATTGCCAGCTCTGGGTTGGAAAATACCTAGAGATTTTTGGGGTGGAGCCTGAAGAGGGCAGGCTTTGGGGAAGGGAAAGACTTCAATGCCATAGAGTCCAATTGCCAAAGTGGCCATTTTCTCCAAGTGAACTGATCTATATTGGCTGGAAATCAGTTGTAATAGTGGGATATCTCCAGCTGCTATCTGGAGCTTGACATCCCTAGTTATAAAAAGAGTTTTTGGAACACTGGGAGAGAGTTCTGAAGGAGAAAGGTCAGAATTAATGGAGCCATTTTATAATTGCTTGAGCCGGGACTACTCATTGAGGACAGGAGTTAGCGGGCTCAGTATATCTCCAAGGCTGGCTTCACTGTTCCAGCACACCATGGCTTCTCAGTGATGTTTCTACCCCATCAGTAGCACAGCATATCTCTCATATAAAGAATTAGCAGTATATTTACATTGGCCAGGGCTATTTCTTCCCTAAAACAGGACAATCGCAAGATGATGTTCAGAACATACGCACACCACAATCTTTTCTGTGGGGGATGAGAAAAGAGCAGTTCCACCCACTCTTGTTAAGAGCTTGTATGTTTCCTATTACCGAGTTCTAATATGTTGTTTTCATAAGGAACGGCTGGATATTGAATCATTTGAGAACAAGAGCAAACCAGTAGGCACAAGCAACAGTTTGGATCTAGATGTACAAGAGTTATCAGTTTAAAACAAAACAAAAAAGAAAGAAGAGTCTCATCCTTAGGCACTGTGATACTGGTGTGATCCAACCTAGTTTAAATTTATATTCGTTTGGGAGCAGCATCAAGCCATAACAGCCATATTCATCAAAACTTGATCCAATTTTCTGTCAGATATCAAAGATTCCACGACTTACGGTTCTGATCCAGTGGTGGCATTTTGTTTTCCATAAAAATAGGACCATAATGATTCAGTCCAGATTCGAGAAACAAGCAAACAATCCACTCTAACAAGCCAGGGATGGGGAAATGAGGCATTGTTAAATCCAAAAGCATTAATGATTCAGTTAGATGAAGCACATTTGTCTGAGAAAACACAGTGAAGGAGATACAAGTACAAAGAAGCCAACGGATGGGTTAGGACGGGTAACAGAAGATAATTACTTTGGCAGCAGAAACAAAACTCCTCTGTTAAAGATGGGATGAGTGATTGTTCCTTATTTTAATATTCATTTTTTATAGTTTCTTGATGGCTTTTCATAGATTTGTGGATTTGTTCTATATTCTGTACATGTATGTACATACTGTACATATGTACATGTTCTTTACATGTATGTACAGAACTGAAAAGGCCCTGGTGGATGACCTGGCCTGGGAGATAGACAAGGGAGTTGATTCTCCTGGACCTTTGTTAATGTTATACACATCCTGAAACACTGGACACCATATACAAGGGGTGAGCCATGAGCACATAACTATTTACCTTGTACAAAATATGTCATTGATATGTATAATGCTGATATACTGATGTTCACTTAATGTTGAAAAATGCATACATTTTACGGGTGGGGGGAATTGTGTAACAAAACCCAAAATAGCAAGAATCATGGGTTGATTTCAAACAAGAAAGGAGCAATGTTTTTAAATGTTTTAATGTTAGCTGCCTTGTGGACCCTAATTGGGTGGAAAGGCAGCATAGAAATGTTTTAAATAAATTAAATATATTAAAAATTATATATTAAAAAATATGTGTTGGGGGGTTCAACATTTACATGTTGAATATACCATTATCCATAGTGTGAATGGTTCTCCCATTTCCAGCTGTGTGAGGGAGATTAGGCTGAGAAAGAAAGACTTTCTGAAGATCATCAATGAGTTTCATGGAAGAGTGGGAATTTGAACCCGAGTCTCCCAGAAACAAACAATTCAAAATCATCTAGCAGTACTATTGAAGTGGGTCAGTGCCTTTTGAGTGACTATGCTCTTAGAATGGATCCCTTCCTGAGAAGTGGTATGTTATCTTATTCAGATAGTCACCTACTAAGCAGGACTCAACTACTTTACTCATTTAAAAAGTAAGTCTTTTTATTGATGTACTCCAATGTAATTGTGTATACTGTGTATATGCAAGTATTACAAAGTCTTAATATTCAGTAACAATGTATACAGTAAAGCAAGCAAATTCTACATACTATTCAGTTTTAAAATCCAACACTTAAAATATAACAGTCAAATAAGTCTGATTTAGTTCAAAGTATCTAATTCACACTCTAGAATAATATATTTGTAAAGCCATACATACCAACTGCCTCTTCTGAGACCCTCTGAGAGAGGTCTGAAATTCTAGCCCTCTCCCTGCCTGTATTTATACTGTTTCAGTCACCTACAATGAGGTTGACTTTGAATGACATTCTCGTTTTTACTGCACATGCTTAGTGGCCTCCCATTGCATTGCCAAATAAGGACTTCCTCTTCCAGGAGGCTATTTTGCTAAACTATAAACAATCAGTTTTAAGCTTTATCATCACTCTATATAATCAATTTTAGTATCATTCTCATCTCCAGGAAAAAAGGTTAAGATTAAACCCATTCATTAAATTCTAGCATCTTGTTTTCAAGGTTAAATCATAAAATACAATTATTACATCATTACAACATCACATATCCTTGAATATAGCGGGTGTAGAGCATTTCTGCAGATAGTGGGTGAAGTGGGTGAAGAAGTCATTGGAAGGTAGGACTCTAACACTTAGTTTCTGCATTCCAATAGTTATATAAGGAGTTACATAAGGAGTGGCTAACAGTTTCTCATTAACAACATTAGCTAACCGTTTCTCATAGGGAAAAGTCTTAGAAAAAATAAACAGAATGTGTTGCTAGAAAATTACTGAAGCCTTTGACAGAGAAATAGAAGCTGAAGCCTCTGGCAAAGAATATTTTCCTTCCTTTTAAAAGGAAATTAAACCTCTGCTATATATCTTTTGCAGTTTGTATGTGTAGTTGTGTTATATTCTGAATAATTCTGCATATGTACAACATTAATACCATGTTCATGTGCTCCAATATGTCAAAGTCTGTAACACTATGTAGACAGGGGAACACTGATGGACAAATGGAACTGCTACACTCCCATTCCAGGAACCTTTCTCCTCCACTGAAGTGAATGGAAGAGCCTCCTCAAACATGATCTGCTTATGTGCTTGGAAATGTACCTGCCTATGATTTTGAGGGGAAGGAAGGCAGCATGACATAGCCCGAGCTCGTCAGATCTCAGAAGCGAAGCAGGGTCGGTACTTGGAAGGGAGACCACCAAGAAAGACTCTCCGGAGGAGGGCGCTAGCAAACCACCTCTGCTTCTCACTTCCCTTGAAAGCCCCTTGCTGGGGTTGCCGTAAGTTGGCAGTGACTTCATGGAACTTTACACGCACACGCCCACGCATGCTTTGGGGGCGTTTGTAAAGTTTACTGACAGATGTTAGTCTTAAATCATGGAGACATTACTAGCAGCGTTACTTCACTGGGTTGCAGAGAGGTTCACTACTGTCCTTTTCTCTAGTCTGCTGTCATAATGATGTTCTTTGAGTTCATCATTAGAGACTTCCTGTTTGCCACTGTGCAAAGAAGCCTAAAAACGCAATCAAATCTCTGCCTCCGTTTGCCTTTGTGTTCTTGATAAAATGATGAACAGCACCTTATGAATTTGGAGTGGGAAATCTTATTTGGCTTTTATTCTCTTACCTTAGGGCAGGCATTAATGCGATTTACAAGCAGCTCTTTTCTTCCAACAGGAAATAGTGTGTCCCCACCCCCCTAATGTACAACATGTACAACAAAACCTGGACCTTTGGTGTTGTCTGTTCCACTCCAACCCACCTTCTTGGCAGGGCAGAAACCTGGGATCTACCACATCAACTGAAGTGTGTGTGTGTGCAAAGTATGCTTGGAGAAGTAAACAGGGGTGGTAGAATGGCCCTAACATAGCATTGCTGAGTCACACAGGAAGATCGGTGGAGATCTACCACTTGTGCCCATGATGGGGTTCATGTATGGTTGCCAACTACAGTTTGGGAAATTCCTGGATATTTGGGAGTGAAACCTGGCATTTTCTCCAGGAGAACTGATCTCTGTAGTCTGGAGATCACTTGTTTTTTCCAGGAGATCTCTAGGTCCCACCTGGAGGTTGGCAACCCTAGGTCCATGCCCTGTGGTTACTCTCAGGCCTTTATTTAAGACTTCATGGACAGGAGTGTACAATCTTTTTGTGAACAGAAATTTTGGAAGTAATCCTGCAAGAAACATTTCCCGAAGGGTTGTCTTATTAACGTGAATAGAACTTTTTTCCCCTGTAAAATCACAGCCAACTTATGGCGACCCCGTAGAGCTTTCAAGGCAAAGGACATGCCAAGGTGGTTTGCCATTGCCTGCCTCTGTGTAGTGATCCTGGTATTCCTTGGTGGTCTCCCGTCCAAATACTTGCCAGGGCTGACCCTGCTTATCTTCTGAGATCTGATGAGATTGGGCTAGCCTGGGCCATCCAGGTCAGGGCATGTGAATGGAACTACACCAAGCTAAATGGTTTGCGCCTTTTAAAATCTAGTAGAACTGAACCACTGTCAGGAGCAAGCCAGGAGGATGGTATGCGGTAGTGCGATTGTGCTGCTGTCAGGTGCTTTTGTGCTGTTCTGTCCAAGGCCAGTCTGTGCCCCGTGTTTAGTCTTCATAGATTCCCATACTGTGTGAATCGCCAAGTGCTCCTTCCTGCCTCTGGGAGGGGGGTTGCCTAGGTTACCAGTTATCTCCTTTTGCTTTCCCATATATGCTGTGCACCTTGCCTTTGCCCCGTACTAGTGTCCTTTTGAATATGGCTTCTGAAACCTGTCGATTCTAACCAATAAAACTGCTTTCGTGGATTTGCTGTCTGCTGAAATCTGTTTATGGGTTCGCTGCAGGGCTAGAGCTTACATTCACACAAATATGTTTGTATTCTTGGAAGATACATCCCACTCTTGGGGAACCATTTCATACATGCATTGGGGATCCTGTACACACTGCCAACCTCCAGGTGGTAGCTGGCGATCCCATGGGATTACAACTGATCTCCAGGTGACAGAGATCAGTTCCCCTGGAGAAAATGGCCATTTTGGAAGGTGGACTCTATGGCATTACACCCCACTGAAGTCTCTCCCCACCCCAAACCCCGCTCTCCCCAGTCTCCATCCCCCAAAATCTCCAGGCGTTTTTCAGCCCAGAGCTGACAACCCTATAAACATCCCCTCTGCCTCTGTAACACATCAAGGTGAAATCGGCTTTAGGTGGACAGATTTGTATGTACGTTAGGGCTGTTGGAAAAAAATCGGTACAATTCGGATCCGGCAAAATCCGGCCTGTTTTGATCCGGGAAACGCCGAAGTCCGAACCCCCCCACTTTGGTTCCATAGAATTAGGCACGAGTTTTGAGTTCGGGAACAAAATTCGGCTGAATTCCCAGGAAAGCGGGCGGGTGGCTCTTTGAACTGCTCCACGCTGCCATGGCTTTAAACTGCTCTGCGCTGCCAGCCCAAGCAGCTGAGAGCAGTTTAAACACCCCCACCCCCCTTCCAGGGAGTCCCTGGAAGGGGAGTATTTAAACTGCTCTGCCGCTGCCTGGGCAGGCATTGCGGAGCAGTTTAAAGACCCCCCCTGGACTCCCCGCTTGTCAGCTGGGCAGCGGGACTACCCAACTGACAAGCGGGGAGTCCCGGGAAGGGGAGTCCCAGGAAGGGGGGGTTTAAACTGCTCCGCGTTGCCTGCCCTGCCAGCGCAGAGCAGTTTAACCCCCCCAGCCCAGCCTGATGACCAGCTGATGGGCGGAAGTCAGGCCGGGACGGGGGCTGAGGTTGCTGCTGTGCCCCACCTGTCGGGTGTGGCCCTGCCAGGCTGCCCTACCCGCTCGCCAGCTTCTGGTGCGCTTACCCAGCGGCGGGGCAGCGGCACCTCTCTGGACCCCTTCCCCGGTAAGTGGGGGTTAGGGGGCTCCTTCCCCCAGTCCCGCGGTTGCTGTTGGGGCCGGGGCTGGGAGTCCCAGGAAGGGGGGCGGGGGGTTTAAACTGCTCTGTGCTGCCTGCCCAGGCAGCGAGGAGCAGTTTAAGGACCCCTGCCCGGTTTCCTGGGAGTCCCAGGAAAGCAGGCAGGGCGGTCTTTAAAGGCGGGAAAAGGCAGGTTCGGGAACGCCGAACCTGATTAATTTTTCCGGCAATCGCCGGAATTCGCCAAATTCGGAGCGTCCTTTTCATGCCTTTTTTTTAGTTCGGTTCCATCCGAACTGAAAACCTCCGAATCGGGGGAAATTCGGCTGTTTGTTCGGTTCAGACGAACCGAATCAACAGCCCTAATGTACATATGCTTGACTTCTACATCCCTTCCTCCTTTTTGAGGCAGAGTTGCCAACATCCTGATGGGGTGTGAATTTACGCATGGGAGATTTTGCCTTGGATTTGCCGCACTCTGGATTCACATTTTCCCCAGCCAAATTCTCTAAACTCTGCATGGGGGTGGGGCTTATTGTTGAGTTCTGAGAATTTGGATGAGGAAAATGTGCAAATCCAAGGCAAAACCTCCCATGCATAAATGGCCAATATTCTGTTACACTTCAGACAGTGGAAAGGGAGCCCCCTGGAGTAGACAGTACTGACTTTGATGGACCAAGGGTCTGATTCAGTAGAAGGCAGCTTCATTTTAGTGGAAGGGCCGTAGCTCAGTGGTAGAGCATCTGCTTTGCATGCAGAAGGTCCCGGGTTCAATCCCCGGCATCTCCAGTTAAAATGGACTAGGCAAGTAGGTGATGTGAAAGACCTCAGCCTGAGACCCTGGAGAGCTGCTGCCGGTCTGAGTAGACAATACTGACATTGATGGACTGAGGGTCTGATTCAGTATAAGGCAGCTTCATATTAACTTTTGTCCCCCACACACACACACTTAAAACATTCCATCTATGTAGAAAACTAGCATACCAGGTCACATGGTTTAGTGTAGCTCTCACTCTCACAAGTTAGTGCGGTACATCGGGCAAGCAGCCAAAATATCCTCACCATGATCACCTGCAGGGGTACAGCCCAGAATTTTACCATCTCAAGAGTACACTGTTTAGGCCTGGCATACACACTCAGCATACTGAGGTAGGGATGAAATGGTAGAGTTCTGAGATAATAGAATGGACCATACAGGGTTGCCAGGTCACCCCAGGTCACCGGCAGGGGATGGGGCGGCAGGGTTACCAGATCCAGGTTGGGAAATTCCTGGAAATTTGGGGATGGAGCCTGGGGAGGACAGGGACCTCAGTGGGGTACAATGCCATAGAGTCAACCCTCCAAAGCATCCAGGGAACTTATTTCTGTAGTCTGGAGATGAGCTGTAATTCCCACCTGGACCCTGGCATCCCTGGGACCATAACACTGAAGTGAACACAAGCACATAATTTGAATGAGTAAGTTGGTCCACAAATAAGAGCACACACTTTTTGTAAAAACACAGACATCTTTTGTGTAGTTTAGTTCTATTGGCTTCAGGAAGAGATGAGCCATTCAGTACGATGTAGTTCTATTCACTTTTTTTTTAAAGTTGACTTTTACTTTATTTATGTCCCACCTTTCTCTCAGCGATTCAAGGCAAAAATCAAAAACTACAGTAGGGTTGCCAGCCCAGTGCTGACAACCAGCAGGAGAACAGGGTGGGGCAGAGACCTGGTGAAACAGAGTTGCATGATGCCACAACATCACTTCCAGTTAGGGTGACCAGGTCCCTCTTCACCCCCAGCAGGAGGTTTTTGGGGCAGAGCCTGAGGAGGGCGGGGTTTGGGGAGGGGAGGGACTTCAGTGCCATAGAGTCCAATTGCCAAAGCAGCCATTTTCTCCAGGTGAACTGATCTTTATCTGCTGGAGAGCAGTTGTAATAGCAGGAGATCTCCAGCTAGCACCTGGAGGTTTGCAACCCTACTTCTGGTTGTGTAACCAGAAGTGGTGTCACATGATGCTCTAGGAGTTCCCTGACATTCTATGTTACAAACTGGAAGTGACCTTGTTGTGGTGCCAGTGGGGTGCCGTGGTTAAGAGTGGTGGTTTGGAGCGGTGGAGTCTGACCTGGAGAACTGGGTTTGATTCCCCACTCCTACACATGAGCAGTGGAGGCTAATCTGGTGAACTGGATTTGTTTCCCCACTCCTACACATGAAGCCAGCTGGGTGACCTTGGTTTAGGTCACAGCTCTGTTAGAGCTCTCTCGGTCCCACCTACGTCACAGGGTTTCTGTTGTGGGGAGGGGAAGGGAAGGTGATTGTAAGCCGGTTTTGAGTCTCCCTTAAGTGGTATCGGTATATAAAAACCAACTCTTGTTGTTGTTGCTGTTGCCCCCACCCCCAATTTGTCCCCTTGACACTTCATTGAACACGGGGGGGGGGGATAAGCAGTGCTGGCAGGGATCTCCCACTTCTAGCAGGCATCTGGCAACCCTTGAAGACAGTGTAAGCACAGAACAGTGGTGGGGAAATAAACCAGCATAGTGCATTTGTATGTAATACAAAACTATAGTTTAGAGTAGCAGTAGTGGTTAATCAACCAGATTCACCACCTGGTTTGGGGCAATCCAAACCAAACATAGTTAATGTGGTCACGTAGGCTCAGATGATCATATAACTATGGTTTGTTTATTAATCCACAGTTTTATGTTCAGTTCTGTGAAAGCAGGCACATGACCTCTTCATCACCTACTATATGATATATTTAATTGGAGGTTCCATTAGGACAGAGCTTACTACCTTCTGCATAGAAAATATAAGCTATACCACTGAACTGCAGCTCTTATCTTGTTATTACAAAGTATTGGGGGAGATTCTGTTATTTTAAAGACTGGTGCTGGTTATTGCATTGGTGATAGAGAAGTTGTCAACCAACTGTGGTAGGCATTTCCTATTGTGAAGGCCAAGATTTATCCTTTATGTTCATTTCTTGGTCTTATCCTTTGCTGGAATTGCAACCTTTATTTCACGTGGGGGGGGGGGACACAGACTCTATGGCATTTTCCCCCTCGAGGCAGCTGTTTGGCCTTGCTAGAATACTGAACAAAAGGTAGAACAAGCTGATAAATGCTTCAGAATGTGAAACACGATTTGTCTCAGTAAAGATCAAGTAAAGGGGAGGAATAATCTGAGGCTGTTTATTCAAAATACACTTCAGGTAATGAATGCATTAAAAAACCTAAGGGCTATGCATCATAATCATGAGTCACCTTAAGTTGGCTCTTATCGATCCAATTGTAAATAATTTGTGACAGCACAAATCTGCCATCTTCATTATCTGCCTTCAAATGCCGTATGGTATATATCTGTGTCAGCTGTACAAAGGAAATTGGCCAAACCAGAAACGTCTGTCAATGCAATGTTTGCTTAACAGACTGGATGAGTCCTGGTCTACAAACGCCACAGCAAAATGAAGTGAGAAATGCATGGCCACAACATAAGGTTGCCCACCCCACGTTGGGAAATTCCTGGAGATGTGGGGGCAGGTCCTAGGGCTGCGGGGTTTGAGGAGAAGAAGGAGCTCAGTGGGGTATAATGCTATACATTCCACCTTCCAAAGCAGAAATTTGCTCCAGGGGAACGGATCTATGTCTTCTGAAGATCAGTGGTAATTCTGGGAGATCTCCAGGTGGAGCCAAGAGATTGCCAGCCCTACCACACTAGGATGTAGGGTTGCCAAGTGCCAGGTGGTGGCGGACAAACCCCCGCCAATCCACCTGGCTGCCCGCTGACCTGCTGAGGGTCGGCTGGCAACACGTGCATGCGCGCCTGCCTATGGTGCCATGTCACTTCTGGTCGTAATCCAGAAGCGCATCATCACAAGGGGCCTATACCACTCAAACTGGGAGTGTGATTGGTAAATGGCCCCTTGCAATACGTTTTACACCCGGAAGTGCCGCATCGCAACAGGCCTTTTACCACTCAAACTCCCGTTGTGATGCGGCACTTCCGGGTCTAAACCTGAAGTGAAGTGATCGCGTTGGTGTGCCTGCGTGATCTCCCCCCCCCACACACACACCAGAAAAACCTCCTGCCAGATGAAAAGAGGGACCTGGTAAGCCTACTAGGATGTGATGAAGTGATTATGTGTGTTGAATTTGTAGTGTGAGTTGATTTTTTTCATGTATACTGTATGTTAGACAGGGTCAAGGAAAATGCTAACCAGTTTCCAGAGTGTACAGGAAAGGCTTACCTGGCACTGTCACTTTGTGTTTGTTATGCAGCCTCAAGCAGATGTCTGGAGAGGTACTAGGTGGAGGTCTCGTTCCATTACAAGTGATCTCCAGCCGATAGAGATCAGTTCACCAGGAGAAACTGGCCGCTTTGGCAGTTGAACTCTATGGCATTGAAGTCCCTCCCTTCCCCAAACGCCACCTTCCTCATGCTCCACCCCAAAAACCTCCTGCCGGTGGCAAAGAGGGACCTGGCAATCCTAGCCATTAAATTGGTTTCCACTTGTAGCAACCCTATGAATTAATGACCTCCAAAATATCCTATCATTAACAGTCTCACTCAGGTCTTGCACACTAAAAGCCGTTGTTTCCTTTATCGAATTAGTACTTCTCATATTGGGTCTTCCTCTTTTCCTGCTGCCTTCGGCTTTTCCTAGCATTATTGCCTTTTCCAGTGAGTCTCATCTTCTCATGATGTGACCAAAGTACCATAGCCTCAATTTAGTCATTTTAGCTTCTAGGGAGTATTCAGGCTTGATTTGATCTAAACCCCACTTATTCATATGTTACATGACCAAACATCAAGTCTTACAGGACTGAAAGCCTCTGGTTGATTCCATTTTGTCTGATCCATAAAATGAGCAAAAATGAAAAATATGCAGGTGTTGATGCAAATATGTTACTAGGAGTGGTGAGTACAGATCAACATCTCCATATCTTGGTGTATTTGCACCCTCTGGTGGTAAGATATGGTTGAATAGATTGTACCACTTCAAATCAGGGCTCAACGAAGCATAATATCTCAGGCCCAGTCACTAGGGTTGCCAGGTCCCTCTTCGCCACCGGCAGGAGGTTTTGGGGGCAGAGTCCAATTGCCAAAGCGGCCATTTTCTCCAGGTTAACTGATCTCTGTCGGCTGGAGAGCAGTTGTAATAGTGGGAGCTTTCCAACTGGTACCTGGAGGTTGCCAACCCTAGGATTTGACCACCACGTTCTGTGGCAGGTGTAGACCAGACCTCAGAGAGAAAAGCAGGTACATTTGAAGTATTTACCCAATTCTTAACAGGTATTCTCAGAAATGAATGCACATACCTCACATGTATATCCAGCTTGTGCATCTGCCCAACATAAATGTGTCTTTTTGAGATTGGAAAAGGATCACTGTACTTTTAAGTGTTGCATAGAAATGGGAATTTCTCACTGATGTATCTCAAGGAACACTTATCGCAATTCCCTTTTCATGCTTACCTGGTACCGGTACAGGTTATCCTTTATATCCACTTATCCTACCGATTATGACCACAAAAGATTAATCTTGCAAATAACTCTGGATTAACTAATGAATCTTGATTAAATGAGCTGCCATTTCTCTGCATGGCAGTTGCGTAGGAATTTCCAGAAACATTGTGGTAAAAAACAGAACTTCTTACCAAGAGGGGCATAACCTTTCTTTTTCCATCCAGCCCATGTCAGTTTTCTGATTTGGGTTTTCAGTGAACAAGGACATTCACTTCATTTTTTAAGATTCTTATGATTACACGTAAGAATTTCACTACCACAATGGCTGTCTTCCTTACCATTCTAATAACTGAGGCATTGCATTATTAAGGAAACATTTCAAACGAATTGTAAGGAGAACCAGGGGAGAAGAAACCTTACATGAGTTTATACTACAAGCTTTATAAAAATTCCCCAGCCACTTAGTGAAACATTCTTGGTCGCCCTGTGGGACGTATTGCCTGGAAAAGAACTTCTGGATGCAATAAAACTATATTTGGTTTGACTAAATAGATAGGACATGACAAACAAACGAAGAGCGTTCTAAGACCTAAGCAGGGTTCATGAGAGGCCCATTTCGGAGGGCTGGAAACCCTCTAGTTGCCCTCTGTGTTAACCATGAGGTGGCACCTTCTGTTACTAGGGTTGCCAACCTCCAGGTACTAGCTGGAGATCTCCTGCTATTACAACTGATCTCCAGCCAATAGAGATCAGTTCCCCTGGAGAAAATGTCCCCATTAGCAATTGGACTCTATGGCATTGAAGTTCGTCCTCTGCCCAAACCCCTCCCTCCTCAGGCTCTGCCCCAAAAACCTCCTGCCGGTGGCGAAGAAGGACCTGGCAACCCTATCTGTTACACAACGGAGCATAAGAAGTTAAGAAGAGCCCAGCCGTATAGTTAGTTATAGTGACCATACTTAGGGGGGTGAGGTGGGGTCAGCAAACACAAACCCACTCCCCCTTTACGTGAACTTTCTGCAGTTCTCTTTAATCCATAGTAATAAATGAATGATAAATTGGACACTGGATTCTGTTCCTCGTTTGTTTGTTTTCTCCTGAGCGAAAGCAGCCATTTATAGAAATCACAGGCTGAAAGTCATACCACATTCTGACCTTTTTTTCTTTTGGGAGATGGCATGCTTGGATGGAATCGCAACATGCGCCCTACCCAGTGATTATAGTGTAGGAGTCAGAGAACTAAAACTCGGGGTGATGTACACATGTGACAGGCAATGCAATCCTAAACAGAGCTACCCCTATGTCTACATCCATTGAGGAGAATGAGCTTTGAAGGGTGTCAGTCTGTTTAGGATGGCTCTGGTTGGCATCTTTTCTGGGTTTCGCTACTGCTAGTTTCCTTTTTTTAGGATCAAAGCGTACCCATCCCTTGCAACGGAGGAAACATCATTTTCCAGCAAAGCATTTAATTAATAGTTCCAGGCAAATGAGTAGGCCTGGCATGGAAAGTAAACACAGGTTTTCAGTAAGGGGTTTGTGCCAGTGTGAAGAACCTTGCCAGTTCTTTTCTTGGCTTCTTGATAATTCCAAAGGGCCAAGGAGAGATGTTAGGATTTGGATGTTCAGAATACTTGGCTATAAAGGGGAGCAAATACAACGAGCAGATGTGAAACAGGACCTTTGTCAAGCGCTCAAGCATAGCCTATCAAGGATTGGAAAGGCAGCTGTACAAAATTTATAGGCTTGGTCAGGCTATAAAAACAGTAAATTTGTCCAGTCTTTCGTCTTTTAAAAGTTAGTTCATTTTCCCAACTCTGTTTTTACTTCCATTATGCCACAAAGTAACAAAGTTCTTTGTTTAAAGCACACTTGGAATCACTTGGACTCTAAATAAGGAAATTGATTACAGCACACAGTGTGGTAATAATGGTAAGGACTGACTGCATTGCAGTTAAGGTTGCCAGCTCTGGGTTGGGAAATACCTGGAGATTTTTGGGGCGGAGCCTGAGGAGGGCGGGGTTTGGGGAGGGGAGGGACTTCAATGCCATAGAGTTCAATTGCCAAAGCGGCGATTTTCTCCAGGTGAACTGATCTCTATCAGCTGGAGATAGGGTTGCCAGGTCCCTCTTCACCACTGGCGGGAGGTTTTTGGGGCGGAGCCTGAAGAGGGCAAGGGTTGGGGAGGGTAGGGACTTCAATGCCATAGAGTCCAATGGCCAAAGCAGCCATTTTCTCCAGGGGAACTGATCTCTATCGGCTGGAGATCAGCTGTAATAGCGGGAGATCTCCAGCTACTACCTGGAGGTTGGCAACCGTAACCGGAGATCAGTTGTAATAGCAGGAGATCTCCAGCTTGCTGGGCCATACTTGACACAGCCATGTCCAAGTCCATACTTGGCAGAGAGTTCAGCTAACTTGGATGGGAAGGATTGCGGTGATGAAGATGATGATATTACCTAGAATGTTGTTTCTATTCCAAAATTTGCCAATTATTAAGGGCATAAATTTTTTTGAAAGGTGGAAGAAAGATCTAGTGAAATTTATTTTGGCAGGTAAGAAACATAGAATTGCATATACAAATTTGACTGATGCAAAAGAATGAGAAGGTGTGGCATTACCGGATTTAAGGTTTTATTATGAAGCAGCTGGGTTTACCTGGCTAAAAGATTGGATCAAACTAAAGAATCACAAAATGTTAGAATTAGAAGGGACCAATTTGAGATTTGGTTGGCATGCTTACTTATGGTACAATAAAGAAACGGTACATCAAAGATTTCAGTCGACATATAATAAGGTCAAATTTGCTGGATATATGGATGAGATATAAGAGAGGGGTGGAGTTGAAAACTCCTTTATGGTTACGCCCTCTGGAGGCGATATCAAGATGGAAATCAATTATTAATAGTGAAATAAGATCAATGGTATCAATGACTGGTTTAAATATCGTCAACTTTACGACCTATATATAAAAGTTAAACAAGCTTGATTCTCTAATAGAAGTTCAGAATTAGAAAACATACTAGATAAGGGAAATAAAACTTTAATTTCTAGATTGTACAAATATATTTTAGAGTACAATCTAGAAGACAACAGAATAAAACCAGTAATGATATCTTGGGCTAAAGACCTGGGGAGAAATATAGAATTAGAGAGGTGGGAACAACTTTGGATAAAAGTATTCAAATTTACAATTGCAGGAAGTATATGAGAAAATATGTATAAAATATTCTATAGAACTTATATAACGCCTGTGATAGTAGCAAGAATAGATAAGTCAAAAGGAGGAGAGTGCTGGAGATGTAAAGAACAAACGGGTACATTCTTTCATGTTTGGTGGACATGTCAGATTGTACAAAACTTTTGGACGAGTGTATTAAGGGAGACAAATAAAATGTTAAATATGAAGGTTAAAAAGTCCCCCTAAATGTGTTTACTGGGACTATTCAAAGCAGAAGTAAAACGAGAGGACAAAGAAAGTTGTCAATATAGTTATGCAGCAGCGAGATTAACAATAGCTAAAACTTGGAAGGGAGATAAAGATTTATCAAGACAGATTGTAGAGAGAAATTTATTGATTATATACAGATGGCCAAATTGACTAATGGGATACAAGGTAAAAGTAATGAAGATTTTGAAAATAAATGGAAATTGGCATTTGTATATATACAGAGAAAGACTTCAAAATAGACTTCAAAATAGCAGCAAGGGGAGTATATTGTGTAAAAGACAACATAGGTAAACAAAGATCAACGAAGAAAGCCAGAAAGTACATCACGGAAGTCACACAGGGGTGAAGGAGGGGGAGACACATGGGTAAGGAAAAGGGAACTTTATTTTTTTTGGGGGGGGGTCTTGATTTGATTGACACGGTTGTTTGTTTTTGTTGTGTTTATAGTTATTATTCTGTAAATATTTGAAAAAATAAAATAAATACTTGAAAACAAAGACACTCAAGTGTTTGTTATTGCACTAATTCTAGCTTTTATAGCTCTAAAAGCTCAGCCAAGGAAATTATACATAGTTCTCTGATGACATCGATGCCTGAGCTTGTGTTAATACACAAACTGCACACTGTGGTCTGACTCATGCTGGGGCAAGATCAGTCTTCGGTGGAGTGCTTGAGTACAAAATCTGGCAATGAGCTGCTTCTCATAAAAACATTTCAGCTCTCTCGTGGTGCAGGCTCCTGGATTTTAATGCCTCTCTGATTTGAAAGAAAATAACTCTGTGCCAAGCACAGGACACCCTGGCCTGGATAGCCCAGGCTACCCTGCTCTCCTCAGATCTCAGAAGCTGAACAGGGTAGGCCCTGTTTACTATTTGGATGGGAGACCACCAGGGAAGTCCAAGGCCACTACTCAGAGGTAGGCAGTGGCAAACTAACATCCTTTGAATGACTCTTGCCTTGAAAATCCTACAGGGTTGCCACAAGTCAGAAAGTCAGCTTTCTACTACCACGCCCAATGCACAAACACACACACACTCCATGATAGGGTTGCCAACCTTCAGGTGGTTGAGATGTATTAACTAGCCGTCCATACATATCTGGAGGGTACATTCCCTTAACTTCCAATTGACTCTATAAGCACACGGAAGAAGCTAACACTTGAGAAAATTCTTCATGAAATGGGAATTTACCGGAAGCCCATGGCGCATATCATCCTTGCTCCGTTGCTTTTTGTATAATCATTTTGTATGGAATTTTATGAATTGTGTACGTGAGCGTTCGTGCCTATAGTAACACTTTAACGCCTTGCGTTTGTCTACTCTCTGGACTTTCGTCCTTTTTGCAACTGCGGTTGTCATTTTGAGGCTTGTCCTCATAATATGTATATTTTTTCATGAGCATTCACTGTTGTGATGTTTTATTGCCTTTAATTAGGCTTTTTTTGTAGTGCTGTTCTTTCCGTTTCTTCAACCTTCAGGTGGTGGCAGGAGATCTCCCACTATCACAACTGATCTCCAGCCAATAGAGATCAGCAACCCTGGAGAAAATGGCCGCTTTGGCAATTGGACTCTGTGGCACTGAAGTCCCTCCAATCTCCAAACCCTGCCCTCCTCAGGCTCTGCCCCCAAAATCTCCAGGTATTTCCCAGCTTGGAGCTGGTAACCCTACTCCTTGAAAATGTTATGGGAATGAGATTTTGCTTCAAACAGCCCCCCAACTGGAAGAGACAGTAGGCCTAAACAGACAACCAAATCTGGGTATAATCAATGCAAGGAAAGGGGAAGAGGATTGTACCCCTGGCTTCACCCTGGCTTCACCCTGGCTTTCAAATGTTGATTGATTCTTCTGCACAGAAATTTAAGTGGCAGTGGCAGGCAGGTACAATCCTGCTCATTCCTTCTACCCTTTGATTCCAGAGGAAGGATGAGGGGAAAGGCAGTAAAAGGACACAGGGTCTGTACCCCAGAAAACAATATTTCAAGTGGAACTCTGAGGATGTAGATGTGTGAACATGTGTATAAAACCAAGTTAACAACTTTGAAAGAAGGCAACAAGAATAGCCTGTCTGTAGATGACACAATGAACTCTCTGAAAAGCAAAATGAATACATGAACACACAGCTTCCCTATCCTGGCCTCCTCTCTTGACCGCCTCACACCCCTACAAATGATTTATGGAAGAAGCAAAAAGGCGGCCACAGTGACCTCATTAGCTAAGCTTTCTTCCATTTCAGTGGGCTTTCAAAGAAGTGAGCCTCCCACATCCATCCTGGGCTGTGAAGGTAAGGATTGTCCCACACATAGGCTAGAATTTCTCACTCAGCTCTATGAAGCAGAGCCTAATCGGACACGGCATACTTAAGAAAAATAATGGTTTGGTTTGGTTCAGACAGAATCCAGAACTCTTGCTGACTCACAGATCTTAAATCATAATAGATCCTGTCAGAAACGTAGAGGAGTCGATGTATCTTTGTCAGCCAGAGTTCATATCCTTTGAGATGGCACATTGTTTTCATTCTCTGTGACTCAGCTACTACTGAGACAATATGGCGAAGAAGAAGAAAAAGAAGAAGAAGGAGAAGGAGGAGGAGGAGGAGGAGGAGAAGGAGGAGGAGGAGGAGAAGAAGAAGAAGAAGAAGAAGAAGAAGAAGAGTTGGTTTTTATATGCCGACTTTCTCTACCACTTAAGGGAGAATCAAACCGGCTTACAATCACCTTCCCTTCCCCTCCCCACAACAGACACCCTGTGAGGTAGGTGATACTGAGAGAACGTGACTTGCCCAAGGTCACCCAGCTGGCTTTGTGTGTAAGAGTGGGGAAACAAATCCAGTTCACCAGATTAGTGTTCGCTGCTCATGTGGTGGAGCGGGGAATCAAACCCGGTTCTCCAGATCAGACTCCACCACTCCAAACCACCGCTCTTAACCACTACACCACGCTGGCTCATTCTTCCGTCTGGCTAACCATTCTTCCATCTGGCTCAGGGAGATGTGATACGGCAGCCAGAGGCTTCCAGTGAGCTGAGGTAATGACCATTCTAAGGTATGAGAAGGTTTCTTTCTGAGCCACAGTTAAAAGAATAAAAGAAAAATGAAATAAATCCAGGGATGTATCCCTACCATTTCTAGACCAGGGATCTCCAGCCTTTTTGAGCTTGGGGCTACCTTTGGAATCCTGGCACAGGATAGAGGGCACAACATGCTGATTCCATGAATTGGAAATCGGAGGAAGGTCTCAACAAAGAAGAATGGAAGAATAAATTGGCAGAATATGCTGCCAGGGTGAAACTAATTTAGTAAACAAAAGACCTAGAGAACAATTGTTTCTAAACTGGAGGCTTTATTATGTTTATGTGAAAACAGCATAAGTTATGAGGAGCTCAATATGGATAATATTAAAAATGTGTTTTAATGGTATTTTTGTTTAGTATAACAAATATATAGAAATAGAGAATAACTATACCACATTTTAGAATGTTAGAGGTTACATTGGGATAAAAGACATATTTCCACCCTGTGTATATACTTTTGCTTCTATATAATTGAACAGTAGATGCAATCTTTTTGATGCATTATTGTAATCCCCTATTTTCCCCACCCCTTTTCTTTTATGGACACTTCTTTATTCTTTTGAAAATAAAATAATAATAATAGTAATAATAACCAACTACAAAGTGGCTGCTGCAGGACATGGAGTCGACCATACTCAGGAAGCTCAAGTGCAGGAGAAAATAGGGGTATTTTTTTAAAAAACAAAACACTAGGAAAGCAGAATGAGATTGAATAAAACCGTGGTGGCAGCTGCAGCTGAATTAACATTATTTTAACACATGAGCACATGAAGCTGCCTTATACTGAATCAGACCCTTGGTCCATCCAAGTCAGTGTTGTCTACTCAGACCAACAGCGGCTCTCCAGGGTCTCAGGCAGAGGTCTTTCACATCACCTACTTGCCTAGTCCCTTTAACTGGAGATGCCGGAGATTGAACCCGGGACCTTCTGCATGCCAAGCAGAGGCTCTACCACTGAGCTACGGCCCCCTCCCTATTTTAATCTGGACAGGCAAACAGATCTCCAGTGGCGAGTCTGAAACCCTCCTGGATCGTATCCCCACATGGCTCGCCCACTTTCTAAAATCACATGGTGGGTGCCAGGAAAGGTGTTGACAGGTGTCATGGTGCCCGCAAGCACCACGTTGGGGACCCCTGTTCTAGATTGTTCATGTATCTTGTCCACAAAAACTGGGGCCACAGTCAATGCAATGGTCTCAAGGTGCTGCAGGACGTTTTTGCTGGTTTTGCTAGCAGGATTGTTAGAAAGCTTGGATGTCAGCTTCCTTTCTCCTGTTTTTTTTTTTTTTTTTTTTTTTTGACTGCCCACCCCACCCCACCCCCAAAAAAACTTTACTGGAAATTGCTAAACCAGTCTTTTTGGGCATCAAAAATAAATTAAAGTGTAAACCTTGTGATATTTTGCTCCTTTCCCCTCACCCCCCTTTCTTTTCTGTATCCTAAAATCTTATAAATAAATTTTAAAAAATAAATGAAACAAATTTGGGGTGGATACAGCCGATTTTTCCACTCAATCCTGTCCATTTTTTCCCCTGTGACATTTTTTGATGATCAAAGATGGCCCATCATTGCTTTTCCACTGCTTTAAAAGGTGATTGGATCCAACCCATTATATCAGTTCATTTGTTATTATCCTTATCCTTTTTGGTAACGACAATGAATGTAACAAATGGTTGTTTTAGTTGGTCAGAAATAAATCTCTTCCTTAGTCTTCATTTTATGGTCACTTTAATCCTAAAATCAGGTTACAGCATTTCGATCTGATAGGATTCTGTTTTTCCCACATTTATCTTCTCTTCTGTTAGCATGTTTGCTGTATAATTGCATTATGCAACCCTGAATTTCCAGAAGCTCTTGTAAATTGTAGTCCTATGCTGTAATTTTCATTTTCCACTGGGAATTGGGGGGACAGTTTGTTCTCCCACAAGCCTTCCAGTGGTTGCTGAGGGGGGGAGTGATTGTAGATATGCATCAAGAATTTGTAATAATAAACAATAAATTATAAGGACTTAGCTGGACGATGCGCCTTTACCCAGAGAACGTCATGGATTTACGACTGAGCCAGAAGGGACATTTTTTTTTACAGATCTGTATTGGATATCAAAATCAAATACAGTTACATACCAAATAAAAGAAGATAAAAATCAAATAACATTCACCAACAACTATAAAATATTGTCATATACCAGGCATTCACATGTTTACAGGGCGGCCTGCCCTCTAGGCAGCCCTAAGCTATTGCTTATTGACCAGCATGCCAGAGGCTAGGGTAGGGTTAGGGTTGTCATGTCCCTCCTGACAACCGGTGGGAGGTTTTTGGGGCAGAGCTAGTACCTGGAGGTTGGCGACCCTAGGTAGGGTTGCCAGCTCCAGGTTGGGAAATACCTGGAGATTTTGGGGGCAGAGCCTGAGGAGGGTGGGGTTTGGGGAGGGGAGGGACTTCAATGGAGTATGTTGGTATAGAGCCCACCTTCCAAAGCGGCCATTTTCTCCAGGAGAATTGATCTCTGTCGCCTGGAGATCAGTTGTAATAGTGGGAGATCTCCAGCCACCATCTGGAGGTTGGCAAACCTAGGCTTGGGACCCATTTGCCTGTTAATGATGCACAAGATAGCGAGGGGAGGAGGGTGTGATTGCATTGAAAGCTGGAAGTGACGGGTGATGTTCTAGGAACCCCCAAATCTCATAGAGATTTCGGGAGTTCCTAGATCGTTGCCCAAGGCATGCCCAGGCGGGTTAGCTGCCCAGCCAGGTATGGGGGGAGGAGGACAGGCTGACAGCATTCAGATTGCCAACACCTGCCACTTCTGAGGTCCACAGACTTCAGAGGTGGCAGGCTGCGATCTGAATCCTCGGCCACCTCTGAAGTCCACGTGGACTTCGGAGGGGGCAAGCAGCGCAAAACTGAATGCTGGGCTCTGCGGATTTTTTGAACATTTTTGGGTTTATTAAACCTAACCCCAAAAATACCAGGGGGGATGCAAAGCCCTACTTCCAGGCCCCACTAGGAGGCTGGCAAGCCTGCCTTAGGATATGGAAAACCCTTGGGCCGGCCCTGCATCTTAAATATTAAATGCCATCATCTAACACAGATAGGGTTGCCAGGTCCCTCTTTGCCACTGGTGGGAGATTTTGGGGGCAGAGCCTGAAGAGGGCAGGGTTTGGTGAGGGAAGGGACTTCAGTGCCGTAGAGTTTCTTGCTTTGCTTTCTACTTGAACTCGCATCTTGTCAGTTTCATTATATGCTTTGGAGACCTAGATAGAAATCCGTTTGGTCCCTCGTTGAATTTGATATGATTGTCATGAACTTCTTTGGTAAGACTTTTTAATTAATATATATTTATGATGATAGTTGCATAGTTTTTTTAATATTTATAACATATTTGATATAATCCGAAATAAAGGTTTAACTCTTCATATTTTTAAACAGTTATTTATTGGCATGAAATTTTTGTATTAGCATGGTATATTTTGTTGATCATGATATGCAGATACGTGTAGCTGATGAAGCCATGTGCGAAACGTGTGCATGATCTAGACGACACGTCCGGGCATCTCTTCTGGCACCTCCTCGCTGTGGTCCTTGTTTTTGACATCTTGTGTCCAGCTACTGAGAAGCACAGGAAAGTCTTTTATGGACAGCTATATTGTTTTTATGTGATCCAATGGACAATTTCCTTAGTTATATTGCATATCTTGCTGGACCATTTGTGCTAATTGTATAGAAAAACTTTGATTGTGTTTCCCTTTAATTCTTGTATATATGTTCACTTCTTGCACTTACCTGCACTCTTATAAATTTATCTTTTGTTAACATTACCTTGTAGTGCTGTTTGGATCTCTTCCACTACCTGGCAGTTGGCAACCCTAAACACAGAACATAAAATATTTAATAGGTATGAGGATTCATACTTCTGAAACAATACAGAAAAGAAGATGTAACTTTTATCATCCTCATCCTACTGAGCGTGACTAGCTTGGGGACAATATATTAAATTTCGACATTGTATTAGTTCATGTGTCTTTTTCTTTATCCTCCCTGGCCTCTTTTTACAATCCATAGTTAAAATGGCATTTCATATCTGGTTTGTATAAGTAAACAAAGGATGTTTGCAAAAACCAGTTAGACTGAAATGGGGTCCCCACTGCTTATCCAATTGAATCCCTTTCCAAGTGACTTGTGCTGAGCCGTCCAACTAAATCTGAGACTCAGCCCTGGCCCTTGGCTCCGTCAGGGCTTGAACTGCTTCTTAAATAAATTTAGCAAGGCTCTAACCTAATTAAGCAACTGTTAAAACAAAGATCCTGTTGCACCCTGCCGAATGAAAAGCAGCTGGGAGGACAATTTGTTGTGGAGAAGGAGCAGGTAAACAAAGGGTCGGCATTTGTTCTGCATTTTAAACCACCACCTCCCAAAACAACCTTTTCCGGGGGGGGGGGGGGATGGCCATCTTGACTTCATTATATGCATAACAATTTAAAGCCCTTTTGCTACATGCTTCATTTGCCCTATTCTTTGCTACAGGAGGCATCAGAGGGCTGAAGTAGACATTATAAAGAGTCAACATGCCTCTGCTTCCTGTGTTTTTAATCTCCCTTTCATCTCACTTCGACCTTCGCTAAAAAGAGAAACCTGGGTATTTATTTATTTTTGAGTCTTATATCACGCTCTCTATCCCAGCCAAGGCCAGGCTCAGAGAGGCTAACATCCATTAAAACGTAATGCAATAGTAACAACAAATATACAATTACAGCTTAAAACCAACATTTCTAATACTAAAATTGAATTGGTGCCTATTTATCAGCACGCAAGAGCATGGCCAGCCCGGGGAAAAGCTGTCAGAGTCCTCAATTAGAAAACTCAGATGAGATGGAAAGAAGGGAAAGGGAGGACAGCTATGATGGAAACCATTGCTACCTTCAACCGTAGGCCTGGCGGAACATCTCGGTCTTACTGGCCATGTGGAACTGCACCAGATCCCACAGGGCCCTGGTCTCACTAGAGAAAGAGTTCCACCAGGCCAGGGCCAGGGCCAAAAAAAGCCTCGGCCCTGGATGAGGACACCTGGATGAGGACACCTGGAATGTAAATCTCACTACAAAAGCTGCTAGAATTTGCAGAGTTTGGCCAGTAATTGAAGAAGCATGACACGAAATGGGGACTAATACCGGAATCCCATATTCCTGGCTTTTGGATCTATGAAGACTTGTCTACATTTATGATAAGACTGTTCTTATTCACAGTGTCTCTACTTTTTGTATATCATATACTTTGTCCCATACTGTTTTGACATTGTGCTTTATTTTACTTTCATTCCTTTTTGGATAGATTGTGCTTTGCTTGTAATATTTACATTGCCTTGCATCCTTGCATTGTTCTCATAAATGATTCAGCAACTATTTCATTGGATATTACTTGATGTTGATATATGTCATTAGTGCCTTTTTTTTAGTAACCTCCTGGTGGTGGCTGGAGATCTCCTGCTATTGAACTGATCCCCAGGTGACAGAGATCAGTTCACCTGGAGAAAATGGCCGCTTTGGCAATTGGACTCTATGGCACTGAAGTTCCTTCCCTCCCCAAACCCCGCCCTCCTCAGGCTCCACCCCCCAAAATCTCCAGGTATTTCCCAACCCGGAGCTGGGAACTCTATACTCAGTAGCCTGGTGACAGGCTACTGAGTATAGCTCTGTTTTCATTTGGAGTATACAAGTCTATGAGCACCAGTCCCTTACTTGGAGAATAGAAACCTCCAGAAAAGTTGGTTTTCCCTTTCCAAAAAAATACGATATTATCATGTTTGAAAAATAAAGCATTGTTATATTGGCAGTACAAATAAAGCTCACTGATGTATTGGCAAAACGTTTTTGTTACTTTTTCTCTTATTTACCTCGTTCCTTATGATGTCACACACATTGCTTTCTTATTTTATGTTTTTGTGCCCTGAAAAGTACAATTTTTCATATTGTTTTGGTAATAATGTTTTTTCTCTATTTCCTCCCCCCGGAATCTGTTCTTTATTCACAAGTTCTGATGTAAGAACATTTACAACCGTTGTTCCAAAATGAGCCCTTTGATATTGGAAACACTGTGTGTTCTTAAGCAAACAAACAAAACAGTGAATGTGTTTTTTGTCAAAAGAAAGAATTATTTAAGCCAAACCTTTTGTGTTTTGGAGAATAGTATGAAAACAGAATGAATAAGCACCGACACCCATCAATAATCTGACTTTAACAAATTTACTCTTATTCTTCATTAATAGATGTCAGCTGAATACTACGAATATCCTTATCAAACATTCTTTGAACTTAAATTTAATTGGGTTGTAGAATCAGTCTTAGAAGCTTATTCAATTGAGCCATAAAAAGAGTTGCAGTTGAGCTAAATCTCACCATTTTAATTATTAGAACGAGATACTAGCAGTGCAATCTTAAACAGAATTACAGCCTTCCGAGCCCATTAATATCAATAGAAGGGTGTAACTCGGTCGAGGATTGTACTGCCAAGCTTTTCCCTGGAAAGAATGGCTACATTTCACATTTTATGGTGAACTTGTGTTCAGTCCTCCACCTTTGTACTTCTCTTTGAAGCAAGAGCCATAAAATGGTTTAACTGCCTTCAGTTCTAATAATATTTGATGAATACATCCATATTTAGTGGTTGGCCCAAGGAAAAACTTTCTGTGTGTTTGTCCTGGACCGAACAGCAATTCTAAACAGCTGTTGCAATGGCTATTAGGCCAATCCACTGACATTGCTGACACACGGACCCTGTACACATGACATATGAATAAGCAGGGTCACTGCACGCACAGGGAGAATGGGACAAAACACACTAAACTTGCTCCCCTACTCAACGGTCAAATATTTTGGCCCCACCTCTGGCCTATGTACAATCATCTCATGGAGACACAGTGCCTACAAAGTAGGGCTGCCAGCTCTGGGTGGGGAAATTCCTGGAGATGTTGGGGGGGGAGTCTGGAGGGTGGGGTTTGAGGAGGGGAGAGATCTCAGTGGCGTATAATGCCAAGGAGTGGACCTTCCAAAGCAACCCTTTTTCTCCAGGGGAACCTGGAGACCAGTTGTAATTCCGGGAGATCTCCAGCCACCACCTGGAGACTGGCAACCCTAGAAGAAGAAGAGTTGGTTTTTACATGCCAACTTTCTCCACCTTTTTTAAGGATCAGTTTTAAGATCAGTTCTCCAGGTATTTCCCAACCTAGGTATTCTCGCTCTCTCTTTCTCTCGTGCAAGGATGGAAACTTTGATGAGAGTACTATACAGTCTAACTTTCTTCTGTTCTCATGCTGAAAAAGCCTGCAATATTTTCCCCAAATTCTTACACTGCTTACGGGGAAGGGGCCTGTTTATGTAGAAAAGTACTCTGTAAGTGCAATCCTGCCCATTGACTTCAGTTGACTTAGAGGCTTGTAACTGCTTAGGTCTGTGTTGCAAGTGTTGTTGGGAATTACTTGTTGTAATTCTAGGATTCATTTTATGGTGGGGCCTTGTCTTGAAGGTTGCCTGTCCATAGTGAAGGAACAGCTGCGTCCAAAACAACGGAGGCAAGTCTCCCGAAAGGAATGCTGGAGCCTCCGAATATGTAAAGGTTAACAAGACTCTGCTTTCCTTTCCTGCTACCTCTTTGCTTTCATGGGAGCATTTTCTATGAGACGGAGGATGCCTGGAAGCACAACAGAAGATACAGTAATGAGACCACTGGCCTTTGCTTTTCGCTATGTAAGCGAAGCAAGCCAAAGAAAATCCAATATTGCTCTGTTAAAATTGCATTATGTTTCTGGCGTGAACTAGCAAAATGTTACAAAAGGTTACAACTCCCACTCATGCCTCTTGTCACCTCAAGTACATCAGAGCCACACATACACTATTCCATTCCTCAAACCTCAAAGTCCACATAAAAACAGCCGCACTTTCTTTGCGCTTTGCATTTTGGCTTATGTTAACCTTTCAGGTTTCTGTCAATGAATGAAAGACCCACATCTGAGCAGTGACCAGTGTGTAGTCAGAAGAAAAAGAAGAAGAAGAAGAAGAAGAAGAAGAGTTGGTTTTTGTATGCCAACTTTCTCTACCACTTACAGAGCATTCCTCAAATGTGCCGGCAGCCTGACCCAAAGGCCTTAGGAGGCCGACCAAGGCCTCCACCAGCGCAGGGGCCCACACCACCGGCACCCAGAAGGCACACACTGGTGTGAGTGGCCCCAGCGCCATAGTGCAGGCCCAGCCGCCGGTCCCTGGCTACCGCCATGGCAGCACTGGACCCGGCCGCCGCAGCCTCCTGCTGGCCTCCAGCCACCGGCATAGTAACAGCGCTGGCTGGGGGACGGGGCCCTTTTTGGGGGGGTGAGATAGGCCAGCTTTTTGCTGGCGTATCTCCCATGCAACCCTATGAGGGTTGCACAGTTTTTTTGCACAGGCAGTTAGTTTGCCTCCTAGGAGTTAGTTTGCCTCCTAGGCCCGCTGCAGGCACTCCTTTCAGGAATGCACTGTTAAGGGAGAATCAAACTGGCTTACAATCACCCTCTCGTCCCCTCCCCATAACAGACAACCTGTGAGGTGGGTGGTGCTGAGAGAGCTCTATCAGAGCTGTGACTAGCCCAAGGTCACCCAGCTGGTTTCATGTGTAGGAGTGGAGAAGCAAGTCCAGTTCACCAGATTAGCATCTGGCACTAATGTGGAGGAGTGGAGAATCAAACCTGGTTTTCCAGATCAGAGTTCACTGCTCCAGACCACTGCTGTTAACCACTACACCACGCTGGCTCCCATTCTGAGAATGCCTGTCCTTTATTTGTACAACTTTTTGAATCCCCTGTTAACCATAATGAACTGGAAGTGACATTTTCTAATTTTCTAATAACTGTCATGTAGAACACTACAACCAGTTATGAACACACCATTTAAAAACAAAACGTTCTTGCACAACCAACAAAAAGCCCCAGCAAAAGCCTTTTTTCAGACAAAAACATTTTAATTTGCTAATAAAAGCTATAGAATGATAGGCAGGAAGTTCCAGAAAGTGGGGGCCACAGCAAACAATGCCCTGCCCCTCAGTCTGTCAAGTCCAACTTCAATAGGTCATAAGGCTGATGAAGCAGTTGATGAGAGGCAGTTAGGGGCTAGAGTTCTGGACCAGGATCTGGAAGACCTGGGTTCAAATTCCCATTCTGCCATGGAAGCTTATTGGGAGACATGTATCTATATAAAACTTGGAATAATCAATGGAACAATGGAGATTTCTTAGTACATCAGACCCACTTTGAAAATGAGGCCAGGTAATTCAAAACGCTGAAATCTGGGGCAAATTTGGAGAAGAATTTCATAAGCTTTCTTAGAAACCAGAAAGTCAATTTCTTGTGATGTACTTAATATTTTTTCACTGAACCAACACAACTTGTGATAGTCAGCAAAAACAGCCAAGAAATTAAGAAGAAAACAGGGCCATCCTAAGCAGAGTAAGCCCTTGTAAGCCCATTGACCTCAAAGGACTTAGCAGGGTTTAACACTGCTTAGGATAATGCTGAAAATGACCTGTTTTACAAACTTCCTTATAAAGAATGAGAATTGTTTTGGAAAAGTTAGGGCAGTCTGACGTAAAAATGACACATAAAAATATCTGTATTAACAGTCTAGCAGCATTCAAAGCAGCTGAAGAACTTGCCTCAGTATTATTCATAGCCTAGCCTAGTGAGGCATTTCAGGATGATAAAAGATAGACATAATGAAAAGTGACAACCTTGGATGCAAATCCATAACCACCAAGACTAGAGGGAGCTTAGGTATTGACTCCTGAGGAATGGAGACTGTTCCATTTATCTAAAACTGGTACACAGCCTGGACAGCTTCCCAATTTCACTCTAAGACATTAGATTAAAAGAAGGTTCATAGGCACAGGCAAAAATATAACTTCAAACTTAAAATGCAAATGGTGTCTTGCAGTTTCATATGTCCTGAGTAGGGTTCTCCATATCAATATACATGAACTGAAAATAAACCTGAAATTAGCTGTTTCAGCAATATTCAGGTTTTGGGTTGACCGAATACCAAAACCTGGGAATCAGCTCAAAGCCGAATAGGCAACTCCAGAAAAAGCCAAATAATTGTTCAGTTTTTTTGGGTTCGGCTATTTGCCTTTGCTCAGATGCACGGCTCTATGCTTTCTCCAATTTTTCTATCTTTTGACTGGTTTTCTTAGGGCCCTATAATTTGGGGGCCTTTTCAGGTTGGGGTCATGTAATTGGAGCCAACTTGGTCTGACCAACCATCACCTTTCAGTGGATTAATCTGGATCAAGTATAAGGGTTATTTAAAAGATGGGACTCACCAAGTCCCATCCGGAGGGATATACCCTCCAACTAAAAAGACCCGGCTTCAACAGCTGCTTACAATCCCAGGTTTCCGAAGGAAACTTCCTCACCCACGCAGATAAGCAATCTCCTTCAGACAGCCCCCGTGGTCAAGATTTTGGCTGGATCCGATATCACCCCCCCTCCCCAAAAAATCCTGCTCTCAAATTGAAGGTCGCCCCAAGTAGAGGATTCATTTCCCCACACCGTGACCATCTCTTGAAATCAGATTTTAGGACTGTTCACAGGATGTCATTTGCCACCAAAAGAAATGTTTTCCGGGCCTTATTTGTCTTGCATATAAGGCATTTTCCTCAGTTTGGAAGCTAATTTGCAAGGCCATCATGCTATATGGCCCAGATCCGAAGGGAGCCTCAGACTTTTAGGCAACAGCCCTGGCAATTGGCTCTTTCCACCAGTCCTCGCTAACAATGAACTTCTGAACCTGAAAACCGAGGGACAGCTTGGCTCGCAAATGCCTGGAGGATGGGGGTGACCTTTTTGCTGGCCCATAAAATTGGACCCTCTATCCCAAAGTCCGCCAAACTTTGATGACCATCTAAGGAGTGTCCCTTGCAACCACACTGCAAATTTGGTGACTCTACCTTCAAAAATGCCCCTCAGGAGCTTCGAAAAAAATCTCCATAGAATATAATGGGCCCAAATTTTCTTGGTAAACCAGAAAATAAGCCAAATACCCATATTTACTGGTAAGGGTATTCGGCCAATTTCAGGTTTACCAAAAAACATCGGGGCCCAATAAACCCGAATGTGAAATTTACTGTTTTTTTTTTTTTTGCATGACCCTAGTCCTGAGTATAATTTGCTCACTGATATTTTCATTATACATTATTTCAACAGTATATTTTGCTAGTATAAATTCTTTCCAAAAGTCTTACCGTATTTACTCTTTTTACACCTTGTCCTCTTGTGGTAAATCTTTCTTTCTTTCTTTCTTTCTTTCTTTCTTTCTTTCTTTCTTTCTTTCTTTCTTTCTTTCTTTCTTTCTTTCTCCTAATTGTGAATAAAATTAGGGAGGGGATGGAGATTTAAGTCAAAAGATATATTACAGTTTTATATACTTGTGTGTGTGTATCATCAAGTCACAGCTGACTTATGGCAACCCCATAGGGTTTTCAAGGCAAGAGACATTGGGGCGTGGTTTGCCATTGTCTGCCTCCACCTGGACTGAGAGAGTCCTGAGAGAACTGTGACTGGCCCAAGATCACCCAGCAGGCTTCATGTGGAGGAGTGGGGAATTGAACCCAGTCTCCCGATCAGAGTCCACTGCTCTTAGCCACTATGCCATGCTGGCTCTGAAACCTGAATACGTGGAAATAAATATTATAGGGTTTTATGTAACATCATGCATTAGGGCTGGAATACTGTAGCTGCATCCAACTGAGGATTTGGTCGCTCTCCACTTCTGAGGATTGGATCCGAAGACATCTGTCAAAGTTTGCAAACTTCAACAGAGTAAAACTTCAAGAGCTGAGGAAGAGAACTTCCCCTGCCCTCCAGTGCCCTTGAAGCATGAACTTTTGCAAGCTTGACATTTAAAGATTTTGGCAAATGTTCTTCCATGGCTTCCAAAGGTCCAAAAATTGCCCTCCAAAAGCATTTAGAAAAAGAGCCGGCTAAGAACCATACAGCCTAGTCCTGCATTTAACAACTCACTTAGCACAGAGATTAAGTTTCCTGTGTGCTCAAAGGGCACCTATCTGTGCAAAACCTCACTCCAAAGCAACCCTGCAGCACTTAGAGACAATTTTCTCTAAGACAAAGCCTCTCTTGGTATTTAAATGGCTTCTCAGAGTGCAATTTGGGGCTCTAAAGAGTCCTTTTAGCACGTACTTTAAAAAAAATCTCTAAATCATGAACGGGTTTTCCAAAATCCAGTTGGAGTTCCAGATTTAGGGCTGCTGGAGGAGCTCCATTGGGTTTTAGAATATTTTTCCCTTATCAGTGTGCTTGTGCAATCTCACAGTTTGGGGAGATTCGAAAATCAGCAGCCACGCTTTCCCTTTAATTACAATATTGCGCAAATGAACTTCTATGGGATTTAGGGGGGATTTCTTACTGTTTACGAATTGCATGTACCCTAATCTCACAATTTAAGGATCATTGCAAACGCCCTCCTGTGGTTCTCCTAAAGTTCCCCCAAACACAGGGAATCTTAAAGTAGCTTACATTGTGATCCCTACATTGTGAGATCATGAAGGAGTGTGATGATTATACTTAGAAAAATCTTCCCCTAGTATCTGTAGTCTGCTGCAGACAGATTAAGAAAAGAAAACTGAAATCCCACAGATATGGATTCGATCCAGTGAACTGAATCTGGTGTGTGGGGTGTGGGGTGGAGATGCTGATTAGACTGCAGATTAATCCAGTTTCACAATCATCCCTACTTTTCGGTTTAGAATAAAAGATGACTGGGGCAGGGAATATGTTTATAAAAAAGTGAATGATGGTGAGAGAACAGACAGAGAGCTCTTTGTTCTCCCTCTCATCATATTCACATTCAAGGTTTCCCAGAGACATTGATAGCAAGTCCATTCAAGGCAGAAGAAATTATTGATACACACCAGGAACATTTCATAGAATAGAATCATAGAGTTGGAAGGGACCACCAGGGTCATCTAGTCCAACCCCCTGCACAATGCAGGAATTTCACCTCCCCCACACACACCCAGTGACCCCTACTCCATGCCCATAAGATGGCCAAGATGCCCTCCCTCTCATAAATTGCCTTTCATGAACTGCCTAAGGTCATAGAATCAGCATTGCTGACAGATGGCCATCTAGTCTCTGCTTAAAAACCTCCAGGGAAGGAGAGCTCACCACCTCCCAAGGAAGCCTGTTCCACTGAGGAACCGCTCTAACTATTAGAAATTTATTCCTAATGTCTAGATGTAAACTCTTTTGATTTAATTTCAATGCGTTGGTTCTGGTCCGACCTTCTGGGGCAACAGAAAACAACTCGGCACCATCCTCTATATGACAGCCCTTCAAGTACTTGAAGATGGTTATCATGTCCCCTCTCAGTCTTCTCCTCTTCAGGCTAAACACACCCAGATCCTTTATTTATTTATTTTATTTATATTATATATAGTCCGTCTATATGGTGTAGTAGTTAAGAGCAGTGGTTTGGAGCGGTGGACTCTGATCTGGAGAACCGGGTTTGACTCCCCACTCCTCCACATGAGTGGCGGAGGCTCATCTGGTGAACCAGGTTGGTTTCCCCACTCCTACACATGAAGCCAGCTTGGTGACCTTGGGCAAGTCACTCTCTCTCTGCCCCACCTACTTCACAGGGTGTCTGTTCTGGGGAGGGAAAGGGAAGGTGATTGTAAGCCGGTTTGAGTTGCCCTTAAGTGGTAGAGAAAGTCAGCATATAAAAACCAGCTCTTCTTCTTCTTCTTCTTCTTCTTCTTCTTCTTCTTCCTCTTCCTCTTCCTCCTCCTCCTCCTCCTCCTGAGACTCAAGGTGAATTATGCAGTACGTGTGTGTGGAAAGTGCTGTCAAGTCGCAGCTGACTTCTGGCAACACAGTCTAGAATTCAAGGCAAGAGACCCAGGCCATTTATGCAAGGCTGTTTCCCTCGCGGTCACCCCTTCCAACGGCTTCAGAACTTCCTTTTGATTATGCATGCCTTTCCTGCTCATCAGAAGTCGTCTCACTCTCCCCATGTGTTTCCGCACATTTTGCTCGTGTTTTCCGCATGCTGATTTAGCCAGAATCCAGAAAACGTGGGCAAAAACGCGCAAAAACATGAGGGGAGCATGAGGCAACCTCGGATGGTTGGGAAAGGCATGCATAATCAAAAGAAAGCCCCGAAGCAGTCGGCAGGGGTGACCGCAGGGAAACAGCCCTGCATAAATGGCCGGAGGTAGTCTGCCATTGCCTTCCTCTGCATAATGACCCTGGTATTCCTTGGTGGTCTCCCAGAGTTTGAGGGCAGGGTGTCCACAGCTGTATAAATTGTGATGGTTATATAACCACATCTGAGTGTTTGAGCTGGCGCTAAATTGGCTCTGGTTGTTGTTCTGTGTTCTAGGGGAAGGGGAATGTTTTACAATATGTGCTGGAGGCTGTTCTGGAGACCACACTGGAAAGCTTTTTATTAACATTGGTTCCTTAGACAAGTGTGTCACAATTAGGGTTGCCAGCTCTGGTTTGGAAAGTACCTGGAGATTTTGGGGGCAGAGTTTGAGGAGAGCGGGGGTTGGGGAGGGGAAGCACTTCAATGCCATAGAGTCCAATTGCCAACGTGGCCATTTTTTCAGGTTAAATAGTCTCCATCGATTGGAGATCATTTGTAAGAGCAGGAGATCTCCAGCTAGTACCTGGAGGTTGGCAACCCTACAATATATCTGACTAAGGTTTTTGTGGGCGGGGTTGGGGTGATTGCTTGCATGTGCGGCTGCATGCTGCGATTACGTCGCTTCCAGGTTTACCCCCGTGATGTAATCATGGCGCATGTGTGATCCCTGCTCCGAAGCAGCCTGGTGGATAGGTGAGCAATTGCCCGCCAAAACCACCCACCTGGAGGCACACAACTAGTTTGTGGAGGGTATCCCTAGGTCTCGACCACTTGGTGGACTTAACTTGAGTCCCCAGCTTGTGTTCTTACATTGACGGAGTGGGTATCCGTCCAGAACATGCTCTTGGCTGTGCACATTGTCACTTTCCCCATGATAATATCACTGAAACTAGTAAGGTAAGTGGTTTTAGAATCAAGGCCATACTAAATTGGCTACCATTTTGCTTTCTCTCTTCATTCAGCAAAGGAAGGGACATCAGAAAGGGCTATACATCCCTGATGCCACCACTTCAGCAAGACTGATATATGCAGCAAAATGGAAAGTGGTGGAAATACCAGGAAAAAAAAGGCTGGATTCAAAAGATGCTGGAATTGATGTAGATGGTGAAACGTACGGCTTTAATTAATCAAAAAGACAATGTGCATTTTTTGGAGGAATGGGGGGTTTGGAAAATATATTGTGAAAATGAATTTCAAATGGGGATGTTTAAAGGGTATTCATTGATCTAATCCTTGTTTACTGTATTACTTTATTTAGATTAACATAATGATAATAATGATCTATATGCTTTAAATTGTATAAGGTGATTATGAATTGATAGCGTTCCACTATTGATAAGACATGAGGATTAGTATAGTTATGCAAAAGAGGGTCAAATTTATAAACAGATGGAAGGGGTGAGGGGAAGTCAATTGTTTAATTTACAGTTATAGTATATTGTCAACAATATTACATGTATTTTGGCTAATGTTTTTAGAAATCTTTTATATTGTTGAAAAACTGGATTGAGATGTTAAAGAAAATAATAATAAAAAAATTAACAAAGGGGAGCTATACATCCTCAACTTGTGTTCTTATATTGACAAAGTGGGTATCCATCCAAAACATGCTCTTAGCCATGTACATTGTCACTTTCCCCACGATAATATCACTGTAACTAGTAAGGTAAGTAGTTTTAGAATCAAGGCCATACTAAATTGGCTACCATATTGCTTTCTCTCTTCATTCAGCAAAGGGACATCAAAAAGAGCTACATGGCCTTCTTTCTGCTCACGTCAAGCAGAAGTGCAGAAAGAGACAGATAAATCATGGAAGTGGATTGACTGATTGGAATTTTATTTCAACTTTATCTTGGGAGGGGGGGCAGAATGAGAGTAAAAGTATATGGGCCTGAGAAGTTAATAAATGTAAGCAAAGTCCAGAAAGAATTACACATAAGGTGACATATTGAATGATGAAGCTATTATCAAAATTACTGCGACGTGCCAGTTCAGGGAGTGATGCAAAGTTTCTGCCAGAGTCGTAATTTTTCACACTTGTTTCAATCCTGTCCAAAGTATGCACTTCGTCCTAACTGGGCCATAGTTCTCATAACTGATGAAGGGAGCTCTGACTCTAGAAAGTGCATACCAGAAGAAGAAGAAGAAGGAGGAGGAGGAGGAGGAGGAGGAGGAGGAGGAGGGGGGGAAAAAGTGATTTAAGCTGATTTATGGTGACCCCAAAGGGTTTTCAAGGCAAGAGATGTGCAGAGGAGGTTTGCCGTCGGCTGTCCCTGTGTAGCAACTCTAGACTTCCCTTGTCCTTATTGGGCATCCTCCCTGTGTAGCAACACTAGACTTCCCCTGTAAGCTCTATCCAGAGGTGCCCCTAATACACTCCCAATATCTGACAAGATTGGGCAAGACTGGGCATCCAGATCATGGCAGATGGTATAGATAACCTATATAAACACACCTTCTTCACTTGTCCTGTTCTGTCCAGCCCTGACTTGCTATTACCTTGAGCACTGCAATTTTTTGCCTACCCTGTGAACTCCAGAATAGCCTTTTCATTCTGCCGCAGTCTCTGGAAGGTCTCCTTCATCACCAGAGTGAAGAAGAAGAAGAAGAGTTGTTTTTCTATATGGTGACTTTCTCTACCACTTAAGGAAGAATCAAACCGATTACAATCACCTTCCCTTCCCCTCCCCATAACAAACTCCCTGTGAGGTAGGTAGAGCTGAGAGAGCTGTGACTGACCCAAGGTAACCCAGCTGGCTTCATGTGGAGGAATGGGGAAACCAGATTAGCGTCTGCCACTCATGTGGAGAAGGTGGGGGATCAAACCCGGTTCTCCAGATTAGAGTCCACTGCTCCAAACCACCGCTCTTAACCACTACACCACGCTGGCTCTCTAAGGAGAGGATAAGGTAGCAAACTTGAGTCTAAGCTGTACAACTCCATATTGAAGGCTCACGTGTTTGAACCACCATCCAAAAAACAAATCCATATTTTTTTTTAAAAAAAAAAACAGGCATATTAGAGGAAAAGGAACTGGCCAGAAACATTCCTGTTGACATCTAATTGTCTGTGTGCAGATTTTTTTTTACAAAAAAAAATAGAAAGTCTTCAACTGTATGAATCTTTTCTGCAGTGGTACAGTCCAGACGCAGGCTGTCCTCCTTATCGACTGTTTATGAAAACAAGGCCTGGGATATGGGATATTGGTCCAAGGCCAAACTCCAGCGAAGTCCAGCTTTTTTGCGTCATAGTTATAGCAGCACATGGTCAGCCTATCAGAATCAAGACAAACGAGAGAATCCAATAACAACTCATCACGTTCCACAAATCTTGCATTTAGTAGCAGGTTAGATCAAGCACACACACAAATCAGCTAACTCTGATCACTGGCAGAAGAGAGGAAGCAATCCCCCCCCCCAAGGAAGTATTGCTTCTCACAATGCATAGTTAAATTGTGGAACTCCCTGCCCCAGGATGTGGTGAAGGCTGCTAACTTGAAAGGCTGTAAGAGGGGAGTGGACATGTTCATGGAGGAGAGGGATATTCATGGCTATTAGTAAAAATGGATGCTAGACACGATGCATACCTGTTCTCTCCAGGATCAGAGGAGCATGCCCATTATATTAGGTGCTATGGAACACAGGCAGGATGGTGCTGCTGCAGTCGTCTTGTTTGTGGGCTTCCTAGAGGCACCAGGTTGGCCACTGTGTGAACAGACTGCTGGACTTGATGGACCTTGGTTTGATCCAGCATGGCCTTTCTTCTGTTCAAATACTGCAACAGTTACAATTTGGTTTATATCTTGTGAAACACTAATGGAACACTGAATCCTAAACAGAGTTATACTCTTATAAATTCAATGAGTTCAACAGCCTTGGAAGAATATAACTCTGCATTAAGTTTGCACAGTGATTTTCCCACATTCCGCTCTATCCCTGCAGTCCCTTTGGATCGCAGGAAAGATCATTCCCATGAGGACAAAGAGCAGCATGGAGCAGGGAGATGGCAAGCATTGGAGTAAACCTGTCGGCAAAGGAGGGGTGATTCACCTCTTCCCCTTCCTCACTATATCCACTCGATCCATACAGCTGTCTGCCCACACAGGACCTGAGACCAGGGTTGCCAGCTCCAGGTTGGGAAATACCTGGAGATTTTGGGGGCGGAGCCTGAGGAGGGTGGGGTCTGGAGAAGGGAGGGGCTCCAATTCCAATTGCCAAAGCGGCCATTTTCTCCAGGGGAACGGATCTCTATCGGCTGGAGATCAGTTGTAATAGCAGGAGATCTCCAGGCACCACCTGGAGGTTAGTAATCAAAAACTGGCTCCAAGTACACAAGGAAGGCAAGGAATCAAAATAATGCACTTGTATAGCTAACAATAAAAGCTCAGACTCAAACTGAAATGCAATTAGGTCTATTCAAAGGAACAACCTTAATTATAAGAATAAATACGTGCTCAAAGAGCAAAAGACAAAAATCAAACAAAATTCACAGTTACAGTATCCCAAAGGTATTTCTCTAAAAGGTAAGTCGAGGTATAATAGGCCAAAAGTCCAAACATCCAACTGGTAAGTATGCACAGGCAACGGAGTAGTTATAAACCGCAATGGGCTTCCGGTAAAGTCCCCATTTCATATTCTTTTTCAAGCTTCAAATGTTTCCGTGTGCCAATAACCCTTATGGGAAAAGAAGCTGTCCATATTGAATTGCAAGCTTACAATATGAAATGGGGACTTACCAGTTGGATGTTTGGACTTTTGGCCTATTATACCTCGACTTACCTTTTAGAGAAATTGTATACTTATACTTACCTTTGGGATACTGTAACTGTGAATTTTGTTTGATTTTTGTCTTTTGCTCTTTGAGCTTGTATTTATTCTTATAATTAAGGTTGTTCCTTTGAATAGACCTAATTGCATTTCAGTTTGAGTCTGAGCTTTTATTGTTAGCTATACAAGTGCATTATTTTGATTCCTTACCACCTGGAATTTGGCAAACCTACCTGAGATCCACTCAAATAATCTTTCCTGAAGTCAAAAAAGAATGCAGAGTAGGGTTGCCAAGTCTGGGAGAAATACCTAGAGATTTGGTGGGTGGAACCTGAGGAGGGTGGGGTTTGAGGAGGGGAGGGACTTCAGTGCAGTCCACCTTCCAAAGTGGCCATTTTCTCCATGATCTCTATCACCTGGAGATCAGTTGTAATCCCAGGAGATCTCCAGCCACCACCTGGAGGTTTACAACCCTGCTGCATCGGCAGAGAGGAACATAGGGAAACTCCATACGCCACTACGTAGAATGCAAGTCAATAGGTCCCAATCCAGAAGCAGCAGCTGTATGCGCAACTCCAAGTGCTCTGGAGGCGGAGAAGAACCAGCAAGGCCTGAGTTAGCAAAACATGGTATAGAAGGGGATGTGCATATGTAAGTAGACGCACCTATGGAAGTCTGCCCAATGAATGGATAATCTTTGCTTGATCACAGTGAGTGCCTATAAGCAGAAAATTGCCATTACATCAGTCAGAGAGAAAAGCTGATTTAATGCCAGTACGTAGAGAAGAGATTCAGTGCTAATTGCTGGCCCTGTTCTGGTCTGGGTATCTACACCCACTGTTTCAGCACCCCAGTATACCATTTGGCACCTGGCCCTACACCATCCTGGTGCGATCAGAAGACAGCCCCACATGATCACATCGGTCACAAAACACTCTGGGATCATGTCAACGGGCCTGTTAAACAAAACCATGTGGACTTCTTCTGCACAGTCTAGTGAGTGATTGGTGATATTCAACTTTGTACCCAGGCCACAATTTTTGCATGAGGTCCCACCTACTCCCACATCACTGCCAGCCTCCTTTTGGAAGACTTTGTGGTGATGTTGTGAAAATGAGACTTCAAAATGGGAAGTAGGGTGCAAAATTCAATATGTGCTTTATCACAGGAGGGCTGCATAGAATTTCTGCAATATAATATTGCCATCTAGTGGCAGGATGAGATCACTGCAGACATTAGAAAAACAACTCTTAATTCTGAATACATTCTGAATAGACCCTGTAGGTTTGCTGCATTTCTTTCTTTCTTTCTTTCTTTCTTTCTTTCTTTCTTTCTTTCTTTCTTTCTTTCTTTCTTTCTTTCTTTCTTTCTTTCTTTCTTTCTTTCTTTCCTTCCTTCCTTCCTTCCTTCCTTCCTTCCTTCCGCTGTCAAGTAACAGCTGATGTATGGCGACCCCATAGGTTTTTCTTCTTTTAAAACAGACTTCTACTGCTGTAGCTAGCCATCCCGAAATGATGGGGTTTTTTTCATCTTTTTCGGGATTGAGATTACCGGTTAGAGTTTCAAAAGCTATTTTGGGGAGAGGCAAAAAAAGGTTAAAAATACTGGTAAGATATTTTTTGGTTTTTATGGTTCAACTTTACCAAATGCACACCCTTAATGATATCCACGTGTAAAAATAGCCCTTCACTGTATGATGCTTCAAGGTGCTCACCAATTTACCCAACCTATATTGAGCTATCCCTAGTTATGGCTTGACCAGTCAACGGACCAAGCCTATTTCTCCTCCCCCCACCCCCGAATACAACATGAAGCAGGCAAAAAATGATCTCCTCAAATACAAATCACGGAAGACCTCAACATTCCTGCTTGGTCCTAAAGTGACCAGCTAGTCCCATATTGTCTCTAGGGAGGGAGACGAAGAGTTGGTTTTTATATGCTGACTTTCTCTACCATTTAAGGAAGGATCAAACCGCTTACAATCACCTTCCTTTCTCCCCACAACAGACACCTGTGAGGTAGGTGGGGCTGAGAGAGCTCTAAGAGAGCTGTGACTAGCCCAAGGTCACCCAGCTGGCTTCATGTGTAGGAGTGGGGAAACCAACCCGGTTCACCAGATTAGCGTCCGCAGCTCATGGGGAGGAGTGGGGAATCAAACCCGGTTCTCCAGATTAGAGTCAACAGTACGGGGCACAAGCCTGCATGCGAGGGAGGTACAGACTTTTTTTTTCTTTAGCTACCCTGTGCCTGCTGCCTGTAGGCTAGGCAATTAGCCAATCCCAGTGCAGTAGCCAATCCCAGTGTTGCATTCAGCCAATCCTTAGCCAATCCCACCGTGTACTTCAGAAAAATCTAGAAGTAGGTGGGACAACAACATTCCTATCAGCACAGTAATCTTTGCAGATAACGAAAAGCAAGACATGACTGCATTAGCTATGCTGAGGTTTGAGTCAGGGTGGGAAACCTTCAGCAAGCTGATTTGGAGATGACCTGCACAATTTTGGGGTGGGAGTGAGTTAGGGTTTAGAAGGCTGCTACGGATGACTCTACTATTAAACCCAAACGTGACTCGTGTTTTCATTCCAAGGGGATGTGGGAAAAACTGCACCACAGGAAACTGTAGGTTGCTTCCTATGAACCCACATTGTGTGTTCAGAGGGAGGACAAAGTTGTACCTCCCTTGTGGTAACAAAATACCTTGAATCAGCCCTCAGAGAACCAGTCTGACTGGAGATGCCACAGACATAATGGCAAATAGGTTCGGCAAGCAAACATACCATGTCCAGCAGCCATGATCCCTTGTGTGCCAAGCCTCAGATCCGTCTGGCTCACTGCCTTCCAAGCAGAACAGTTAGCGAACACCTACTCTTTTTGTGACTGCACAGGAATTGTGGTAGTGGAGTTTTGTTTCTATGCCTCGTGGATGCTTTCCCACCTGCGCAGCAGGTGAAATCCATCGTCCCCCTTGGTCATGGATGGTCACTATACCTCCCACTATACCTCCCACCTTTTTTTTCCCTGTCAAGTCACAGCCAACTTATGGTGATCACATAGAGTTTTCAAGGCAAGAGATGTTCAGAGGTGGATTGCCTGCCTGTGTGTAGCAACCCTGGACTTCTTTGGTGGCCTCCCATCCAAGTACTAACCAGGGTTGACCCTGCTTAACCTCTGAGATCTGATGAAATCAGACTAGACAGGGCCATCCAGGTCAGGGCACCTCCCATAAGATCATGCAAAACTACATTTATAAATAACCTCAATAATACAGACCTTAAAAACGCCAATAGCATGTTTATTTATAATGTCTGGCTGGTTACATGTCTTGCTCACTATTTATCTGCTCACATTCAATGGCTGCCAAACATTGTGGAGTGATTACAAGTCTGTAACAATGCACGTGCATAAAACAACCCTGACTGCTCTGTTCTGTATTGTACTGCCTTGAATATACAAAAAAGAACAACCTGCCAAACAAGACTGAACTGCTCACAAACAACCAATCTATCCACAAAACACTGGCTCCTTGTTTGGGACTGGCAAACAGCAAATGAGTCAAACCATCAAGTGGTCAAGCATCTCTAAGGCTGACTAGATTACTCCCAAGGAAAATAGACGGGAGGGGAAAGCTGATGATTGACTAGAAGAAAAACAGTGGCTATCTCAGAATTATCTTTAATTCAGTTCAAAGGAATCTTCACCTGTACTGATTTGAACTTAAGTTCAGATTGCAAATGCTAGTACCCACAACCAGTTGTGAAGGGCACGTAAGTTTACTGCAACCTTTGTCTCTTTAAAATGCAGGAAAGCAGTGATCAGGAAAGGCACAAGCCCTTCTGGATAGGATTTGTCTATAGACTTGGTGGCCCTGACCTGGATGGCCCAGGCTAGCCTGATCTCATCAGGTCTCAGAAGCTAAGCAGAGTCAACTCTGGCTATTGGATGGGAGACCACCAAGGAATACCAGGGTTGCTATGCAGGGGAAGGCAATGGCAAACCACCTCGGTTAGTCTCTTGCCTTGAAACCCTACTGGGTTGCCATAAGTCGGCTGCGACTTGATGGCACATTACACATACATAGAGTTGGTGTAACACTTTAAAGCACATTACCTGTTAGTGTGACCAACAGAAGTTCAGGAGCGGACCATTCCTGACCGTAGATGCAGCAATGCTAACATCTTTCAGGTCATCCAGCTACTGAAGGCACAGGAGTCCTGACAAAATAAAAATGTACAGTCCTAACTGACTATGAAAGACTATTGCATAATTTGAGGGCATGAAGGACGAGTACAAACAACTAGCGTACAACCTGGTAGGATTATCTACTATGTGGTTGCTTGTCCAAAGGAACCACAAAGATGACTTGGTTTTTTTTTTCTGTCATACACTCTTAAGTATGATAAATGTTGGGTTCTTACCAAATGGCACGGTTTCCCCACATTTACCAAATGGTTGATTCCCATACTGTCAACTGTATTTATAGTTGCTTTGATTAAAGTTAGTCCATTGTTCTGCTTCTGTTGATATATTTGCTCCCCCTCATTTGTTCCTTTCTTGTATTACAACCAACGGTAGACGGAAATGAAATTGAACCAAGTCTTAGGGCTTCCTCAGATTTACCATCTGGTTGGGTGTTGTTGTGTGGATTAGCTATTCAGCAGCTGGTGACACTGAATGAGGACGGTACTTCCTAAGCTATAATTTTCTAACTAGAGTCTGCTATGAAGAACAGTTTGTCTTCCCTGCCTTTCTTCTTTCAGTATCAGATTTCACAGTATCAGGTCGGTTTGTGTACTTTGAAAAACTAAAATATCTGAGAGCCAGCATGGTGTAGTCATTAAGAGCGGCGGACTTTAATCTGAAGAACCGGGTTCGATTCCCCGCTCCTCCTCATGAAGCCTGTTAGGTGACCTTGGGCCAGTCAGACTTCTCTTAGAGCTCTCAGTCCCACCTACATTACAAGGTCTCGGCTGTGGGGAGGGGAAGGGAAGGAGATTGTAAACCACTTTGAGACCCCTTAAGGTAGAGAAAAGCAGGGTATAAAAACCAACAATTCTTCTTGTTGCTGTTGTTTCAGAGTGTATCTATGCTGGTCTGCAGTAGTACAACTAGATTTGAGTCCAGTAGCATCTTAGAGACCAACAAGATTTTTGAGGTATAAGCTTTCAAGAGTCAAAGCTCCCTTTGTATCTAATGAAGGGAATCTTAACTCTCGAAAGCTTGTACACCCCAAATCTTGTTAGTATCTAAGGTGCTACTGGACTTGAATCTATCTAAAATATTTGCGGTTTCTATGGGGCAATTTTTGCTACTTTAAAACTGTTCTCTGAAATTATGTTTGTTCTCATATTATGTAATGAGTAAGATTTTTTTTTTTACATTTGGTGAATTTTGGGGAAGATTTTTTCATGTAATGGAGGTGGTGTATACAGATCAGAGACTTTTATTTAAAATAAATGTAAGCCTTACTCAAGTAATGAACACGTATAAAGAACATGAGTGGGCAATTTGAATTAAACACAACAGGGGTTTGTTTTAATCTCCTTTTCAAAGTTTTCTTCAGGAAATAAAAAGCCAGGAAACAGGGACTAAACCCATGAACACATGAAGCTGCGATATACTGAATCAGACCCTTGGTCCATCAACATCAGTATTGTCTACGCAGACTGGCAGCCGCTCTTCAGGGTCTCAGGCTGAGGTCTTTCACATCACCTACTTGCCTAGTCCCTTTAAGTGGAGATGCCAGGGATTGAACCTGGGACCTTCTGCATGCTAAACAGATGCTCTACCACTGAGCCACACACCCTCCCTTCCCACTGTATCACTTAGTGTTGCCAACCTCTAGATATAGGTCTGGTGCAACTGATCTCCAGGCTACCCAGATCACTTTCCCTGGAGTAACTGGCAGCTTTGGAAGATGGACTCTATGGTTTCAGATGTCTGCTGAGCTCCTTCTCCAAACTCTGCCCTCCCCTGGGCTCTGCCTCCCAAATATCCAGGAGTTTCCCAAACAGGAGTTGGCAACTCTAGCAGCCATGCATGGAAGCATAGTTAGAAATAACATCTTCATTCAGTAACAAAAGAATGACCCCTAAGCAAGCTCTACGCCGAATTAAGTCCCAGTTTATTCAATGGGGCTTACTCCCAGGGAAGTGTTTCTAAGGAGTGGAGAAACAGCAACCACCGAATATTGAAAGGCCAGCAACTGTATTGCAACACATTGTTTCAGCAGCAAACAAACTTGCACATATTTCCCACATGGTAAGCTGGTCTTCTATATTCACCCAAGGTACGCGTCGATATAAGTGGCTCCCATCATTCCAAAATTAAAACACACGCCATTTATGCAGGGTCAGTTTTGATGCTTGCTCAAAGCGCTTATTTTAAATGCGACCTTTCAAATGCCTATTCACGGTCCCGGTGCAAAAGGAGAAATTCCGCACACCCCACTCGCCTGCTCCTTAGTTCCTTCCATTAGCCAACCGCCATTTGCATAGCTAGCGCGCGGCTGTCATTTTGCATGCTTCCTTGAAGGGATTCTTCGGTGTGGGGGAAGAGCAAACACAACAGGTCACGTTAAAGGGGCTCTTAAGAAATGCGAAGCTGATATGTACCAGCTTTGCAGTCACTTCCTGAATGATGGTTCAGAGTAATATATATATACACACACACACACACACGCAGGGCACTTCAGCCTGGAACACGCTGCTAATTACCAAGCATAAATGGCCTCAGTTAACTCAACCGGTGGATAGCTGCATGTTTTCAGAATGATTCTGGGCAAGTCTCTTGAGCTCTTATCAGACGTTCCTCAGAGATAAGCATAGAAGAAATCTGCTTCTCTGAAAGACAGCTTGTCCTGTGCCATCCAACATGTTCAGCCATGGGAGGATGCTTGGTGTGTTTTCAGGTCATCCTATTAATCCTTGTCCCCCAGAAAAGGTATAAGAAGGTGGGGCATACACAAAGGTGTGTTATACTGAGCATCAGTTCACCAAGGTCAGTATTGTCTACTCACACTGGCAGTGGCTTTCCAGGGTGTCAGGCTGGGGATCTTTCATCGCCCACTACCTGGTCCTTTTAACTGGAGATGCCAAGGATTGAACCTGGAGCCTTCTGTATACAAAGCAGAGGCTCTTCCACTGAGCCACAGCCCCTCACTGAAGGTCCTAAAGAACTAATTTGCCTCAGAACCTTCTGCAACATACAGGGGTTTCATGACAAATAAGATGAAGTCAAAAAGACACCCTAAATGTTGACAGTTAAAGCTACGATTTATTTTATAATAACCGATTAATGCACTTCCAAACAAGAGCACTAGATGGTGGACTTTGGATACTTACTGGACAAAAATTATAGGGTTTTTTTTCCCCTGGACTTTAAAGACTCCGTTCTGCATACAGACTACAGGAGGTGCTTTCTTTTTGTCAGATTTATTTTCTTTGCTAATTTTAAAAAAGAATCTAACATTGCACTCTATATAAGATTCTGAATTTTTCAACCCTTGATCCTTTTGCAAGTTCAGCATTCTAAGCTCATTCACGAGCGGCATTTCCATTATGGTTAATCTCCCCTATCCATGGTGAATCAAGCGTATGCAGAAAATACACATCTTATATTATGATAAAAGCCAGAAACTTGATAAATAGTGTCTGTATTAGCATTTATGTACAAGCAGAAAGTTCAGTTGAGTAAAATTCAGTAAATCATACATTCGCATGCTTGAAGCTTATGCAGTGCTCTACCCTAGTTACAGATCTGTAAAAAATAATTTGGAATACAGGTGCCTCTAATCCAGTAAAAGCAACATTATGCACAGCTCAGCCTTACTCTGTTGCTCACCTCAGACTGCAACCTCTTGCTGGCCATCCCCTGCTCTTGCAGTGGGATAAATGCATCTGGCAATTGGGGTGTGTGTGTGTGATGAGGTGACATCACTTCCAATTGTTGCATCTGCGACACTCTAGGAATGTTTCCATTCTCTACAGTTTTTACCATAGAGATTGGAGGAATTTCTAGAGTGTTGTGCAATGCAGTGACATCACTTCCATGTCTTCACCCAGAAGTGACATCACCACATTGTGCCATGCTCTCCTTTTCCCTGTGCCCCACTCCCAAAAGCTCCTGGGATTGCCAGATGCAGGCCAGGCAAACCTAGCACAGATATACTATACCTTGAGCATAACAGACAGCTATGCGGGATGAGAATAAGGGGAATAGGTTTTATGAATTTATTTAAATATTGATATGCCACTTTTCTCACCACTGGGGGCCTAAAGCAGCTTACAAAGAAACACTTAAGCAACAAAAAAAAAATACACAGCACATCAGGTCCACTGGGCCAGCTCAGTCAGGCTCTGTCCACATCCAGCATTAACTATGAGTAGCAGGAAGGGAAGTAGAAGATTAGGAGGGTTGCCAACCTCCAGGTACTAGCTGATCTCCTGCTATTACAACCAATCTCCAGCTGATAGAGATCAGTTCACCTGGAGAAAATGGCTGCTTTGGCAATCAGACTCTATGGCACTGAAGTCCCTCCCCTCCCCAAACCCCACCCTACTCAGGCTCTGCCCCTATAACCTCCCACCAATGGCGAAGAGGGATCGGTCAACCCTAAAGATTAGGGCCACCTACAACTACAGTTTTAACATGTAGTGGTCCTGAGCCTGACTTTGACTCAGTCAGATATCTGGTGCAAGGGGACTTGTTCCCCAAGTGTTTGAGGGGCTCTAATTCAGATCAGGATCATAGCACAGTGGGGTGAAGGTGTCAAGGGCCTTCAGCTGTCCTCTACACTATTTTCCTAATCTGAAATGCCACCTGGGGCACTATTTGCCCCACCGAGGGGCTGCACATATAGCATGTGCAGACATTGCCCCCCATATGGGTTGAAAAATGACATGGGGGAATACTGAAGCCCCTTCTACCCTCCCCCATGCTCTAATCCCAAGATGAATTGGAGCTCCTCTAGAGTTGCCAGCTCTGGGTTGGGAAATACCTGGAGGTTTTTGAGGCAGAGCCTGAGGGGGTGTTGGGGAGGGGAGGGGAGGGACTTCCATACCATAGAATCCAATTGCCAAAGCAGCCATTTTCTCCAGGTGAACTGATCTCTATCGGCTGGAGATCAGTTGTAATAGCAGGAGATCTCCAGCTAGTACCTGGAGGTTGGCAACCCTAAGCTCCACACACTTCTGAAACAGTTTCCCTCACACCCGACAGGTGACTTTCTAAGTCAAAGTGGGTTGGGGAAACCCAGTCACTAATCATAACATGTAGCTTGGCCCTTAGCCCAGATCTTATGTAGCCTGCAGACATGTTTCCCAATATTCCCTTTCCCTTTTGTCTTCTTCCTCCTCCCACACATTTGCCATTTCAACCACATCTAGCAGGTGATCAGTGCCACCTATCTTTTTGATCATTTCTGAGAAGGGTTGTCAACCTCCAGGTATTAGCTGGAGATTTCCTGTTATTACAACTGGTCTCCAGCCAATACAGATGAGTTCACCTGGAGAAAATAGCCGCTTTTGCAATTGGGCTCTATAGCATTGAAGTCCCTCCCCAAACCTCACCCTCCTCAGGCTCTGCCCCCGAAACCTCCTTCCAGTGGTGAAGAGGGACCTGGCAACCCTATTTCTCAGGTAGGGCATGGACCAACCGTCTGCCCTGCCTCAAGGTTACCTGCTAGGCTGCAGCCTATAACCACGTTTTTTTGTTTTTTTTTTTGTAAATCCTAGAGCATCCCGTGATATCATTTCCAGTTTTCACTGGAAGTGACATCAGCACACCAGTATAATGCCACCACGTGCCCCCATTTCCCCCCAATTTCCTTCCACTGGCACTGGTGGGCAATAAACCAGACTGGTAGGAGGTCTCTTGCCTGGCAACCTTACCTGGCTCATGGCAAGTGAACTTGCTCAAGGCCAGCCAACATTCTACCTGCTACTGTAATGGCATCATTTTACAAAAGCATGTAGAAAGCCAAATCCATACCACAAAATAATTTGTATTATTTGAAGCAGACAGGAGGCCTCAATCTCACAGACAGTCTTGGCATGGACGTATAAAGGACAAAGTTCAGCTAACAAATTAACAAAGAAACTCAATCTGGTCTTAATCCTTTTAAAACCCAGAAGCCTTTAAAACCCAGGGCATATTAACTACACATACTTGAAGTTCTTTCAAAGCTGTTTAAAATTCCCCTCCCCCTCCCAGAGAGAGAGAGAGAGAGAGAGAGAGAGAGAGAGAGAGAGAGAGAGAGAGAGAGAGAGAGAGAGAGAGAGAGAGAGAGAGAGATGGACGTATGGGTCAACTGAACTTTGTTCTTTTTTAAAAAAAAAGTTTGACTTTATTAGTAGCAGGGTAACTTCTGAAGACCACAAAAACGTGTCCCAGTCAGCAGCTTTTCACATCGTTCTAGCATACAACCAAGTAAATGGGGAATGTCCCGGGGAAAACGAGGACAAAAAATTCCCCACAACAAGGTTGTTTTAGCAAAAAAAAAAAAAAAGGAAAATTGGTTTTGTTTTCTTGATTTCTAATAGTACCAAGTAACACCCAAGATGTGAAAAAAGGTTCCTGCCCTGCTGAGGGGGAGAAGAGACATCTGGCTAGCTATCTTTTAGCACCACCCTTCTTGTAAGGAACGAACGTTGGCACATCTGAATCTCCTCTCATCCATTTTACCCATGGACCCAGGCCAGATGTTTTACCATGAGCTTAGGGTTTCCAACCTCCAGGTGATGGCTGGAGATCTCCAACTATTACAACTGATCTCCAGGCAACAGAGTTCAGTTCACCTGGAGAAAAGGGCTGCTTTGGAAGGGAGACTCTATGGCATTATACCCAATAGATGTCCCTCCCTTCCTCTATCCCGCCCTCCTCAGGCTCAGGCCCCCAAATCTCCAGGTATTTCCCAACCTGGAGCTGGCAACCCTAGGTATAATGCCACAGACTCCACCCTACAAAGCAGATATGTTCTCCAGGGGAGCTAGAAGAGTGGAACTCTACTGTCAATCAAGTATCTGCTAAATGATCTGAAAATGTGTCATCTAGTTTACACAAAGAAAGCGCTATGTTGACAGCATACAAATTGATTTCCAGCATATATTTTTTTGCTCCTTAGTTTAAAGAATTTGAAAAGTTCCACTCCAATTCTTTTGAGCAGGAGAAAAGCAGGCTATACATCTTTTAAATAACAACCCAAATAAATTGTAACAATCCAGCATTAAATTATTTGTTGGCCAGGAGTTTTCCTTAGTAACAACTTTTGCTGACTACTGATCCACCTGCCTCCAGCACCTGCCTGTACAGACAATACAAATACGGCAGAAAGTGCCGTCAAGTCGCAGCTGATTTATGGTGACCCCAAAGGGTTTTCAAGGCAAGAGATGCGCAGAGGAGGTTTGCCATCGGCTGTCCCTGTGTAGCAACACTAGACTTCCCCTGTAAGTTCTATCCAGGGGTGCCCCTGCTACACTCCCAATATCTGGGGTAAGCCTGGGCAGCCAGATCATGGCAGATGGTATAGATAACCTATATAAACACACCTTCTTCACTTGTCCTGTTCTGTCCAGTCCTGACTTGCTATTACCTTGAGCACTGCAATTTTTTGCCTACCCTGTGAACTTTTCATTCTGCCACAGTCTCTGGAAGGTCTCCTTCATCACTAGAGAGGAGGAGGAGGAGGAGGAGGAGAAGAAGAAGAAGAGTTGGCTTTTGTATGCCAACTTTCTCTACCACTTAAGGGAGAATCAAACCGGCTTACAATCACCTTCCCTTCCCCTCCCCACAACAGACACCCTGTGAGGTTAGGTGGGGCTGAGAGAGCTGTAACTAGCCCAAGGACACCCAACTGCCTTCGTGTGTAGGAGTGGGGAAACAAATCCAGTTCACCAGATTAGCCTCCGCCGCTCATGTGGAGGAGTGGGGAATCAAACCCGGTTCTCCAGATCAGAGTCCACCACTCCAAACCACCGTGTTAACCACTACACCGCACTGTCTAGAAAGAGAACACCCGACTTCCTGGAGCAGAATTACCTAGATGTAGTTCTACGCGATTAGCTCTTTGCTGCAAGTTCTCTGTGAAGACTTCTAACCACACAAAAAATGCAAGCCCATGACAAAAGGAATGGTGTGGATGTGGTTCAAATTTGTCTGAAGCATGTGAGGAGCTGCTCACACAATGTGCTTAACCTGCAGAGTTTCCTCAAGATGGTGATGTTTATTTAGCTATTCTTCATAGGGTTGCCTGGTCCCTCTTCACAACCAGCAGGAGGTTTTGGGGGTGGAGCCTGAAGAGGGCGGAGTTTGGGAAGGGGAGGGACTTCAATGCCATAGAGTCCAATTGCCAAAGCAGCCATTTTCTCCAGGTGATCTGATATCTGTCGGCTGGAGATCAATTGTAATCGCAGGAGCTCTCCAGCTAGTACCTGGAGGATGACAGCCCTAATTCTTCATATAGAGGCTTTTCCACGTGACTGTGAGAATTTGTGGAGAAATAGACCTCTTGCCACAAAATTATCACTCTTCTTAAAATCTGTTCATATAACTCGGGTTTTCCCCCCCTTGCCAGTAATGAATAGGGAGCCAAATTTTTTATGGACTCTTTGGCAGTTTGTCAGCCTGTCTGTGACTGTTTGGCAGGTGGTTGCAACGTATTCCTTCCTAACCGTACCATACGGTACAATCCGTTTTTCGTGCCCGCGTGTTCTGACACAGCCTGATAGATTTCTATTTCTCCTTGTCCTTACTGCACTGCCGCTCTGATGGTTAAGCAATTGTTTGAATGGACAGTTAAAAACAGCCACAAATCAAATACTGGTAATAAACTAACACAGAGTGTGTGTGTGTGTGTGTGTGTGTGTGTGTATGGTGTTCTTGTTGTTTTAAATCCTACCTTTCTGCGTCCTCAGCGACATTAAAGGCTGCCAAATGTGTTTGGATCAGCAGCATTCTCACATGTGTACAGTTTTTGCATCTTGACCTGGATGGTCCAGGATAGCTGGATCTCATCAGATCTCAAAAGTTAAGTAGGACCTTGGATGGGAGACCACCAAGGAAGCCCAGGGATTTCTATGCAGAGGCAGGCAGTGACCAAACCACCCCTAAACGTCTCTTGCCTTGGAAACTTTACATTTCCATAAGTCAGCTGCAACTTAACAGCACTTTCCCCGCTAAAGATTTGGGTTGGTTTTTTTTGTTTGTTTGTTTGTTTGTTTTTTGCAAAAACCTGGTGCAAACCTGTCTGGCAGACATGTGAGTCTTTTGCTGGAAACCAAACAGACCCACCAGTCAACTTGTGTCTGATTGAGTGGCAGTCCTCAAACAAACAAATAAACAAACAAACAAACTTCAAGGGAAAATTACAACGTGAGGTTGTTGAACTTGAGTTCATTCACAAGTTCAGAACAATGTACCCCCCACCGGGGGGGCTGAATAGGGACATAGGATTCTTATAGGGTTGTCAGCTCCGGGGTGGGAAATACCTGGAGGTTTGGTGGGTGGAGCCTGAGGAGGACAAGGTTTGGGGAGGGGAGGGGCTTCAATGTGGTATAATGCTATATAGTCCACCTTCCAAAGCGGCCATTTTCTCCAGGTGAACTGATCTCTGTCACCGGGAGGTCAGTTGTAATCCCAAGGAGGCTGGCAACCCTAGATTCTCATCTCACTACAGGTGCTAATTTTCTGCTCCCCAGCATTTCCCCTCTGCTGTAATTAAACTGATTATAATCTGCACTGTACCTCTGCATCATTTTCAAGCATTCTTTACAACACCTCTCCCATCTTCTGATTGGAATAAAAGGATTCAGAGATCTCCATTTCTACTCATGTCTCGAAAACCTATATCCCAAAAATCGTGTTCGCCTCTCAGGAGTGCCTGGACTCGAATCTAATTGTGCCTGATTTCAACAGTTGAATATAGGTAAGAAGAAGAGTTGGTTTTTATATGCCGACTTTCTCTACCACTTAAAGGAGACTCAAACCAGCTTACAATCACCTTCCCTTCCCCTCCCCACAACAGACGCCCTGTGAGGTAGGTGGGGCTGAGAGAGTGTGACTGGCCCAAGGTCGTCCAGCTGGCTTCGTGTGGAGGAGCGGGGAAACAAATCCAGTTCACCAGATTGGCTTCCGCTGCTCACGTGGAGGAGCGGGGAATCAAACCCGGTTCTCCAGATTAAAGTCCACCGCTCCAACCCACCGCTCTTAACCACTGCACCACGCTGGCTCTCAAGTTCAAGCATCAATAGCAAAAGGGGTAACGCTAATGTGATGGTGTCACATCATGTGTGTGTTTTCAGCTACAGGTTAGTTGTGAGTCAGTGGTGCCCACAAATCTCCCCATCAGGTACAGTTTGGAACTGTTTGTCTTAGTGCAGGAGTCGGAATATTCTGTATCTGTTCCAAGGCAGGTGTGAAGGGATTTCTCAGCAGATGGATCTAAATGGAAACTGTTCCTGGAAGTCAAAAAGAACTGAAAATAGCTATTGACCTAATAAAAGTGATTTTTAAAAGCCTGAGCTAAACGTCAGTCAATTAAAAAATTACCCTAAGGAAACATGGGGCTTGCAGTTCCTAGACCCTATTTATTTTCTGTTATTTGTCTACCTGTGGAGGTTACTGAAGCAAAGGAGAAGAATATTTTATGAAAGCTCTTTTTTCAAATGAGATTCCTCAGGACAGGGAACCCAAATTAACTTCCAGCTGTATAAAATCTTTGTTTATCTTACCCTACTTTAATTTTCATTGAATGTAACCTCTATTCAGGCAAATTAAAGGGCGTATCTGCCTTTTTTCCCTATTAGGAATTGTTTGTTCTAACTCGATAAAGGGTCCTTGTTCAAAAGTTTTAAGAACGTAACTATCCCAGTTAAATGTTAAAAAACAACAACACCTGAAATAAAATAAAGCAGAACACCGATTGATTTCCAGATGGGGTTGCCACCTTCTCAACTGGCCATTCTAGCAGTGCCTGTAACAGTCTGTTTTATTTATTTATTTAACATGTTTCTATTCTGTCCTTTTGCTACAAGGGCAACCAGAACAGTTTATAAATTTCAGCAGTTTAACGTGCAGGTAGGGTTGCCAACCTCCGGATGGTGGCTGGAGATCTCCTGGGATTACAACTAATCTCCAGGCGAGAGAGATCAGTTCACCTGGAGAAAATGGCCACTTTGGAAGGTGGACTCTATGACATTCTACCCCATTGAAGTCCCTCCCCTCCCTAAACCCCACCATCCCCAGGCTCCACCCCCCAAATCTCCAGGTATTTCCCAACCCAGTGCTGGCAACCCTACAATACCGGCTTTCATGCAGTTGCTGCTCTTGAATAATAGTGGTTGCTGCCAGGCCTGGTGCCTCTCTCAAAGGCTAAAACACCCTGCCCCTACCTTTTGCTGACAGTCACCAAGTCTTGAAGGCTGGCAATATTGCCATTTCCTAACGATGCAGGTCTTTCCATCTTTCTTTCCCCCTGTTCTTAGACCAAGGTCTTGAACAATAAAACCATAAAACTTAAATAAGACCCATGTCTAAAAACATTTCCCTTTGTCTCTTCTCTGCAGCCTCCAAAAAATGAACAACAAAATAAGTATGCTCAGGGTCAGAGTCCTCTAAGAAGAACTGAACCTTTTGCTCCAAAGTTGTTCGAGAAGATGTGGACCATTCGTTAAAACATGGTATAAGTTAAGATAACTTTATTAATCTTGAACTGCTAGATAGCTCAAATCTAAAGTCTTGCAAGCCGGCCTTGAAATAATTGATGTTTGCAGCATAGAGTTCTTCCATCAGCTTTTGCCGGCATACTAAGGAGGAGGTGCCTACATTAGAATTACTGAATGGAGTAGGAATATGTTTTAATCGACTGTTTAGACTTGTGTCAATCGCAAACCCCAGCACTGCAGCAGGAAGGTTAGAAGCAAGGGACTGCAAATTCTGCAAGACAGAGCCAGGCTGTGCTGCTGGGTGCTTTCCTTCTGCCTTGGAGACTGTGCAGTGACAGATTTTCAGCGCCGATACTGGACAAGCCTAACTTGTTCAACAACAATCTTGATAAAGGGTACATTGTGACACTGCTATCTGGCTGAAGATAAACCGGTCTGGACCTCGACAGTGCCCAGATGGGTGACCTGTGCCGTATACTCTGTAAACCTAGATCATCCTCTGTAAACCTAGATATACTCTAGATCATCCTGGTGGACGAACGATGAGATACACATGTAACTCCTAGCAAACGGTTAGGAAGGCCGTGTGCCTGAATGCAAATATTGACTCTTATTTTCTTGTATTTACTTGCATTGTAAGGTAAAGGAACAAGAACAAGAGGGGGAGTGTGTGTTCTGCAACCCATGTCTGTTGCTACATCCCCCCAAAAACAGATTGGCAGCCCTTAAGGGTGCCAACCTCCAGGCAGTAGCTGGAGATCTCCTGCTATTACAACTGATCTCCCGCCGGCAGAGATCAGTTCACCTGGAGAAAATGGCTGCTTTGGCAATTGGACTCAATGGCATTGAAGTCCCTCCCCTCCCCAATCCCCGCCCTCCTCAGGCTCCACCCCAAAAACCTCCCACTGGTAGCAAAGAGGGACATGGCAACCCTAGCAGCACTTGTTAGTTTGCCAGTCATGCAAAACCAGAAGACTATTGGTCTTCTATGAGTCCTACAGCAGGTCTTCCTTATCTTCTCCTTCTCCTGGCAGCCCCCTTTGACCACCCAAAAAAGGAAATGTTGGGGGTTGGGGAAACCTTTTTCTACAAAAATCCACATGCGATGAAGGACTGTAGTGAAGAGGGCAAAATGGGCAAAATCACAACCCATCTCTCTCTCCCTCCACTGGAATCTCTTTCCCTGATGAAATAATGGGTTTATGGTTGCCAACCTCCAGGTACTAGCTGGAGATCTCCTGCTATTACAACTGATCTCCAGCCAATAGAGATCGGCTCACCTGGAGGAAATGGCTGCTTTGACAATTGAACTCTATAGCATTGAAGTCCCCCCTCCCCAAACCCCACCCTTCTTAGGCTCCACCCCAAAAACCTCCCACCAGTGGCGAAGAGGGACCTGGCAGTGGCAATCCTAACTGGGTTACATCCAGACTAAATTTTCCAGTAATAGAGAGGGTGGGGTACTTCCACCAGTTCCTGCTGCAGATTCCCAATTTGCCTCTCATGAGGTTCTTGAGGGCCCCCCTCTGTCCCCCAGGAGCAGCATTTTGGGGTAAGGTTGCCAGGTGCCGCTGGTGGTGGGCAAACCCCTAGTAAAGTGCCCCTCTGCCCATCGACCAGCTGAGGATCGGCAGGCAATCGTGCACGCGCAGAGCCCGTGCTCCAGCCGGGAAACTTCCCTCGCCTACCCTGGGGCACGTGGGCAACCCTTTTCAGGCACATGCACCAGCCGGGAATCTTCCCTCGCCCTCCCCAGGGCGAGCGGCAGCCCCGCACGCCAGCCACCTCTGAGTGGTCTCCTCGCGAGGAGGCACTTCCGGTTTTCGACATTGGAAGTGCCGCGTCGACATTCACGCGCACGCACACAACTCTAAAGAAACCTCCCACCGAAGGTGAGTGGGGGCCTGGCAACCCTATTTTGGGGAGATTAGTGGGCTGCAGGAGGTAGACTGGAACGGTCTGTTCCACTGACAAATAAGCCTCGCATGAGCTGAAAATTCAGACTGGATCCAACCCTCTGTTGGCAGATGCAGGAGATGGGGGGGCAATATTACTGATTCTCCAGCCATCATTTGGGGAGTGGTCGGGGGCACTTCTTGTGGAAGCAAAAGGTGGCGCATATCTGGTAAGGGCACTTATGGTTTCTAAGAACCAGTCCTATAGGTTATCAGGTGTGCCCAATCCAATGGTTCCATTGCCAATAGAAGGGCAAGTGCTGTACTCTGGTATTCCCTTCTGTGCCTCCAGGAACCCTGAGTACACATGGCTCTCGATAGCTCACCAGCAGGGTATAATGCTGTAATTTCTAATTAAGAGACATTCTCTTACATTTTACAGTATGAAGGTAATTTGGGACCGGCCCTAAGATCACATGACCTTAGTTTGTTCTAGAACAAGGTTTAGATACTGCTGTGCACAAAAAGATGTTTTAGTCACTCTTCATATCAATGTCGTTTTAAGCCACTTCTCATTCTGATTGTATATTTATTTTATTTTAATTTATTACTCTTATATCCTGCCCTCCCCAGCAAAGCCAGGCTCAGGGCAACTTACAAGTCATAATAACAATTCCATAAAATCACAGTAAAGTCATTCAAAAATCACAAAGGACAGCCCCATAAACATAATCAAAACATCCACAATAAATATGTGTGTGTGTTAAGTGCCGTCAAGTCGCTTCCGACTCATGGTGACCCTATGAATGAAAGTCCTCCAAAATGTCCTATCTTTGACAGCCCTATAGCATATGAATAAATATAAATATCAGAGGCGCCACATATCACATAAGCTATAGCAGGGCCCGTGAGCAGCCAGAACCCCCACATGGTTCCTAATAGATGTAAGGAAGAATAGAGGAGGGGGGAATAGACCCTTAAATATTAGTCAGCTTTGGCAATACTATCGTTTCCACAGAAAAGTGCCACTATTAAGAAAAGGTCATGATGTCATGAGGTAGAATGCCTATTTCCCCGGTTTATCCTCACCTCCTAGGGTTGCCATTCGCCACATAGTGGCTGGCTGGTGATCTCTTGGGATTACCACTGATTGCCAGGCGATAGAGATCAGTTCACCTGGAGAAAGTGGCCACTTTGGAAGGTAGACTCTATAGCGTTATAACCCATTGAAGTCCCTCCCCTCCTCAGACCCTGCCTCCCACCCTCAAAATCTCCAGTCATTTCCCAAGTTGGAGCTGCCAAACCTTTCAACTCCCCTTCCCTCTCCTGTTGTTTTTGTCTTCCCTATATCACAGATAATAATGTAAATTCCCTGGGGACAGTGTGATGTTTGAGAGACCAGGGTGAGTGTTTGTTTTTTTAAGTGCCATTCATAGTGATGATACTGGCATTTTAATCTCGGGTTCTGGATACTCTGACCAGTGGACTATAGGACTGTGGGGACAAAGAGTAAATTTCCAAATGTTGGCACATAGAAGATAATATCACATACTAACCAGAGACAAATAACACATCTTTTTTTAAAATTTCTGAAATTAAACCACTCCAGAGCACAGCTAAAGGCTCACAATAGGCTTAGTAATGCAAGCAAGAACGCCAGCATCATTATTCATGTACAGGAAGTGATAAACAAAGCAGTGGTTTGTCAGGGGCCTCTTGGGAATTTAAGCAATGAATATCCTCTTCTAGTTCCCCACAAACAATTCAGATCTTCTCCTCCCTCGGTATGCAGTGTTGCAAGCCCACTGATTTGGTTTTCAGGCATTTAATTAAATGTCCAGGAATACAGAAATACAGCTGATCAGGATAACAAGCCAGCTGGCTACAGCAAGCTGCATTTTTCTCTGATGACCAGATGAGGAAAGAACATTTATTAATCCTCCACTCATGCCATACCTTCCAAAACATTGTTAACTTCCCAGTTATAAACCCCTTGCTTTAAGGGATGCCCACCCGTCTGTGGCTGCGAAGCACTAATGTCTGCTGTCCTTACCCAGGACAATGTCAGTGGGTAGCCATGTTGGTCTGCAGTAGAACAGCTAGGTAAGCATCCAGGAGCACCTTAGAGACCAACAGAATTTTCAGGGTATGAGCTTTTGAGAGTCAAAGCTCCTTGCATCAGATATGGGATTCGTATCTGACGAAGATTTGTATCTGACGAAGAGAGCTCCGACTCTCGAAAGCTTGAACACATGAAGCTTCCTTCTACAGAATCAGACCTTTGGTCCATCGAAGTCAGTATTGTCTACTCAGTCCAGCAGTGGTTCTCTTTTTCTTTTTTTTTGAAATTTTTTTATTGGTTTTTATAATATAAATTTTCCATGTTAACAAACAACAATATACGTAGTATTAAAAACTAAATCATAGGTAATGTTGTTATAATTGTTTAAGTACTAAATAAAAATAAAACATAAAGGAAAATTTATTGACTTCCCCATCACCTCCGTCCGACTCTTAATAAAGTATTCTATCCCATCGTGATATGGTCTGATCTTAATTATTCTTATATCTCAATTAGGTTTCAATCACATTATACTATCAATATAATTGATTACATTTCTTTATGTTAACAATGTCATCTAGATCAGATTAAAAGGTATTCTTCCATTTTCCCCAGTCCTAGTTCATATTCACAATATTTCATCCACGCCTCCCATTCCCCCATAAATTGAACATTGTCTTTTTGATTTAAAATAGCTGTAAGTTTTGCCATTTCCACCAGTTCAAACATTTTCATAGTCCAGTCTTTTTTCCCAGGAGTGTCTGCCCCTTTCCATTTTGCTGCATAAAGCAGTCTTGCAGCTGTAGTCGCGAAATCAAAAAAGTCCTGTGTTTTAACAAATCATCAGGTATCATACTTAATAGCATCATTTCTGGTGTTTTGGGTATGTTTTTTTGTACTATTAGTCTTAATTCGTTATAAATCATATCCCAAAAATCCTTAGCTTTGTCACAAGTCCACCACATATGATAAAAAGAACCAACTTCTTTATTACATTTCCAACATTTAGGGGATGTCACTTTGTAGATCTTTGCAATCTTCTTAGGCGTTAAATGCCATCTATACATCATTTTATAGATATTTTCTCGAATTGACTGCGCATTTATTCCTTTCAGGTCTTTCGCCCATAGTCTTTCCCATTTGTTTAGGGCAATATCATGTCCCACAGTTTGAGCCCAATTAATCATTGTTGGTTTGATTATTTCCTGCTCACAATAAATTGTTAAAAGAAGATTATACATTTTAGAAATCAGATGAGTATTATTATCTAATACACTGGTTCCCAACCAGGGGTCCGTGGACCCCCAGGGGTCCGCGAGAACTAAATTAAGGTCCGCGAAACAAAGTTATAAACCCATAATAAATTAATATTTTTAATTAAAAGTTCTCTATTATAAAATATATATATTCAAATATTATTCTAAGTTTAATGTTTAACTAACAGTTATGATTAAAGTTTATTTTCAAATTCTCTGAATTTTTATTTTGAACCTTGGGGTCCCTGCACCGAACAAAAAAGTCCTAGTGGTCTCTGGTCAAAAAAAGGTTGGGAACCACTGATCTAATAGCATCCTGTGAAAAGATGATTTTTCTTTAGAGAATCCATTCTTCATATCTTGTGTAAATACTGATTTAATTTGATGATATTGAAGCCATTGTAAATCGTCTTTAAGTAACTGAGTCCAGCAGTGGTTCTCCAGGGTCTCAAGTAGAGGTCTTTCGCATCACCTACTTGCCTAGTCCCTTTAACTGGAGATGCTGGGGATTGAACCTGGGCTCTTCTGCATGCCAAGCAGATGCTCTACCACTGAGCCCCTCCTGCTTATCCCCTGAAAACGTTGTTGGTCTCTAAGGTGCTACTGGACTGGTATCTACCCAGGACAGAAACTCGTGTTTCGTCTTGGACAAATGGGATCATCTGGAGCTTTGGGTCGTCATTATGCCAATCACGCCCAGTTCCATATTTCATTATCTATGTCCCCAGATCGACACCTTGGTTCTGAAGCTTGAGACTTTAGGCAAGTGACTAAGGCAGAATAAGGTTGGATGCCACAGAGGATTTCCATAAATGAAAGGGGGTAATTTATAACAGTTCCCCCTTGGCCTACCCCTAACTCCCCCTTATGTAGCTTCTGGGGTCTTCTGGACCTCCAGAGCAGCATTTTTGCAGGAATTTGGGGCTGTGGAAAGGAGGGAGAGGCAAAAAAAGGTGTGTTTCATGGACAGAAATCCCTGCTATCCATGGAAATTACTGGTGGATCCCTGTCAGTGATTTGAAGCTGAATCCAGATTAGGTAGCCAGGTTTAGGTTCCTACCAGAGTGGACCCAAACACCTTGAATGGAGATTTTGCAGATGGGGTGAAGAGTTTAGGGGTGCTGATGGACCCAACCTTGTCTGATAAATAGGTTGGCATAGTGGCCAAAAGCACCATTTATCAATTGTATTTAGTTTGTTGGCTTTACCCTTTGTGGGACTCGGCCGACCTGTCTGTGCTAGTCTATGGGGGCTACCGCATTATGTATTCCCAGCGATGTATTAAGAGTTTGAAAACGTTATAAAAAATACTGTTTGCACTTTCTATGTATTCCCACCGATGTATTAAGAGTTTGAAAACGTTATAAAAAATACTGTTCACACTTTGTTTGGCCCCTTTAGCTGTGAAGATGTCTTCCAACCATTTTTTTAGCCTTGGCATCCAAAAACCCTTTTAAAGCGATGTTTTTTATAACATTTTCAAACTCTTAATACATCGCTGGGAATACATAATGTGGTAACCCCCTATGTTTTGTAAACCTGTGCCTCAATTATAGCAATAGAGCTCAAATGGGGTTCCCCTTGAACACAGCCCCCAAACTTCAGTTAGTGTAAAATACAGCAGCCAAATTACTGTTAGAACCTAGCCAGTGTGGATGCATTTCATCAGTTTTTAAACTACTACAACGGTTGCCTATTTGTTTCTGTGTTCAGTTAAAAATGCTTTTTCTTACCTTTAAAGCCCTTGATGTCCAGGGACCCACCTATCTGAAAGATGTTCTCTCTCTCTCTCTATTCTCCTTTGTACTAGTTGTGATCACCTGGACTATTTTTCTGGCTATCTCTCCCATCAAAGTTTGCACATTTGACTTCTGCTACAGCCCATTCATTTTCAGTTGCTGCTCTCACCCTGTGGAACAGGCGTATTTTGTTGTTGTTGGTTTTTATACCCCATTTCTCTTCACCAAGGAATGTCAGAGTGGCTTACAATCACCTTCCCTTCCTCTCCCCACAACAGGCACCTCATCAGGTAGGTGGGGCTGAGAGAGTTCTGAGAGAACTGTGACCGGCCCAAGGGCACCCAGCAGGCTTCATGTGGAGGAGTGGGGAGAAGAAGAAGAGTTGGTTTTTATATGCCGACTTTCTCTACCACTTAAGACAGAATCACCTTCCCCTCCCCACAACATACACCTTGTGAGGTAGGTGAGGCTGAGAGAGTGTGACTGGCCCAAGGTCACCCAGCTGGCTTTGTGTGTAGGAGTGCGGAAACAAATCCAGTTCACCAGACTAGCGTTCGTTGCTCATGTGGAGGTGCGGGGAACCAAACCCAGTTCTCCAGATTAAGGTCTGCCAGTCAGTCTTAATCACTGCATCATGCTGGCTCTTATTAAAGAGGTAAGCATTCTTCTTTCAGCTTTTTTGCAGAAGTTTCAGGGTTTTGTTTTGTTTTTTTGAACAGGTGAACACTCTCCTTTCAGCTTTTTTAAAAATGTTTTCAGGCAGAACTGTTTGCTAGGGCATTAATGGTGTGCAAATATGTTTTCCAGTTGTTGGTGTATAGATGAGGCTCTGATCCTACTATCTCCCCCCCAAAAAAACAATACGCACCTCAAAGACTGGAACAGTGCTAGACACCGATGGCCCTGGTGAAGGGGCAGCCGCCAAACACCTGTTGGTAGTGGTTGGTCTACGGGGCTTGCCAGCTGTTGACCAGCTGCTGAGTGACCTCTGGCAGGGCAGGAAACGGCATGAAGGGGGCCCACTGGCTATGGCTACCAACCTAAAGATGGGTCCTAGCGTTCTGCTGAAATTAGAAGGGATCTCCAGACTACCGAGATCAATTTCTGCAGAGAAAATGGCAGCTGTATGCTGTCAGACTGTATGGTATACAGAGAGCCAGCGTGGTGTAGTGGTTAAGAGCAGTGGTTTGGAGCAGTGGAGTCTGATCTGGAGAACCGGGTTCAATTCCCCAGTCCTCCACATGAGCTGTGGAGGCTAATCTGGTGAACTCGATTTGTTTCCCTGCTCCTACACATGAAGCCAGCTGGGTGACCTTGGGCAAGTCATGTTCTCTCAGCCTCACTCACCTCACAGAGTGTCTGTTGTGGGGAAGGGAAGGTGACTGTAAGCCGGTTTGAGTCTCTCTTAAGTGATAGAGAAAGTTGGCATATAAATACCAACTCTTCTTCTCCTCCTCCTCCTCCTCCATCATAGAGTCTAGGAAAAATGGAAGTCCTAGAGTGATCCCACGTCTCCACTGAGTAGGGTTGCCAACCTCCAGGTAGTAGCTGGGGATCTCACACTATTACAACTGATCTCCAGCCAATGGAGATCCATTCACCTGGAGAAAATGGCCACTTTGGCAATTGAACTCTATGGCATTGACATTCCTCCTTTCTCCAAACTCTGCTCTCCTTAGGCTCCACCCCAGAAATCTCCAGATATTTCCCATCCTGGAGCTGGCAACCCTACCACTGAGCTTCTTTCCCTTCCCAAACTTTGCCTTCCTCAGGCACCACTAACAAATGTCCATGGACTGAAGCTGAAGTCTGCTTTTCTGAGAAAATTTAAGATGGGAGGTGCTGGGTCTCGTGTAGTTAAACCCAAACAGATCTGCCCCTCATCAATTTCTCTCGTCTCCCAATCATAAATTTCCTTCATCCCCTCTTTTCCTTATTCCAGAACAAGTTGGGGATTGTAAACTAACTTGGGTCTCTGGCTAATGGTTCATTATTATCCCACATTATATTTAAAAGATCTGGTTTTAATTTTTTTATGAACTTCCTCTAATGCTGCCCTAAGGTGGGGTGTAAATGTGAAACAAACACATTCCTTTGCCATGAGAGCAGCTTGTACAAATGCCTATACCAGATTTTTCTTGGCATTTCAAGATCACCTTCTGGATAAACTAACATTGCCTAGGGCTGGGTGTAGTGGCTCCTACAGGATTGCCACTGTCATGCGTTGTGTTTTCTGCCTTTTCCTGCCAAAAAGGCACCATTTCCCATTATTTATCCATTACTGACACAAAGGAAGACCATGTAGATATTTAAGGAGTAAGAGTTAACGTGAGGTTTAACCGCATCAGTTAAGCACTTGGCAGGAGATAACAGGATGGCCTAAGCAGGAAATGACCAAGCAGAGTCCAGGGGGGAAAGGTGAAAGGTCAAGGGAAACAGCAGCTGATCTGCATCCTTGTGGGGCATTTCTCTCCTCATTCTGCAGCGTTCCAAAGAAATGAGAGGCATTGAACCTATGAAGAAAGAATGTTTCTTAAAATGATGTGTTCTCCCACGGCTGTACCATGAGTAGGATTGCCAGGTCCCTCTTCGCCACCAGTGGGAGTTTTTTGGGCGGAGTCTGAGGAGGGTGGGGTTCGAGGAGGAGAGGGACTTCAGTGCTGCCATAGAGTCCAATTGCCAAAGTGGCCATTTTCTCCAGCTGAACTGATCTCTGTCGGCTGGAGATCAGTTGTAATAGCAGGAGATCTCCAGCCACCTCCTGGAGGCTGGCAACCCTAACCATGAGCATTGGAAAAAAACAAGGCTTAAAATGTCAAGTCGGAGTGACCCTGGGAGCAGAGATCCAGGAATGAGGATAGCTACTTCGAATTTTAATGTTAAGCCTTGTATTCATTATCATATTAATAAGATGACGAAGGTCATCCCACTGGGATTTAGCCAGTTGAGAGCCAGGGTGCTGTAGTGGTTAAGATGGGGAGGCCAGGTCCGGCACTTTTCAATTGTGACCGGCAGGGGAAGGCTGTTGCCTCAATTCCAGTAAGTATGGTAAAGGTCCCCCTTCTGGATGCACACCTTAACGTGGTGAGGGGGTTTGTGAGTGTCAGGGAAGCTGAGAGCAATACCGTAAGGGGTTTAGACTCTATCAAGAGACTAAACTCCTAGCAGAGTCACTCAAGACGGAATGGTCACAGCTGAGACACCAGACGAAGATGCATCCACCCCCTTAAGGGATCAATGGCCACATCCGCAGAAGAGAACAGGCAGTTCCAATGGGGATGGGGGTAGAGGAATCCCTGAAGGTTAGCTACTGGGCAGCAGCAGTAGTGGAAGGTGACACTGGCGGAAGATCTTTCGTAGACAACGGCAGTGCCACTACGGCTAACTCTGGTTAGTACTGCGCAGAAGAAGGCACTGGTAAACCACTTCTGACCAACCTTTACCTTGAAAACCCTATGATGAGACAAACCAAAATGAAAAAAGATATAGTGCTGGAAGATGGGACCCCCAGGTCGGATGGCACTCAATCTGCTACTGGGGTAGAGCAGAGGACAAGTACGAGTAGCGCTGTTCTTAATGATGCGATTGGACTAAAGCCGAAAGGACGTTCAGTGGTTGACATGAATAGATGCAAAAGGAAAGTCCGAAGCTGTTCGACGCATAAAATAGGAACATGGAATGTGAGAAGCATGAATCAGGGTAAGCTTGAAATTGTTAAACAAGAAATGGAACGTATGGACATTTCAGTCCTGGGAATAAGTGAATTAAAGTGGACTGGATTAGGACATTTTCAATCAGAAAATTACAAAGTGTTTTATTCAGGGAATGACAAAAAGAGAAGAAACGGAGTTGCTTTAATAGTGAGGCAAGATGTAGCAAAGGCAGTCAGGAGCTATAATGCAAAGTCTGACCGAATAATATCAATCAGACTTCAGGGAAAGCCTATCGACATAAGCATCCTTCAAGTTTATGCCCCAACTACAGATGCTGATGAGGAAGAAATTGAAAGTTTTTATGCCAGTGTTCAGGAAGAAATTGATCACACACCTAAACAAGATATGTTGATAATCATAGGTGATTGGAACGCAAAAGTAGGAAACAAAGCAGAATCAAATGTTGTTGGCAGATTTGGGCTAGGAGCACGGAATGAAGCAGGAGAACGCCTTGTAGAATTCTGTGAAGACAACTATCTGTTCATTGCAAACACATGTTTCAGGCAACCAAATAGACGATTGTATACATGGACATCACCAGACGGCCAGTATAGAAATCAAATAGATTATATAATTGGAAGCAGAAGATGGAGAAGCTCTATTCTCTCGGCCAAAACAAGACCAGGAGCCGACTGCGGTACAGATCATGAATTGCTAATATCAAAAATAAAGATAAAGCTTAAGAAAAACACCAAAACATTCATAGCACCAAAATACAATCTAAGCAATATTCCGGAAGAGTTTAAAGACCATGTAAGGAACAGATTTGCATTACTAAGTTCAAGTGAATGTAAACCTGAAGAACTATGGGTGGAAACTAGAGATATTATCAAGGAAGAATGTGCAAAGACTATTCCTGTAGCCAAAAGAAAAGAAAAACCTCGATGGATGTCTGAGGAAACTCTTAAAATTGCCAGAGATAGACGAGAAGCAAAAGTAGAAGGTGACAGAAATAGAATCAAAAGTCTAAGTGCAACGTTCCAGCGACTAGCACGTAGAGACAAAGAGACCTATTATAATAGCCAGTGTAAAGAAATAGAAGAGAACAACAAAAAAGGAAGAACAAGAGATCTGTTCCACAAGATCCAAGAAATCAAAGGGAAATTTAAAGCACGGTTAGGCATGCTGAAAGATCAGCATGGAAATACATTAACTGAACAGGACAAAATAAAGAAAAGGTGGGAACAATACACTGAAGAACTATACAGAAGAGATGAAAGGATAAAAGATTCTTTCCAAGAAGAATCTTTTGAAGAAGAACCTACAGTTTTAGAAAGTGAAGTGAAAGCTGCATTGAGAGCAATCGGGAGAAACAAATCACCAGGAGCAGATGGGATATCAATAGAGCTATTCCAAGCCACAGAAACGGGGTCCATCAAAATCTTGACAAGAATATGCCAACAGATATGGAAAACAAAACAATGGCCCACAGACTGGAAACAATCCATTTACATTCCAATTCCCAAGAAAGGAGACATCAAAGATTGCAACAACTATCGGACCATTGCATTAATTTCTCATGCAAGTAAAGTGATGCTCAAAATCTTACAGCAAAGGCTGCTACCATATATGGAACGAGAAATGCCTGATGTTCAAGCTGGTTTCAGAAAAGGAAGAGGCACTAGAGATCATATTGCAAATATACGCTGGTTACTGGAGTGTACGAGAGAATTTCAGAAGAAAATCAGCTTGTGTTTCATAGATTACAGCAAAGCTTTTGACTGTGTGGATCATGAAAAGCTATGGCTGGTTTTAAAGGAAATGGGTGTGCCACAACATCTGATCGTTTTGATGCGCAACCTGTACTCTGGACAAGAGGCCTCAGTTAGAACAGAATATGGAGAAACGGAATGGTTTCCAATTGGCAAAGGTGTCAGACAAGGTTGTATTTTATCTCCCTATCTCTTCAATCTATATGCAGAACATATAATTAGGAAAGCTGGATTAGATTTAGATGAAGGTGGAGTGAAAATTGGAGGGAGGAACATTAATAATTTGAGATATGCTGATGACACTACATTATTGGCAGAAAATAGTGAAGATTTGAAACAACTATTGCTGAAAGTTAAAAGAGAAAGTGCCAAAGCAGGACTACAGCTGAACATCAAGAAAACAAAAGTAATGACTACAGGAGAATTACACAACTTTAAGGTTGACAATGAGGAAATTGAAATTGTTCAAGACTTTCTATTCCTTGGCTCCACCATCAACCAAAAGGGAGACTGCAGCCAAGAAATTAGAAGGAGATTGAGACTGGGAAGGGCAGCCATGAAGGAGCTAGAAAATATTTTGAAGTGTAAGGATGTGACTCTGGCCACCAAGACTAGATTAATTCATGCCATCATATTCCCTATTACTATGTATGGGTGTGAAAGCTGGACAGTGAAGAAAGCTGATAGGAAGAAAATAGATTCCTTTGAAATGTGGTGTTGGAGGAGAGTGTTACGGATTCCGTGGACTGCCAAAAAAACAAATCAGTGGGTTATAGATCAAATCAAGCCTGAACTGACCCTAGAAGCTAAAATGACTAAACTGAGGCTGTCGTATTTTGGTCACGTCATGAGACGACAAGAGTCACTGGAAAAGACCGTCATGTTAGGAAAAGTAGAGGGCAGCAGGAAAAGAGGAAGACCCAACAAGAGATGGATTGACTCAATAAAGGAAGCCACAGCCTTCAATTTGCAAGATCTGAGCAAGGCTGTCAAAGATAGGACATTTTGGAGGACTTTCATTCATAGGGTCGCCATGAGTCGGAAGCGACTTGACGGCACTTAACACACACACACACATGGTAAAGGTAAGAGAAATTAATTTATGGTATTTGCATTTGATTATAAAGGTTTTCATTATTATTTTTCAGGTTGATGCCTTGATAAAGATTATTGAAACTTTACCCAATCCCGGGAAATAAAGTTGGCATGGCATATGGCACAGCATAGATTGTAAGGGCAAGTAATGCTGATAGAAAAATTGGCAATTATACGAGATTTGAAAAAACTGCAAGGGCATATCATTTCAGATGTGTAAATCTGCATGTGAGAAGCTAAATGATTGTAAGTTTGTATGAAGTGTATACAACATACAGTCAAAGCAAATAAGGTTTATTTGAAATTTTGTTTATTATTTTGGTATTTTTCCACACAGAACAGCAATAACTATATACCAATTTTCACTAACAACCTGGAAGTTGGCAACCCTAACAACCTAACATCTAGATAAGGCCTTAAATCAGGATGTCTAGCGTGGATGGTGTTTGAGGAGGGGCTGTGGCTCAGTGAAAAAACATCTGCTTTGCATGAAGATTCCAGGTTCAAACCCCAGCATCTCTAGTTGAAAAGGACCGGGCAGCAGGCCACGTGAAAGACCTCCGCCTGAGACCCTGGAAAGCCACTGCCAGTCTGAATCGACAATACTGACTTTGATGGACCAATGGTCTCGTTCAGTATAAGGCAGCTTCATGGGTGAAATCTCCTGGAATTACAACTAGGGTTGCCTGGTCTCTCTTTGCCACCGGTGGGAGGTTTTTGGGGCAGAAAGGAGGGGAGGGACTTCAATGCCATAGAGTCCAATTGCCAAAGCAGCGATTTTCTCCAGGGAAACTGATCTCTATCGGCTAGAGATCAGTGGTAATAGCAGCAGATCTCCAGCTAGTACCTGGAGGTTAGCAACCCTAATTACAACTGATGTCCAGACCACAGAGATCAGTTCCCCTGGAGAAAAAGTCTGCTTTGGAGGGTGGACTCTATGGCGTTGTAGCCCATGGAGGTTCTTCCCCTCCCCAAACCCTGCCCAGGCTTCACCTCCAAATCTCTAGGAATTTTCCAATATAGCAACCCTACATATATCTGAATGCAGGCCACCTGGGTGCCAAACAACCAGCAACCTTCATAGGATATATGGAATTGGGATTAAAATAGCTACAACCTTTCTAAGCAGCATGAACAACATATAACAACTAAATGAGGTCAGTACAGAGAGGATATCTGCTCTCTACGTTTCTGCCTTTGCAATGGTGCTGCTGGATATCCCCAGTGAACCACACTGGACACAGAGCTAGATGTAGGGTAGCTGCTGAGGTGATTGGATGGCGGTAATTGACCATCGCCCTAACCTGGATGGCCCAGGCTAGCCTGATCTCATCAGATCTCAGAAGCTAAGCAGGGTCAGCCCTGGTTAGTATTTGGATGGGAGACCACCAAGGAAAACCAGGGTTGCTATGCAGAGGAAGGCACTGCCAAACCACCTCTTGTTAGTCTCTTGCCATGAAAACCCCCAAAAAGGGGTCGCCATAAGTCAGCTGTGACTTGACGGCACTTGACACACACACACACAATTGACCATCATCCCTGAGCAGTAGATGAGAAGACCTGCTGACAGGGCTTCCAAAAGATTAGAGGCCGAGGGTGGTTGGATCAGTGCCGCATAGGTGGGTGGCTGTAGACAGGCCAGCAATAGCTGGCACTGGCTGGTGACACAGGGGGCATCACTACTGGGCAATCCTGGCCATTTCACAATTGCACACTTTCAGAGCTCTCATCCAAAGGTCTCCTTTTTTTTGCCACCATCCACAGAGGTATAAGAGCCCCGTGGCACAGAGTGGTAAATGGCAGTACTGCAGTCAAAAGCATTGCTCATGATCTGAGTTCGATCCTGACAGAAGACGGTTTCAGGAAGCTGGCTCAAGGTTGACTCAGCCTTCCACCCTTCCAAGGTCGGTAAAATGTCTACCCGGCTTGCTGGGGGTAAAGTGTGTATGACTGGGGAAGGCAATGGCAAACCTAGTAAACATAGTCTGCCTAGTAAACATCCAGATGTGATATCACCCCATGGGTTAGTAATAACCTGGCGCTTGCACAGGGGACTACCATTACCTTTTACAGAACTATGAGCAAGCCCCGTTGCATCAGTAAGTGCTCAAGATTGGGAGAAGCCCATAACTGTGGCCCACCCCACATCAACAGCTGGCACTTCCTGGATAGGAGGCCATTGGAAAACCAACTAAACTACTGGTATCTGAAGAAGTGAGCTGTGGCTCACGAAAGCTCATACCCTACCAGAAAATATTTTTGTTAGTCTTTAAGGTGCTACTGGACTCTTGCCCTTTTTGACAACTAAACTACTGTGAGCTTGCAAAAGACAATCCTGTTCAGATGTTAAAGTCACAGGTACCGGGAGCCCATCAAGCACATGTAATGGGAGCACATGCTACTCACCAGTCACCATGTTGTGTGAACAAAGGCATCAAACGTATTTATCAGTCATATTCACCTTTGGGGTGCACAGATTGACTACTGGCTTTTAAGGGTTCATGTTCATGCACTCTGAGCTATAAATGCATGATAATACATAAATTGCTCCTGTGCACATAACATGATGACCACACACATCAGGAGGATCATGGTATGCATAATAGTAATGTCTGAAAAGGAATCATGAGCAACGCATAAGAATAATATATAAAATGCGACATTCCTCATTGACCCTGAAATGCACATGCACATGCTAGCCTATTCAGATAGAGAGAATCAAGTTACATATCTATTTTTTCTTCTTCGCTGGTGCAATTTAATATCTCTTTTTAAGGAAGAGATATGAGATAGTGTGGTTCAGGAGTCATATTTACCACACTGCCACATAGGACAGTTTGCACGCCTCATGCATAATGCCACATCTGGTGGGTACATGTTTCTTTATTATACTCACCCCAGGGACTCCCAGATAGAACCTATGTGCAACCGTATGTCAAGGTGGCAGATAGGATTGCCAGCTCTGGGTTGGGAAATACCTGGAGATTTTGGGGGCGGAGGTTAGCAACCCTAGTGGCAGATGACCAGGGCAATCTAGGAAGCCAAAATGGCTCTGTTACAAGCTCTGCCCCCTGCCATTTTCTCTTACCACACCCCTTGATTGAGGGAAGACTCATCAGGGCAGGCTGGGCCCAGACAGGGCGGGGGATTCAGAAGAGGCAGGTCTAGGGTGGCCAACCTCCAGGTGGTGACAGGAGATCTCCTGCTATTACAACTGATCTCCAGACGATAGAGATCAGTTTACCTGGAGAAAATGGCTGCTTTGGCCATTAGACTCTATGGCATTGAAGTCCCTCCCCTCTCCAAACCCTACCCTTCTTAGGCGCCACCCCAAAAACCTCCCGCAGGTGGCGAAGAGGGACCTGGCAACCCTAGGCAGGTCCCAGGACATAGGCCCTCCCAGACTTATCCCGGTGGCCATAATGGCCAATCCACCCCAACAGATAGTACACAGAGGTGCCTATGCCGAAAAGTAGGAAATTCATCTTGTGTGAAGTGACACATTTGTTGTTTTCTCAAGGAAGAATGAAAATAAATTATTTGGCTTTTGGGCTGTCTGGGAAAAAGGAAAAAGATAAGCAATAAAGCATATTTATTATTATTTTTAGACTACAGCAATGTTACAGTACAACAAGTTCATTCTTTACATAAGGAGAGCACGAAATATCCATTATCGTGATTTCATGTTAGGTTCTGTACAAACAGGGACATTGGAGGGGGGGGTGACTGTAAGCCTTAAGTAGAACTAACTGATCATTCATCTGCTCCTGGCTTGCAGCTTTATGGATGTGTTTCATATACTTCTGAACACTAAGAATTATTGGGATAAGGGGGAAGTATTTAGTGGCCCCTCTGGGACCAGTAGGAGCCCCGTGGCACAGAGTGGTAAGCTGCAGTACTGCAGTCCAAGCTCTGCTCACGACCTGCGTTCGATCCTGTCGGAAGTTGGTTTCAGGTAGCTGGCTCAAGGTTAACTCAGCCTTCCATCCTTGCAAGGTTGGTGAAATGAGTATCCAGCTTGCTGGTGGTAGGGAAGATGACTGGGGAAGGCACTAGCAAACCACCCCGTAAACAAAGTCTGCCTCCATCACCCCATGGGTCAGGAATGACCCGGTGCTTGCACAGGGGAGCTTTACTTACTACTGGGACCAGTAGCCATTTTGCTCTGGGGCGTCCCAGAGCTGCCTCCAATAGCAGCCATTCCACTTGGTTGTCATGGAACAAGCTATCCAAGAAACAGTGTCTGAAATGTGCTTGTCTTCATTTTCCCTTTCTGCCCCCTTTTCTTTACGATCATTTATGCGTGAGAGTTTTACCTAAGGTTCATTGCTGGATGGACCCACACTTTCCAGTTGGGAATCTATGCACCAGCAATCTGCAACCTAAAATAACTGTTCAGGAAAGCTCTGCAACCATCTCCCAGTGTCATTCATTTTCTCTCTGTGTGTGTCTCCATCTCTCTCACGCACACACCAAAAACCTGCTTTACTATTGAGATCCTTACTGCTTGGGAACAAAGAAAGATGATGACATAAACATATCCTTTCCCTGAGTGCAAGGATTGTGTGCAATTTAACCTTTAACTTCTGCTTGTTGGTGGAGGTGAGATGTCAAATATTTCTAGTGAGCTTTTTGGCAAAGGTTTGAGTAGCTTTTCATCAGCCTTCCCTCTAGCCAGCAGAGCCTGCAATCTAAAAGCGGCCGAGCTCTGGCTTGGCTTTCCTCCTCCTCCCCGGTTGCTTCCTTCAGGCAGAGACAGGAAAACCAGGACAATGAAGGGATCAGGCACATCCCCTCAGCAAATCTATAACCACTTGAAAAGGTACTTCCTGGTTCTTTTTTTTCCAAAGCAAGCATTCAAATGCTCTCCTGGACGCCGAGCATACCGCATGCGCCAAACGGTTTCGAAGAATGCAGCATCCACTTTCTTCAGAAAGAACAATCTACCAGTTTAGTCCTATACAAAGTCATTCTGGTCCAAGCTCATTGGGCTTAAACTGGAGTACCACTACCAAGGATTGCATTGCAAAAGCATTTTGCACCTAAAACCCTTGAATTGGAAGAAAAATACCATGGTTTTCAAGGGTTTGGGAGGGGAAGGACTTCAAGGCCATAGAGTCCAATTTCCAAAGCGGCCATTTTCTCAAGGTGAACTGATCCAACTGTGAGGGGAGGTGGTTGTTAATTTCCTGCATTGTGCAGGGGGTTGGACTAGATGACCCTGGTGGTCCTGAAGCGGGTTGTGCTGTTTAAATGATAGGCTTTTAGAAAGGATCACTTCCTGAGAAGTGATATGTTATTTTATGTAGCCAGCTACTTACTAAGCAGGACTTAACGACTTTACCTACTTTTAAAAAGCAAGTTTTTTATTGAAATACTAACAGTAAAAATGTGTAAATGCAAGTTACAAAGTCTTTACATTTTGTTACAATGTATGCAATAAAGCAAACAAGTCTTACATACCATTTAACTTTAAAATTTAACTTTAAATTATAACAATTAAATAAGTTTGATTTAGTATAAAGTATTTAAGTCACATTTTAGAATAATAAGTTAAAACTGTACATACTGACAGCTTTTTTTTAGACACTTTGATTGAGGATTTGAGACACTCTGATTGAGGTGACTTAAATACTTTATACTTCCAACTCTATGATTCTATGATTCTATGATCCCTATCGGCTGGAGATCAGTTGTAATAGCAGATCTCCAGTACCTGGAGGTTGGCAACCCTACTAATTGACCTTGGTGTGGTTCATCTCTCAACCTAACCTGACTCATTAGAGAGTTGTTGTGCATTGTCCAGGGCCGAATTGGCCATGTGAACAATATCATTAACGTAAAGAGTGTTGTTGTGAAGATAAAGCAGTGGGAGGCATCCTCCCTTGATTGCCTTGGAGGAAAGTTGGGGGAAATATATGGACTTGGGTCTTATTGATAGGGTTGCCAACCTCCAGGTACTAGCCAGAGATCTCCTGCTATTACAGCTGATCTCCAGCCTATAGAGATCAGTTCACCTGGAGAAAATGGCAGCTTTGGCCATTGGACTCTGTAGCATTGAAGTCCCTCCCCTCCCCAAACCCCACCCTCTTTAGGCTCCGCCCCAAAAATCTCCAGGTATTTCCTAACCCGGAGCTGCCAACCCAGCTATTGATCAGATCTGCATATGGGGGGGGGGAGACTTTTGCTGTTCCTCGGGTCTCCCTCACCCCCAGGAGCAGAATTTGGGGGCATTAGGGGCTGCAGTGGGAGGGGAGAAGCAAGAAACTTGCATTTCATGTGCAGAAATCATAGGGCCCACAATAAATATCAAGCTGCGATAAATAAAAGCCGATGATGAACTAACAATGCTTTTTAACAGACGGCCCTAAATGAAATACACTTAGATGTTTACTGTATCGGATGCAGAATGCATCTGGCTCAGTGTCAGTTTAGTATTTTTTAGATGAAATCAGCTGGCCGTCTTTGTTTTCCTTGGTGCGTTCCTTTGTTGATACAGGGGAAAGAAACGCATACTCAACGAGAACCAGGGAAATAGGTTAAACAGGGCTGACTTTGAAGTTCAAAGTCTCCCACACACGGGGTGAGGGCTGAGGCCACTGCCAGCACGTAACAGAAATACAATATCAGCAGGTGTGGGGTGGGGATTCTGTGCGGTCTGGTGTTTATAGTAAGTAAGAAGAGACTGAGATCCTCAACATCTGATGCAATACAGTAACAACTGCTATAATGATTATCATCTATTTCATCTTTATCCCACCCTTCCTCCAAGGTACTTCGAACAGCATATATCATTCTCCCCCCTGTGTTACTTAAACGCCTGGTCTCACCAAGGTTTTGTTGTGCCATTCACCTGGGTGTAACATAGTCTTTGTTGATAGATTACGATGGGTAGCCGTGTTAGTCTGTCAGTAGCCTAGGCTACAGAAGAGAGCAAGAGTCCAGTAGCACCTTAAAGACTAACAAAATTTCTGGCAGGGAAAGAGCTTTCATGAGTCACTGCTCACTTCTTCAGATACCTCTTTGTTGTTTTTTCTAAAGTTTTATTTTATCTATAGCCATCTGGGTGACCTTGGGCTAGTCACAGCTCTCTTAGAGCTCTGTCAGCCTCCCCTACCTCACAGGGTGTCTGTTGTGGGGAGGGGAAGGGAAGGTGATTGTAAGCTGGTTTGATTCTTCCTTAAGTGGCAGAGAAAGTCGGTATACAAAAACCAACTCTTCTTCTTCTTCTAACTTGAACATAAGAAACTATCTTAGACTGAGTCAGACCATTGGTTTATCAAAGTCAATATTGTCTCCTCTGATTGGCTACAGTTTTCCAAGGTCTTGATAGACTTGCCAATCTTCAGGTGGGTCCTGGAAATCGTCCAAAAAACAACAACTGATCTCCAGATGATTGTTCCCTTGGAGAAAATGGCTGTTTCAGAGGGTGGTAAAAAGGTAAAGGTAAAGGTCCCCTGGGCTCTCAGAGGGTGGACTCTATGACATATATCCCACTGAGTTGACTCTCCACTTCAAACCCCATCCTACCTTGGCTCCACCTCCAAATCTCAGGAATTATCGAACTTGGTGTTGGCAACCCTAGTGTCACATTATCCACACCCCCTACTTTCACATTACCCATTGCCATATATGGTAGCAAGTAGGGTTGCCAGGTAGCTTGGAATGACTGTCAATTGCCTGCCAATCCATCTGCTGGCTGACAGCAAGGATCCCCTGTGCACACAGCCATGAGCAACGCAATTCCATCACTTCCAGTTTACTTCTGGAAAGCTGCAACGTGATGGGACGATTTACCACTCAAATGGGGGTTTGAGTGATAAATCATCCCGTTGTGCTGTGGTGCTTCTGGAAGTAAACCAGAAGTGATGGGATCGCGTTGCTTGCAGCTGCACTCGTGCGACCCCCGCCTTCAAAATCTTCTGCCTGAGGAGGGTGGACCTGGCAACCTTAGTAGCAAGGTGGCAGCGGGAGGGAGGTGTAACATCAAAATATATAATGGAAAAATGGTCTTTCAGAAATGTTTGTATACCTTGTGACTGAGGGATCCCTGACAGTCTTCTCAGTATCCCCAGGGTTTCCTGGGACATAGTTTGATAACTAGGGTTGCCAACCTCCAGGTACTAGCTGGAGATCTCCTGCTATTACAACTGATTTCCAGCCGATAGAGATCAGTTCACCTGGAACATAAGAACATAAGAAAGGGCCTGCTGGATCAGACCAAGGCCCATCAAGTCCAACAGTCTGTTCACACAGTGGCCAACTAGGTGCCTCTAGGAAGCCACAAACAAGACAACTGCAGCAGCACCATCCTGCCTGTGTTCCACCGCACCCAAAATAATAGGCATGCTCCTCTGATACTAGAGAGAATAGGTATGCAGCATGACTAGTATCCATTCTAACTAATAGCCATGAATACCCCTCTCCTCCATGAATATGTCCACTCCCCTCTTAAAGCCCTCCAAGCTGGCAGCCATCACCACATCCTGGGGCAACGAGTTCCACAATTTAACTATGCGTTGTGTGAAAAAATACTTCCTTTTATCTGTTTTGAATCTCTCACCCTCCAGCTTTAGCAGATGACCCCGTGTTCTAGTATTATGGGAGAGGGAGAAAAACTTCTCCCTGTCCACTCTCTCCAAACCATGCATAATTTTTTAGACCTCTATCATGTCTCCCCTTAGCAGCCTTCTTTCCAAGCTAAACAGCCCTAAGCGTCTTAACCGCTCCCCATAGGACAGTTGCTCTAGTCCCGTAATCATTTTGGTTGCTCTTTTCTGCACCTTCTCAAGCGCTGTAATATCCTTTTTTAGGTGTGGTGACCAGAACTGTACACAGTATTCCAAGTGTGGTCTCACCATAGGTTTGTACAAGGGCAGTATGATATCAGCAGTTTATTTTCTATTCCTTGTCTAATTATGGCCAGCATAGAATTTGCCTTTTTTATAGCAGCCGCACACCGGGTTGACATCTTCATTGAGCTATCCACTACCACCCCAAGATCCCTTTCTTGGTGTGTCGCTGCCAGCACAGATCCCATCAGTGTATATGTGAAGTTGGGATTTTTTGCCCCAATATGCATCACTTTACACTTACTCACATTGAATCTCATTTGCCATTTTAATGCCCATTCTTCCAGTATGCAGAGATCCTTCTGGAGCTCTTCACAGTCCAATTTTGTTTTAACCACACTAAATAATTTGGTGTCCTCTGCAAACTTGGCTACTTCACTCCAGGTCATTGATGAACAGGTTGGGAAGCACCGGTCCCAACACAGATCCCTGAGGCACCCCACTGCTCACATCCCGCCATTGTGAGAACTGATCATTGATTCCTACTCTCTGTTTCCTATTTTTCAGCCAGCTCTCAATCCATAAGAGGACTTGTCCTCTTATCCCATGACTATGAAGTTTGCTTAGCAGTCTTTGGTGGGGGATTTTGTCAATAGCTTTTTGGAAATCCAAATACACAATATCCACAGGCTCATTCCTGTCCACATGCTTATTGACGCTTTCAAAAAACTCTAATAGGTTAGTGAGACAATGGAGAAAATGGCCGCTTTGGCAATTGGACTCTATGGCATTGAAGTCCCTCCCCTCCCCAAACCCCACCCTCCTCAGGCTCTGCCCCAAAAAATATCCCGCCGGTGGCAAAGAGGGACCTGGCAACCCTATTGATAACCACTGGTCTAGAGATCTCTCCAAGAAAGCTTTGAAAACCACCAGAAACAATTTCCTCCAGCATTATAAAAGTAATCCAAAGGCCTTGGTTTCATCCTGCCATTAAAGGAAGCCCACCTGGCAGTCATCTGGAGCTCTGGAGCACCTTTTGTCAGTCTGCCAAGATCTTCATCGCCGTAGTCCACTTCGTTGACTGGTCATCTGGCATTACTGAGTTTTATATCCCTGAGGGTTGGTTGGTGTTGTTGTTTTCTATTCTAAAATAATCTTGCTGTCTTGGCAAGCTAACCCATGAACTAAAAGTGCAACAGAATTCTGAATGAATACCAGGTGGGCTTGTTTTTTACCCCTTTGGTTTAAACCTACAGCTTTTGAACTATTTTTATATTGCAAAAGATTGTTTCGGCATTTTAAAGCTTTTTTTGGAAGGGCTTGTCATGGAGGATTGTGGAAGATTCGGATGGTTTTTTGGACGAGATTACTAAAATCAAGCCACTGCCTTCAATTTTTTTGGGTTTTCTACATGAACATCTTTCAAATAAATAATATCAGAGCTGGCACAGAGTCTGTCCAATAGAGTGGAGGATTCTGATATGGAGAACCGGGTTTGATTCCCATTTGTTTCCCCACTCCTACACATGAAGCCAGCTGGGTGACCTTGGGATAGTCACACATTCTCAGCCCCACCAACCTCAGAGTGTGTCTGTTGTGGGGAGGGGAAGGGAAGGTGATTGTAAGCCGGTTTGAGTCTCCCTTAAGTGGTAGAGAAAATCGTCATATAAAAACCAACTCTTCTTCTTCTACTACTTCTTCCTTAGGGCTGAAAAATCTGAGCTGGGAAATTCTTGGAGATATGGGAGCAGAGCCTAGGGAGGGCACAGTTTGGAGAGGGAGCTCAGCAGGGATGTGATGTCATAGTGTCCGCTCTCCAAAGCAGCCATTTTCTCCTGGGGGACTTATCTCTGTAGTCTGGAGATCAATTGAAATGCTGGAGCTCCCACCTGGAGGTTGGCAACCCTGTTCTTCCTGTTGAGCCGTAGCAGGCCAGTTGGTCTCCCCTTGCACATATCACAATACTTCAAGGTTTCTAACTGAGTTGCACTCTCACAGAACTCCTAGACTGACACATTCTCAATGTTAAACAGATGCATTATGTTTCTACAACTTAGGAAGAATCCTTGGCTGATCTAAGAGTTTCTGCCTTCTCTTGTCTACAGTATCAGACAATGTTGAGCTGCAGTGGTAAAAAGGAAATGTGTACTCCCTAGTATTATTTTGATACTCTAAGCTTAGTGATTGATATGGGTGAACAATCCAGAATTTAATAATGTGTATCTTTTTCTGTGCCTGTCAAATTCTGCACATTTCCATTACTGCCTCTAGATGCCTTTGCATTGTAACCAGAGTTTATAGAGTTGGATCCTACAAATAACCAGCATAAGTACTAGTGTGACTCCTCAAAAAAACAATGTTCAGGGTTGGGGGACCCTCATAGAGAAAAAGCCAAATGATATGGGGTAGAGGTGCAGTGAAGAGGGGAACATGGGCAAAATCTCCTTTCTTTATTGTGCTATTTGAAAAATGAGTGTTGATGTGTGTGAAAAACCAATAAAATCTACATTATTCCAGCTTTCCCACTGGTGCACAGGTCCACCCAGGTTCTGTCAGACAATACCATGAGTACACTAAATTCCATACTGACTTCTTTCTGACCTGTCATACCCACCGAGGTTCCTGGCCTCTTGGTCTATCCCTTATCCTCAGGCATATGACCAGTATTATTGAACTCAACAAACAGCCTCAGGCATTTGAGAGTGCTTTAAGGTGGTGTTAGGAGTCCTGTGGCGCAGAGTAGTAAGCTGCAGTACTGCAGTCCAAGTTCTGCTCACGACCTGAGTTCGATCCTGACGGAAGTCGGTTTCAGGTAGCCGGCTCAAGGTTGACTCAGCCTTCCATCCTTCCGAGGTCGGTAAAATGAATACCCAGCTTGCTGGGGGTAAAGGAAAGGTGACTGGGGAAGGCACTGGCAAACCACCCCGTAAACAAAGTCTGCCTAGTAAACGTCGGGATGTGATGTCACCCCATGGGTCAGGAATGACCCGGTGCTTGCACAGGGAACCTTTACCTTTTTAAGGTGGTGTGCCATCGAGTTACAACTGAATCATGGCGATCCCATGAAGTTCCACCTCATGGATTTTCAAGGCAAGAGATGAGCAGAGGTGGTTTGCCATTGCCTTCCTTTGCATAGCAACCCCCCTCTTCCTTGGTGGTCTCCCATCAAAGTACCGACTCTGCTTAGCTTCTGAGCTCTGATGGGCTAGTCAGGGGTATTAGCCTTTGCAAAACTCCACTCTTGTTCCGAGGCCCAGAGCTTTCCCTGTAGATCATGATCTGTGGTTGCACATACTATTATCTTACTTCAACGTTCAATCAGAAAGTAGCACATTTAATACCACCAAGCATTTAAAAATGCTCATTTTGCTGAACCCCTCTTCCATTTCAGTGCTGTGCTATGGCCATTTGACCTGATTGCTTGCTGTTTTTCCTTAGCATCATTTCCCTCCTTTTCCTGTCCTTACTGCCCTCTACCTCATTTGCCCATACTGCCGTTCAACGCAGTTGACTGAGGTGATTTCGAACCCTTCATTTACGAATGTAGCATTACCTGACAGGTAGCTTGTGCCATCACTGACCAGCCATGTGGATCACCACAGCCAGTAGGGTTAGCAAAGGCAAGGGAAGCCAAAAACTGTGAGAGCAAAGAAGGAACACGTTGCCAAAAACCAGTCATGAAACAATGTGCTGTTTTTGCAGTGGAGGCAGAAAGAAGGTGAAAACGGGAAGTGCTTTTCAACACTTAAAAAGAAAAAAAATATGAAACAAGGCAAGTCATGGAAGCACAGTTCTGATCGCATCATTTCAGTTTTCCCACCGAGGACAGTTTGTTTGTCTCCATCTGAGAAATGGTTTTAAGGGCACATAAGCAAAACCTGGGTTTGAGAGCGCAGCCCCCATGCAAGAAAGAATAGAGATAAAGTTAGGACTGGTAAGCAAACTCTTCAGGACCAAAAAAAAGGAAAGGGGAAAAAAGAACGCTATCTGAAAAAAATAGTATTTCTTACCCATAGTTTTGACATTGCTAATATTCTGCAGGAAACTGTGATGCCATTTCCTCTCAGCTGCCTAGTTACATAAATGCTGGAAACAGTCCATTTCAAACAACCCTCAAACAGATGGCCGTGTGTGTAAAATGCCAGAAAGTGAGAGCAGCCACTAACTGTAAAAATGTTCCCCCACATATGGTATAATGTTTATTTTACAGCCTCTCCCTCTCTCTCTCTCTCTCTCTCTCTCTCTCTCTCTCTCTCTCTCTCATGTGTCTCATTCTTCTAATTTTTCCAGGCACAAATCCCTAGGAAGTGACTCTGTGCTAGCAAAAATAAATTAAAATTATTTCAAATATATATAATAACCTGAGCAGAACATGGCTTTGTGGCTTAGCATCTATTAACCAGAACAAAGAAGCAGAGCAGGAGAAATCTGAATGTAAAACGTGTCATTCATTTTGGTAGCTGAACAGGCATCTTGAAAAGGCCTCAACAATGATAACTTCAGGAAACCCAAAGCTCAGTAGTGGTCACAATAATTTTTTACTGTGACTTTTTATTGTGACTTTTTAAAATGTAGGTATGTGTGAATAAGTATACTTCCAGAAATCAATCCTTGGTGTAATAACAATAGCTTTATGGAATCGTTACAAGCTCTCGGGTGTCCCTTGTAGGGTTGTCAGCCTCGTGCGAGCAACTGGCAGGAGACTGGGGAAGTCAGAGACCTGGGGAAATGGCATCACACAATGCCACAACATCACTTCTGGCTGAGTGTCACCAGACGTGACGTCACCACATTGCACAGCACTCTATGGTGTCCCTGAAATTCTAATGTAAAAGCCATAGAGATCAGGGAAATTTCTAGAGAGTCACATGAGGTGATGACATCAACCACACCGTTTTTGCCATTGCTCCCCCCCCCCAGGAAGAAGAAGAGTTGGTTTTTATATGCCGACTTTCTCTACCACTTAAGGGAGACTCAAACCAGCTTATAATCACCTTACCTTCGCCTCTCCACAACAGACACCCTGTGAGGTAGGTGGGGCTGAGAGAGCTCTAAGAGAGCTGTAACTTGCCCAAGGTCACCCAGCTGGCTTTGTGTGTTAGGAGTGGGGAAACAAATCCAGTTCACCAGATTAGCGTCCGCCACTCATGTGGAGGAGTGGGGAATCAAACCCGGTTCTCCAGATCAGAGTCCACCACTCCAAACCACCGCTCTTAACCACTACATCACTACACCACACTGGTTGCCAGCTATGGGTTGGGAAATACCTGGAGATTTTTGGGGTTGGGCCTGAGGAGGGCAGGGGTTGAAGAGGAGAAGGACTTCAATGCCAAAGAGTCCAATTGCCAAAGCGGCCATTTTCTCCAGAGGAACTGATCTCTGTCGCTTGGAGATCAGTTGTAATAGCGAGAGATCTCCGGCCACAGCCTGGAGGCCGGCAACCCTACTCCCCCCCCCCCGACAGCATTCAGAGCTGTGTGGAGCAACACAACGTTTTCAAAGGGAGTTACAGTGACCCTACATATAATGAGAAGTCAAGTTGGGCACTCGTGTCACATATATCATGAATTCAGTAGCAAAGAAATTTGAATGCAGTTTACAGTAAAATCCTATATAAACTTACTCCAACTAAGCTCATTAGTTTCAAAGGGTTTCAACAGGAGTAAATCTACAAAGGACTGCACTGTAAAGAGAGCCAGCATGGTGTAAAAGCAGTGGTTTAGAGTGATAGACTCTAATTTGGAGAACCGGGTTTGATTCCCCGCTCCTCCATGAGTGGTGGATGCAGTTAACCCAAACCAGAGAAGGACAAGATCACTGTTGGACTGCATACCATGTACGTATATGAGAGAGAGAGAGAGAGAGAGAGAGAGATCAGAGATCCCCCATTGGATATGTGCCTGCAATTCTGCACAAATCAAGTTGCACACATATGAACAGCAACCTTTCAGTACCATGGATTGACACACAAAACCTGGGGTTGCATCCAGTGCAGCTTTTCTGTGGGCACAAGGACTTCCACCCACTGTGGATGATCTTCTCCCACCTCCTATTGCAACACAAAATGCCCCACCAAATCCTGCTCCTAGGAGAAGGATTTAGGGAGGTGTTTTGGGATGCTGTGGGATCAGGGAGCCTCAAAGTAGGGTTGCCAACTAGCTGGAGATCTCCTGCTATTACAACTGATCTCTGATAGAGATCAGTTCACCTGGAGAAAATGGCCGCTTTGGCAATTGGACTCTATGGCATTGAAATCCCTCCACCCAAAACCCTGCCTTCCTCAGGCTCCGCCCCTAAAACCTCCCGCCGGTGATAAAGAGGGACGTGGCAACTCTACTCAAAAGTTGCACTCTGCATGTGGAAGTCCTTATGCCCACGTAAACACTGCTCTGGATCCAACCCCCAGATCTGGAAAGCATCCTCTGAATCATGGACTTTAGGAGCCACAGAGGAAAGAAATATTTCCCTTTACTTTTGTGCCCTAGAAGTCATGTTTCACAGTGTAACCACATCCAGAAAAATCCCTGCACTCCCTTCTCTATAGTTATATTTCATATTTCCCCCCCCCATCCTTTGAAAAGAAAAGCTGTGGGTAAGACAGAAAAGGACAGCTTCCTCAAAACCTACCCATTATTATTCTTCCCAAAATAGCTTTCTCTCCTACCGCTTCGATCCAGTTTCAATGAAAAAGCCATCATGCCTTTCTGATGCCAAGCAAAATCTCCACATTGTTGTTGTTGTTGTTATTTCATAGGGTAAATAAAATACATTTTTGTTGTGCAGTGTCTTTGCCCATATGGAGGAGGAATCGGTGGAAAGAAGATCTAGTCAGGTGCTCCTTAACTGCATTTCACTTGTCTCTCTTTACTGCGAACCATCTTGTACATCTCCAAGGAGACGGGTTGACCCTTCCAGCTAATGCCTTCAGAGGTGCAGGAATCCACAGTGGTGAAATCATGGAGTCAGAGAGCTCCAATCTATACTATGTCACTCAAAGGAGCCAAGGATCAATGTTGTTAACCAAAAGAACAATGCTGAAGAAAATGGCAGCCATTGTAGGCAAGTGTCATGAACCATATATATATATATTTTGCTTTTTTACTCGTTGCCCCGCACAAAGGGCTTTGGAAAGAGACCGACATGAATGTTCTCTCAGGGCTTTTGCGTGCGCCAGGTCACGAAGGAATCGTTTGAGGAGATGCTCATTCCTAAAAGGTAGGACTTTGCCCTTCAGCTCTTTAAAGCTTCTCTTGGGACAGGCTGCCTAAACTTCACCAAAATATACTAATACGTTCCATATGCCCTGTTTTTTTCCTTTAAGAACACATTTTCAAAGCAGCAAATGTTTTGACGGATCGGCTCGCGGAGGGCCTGAATGCTGTTATACACATCGTTTAGCATTTCACAAGGCCCCCACTGTTAAATTCTGGGAACGGGGCCAGAGTGCCCTACCTAATGTTGAATTAACAAGCTCCGAAAAGAGAGCAAGAAGTTTGATGTGGGTGGAGGCGATGGAAGAGGGAGAATTCTTAACTATTGTGCAGCCCTAGAGCATTTCTGGAATTCAGGGGTTTTCTTTTTCCTTTCCTTTTTACAGCCCTGGTCCTTTCTCTGGGAGGTGTATTTGGGAACTAGATTTGCCACCTCACAGAAACTAAGAAACTTTATACAAAAATAAAGCATCTTTATTCAGAAAACAAAAATAGAGGTCCTCCTGACACACAGGATGTTTACAGCCTCATATATAGGCTTGCCAGGCCCTGTAGCTCCACCGGCAGGAGCTTTGCGGGGCCGCGGCCAAGGTGCACAATGCGCCTACATCACTTCCAGGTTTACCCAGAAGCAACGCAGACGCTCTAGCGATCTCAGCCGTGAAAGAGTTTTAGCCGAGGTTGCCAGAGTGTCCACTTCGCTTCCGGGTAAACCCGAAAGTGATGCGCGCGTGCGTGCACTCAGTGCCCCCCGGCCCTCAGCTGGTCGTTGGGCAGCCCGGTGGATTGGCGGGATTTTACCTGCCACCACCGGGCACTTGGCAACTCTACTCATATAAGTATTCACTTACAAGTCCCACTGATTTCAATGGGACATCCCCCTTCCATGCTGTAAGCTGGATGAGGAACCACCATCTCTGCCCTTGAAGAAGTTCCTAGACCGTCTCCCCAACCCAAAGATGTCCCCTGTTTGGTTTTCATCACTGTGAAGAATGCTGAGCTCTGGATTCTTTCTCACCTGGTCAGTGGAAGAGGGCAAAGAATCTTCAACGCCTGAAACAATCTATAAAAAAAGAAAACCTACAGGTTTGAAACAAAATTACAGCATAAAAAATTAAACAAAATAAATATTATTAAACATATAGACAACACCAAACTTCAGGGAATCCTTGTGTTCTTATTGAAGGGACCCACGGTCAAGTGTGAATGGTAACTGGCTGACATTTTTTCTGCCCCTTAAATTGTGTACTTCAGTGAGCCCTGGATTGTCAGTCCACCACGAAAGAAAGAAAGAAAGAAAGAAAGAAAGAAAGAGAAGGAAGGAAGAAAGAAAGAAAGAAAGAAAGAAAGAAAGAAAGAAAGAAAGAAAGAAAGAAAGAAAGAAAGAAAGAAAGAAAGAAAGAAAGAAAGAAAGAAAGAAAGAAAGAAAGAAAGAAAGAAAGAAAGAAAGAAAGAACTGGCCTCAGCATGAAGCAATTCACTTCAGACCCCAGACGTCAAGAGGAATGAGGGAGCCATTTTTCTTCCTCTGAACTTTCACTCTTAACAAACCAATCTCCAGCTGAGAGCTTGGAAGGAGGATTTATAGGGTGGGGTGTTAGATTCTTTTCTGTTTAGCTGCAAAACAGTCTGAGGCTAACTTAGGAAGGAAGGAACAATAACCGACAACGGTTATTACAATGTGGTGAAGTTAGTAGTCCTCACAACAACCTGATGTAAAATTTACACAGAGGGGCTGTTTACTAACTATAACATCTCCTGTTCTTTGACTTCCCAGGGGGAGGGCTAAGATTCAGAAGTAGAGCACTTGCTTTACGTGCAGGAAGCCCCAATTCTGTCCCTTTCACCTCCAATTACAGTCTCCGGTAGCAGGTGTTGGGAAAGACCTTTCTTTACCTGAGATCCTGGAGAGCTGCTGAAAGGCAGAAGAGGCAGCATGGACCTAGAACGGATCACTGGTCTGAATTAGTATAAGGCAGCTCAACGTGTTTCCTCCAGTTCCTTTGGCTCGCTTAAAAACCCGGACTGTGTGCTGGGTCACTCATGTCGTCTTCCTCTCTTTCCTTGTTCTGCTGCTCCCCAGCCTGGAGCAGGGCCATCTTAACAGCATTATGGGCCCCTGGGCAAACCAGTGTACTGGGGCCCCTACGACAACCACTCACTTGAATAAAAAGTAAATGGTCGATAATAGTATTTATTTATGGCAAGTCACTTAACATGCACAGATTAGCATAGGGCCCCTATGCTCGTGGGGCCCCCAGGCAAGTGCCCATCGGGCCCATGAGTTAAGATGGCCCTGGCCTGGAGCAGAAGTTGACGTGTCCTCCTCGGTCTCTGCCTTTGAAGACGGTGTGCATTACAGCCTGACTCTCACAAGAGGGACTGACCTCCCCATGAAAGGTAGGGAGCTGACTTGCCAGTTGATATGGCTAGGACCTACCCTCAACCTCCAGCCAACCCCTGCTGCTCAACTGGGAGGCAGACAGTGACTTCCTGAAGGGACTGTCTCTGCTGATCTGCTGGGTTTCAGGATGCCACTTTTTCCCACCCCGTGGGGGCTGTCTGTGGTTAGAATCCTGGCTCACCGCCTCTTATGGGCATAATCCAGTGCTAGGGTTGTACAAACAAAATTCGGTAAATTTTGGGTTCGGGTTTATAGGGCCTGATTTCTTTTTGGTAAACTCAAAATAAGCCGAATACCCATACTAGTAAATATGGGTATTCAGCTTTATTTCCAGTTTCCTGAAAAAATTCAGGTCCATTATAGTCTATGGAATTCTTTTCTGAAGGTCCTGTGGGGACATTTTTGGAGGTAGAGTTCCTAAATTTTCAGGGTGGCTTCAAGGGACTCTCCTTGCATGAACCCTGAATTTTAGTGAAGATTGGATCAGGGGGTCCAATTTTATAAGGTCCTGAACTCGAAGGGGTCACCTCCCTCCTCCATAGAGAAGCATTATAAACTTTACAATGCTTCTCTATGGAGGAGGGGGTCGACCCCTTTGGGACCACATAAAATTGGACCCCGTCCCAAACTTTATCAAACTTCAGGGTTCATGCAAGAAAAGTCCCTTGCAGCTATGCTGCAAATTTGGTGACTCTACCTCTGCAAATGCACCCCCAGAAGAATGTTAAAAGTACTTACTTTTCATACTCTGTAATAGACACTAGTTCACCAAAGAATCATGGGAAAACTCAGCTTTGCAGGCCCATTGCAAACATTCATGGGAAACTGAGTTTCCTCCCTCCTCCACAGAGAAGCATTGTAAAGTTTACCATGCTTCTCTATGGAGGAAGGGGGTGACCCCTTTGGGACTCCATAAAATTGGACCCCCTAACCCAATTTTCACCAAACTTCATGCAATGAGAGTCCCTTGAAGCTACCCTGAAAATCTGGGAACTCTACCTCCAAAAATGCCTCACCCAGAGCTCATAAAAATTCCCATAGGGAAAAGCCTGGGGAATGCCAAAACTGAAAAAAGCCGAATACCTATTCAGCTGATTCAGCTATTGGCTATCCGGCTTTAGCTTTATTCCCAGTTTTAATATTTGGCTTTAATTAAACCTGAAAGAAGCTGAAAAGGCCATTTGGGGGTTTATTTTCAGTTTGGGTTTATCGATATGCACAACCCTATCCAGCAGAGAGCTAGCCATACTTAACTCTGAGGACTTAAATGTTCCTGAGTGATGGATTCTGGACTTTACATTGATTTCTACAGTTGGGTTGAACTTAAATCCATTTTTTGTGTGGAAGGAGCTGTGGAATGATGAATGTATTTACAACAATGCATGTAGCCTGGAAAGAACAACCAGACAGGATCTGGTTTATCAGGGCGTTGACGTGTTCAAAAATGTACTGTAAATAATGGTGGCTTCCTCTTGTTGGCAACTCTGAAGAGCTTTTTTTTCCTTTCTGCTAAATCAGCAAAAATAGGTGGAAAAGAGAGAAGGACAGAAGAAGACAGAGTAAAAGGCCAAATGAGCAGCTATTCATAAAGGAGTATATGGAAAGGTCAGATCAAGGATGACTAACAGGCTGATACTGTCACGATGGGTAGCCGTGTTAGTCTGTCTGTAGCAGCAGAAAAGAGCAAGAGTCCAGCAGCATCTTAAAGACTGCCAGCAATTTTGTTAGTCTTTAAGGTGCTACTGGACTTTTGCTCTTTTCTCCAGGCTGATGCTGTGTGCCTCCACACTGGCAAATAAGTGTTTCTGGTTTGATACAATGAGTGCTGAGCCAACGCAGGATCTCTGCTGTAACCCATGAGATTCCCAAGTTGATGAATGATAGGACAAGGCCAGCAACGTTTTGCCTAAAGGTGTGTTCTTGTTAGGCTTGCCAGGTCCCTCTTCGCCTGAGGAGGGCGGGATTTGGGGAGAGGAGGGACTTCAATGCCATAGAGTCCAATTGCCAAAGCAGCCATTTTCTCCAGGTGAACTGATCTCTATTCGGCTGGAGATCAGTTGTAATAGCAGGAGATCTCCAGCTAGTACCTGCAGGCTATTTTGTATTTGCTAACTAACTGTATAGCAGGCTAACCTTTATTTACCAGTACCTGGAGGTTGGCAACCCTAGTTCTTGTGCTCAGCGTGGTATCTGCCATACCAATTCCCTACTTAGAGAGAGTGTGTGACAGGAAGATCTCTAATGCCCTTGACCTGTGTTATGATATCACCAAATTTGTGATTAGCTATTTTAGAATATGAATTTGTTTAGCTCGTAATGCTCATGTTACGAATCAAGCACTATTGCAAGCCAAAAGTTCTTCTCTGCCTTATTATTTGAAGCAAGACTCTGAGATTCTGTGCATGCACAATCAGAATTCAAGAGACCAGGTGTCCTAAGTCATCTGCTTTGGGGGTGCACGCACAGAAGTGCTTTAATATTAAATACCTTGTCTCACTGAAACGTGCCCTGATTTCTGTGTGAATTATGTAATCAGACTACCATGCAACAGAGGTTTTGGTTTGGCATCTTGACCGTCTGAGCCAATTCACTTGATGATTTCTTGCCCCTAATCCAGATCTAAAATTTTGTCTTGTTTTTGGGTATGTTTCTTTGAGCAGATTCAGGAGCTATTATTTCCAGAATGGCAATACAATCAAGGCAAGTGTTGTAGATGAAGCTACCATGCAGAGTTAGAGCACTGGTCTTTCAAGGTCAGTATTTCTTACTCTGACTGCCTGCAGCTTTCTGATTGTGTGCCCTCTGACTGGTGATGCTGGGGATTGAACCTGGGACCTTCCACATGCAAACCAGATGCTCTACCACTGAGTCACTGCCCCACCCCTAATCTGCCAATAAGCCAAGACTCGTTCGTTGGTTTTTTAAAAAAGAATCTTGCTGAAAAGCTCAACATTACCAAGGTGCCTTGACAAACTGGAGTCCCCACAAGCTGCTAAGCTAAACTAACTGAAGTGTAGAGCCTGCTTTGTAGGGAGGAAAGAAAGTCCAGTTTGCTGAGTCACCTGCATTCAGGTGTCCTGGCAAATTGGAGTTTGTTCAGTCCGAGAAGTTTGTCATCATCAAGTTCCATGTGTGAGAGGAGGAGGGAAGAGAGTACATGAGCATGTCAACAAGCTGTGTTCATGTCTGATTCACTTTATTTACAGCTTGCTGTGACATCCAAGTACAGCTAAGATTGTAGTAAATTAATCCTGATATCAGGTTGGTGACTGTGCTGCAATTGTAGACTGTAGCGGTAGGTTTAGAAATAAACTCCTGAGAATTTCAGTTTTTTTAAAAAAAACAAATTTCTAGTCCTTAGGACTATGAAAACAGACTTCACTCAGCTTAGCTAATGACTATTGAAATCTCAGAAGTGAGAGAAGTAGGCTCGATAAACCACATAAAATGCATAGTAAATTAAGCAAAACATTAAAAATGGCAAGATTATGTAAAATAAGGAAAAATATCATCTCAGTATTGCAAATCGCAAAATTCAATTTTCCTGGCTGCAGACTTTGGATTGCCTGGAATAATTTTTTATATATATACATAGGGCGAAAACGCATGGTTGCTTTAGCCTCCTTTATTCCCTGTTTCAGCCAGGATTCAGCCAGGATCGAACGCAGGTGTTTCGCCAAACGTGCGTTTGATACTGGCTGAATCCTGGCTGAAACGGAATAAAGGAGGCTAAAGCAACCATGCGTTTTTGCCCCTAGTCTTGCCTACTAGCAAGTTCCCCTTACATTTTACATATCCCAGCCATAACGCCCTTTTTCTGACTTTTTTGGGTAAACAAGGAGCTTAGCAACCACATGTATCAGGAATGCACATTACCAGAGATTCTCCCAATACAGCTGAAACCTTGATTATTCATAGGTTTACCAGGTCCCCCCTCTCCTCCGGCAGGAGCTTTTTGGGGTGGAGATGAGGTGTGATTGTGAGCATACGTGGCTGTGCTGATGCGATTGTGTCACTTCTGGTTTACACCCGGAAATGCCGCATTGCAAGGGGTAAATGGCACCTTGCGATGCGGCACATCTGGGTGTAAACCGGAAGTGATGCGTCACCACGGGCAGGCATGCATGCACGTGTTGCTCGCCGACCCTCAGCTGGTCAGCAGGCAGCCAAGTGGATTGGCGGGGATTTGCCTGCCACCACCTGGCACTTGGCAACCCTAATTATTCAGGTTCCAATTTTCGTGTATTAAAGCTGAAATTCCATGTGTTGTTGCACCTTCCAAACAACAAGGTGACTGCACATATTGCAAGGATCTTCACATGATTAGCAGCCTTCTGGTAGGTATGGACTGTAATCCTGAACCAGGCCTATAAGTACTCCTCAGATCATGAAAATCATGCTTCTTGTTTGACTTTTTCTATTGAGTTCTGTTGAGGCATTGACCTTTTCTATTGAGTTCAGGTTGCTGTCCTTTGTTGCCCTTCAGTCTTGCTCCAACACATGGCTGTCCTACCATTTATCAGCCATCTTCTACCCTATCTTCCTCCCAATTATCATTTAGAGCCAGGATCTGAAACAGCTAAGAAGCAGTGTAGATGTTAAGGAAATGCTGTGGAATCATGTGCAGCCATCACATCTTTTCGCATCTACTCCATGCCTTCCCAGCTCCTGTTCTCCTGTTGCCTCCTTGAGCATCCACCGAAGGCCAGAAGAGCTGTCTGCCAGGTTATGGAGGAAATCTGGAGGGTTTGAGGGTCAAAGATCTATCTGCCGTTACTTGCTGTCATAAGAACACTAAAGCTAAGGCGCAATGTATGTGCATCAAAACCATCAAAACCCTAATTCCACTGAGACACAAGCCAAGAAAAGCCTGCACTCTAGGAAAACATTCCAAGAGCATGGGTGGCCTGAAAGAAGCCCGACCACATGAGGATACCTCCAGCCAAGAAAAGCTGTACTCATAGGACTTCAAAACCCAGGAAGAAGCCCTGGTTTTGCTGATCCCGGTATGTATGGGCTCTGTGAGGATGCGGTGGCCCTGAGAGGACAATTACTTAATGACACCGCTCAGCTCCAGTTTACCACATTCTGTGACTCCTGCTCATTACAGACCCCAAAGTCTGACTAGCCCCTTCCTGATTTATGGGGTTGCTCTTGACAGACTTCACCAACTCCCTTGATCAGCGCAGATGGGATCACACGCCATTTGACTATCATGCGATTTCTAAGAAGTCACTTAAGTGGTTGTAATATCTCCACAGCCTTATATAAGGACTCTTGGTTGGTTATAAATCCCTAGCAAATGCTGTGGACTCATGTTCTCTCATGCCAGACTCCATGGCTGCCCTGCTCCTGTTCTCCCTATGGTCTCCTCAAGTGTCCACTGATGGTGATCAGTAGTAAACACAGTATTGTCCTACCTACCCACACTATATGCCTTATAACTAGGGTTGCCAGGTCCCCCTTCACACCAGCTGGAGGTTTTTGGGACGGAGTCTGAGGAGGGCAGGGTCTGGGGAGGGGAGGGACTTCAATGCCATAGAGTCAAATTGCCAAAGCGGCCATTTTCTCCAAGTGAACTGATCTCTATCGGCTAAAGATCAGTTGTAATAGCAGATCTCCAGCTAGTACCTGGTGGTTGGCAACCCTACTTATAACCAATCCTTTCTGCTGAAGAATTTTAGAAAACAAACCTCAAAAGTTCAACCAACATGCCTCAGATTTCTCGTCAAACGCATTCAACAGTCAAACGTAACACATTGGACTGTAGCAATCAGATGTAAGCCAATCACTAGTTCTTTTCAGTTCGGCACCAACAAAACTAAATGCCTGCCAAACAAACCTCCGCCATTTTTATTTCAAAACTGAGCATGTGCAAATATGCTACTGATCCTAAGAGACAGACACCCATTAACATGGCCAAGGTCTACTTAGAAGAACACAGAAGTGTGGGATATTTTAAAATACAGCCTTATTGAGTTATATTATTTGTGACTGATTTAAGTCTATTTAAACAATTGCCTGTCAAGCAGAGCAACAGCACAGGGGTGTAAAACTCAATGAGGCAAAAGGTCAACTGCGCTACATGCTGCACTGTTAGGAAAGAATACAGTGAAGAAACTCGCTGAACAGCCATGAACAAGTCAACAGACAGGCAAAACAAAACCTTCAATAATCAGCTCCCTGTATGTTATGGGCAAACAGGACAGGAGGACAACCATTGAGTATTAGAGTAACCCAAGACAGTTTCCATATCCACCATCTGGTCAGATTGTCTTCACAATATTGCTGATTGCTCCATCTATTAATTTTTCTTCTCTCTTCACTGCCCCAAGTGTTAGTTCCATGAACACATGAAGCTGGCTCATAGTGAATCAGACCCTTGGTCCATCAAAGTCAGTATTGTCTACTCAGACCAGCAGCGGCTTTCTTGGGTCTCAGGCAGAGGTCTTTCACATCACCTACTTGCCTGGTTCCTTTAACTAGAGATGCCAGGGATTGAACCTGGGACCTTCTGCATGCCAAGCAGATGCTCTATCACTGAGCACCGGCTCCCAGGTAGTCCTGGCTGCTATACTGGAACATTAATCAGGTTGCTTACATCTAAAGCTGCCCCTGATGTAGCATCTGGCATAAGATCTCGAACCATAACTTAGCTTGGTGTTGAAGTTCTGCTGGTCTGCTGTGTCTGTCCCCCTCTGCCATTAACCCACCACCTCCCTGCCTTCATCTGCCTTTTAGGGAGATGCTCGTCGATACATCTCCAGTCTCCATAAGAATTCAGCAGTGAACTACCACCCCATTCCAAGCATTTTGTAAAGAACTCATCATGGTTGCCAAGCAATGTTGCCCAGTGAACCCACGGATGCTAATTAAGTTGTAATAAACAAAAAATTCCACCTCTTTAACCAAAGGGGTAGTGGAGAGCCAAAAGCTATCGTTTTTTACTGCTTTTTGCTACAGCTGTCAAGCTGCCATCCAAATAGTGAGTCACTAAAACCCCACACCCCTTCCCTGCCGCTGGGAGAAAAGATGGAGCGTGCTTAAATGATCAGCAAACCAACCCAGTGCCTCATACAAAACCACTCCTGGTAATGATGCTGTGATACATTATCTAGGTTATCCAGCCAGGTCCCTGGCAGAGCAGCTGTGGTTGTTGCAAAGAAGCAGAAAAGCATGCGGCTTCACCCTCTTCATCCCATGCTTCTGGAGTACTGCAAAAGGAAGAATGTATAGAGTGTCAATGCACAATGCATTCCCATATCTAGGGCTTCTGCATTTGTAGGTGCTTATTTTATTACATTATGTATACGCTGACTTTTCTTTGTGGTGAAGAGGGACCTGGCAACCCTAGCCATGGAACTGGGGCTGGTCACTGTCTCTCATTCTACCTCACAAGGTTGTTTTCAGAGAAAAAAGGGAGGAGGGGGAGACTTGATGAATGCTGCCCTGAGTTCCTTGGCTGGGATAAAAATGTACCACATAAAACATAACTTGGTAAACAAAGCAAAAAGTACAATAATACAACACTCTCTCTTCCACAGCAAACCAACCCCGGGAAGAACTACCCCTAGAACTTCTCAGCGTTCAGAGTAATCAGGCATACGTAACAATATATTTCAGTAGTGTCCCACGTTAAAAGAAGCATGCATATACAGAATTAGCTCATGAAAAGATGGCTAAATAAAATCCTTTTCAAAGGTAAGTTAGGCTTTGGGTATATTGTGGGGGTTACTTTCAAACATACATTTCCTCATCATTTCTTATATGGCACCAAAGCTTTTTATAAGCCTCTGATTCAGCTTCTGCTTATTTCATGTGGTTTCCTTAGGAGCAAGGAGGCTTGCTGGACTTCCTTCCTCTTTCTGACACGCCGCTACTCTGCATGAATCTGTGTCCTGTCATTGCTAGTATAAGCTGTGGGATAGAAACGAGGCCTACAGTGACCACCACTGGAAGTCTAGAAGGTCTCATGGGGAGGACCTGATCACCAGAGCACCTTGAACCACTCAGAAGGCGGGATATAAATACTTCAATGATAAATAAACAAAAGTCCCTAAGGGGGTTCCTCAAGATTAACGAGATGTTATATTTGTCTCGCCCAGCAGGAGGAAGCTGCTGTTCACGCTATCTCACCCAATTCCCCTCATTATAGCCCTCAACCCACATGACTTTTGTTAATACCGTTCCCATGATCCTCAGAGGAGCCTATTTTTTCAGTTGTGATTTTTTCGGCTTATTCTTCTATAACATCTTCTTTTATTACTCCATTTATTTCACACTTTCCTGTATGTTCTCATGACTACCACTTAATCTATCTGCTGACTGGTAAAGATAAGGCTGTGACTCTATCTGTAGTTTATTATTAGGGTCGCCAGCTCCTGGTTGGGAAATACCTGGATATTTTTGGGGCGGAGCCTGAGGAGGGCAGGGTTTGAGGAGGGGAGGGACTTCAATGCCATAGAGTCCAATTTCCAAAGCAGCCATTTTCTCCAGGTGAACTGATCTCTATCAGCTGGAGATCAGCTGTGATAGCAGGAGATCTCCAGCTACCACCTGGAGGTTGGAAACCCTATTTATTATTTAACTGCCTCTTTGAAGATATGCTGAAAGTTATAACCAAGTTACGCCTGAATGCTCATTTGCATACATGTGCTCTTTTTGCGCTGGAACAGGAACCTACTTTTGTTGGTCAAATGGGACCACTCCAGCAGTTTCAACTAGCGGAGGAGCTGCTTGCATCAACCTATTGTTTTGCTTTTGTTGTTAAAACATCTCCTTGTTATTCAGCCCCAGCTTGACGCATCAAAATTTCATTCATTCCCATGTTTGATCCTGTAAGGATACAAAAACAAGAAACAAAATCTGATACACGTGTCAGTAACAATTGATTTTTTTTCATAATAAGTCATAAAGCAGATTTATTCTTATCAAGATCTATTCCTGGGAGGGTAACATACATTCGGATCAGTTTATGTCAGCACCCCATTGCCACAATCTGATTGGGACTAGCTTGGGCTGGACGTAGACCAACACAAGTTCTGTCGTACAAAGAAAATTTGCATGGCCTCTGCACAAAAACAATGCATCAGCTTTGCGACACGCTCTGCATTTTTACCTTGTCCAAAACAAGAAAAAAAATCTTTTTCCTGTTTGCTGTTTTCTGGAGGTGATATGGCAACAACGCTTCACGCACATTCTTCGAAATATCATTAAAAACAACAACAACTTCTCTTTAAAACCTAGCCTGGAGTTTTGTCTTTACAGACCACACGAACGAGAGGGCGTTCTTTGCAAATGTTCGTAGTACATCTTGCAATTGCCAGTGGCATCTGGACAGCAGAAGAATGGAAAGCTGCCCACTTTTACACGTTCAGCCTATTAAAAGGACTGGATTCACCAAGGCTGTTGGCAAACCTAATTTACTGATGGGTTGAAAACTTCCCGGGGGTGAGGGAGAGGGCTGAAAATTAATTGAATGACTCTCAATGTGAATTCGGGCCAGGCTTTTTCAAAGACCAAAGCCACTTTGTAATGGTTCCTCTGCACAAAGCTTTTTCCTCTTCCTGTCCCCAATTTATCCCCTGTGCAAGGAGGGCTTTCAGCCCTAGCTGCTCACACAAACATGATTTTCATGGGGCTTAAAGGTAAAGGTAGTCCCCTGTGCAAGCACTGGGTCATTACTGACCCATGGGGTGACATCACATCGCGACATTTACTTAGGGTTGCCAGGTCCCTCGTCACCACCGGTGGGAGGTTTTTGGGGTGGAGCCTGAGGACAGCAGGGTTTGGGGAGGGAAAGGACTTCAATACCATTGAGTCCAGTTGGTGCTGTTTATTACTTTAACTGAGGTTATTCAGCACATGTATCAATTATTTAGCATAAACTACCTGGAGGTTGGCAACCCTACATTTACTAGGCAGAGTATATTTTATGGGGTGGTTTGCCATCACCTTCCCCAGTCATCTACACTTTACCCCCAGCTAGCTGGGTACTCATTTTACTGACCCTGGAAGGATGGAAGGCTGAGTCAACCTTGAGCCGGCTACCCGAAACCAACTTCTGTCGGGATTGAACTCAGGTTGTGAGCAGAGCTTTGACTGCAGTACTGCAGTTTACCATTCTGCACCACAGGGCTCCTTTTCATGGGACTTAGAGTCCAGCTAACTTTCTTGGGGGGATATGGAATGGTATCGTATAGTCTGAGCTTGTCATATCTCAGAAGCTAAGCAGTATTGGTACTTATTTATTTATGTTATCTATAGTCCGCCTTTCTCACTGGGACTCAAGGTGGATTACAGTGTGCATCAATACAATCAATAAGATGGGACATTCAATAAACAATGAAATAGGATTTGAGTTGTAGAACCAGCCAGAAGTCTAAAATCAGAAATGAAGAAGAAGAGGAGTAATAGGAGGAGGAGGAGGAAGAGTTGGTTTTTATATGCTAACTTTACCACTTAAGGAAGAATCAAACCAGCTTACAATCACCCTCCCTTCCTCCCCCTACAACAGACCCCTTGTGAGGTAGGTGGGGCTGAGAAAGTTCAGAGAGAATTGTGACTAACCCAAGGTCACCCAGCTGGCTTCATGTGTAAGAGTGGAGAAACCAACACGGTTCACCAGATTAGCGTCCACCACTCATGTGGAGGAGTGGGGAATCAAACCCGGTTCTCCAGATTAGAGTCCGCCACTCCAAACCACTGCTCTTAACCACTACACCACACTGGCTCTCCCACTGAGGTCCCCGTCCTCTTCAGGCCCCAACCCATTCTCCCCAGGCCCCACCCCCAAATCTCCTGGAGTTTCCCAACCTGGATCTGGCACCCCACCCCCTCATGCCCCAGCAGTGGCCAGAGCATGGGGACCTGGCAACCCTAGCCCCCTTGACCCATCTTTTCACATTTGTCAGCCAACACAATCTTTAAAATCAACCAAGATCTTTTTGGCCATCCTTGTTAAGACATTTGTTAATAGCAATGGAAAGAAGAGAGATCTTTTGTGGCTGCCTCACAACTGTGGCACTCCCCTTGTCTCGTAAATTTTCCAACTCTGAGAAATATCCGGCAGACCCCCAAAGACCATCTTATCTGGCCAAGGTGAAGCAGAAATGGAACATGTTTCATTTGCTAAAACATGGTTTGGAGCACTTTAATTGGAATTTTTAATTTCAGGAGTCCAATTAAGGCTGCATTCAAACGTCACCAGAAAGTCCAGCTAAGGTGAGACGTGCATGAACACGGCTTTTTGCCATGCTCTCCCCTCCCTTTCCACCTCTCCCTTCTTTCATGTAACAAAATGAAGGTTTTCTGGTCTGAAACAAATTCTGGATCCATGCGACATATGAATACAGCTACTGGGCTGTATCGGAGTTTCTTTTCTTCCTACAAGCCAGGATTGTAAACCCCCGTTTCATTCAGCTGTCGGCCATTTATGCAGGGCTGTGTGTGTCCCTCATGGTCACCCCCGCCGACTGCTCCAGTGCTTTGTTTTGATTATGCATGCCTTTCCCGACCGTCAAAGGTTGCCTCACTGTCCCTGGGACCTGTATTAGAGAGAATCTGGAAAACACGGGCAAAATGTGCAGAAACGCACGAGGCTGTGGCTCAGTGGTAGAGCCTCTGCTTGGCATGCAGAAGGTCCCAGGTTCAATCCCCGTCACCTCCAATTAAAGGGACCAGGCAAGTAGGTGATGTGAAAGACCTCTGCCTGAGACCCTGGAGAGCCAATGCCAGTCAGAGTAGACAATAGGGACTTTGATGGACCAAGGGGCTGATTCAGTATAAGGCAGCTTCATGTGTTCATGTGTATGTGTTCATACCTGGACTTAAGTGGAGCTTGTTGTGACATTCTTGGTGACAGAGGTCCATCAATAGCTATTAGCCACAATGACAAAATGGAGCATCCATATTCAGAGGCAGTAGTCATCTGAATACCGGTGCTAGGAGACATCCACAGAAGGAGTCTCCATGCTTTGCTTACAGGCCTTCCAGGGGCAACCTGGAGGACTATGTGAAGCAGGATTGTGGACTGTGCGGACAGATCATTCGCTCCTGCCTGGTTGCTCATGCTGTTATGTTTTCTGAATGCAACCCAAGCCTTAGGAACTCTTAGGAAAGAGATATGCTAAAATAAAAATAAAGATGCCAAAACACTATTGAGGAGAGCTCTGGAGTATTCCTAGTTTCTGTACTGAGAGTTCCTGTATTGAGCAACAGTGCTTCACTTCTTCCACCCACATCCTCCTTGATGTCACTTGCCGAAAAGTTCTGACTGTTCTTTTGCAATGCTTTCCTCGAATGAGAGTCACAGAGAATAAAGCAGGTTCAGGAGCAAAGAGCAGCTACAAAGATTTCTTGCGACCCTGAAAACTGTTCTTGTCATTTGGACAAATAAATTTCATAATATGTCCTGAATATAACAAGCAATGCATTTGTGGGAAAAGACAGGATACTTTCAATTATTAGTAATCAACATGCCATAAAAGGAACATGCTATCTGTGACGTGTCAAGGGATTATCCCTAATTCCTGGAAAGTCAAGGGAAACAAGTTTATAACACCCCATAATACAGAAAATGATTTTGTTAACAGTTTTCTTAAATACGTATAGAGGAGAATGTCATATTTCCCAATCAAATCTCAAATTCTCAACATGGCTAAATCTGTGGATACATAAATCTGGAGATTGGGTACCTTGGTTTCTATCAGTAAAAGGCATAGGAAGGTGGTAGAGCCCTTTCCAGGGCTGTCTGGGCCTTTGAGAAAAGATCTCCTGCTATTACAACTGATCTCCAGCTGATAGAGGTCAGTTCACCTAAAGAAAATGGCCGCTCTGGCAATTGGACTCCATGGCATTGAAGTCCCTCCCCTCCCTAAACCCCACCCTCCTCAGGCTCCCCTCAAAAAACCTTCCGCTGGTGGCGAAGAGGGACCTGGCAACTTTACCTGTATGGCATTATACCCTGCTGAGGTCCCTCTCCTCCCCAAACCCTCCCCTCCCCAGGTTCCACCTCAAAATCTCCAGGAATTTCCCAACCCAGAGTTTGCAGCCTTAGGGCCAGTGTGCATCAAGGAGACACAAAACTCCCATCACACCTCTGATACAAAGTCTGTTGGAAGTGAAGGACTTTGTGCTGTCTCTTAACCTCAGACTCCAGAGGGGACAAGACTAGTGAGTCAGAGAGATAGAGGGGACAAGACACTGGGGCATCCTTTTTCTACTGCTCTGACCTATCCCTTTGATATGTAGATTGCTACTCTTAGGAAAATTTCCTTCCTTCCTGTTTCTTCCCACCTCCTCACTCACACTGGCACTCTTCTCCATCTTGCCACCATGAGGGAAGGACGAATGTCCCGGATCTCCTAGTTAGTTAGAATAGATAGGCAACTATACTTTATCCTATCCAGAAATGGATTTCCTACAATAAATGAAGTATATTAGTTAAATAGACAAAAGGCTCCTAGCAATTTTGTTCCTGGCACACACAGAGATTTGGATGGGCTTCTCTGCGCACAACAGCCTTTGCGCACTCTGCTAATTTAACAGGGATTTGGGCATAACAAAACCCTCACAATCCAACAGGTTATGGGCCCAGCATTCTAGATCCAACAAATTAAGGGTACCAGCCCAGAGTTCTGGATCTACCTGGATTTGAAAAGCCCAAACTTGAAGATTTTGTGGTAAGCTCAGAGGAAGCTGCAGTACTTAAAGAGTTAACACAATCCAACAAAGTCCTCATTTTGTCCACCAACAACCGGAAGGGCATAGCAATGTAGCAAGGCCCTTAGTAGAAATACAAGCGAAAGCAGAAAGTGTTAACAATACTCCTTCCACCTCCATCCTGGTCCTTCACTGCTGATTGCAGCTTCCACAGCTAAATTATCAAATGAAAGAAATCATTGGGGAGAAACAATACAGCGTTCAATGTCACGTGTCATTTGGCCCTAATTCTCACCAAATGCAACTGGCCTTCCTTCCGAGTAAACATGTATAAGTCCCTATTTTCCATTGTGAAGTGCTAAGATGTTCTGAGAGCCAGCGTGGTATAGTGGTTAAGAGTGGTGGTCTGGAGTGGTGTAGTCTGATCTGGAGAACCGGGTTTGATTCCCCACTCCTCCACATGAGCGGCGGAGGCTAATCTGGTGAACTGGATTTGTTTCCCCACTCCTACACACAAAGCCAGCTGGGTGACCTTGGGCAAGTTACAGCTCTGTTAGAGCTCTCTCAGCCCCACCTACCTCACAGGATGTCTGTTGTGGGGAGGGGAAGGTGATTGTAAACCGAGTTGAGTCTCCCTTAAGTGGTAGAGAAAGTAGGCATATAAAAACCAACTCTTCTTCCTCCTCCTCTTCCTCCTCTTCTTCTAGCACGGCTATCCAACTTGGTATCATCAATGCTGATGCAGAAGGGGAAGACAACATCGATTCGCCATGGCTCAGTCCAAACACGCAATGTAAAAACAAGTAAAGTACAGCTTTGCAAGTATATGATGTTGATGTTGGCAGCGGGTACTGCTGAATGGCAGAGAAATACAGGATGCGCCTGCTGCCTCCTTCGCTTTGCAGAATACATTTTCTCCTGCTCTCTTGGATGCGTTCCCATAAGGCCATCTCTTCAAACATAAATAGCCCAAAGTAAACGAGGTTCCCTCCCGTGCACACAGAGAGACGTTTTTAGCTTTTACTTTTGCTGAATCAGGAGCAAAGGAACTCTGACAAGCACGTGTGTCCGATGGTAAGCGATACCCAAACAAAGAGGAGGCTTTCGAAATCTCGGGAGCTGGGAAGCTTACCTCTTACTAATAAAGGATAATAGCATTTGGCGACCTCCGTTGCAAATCCTTAAAGGGCTGCCGGGCAGCCTGGGAAGAACAATGGAACTGTGATAGCCAAGGGGAAGAAAAAATCAAGCCAGGTCCCAGGGAATGCATTTCGAGTTAGCATTCTTGAACTTGGCCCAAATGAAATAAATCATGTTCTAGTCGAGAACAGCCTTTGCTGGGAAAAAGAACTGCATCATGTGGATGGCCTGACTCAGACCTTGCGAAAGAATGGCCAAAGACATCCACATTTTTATCAATGGCTTAAGTAAAAACAGAAGGACAAGAGGCATGAAGTTGTAGATTTGGGCGTGGTTAAAGGTAAAGGTCCCCTGTGCAAGCACCGGGTCATTCCTGACCCATGGGGTGATGTCACATCACGATGTTTACTAGGAAGACTTTGTTTATGGGGTGGTTTGCCAGTGCCTTCCCCAGTCATCTTCCCATTACTCCCAGCAAGCTGGGTACTCGCTTTACCGACCTAGTAAGGATGGAAGACTGAGTCAGCCTTGAGCCGGCTACCTGAAACCGACTTCCGTTGGGATCGAACTCAGGTCGTGAGCAGAGCTTGGACTGCAGTACTGCAGCTTACCTCTCTGTGCCACAGGGTCACCACCACTTTTAACATCTGCACAGCCAACCAGATCTCCAACAACCAATCAGAAGCCCTGCTAGCCAAAAGCTCTATCTAACCCTGCTCACTTTCTTGGTGGGTGCCAGGTATGGTGTTGATGAGGCCATGTTTCCCATGGGCACTAAGTTAGGGATCCCTACAGCATATCAATACATTTACCATAAACAGCATAAGCAAAAAACATGTAGCGGCAAGAAAGGAGGTTGCATTCATCAAAGATATATGTATCAGAAAGAAAATGAAAGGAACCAAAACCCAAAGTCTGGGTGAACAAAAAGAGGTTTACTTAGTGTCTCAAATTCAGAGGTCCTGCTCTGTGAGAGGACATTCCATAGCTGAGGTGCCACCCCAGGAAAGGTCCTGTTTCTAGTCATCATCCAGAAGATAGGGGTGCACAGAGCAGGACCTCTGAGGATGACTGAAGTCAGGCAGGTTTGTATGGAAGAAGTGGCCCTTTAAGGAGAAAAGCCACTGTATAATTCAGACTTTAAAGGTGATAACCAGCATTTTGAACTGTGCCCAGAGGTGACTAGGTAGTCAGTTCTTTTATCACATGAGACAAAATGTCCAGGAATTAGCCCCTGCCAGCAATCTTGCCATGGCACTGTGTACCAATTGATGACGCTGAACAGTCTTCAAAGGCAGCACTGTACAGAGTGAACTGTAGCAGTCTAGCATAGATATGATTAGAACATGGATAGCCATGGCCATATTGCACTTCTCTAGGAGGAAAGTGGAGTCAGTGCACCACCTGAAACTGTGCAAAGGACACACGAACACATGAAGCTGCCTTATATTGAATCAGACCCTTGGTCCATCAAAGTCAGTATTGTCTACTCAGACCGGCGGCGGCTCTCCAGGGTCTCAGGTAGATAGGGTTGCCAGGTCCCTCTTTGCCACTGGCAGGAGATTTTTGGGGTGGAACCTGAGGAGGGCGGGGTTTGGGGAGGGGCTTCAATGCCATAGAGTCCAATTGCCAAAGTGGCCATTTTCTCCAGGTGAACTGATCTCTATCGGCTGGAGATCAGTTGTAATAGCGAGAGATCTCCAGCTAGTACCTGGAGGCTGGCAACCCTACAGGCAGAGGTCTTTCACATCACCTATTTGCCTAGTCCCTTTAACTGGAGATGCCGGGGATTGAACCTGGGACCTTCTGCATGCCAAGCAGATGCTCTACCACTCAGCCACAGCCCCTCCCCACTTATAGCTCTCCCTATAGACCTGACCAAATAGTCCCCCCAAGCTATGAACCTGCTGGTTCAGGTTCACTTCATTTTGCTGAATGCACAGACCGGCTCTGGCTTGTGTGTGCCACAAAAGCACTTCGGTTTTGCAATCGATCCTATGTCTTTTGCAAGCTGCCGTGGTCATTTCTGGTCTATCAGCTTCTTGCGTCATGTGACTTGGGGCAGCCGAGACTAAGAAGTTACTGTTTTACTACGCTGATGAACAACAAGCAAATAGTTAACAACGGGCTAGAAGTCTCTATTAACTGCTGACCTTCAGTAGTCCATATGCTGCGATTTCAGGCTGCTGAGTAATAAATAGAGGAGGGTAATATTTACAGTTGTGTCTGGAATGCTGTCAGTTGCACGCTCCTTTACGGAAAGTCATTAGCAATCCTGCGTTGAGACTGGCAAACAATTGCACATTTGTTCTTGTAGGTTATCTGGGCTGTGTAACCGTGGTCTTGGTATTTTCTTTCCTGACATTTCGCCAGCAGCTGTGGCAGGCATCTTCAGAGGAGATGCCTGCCACAGCTGCTGGCGAAACGTCAGGAAAGAAAATACCAAGACCACGGTTACACAGCCCGGATAACCTACAAGAACCAATGAACTCTGACTGTGAAAGCCTTCGACAATTGCACATTTGCCCAGAAGCACTCCAACGTCCTTTGGGACAACTTGATACTGACCAATTCTATATTGTTTGTAACTGTTTTTTCTCAAACATGTTTCTCAAATGCCGCGTTGTTCCAGATAGTGTACTCAAAGGGGGAGGGCTTGCAAAACTGCCTTTTCAAGAAGCAAAGTCAGAGCCAGGAAAGGGATAGAGAAATAGTCCTTCTGAATCAGAGCACTTGGACTGAAAAGGAGCAAACTCTTCATCTAAATGGAATTCTTTTACTCGGTTCAAAGTACAAACTGAACCAATTCCTCTGCTTCTGGGAGGCAGATTCCACTGCTCTGAAATGTGATGGTTTTTTTTAAAGGCATACATGAGAATCTGTTCCACAAGGAAGTCAAAATAGAAGGAAACACCTTTTTATCCCTGTTCTTTTTTACATGATCAGTTAATTTAAAACATTGACTAGGGTTTGCAGTGCAACCCTACACAGAAATATACCCATCTAAGAACACTAACTTTGATGGGCTTCGAAGGGTGTAACTCTGTTTAGGATTGCCCTGTTAAGTGTTACAAGGTCTAAGTAAAAAATCAAAATATCAAACCTGACTGAAAACTTTGATCAAATGGCAGGAAATCTCCAGCCTCGGCTTCTGGTGAACTGGGACAGTGAGTTTTGCCAAAGTTTTACTTAGTTAAGAAAGGCTGAGATATAGTTTCACAAAACATTTTTTTTAATTCATTTCAGATCAAACCCATATTATTTTGGACTACCATGAAGATGCTGATAACTCTTTGCAGCTGCCATGAGGCAGTTTTCTTTAAATTCCTTAGTAACATTAATGGCAGAAACAAAGAGGCTGGGTGCCAACTTTCATTGATCGTGTTATCGACTGTTAGACATGCCGCTGTGGTCTCAAAAGTCAAGCAGATGATTAGTGCCTTGTTCCTGTCTTCATGCCAAATACAGGGAAATTCATAAATCTGGTTCATATTTAGAACTGGAATGCAATGACAAATCAAGCCCCTAAGATTATTACAGAAAATCTGGCTTAAAATATTGGCCCCAGAAAGAGAGACAGCGACCATCCTGGACTGAAAACCCACTTTTCACTGGCGTTTTCCAACAATGTCGCTGTGACCTCAAGGAAACAGCTGTGAATCTGAAAACAACATAACATCCACAATTGAATAGAATCATAGAGTTGGAAGGAACTACCAGGGTCATCTAGTCCAACCCCCTGCACAATGCAGGAAATTCACAACTACCTCCCACATACACACCCAGTGACCCCTACTCCATGCCCAGAAGATGGCCAAGATGCCCTCCCTCTCATCATCTGCTTAAGGTCATAGAATCAGCATCGCTGACAGATGGCCATCTAACCTCTTCTTAAAAACCTCCAGGGAAGAAGAGCTTACCACCTCCTGAGGAAGCCTATTCCACTGAGGAAGCACTCTAACTGTTAGAAAATTCTTCCTAATATCTAGACGGAAACTCTTTTGATTTAATTTCAACCCCTTAGTTCTGGTCCAACCTTCTGGGGCAACAGAAAACAACTCAGTACCATCCTCTACATGACAGCCCTTCAAGTACTTGCAGATGGTTATCATATCCCCTCTCAGTCTTCTCCTCTTCAGGCTAAACATACCAGCTCCTTCAACCTTTCCTCATAGGACTTGGTCTCCAGACCCCTCACCATCTTTGTTGCCCTTCTCTGGACACGTTCCAGCTTGTCTACATCTTTCTTAAATTGCGGTGCCCAAAACTGAACACAATACTCTAGGTGAGGTATAACCAGAGCAGAGTAAAGCGATACCATCACTTTGTGTGATCTGGACACTGTACTTCTGTTGATGCAGACCAAGATCACGTTTGCCTTTTCTGAAACAAGAAAAATAGAAAATTGACATCAAGCTTACAGTACAGCATAGTGGTTAGTGCTAGATCAGAATTGGGGCAAGGCCTAGCTTTCAATATGCATTCACCATTCAATCCTAAGCAAGTCTGCACAGTGGGGCTGAACCCTAAGAAAGTGTTTTCAGAAAGACAAATGAAGGGGAAATCCCAACTCTGGAGTGAATTAGATAACCAAGAGGTTGAGAAAACCTCTTGATTACCTAATTCATTTTAGGATGGTGCTGTCAGACATGAAGCTCACTAGACAACTTTGGGCTATTCACTCTCTCTCAGAGTAACCTACCACACAGGTAGGTACCACACAGAGTAACCAACCACAACCTGCAAGCTCCAGGTTGGGAAATACCCGGAGATTTTGGGGGTGGAGCCTGAGGAGGGCAGGGTTAGGGATGGGGAGGGACTTCAATGAAGTATAATGCCATAAAATTCACCTTCCAACGCTGCCATTTTCTCCAGACAAGCTGATCTCTGTCACCTGGAGATCAGTTGTAATATCAGGAGATCTCCCAGTAGGGTTGGCAACCTTACTCACAGCATTGCTGTGAAGATAAAATAGTGATAGGAAGAACTATGTACCCTGTCCTGAGCTCTTTGGAATGAGGGCAGGATAAACATGTGAAAGACAGACAGACAGACAGACAGACAGACAGACAGACAGGCGGACAGACAGACTAGAGTTGCCAGCTTTAGAGTGGAGACTGAGGAAGGCAGGGGTTGAGGAGGGGAAGGACTTCAGTGTGGTATAATGCCATACAGTCTACCTTCCAAAGTGGCCATTTTCTCCAGGTGAACAGATCTCTGTCACCTGGAGACCAGTTGTAATAGCGGGAGATCTCCAGCTACCACCTGGTAGTTGGCAAGCTCAAGACAGACAGACAGACAGACAGATAGACAGAAAGAAGAGTTGATTTCTATACCCCAATTTTCTCTACCTTTAAGGAGTCTCAAAACAGCTTACCACTTCCTTGCCTTGCCCCCTCCCCCAACAACTGGCATCTTGTAAGGTAGGTGGGGCTGACAGTTCTGAGAGAATTGTGACTAGCCCAGCAGGCTTCATATGGAGGAGTGGGGAATCGAACCCAGTTCTCCAGATTAGAATCCACCGCTCATGTATAGGAATGGGGAAACAAATCCGGTTCTCCAGCTAAGAGTCCACCACTCGTGGAGGAGTAAGGAATCAAACCCGGTTCTCCAGATTAGAGCCCACTGCTCTTAACCACTCCACTACACCACGCCAGCCAGCCAGACAGACAGACAGACAGACAGATAGATAGATAGATATTGAAAAATTCCTTGGTTGCCCATGACAGTAAAGTATTGCCGCTGGGCAGTCAAGAAAGGAAGCTTTGCAAGTGTATTTTTAAAAGAACATAAAGTACAAACATAAACCAATGTGGAAATGAAGTCTAGCAAAAATATTTGTGGACTAGTAACTTCTGTGAACTCTTTAGGTTTGGAAGTGATTTGACTAATTTTCCTAGCGACATCCAGAAGAAGTTGAGTAAAGGGGCACGTGGGATAGCTGTTCTGATACCTCAGTTGTATGTAAGGCTGGAACTCTTTTAAACTGAGTCAGAGCATTGGTAGCTCAGTAATGTGTTTACCTGACAACAGTTCGCTCCACGGGCTCAAGTAGAACTGACTCCCAGCTCTGCTACCTTGATGTGCCAGGGCGACCACACCTGGGACCTGACAGAGTTACACCCTTGTAAGTCCTTTGAAGTCAACGGGCTTGAGGGTGTAACTTTGTTTAAGATTGCACGGTTATGCATTCAGATGCTGAGCTATAGTTCTCCCCAGTCTCAAAACAAAGGAATTTCCTGGTAGGCCCTTGAACTGCTGGAGACAAGCTGAGAAATTGTTTGCATTTTTGCATGCAGCCTATATGCTTTGCCATTGAGCCACTCTTATTAGGATCAGAAGAAGACTTTCTCCCCCCCCCCCACCACCACCACCATTACCACATGAACTTGATCACCTTTTCTCTGGGGTGTCAGGAAATGTCACAACTAGAAACTGCTGAATGTGATGAAGTTGCATTCGCCTTTAGTTTTCTTGGTGCATTGTTGTTGTTTTTCATATAAATGCTTAGGACCAGTACTTGTTCAGAGGTGGTTTGGTATTACCTGCATCTATGTTGTCACCCTGGTATTCCTTGGTGGTCTCCCATCCAAATAATGATCAGGGACGACTCTGCTTAGCTTCCGAGATCTGATAAGACTGGGCTGGCCTGGGCCATCCACGTCAGAGCTATGGCTTGTAACAGCAGCCCAGGGAAGGTTCAAAATTTGACAGATCTAAGTGTTGCTAAATCACAGACCAAAGGCTTAGAGACTGTGATTTAGCAACATTTAAAAGGTAAAGGTCCCCTGTGCAAGCAGCGGGTCATTCCTGACCCATGGGGTGATGTCACATCCCGACGTTTACTAGGCAGACTTTGTTTTCGTGGTGGTTTGCTAGTGCCTTCCCCAGCCATCTTCCATTTACCTCCAGCAAGCTGGGTACTCATTTGACCGACCTCAGAAGGATGGAAGGCTGAGTCAACCTTGAGCCGGCTATCTGAAACCAACTTCTGTTGGGATCGGACTCAGGTCGTGAGCAGAGCTTTGACTGCAGTACTGCAGCTTACCACTCTGCGCCACGGGGCTCCTTTTAGATCTGTCAAATTCTGAATTCTTTCCTGGGCTGCTGTTACAAGCAATAGGTTGACTTGACCTAATAGCACCAACTTCATAGCATGGGACATCAAATATTATTTATTTTACTCTAAACTAGAGACTCCGTTGTTTTTTTAAATTTGAAGGCTGGGTGGGGGCAGAATCTTAATTGATTCTTTCAAAAGAATGCTCTTAGACATCACTTAATGACTTTTCTGTTATTGTTACTCCACACAACAGGAAAACAGTGATTTCTGATCCAAAGAAGGCTCTTGGGGTTCTTCAACAAAAAACCCAAGCCTTCAGATGCACACAAACAACACATTTGGCTGGTACATAAACACTGTGGAATGATAACCAATGGAAATTCTTACCTTTTCCCTTTTGTTTACAAATTATGTCCTACTCTGGAGAGAGTAAAACTGATGTAATATTGCGCACCTCTGAGAAAATGAGAAAAAGTGAGAAATATATCTTGCAGTAAAACTAAAACACTTCAAGCTACAATACTTTCAAAGATCAACCTTGCATACTTTACAATACTTTCACAGAAAGATACCCAAGAATGAGCAAAAAAAAAAAAAAAAAGTAACCAAAAGCCATTGGCTATTACCTACAGCTCTCAGCTACCTCTAGACATCATCATCAAGGATCGAGGATCTACAGCTCATCCTGCAAGATTTTCCTTTCCTCTCATAGGTTTAAGGAAGTAGGCCAGTCCTTCCTTTCTAAGGCTGGCCAGAGTCCAGGAGGAGGGTACATGGGGGTGAGGGGTAAGCATTACAGACACTCCAGGGGGAAATTCGGAAGTGATGTCACGCCTCTCTAGGAATTGCCAGAAACGGAGTTAAGGCCATTCCTAGAGAAGTGTGACGTTACTTCCGGGTTTACATGATGGAAGTGATGTACTGCTGTTTCCTGATGACAATATTCTTTTATTTTTCATTCTCACCAACTGCTGGAGTGCCTGCAGGCAATGAGATCTGGGGGTAGGAGATCTCCCACCCCCAAGCAGGCAAATGGCAAGCCTATTCCTTACGGTCAGTCCCCCACCCAACAATTTGAAGCTGCTAGTAGTCCTACTCAACAGCCACAGAAATATATAAACTCAAGAAGTGACCTTGGAATAAATCCTGTGAAATTACCATCTGCTTGGCATGCAGAAGGTCCCAGGTTAAATCCCTGGCATCTCCAGTTAAAGGGACTAGGCAGGTAGGTGATGTGAAAGACCCCTGCCTAAGAGCCTGGAGAGCCGCTGCTGGTCTGAGTAGACAATATTGACTTTGATGGATCAAAGGTCTGATTCAGTATAAGGCAGCTTCATGTGTTCAAGAAGCAAATCTTCTTCCACTTCCACAGGACAGAAGACCAACTTCTGTGCAACAGAATATACACTAATCAGACATTTAAAAATAGTAACACTCATAAACAAGGGAGGGTACTTCACTTTCCAGGGCTTCAAAGTTACAGTTCTTAAAGCCGCCAGACACCAACAAAGAGTTTCAAAGAGAGCTCCCAGTATGAAGCTACCGGATTGGAATTCACTAGCAAACTGGATACTGTGGAACTTAAGCCCTGCTCAGGCATTCAAAGTATGTACACTTTGCGCACATAGAGGGGAGTGGGAGCATGCCTGCTGACTCTAACCCCAATGTTAGTGCATATAGCTGAAAATGTACAGCAAGACCTATACAGCTTTGTGTGCAGAATAAGGGCCCTGATCATTCATGCAAAGCCCATATACATCCACTTCTATACACTTAAAACTCATGGCCGATATTCAACTATTCAGCCATCTCGGGTAATCAGCAGGAGGGGTGTGGGCAAGCCCATGAGGGGCCACAACACCAACTATGGCGCTATGTCACTTCAAGTAAAAACCTGGAAGTGACATAAGGTAGCTCTAGTAATCACTAGAAAATTTGTGGTAACCATCGTGTTTCTGGTGATTCCTAGAGATACCCTTTGTCACTTCCTGGTTTTTACAAGAAGTGTGGCGGCATGTTGGCCAACCTTTATTATACTATATAAAGCTGGTGTTACACCATCTGCGTTGGTTGCAAATTGGGTTCCAGGCTTAATATAGTGTGCTGGTATTGATCTTTAGAGTCCCAGTAGTGCAAGCCTAAACAGAGTTACACTCTTCTAAGTACACTGAACTTAACACTTTTTATGATTGCACTGAAAATGGCTGAAGGACCACCCCCATACACAATCTCTGAGATCTAGAGATGCCGCCATCCTACAGGAACTGTCAAATGCATGTAGTGGATCTTCACCATGTCTGCCTGGTGAAGATCCACAACATGCATCTGATAAAGTGGGTTCTAGTCCACAGAAGTTTATTCTATTATAAAAATAAGAGTCCTGATTACTGAGGTGCTACAAGATTCGATACATGGCATTGTCATCTACTTCACACAAGGCAAGAGTACCCTTGAGTTACTTCACTGTACTTTCTTTTCAAGAAAGTACATATGCAATAGTTGTGAGGGTTCTACCAAAATGTTAATCTAGAAGCTGCACCATCAACTCAAACTATCCTATCAGGATAAATTATGCAAAACAATCGTATCTCATAGGCTTTCTTATCTTGTGTAAGTTTCCTAGAGTTCAACGTACACATCAATATATTTAATTCGCAACTTGGCCCCATCTGTGGATACTTAAATTCAGTGACTGGAACAATGAACAAACAAGTCAGATCTTTCTACAAACCCCAAAAAGCCCTATGTTTGCAAAAAACAACAACAACCAAACAAACAAAAAACAAACCTGAAATCTGAAACCAGGGGGGTTTAAAATCACCCAAATTAAAGAAGCACCACCTGTAGCTTTAAGACTCTCAATGGCCATTATAGCGATTGCCAGACTTCAAGCCTTGGTTTCTGTCAGTAAAAGGCAGGAGGAAGGGGACAGGGCCATTTCTAGGGCTGTTTTGGCCTCTGAGGGAGGACTCACTGTGGCCCGGCCTAGCTGCAACCACTGGACAACTCACTACCATGTGATTCATCCTGGCCCAGTGGCTTGTTGATATTCAACAGCAGATATTACATGAATACCAGAGTGGTGTAGTGATTAGAGTGTCAAATTAGGATCTGTAAGACCAAGGTTTAAATATCCACTGTACCATCTAAGCTTTCTGGGTGGCCCCCTCAGCTAGTCACACATTCTCAGCCTAACCAGCATCACAGGGTTGTCGAGATACAGTGGAGATGGGAAGAATATTATAAACCGTTTTGGGTCTCCATCGGGAGAAAGTGGGATACAAATGAAATAAATAATTAATATAGCTGAAGATGTGGGGGGCAGGTAAAAAGTAGAATAGTTGGTGGGAAGGACAGAAGAAGCAGGGAGAGGATGTGAAGACTGCCAAAAGAAGAGAAAGAGGAAATAGTATTGAAATGAAGTACCCCCTCCCGCAAGTCCTTGTAGGTTCCACACTTGTTTATCTTATTTTCAAAGTCCAAAAGAACAGATACTGCCTTCAAAATACTTGATTTGGAGATCTGGAAAGCAAAATCTGTTCTTCTGGTTTTCACCATTGTTTAGTAGGAATCAGGAAAATTGCAGCATATAGTGGGATCCTGCTGGCTTAAACCCATGACACCACAAATGTACCTCCCCTACTCATCCCTGGAGCACTTTTGCAAGTGCTTTCAAGATGTTTGTGAGAATTTGGGGGGGAAAGAGAATGGTGAATATCTATGGGCATCAGTTCAGCTTTAAAATATTTTTTTTGTTGGAAAAGGCAACACTCTTCCTGATGCACACAGGCGAGCAAGACTGCAGAGACGCTACTCCTTAGAGTGAAAAGCAACTCACAAACCCAGCATTTGATTTGTTCACATGCATACATGCAATAGAAAATCTGCATTCACACTGCAGAAAAAAACGCGGCAAGCTCTCATGCAATGCAATCCTAAGCAGAGTTACACCCTTCTCGCTCCATTGATGTTGGTGGTATAGAAGGGTGTAACTCTGCTTAGGATAGCATTGCTACAATACAACATGTGTCTTCACCACTTCACTTGCTAAGGACTAGGGATGCCAGCCTCCAGTCGGGACCTGGGGATCCCCCAGAATTACAGTTCATCTCCAGACTACAGAGATCAGTTCCCCTGGAGAAAATGGATGCTTCGGAGGGTGGACTCTATGGCATTGTACCCCACTGAGGTCCCTGGGACTCCCCAGGCTCCTTTCCCAAATCTCCAGGAGTTTCTGAGCCTGGATCTGGCAACCCTAACCCCCCATCCCCTGCCGGTGGCCAGGGGGACACCTGGCAACCCTACTAAGGACTAAGGTTGCCAGGTCCCTCTTTGCCACCGGCAGGAGATTTTGGGGGTGAGGCCTGAGGAGGGCAGGATTGGGGGAGAGGAGGGACTTCAATGCCATAGAATCCAATTGCCAAAGTGGCCATTTTCTCCAGGTGAACTGATCCCTATTGGCTGGAGATCAGTTGTAATAGCAGCAGATCTCCAGCTAGTACCTGGAGGTTGGCAACCCTACTAAGGACCTTGGAATCATTTTCAGCTATCTGAAGTCTTATTTTGTTCATTATACAAGATGGGTGGCATAGCCAATAGCCTTAATAGGGGCCATCTCTTTCTCTCTCTTAATTGCAGCCCTCATTAATATATAATGAGTCCATCATTTGTGTTCTCTTAAGGCAGAATTCTATATTGTTGGTTTCAAAATCCCCTTGGAGAATTTCAATTACCACTTCTTTTGTGCCGTTAAATGAGCACCGATTAAACATTCATTACCATACAAATGAAAAGTTCGTGCCAGGAGAATGCACTAGGCTAGACCACCGTTTGTAGCTCACAGCTTAGTCTCAAAAGCCAAACTAAAAACTATAAACACAGCCACTAAGACGATTTCAAGGAAAACAGGGTTGGTTCTGACTTGTCTCAGTCTCTAACTTGGGTGATTCATCTACTTCACCTCCCTAGATGTTTCTTTTCGATAGCTGGCTCCAATTCCAAAGTGGGATTTTGCCAATATGTAAATGGAATGTCTCTATTTTTAGCTCTTTGGTCCTTACTTGACTCTCTCTGCCCCTGTAGGAAAATCAGGGATCAATAATTCCTGTTCTCTGGCTCTGCTCCCACATAAATGGGATAAGAGTGTTTGGCATTTGTGATTGGCGTTTCTGACACCCCTGAAAGAAAGCTTCCCATTTCCCCACCCCCTCCATTTTTCTCTCCCTCAGTTAACTCATCTCAGGCTATTGTTCAATCTCTTGTGTCATGCTATGCAAACTTATCGCTTTAAAAAAAAAAGTCTTGATTAAGACATACACTCATCTGGACTTTCTCCAGAGCTAATGATTCAGCAAGGCTAATAGGAACTCTCCCCTCCTCTCTGTCCCTTCCAATCAATTTTATCTAGGCCTACCCTTCTGGAAGCAATTCAAAGCCTCATTCATTCAAGAAAGCCACTTGGCATCCATCCCAGGATTATCAAGATGGCGAATCATAAACCCATTGTATACTGCTTGGTATTTCGCTAAGGTCAGCCAGGACTTCCAGGGATGTGGACCCAGGAGGACAGTGTGCCTGCATTGTATGTAGGGTTGCCAACCTCCAGGTACTGAGATACCTATATACATACAATGTACAAACACAAGTAACCACACTATAACCAACACACAGTATGTACAAAATATACAATCAAAGAGCAAAAAGTCTTTCAATTGCTGGCAATGTGTCCCGACAGATGGGTATATTGTAGGGCAAATGTAATAGTCTGTCCATTGTTGCTCTTCCTGGATCTATTGTATAATAGATCCTGTCTATTAACTCCCCTTATCCTATCCTGAGCTCTAGCGATGACTTTAAAGGGATAGCCTCTATTAGTTAGAGACTGCGACAAGTCTGCAGCAGCCTGTTGAAAATCCTTAGCACTGGTTGCATTTCTTTTAATTCTAACAAATTGCCCATAGGGCAGATTATGTCTGAGGTGTTTGGGATGATGCTGGGAAGAAAAATGCAAAAGAGCATTTCGATCCAGATCCAGTGCTAAGGATTTTCAACAGGCTGCTTGAGACTTGTCGCAGTCTCTGTAAGTATGTTTTATTCATTTAACTTTGTGTCTTGAATAGCTGTAATCTAGAGTATATGACTATGTACTGCAATTTTAAAATACAGGAAGGACTGAAGAAGGATTCTACATTATTGTGAATTTGAAACAGCCGTATCCTATTGAAGATTGTGGCTTCTCATTCATCTTGAATATTGAACTTGAACTCATATTACTTACTTGGTACTCTGCTGAGACCTTTGAAAGACTTTTTGCCCTTTGATTGTCTATTTTGTACATACTGTGTGTTGGTTATAGTGTGGTTACTTGTGTTTGTACATTGTATGTATATAGGTATCTCAGTAGCTTATATAAATTGCACCTTGTTTGTAAATGTTCTTCGCTCCTATACTATTTTCCTAACCTTTGGTATTAGTATAGAGGTGCCTGTTTCTCCCCCAACCTCCAGGTACTAGCTGGAGATCTCCTGCTATTACAACTGATCTCCAGCCGATAGATATCGGTTCACCTGGAGATAATGGCCGCTTTGGCAATTGGACTCTATGGCATTGGAGTCCCTCCCCTTCCCAAACCCCACCCTTCTCAGGCTCCACCCAAAAAATCTCCCGCCAGTGGCAAAGAAGGACCTGGCAACCCTAATTGTATGGAGCAAGCAGAAAGGAGCAGCCAAAGTTGGAGTACGCCATATAAAACAAACTGAGCCTTGATTCTCACATTCATTTTTCCATTGTTGTCCATTGTTTTTGGATCCTGAACATGCCTTCTGAACATACCTCAACAGAGTTTCCTATGGGTAAAGGGCCATCATGTCGCAGCCAACTTATGCCAACCCAGTAGGGTTTTCAAGGCAAGAGACTTTCAGAGGTGGTTTGCCAGTGCCTTCCTCTGCATAGCGACCCTGGCGTTCCTTGGTGGTCACCCATCCAAGTACTAACCAGGGCCAACCCTGCTTAGCTTCTGAGATCTAATGAGATCAGGCTAGCCTGGGCCATCCAGGTCAGGGCAAGCATTTCCTGCACCATACAAAACATTCTCATTTAATAGATTTTAAGGGTATATTAAATGAGTTTCTAGCTGAATAGGCATTACAACTAGGGATGCTCAAACACCCACAGGTTCTGCTCACATCCTGTTTGCCAATGAATTGGGAGCCGATTTTTTTCAATAGATGGGGTGCCTGTTCATTGGCCTGCTCGTGGCTATCTGGCAAATTGCTCCGCCATATTCCTTCCTAATGGTACAGAATTGTGCAATCAGCTTTTCAGGCATGCTCATTCTCAAACAGCCCAATTGAGTTGTACAGGAAAAAAAATCTAATAGACAGTTAAATCAGTCATATAAATCAGCCATAAGTAAATATTCTGTGGTTTAAAAAACCCCAAAATAACTCCTACTGTTCAGTGTTCATCCAAGTAGTCCTTAATTTCTTTAGCTGCGGCACATGTGTTTGGATCAGCATCTCACAATCAGCATTTTTCTGTACGCACAGTTCTGCAAAAATCCAGAGTGAACCCGTTGAGCAGCCATTTGAGTCATTCAGTGCTGAACCAAATGCTATACGTTTTCACTGCCCTCTTCATGCATCTGATGGAGTAGACAAGAGTTAGGGTTGCCAACCTCCAGGTACGAGCTGGAGATCTCCTGTTATTACAACTGATCTCCAGCCGATATAGATCAGATCACCTGGAGCAAATGGCCGCTTTGGCAATTGGACTCTATGGCATTGAAGTCCCTCCCTTACCCGAACCCTACTCTCCTCAGGTTCCACCCCAAAAACCTCCCACCAATAGCAAAGAGGGGCATGGCAACCCTAACAAGAGTACATGAAAACTCACCCCCACACACACACAAACACACAATGAAGTTGTTAGATTTTAAGGTGCCACAGGGGACTCTCGTGGCTTTAACAACTACAGATTGTGGCAAGTGGGGCACAAGGTCCAAGGAGTGGCCAGCTGGCCTCGGCCTCAGCCAGGGCTTTCTCCGTCCCGGCCCCTGCCTGGTGGAATAGCCTCTCAAGTGAGACCAGGGCCCTGTGGGACCTTAAAGAGTTCTGAAAGGCTTGTAAAACAGAGCTATTCCACCAGGCTTATAGTTGAAGCCAGCTATGGTTCCCTATAAATAAATGCTGGCCGTCCTAACGCCCACTGCTGTTATATATTTTTTCTTCCCTATATCAAACTGGGACTTCATTCCATCTACTCACCTAGTTGTAGTTTTTATGCTTTACACTCTAGAGGAGCCTTAGGGAATTTAGGTTAATTGTTTTATATGACTTTTATAAGGCTATTCAAATGATGTTTTATTGGTTTTATTGACTTAATGGGATATTGTATTCTTTGTAAGCCACTCTGAGCCAAGTTATGGCCGGGGAGAGCAGGGTAGTAAGTCAAAATAATAAATAAATAAATAAATAAATAAATAAATAAATAAATAAATAAGGTCATTCATAAGTATGAGCTACAGCAACTCTGCTATGTATACTCTGTGCTTGCAGGCAGTTTTCCCTCCCATCCACTGAACTATGATGTAAGCAGGAGTACAGTGCTAGAAGAGTGTGGGACTGAGTCTTTACAATAGCCACATCTGTGGGTCCTTTCAGCAGAATGTCAGTGCATGCTGCAAAATCCCACTGGCTGTGCTAGGGTTGCCAACCTCCAGGTACTAGCTGAAGATCTCCTGCTATTACAACTGATCTCCAGCTGATAGAGATCAGATCACCTGGAGAAAATGGCCACTTTGTAATTGGACTCTATGGCATTGAAGACCCTCCCCCCCAAACCCTGCCCTCCTCAGGCTCTGCCCCCAAAACCTCCCACTAGTGGAGAACAGGGACCTGGCAATCGTAGGCTGTGCCCCTTGTGGCACAGGTTGACAACACATGGGTAGGGTTGCCAACCACAAGGTATTAGCTGGATATCTCCTGCTATTACAACTGATCTCCAGGCGATAGAGATTAGCTCACCTGGAGAAAATGGCTGCAAGTTTCAAGCTGAGAACTTCCAGCACACATCTAGTCAACAGGACTGGGCAGATGTGTAGAGGACATGAGGACATTGTGCAGTTAAGCATAACCTACATGACAATAAGGTTGCCAACCTCCAGGTGGAGCCAGAATTACCAGATCTGCCAGAATTACCATTGCTGTCGGGATGGCACAGATAGCTTCTCCTGGCGAAAATGTAGATGGTGGACGCTATGGCATTATACCCTGATAAGGTCCCTCCTCTCTCCACTTCCAAATCTCCAGGAATTTTCCAACCTGGAGCTGGCAATCCTAGGGTCATTGAAAATGGAGGGAAAACATTTTATATGCTGCTCTGAGCTCCTTGGCGGAAGGGCGGGAAAGCAGTGTGATGGATCCCTCGGGGCTTATTGCAGTCTTAAGTCTTGACATTTATGTTTGTAAAAGCAACAAGAGGGGGAGAAAAAAGGATTTGCACTTGGCAAGCACACGGCTCTTTAAATGCAGCCTTGCAGACGCCCAAAATATATGCCGAATTCTCAAAATATGCTGAAGCAGGAACTTTGGTTTCTTATAAAATTAGAATGTATTATTTTCTCTTCGCTGGATCTGAACTATCTATCTCGTACGTCGAGGGATTTTGGGAGAGAGACCTCTGAATCCTTGACTTCTCGGCGGGCGCTGTGCATTACGGCCCTGCTGAGGCAAACCTCGCACCGGAGGAGAGAAATGTTTTCACTGGGTCAGCTTCCAAGTCATCATTAATGCTTACAGTTTCAATCGCAGCGCACATTGCTATAGTAACCCTTATAGGCACATTCCTCCAAAAATACCAACTTGGAAGGAAAACAAATCCCTGCCATTTTTTTCTTCTTCTCGCCCCCTGAAAATGTCTAACAGGGTAATTGCCTCTCACACACCTCGGTTTTACAGGCAGGTCCAAAAGAAAGCTGGTCTCTTGTTCTAAGGTTTTATAGAATATGTGGAAGGGAAGGGGAAAGGTGCTGGACAAAGACCATTTTTTGAAACACAACGGTTGCCCCCCACAGTCAGAGAAGTATGTGAAACGGTTGCAGGGGGTTGCTTATATTCCTAGCCAAGCAAAAGTTCTCTCTCTCTCTCTGGGCGAAAACGCATGGTCACTTTAGCCTCCTATAATCCCTGTTTCAGCCAGGGTTCAGCCAGGATCGAACGCATGCGTTTCGCCTAATGTGCGTTCGATCCTGGCTAAAACAGGGATTAAAGGAGGATAAAGTGACCATGCGTTTTCGCCCTCTCTCTCTCTCTCTTTTGGTTATTGAGGAATTTGGCAGCTATTAGCACAGTAGCTAGGTGGGTACCAACGCAAAGTCGAGGGAGAGAGAGAGATGGAGGCATTTTATATCATTTCCTGAGTGGTTTTAGTACCATTTTAATTCCACCCTTCCTTCCATACTGCTTGGAGAAGCACACAAGGCTCTCCCCACATTGGACCCTCAGAACAGCCATGTGTAGGCTTCCCGGATCCCTCCTCTCCTCCGGCAGAAGGTTTTTGGGGCAGAGGTGAGCAAGATCGCAGGCGCAACCGCGCCAATGCAATCGCATCGCTTCCGGTTTACACCCGGACGTGCCGCAATGCAAGGGGCCTTCACCACTCAAACTGGGAGTTGCGATGCGGCACTTCTGGGTGTAAGCGCATCACAAGGGGCCGTTTACCACTAGCCCCAAGGACGCCCAGTAGGCTTCATATGGAGGAGTGGGGAATCAAACCCAATTCTCTAGATTAGAGTTCGCCGCTCTTAACCACTACACCACACTGGCTCTCTAACTTAGCCTATCCCACAGGATTGTTGTGAAGATAAAATGGAGGCAGGGCGAATGATTAGGGTTGCCAACCTCCAGGTACTAGCAGGAGATCTCCTGCTATTACAACTGATCTCTAGCTGATAGAGATCAGTTTACCTGGAGAAAATGGCCACTTTGGCAATTGGATTCTATGGCATTGAAGTCTCTCCACTCCCCAAACCCCGCTAGGGTTGCCAACTGCCAGGTAGTAGCAGGAGGTCTCCTGCTAATTCAACTGATCTCTAGGCGATAGAGATCAGATCGCCTGGAGAAAAATGGCCGCTTTGGCAATTGAACTCTATGGCATTGAAGTCCCTCCCCTCCCCAAACCCCGCCCTCCTCAGGCCCCGCCCCCAAAATCTCCCGCCGGTGGCGAAGAGGGACTTGGCAACACTAAACCCTGCCCTCCTTAGGTTCCGCCCCAAAAACCTCCCACCGGTGGCAAAGAGGGACCTGGCAACCCTAAGAATTTCCTTGGGGGAAAGTGTGAAATGAAAATGTAAGAAGAAGAGGAGTTGGTTTTTATATGCTGACTTTCTCTGCCACATAAGGGAGAATCAAACCGGCTCACAATCTCCTTCCCTTCCCCTCCCCACAACAGACACCCTGTGAGGTAGGTGAGGGTGAGAGAGCGTGACTTGCCCAAGGTCATCCAGCTGGCTTTGTGTGTGGGAGTGGGGAAACCAACCCAGTTCACCAGATTAGCCTCTGCCACTCATGTAGAGGAGTGGGGAATCAAACCCGGTCCTCCAGATCAGAATACACCACTCCAAACCACCGCTCTTAACCACTAAACCACGCTGGAAGGTGACTAGGCTTTGGGGGTTAGAAAGAGGAGGGATAGGCAGCCCCCAACTTGGATCTAATGTCTCCGTAACTTCCCCTTCTCCTGGAGCCAGCAGGTACTTCCTTTTTATTTTATACTTCTTGATTTTCCATGATATTTATACTCCACTTTTCTACCTAATAGGGACCCCAAACAGTTTACATAATTTTCCCCTTCTCTACTTTATCGTCACAATAACCACCCTATCAGCTAAATTAGGCTGAAAGAGTCACTAACCCAAAGTCACCCAGAATTAGGGTTGCCAGACTTCCAGGCACCCCACTATGTTGCCTTCAAATGGGATGAATTGGGGAGGAATGGGGAGGGGAAATGGGGGTATATGCCAGTGTCAGACCATTGTGCCAGTGTCAAAACTAGAAATGACATCATGCACAATCTGGGATTTGTGTGTGTGTGTGTGTGTGTGTGTGTGTGTGAGAGAGAGAGAGAGAGAGAGAGAGAGAGAGAGAGAGAGACAGAGACAGAGGTACCTCCCTCAGGTAGGGTTGCCAACCTCCAGGTACTGTATCACGAAGTGCAGGAAATGAACAGCGCAAGGCTCACAATAAATATAAACTGTAATATATCACAATGGACAAATCTTAATCTTATTCTTATCACTATTATTTACATAGATATTTACAGCATTTAGGAACATATGCACCAGGCATTCCAAAATCCTCTTGAAATATAAAAGCGAAAGAGACCAAGATATTTGCAGGTCCTCAGGCTTCACGCCAAAAACCTCCCACCGGTGGAGAAGAGGGACCTGGCAACCCTACCCTTAGGTATAATAAAGAGCAAAACCGCCCTTAGGAGATGCAGGACAGATTCATTACGATGAAGAATAGAATATGGCTGTATAAGAGTCTTCACCACTGGAAGTCAGCTGGGCTGAAGAGAACGGCAAAAGCCCTGGAGTACAATGAGGTAATGTGTAAGGTTTAGTTCTCCTCCTCCACATGTCCCATTTTGATTTAATAATAGACATCTCCATCCCTTCTCCTCACTTGGGGATTCTGGGATAGGAGGGAACGTTCACTCACATGCCAATTAATGTCTCACCATGTCCAGTGTGAGTTCTGCTATCTATATGAAATTTGGAAGGAAGGATGCCTTGGATGAGGGAACAGAAACCCTGAGGATTTTGTTCCAGTTGAGGGGGGAATCCTTGGCGCCACATCAAATAGATTGGCATTAATTCCCATATTCAAGAATCTGACTTAGAGGGGTTTTTTTTAATGATAATTTTTTTTAATGATAATTATACCTTTTTAGACATACCCCCATTTTTAGAAGTTAGAAGGCAACCTCTTGTAGATGTATCTGCTGCTGTGTGTGTTTTATTGTTGTACTTCATGTACTTTTACTGTTTTTTGATTGTTTTAAAGTGTCGTGAGCCGCTCTGAGCCTGGCTTGGCCAAGAAAAGGCACTTAAAAATCAAGCAAGCAAGCAAGCAAACAAACCTTCAAGGACTAGCCAGGAAGGGGAAATTCTGTTCCTCCTGGCACCAGCTCTACTTTCGGCATTTTCACACATGCCAAATAATACATTTTCAATCCACTTTCGAAGCACTTTGTAGCTGGATTTTACTGTGTGAAACAGCAAGATTCACTTGCAAACCATCGTTAAAGTGTATTGAAAGTGGAATGAAAGTACATTATTCAACATGTGTGTGTGAAAGTGCACCATGTATGTGGTGTATTACAATGGAACAGGGCGAGAGCCCAGTAGCATCTTAAAGACTAACAAAAATATTTTCTGGTAGGGTTTCGTGAGCCACAGCTCACTTCTTCAGATACAGCTAGAATGTGAATCCATATATCCTGTATCTGAAACCTGTATCTGAAGAAGTGAGCTGTGGCTCACAAAAGCTCAAACCCTACCAGAAAATATTTTTGTTAGTCTTTAAGGTGCTACTGGACTCTTGCCCTTTTCTACTACTGCAGACAGACTAACACGGCTACCCACTGTGAATTATCTACAATGGAACAGTGTGTCCCCACAAGAGAGATAGGTGTGGGGGAAATCAAACCCGGTTCTTTCTCCATTTTTCCATTTTCTCAGTTTATGAGAGCCGCTATCAGAACCACCAGTCTTACTTAACTCTACTGTTCAAGTCCCATTTCGAATATTCGTGGTCTTTCCTCTGTTGAAGCTTTGAGGAGATCTGGGAACTTGCTTATAGGGCGTAGTTACATCATACATCAACTGGGCCTTGGCCACAGGATGTACGTCCTAACCACAACGGTGACAGTGAGTCATGGTGTCCTTGTCAGAAAAAGAGTGCACAAGAAGTTCATCAGAAGTCTGAATGAACCAGTCAGTCTATTGACCTCATCCTGGAGAAGTGAGTGGACTAACAATGAAAAGATTCAGCAGAAAAAGACAATGCTGAGTAGTCGTGAGCATTCTGAAGAAAAGAGCATTTCTGGATGGTACTGCAAAAATTCTTCTCAGGTCAATTCAGAATCTTAGCATTGATGAGCTTCCAAAGTGAAATTCTTGTGGTGGTGGTGGTGCGGGGAGCTCATCTATTACTGTTCAAGTTCAAGTCAAGTTTATTGTATAAGGCCGTAGGCCATTACAATATAAAACAGTATAGCAACAGGTTAAAATATACGAAACCAGAATCATTAAAAGAATACAAAATTTAAAAATTAAAATACACCCATTCACCTCTTTCCACCTTTACCACCTTTCATGGTTTGCGTCGCCCTGATTTTCTTGGCCGCCAGGCCACACAGTGCCATTCTTTGGGAAATATATGGGTCCTTATCTGATGGCAAATAGATTAATCTGTCAACATCAGATGATAATTGTGACGCTGAAAGAATGTTTGCCAGAGACTTGTTCCGGGGCTCAGTGTATAAAGGTCAGGCCAGGACATAATGGGGGAAATCTTCCACTGAACCACCACATCAACAAATGCGTTGAGCCAGAGGTACATTTATTACTGAGAATTCTGTCCCTGTTCATAATGTTGCAGTTATGGGGGTGAGTGCGGGTGCCTTATCATAATGGCTCCTGGGAACTATAGTTCCCAGCACCTTGAAATCAAACACACTTAGGAAAAGAGGGTTAAATCTATATGTGGGGCAGCCGCCATGCAAACATTTGGAAAGAAAAACTGAAAGAATTGGCACAGATAAAGTGCCTCATCAGGCAAAGATCTGTTTAGTTGGACCAGGTCTGGGCACACAGATCACAGCAATCAGTAAGAGTTTCAATTAAACGGTTAGCACTTCACTTCACTTACAGTGCAATCCTAAGCAAACTTACCATCCTGAGTCCATTGAAGTAAATGGGTTTAGAAGGGTGTAACTCTGTTTAGGGTCCTATTGATAATATCAAAGAAATAAATGAGTGTTTTCATGAGAGTTTCATCTAGGAAAAGGGGCTGATATTAAAGAATTTATTTTTACTGAAAAGCAACCAAGCCTGCTTGACTTTACATGCGCCGAAGCTTTTTAAAAAAAAACCTAAACTGAAGAAGTTCTGGGACAAATTCCCAGGACAACTGACGTTACAAGTTGGACAACTTCACAGCTGTCAACTTTGGCAACTTTGGCAACATCTGTACTGGCAAAAAAATGTTGTCACTGGATGGTACTTTTCACAGTCAAAGTGTATCAAAGAGTGAAGTTGATTTATAGCCTAGTGGAAGAAGAATTTCCAACAGAACAACGCAGATTTCCTCAGGCCTAGCACCAAATCAGCTGGGTGTAGGAGGAAGAAGTTAGACTGGAGAGCGCAGACATTGTGCAACCTAAACTTCCAAAAGATGAATATACAATGATATTGTCTGCCTGAGTTCCCTGAACAGGAGATGTCAGGGATTGATCTTGGGGACCTTCTGCAGGCAAAGAATTAACTCTGCCATTGAACTATAGCCACAGAGTTGCCAGGCCTGTGCTTGGCAATTCCAGGACCTTGGAGTGGGGTAGGGCTGCCAACCTCCAGGTATTAGCTGGAGATCTCCTGCTATTACAACTGATCTCCAGCTGATAGAGATCTGTTCACCTGGAGAAAATGGCCGCTTTTGCAATTGAACTCTATGGCATTGAAGTACCTCCCCTCCCCAAACCCCGCCCTCCTCAAGTCTGCCCAAAAACCTCCTGCCGGTTGCAAAGAGGAACCTGGCAACCCTAAGTGGGGAGCGGGACATGGGGAAGGTAAGTGTCGCTTGACATGACATCATTTCCAGGTAAAAACCATAGAGATTGGGGAAATTCCTAGAACATTACGGATATGGCAACTGGAAGTGATGTCTGCAACATCATTTTCCCCTACAAGAGTGGGGGCAGTGGTGGGGGCAGGAGGTTGCCCACTGCTTTGGCCAATCTGGTAAGCCTATACAGCCATCCTCTGCTACCTGCACGGTAGCCAGAGGCCACTTGTGGTTATGGTTGTGGGTCACTTGCTTGAAGTACATAAGAAAGACAGTGCACTTGTAACATTTTGGGCAATCTGTTGACCAACCTGTAACATTTTGAGCAATTCGTTGCCATGTATATTTCTAGGGTTGCCAACCTCCAGGTACTAGCTGGAGATCTCTTGCTATTACAACTAATCTCCAGCCGATAGAGATCAGTTCACCTGGAGAAAATGGTCGCTTTGGTAATTGGAATCTATGGCATTGAAGTCCCTCCCCTTCCCAAACCCCACCCTCCTCAGGCTCCACCCAAAAACCTCCCGCTGGTGGCGAAGAGGGACCTGGCAACCCTACATATTTCCCACTTTACAATGTATCTGGAAGGATGAAATAATGATGTAAAATGGCACACAGTTTGAGTCCTATTCATTTTTTAAAAAATTCTAATCTTTGCTATATGGAAGTGTGTGTATTAAGTGCCGTCAAGTCTAGGCTTACCAGGTCCCTCTTCTTCTTTGGCAGGGGATTTTTGGAGTGGAGGTGGGGGTGTTGTCGCGTGCTCCTGGAATTGCTGCATTGCAAAGGGCCGGTTTCCACTCAAACTCCCAGTTTGAGTGGTAAAGGCCTGTTGCGATGTGGCACTTCCGGGTGTAAAACGCACCACAGGGGCCGTTTTCCACTCAAATGGCCCCTTGTGGTACGTTTTACACCCGGAAGTGCCGCATCGCAACAGGCCTTTACCACTCAAACTGGGAGTTTGAGTGGAAACCAGACATTGCAATACAGCACTTCCGGATGTGAACCGGAAGTGACCTGTCCCTGCCTGCACAGATTGCCTGCCGATCCTCAGCTGGTCAGCGGGCAACCAGGTAGATTGGCGGAGGTTTGTCTGCCACCACCTGGCACTTGGCAACTCTAGAAGTCGCTTCCGACTCATGGCGACCCTATGAATCAACATCCTCCAAAATGTCCCATCTTTGACAGCCTTGCTCAGGTCTTGCAAATTGAGGGCTGTGGCTTCCTTTATAGCAGGGGTGGGGAACCTTTTTCCTGCCAAGGGCCATTCGCACATTTATAACATCTTTCGGGGGCCATACCAGGTGTAGATCTCCCGTGGGGGGGGGAGAGGCTAGGGTTGCCAGGTCTCCAGCCACCACCTGGAGGTTGGCAACCCCAGGGGAGGCCACCCAGAGAAGGCCTGCAGGGCGTCCCAACCCACCCCCTTCCAGGTGGGAGGGCAGCCAGCGGTGGGCCCCAGAAAACGAGGCACCAGGGGGGCGCAGCCCACAGTCGATTGGCAAGGGAGGAAGGGAGGAAGGAAAACAGAGAAAGAGGGAAAGGGAGGGAGGGAGAAAGAGAGAGAAAGGGAGAAAGAAATGGAGAGAGGGGGAGAAAGAAAGAAAAGGATGGAGGGAAAGAAAAAAAAGGACGGAGGGAGACAAAGAAAGAGACAGAAAAAGAGGGAGGAAGAGAGGGAGAGAAAGGAGGGTGACAGAAGAGAGAAAAGCCTCCACACACACACACACACACACCCGCGCATGCCGGCCTGCGCGACCGAGCCCCAGCCACCCCACCTCCCCCGCCCACACACACACACCCGGCGGCGCACAGAGCACCAAGCAACCGGGCCCCAGTCTCCGTGCACTCCCCCCCCCAGAGCTCTGCGGCAGGATTCCCGGAGCTCCCGAGGGCCACAAAAAAATGTCCTCGGGGGCCGCATATGGCCCCCGGGCCTGAGGTTCCCCACCCCTGCTTTATAGAGTCAATCCATCTCTTGTTGGGTCTTCCTAACCTAACCTATATGGAAGAGTGACTCTTATTCCTGCAGTTATCTTTCAGCCTGCCTAACAGTGCCATTCTAGGCACAGTTATATCTTTCTTAAGTCCGCTGAAGTCTGCTCAGAATTGCACTTTTAAGATACATTTTCCTTGTGGCGAGAAACCAGCTGCTGCATTTTGAAGGCTGACCATCTAAACTGGTGATTATTCGACTCACTGGGATTTCATTTGGCATGAAGATTAATCGTGAAAGGGTGGGAAATACATATGTAAGAATTTGCCTTTAACATGAGTCCTTCATAAAGCAAGACATCTAGTTTTAAAACAGGGATGTGTTTGAATAGCAATAGCAGTTTCTGCAAAATCTACTTGAAGAAAAAAGCAAGTGGCAGCTAATCCAAGGATATTTCTCTCCAGACTTGACAGTCTGTTATTAAAGCATTATTGTAAGAAAGCAAGATTTATTTTACTTTAAGAAATAAATCTTGGGGTTATTATTGAGAGCTTGATGAAAACATCAACTTAATCCACAGCAGCAGTGAAAAAAGGCAAACTCCATGCTGGGGATTATTAGGAAACGGATTTAAAATTAAATGGCCAATATTGTAGGACCTTTATATAGATCTATGGCAGGGGTGGGGAACCTTTTTTCTGCCATATTTTTCTGGATATTTATAACAGCATTCGCGGGCCATACAAAATTATCAACTTAAAAAGTATCCTGCTATATTTGGTCAAACATTTAGCCAAGAGACACGACCGGAGACGGCTCCAAGTATCTGCCACATAGAGTGACTTGCTTTTGAGCTCTGCTGTCCCCAGCTGGGCCCAAGAGATTCAGGCAGGGCAGCATCCCTCTGAGCTAGAGATCTGCCAGGACCCATGAAGGGTCAGACCAAATGATTTTGTGGGCCTTACACAGTCCTCGGGCCTGACGTTCCCCACCCCTGATCTATGGTATGGCCTGATTTGGAATACAGTGCACAGTTCTGGTAGCCATATCTCAAAAAAAAGGGGGGGATTTTGCAGAGCTGGAAAAAGGACGGAAGAAGGAGAAAATTCAGCTGCAAACGACATTGAGAGTGTATTATCCAACAACATGCGAAAGCAGCCAATGATGATCAAGGGGTTGGAGCACCTTTCCTGAAGAAAGGCTGGACAGCCTGGGACTTTTCAGTCTAAACAAAGGCAACTATGAGGAGACCTGACAGAGGTTTATAAAATTATCCATGGGTGGAAAAAGTAGATAGAGGCCATTTTTGCATGGTCAATTTTGATGCTTGCTCAAAACTTTTTTAAAATGTGACTTTAAAAATGCCTACTGACGGTCCTGACGCAAAAGGAGAAATTCCACCACCACCCACTCGCCTGCTCCTTTGTTCCTGTTTGCATAGCCATTAGCATGAGCACAGCTAACGTGGCTCTGTTGTTTTGCATGGTTCCTTGAGGGGGATTCTTCGCTGCAAACACCAAAGGTCGCGTTAAATGGGCTCTTTAGTAATGCGAAGCAGGTATGCGCCGGCTTCGCAGTCACTTCCGGAAAGACGGTTCAGCGTGCAAGATTAAAAAAAATATGTGGGGCAATTCAGCCTGGAACGCGCTGCTAATCACCATGCAAAAATGGCCAGAGAGAACTTTTTCTCCCGGTTTTTTAATTCTAGATCTTAAGAGGCACTCGCTGAAGTTGATGCACGGTACATTCAAGGTGGACAAAAGGAAATACTTCTTTACACAACGAGTGATTAAAATGTGAAATTCAGTGCCAGAGGATGCAGTGATGGCCCTCTAGCACATTCATGAAGCATATGCCCATCAATGGCTACTATCCATAGCTACTAAAGGGAATCTCTACATTTGGAGACAGCAAACCTCTGAATACCAGTGCTTAGAGGCGACAGCAAGGGAGGACTTGGCCTTTCTTGCCATGTTTGCCCTCCAGGGCAATTGGTTGGCCACTGTGTGAGACAGGACTACTGGTCTGATCAAACAGTGCATCTTTTAAGACGTTCTTGAAATGTGCAATCACTGACATGTTGCTGGTTTCCAATATTGCTGACACAGGCTTCCACATCCACAGAAAGGAGTCAGAAACACATGACTCATGAATGGCCAGGAACTTGAAGTTCTAAGAGACATTTCACTTTCCGCATTATAGTGTCTGCCTGTTCTGAGAAATTTCTTACACCATATCCTTTGGTCTGGTTCCTCTTTATCAACGATTTCTTGTGGTTCCCTGGTAGGACTTTATTTTAGCCAGGGAAAGTGTTACAAGTGCCAAATGAAGAGAGGATACAAAACAAACTTGTCTGTGAGCATATGTGATGAACCACAACTGTTGTATACCCATCTAGGAGAAGGATCTCCAGATGAACAACAATGACACACTAGGCCTGGTCAACCATTCTAAGGTGTACTGTCCACATGCATATAAGAAAACAGGATTGCACCCACCCAGTCTCCATTCATATTGCCAGACATTTGTAGGAGGTCCTTCAGGCATCACATATGGACTTTGTATGTGTAATCATAGAATTGGAAGGGATGACCAGGGTCATCTAGTCCAACCCACTGCACAATGCAGGAAATTCACAACTACCTTCCCCACACACACACCCCAGTGACCCCTACTCCATGCCCAGAAGATGGCAAAAAAAAAAAAAAAAAAAAAAAAAACAACCTCCAGGATCCCTGGCCGATCTGGCCTGGAGGAAAATTGCTTCCTGACCTCCCCCCCCAAGTGGTGACCAGCATTACCCTGGGCATGTAAGAAGGGGCCACAAGAGTCAAGCACTGATGCAACCCTTCCTGTCCTCCCTCTCACAGTCTGCCTAAATTCATAGAATCAGCATTGTTGTCAGATGGGCATCTAGCCTCTGCTTAAAAACCTCCAAAGAAGGAGAGCCCACCACCTCCCGAGGAAGCCTGTTCCACTGAAGAACCACTCTGTCAGAAAATTCTTCCTAATGTGTAGCCGAAAACTCTTTTGAGATAATTTCAACCGGTTGGTTTTGGTCTGACCTTCTGGTGCAACAGAAAACAAGTCCGCGCCATCCTCTATATGACAGCTCTTTAAGTACTTGAAGAGGGTTAGCAAATCACCGCTCAGTCACCTCCTCTCCAGGCTAACCATACTGAGCTCCTCGTAGGACTTGGTCTCCAGACCTCACCATGGAGACTTGCATTTGCAGCATTCCCCACCATGCATAAAAAGCTTCAAGGTACATTTGTATGCACTGAGAGCTCCCTGCAGACTGTATGCCTACTGTTGGATTCTCTGCTAATGGGAAGGGGCAATGTTAGCTGACTGCCCCTTCCCCGTTGCAGAGCTCTGACTCACCCTGATGAGGGGACTGTGGGTCCCAGGCCCCAACCCCCCAAAGGACCAGCATTTTGGGAAGCATTTCAGGCTGCAGCAGGAGAAGGTGAGGAAACCCCATTTTACCAGCTAAAATGCCTTTTGTCAGCAGATTTACCGCATCTGGTTTGGCCCTCCAGGGCAAATGGTTGGCCACTATGTGAAGCAGGATGCGGGAATAGAAAGACCCCTAGCCTGATCTAGCAGGGGGTCTTCTTATGTTCTTATGGGTCCTCCTTGGAGACGTGCTGGCAGAACGTTACTACAGTGTTGGTATGATGCCATGCTGGTGTCACCCCATATGGAATTGAAGGAAACAGGGAGCGCAACCACATTTCTGAATGAATATCAGCCGTTCCAGCTGGTACTATAGTCCAAACCTTCATGATCTTTTTCGTCTTGCAGGATTGTCCAAGCGCATAAACAGAAACTTCAGACGGAATTCTAACACCACTCCTTAGAAGAAGAGTTGCTTTTTATATGCCGACTTTCTCTACCCTTTAAGAAGGATCAAACCACCTTACAATCTCCTTCTCTTCCTCCCCCCGCAACAGACACCTTGTGAGGTAGGTGGGACTGACAGTGTTCAGAGAGAACTGTGACTAGCCCAAGGTCTCCTAGCTGGCTTCATGTGTATGAGTGGGAAACCAACCCAGTTAACCAGATCAGAGTCCCCTGCTCATGTGGAGGAGTGGGGATTGAACCCGGTTCTCCAGATTAGAGTTCACCACTCTTAAACACTACACCACACTGATTATAATTAATCCAGTGATCACTCTATGTGATCAACAGATAAATCCCTCCAGGATCTGTGAACGTTACTGTCTTTGCACCTTTTTACTGGGATGGCCTGTAGATCATTAGACCCAAACTCCACATTCAGAAATATCTTTCCAAGGTTGTAATGTGGTGGCTTTCATAAGAACTTAGAATCATAGAGTTGGAAGAGACCACCTGGGTAATCTAGTCCAACTCCCTGCATGATGCAGGAATTTAACAACTACCTCCCCCACACACCCCAGTGACCCCTACTCCATGCCCAGATGTCCAAGATGCCCTCCCTCTCATGAACTGCCTAAGGTCATAGAATCAGCATTGCTGACAGATGGCCATCTAGCCTCTGCTTAAAAACCTCCAGGGAAGGAGCACTTACCACCTCCCGAGGAAGCCTGTTCCACTGAGGAACCGCTCTGTTAGAAAATTCTTCCTAATGTCTAGACGGAAACTCTTTTGATTTAATTTCAACCTGTTGGTTCTGGTCCGACCTTCTATGGCAACAGAAAACAACTCGGCACCCTCCTCTATATGCCAGCCCTTCAAGTACTTGAAGATGGTTATCATATCACCTCTCAGTCTTCTTCTTATGAAGAAACTTGTTGGAGCAGACCAAAACCCATCTAAGACAGTCTCCTGTTTCCCAAGTGGTCAACCAGGAAGACAACACCTCTAGGAAGACAACAAAGGATTCATGAAGACAATGGCCTTATCTGCTACAGCTCGCCAGCAACTGGAACTCAAGAAGTACACTGCCAATGAACACGAAGGCTGGAATTAGCCAGTGTGAGATCTCCTCTTATCACTGACATAATTACCACATTATTCAGTGTCTTGCCAGAGATGTTTATGCTCCTGTAGCCCTCGTGCCAGGAACCGCGATGACTCGCCTGAGGAGAAGGCAGTCATTCCTTGGTGCAGTCCAGACTGGCACCTCGGGATCCAGAACACGTGGGAGTTTGGCACAAGTCCTTACCACAAGCGTGGCACAAGTTGGCTGTAGCCTTCTGTTTTGTTTTGTTGCCGGTGTGCACAAAAGAGAATGCGCCAGGCCTCTGTCTGGACCTCAGAGATGAAGCTGATCAAAACTTGCCGCCTCCCCAACTCTTTGTTGTCATGGGCAAATAATTTAGGTACTACAAGCTCGGCGTTTTTATAAAGGGAACTGGGCTGTAGTGTAATGGAATGGCTTCGGAGAGGACTTCTTTATCAAAGGCTTCTAGTTTATTCCTAAGGTTCCTTGTTTGTTTTATCCTACTTATAGAACCATAGAGTTGGAAGGGACCACCAGGGTCCCCTAGTCCAACCCCCTGCACAATGCAGGAAATTCCAAACTACCTCCCCCCCACACACACACACACAGTTACCCCTACTCCATGCCCAGAAGATGGCCAAGATGCCCTCCCTCTCATGATCTGCTGAAGGTCATAGAATCAGCACTGCTGACAGATGGCCATCTAACCTTAAAAACCTCCAGGGAAGGTGAGCTCACCACCTCCTGAAGAAGGCTGTTCCTCTGAGGAACCGCTCTGTTAGAAAATTCTTCCTAATGTCTAGACGTAAACACTTTTGATTTAAAATATTGTCGAAGGCTTTCACGGTCAGAGTTCATTGGTTCTTCTAGGTTATCCGGGCTGTGTAACCGTGGTCTTGGTATTTTCTTTCTGAAGATGCTGGCCACAGCTGCTGGCGAAACGTCAGGAAAGAAAATACCAAGACCACGGTTACACAGCCTGGATAACCTACGAGAACTTTTGATTTAATTTCTTATTGCAGAGTTTTCTTTTGTCATTCCGTTTTCTGCATTGTTTATAATGTATCACTTATAATGCCTTTTTCTTTTTTACATTGTGTTTCTAACTGTTGCAATCCTGGTCCTATTGCATTGTTAATTAGGTGTCTCGCACTTTCTGATTACATTGTTCTATATGTTGTGCATCTGTTTTTAGTCTCAGGGAGAAAGATGGGCTATAAATAAGTCATTAAATAAAAATCTCTTGGTATGAAACTTCCCCATTGCTCTCTCTCCCCTCCTACCTGTATCTTCCCTTTGAATTATAAGTTAAATTGCACCTTAATCTTTAAATAAGCCTCCTCTGCAAAATTCCCCTGTATACTAATTTTCTGTAATTATTATTTTCGGCTTTAAATGCTTTATAATTGTTTGAAACAAGTGTGTCTTTTAAAAAGAAATAATTCTTGTTACCACACGTACTGTTGAAGCATGTTACTCATAAGAACATAAGAAAGGCCCTGCTGGATCAGACCAAGGCCCATCAAGTCCAGCAGTCTGTTCACACAGTGGCCAACCAGGGGCCTCTAGGAAGCCACAAACCAGACGACTGCAGCAGCACCATCCCGCCTGTGTTCCACAGCACCTAATATAATAGGCATGCTCCTCTGATACTAGAGAGAATAGGTATGCAGCATGACTAGTATCCATTCTAACTAATAGCCATGAATACCCCTTTCCTCCATGAATGTGTCCATTCCCCTCTTAAAGCCCTCCAAGCTGGCAGCCATCACCACATCCTGGGGCAGGGAGTTCAACAATTTAACTATCCAGTAAGTGATATCCCTGAGTAATAACAGATGGCGGACATGATCCAGCACAGAGTTGCATGTACACAGTTCCCACTATGGTCGGTGGATATGCAATAGATGGATTGTGTCCAGTGTGCCTGGCTGTTGTTTGTTTCCCTGCAGTATGAAAATGTGTCAGACCTCTAAAACCATTTTGCAGAAGATTTCTTCCACTGGCTTCCATGGGATTACTTTGAAGTGAAAGGTTTCTAGCCAGACACTGTACACAGGAATAAGAAGCATGCCTTTGTTTCCTCGTTAGGGTTGCCAACCTCCAGGTACTAGCTGGAGATCTCCTGCTATTACAACTGATCTCCAGCCAACAGAGATCAGTTCACCTGGAGAAAATGGCCGCTTGGGCAATTGGACTCTATGGCATTGAAGTCCTTCCCCAAACCCTACCCCCTCCTCAGGTTCCACCCCCCCCAAAAAAAACCCACCAGTAGCATAGAGAGAACTGGCAACCCAATTCCTCTTTGTGAGTGATCAAAAACATTAAAGGCAAGTAAATGATCTTACGAAGATTTGAGGAATAAAAAGGAGGGAGGATCCAGTTATGCTCTGCAAATAATGTCAAGCACATTGAGAACTGGGCTTCGTTGTGGGGAAGGAGTATTCAGAGGTGGTATTTTGAGGACCTCAGACAAGCCTCAGTCTGTCAGCTGCAAAATGGAAGCAGTATTTCTCTCCTACACTTACAGGGCACTCCTATGCAGTGTTACTCCAGTCACCATAAAAGGCTCCAACTTGATGGCATTTCTCACCACAAATCTGCCTTTAGCGTCAAGGCGGATGTTGGTCACTGGCTAATATTACTGTAAAAGGAGATTAGGCAAATTGAGGAGAACAAACAAAGCCCACCTCCCTCAACTGGGTATACAGAAAAAGAAGAGCTGGTTTTTATACCCCGCTTTTCTCTACCTTTAAGGAGTCTCAAAGAGGCTTACAATCACCACCTCTTCCCCTCCCCACAACAGACACCTTGTGAGGTAGGTGGGACTGAGAAAGTTCTGAGAGAGCTGTGACTAGCCCAAGGTCACCCAGCAGGCTTCATGCGGAGGAATGGAGAAACCTACCCGGTTCACCAGATTAAAGTCCACCGCTCTTAACCACTACACCATGCTCACAATCCTGGGGAGTAAGCCTCACAATTCAGCGGGACTTCTCTATAAATGTCCATTTCTGCACACAAGCTTAGACTGGGCAGAGACTGCACTCCATGCTGAAGTGAATATGTTCCAATGATTACATGCCTGCACCCTTTTAAAAAGGAATCATTCCCAAAACAGAGAGTTCAGTTCCTCAAGACAGGATTCAGCTATAGCACCAGTCATTTAAACACGATGCTTTATCTACCACAGTTCAAAAGGTTAGGTTAAACTCTGCTCACCCTATGGAAGGCAAACTAATTGCCTGTTGCTATGCATGTTTGTCTCATCATAGGGTTTTCAAGGTAAAGGTTGGTCAGAAGTGGTTTACCAGTGCCGCCTTCTGCGCAGTACTAACCAGGGTTAGCTGTAGTGGCCCTGTCATTGTCCACGAAAGATCCTCCGCCAGTGTCACCTCCCACTGCTGCTGCTGCCCAGTAGCTAACCTTCAAGGATTCCTCTGCCCCCATCACCAGTGGAACTGCCGGTTCTCTTCTGCGGATGTGGCCATTGATCCCTTAAGGGGGTGGATGCATCTTCGTCTGGTGTCTCAGCTGTGACCATTCCATCTTGAGTGACTCTGCTAGGAGTAGGGTTGCCAGGTCCCTCTTCACCACCGGCGGGAGGTTTTTGGGGGGGAGACTGAGGAGGGAGTGGTTTGGGGAGGGGAAGGACTTCAATGCCATAGAGTCCAATTGCCAAAGTGGCCATTTTCTCCAGGTGAACTGATCTCTATCAGCTGGAGATGTAATAGCAGATTTCCAGCTAGTACCTGGAGGCTGGCAACCCTAGCTAGGAGTTTGGTCTCTTGCTAGAGTCTAGACCCCTTATGGCATTGCTCTCAGCTGCCCTGACACACACAAACCCCCTCACCACGTTAAGGTGTGCATCCAAAAGGGGGGATGTATGTTTACTTGGAAGTCACCCCCTGTGAGTTCAGCGCTGCAAACCTAAGTAACCTTGCTTGGAAATAAATTGCATTCAACTTGTCAGCTGCCAGTAAATCATTAGTCCACAGTCAAATCCCCAAAACAAAATGTGGGTAATCCCTTTAATTAGAACTAACCTAAATATCACTAAACCACTGTACAAGCTTTGGAGTTCTCTAGCTCTCTTAATCTGGCTGGATACCCAATACAAAATAACGTTTAAAATTGTGTGTGTGTGTGTGGGATACGGACAAGGCACGGTGGCAAAGCACAAAGTCTGCAGTTGTAGCCTTAATAGGGAAAATAGGATGCACTGCAGATTAAAATGGAAGTGAAGGTGCTGGGTGCAAAAAATCCTTTAATTGACCCATTCAAGGATGTGATAGTGTATTGTCAGAGGAGCTCCAGGGGTTTCTGGATGATACATCCGCCTTTGACCCCTCAGGCTTGGGCGTTGGTTGCAAAGGTAGATGATGGCCACTTAAAGTTGGATTAGAGGCATCTGTCCTCCCTGGTGTGGGAGCCTTTCAATGGCCTGTGATGCAATTAGTCACTCCATTCTTGGTCTTCGCCAGCGTGGTGTAGTGGTTAACAGCAGGGGACTTTAATCTGGAGAACCAGGTTTCAATTCCCCCCTCCAACACATGAAGCCAGTTGGGTGACCTTGGGCCAGTCATGCTTCTCTCAGATTAGCATGGCTAAATCAGATGAGTCTAGTCCATTATGTATTGTAAGCCACTTTGTGCCATGGGGAAAGCTGGGATATAAATGTACAAACAATTCTATGCACCGGGTTCAGTGGCAGTGCATCTGCTTGGCATGCAGAAGGTCCCAGGTTCAATCCCCGGCATCTCCAGTTAAAGGGACTAGGCAAGGAGGTGATGTGAAAGACCTCTACCTGAGTCCCTGCAGAGCCGCTGCCGGTCTGAGTAGACAATACTGACTTTATTGTCGAAGGCTTTCACGGTCAGAGTTCATTGGTTCTTGTAGGTTATCCGGGCTGTGTAACCGTGGTCTTGGAATTTTCTTTCCTGACGTTTCGCCAGCAACTGTGGCAGGCATCTTCAGAGTAGTAACACTGAAGGACAGTGTCTCTCAGTGTCAAGGGTGTAGGAAGAGTAATATATAGTCAGAAAGGGGTTGGGTTTGAGCTGAGTATTGTCCTGCAAAAGTATTGTCCTGTAAGTATCAAGATAATGTGCTAATGAGGGTATGGTATGTTAATATGGTTCCATATTAACATACCATACCCTCATTAGCACATTATCTTGATACTTACAGGACAATACTTTTGCAGGACAATACTCAGCTCAAACCCAACCCCTTTCTGACTATATATTACTCTTCCTACACCCTTGACACTGAGAGACACTGTCCTTCAGTGTTACTACTCTGAAGATGCCTGCCACAGTTGCTGGCGAAACGTCAGGAAAGAAAATTCCAAGACCACGGTTACACAGCCCGGATAACCTACAAGAACCAATACTGACTTTGATGGACCAAGGGTCTGATTCAGTATAAGGCAGCTTCATGTCTTCATGTGAGTCCAGAGATTGCCTTCCAAGGTCATGACTTACGGTTGCCAGCCTCCCTAGGTGGAGCCTGGAGATCTCCTGGAATTACAACTGATCTCCAGGTGACACAGATCACTTTCCCTGGAGGAAATGGCTGCTTAGAAGACTCTCAAGCACTGCATCCCTGCTGAGGTCCCTCCCCTCCATAAAGTCTGCCCTCCCCAGGCTCCATCCCCCAAGTCTCCAGGAATTTCCCAACCTGGAACTGACTGCATCTTGGCTCACAATCCTTAATCCAATCAGTAATAAGATGTCAGTGAATTAAGAGCCATGGAATGCTGTGGGACCAAGCCTGAGCAGAACTACTCGGGAGTAAGTCCCGGGTTATTCCATGGGGCATGGTCCTCCTTATTGAACGCTTTAGCGTTGCCACCTGTGAAGTCCTTGTTACAGAAATAGGGTTTCCAGCTCCAGATTGGGAAATACCTGGAGATTATGGGGCCGGAGCCTGAGGAGGGCAGGGCTTGGAAAGGGGAGGGACTTCAATGTTATGGAGTCCAATTGCCAAAGTGGCCCTTTTCTCCTGGAGAACTGATTTCTATTGCCTGGAGATCAGTTGTAATAGCGGGAGCTCTCCAGCCACCACCTGGAGGTTGCCTATGCTGAAAATAGTGGTAACTGTGCAAAGAGGCAGCACGTGGCTCAAAATAATAAACATCAATATCAAAAAACAACAATTGTGTTTGTCTTACTGTCAAATGTATTGAAAACAGACCACCAAAACAAATGAGAAGTGTGTCAAAAACACACACACAATAGCCTCGCAGGGCTAGCCTCGCAGGGCTTAAGGCAGTGCCAGTAGGCTGAAAATATACGAAAGCCGAACAGCTAAACAAAAATGAAGCCTCTTGGGCTGAATATAAACCAAAAAAATATATGGTTATAAGCAATACACAACAATAGTGGTGGTTGTAAGCAATGCACAACAATGGTGGTATGACAATCACAATAGTTGTCAAATGTATTGAAAATAGACCACCAAAACAAATGAAAAGTGCGTCAAAAAACACACACAATAGCCTTGCTATTGTGAGGCTTCATTTTTGTTTAGCTGGTATGACAACTGATCTCCAGCTGCTAGAGATCAGTTCCCCTGGAGAAAATGGCCGCTTTGGCAATTGGACTCTATGGCATTGAAGCCCCTCCCCTCCCCAAACCCCGCCCTCCTCAGGCTCCGCCCCAAAAACCTCCTGCCAGTGGTGAAGAGGGACCAGGCAACCCTAGCAGTGGTGGACTGGCCATTGTGTTAGCTTGCCCGATGGCAAGTGGGCCCTTGATGAAGTGGGGCCCCTTAAAGCTCATATGTTAAAAATGTTAACGGCCTTTTAGTAGCTTGAAAATACAATAGATTTATTAAAAATTAAATGACAGCAAACTGTATTTACATTTAGTATCTACTGTATACTGCCAGTAATATGTACCATGTATGTACACGGTAAATACTAAAAATATATACATTTATTTCACACAAAAAATAATTTTACCATTTTTCCCTTATGTATTTTTTGAAAATTTTATTTATTTCTTATAAAAATTAAATGGAAGCCTCATAGTTGTGGGTTTGTCTCCTGGTTTGTCTCCTCATAGTTTGTCTCCTGGCAACCAATATTTTGAGACCCAGTCCGCTAGTGTTCATGGTAGGGTTGCCAACCTCCAGGTACCAGCTGGAGATCTCCTGCTATTACAACTGATCTCCTGCCGACCGATATCAGTCCACCTGGAGAAAATAGCCACTTTGGCAACTGGACTCTATGGCATCAAAGTCCCTCCCTTCCCCAAACTCCGCCTTCCTCAGGCTCCGCCCCAAAAACCTCCCGCTGGTGGTGAAGAGGGACCGGCAACCCTAGTTCATGGGTAGGAACGGGGAAACCAACCCGGGCTATTTATGCATGGGAGGCTTTGCTGCTTTCTAGATGTACGTTTTCCCCCCATCTGAATTTTTTTTAAATAATTTTTTTATTGTTTTCTTCATCGATACAAAACAAGTAGTATTGCCAATTCAACAATAAAATGACTCCCCCCTCACCCTCTTCCGTCTAAAAATAAATTGTGCAAACTTTTGCTAAACCCAACGAATCCCTGTATTATTTACTTAAAATGTACTTATCTTATCAAACATTATTAAATCAGTACCTAAATATAGCCATAATACAAATCTATCTCTTATCTTCTATATCTATATTTATATTCTATATCTATCTATCTAGGCATATTCTAGAGTCGGCAAACCAGACAATCTCTATATCTGCTATAGCTATCTATATCTATATTCTATATTTTTATATTCTATATCTATTTATCTAGGCGCGTTCTAGAGTCGGCAAACCAGACAATCTCTATATCCGCACAGACAATGGAACCACAAAAAACACTGTATCCCCACAAGCACTGTGAAATTAAACATATCAGAAACGGGCGCTTTCTCTTGGCTTTCTTTGCCGTTTAACCAGACTGGGTTACAGCTAGTTGCAAACAAGGGATCCGATCACCCATCCGCATTCTGCACGGGGGGGTTACAGCTAGTTGCAAACAAGGGATCCGATCACCCATCTGCATTCTGCACGGGGGTATATTTTTTTTCCAGTTCCGAGACATCGGAGGGGGAAAGCGCGCCCGGGCAGAGCAGCGAACCCAAAGCCGACACCCCCCCCCCCACGCCTCCGTGGCCCCGGCTCGCCGCCTTCGCCCACGCGGCGGAGCGGGGACTCGAACCCGCTGCGCCAGCTCCGGCTCCCAGCCCCCGCTCGGCACCGCGGCGGCTCCTCCCCCTCCCTCCCGGAGGGAAGGAGTTAAGCGCGGCCGCGCCGAGGGGGGAGCCGCCCGAGCCGAGGCTGCAAAAGCGGCGCCGCGCATTCCTGGGCTGCCAGCAGCTGATTCGAACCATCTCCCCGGCGGCGAGGGGCCGGAGCGCCGCGGCATCGGCGGCGGCGGGGGAAGGACCCTGCCCGGGGCGGCAGGCGGGGGAGCTGGCCTGGTAAGTCGCCCGGGGAGGGGGGAGAGAAGCGGGGGCGGCCGGGCCGGGGCTGGAGCGACGCGCGGCCGGCCTCGGGCCCCCCTTTTCCCCCCCCCGCCGCGGGGCGCCCCTCCGGGATGAGACGGATGAAGCGCTTCGCGTGGCGCCGGCCCTCGAAGCATCTCCCTGGCGGTGGCTGCGAGGGGGGTTCGCCGCTCTCCGGAGGCACGTTGCCCCCATCCACATCCTCAAAACGCTGATGGTTGAGTTTGGAGTATCGCTGGAGAATGGGCCATTTACGCCGGGGAGGGTTTGCCTTGGATCGGCCGCTCTCCGGGTGCATTTTTCCCCCCATCCCAATTCTCAAAACGCTGCATGGGGGCTTAGGGTTGACTTTTAAGAATCACTGAATAATGGGCCATTTATGCATGGGAGGGTTTGCCTTGGATCGGCCGCTCTCCGGGTGCATTTCCCCCCCCCCCCATCCCAATTCTCAAAACGCTGCATGGGGGCTTAGGGTTGACTTTTAAGAATCACTGAATAATGGACCATTTACGCCTGGGAGGGTTTGCCTTGGATCGGCCGCTCTCTCGGTGCATTTTTCCCCCATCCCAATTCTCAAAACGCTGCATGGGGGCTTAGGGTTGACTTTTAAGAATCACTGAATAATGGGCCATTTACGCATGGGAGGGTTTGCCTTGGATCGGCCGCTCTCTCGGTGCATTTTTTCCCCATCCCAATTCTCAAAACGCTGCATGGGGGCTTATTGTTGAGTTTTGAGTATCACTGGATAATGGGCCATTTATGCATGGGAGGGTTTGCCTTGGATCGGCCGCTCTCCAGGTGCACGTTTCCCCCATCCGAATTCTCAAAACGCTGCATGGGGGCTTAGGGTTGAGTTTCGAGAATTCGGATGGGGGAAAGGTGCACCCGGAGAGCGGCAGATCCAAGGCAAACCCTCCCATGCATAAATGGCCCATTATCCAGGGATACAGGGTGAAAAGGTAAGAGCTTTAGACAGGAAGAGAGGAGGCTTGGCAAACGAAGCAGATTATTCACGAAAGAAGACCTCTTCCCCTTGGGAGCTATAGGGGGAAACAGCATTGCTGGAGAAATCAGTGGCCAATCTTACAGGGAAGGAAAAAGAGCCCCACATGCCCTCAAGATGGGCTGGGGAGGGTAATAAAACCGCGTCCCAGCAGCCTAGCAGGCAGGGGCCATTTATGCACGGGAGGTTTTGCTTTGGGTTTGCTGCTCTCCAGATGCACATTTCCCCCATCCAAATTCTCAAAACGCTTCACAGGGGCTTATTGTTGAGTTTTGAGAATTCGGATGGGGGAAATATGCACCTAGAGAGCGGCGAACCCAAAGCAAAACCTCCCATGCATAAATGGCCCCTGCCTGCTAGGCTGCTGGGACGCGGTTTTATTCCCCACCCCCAGCCCATCTTGAGGGCATGTGGGGCTCTTTTTCCTTCCCTGGAAAATTGGCCACTGATTTCTTCAGCAATGCTGTTTCCCCCTATAGCTCCCAAGGGGAAGAGGTCTTCTTTCGTGAATAATCAAGCCTCCTCTCTCTCTCTTTTTTCCTGTCTAAAGCTCTTACCTTTTCACCCTGTATCACTGGATAATGGGCCATTTATGCATGGGAGGGTTTGCCTTGGATTTGCCACTCTCTAGGTGCATATTTTCCCCATCCGAATTCTCGAAACTCAACAATAAGCCCCCATGCAGCGTTTTGAGAATTTGGATGGGGAAAATGTGCTTCCAGAGAGAGGCAAATCCAAGGCCAAACCTCCCGTGCATAAATGGCCTTGTGGTCTCAGTTTGGCTGGCATGGATTATAAAGATCTGCACCTCTTAAAAACCCTCTTCGCTGCCAAAAAGGCTGCTATCCCAAAGCTTTTAAAGATTTCGCTAAACCACCCCTCCTTGAACGGTGGGGGAGGAATGAGAAAATGAATGGGGGAGGTGTATTTTGGTGCCACTTACATGTGCGGTGTTGGTATAGGAACCTTCTTCGCCGGAGAGAAGATGCCCTAGTTAAAATGAAAAAACAAGATGGAAAATCCCACTCTGAATCAGGGCTCTGGTTCTCCTTGGGGGAAGCTTGAGTAGCTGAAAGGAAAACAAACAAGACTTCCATAACGAGAGGAGAAAAGTCAGGCAGACACTATATACACAGACAATAAATCGTTCCCTTTATAGAAATGCCTTCCCTAACAAAATTGGCCTGGGCCTGTGAAAGGCAGCCAATAATTAAAAGGCCGCTTGACAATCCCTTAAAGTTAGGACTAGAGACCTGGTGTTGTGGCATCACGGAGAACAGTGCGGTGTAACGGCTAGAGCATCAGACTCTGAGCTAGGAAACCCAACCCGCGACAGCCAGTGTAGGGGTAGTGGGGGTTGTGTGTCAGACTAGGATCTGGGTTGCTCCCGGTTCAAATCCCCACCCCACCGTTGAACACATGAAGCTGCCTTCTACTGAATCAGACCCTCGGTCCATCCAAGTCAGTATTGTCTACTCAAACTGGCAGTGGCTCTCCAGGGTCTCAGGCTGAGGTCTTTCACATCACCTCCTTGCCTAGTCCCTTTAACTGGAGATGCCGGGGACTGAATCTGGGACCTTCTGCATGCAAGGCAGATTCTCTACCACCGAGCCACAGCCCCTCCGTCAAAGCTTTCTGGGTGACACCCAGCCTTGCCTACCTCACGGGATTGTGGTGAGGATAAAATAGAGGAGAGGGGAACTACGGAAGCTGCTTTGGGTCCCTCCCTTGGAGAGGAAGGTGGGACACGAATAAATGAAGCTTGCTGCATTGCCTTGAGCCAACCAGTCAGCCTAACCTATCTTAGTGGTGGTTGTGAGCTTAAAATGGAGACGCACAGTACAATATGTGCCACCCCCGGCTCCTTGGAGGAAGGGTGGAATAAAAATGCTCTGGACACTAACCAAATGGCATTTGGTATCTGTAGCACTTGCTGGAGAGTGGTGAAGGTGAGCCCTGTCTGTAGTAGTGGCCTAGCTGTCCTGGCTGTGCCTGGAGCCCAGCTTCCTCCCAGGTGCAAGTCATTATTGCAACACCCTCCTTGCAGGAGTGAAAATAAACCGTGGCACACTTAAGTGAGCAGGCAGTAGTAAGCTGTCATTCTATGGGGGCGCCTGGCTGAATGGGATTTACTGTTTAGTGTGTGGTTAGCCGTGGAGGCTGGGGGATCGTCTTGAGATGGTCCCTGCTCGCAGGGAGGTTTGGCGGGCCGCAATTAACTTGGATGGTTTCTGGAGCGCTTCTGGGTCCGTCCCCTTTCTTCTCCTCCCACTGTGTACTTCTTAAAGGACAGAATGCTATCTATTACTCATGGTTCTGGAAGTTGTGCTCTGACCAGCTGCGTGAAATAATTCAAGCCATTAGTTTCTGGAAAGGTATTTGTTTGAGGCTTCAGCCTGGGAAAGAGTATCTCTGATGTATCTGGAGATCATGGGATTAGCGGTGCCAAGAAAGGCAGCTTCTTTTTAGGGAACTTATAGGGTTGCCCACTTTCTGACTTCTGCTGTTTTGTGCCTTTAAGAACAACTGGGCTTAACAAAGCTGTACAGGTGAAGCTTTTCCTGGTGCTAAGTGCGAAGGAAAAGCTTCACCTGGCTCTTAAAGGCACAGGATTGAAACTGTTGTCACTGAGCACTAAGTTTCAGTCAACATTAACGGGCCCTATAGAGGAGAAGTCAATAAATGGTTTCTGAAGGTTATCTATAACTCTCAGTGTCATTAAAAGGAGGTCTTCTGATGTGAATTGGTTGAAGCTGAGCAGGAGGCCAGGTGAATGTTCCTCTGAAATAGAAGCAATTTAGCAAGTGTTTCTGTAGGAATGTGAAAAGCAGGCGTCCCGAATGACTAGCACATAAGTAAAGAGTTTGTCAGCAGGATACACAAAGTAGCTAGGCGTTATGACTTGTGCCAATGGAATAAAAAGGATCTGAAGTAGGCACTGTGGAGGACGGTGGAGATGAGTTCATTTTCTACTCTTACTGTAGCCTGTAATTGGCCAAGCAATTTCTTGCTGTGTTCTGGCTTGCTGACAGCCTGAATGGAAGAGTAAATCCTGCAAGCAGCTGACTTGGGGAAAGGAAAGCTGGGAGGAGCGTTGGGTAGCTCTCCAGCAGTGCCTTTTGCCTCTGGCTTTTGGAAGATTTTTGCTTCAGGTGGAACTTCAACAGGTACGGACTTCCAGACAGAGAAGCTCAAGCTTTGAGTTTTTTGTAGCTGAGTTACTCAAAAGCTGGCATGGTATAGTAGTTGTCATCCTGGGATCTAGGAGGCCCATGGTTAAATCCTCACATTGTTGTGGACGTTCTCTGGGTCACCCTGGGCCAGCCTACCTTGCAGCGTGCTGGTTATTAACAAAATCTCAGTTTGGCATGGTGATTAATATTGGACTAGTATCTTGGGGACCCAGGTTCAAATCCTCAATCTGGCCTGAGCAAGCTTCCATGCCACTCTCAGCCTAACTTTCTTCACGATGTTGTTTTGAGGATAAAATGGAAGAGAGAACAACATAAAACCAGTTCGGGTCCCCATTGAAGAGAAAGGTGGGAGTATAAATGAAGTAAATACAATAAAATATAATGCAAAATGTAGGGGAAGAAAAATGTTCTAAGACCCATTGGATAGCAAAGCATGGTGTAAAATCTAAATATTCTTCTAATACTAAGTGGGACTTTTTGTCAGAAGAATGTGGTAAGACCCAGCGTGATGTAGTGGTTAAGAGCAATGGTTTGGAGAGGTGGATTCTGACCGGGAGAAGTATAAAATAAGGAAGTACCTGCTGGCTCCAGGAGAAGAGGAAGTTACGGAGGCAGTAGATCCAAGTTGGGGGCTGCCTGTCCCTCCTCTTTCTAACCCCCAAAGCCTAGTCACCTTCCAGTGTGGTTTAGTGGTTAAGAGCGGTGGTTGGAGTGGTGGATTCTGATCTGGAGAACCGGGTTTCATTCCCCACTCCTCCACATGAGTAGTGGAGGCTAATCTGGTGAACTGGATTTGTTTTCCCTCTCCTACGCATGAAGCCAGCTGGGTGACCTTGAGCTAGTCACACTCTCTCAGCCCCACCTACCTCACAGGGTGTCTGTTGTGCGGAAGGGAAGGTGATTGTAAGCCGGTTTGAGTCTCCCTTAAGTGGTAGAGAAAGTAGGCATATAAAAACCAACTCTTCTCCTTCTGCCTCTCTAGAACTGCTGGATTCTTAATACAATACAGGTGTCATTCATAGTCCTAATTCCTTAATCCAGAAAAGGTGACTGGTGGAAGGAATTCTTTCAGAGGCATGATGAAGAGCCGACTGTCAATGCCACAAGAGGTCTTTCAGAAGCTCGTTCCAGATTGCCTCTTGTTCAGTTCCTACATCTGTTTTTGATGCAGTCAGAATAGGGTTGCCAACTGTGGGTGCTGGGAAATTCCTGGAGATTTGGGGGCAGGGCCTGAGAAGGGCGGGGCTTGAAGAGGGGAAGGACCTCAGCAGGGTATCATGCCATAGAGTCTGCCCGCCAAAGCAGCAGTTTTCTCCAAGGGAACTGAACTTTGTAGACTGGAGATGTAATTCCGAGAGATATCCAGGCCCTCTCCACAGGTTGGCAGCCCTAGTCCAGACTGGATGGGATCTCTTCTGCTGTAATACTAGAGATACTAGAATGAGCATTGTTGGCTGGCTTTTGTAGAACATGCTGCAGGAGGAGCTGCCTAGCTGTAGTTTGAGTCTGTATCATTGGTGTCATCAAGATGCTAAAGTTCACAAATGGAGTCAATGCTCTCTGCACTCAGAATATGCTTGGTCTATGGGGCAGAGAATGGCAGGCCCCAAACCTAGGCTGAGGATTAGCTACCTTGAATTCTTTATCCTATTGGGGTAGCTTGGTTAATCTCAGGCAGGGTGGCCTTCTGCTGAACTCTCTGCCACTACACGCGCCACTCCCAGCTGTGCAGAGCAGGATAAGCTACCCAGTTATTTCAGGCTGTGCTGTGATGGCATTCTTGCACAAATAGGCAATCCATCAGACAATGCGAAGAATGTTCCGCTTCCAAAGAAATTACCTTGTGGTGGAGGAGGTTCCTGGGCTAGGACCAGGTGGCCAAGAGGCCTTGTTATCTGCATGTTAGGCTTACTCATAAGTAACTTGGGAATTGGGAGCAACTGTCACAATGGTGGCAGTGTAGTGTAGAGGTTAGTGTTGAAGTAGGACCTCATCGCCAATATGCTTTCTGAATTAGAAACATCTGTATGGTCCTCTCATATTGAGAAAAAAATCACATCATCGGGGCTCTGTGTTGAGGATATGGCGCTTCTCTCTGAGAGAGCGACATACACCTTGATTAAGCAAAGGATTATCGATGTTGAGAGGCAAGAACATAGAAGTTTAGCTTCTGGCAGATGCTCACCACTACAATGGGGGCTATCAAATTCTCCCCTGGAGTATTTCTCCTGTCTTACTATTACCCACCTTCGGAGAGTTTATATGCTAGCCCGTTTTAATGTTCGCCCTTCTGCCATTCTGTTTTGGAGATATAAGAAAATTCCATACTCTGACAGAGTGTGTAATTATGTTATGGGAGAGATAGAAAGTATTGACCATATTCTTTTGTACTGTCCTTTTTACTGCAAAACTCGTGCTGCACCTTTAAACCCTATTTTATCAAACTATGGTAACCAAGCTGATGACAGTAAGATGAACTTGTTATCTTCCCGAAGTCCTGAGATCATCGAATCTGTAGCCAAATTTTTTGATGATGTAATTAGGAGACAAGGTAAAGTTTTATTTTTATTGATTGTACTTAGTATGCCAATAAAGGTATTGAAATTGAAGTAGGACCTGGGTGGACCCGGGTTTGAATCCCCACTCATACATGGAAGTAGGATTGCCAACTACCTGGAGGGGGAAAAAATCCTGTCTCTTTAACTGAAGCTCAGTTAGATTTTACTGGCATGTCATTAAGCTTCAACTGACCATTTCCACACTCAGTCGCTTTTAAAGGGACAGGTCATCTCCCCCCCCCCCCCCGGCAGTAGGCACCCATTCAGGGAGACTTTGGGCCAGTCATTCTTACAGCCTAACCTCCTTTGCTTAGTGACTTAAGAGAAAACGGAGAAGGGGAGAAAAATTTATAAGCTGCTTTGCATCCCCACCATGGGAGGGAGCAGGATATCAATATCCTAATAATAACCTTATTGCTTTATTTATTTATTTAAAACATTCTTATTCTGCCTTTCCACCCTATCAGGGTTTGCAAGGCGGCGAACGTTTAAACATTTGAACAATCAAAAATTCAGTTATAATTATAAAATACAGTTAAAAATACATAAACACACAGCCCTAGAAGGAAGGCCAATACTGTTACTGGGGGTATGCTGGAGGAAACAAAAAAGGTTTTCACCTGCTGGTGGAAGACACTGATAGAAGACGACGAAGAAGAGTTGGTTTTTATATGCCGACTTTCTCTACCACTTAAGGCAGAATCAAACTGGCTCACAATCACCTTCCCTTCCCCTCCCCACAAGAGACACCCTGTGAGGTAGGTGAGGCTGAGAGAGCTTGACTTGCCCAAGGTCACCCAGCTGGCTTCGTGTGCAGGAGTGGGGAAACAAATCCAGTTCACCAGATTAGCCTCCACCTCTCATGTGGAGGAGTGGGAAATCAAACCCAGTTCTCCAGATCAGAGTCCACCGCTCCAAACTACCTCTCTTAACCACTACACCATGCTGGCTCAGCGTGTATTCAAACATTGCCACTCAAGACAAGATACTGTTTACAGGAGTACAGATTCTTGGCATGGCTCATACCAAGGCAATAAATGGCCTTCAGAGCCCAGGTGGGCATAGGTTAGAACCCCCTTTCTACAGACCAAAGCTTTGTTACCTTCCCTATTCTTGGTGTGGGGGTGTTGGAAACAGCTGTTTGAAACATGGTAACATAATGGAGATTCCAGAAAAGGGGGGATGTTCACTGTAATCTCAACTTGGTAAAACTGAAGCATGAGGAGCCAGTAGAAAAACGCAGAATGCGGCAAGTATTAATACTGCTGCTCCTCATGCCTGAAACAGCCTTGTAAGATTAGTATCCCAAAGTATGAAAGGCAGAGAGTGGCTTATCAGACTACCGAAGGAGTTTGCATCTGGGCTATCCTGATGCACACTTCTGCCCCTTAATGTGGACTGAATGACTCCATGACTGAGTGACTCGGTCTGTAATGCCTCGTCCGACGGCAGGGTCTGGTCAGGTTTTATCTGGGTGATTGCAGCAATACCTCATGCAAACAAAACGTGGCCTGGTTTAGCCTGCCCTCTCTCCCCCATACGACGACTTGGTTTTTCAGCCCTGCTTTTCTCTACCTTACGGAGTCTCAAAGCAGTTTACGATCACAATCCCTCTCTCCCCCCGCTGAGAGAGTTGGGGCTGAGAGAGTTCTGAGAGAACTGTGAGTGGCCCAAGGTAGGCTTGGTGTGGAGGAGTGGGGAAACACACCTGGTTCACCAGCTTAGAGTTTGCAGCTCATGTGGAGGAGCGGGGAATGAAACTCGGTTCTCCAGATTAGAGTCGGCTGCCACTATACCATGCTGGTCCAAGACTGATCCTAGGCTGACAGGACTTGCTGGGAAGCTAGCCCATGAGCAGTATCATATTGACTTGGCAGTAGAAGCCCCAGAAATCACACAGGGGGGAAGGAAGCGAGAGTGGCCCCTTGTAGCAGGACGTTGTTGTGTTGAAAAGAAGAACTGGCCATTAATAGGAGTTGAAGCTCCTCCCACTATTAGGGCCAGCTAAGGACAGCTTATTGGCAGCAGATTTCCATTTCCAGCTGGCTCAGCGGTTCACACTGCCATTGAGTAACAAGATATGAGGGATGGCTGAAACCGCCCTTATCCTCGAAGGGAGAGTTGGCTACCCTGCCTGTTAGTCTGCGTATGCATGTTTGGTGGCATGCTCAGCAATCCACCAGGTGATAACCTCCAGTGCTCAAATGCTGGCAAAGCATCATGGGAGGGGGTGCAGAGGAGAGCGACGAGGACGACCAAGGACCTGGAGACCAAGCCTTATGAGGAAAGGCTGAGGGAGTTGGGAATGTTTAGTCTGGAGAAGAGGAGGTTGAGGGGGGACACGATTGCTCTCTTTAAGAGTTGAAGGGCTGTCACTTAGGGGAGGGCAGGGAGTTGTTCCTTTTGGCAGCAGAGGATAGGACTCGCAATAATGGGTTTAAATGAGGGAGGAAAGGTAGCGGCTGGATATTAGGAAAACCTTTTTTTAACAGTAGGACTTATTCGACAGTGGAATCAGCTACCTAGGGAGGTGGTGAGCTGTTTACAGGAGTCTCCGGCAGTCTTCAAGCAGCGGCTGGACGAACACTTCTCAGGGATGCTCTAGGCTGATCCTGCATTGAGCAGGGGGTTGGACTAGATGGCCTGTTTGGCCCCTTCCAGCTTTATGATTCTATGAGGGAAAATGGTCTGGGGGAGAAGCTGTTGTGTTAGAAAACCAGTAGGAACTGCTCTCCAGCCTGTGGCTGGCCAGCTCTTGTCCTGGGGCACTGTGAAAAGTGAGGATAGCTAGTCTCACTTCCAGCAAATGCTTCTTGAAGTTAGGTGTGTTGATGTCCTCTACTGGCATGAGCAATCCATGGTCATGAATTTATGGTAGTGACCATAATCTCTCAGTTGTTCTGCTCCAGCTTTAGTTTGCACTGTACAGAATCTGGGCACCCAAAACTTAGCAGTGAGGATGCCCTTGTTCTTTACTTCAAAGCCCAAGCTGGGAATTATCTGCCACTACAATGGACCTCATACACAGAACTGTTTTCCTTCGAGATGAGCACAGTAGGTTGCTGCTGAGATACATTCAAATGGAACATCAGACCATAGTTTGGCATTGCGTAAGTGAGCCTTGAGCTTGTACCTTCCATGGATGCAAAGGCAAACTATAGCTTGTTTTGATACAAATGACAAAACTGTGGCTTTTACAGCGAACCACAATGTAACCATGACTTTGAACTGTCAGCTGTGGCGCAAACCATACTTGCTGCTATCTGAACTAGCAACCGTGGTTTGCCTTGAAGTGGGAAAAGAGGGGATTGTGGCATGCGGAAAGCAAACTTTAGTCTGTTTGCAAGTCTAAGTACTCAGGTTAGGGTCTTGTAGCCATAGGGTCCAGGGGGCGGCTGGAGATCTCCCAGAATTAGAACAGAGATCAGTTCCCCTGGAGAAAGTGCTTTGGAGGGTGGATTGAATGGCATTCTACCCTGCTGAGGTCTCTTCCTTGCCCAAACCCCTTCCTTCACAAGCTCCACCCCCAAAATCTCCCGGTATCTCCCACCCCAGAGTTAGCAACCCGATGACTTTGAAATGAAGAGCAGCCCCAGTCCACACTTGGAATCCCTGAGCTTTGGCTCGTCTTCTTTTTGCTTTAAGGATACTTCCACATGGTGTACCTCTGCTAGTTGTACCACTTTTTAGAAAATGCTTGGCCTCAGTGGGAGGTCTTGCTAAAGAGCAAAACAGGATGCAGCCAGCTTGTAGCTGTAGCTTTTCCACCCTTAAAGCAGGCCCTGTTGCATGGCTGTAGAAAAACAAAAGTCGGTTCTGGAGGGAAGAGATGGGCAAAAAGGTAGATCAGATTTCTGCATATTCCAGGGCCCTGTTCTCTACCAAACAGTCTTCATCTCCTGCCTAGAATGTGTCATAATGCAGAAAGCAGCTTTATTCTCCCTCGGCTGGGCGGACTATAGATTCAAAAATTCCACAGGTTAAGAATGCAGTACAGATGAGACAATGTCACTTACCATGCGGTTTGGTAGGATGCAGCTTCTAGAGCTTAAACCCCTAACTGGCTTTGGAAATTAAATATTCAGCATAATTAATATGTAGGTAACATGATAAACTTGTCTCAAAGTTTATCAGTATCTATAACTCCTAATGTGGAATAATCAAAGGAGGGAAATTCCCCTTTCCAAAAATGTAGGAGTCACAGAAGGGAGGATAAGAACATAAGAAAGGCCCTGCTGGATCAGACCAAGGCCCATCAAGCCCAGCAGTCTGTTCACACAGTGGCCAACCAGGTGCCTCTAGGAAGCCCACTAACAAGACAACTGCAGCAGCACCATCCCGCCTGTGTTCCACCGCACCCAAAATAATAGGCATGCTCCTCTGAAACTAGAGAGAATAGGTATGCAGCATGACCAGTATCCATTCTAACTAATAGCCATGAATACCCCTCTCCTCCATGAATATGTCCACTCCCTTCTTAAAGCCCTCCAAGCTGGCAGCCATCACCACATCCTGGGGCAGGGAGTTCCACAATTTAACTATGTGTTGTGTGAAAAAATACTTCCTTTTATCTGTTTTGAATCTCTCACCCTCCAGCTTTAGCAGATGACCCCGTGTTCTAGTATTATGGGAGAGGGAGAAAAACTTCTCCCTGTCCACTCTCTCAAAACCTTGCATAATTTTATAGATCTCTATCATGTCTCTCCTCAGCCGCCTTCTTTCCAAGATAAACAGCCCTAAGTGTCTTAACCGCTCCCCATAGGACAGTTGCTCTAGTCTCCTAATCATTTTGGTTGCTCTTTTCTGCACCTTCTCAAGCTCTGTAATATCCTTTTTTAGGTATGAGCAGAACTGTACACAGTATTCCAAGTGAGGTCTCACCATAGATTTGTACAAGGGCAGTATGATATCAGCAGTTTTATTCTCTATTCCTCTTCTAATTATGGCCAGCATGGAATTTGCCTTTTTTACAGCAGCCGCACACTGGGTTGACATCTTCATTGAGCTATCCACTACCACCCCAAGATCCCTTTCTTGGTCTGTTGCTGCCAGCACAGATCCTATCAGTGTATATGTGAAGTTGGGATTTTTTATCCCAATATGCATCACTTTACACTTACTCACATTGAATCTCATTTGCCATTTTAATGCCCATTCTTCCAGTATGCAGAGGTCCTTCTGGAGCTCTTCACAGTCTGATTTTGTTTTAACCACCCTAAATAATTTGGTGTCATCTGCAAACTTGGCTACTTCACTGTTTAACCCCAACTCCAGGTCATTGATGAACAGGCTGAATAGCAGCGGTCCCAACACAGATCCCTGAGGCGCCCCACTGCTTACATCCCGCCATTGTGAGAACTGACCATTGATTCCTACTCTCTGCTTCCTATTTTTCAGCCAGCTCTCAATCCATAAGAGGACTTGTCCTCTTATCCCATGACTATGAAGTTTGCTTCGCAGTCTTTGGTGGGGGACTTTGTCAATAGCTTTTTGGAAATCCAAATACACAGTATCCACAGGCTCATTCCTGTCCACATGCTTATTGACGCTTTCAAAAAGCTCTAATAGGTTAGTGAGACAGGACCTACCCTTACAGAAGCCATGTTGGGTTTTGCCCAGCAGACCTTGCCCTTCTATATGCTTGACAATTCTATCTTTAATAATACTTTCCACCAATTTACCCGGAACAGACGTTAAGCTAACTGGCCTATAATTTCCTGGGTCTCCCCTGGAACCTTTTTTATAAATGGGTGTTACATTGACCATTCTCCAGTCCTCTAGTACAGAGACTGATCGAAGGGACATATTACATATCTTTGTTAGAAGTTCAGCAATTTCCCATTTGAGTTCTTGGAGAACTCTAGGATGAATTCCGTCTGGTCCCTGTGACTTGTTAGTTTGCAGTTTGTCTAGACGTTCTAGGACTTCCTGCCTTGTTACCACTTGTTACCTCATTTTCCCCTCTCCAAAATCTCTGTTCAGGAGAAGAAATCTGCCCTGTATCTTCAACAGTGAAGACAGATGAGAAGAATTTTGAATTTAGGACTGGTGATTAGACATGTCTGTAGACTTGGGGCCATGGATCAGTGGTAGAGCTCTGCTTGGCATTCAGAAGGCCCCAGGTTCAATCCCTGGCATCTCCAGTTAAAGGGACTAGGCAAGTAGATGATGTGAAAGACCTCTGCCTGAGACCATGGAGAGCCGCTGCTGGCCTGAGTAGACAATACTGACTTTGATGGACCAAGGGTCTGATTCAGTGTAAGGCAGCTTCATGTGTTTAGACATGGGGGTTTCTTGGTGCATTCAACGTTTCTTGCGAGTGTGATTAATACAACAGTAGCGTTGACTGCAGTCAAAAATAAGACACTGTAGCAAAGCTTGGCTGTGTGACAACCTCTGGAGAGCAGTAAACCAGAGATGACGCAAATGGATCCCGTCGAGATCGTCTGCCAGCTCTTTCAGCCTGTTGTATATAAGTGCTGGCTAATCTCCTGTTCAGGAATAAATATCTCAACACGCAGCCACTTATTAATCTTTTGTTATTTTTATATTTTTCTCATGCCTTCATTTGTAAATAGTACCAGTCAACAAAATGCTGTAATAAACATGGTCTACAAATCCTAAACAAGGCTTATAACTCAATACAAGTCTGTTACAATAATAAAGACAGAGTTGATATACTGTCCACAAAAATCTCACATGTCCGTTCCACAAGAAGGAATCATGCGAACGCTATGATCCTCCGTTCCGTATTGCAATGCATCTTCTGGAAGTCAGCTGCTCTTGGCTGACCTATAGGATTCCTCTTTTCAAAGCAGTCCCGCAGTTTGTTTCCAAAAGTCACCGTGGTGGATATAAACAGCCCAATGCAATATCAACACTGACAAGCAACCGGTTATATCTTGTTTCGCTGATGCTCGCTTCCTCAGATATATATTATTTCATCTATAAATATAATTTCACATTTATAATCATTCTTGAAATTTGTCACAAAAATAAAATTACTACAAAATTATACACAATTACTCTTTCTTACCCGATCACAGTTTTGTGATTCAAAGTTCCATGTCTGTAAGCCTTGTAAGCGCTTTAGGCTACTGAAAGTGTATACCTTATTATAAAGATCACAAAACATACGACAGGTGTGCTCATTTGACTTCTCTTACAAAAGGTAAGTATTCTGATAAACTTAACACTCAATATATAACTAATCACTATGATCTACCCCTGTTATATTATAATGTGCTCCCATTCCATGTACCTTATTTTCCCCTTCTCTTATTTTTACAGATGTATAAATTCATGTATTAAACCAACTATAAACAGGTAAGATTTTCTATCATTACAGGTGTACATAGTCATATTTTCAACCAATTACAAAAAACAGGCAAGGTCTAAAGAAGAATTTAATCCAAATGATTGGACCAAGTTGAACATATGAATAAAGTGTGCCTCCTGCTGGCACAACACTCTCTCTACATCGGTACAATCGCCTTCCCTTCCCCTCTCTCTACATCGGTACACTCTCTCTACAATCGCCTTCCCTTCCCCTCCCCACAACAGACACCCTGTGAGGTAGGTGGGGCTGAGAGAGCTCTAAGAGAGCTGTGACTAGCCCAAGGTCACCCAGTTGGCTTCGTGTGTAGGAGTGGGGAAACCAACTCGGTTCACCAGATTAGAGTCTGCCACTCGTGGAGGAGTGGGGAATCAAACCTGGTTCTCCAGATTAGAGTCCACCGCTCTTAACCACCACACCACACTGGCTCTCAACTCTTCTCTGCTGTGGACTTCTCCTTAAGACTCTTTTGGCCAAATCTCTTTCCCGTGATCTCTGTTTCCCAAGAAATGTTCTGCTGGTTGTCTTGCTACCTAGAGCTTCATTTAGCAGCTATGGTTTTGGCCTGGGCTTTCATGGGTCAAGGAGTTTGTACAACCGTGGCTCAGTGGTTGAGCGCGTTCTCTGCCTGTGGAAGATCTCAGGTTCAGTCCCTTGAATTTCTGCCTGAAGGGCCTCAGGAAAACAGATGTTGGGGTAGGGATGCCAGCCTCCAAGTGCGACCTGGGAATCCCCCAAAATTACTGCTAATCTTCAGACTACAGAGATCAGTTCCCCTGGAAGGGTGGGGTTTGGGGAGGGGAGGGATTGCAATGGGGTATAATGCCATAGAGTCCACCATCCAAAGCGGCCATTTTCTCCAGGGGAGCTGATCTCTGTTGCCCGGAAATCAGTTATAGAAGAAGAGTTGGTTTTTATATGCCGACTTTCTCTACCACTTAATGAAGAATCAAACCGGCTTACAATTACCTTCCCTTCCCCTCCCCACAACAGACACCCTGTGAGGTAGGTGGGGCTGAGAGAGCTGTGACTAGCCCAAGGTCACCCAGCTGGCTTCATGTGTAGGAGTGGGGAAACCAACCCAGGTTCACCAGATTAGCTTCCGCTGCTCATGTGGAGGAGTGGGGAATCAAACCCTGTTCTCCAGATCAGAGTCCACTTCTCCAAACCACTGCTTTCTTTCCTCTTGAAGGGTTATATTTCAGGAATGACCCTTAATTGCATTGTCTTGTTGTAATCCTGGGCCCATGCTGGTTTGACATTATTCATGATATTAATACAATAGATATGCTGGCCTTGCAAATACTTGACATTACTGTTGGTGTGCTGTAGTATGAATTCTAATCCAGTGGAATGCAGTCAGTGTAATACTTTGGCCCTGTGCATGCATGCCGCCTTTACAGTCATCGGCATACTTCTAGAGAATAATGTACCCCCTGCCTTGCATTTCTTCCAGAGATTTCTGCAAACCTGGTAAACTTAGATTCTGGTCTGTAGTAGGCAGAATGGGCTTCATGTTCTAATGGAGGTGTTCATGCTGGGTGTTAGGGATGTTGGCTTCCAGGTGGGACCTGGGGATCCCCTGGAATTACAGCTCATCTCCAGACTATAGAGATCAGTTCCCCTGGAGAAAATGGATGCTTTGGAGGGTAGACTGTATGCCCCACTGAGATCCCTTTCTTCCCCAGGCTCTGTCCCCAAATCTCCAGGAGTTTCCCAACCTGGATTTGGCAACCCTACCCCTGCATCCTCTGCCAGTGGCCAGGGGAGACATGGCAACCCTAGGTGGGGGGGGGGGGATAATGAAAAGAAAGCTTGAATATAGGAAAGCTAACACATGAAGTTGCCTTAGTCTGAATCAGACCCTTGGTCTGTCAAAGTCAGTATTGTCTACTCAGACTGGCATCGGCTCTCCAGGGTCTCAGGCAGAGAACTTTCACATTACCTACTTGCGTAGTCCCTTTAACTGAAGATGCTGGGGATTGAACCTGGGACCTTCTGCATGCCAAGCAGATGCTCTACCACTGAGCTACAGCCCCTCCCCGAAATGGCAAAATTGCATGTTCATGTCACGGTATGTAACTGCTGTGGATTCTCTTGTCAACCAGGCTGATAGACAGAGATGTACTCTGTGCATATTGGGAAGAGTGAACCCAAGGAAGAATCTGACCTATATTTAAGAGAATCTTCTCCCCCCCCCCCCCATGGCCTTGTTTTAAGGGAGGAAACTTTAGAGCAGTCATGCTTTAAATGTAATGTTTACAATGAGTTTGATTAACTTGTAAAACCAAGTTCTCTAAACAGTATGTGAAAAAAGGCTTTACAAAAAAAATCCTTGGAGCCAAAGAATACACTTAACCTCCTACCACTGAGAATTTTATGAATTACAGTGAGGCCCAGGAGAAGGGTAACTTAAACTGCAGCCTTATAAATTCATGGAAATATGCAGAACTATTATAGGCCTGGCCTGCCTGCTTGATCGTGCATAGATCACAAGGGAGGAAGTAAAGCCTGCATAATAAGGAGTCTTGTCAGCGTGCTCAACTGCATGTTAATACTGCTCATGGTAATAAATATCAAAAGTCTGTATGAAAGCCATGAGTGCCTCAAGCTGCTAGTAGTCTGAGTAACTAAATAGCCTTGACGATTTCAAGCACAAATAGACCTTGCTAGTCACCAGAAGGTAAACGGAGCTACCCAGTCTTCTGAATTCTAGTGAATGGAAACAGAGACCTTCTTTAATTGCCTATTCAAGAGTTCCTTAGGGGTTTGAGATGGCCAGCATAGTGTGGTTAGTGCCGAACTAGGATCTGGGGGACCCAAGTTTGAACTTGGGTTGCCAGGTCCCCCTTGGCCACCGGCGGGGGATGGGAGGGTAGGGTTGCCCGATCTAGGTTGGGAAACTCCTGGAGATTTGGGAAAGGAGCCTGGGGAGGACAGGCACCTCAGTGGGGTACAATGCCATTGAGTCCACCCTCAAAAGCAGCCATTTGCTCCAGGAGAACTGATCTCTGTCGTCTGTAATTGCAGGGGTTCCCCAGGTCCCACCTGGAGGCTGGTATCTCTGAACCTTCCCACCAATTATGTTGTAAACTGCTTTGGGTCCCCATTGGGGAGAGCAACAGAGTGTAAATATCTACAATGGCTGTAAGCACCCATAAGGGCTAGTGACATCAAGAGTATCTGTATTCTGAGCCTAATAACAGTTCCCATGCCAAAGGGGTTGTCACACACAGTCCTGGATATTCAGATTTTGGGTCACACTCATGACCCTGTTCGCTAGCTGTATTGAATAGCCACCTTTTCTTCCAGTTAGTACTTGCATAATAGTATTCAAGTTTCTCAGAGCCTGGCTCCTGCAAGGCCATGTTTGTATGTTCTGCAGCACTCTCAGAAGTCGGTTAAAGCTCACAGAGGTACGTGAAGATGCCTCTGTGCTACACACAACTGGGGATGCCTCCCAAGCCAAAATGGGGGGTGTTTGCAACAAGAAGGTGTCTGACTTGGATGACGCTTCAGCTATATTCTTCCAAGTTTGCATTTTAAAATCTCTGACTCCCACAAATGCTAAATCTCTGACTCCCACAAATGCTAAACCTTTTCCCACATCTCACCTCTGGAAGGTGTGGCTAAAAATTATCCCTGCACTGAGCCTACAGATTGTTGAAAGGACTTAGTTTGAAGTAGGACAGGCTAGCATATGTTCAGCTTTTCAGGCACTTGAACACAAATGTGGCTTGTCTACTTCTCAGCTAGCTAGAAACTTGCAGCAGAGCTAACTAGATACTGAGGTTATAGCCTAAGAACATAAGAAAGGCCATGCTGGATCAGACCAAGGCCCATCAAGTCCAGCAGTCTGTTTACAAAGTGGCCAGTAGAGCTGTCGATTTAGTTCATACCGAACCGAAAAACAGCTGAATTTTCCCCGATTCGGCGGTTTCTAGTTCAGATGGAACCGAATTCAAAAAAGGCGGGAAAACAATGAGCCGAATTAGGCGAGTTTGGGGCGATCACCAAATAAATTTTGCAAATTCGGGGACTCCGAATCAGCAGCATAATCATAAAGGCATTAAAAACACATTCGTGCCTTTCCGTGGCTGGGGGGGGGGCATTTTTGGAGGTAGAGGTCCCAAACTTTCAGCGTAGCTTGAGGTGACTCTTCTTGCAAGAACCCCCAAGTTTGGTGATGATTGGAGCAGGGGGTCCTGAGTTATGGGGCCCGGAAGGGGTCCCCCCAAAATCACCCACAGGAATAAAGGCATTAAAAACACATTTGCACCTTTCCGCTGCTCGTGGGGGGCATTTTTGGAGGTAGAGGCCCCAAACCTTCAGTGTAGCTTGAGGTGACCCTTCTTGCAAGAACCCCCAAGTTTGGTGATGATTGGGGCAGGAGGTCCAGAGTTATGGGGCCCGAAAGGGGTCCCCCCACCCATCTGCCCATTACAGCCTTTAAAAACACATTTGAGTTGGGCTGTACCATTACCCTGGCCCAGGGGTCTGGTCTGGTGGTTGCCTCGGCAGTTGGGCCATACCATTACCCCGGCCCGGGGGTCTGACTAAAAGGCAATCCCGAGTTATGGGGTCCCCCCCAATCCACCCATTGGAATGAATGGGAGCAGGCAATCCTTAATGTGCATCTAGAGAGCGGCAAATCCAAGGCAAAACCTCCCGTGCCAGAGAGTATAGGTGTGTGAGTCTGCTAGAATCGTATTGGATAAGATTACTCCTGAGTCCTCCCAGTACCTGCTCCTGATAGTAGAGAAGAAGACATCCACAGTAAGACCCATTTGGGGGCTTTTCTCTATAATTCTCTATAATTTTTTTTCTGTGTGTGTATATGTGGGGGGGAGATTCTGTGTGTGTGAGGGGGAAAGCCAAAGGGGGGTGGGTTTACCTCTTCTGCTGGGGGGTGGGCTTGATTGCTTCTGTGTGGGACTGTGCTTTCTACTGTTTTCACTGGTTGCCAACTTCGTGTGGAGTTAACTGTGGGTCAGTGAGTCTCTCTCTGGCTGGTTCCTATTGTTTCCAATGGGCTGTGCAGCCGCTCCTGTTGTTTCGAATGGGCTAGCCTGTCATTTGTTTTAGTACATCCCCTGTAATGTATTTCAGTGGAGTCAATGCAAGTCAACCGACATTCCCCTCTCCCATTATCTTCAATGGGCTGGGCAGCCTCTCCCATTGCTTCCAATGGGGTGACTTGTCATTCGTTTTAGTATATCCCTTTTAATGGCTTTATTCCAATGGGCAGATGGGGGGACCCCTTCCGGGTCCCATAACTCGGGGGCCCCTGACCCAATCTTCACAAAACTTGGGGGTTCTTGCAAGAAGGGTCTCCTCAAGGTACGCTGAGATTTTTGGACCTCTACCTCCAAACTTGCCTCCCCAGAGCCGCGGAAAGGCGCAAATGTGTTTTTAATTCCTTTATCCCTGTGGCCGATTTTGGGGGGGACCCCTTCCGAGCCCCTGACCCAATCTTTACAAAACTTGGGGGTTCTTGCAAGAAGGGCCCCCTCAAGCTACGCTGAAATTTTGGGACCTCTACCTCCAAAATGTCCCCTTGGAAAGGCATGAATGTGTTTTTAATTGCTTTATTCAGCCGAATTTTCCCCCGAACTCGGAACTTGGCGCCGAATTCCACGGATCCGAATTGGGGGAGTTCGGACTTCTGCATTTCCCAAATCAAAATGGGCCATATTTTGCTGAATCCGAATTTTGCCAAAAAAAAAAATTTTTCAACAGCCCTAGTGGCCAACCAGGTGCCTCTAGGAGATGACTGCAGCAGCATTATCCTTCCTGTGTTCCAAAGCACTGAAGTTTAGAGATGCTGTGTGGAGGCAGTGATGCTTTTTCCATCTAGAGGGTACCCTGGATACTAAGGAAAAGTCACATTCGGGTTTGCATCCCCTATAGCAAATGAGCAATAGGGTTTTAGTGGTAGGAAGTCAGCCCAAGTCCCTTGGAATGCCTGAGTTAGGAGGGGGGGCAGGAAACCCATTGGCGTTAGGCTGCTTTGGCATTGCGCTTGGGTGGTTGCACACCTAGCAGCCAAGTTGCAAATCCAGAAAGTACATGGTGCTAAAGTACCAAATCATGGCTCTAAAGTGGATTGCAAAGATGGTGCAGCTCTCCTTGGTATTTCAGTGTCCTCCTTGGAAAGAAACATCATGTGGAAAATATCAAACGCAAGGCATAGTTTTGTGGGAAGGTGGCAACATAGTTGGCCAAAGAAGGGATCAAGTTGGCCAAAGAAGGCATCAAGGGCTTTTGTTCTGAGGTCCTCTTCCCCTAGAAGGAAGCCCAGAATTGGTCATGTTGGCACTGCTGGTGTCTCCCAGGCAGGATAAAAACCATGAATTAGTGGTGGGAACTCTCTCAAGGAATTTGTTCTTGGAAATAAGCTGCTGCTGCTTGCTCACCTGCAGCTTATTAGAGGATGCTTTTTATGCTAGAAGTACTTCGCCCGTGTGTTTCTATCTGGGCTCCCAGTTCATGCTTTGCTACAGGGCACCAGACAGTTGACCTGTCTCTCTGTAAGGTACCATCTCCCCCACCCCATACCCTGCAGGATGCAACTTAATGGGAGAGCTAGTGGGGTTAGCATTGGTCTATAACCCAGGTTCAAGTTTCCAAACATGAAGCATCCTGAATGATCTGGGGGTGCTTGTGCTGCTAATCCTGTGATGTCCACCCTCTGAAGCTGCCATTTCCTCCAGGGGAACTGATCTCTTGTCGCCTAAAGATCATTTGTAGTTCTAGGAGAACTCCAGGTCCTGCCTGGAGATTGGCAACCCTAGTGCTGAAGGGAAATGCAGTGGATTAGGGAAGGTCTGTGCTGTGATGGCAAACATCTTGGAGAACAAGGGGGGTGCCCAAAAATCACTGTTCCAATGCCACTTATGTTCTGGGGTGAAGATCTAAGGCAGATCAAAGGTATCCAAGTCACTAAAATATTAACTTTGTAAGACGGTAACCTTTGCACCTCCTTGAAGACTTTGGTCAGCACTTTGGAGGCTTTAACTAAGTGATGAATTACAAGAAGTACACATGACCTCAGTCTCTTTGGAAGGTGTAAGTCTCTGGGAAAGCAAATGCAGCTTTTAAAACACAATCCAGCAAAATAACATTTGGTACGATGGAGGAAGGCCTTGCAAGACTGCGATGTTCCACCATGCCTTTGGTTGAGGGCAGCAACAGTTTTCCATCATAGCTGGTGTCCCCTTCCCTTCCCTTCCCTTCCCCTTCTCTTTCCTGCATTCCATCTGAGCTTAATAGGGAACCTTGACTGCTTTCTCTGAGCTGCCTGCGGCCCTGCTGACAAACAGCACCTATTCGATGTTAGCTTTAGAAACTTAGCTTTAGAAACTGTTTGTTTTCAGCTGTATATTTTGTTGAGTGTGTTGCATATTGTATATTCTTATATTTTTGTTTCTGGATTTTAATGATGTTAGCTGCTCTGAGCCTGGCTTCAGAGGGGCTAGAGAGTGGGATACAAGTACAAAATTAAATAAATGAAGGAGTAAATTGCAGCGTAGGACCAGATGGAAGCTGCCTAATTGAACTCCAGTGTGGTGGTTAGGAGAGGTGGTTTGGAGCGGTGGACTGTTCTGGAGAACCAGGTTTGATTCCCCACTCCTCCACATGAGCGGCGGAGGTTAATCTGGTTAACTGGATCGGTTTCCCCACTCCTACACACGAAGCAAGCTGGGTGACCTTGGGCAAGTTACAGCTCTGTTAGAGCTCTTTCAGCCCCACCTACCTCACAGGGTGTCTGTTGTGGGGAGGGGAAGGGAAGGTGATTGTAAGCCGGTTTGAGTCTCCCTTAAGTGGTAGAGAAAGTCAACATATACAACCCAACTCTTCTTCTTAGAGTGTTGTTCCAGGATCTGGGAGATCCATGTTTGAATCCCCATGCCGCCATGAAGACTTGTTGGATGAATTTGGGCCAGGCACACAATCTCAGCCCCATCTACCAGACGGGGCTGATAGGATAAAATGAAGTGAGAACAATGTATGCTGCTTTCAGTATCGGCTGGGAAGGAAGTGGGGTTTAAATGAAAATAAATCCTAGAAAATACTACAGAAGCTGAAAGCTGGCCTGGTTGCTGCCACCTGAAACATGAGCAGTGACTCTGGATTCTCTCCAGTTAGGACTTCCACAACACTTCAGCCCATGGGAGGTGCACTATAGTAAAAGTATTTGTAGCTTTGAGGTCTCTGGAAGTCAGGAAAGCCATTTAGGAGAAAAGTAACCAAAAGTTTCCAACTGTACAGTAAGGTGTCTTGAAGCTTCTTAATGTGGTTTTATGGCACTGGTTGAGTGGGGTAGCAAATGGATTACCATGCGGGCAGTCTCTACTTTAGTTGGAGGACAAGGGGGGGTTGGGGTAACTAGGCTCAATAACTTATGTATACCAGGATAGTCCTGGGTGAAAACTCTCAAATGAGCAGGGGGTTGTATAATTGAATTATTTGTATTAAAGAATAGTAAAACAAGAAATATAGTTTAAGCAATGAACATATGCACACAAAGCATACGAGAGCTGACTAAGAGAAAAGGGAGGAAGTTGGATAGGGTTTCAGGGACTGGCAATAGATATCAGTCTTGAAGGGACTTCCAGGGAGAGCAGCACTGAAAATGACTAGCATTTCCAGGAGAGAAAGGAAGAGCCTACTTGCAGGTGGCGGTGCATGCATGGATCCAAGACACACACTATGAATGGCCAAAGGACCAATATTTAGACCCCAAAATGGATCCCGAGGCAGTATGAGGCAAGTTGACAGGAAACCCACAGACAAAGAATTGATTGCTTTTCTGGGGATCCAGCAATAAGATAGGAGAGGTTTGATGAATCGTCAGGACCCAAGAGAATGCCTGGGCTGTTCTCTTGAATACTGATTGATTGCTGGGATGGGTGTAGATAGCATAAGTAGAAGAAGAAGAAGAGTTGGTTTTTTCCTCTGCCACTTAAGGGAGACTCAAATCGGCTTACAATCACCTTCCCTTCCCCACAATAGACACCCTTGTGAGGTAGGTGGGGCTGAGAGAGCTCTAAAAGAGCTGTGACTAGCCCAATGTCACCTAGCTGGCTTCATGTGGAGGAGGGGGGAAACAAATCCAGTTCACCAGATTAGCCTCCGCCGCTCATGTGGAAGAGTGGGGAATCAAACCCAGTTCTCCAGATCAGAGTCCACCGCTCCAAACCACCGCTCTTAACCACAACACCACACTGGCTCCCCATGCTAGTCTGCTTGGAGTGCTGATTAAATCACCTTAGGGTGACCCAAAGGGGATTAGCTAGCCCCATTGCCAGCCTGGCACACCTTAGGGCCAGGGGGAAAGTTCAGCAGCCAACCCCCTTCCTGCCCAGGCTTAACACACAAGACGAATCCCCAAACTCTCTGAGAGTTTTGTGGGGAGCAGTGTCTTGTTCTTATGCCAGCCTTTGGCCCCCGTTCCTTCGTGGCAGGACTTAGCAGGAGGAGGGGGTCCTACTGCTTACATCTCCTCCAAACAGAACTTCCGCAAATAACACAAGCATATAATGCCTGTGTCCCATGCCCTACATTCTTTGAAGTCTAGCCTTATCTTGATTAGCATTTCCAGCTTGGACTTGAGACAAGCTAATCTGCCATCGTCCGTGGGCGTTTACCTAACAACTGATCTTCATTCCTGTTTCAGGTATTTGTTTCATTTTAGTTTGCGGGAACATTGTATACCTAGTAGTGACTTGACTGGCTGGAACTGTCCAGCTTCCAAAACATACAAGTACATCCGAGTGCACAAAATTTACATGGTACAGTCTTCCTGGAACAGCTGACTAAAAGCAAGATTCAGCTGTCCATCCTTATAAAAAATAATAATTTAGAGTTGGAGGAAAAGGCTCTGCTACATGTCTGTATATGATATATTTATGGCCAGCTTCTGCCTTTAGAAACATTCAGATAGAGAATCCTGCCCCAGGTGTCTGAAGTGGTGTGGTATGACCTGCCGATTACACGGTTTCTCTAGATAAACTGGCTAAGTGACTTGTGTTCACATGAACACATGAAGCTGCCTTGTACTAAATCAGACCCTTGGTCCATCAAAGTCAGTATCGTCTACTCAGACCAGCAGCTGCTCTCCAGGTTCTCAGGCAGGGGTTTTCCGCATCACCTATCTGCCTAGTCCCTTTAACTGGAGATGCCAGGGATTGAACCTGGGACCTTCTGCATGTCAAGCAGATGCTGTACCACTGAGCCACCGCCCATCCCCATGCTTTTCTAACTAGCTGTGAAAGAGTTAAATGCCATAGCTGAATACCTAGTACTCCTCACTTCTTGGAGAGCCATTAAGGTGTTAAATTTAGAGACGAAAGTATGAGATCCCTTACAGCATAGATGTGTAACCTTTCCAGTTAGCCATAACTAAAGCATCACTCAGTAGTCATAAGCCAGTTAATCTCTAATCTATAGCAGGGATGAACCTTGATCCTACACCTGTCTGACACTGATCTCCATGACATTTCTTTTCCCCTAGCATCTCCAAGCCAATTTGCCTAACAAGATTATGCCTTGCTTTGATCCCTTCAGTCTCCTGGTTGGTAACTAATTTCACATGAGAAGAGCAGATGTTGAATTTGATATGAGCAGAAGGGGTTGGCTTCCACCTATAGGCTCCTCTTTGGACAAACAGAGCTGGGCGAAGGGCGCTGGGTTATCTGTGTACTGGTAGAGTTCTTCCCTTGAGCCTTTGATTTCCAATTGGCTGCATCCTTCTTGGGTCTGGAAGAGGAACGATGCTAAGAAGAGCCTGTTCATAATGGGGAGCTGAGAATTGCTGCCCACCGCCTATTTCTCGGGGCCAGTCAAGAGATGATTTGGGGGGAGGGCAGCTGTGTGCACTTGCCTTGCTATTCAGTGCAGTGTGTAGTGTTCAACAAACCATGCAGCTAAAAAATGCATTAGCTCTGACCCGTCCCCACCTTATCTTTCTGTGCTCCATTGGAAGCTTTCTTCCTGCAGTAGTGCCTCAACTTTTGGTTCCAATGCTGGGCAGAAGTGTTTCACACAATGGAACACAGACGATGTGTTTGTGTGCATGCAGTCTTTCGCTCCCCCGACTTGTATTCTTGTTTCCAATAGACCGCTTTGCTGCACCTGTGCATTCATGCACCTAATACGTGTGTGGGTATCACTTCTAGTTCAACCCTAGGTGTTTAGCTTGGACATTCAGGAGGCCATCTCTAGAATATGGAGAAGGGGTAATGTTAGAAGCCAGGCTAAGTGCCCCAGGATTATTTCTGATTTCCTATCTGAACTCAGCTACAATTTGAGGTGCTTAATGGTGGTGGCGTCTGTGCACAAACGTTGCTCTGAACATTCTTGCTCAGGAACATTGTGGCAAGATGTTCAATTTAACTATCCGCCGTGGCAAGGTTTCTAATTCTTATCCAACTGGTGGATGAAAGATCCTTCTGCCCCTCAAGAGCCATAATGTGCATTTTTAAAATAACAAGTAAAACGACCCTTCCAGTTGACACGTTGACTCTCTCCCAACTTTCTTTTTCTTCAAAGGTAAGAATATTATGCCTGTACATTAAAGAGCCCTAACTGGATTCTAGTGGCGTATCGAGTGAAGAGGCCATCTTTTAATGCTCCTGGAGTTGTGAGGCTGGCTTCTGTCTCACCATGTCAAACGAAGTAGAAACTGCAAGTGTGAACAGTCAGCCTGCCCAGCAGCAGGCGCCCTTGAAAACACAACCGTCCAAAAAGGAGAAAAAGAAAGGTAAGAGGCTATGTGTGTACACATGCTATAGAAAGTCCCTGGCTTCTAAACTGCCATGGCCTAACTGGTACTGGCGCATATCCCAGTTCAAAGGGACTTGGATAAGATGACTTGTCCAAGAAGAAATGCAAAGAACCCAGCCTGTTATTGGTGATATTGACTGGCTTGGATTTGAGGCTGTCCTTACCTGCACCCCCCCTGGGTTTTGATGACTTAAGTGTTTAGTACTCCAAGCAATGAAAGGTGCATACTAAGTAGCAATTGCTCAAGTGTCAGGTTCGGAAACTGGCCAAACCTGGCCAAATGCTGCCACCGTATGGCCTTGCTTCACATTGCATGGCCGCAAATATGGTCAAGAATTGCAGCCAACCCTAGCTCTGCACAACGCATATTTCGATGTATGCATAGTTTTAATGTGTGCTTTCAGAAACGTTGTGATGCAGTTTTCTTCCACAGCAAGCACATGGATGAAGGAATTGCACACAAGTGCCTGCAATTTTTTTTCTTGCAAATGATAAATTTGTGCATCTAAATAAGTTTTTCTTTAACCGAGGTAGGACAGTGGCCATCATAAATCTATTAGGAGATATGCAGAATCTTGTTGCCATTCATTGTGGTTACTGCATAATGCTGGATACGCATATGCTGTTTGCAAGACCCCAGCAAAACCTTTATCTGTCTAATTGGGCTTGGGCCTTAGCCTGCCCAGAGTTCCTTCAGCTCACTGTAGCAAACTGGCAGGATCGGAAGGTGGTCCTTCCGCCAACTTCCACAACTGAGGCGCAGTCGTCATTGGACTGGCCACGTTCAAGGTAAACGTCACTCACTCATGCTCCCTTTCGGTAAAAAAACTCCACAGGGTCAGAGAAGACAGATGAATTCCTCTTGGCCAGATTTCAAGGAGATGGTGTAAGATACAAGGCCAAACTGATCGGCGTTGACGATGTTCCAGAAGCAAGAGGAGATAAGATGAGCCAGGATTCAATGATGAAGCTGAAGGTGGGTCTTCTGTAAGCTTGCCTGCTGCCTTCAAGCTCTGAAGAGCATCCAGTAGGCCGAGAATACTCGTGCATATAGAGCTTAGCCTTTTTGACTTCCCACCAAGAACTCTGGCAAATGTAATTCTGTAATGTAGGAAGGCTAGAGATGGGGTTACTCTCACTCCTTGTAAAACTATATTTCCTATCTGTACTGTTAACCACGGGGCTGTTACGTGTGTAAGCCACTGGGCTGTGGCTCAGTGGTAGAGCACCTGCTTGGCATGCAGAAGGTCCCAGGTTCAATCCCCGGCATCTCCAGTTAAAGGGACTAGGCAAGTAGGTGATGTGAAAGTCCTCTGCCTGAGACCCTGGAGAGCCGCTGCCGGTCTGAGTAGACAATACTGACTTCGATGGACCAAGGGTCTGATTCAGTATAAGGCACCTTCATGTGTTCAGTTAAGCCATCTTTTGAAGGGGGCTAACTTGTGATCGATATGTCAGCCTTGCAAACGTTTCCTGGCCAAGTTCAGGTACCAAGGGGTGTTGCAAGTTTTGCATGTTCAGCTGCTGTAAAGGTTTGCAGCTGGCCTGTTGGTTGGTAGATTAGAAACCAACTCCCAGCTGACCTCTCCCAATCAGCTGTGCCTCCACTTCTGATTGGGTCCTTGCAAGGCTGGAACACAAGCTGTTTGGGTTGAACTGGTCCAAACAGTCAAGCAGCTACTGGATGGGCTGCCTGATCCTAACAGGTGGGTGTTCAGTCTTCTCTACAAATATCTAGTTCTGCTGGATGAACGAAAAGCAGTGCTAGAACAGTCTCAAATGAAAGTCAGTATGTTTGAAGGGTCAGCGTTTGATCTGCATGGGTCTCATTTGTCTTCTTGCCTAGAAGACCTGCACAAGTGGTCAGAAAATGTTTTTTTTTCCCCTATTGGAAAAATGCATACAATGTGTTCCAGGATGATATGTTCCAGGACCCTGGCTAATGTAATCAAATAACACTGGTAAACTGCCATATGTGAGAAATATGTGGCTGTTAATCACATCTGGTTTCCTGTGGGGGCAGAAGTCAATGTTCCAGTATGATGCCTGGTTAGATGAGAGCCTCACATAGCCTTCAGGTGATCATAAGTTGTGGGCAGGTAACTCTCCGACATATCAAGTCTCTTGACAGTTTTCCTGGCTTCAACTAGGCCAGAATGCAGGTGAGAACAGACCCACCTGCTGTGAGAGCTCCTTCATAAAATTGAGAACTCTGAGGCACCTTTCAGATTACTATTCTAACCTGGATATTATCCATTGTTGGCCTGATTCTGAGTAATCTGGAGAACTGGGTTTGATTCCCCACTCCTCCACATGAGCTGTGAACTCTAATCTGGTGAACCAGGCTGGTTTCCCCACTCTTCCACATGAAGCCAGCTGGATGACCTTGGGCTAGTCACAGCTCTCTTAGAGCTCTCTCAGCCCCACCTACGTTATAGGGTACCTGTTGTGGGAAGGGAAGGTGATTGTAAGCCGGTTCGATTCTTCCTTAAGTGGTAGAGAAAGTCGGCATATAAAAACCAACTCTTCTTCTCCTTCTCATTTCAAGCCGTCTGTGGGCCATCTCTGAAGTGCTCTGGCCGTTTCAAACAGTACTGCGCTTTTTTCCTGCCTTTTTAGCAGCATTCAGATGCATTGGGTTGCTATAGTGCTATAGCACTAATCTTAGAACATTCTAAAAAAAAAAAGGCCAAAGAACTCGCCGCTCAGATAGGCAGGAAAAAAATCGGTCCGTTGAGAAGCGCTCCAGACATCTTAAACAGCACACTGCAGAGGTTCAGATGCGCAAGGAATAACTGAAAATGGGAGAAAGCAGTTTTAATTTAAAAAAACGGTTGAGCCCCAGGATGCCAACAGGACATCTGCTTTGTCAGAAAAGCTTTAAAAAAAATCCATTAGCAGCCAGGAGCCAAAACAATTTTGTCTGAAATGACACAAAAAATCTGATAGCAACTGGCTGCTCAAATGGATTATAAGGGCAGTCTGAAAGGGGATGAAGCCATTGTGAAGAACTGGTGCTGGCAGAACTCAGTGGCCCAGAATGCCTCTTTGGATCATCAAGAAAGTCAAAAACAGAAGCTTATTCCAGGGTTGAGATTCTTAGCTCTTGTTCTCACATTGGCCACTCTTGCAGGGAATGGCAGTAGCAGCCCGTTCTCAGGGACAGCACAAGCAGAAAATATGGGTGAACATCTCCCTTGCTGGGATCAAGATCATAGACGAGAAGACCGGGGTAAGTTCTTACCCAGTAAACTGTCTGAAACAGCACATGTTGAACCTACTGCTAATAACTTGATTTTGGAGAATGGCTGGTGATTCTTATGCATAGAGAATCAATCTGAGTAACTTATTAGGTTCCAAAGACTACTTAATTAAACCTGTGTCCTGGATATGCTTCAAAGCACAGACCAGTTAACTAGCCAAGGGAGGTTGGTTTCATTCTTTTTGTGTATATGCAGAGCTGGATTTAAGCACAGGCTAAGTAAGCTATGATTTAGGAGCTCTAAAACTGAAAAACAAAAATACTGAATTTCAGTGTTGAAATACACTTTTGTTTTTTTAGGCTATGGGGCCTCTTAAACTTACCGTGGTGGTCTCTGTGCATGCCTTAATCTGGCCTTGTGTGTGGATAATGTATAATATTCATTAATATGAAGTTGAAGTGTCACATTGATATATACAGGCTGAGTATCCCTTATCCAAAATGCTTGGGACCAAACGTATTTCAGATTTTGGAATAATTGAATATACATTTTGGAGATATCTTGGGAATGGGATTTTGGAGATATCTTGGGAATGGGACCCAAGTCTAAACAAGAAATTCATTTTTTATATATATACAACTTATACACAGGAGCCCCGTGGCGCAGAATGGTAAGCTGCAGTACTGCAGTCCAAGCTCTGCTCACGATCTGAGTTCAATCCCAACGGAAGTTGGTTTCAAGTAGCCAGCTCAAGGTCGACTCAGCCTTCCATCCTTCTGAGGTTGGTAAAATGAGTACCCAGCTTGCTGGGGATAAAGGGAAGACGACTGGGGAAGGCACTGGCAAACCACCCCGTAAATGAAGTCTGCCTAATAAATGTCGGGATGTGACGTCACCCCATGGGTCAGGAATGACTCGGTTCTTGCACAGGGGACTACCTTTATGTCAAAGAGCTCCCCAACCTGTCTCCACCAGTTGGAGGCTGCTTTGGTTTGGTCAAAAGTTTTCCAAAAGACAAAACCTTGAACTCCAGGCTTTCGCCCCAAGTCCAAGGAGTAGCTGCCACCAGCCCTTTCAAAAGGTTGAGCTCCAGGGGGAAGATAAGGGCAATCCTCTCCCAACTCACTCCAAAATTGAGTGCAACGCTTACCCTGCAAGGTAGAGGCCTGCCAGGGAAAGATTACACTCCCAAAATGTCTTAGGGTTTTGGTAGGTGGTTTTACACTCACACAAGGCACTTAGAATTTAGGCTTGGAATCCCAAAATCACAGACACAAGCCATTTAAAGGCTAACAATTTATTTATAAGATTCAAGCTGGTTTACAGGAAAGAAAAAGTCATGAAGTGTTAAGCAAGAAAACAATAAACTGTTTAGCATAACTAGCTAATACATTCAAAAGCCTTTTTGGTTCAAAAGGATTGGCAAAGGTTTCTTGCATCAGGTTTATAGTTACCAACTTCCAAAGATGCTTCCAGCATTCAAGAGTTTCAAAAGATTGTCCAAAGATTTCTCCAAGCAGGTCAGCTTGACCAGAGTTTCCCCGTAGGGCCAAAATCAAATGGGTTGTGATGCAGCCAGCACAGCTCTCCTGCTGTACCCCAAAGCATGCATAGTTTTCTCAAGGGTTGGTTTGTCCTTATATTCATTTTCTCAGTGGCATGAGCTCATAGAGGCCAATTGAGAAAACGCAAGCACTTAGCTGTTAATTAATCGCTTGGTCCGAATTGCTGACTCACTCAGAGATGTGTTCAGGTGAGGAAGCCTGCAGAACTACCTGCACCTGGACATTGTCATGATGGCTGACCATTTAATTACCATGGCAATGCACGGCCTTGCATTCCAAAAAGGGGAAAGGTTAACTAGCACCAGCTGGGGCTTACTCCCTCCACAGAAGCAGTTTTCAAAAGGAAACTTATTTTTCTGGTCTAAAATCCCAATAACACAAAATTCATAGGCCTCCCAGGCCTGAACCAAAAAAATCATGAAATCCAAGAAATTGAGAGACCTCAACTTCTTGACACTTTACATTCAGGCTATGTGCATAAAGGTAATTTTATACAGTATTTTAAATAATTATGTGCATGAAACAAATTGTGTGTACATTGAACCATCAGGAAGCAATAGTGTCACTATCTCACCAAAAGTTTTGGATTTTGGATCATTTCGGATATTGGATTTTTGCATAAGGGATACTCCATCTGTATTGTATAAATATGAGGGTATGGAAGCCTACTCCCTGACCTGGATAGCACAGGCTAGCCCAGTCTCAGAAGCGAAGCAGGATCAGCCCTGGTTAGTACTTGGATGGCAGACCACCAAGGAAGTCTAAGCAAACCACCTCTGGTCGTCTCTTGCCTTGAAAACCCTATAGAGTTGCCATAAGTCGGCTTCAACTTGATGGCAAAAAAAAAAGCTGCAGATGTTTGTAGAACCTACTAGTTTCATAGATCCTCTTTACCATGCTTAGCAAACTTATCAAGTGAAAGCATATTGTTTGTAAGCAGCTGGCAATGAGTCAGTTTCTCAATCACTGAGATCTTATGGACATAACTTCCCCAGCTTAAAGTATGGATCGTAATACAGGTAAAAAACACTTCTGACAGTTGCGCTGCTCCCATTGATGGGATGCACCAATCAAACTGAATGTCCACGCATGGTTAATACAAGACACCTTAATTTGGTGCTGCCTCGCACTAGTACTTGGCTGCAGTACTTAGCTGAACTGTGGGTATTGAAGCCAAAGCAGAACCAGCTGCGTTCTAGGTCACTACTTTAAAATGCAGGAATATAGAGGAAGATGAGCAACCAGTGCCAAAGTTTACATGGGCTTGACTCTTTGTGAAGCAGTACGATTTGCGGGGGAGCTAAGCCTGGTCTTCCCTTTCAGGTTATTGAGCACGAGCATCCAGTCAACAAAATCTCCTTTATTGCTCGGGACGTGACAGACAATCGTGCCTTCGGCTATGTCTGTGGAGGAGAAGGGCAGCATCAGTTTTTTGCCATCAAAACAGCACAGCAGGTAACACCTCCGAAATGGAGTGGAGCACCTTGGGGGCAGGGATGTGGATGGGTACCGTACCTCAGATACCAGCCTCTTGGCTTCCAAGGACCCCGACTGTGCCAGATCTGCACCAAGCAATGCAAATTTATCACAACTCAGTTATTTTATTTTGTCAACCAATATGTTGTCATGAGCTCACCAGGGTCGGGGGCACTGGGGAGAAGATGCTCCCTGTTCTGGAGAAGTCTCCATCGCATAGGACTGGATGCAGAACATGCTTATTGAATAGCAGATATACAATAAGCTAGCGTCTGTCGGTTAAATCAGTTTTGTCATTAGATCTGCCTGTTCTGAGATGGGATGATTGAGGCTGAGTAACTTGCCAAAGGCCACAGGGATGGGGTCCTGCTGAAATGCAGTCCAACCCAACTCCCCAGACCAAAAGCCCAACTCCCTATTGAACATTATCATCACTGTGTCAGTTCAGGTCCTCATAAATAAAATGCAGGGGAGAAACTGTGCCTGTAAATAGTATATATTTGTGAACCTGCCTTGACGGGAAAGGCTGCATAGCACTTTGCCGCTTATCATAGAATCATAGAGTTGGAAGGGACCTCCGGGGTCATCTAGTCCAACCCCCTCTACAATGCAGGAAACTCACCACTACCTCCCCCCACACCCCCAGTGACCCCTACTCCATGCCCAGAAGATGGCCAAGATGCCTTCCCTCTCATGATCTGCCTAAGATCATAAAATCAGCATTGCTGACAGATGGCCATCTAGCCTCTGCTTAAAAACCTCCAGGGAAGGAGAACTTTTCTTTATCCCTTTAAAGGCCATTCTTAAAATGGACTCCAGGCCAAGCACATTGGGAGGATCAAGCACTTTGCCTTTTGGTCCTTAAGCGTACAACATACAGAACACAAGCAACTGGACAGTTCCATGGTATTTTGATTAATTCTCTGGTGTTAAAAAGTCAGAAGGCCGGGAAACTTCCCAGGGGCTGCTATGGGCTATTACTGGCCAGAACAGCCTACCTCCTTGGAGAACAGTGTGTCCATAACAAGACCATTTGCTTCTGTTGGAATCCATTGTATTCGCTCAATTCACGCTGGATGGTAAATGTCATTAGTGTTAAACCATCATCCCAGATACCTGAGTCTTCCTTCTTCCGTCTTCCAGGCTGAGCCTCTAGTTGTAGATCTGAAGGATCTCTTCCAGGTAATCTATAATACAAAGAAAAAGGAAGAAGAGGACAAGAGAAAGGTAAGGCCAGTTAAACAATGCTGTATAATGTAAACCTTTCTAGATTTACTGAAGAGTCAATTCATGCAATGAAAGTCCAGGCACAAAAGCCATATAGCAAACCTCTGGGTTCTCAAATCTTCCTGAGTCTGGATGTTTAAAAAATGGGGGAGGAACCTTGGTCCGTTATCTTAAAGCCTGTTCATCTGCAGAACCACAGTGGTGGTTAAAAGGTCAGACTAGGATCTAGGAAGCTGAAGCTGAATCCCCACTTTGCCATAAAAGCTCGCTGGGTGACTTTGGGCCAGTCACGCTCAACCTTCACTGACCTTACAGGGTGGATGTGGTGATACAACGGAGAAGAGGACATGGGTAAGCCACTTTGGATCCCCACTAAGGAGAAAAGTATAGTATAGATGAAGAAATCCTGTGAAGAATGCTATGTTAGATTTAATAGATGCAGTGTGTAGCTGGCTGGTACTGGGTTGTGCCCTTGGCATGCTGGAAACAGGAAGCAAAAATAGGTTGGACCCATCCAGCTTTTCTGCTAAGAAAAAGAAGAGTTGGATTTTATATGCCGACTTTCTACCATTCAAGGGAGAATCAAACCGGCTTGCAATAGTCTTCCCTTCCCCTGCCCACAACAGACACCCTGTAGGTAGGTGGGGCTGAGAGAGCTGTGACTAGCCCAAGGTCACCCAGCTGGCATGTGTAGGAGTGGGGAAACCAACCCGGTTCACCAGATTAGTCTCCGCCGCTCATGTGGAGGAGTGGGGAGTCGAACCCGGCTCTCCTGATTAGAGTCCACTGCTCCAAACCACCACTCTTAGCCACTACACCACGCTGGAGACCCCTACAATGACCAAAAAGGCAATGCTGTGGATTGTGTGACTTGTATGTCCAAAAACCAGGTAGGAAAAGACCTGTAGAAGGGAAGGGTGTTGGGTGAGAATCTGTGGAAATATCTGGCTGGATCCAGTCTTCCTACTTGTGGTTACTGAATTCCTGCACAGCTGACTCTTCTGAGATAAAAGGTTGCAGGCTGTTGGAACTTGGTAACCTCAATTGTTATAAGAGCTGTCTGACTAAAAATGGTGTTGCCTTGTGGATGACCATGGGACTGTATACTTAAGAGTGTAATTTCTTTTTCAGAATGAAGAATCTAATAAGACAGCAGAGGTAAGAAAAGGCCAAAGCATATAAGACCTTGAAAAGCTATGTATACCCATTCAGTTGGGTATAGTTAAAAGATGCATGAAGCTAAGCAGATACGGGTCTGATCAGTGCTGGGATGGGAGATCTGGAATTCTCTGTGAGATGCTGTGAGATCCTTGGGGCAGTAGGATATAGGTGTAGGAGAAGCCTTTCTCTGCAAGTGTTGGTTTTTGCTGATCAAGCTGTGTATCAGAACACAACAATTTTGGTCATTTCCTCAACTCTCAAACATGACTTTGCATTCCTTTGTTCCAGAATGGCACTGATGACTCAACTGATCAAGTTGGCAAAATAAAGCTGGTATGTATGTGTTTCAAACCTGAGTAGCAAATTATACCAACCTTTTTATATAGTGGTTCAGCTAGAACAACTTGTGTTATTTGAACACACGTTGGCTGGCCTACTCCAGTAAAGCTTGCTGTAATTCAAGGCAATATAGGTTCTGGCTCTCAAGCATCCATGTACGTTCTGTTGTTGCATAGGCTCAAGTGACCTCTTAAGCTGACTCCAGTTTTTGTTTCCGAAAGGGTGTCGATCAGATGGATCTATTTGGAGACATGTCAACTCCTCCTGACCTGAACACTCCCACAGTGAGTAATGGCTTGGCTTGCAATGTGCCATGAACTGGCAGGATCTATAAGCCAGTAATCTCCTTCAGTGTCAACCACAGGGAAATTAGGCAAATGATGACCAGTTGGTTACCAGTTATGGTGGTCTAATGCCTCCCACAGTTATTGCTGGGAAGAACAGCTCTGTTGTCATATGTGGCTAAAGCTTTAAGCCAAGCAAAAGACCAGATGACCTTAGCTTGGAACTACATGAAACTCCTCCTCTGAAGAAAATAGTGGTAAAATCCAAGGCCCCTAAAAATCTTGATCTGAGCTGGCAAAGAAATTGCATCACAAAATGGTCCCAGTAACACATTAATTAAAGCAGTTCTTCTAGAATAGCAAAAGTCGCACAAAATGCCCAGCATTCACCTGCAATGTAGGGACGGGGAGAATATTTCAATGCTAGTATTCAGTAGACTGATGCACAGCTGCCCCTCAGTTGCATCACTGAGTGTAATTAGTAGTGTTTCCATCCTGCAAAGTGCATGACGATAAGTTCTTGGCCAGCCTTCTCAATAGGTAGTGCCATCAGCAGAGAAGCTATGGTTCAACAGGAGACAATATCTTTGCGTTGAGATTAAAGGATCTCCGATGGCCAGGAAGGGAAGAGTGTGTCACAAATGCTAAGTCCCAGGGAGGATAAATAATAAATAGTACAGCAGAAACCTATAGTTTGTCTGGTATCCCTATGTAGCGGTGCGGCAGAACCTCGTGCACCAATAAAACTTTGTACCTGTAACTGCAGTATGCTTTTGGAGAATGTTTCATGCTTCCTTCCATGATTATTGTTCCTGGAGAATCCAATTTTGGCTCTATCCAACAAATTGCCTTCATTCCCTGCTTGTAAATTTCACAATCTTCTGGCTGGCTATACTTGGATAGGATGCTAGATTAAACCCTTGGTCCAGATCCATTAAGGCAACCCTTGGTCCAGATCCATTAAGGCAACCCTTAGTCCTGATCCATTACGGCAACATCTGTTAAACATCTGAGCAGGATTCCAATCACTCATGATCTGAAGCAGCTTCTAAATAGCCTTCACTCTGTATCTCAATCTTTCAGTACTTCAAAGTTGATGATGTGTACCTGACCTAGGAAGACTTCCAAGATAAAACTAGTACATTAGCTGGCAGTCTTCTTTGGAGCTCATAGGGCATTCTATTTAGAAATTGAAGTTCATAGTGAATCTGCTTATGCTTTTTACAACTGACCAATGAGCACACAACTGCTTTCACATGTCCAAACTCTTTGGCTTAATTCATCCACTAATCCATCTTCTTTCCCAAACACAATAGGAGGAGGATAAAGAGGTCCTGTTAGTGGATTTAAATGCTGAAATTGAGGCCCCTCCAGCTTCTGTCAAAGAGGATGATCTTTTCTTGAATGACATCACGCCTTCCCTGTCACAGCCAAAACCACCGCCACCCTTCTTGCCTGAAAACGCTTTCTCTGCAAACCTCAGCTTTTTTCCTACTCCCAACCCCGACCCTTTCCGTGACGATCCTTTCACGCAACCTGACCAATCGGCACACCTCCCTCTTGATTCCTTAAAACCTTCCAATCAGAAGATGGCGAGCACAGCTGTCAGCGGTGGTATGAATGGTGACGTAGACTACTTTGGGAAACAGTTCGACCAGATTTCCAACCGAACTGGCAAGCAGGATTTACAGGCCGGCCAGTGGGGGCTGGAGAGTCAGCCAGCTCAGCTAGCAACGAGGACTCCCAACGGGGTGCCAGAGAGAGAACAGAATGGCTTCATTGCCCAATCCCCACCAAACGCGTTCACAGAGAGCCCTTCCAGAGGATTACCTTTGCAAAATGGATTACGGCTAGACTCCGACAGCGGCATCCAGTTGGCAGCTCATGACTCGATAACCATTAGCCCACCTCCACAAAGTACCAAGCCGGGAAGAGGAAGGAGGACTGTTAAGGTGAACATTGGGGCTCGTACACAAACTGGTGACATGCATGTGTGCTACTTGGGCTGGGCGAAGAAGTCGTCTTCTTCCTCCAACAGAAGGGCTTCTTTCTTTGGCAGACTTACTTGCCTTCCGTCTTGAGTGGCCACTACCCACTTGTAAACCTTACACGTGTGGCTTAGCTTTATGTCTGCATCCATTTTTTTTCTTTCTAAATGTGCCTTTCTCTCTTCTCTAATGCTGACATGGCTTTTGTAACTCTGGTAAGTAAACAGATTTTAATGCATGTATCAATAGTGGTTTGGAAGGCTATAGTTCAGTGTAACCAAATCTCAGAATTGAAGAGAGAGCTTTCAGCACTTCGACTGAGAGGGGAGGGTAGTAAAGGAAGTAGTAGTGTACTATCCAGGATGGACTTCAGACCCTTGCAGGAAAGGGTAGAGAATTTTGCATACTTTATAGGCCTTGCCATGGAAATGGCGGAACCTCTGGTAGGAGCAATAGGAGGTATCTTACCTCTTTGCAGGAATGATCTTGGCCCTTATCCTAAAGAACCAACAGAACTATTGGCTAGTGATTCAGCTTGAGGTCTCTGCTTCAATACAATCATATGAATTCTTCTGGCATCTCCAATTTCTCCTCCACTTGATCAGATGTTGAAGCAGGAGATAACAAATGGCTCTTTATCTGCGACACCAAAACCTAAGCTCAAAATGCTAAAGAACAGGTCAAAGGGAGTCTTCTAGAGAAGGTCTGAAGTGGAAGCTAATTGGGAATGGGATGAGGGTCTTATGGGCAGGCCATATGTAAGGTCCCTAAAGAACGCTTGCATGGAAAACTCTTTAACTATTGTGGCAAATCTAGCAAACGATCTTTCCCTTTCAGAGTCCATCTAATGACTTATTTGGATCAGACATTTTTGCTCCTGGCATTCCCACAGCGAGCCCCTTGACTACTACTACAGTCCAGCCAGCACCTGTGCAAACCAGCCCTCTGGACCTCTTCAAATCTAGTGCTCCTGCAGTAGCTCCTTTGTCTGGACTAGGTTAGTAAGAACTGGGGGAAAGTGGTGCTGGGGAGAGATCATCTCACAGAATTGGGTTGAAGAACAAAATATGACCCCAGGTTTAGCAAGGGGACAGCGGTGGGCGCAGACCCATGTAGGGGCATCTCCAAGGCATTACATCTTCAGCAAAATGGGCTTCTGGAATGGCCAAGAACCGCTTCAGCCTAACTGAAGTATAACTTTTTCCTCCTTAGGTGGCTTGCCTACAGCGACTTCCCCAACGCCAGCATGGGGGCCCTCATCTGCTGTCTTCAGCCAGCCCACTTCAGTATTTCCGGGATCTGTTCTGGGTGCTCAGCCAGCAAGCTTTCCCCAACCTCTGGGATTCGGTGCTACTCCACAAGTTCCTAGCTGGAATCAGTCGGCATCCCTAGGAACCCCAGCCCAGCCTCCGGCTCCTGATCTCTGGGGTCAGCCGGCACGTATTTCTCCTCCAAATGCTTGGGCGCAGCCGTCCTCCACGGGAAACCCTTTCCAGGCCAGCATGTTTCCGCTTGCTGCCCAGCCCCCATCGATGCTGTCTTCCATGTCTTCAACCAGCCCTCCTCCTCAGCTGCCTCCCAGAACTGCGCCTCCGAAGGAGCCAGCCAAGAAGGAAAGCGATGCCTTCACAGCCCTGGATCCTCTTGGAGACAAAGAGATAAAGGACGTAAGAGAGATGTTCAAAGACTTCCAGCTGACGAAGCCGCCTGCTGTGCCTGCCAGGAGGGCGGAGCAGCAACAAGGTCTGTCTGATGCCTCTGGAGCCTTTGCCAGTTACTTCACTAACCAAGTAGGGGTTCCTCAAGACGTGGCTGACCATGATGACTATGAAGCTAGTCAGCTGTCTGCTAAAATCAGCGGTAAAGCTGCCTCTCCTTGCTATCCATGTTCTCTAGGGGAACGTCTTCCAAGTTCTGACCTTTCCCTCTCCACCACCCCTTCCTAATAGCTAGAGGGAAATATTTTAGTGTGCCTGATGGGCTGTATTTGTTAGTCTTCTCTTGCTGCGAGTGCCTTCACTGGTGTAGTACAAATTAGTTTCAGGGGGTAGCCTTGTTGGTCTTCAGTAGAATAGCTAGATTTGAATCCAGTAGCATGTTAAAAGACCAACAAGGTTTTCGGAGTACAAGCTTTTAAGAGTCAAAATTCCTTTCATCAGATATCAGACATCTGAAGAAGGGAGCTTTGACTCTAGAAAGCTGATACCCCAAAAGTCTTGTTGGTTTCTAAGGTCCTACTGGACTCACTCCTACAAATTAAGCCAGCTGGGTGACCTTGGGCTAGTCACACTCTCTCTGCCCCACCTACCTCACAGGGTGTCTGTTGTGGGGAGGGGGAGGGAACATGATCGTAAGCTGGTTTGATTCTTCCTTAAGTGGTTGAGAAGGTCAGCATATAAAAACCATTTTAAAAAATTAAATATATTTATTATAAATATGCATTTTAATATATATGCTTATATTTAAAAACAAGCCCATATGGCAACAGATGCAAGGTTGATAATTAAAACCACATACACACTGAATGTTATGCCAGCTCGGCCCAGAAAGAATGATTTTAACTACACTCCTTGGATGTGTGCTTATACATTTCTAAATATATTTTAGCGACACTCACTTGGATTACGTCTTATTATACATACCGGGGCTGACACTAAAAGATTATATTTGTATTTGCAATTTTATGTGGGCAAAATATGTTGTATTGGACCACTGTGGAAGACCTGAGGGCCGATACTCGTTTGGCACGTGGTTTTAATTATCAACCCTATATCTGTTGCCGTATGGACTTGTTTTTTAATATATGCACAAATGCTTTATAATAAATATATTTCATTGTTTTGAGGGAGGGGCTGTGGCCCAGTTTGTAGAGCCTCTGCTTGGCATGCAGAAGGTCCCAGGTTTAATCCCCGGCATCTCCAGCTGAAGGGACTAGGCAAGTAGGTGATGTGAAAGAACCCTGCCTGAGACTCTGGAGAGCTTCCGGCCTGAGTAGACTATGCTGACTTTGATGGACCAAGGGTCTGATTCAGTATAAAGTAGCTTCATGTGTTCGAGTGTTTTATTTAGGTCCAGCTGCAAGCAGCCCAGTTGTGCCGTGCGTGTATCGGGTCAGTCTCATCTCAAGACATCTGTACACTTAATGCCTTGGGTATATGTGCCCCCCAGATGTGACAAGAATTTTTAACACGTATGAAAAATCAGCATGCTTATTTGTAAGGATTAGCTATGGGTCTGACATAATGGTGCCATCCTATACAGAGTTTTACCCTTTGTGTCCATTAACGTCAGTTTTAGGCGTCAACACAAGGTTTGTTGCTCTATAGTAGGAAAATGGCTTAAAGCAACAAGTGTTGTTGTTTCTTTTCTCGCCTTAGTGCCACCAAAGCCTGCTCCCAGACAAACCACTGCACCCCTTAAAAACCCTGCCGAGGACCTGTTTGAAAACCCTTTCAAGATGGACCCTTTTGGTGGTCCCTCACTAAATTCAGTAAGTATTTTAACCTGAGGAAGCTGGCTGGCTGCTGATACTTTGGCATCCCACCAGCAGCTCTTTGTTTAATCTTGAGCTGCTTGCGAAAACTGGATTTTTGAAGCGCCATGATAAGAGCATGTAGAGTATGTTCACCATTAGACCTAGGTTTCATGCTGCCACAATCTCTTCCAACATACTTCAACTTCCTGATAGTCCCACTCTACAAACGATTTGTGTTGGCTAGACTGAATGCCATTCCATCAGGGGAGCCATTGGGTCGTTTAAATAAGGTGCCATATTCTGAGCGAGTGTGTCAATGTGGTTTTGCACGAATAGACACCCTTCAGCATTCTCTATTCAGCTGTGACCTGTTCAGTGTGGCAATAGATAGATGGATAAAAATCTTTTATCCTAGACCCTATGTGCGAATTGGATACTCCGAGATTTCTTTTAGCAGGGAGGATTTTAGTATTACATTGGCAGTTGTCAAGTTGTTTTCCCAGTTGATTAAGATGAAAAAATATTACTTCTCGATAAACAATAGAGAATTAATAATCTATAATGTTAATATATACTCTTTTATATATGTATATAATCTCAATCTACATAATATATACATACATATATACACACCCATATATATATGAGGCTGTCATACTTTTTGGACATATTATAAGAAGACAAGAGTCACTAGAAAAGACAATCATGCTAGGAAAGGTTGAAGGCAGCAGGAAAAGAGGAAGACCCAACCAACAAGAGATGGATTGACTCTATAAAGGACGCCACAGCCCTCAATTTGCAAGATCTGAGCAAGGCTGTTAAGATAGGACACTGTGGAGGACATTGATTCAGTATAGGCTGTATGAGCAGTATATTAAAGTATAGGATACATTGGCATAGTCAACTGTGTGTCTGGAACCATTTAACACTGTGAAACTTTCATTCCTATGGAATTTGGGCACAAATTTAGGATGATCAATGGGCTATATTTGATCATCCATGAGATGGATTGACTCTGTAAAGGAAGCCTCGGCCCTCAAGACCTGAGCAAGGCTGTTAATGATAGAACGTTTTGGAGGACATTGATTCATAAGGTCGCCGTGGGGTGGAAGTGACTTGACAGCACTTAACATGCGCACACGCATATTTGATCACGAGGCACAGGATTTAATGGAAGGGTGTATCAAAGGTGGCACCCAGTCCTGCCTCTGCCTTATAAGAGTCATGCTGGAATTATCGCATGTAGTATCTTCTAAACCCACTGCTTCCTCATTCCTGTGCTATCCCGTTTGAAATATACACAGAAGAAAGTCCTGCACATATACATTTAACTGCGTAGCTCATCTTAAGAATTGCCACACATCCTTTAAAAGACTGAGGCAGCTGTGAGTCAGTAATCATCCTGTTAGCTATGTAAACATCCTAGATGGTAGCAGTTCATGCGTAGAATAGATTGCTTACTCCATACTGGTGTGCATCTAGTAAGCAGCAGTGGAGTTTGTATGGACTGCAGAGTTGTTGCTCTAAGCGAGCAAGCATGGCTTAGACATCCCCACATCGCCGTTGGTGAATGGCTCACTTGTGCTGTCTCTTCTCCCCCATCCTGTGCTGGTGGGAAGGGGAGGGCCAGCCCTTAAGTTCTGAGCTGTAACATCTGGAGTGATTTTCTTCAGAGGAGGAGGGGAAACTGCAAGCACTTAACTACGCAAAGGGTGACCATCTATATTCTAGGTCTAACTCCCTCGTCAAGTGCGAGTTACCATTACTTCATTGTTAACCTCCAGGGGTGCCCTTGATTCAGATTGTGTAGATGAAAAGGCACACTCTCTTCACTTACAAGTTGAGAAGATACTTCTATAAAAGTGTGTTAAAATACAAAAATCCCATTGAAAATACTGATTTCTTGTTTAATTTCTTCTAGGCTGCAGTTCAACCTTCTGCTTTATTTGGGGATCCTTTTGGAAATCCATTTGTATAGACTTGGTAAGTTTTCAATTGCTTTTGTTTGTGGCAATAGCCACTAGGACTGTGCATTTATATATGCCGAATTAAAAAAAAAAACTTTGCCAGTATTTTTCGGGGGGGGGGGGGGAGTTACTGGCAAAAATGGGGGCCGAAAAAGCAGACCCGAATAATGCCAAATTTATTCGGCATTATTTGGGCTGCTTCTGTCCCGCTGCCACTCTAGATTTTACAAAAATTTCTTAGGTGTAATAAACACAGCCCCAAAAAATACTGGAAAAAAAACAGGTGGACACCCCTAGTAGCCACAACCTTACATGTCACAATCTAAAGGAAAATCCTGGTCAACTTTTTTAGCTGAGCCCATCTTCTCTTCAATGTGGTTTATACTTATATAAAGGAACACATTTATAATGCAACATATCAAATGTAAAAGCCAACAAACCATATTATAACTAAGCCCATCAAAATAGAACAAATTTTCTTCTGCCCCTGGAAAACTACCATTACAGGGGCCTCCTTTAACCTTGGTGTTACCAGAGGAGACCCTGGCCCAGCTCTTCCTCCCCACCCCGCCACTGGCCTGCTTCGGTGCTCAGCGTATTGTTGTCTGCTTTAGAGGGTTTGATAACTCCTCCCTTTTGAAAGGTCTGGCATTTTTCTGCAAATCTGGGGGCAAACCCCCAGGGCTTGTAGGAAAATATCCTTTCTGTTTGCAGAGCCCCAATCTGCAAATCTATGTATGTACTGATGGGCCATGTTGAAAATTAGATATATCGATAGTGTTACAGTGAGCTGTATGATCAGTGGTGCTCAGAAAACCTACAGGGAAAAAAAGCTCTCATAACTAAAGACCACGGGAAGAGTTGATTAAAAATGCAGATGACTGAAATTAGATCCTCAAAGTGCTTTATTTTGAAATATGGTATTTAGAACCGGACAACGTAAATCAGAGGTACTCTGCTCAATGTGGATATTTTTAAAATCCATGAAAAATGTTAGTACTTTTGTCTCATACCCTCCATGGAGTTCAAGATGGTTTACATGGTGTTCTCTACTCTTCCTTTCTTCCTCACAACAACCTTGTGAGGTATGTTAGGCTGAGGGAGAATGACTGGACCAAAGCGCACCTGGTGAGTTTCATGACAGCAGGGACTTGAGCCTGAGTTCCCCAGATGCTCTTAACCACTGTACCACACAAGACCTCCTCTTGTCGTCAACCCTAGCTACACCTACACTCCAGCGAGACGTACTCATGAGCCAGCATGCTAACCCATCTTATTTTTTCCCACCAGAAGCAAGTATTACTGGATGTCCATGTTATGGATAACTGGATCCCTCTGTTATGGTCTTCACTCTGTATTTGCCTGCCTCATTGATCCACGTACAAATTGTAAATCATTCCAAAAAGACCTTGGGCTACTGCCACCAGAAGCCAAGGAAGGAATTTTGTTAGAGACCAACTACATCTTGTGGAAATGAACGTTGGCCCTCACGGATGTAAACTGAACTCTTTTTTAGTCTCTGGGTGTCCACTGGTCCTTCACTCCTCTCTACAACTAACGGTCTTCAACAGTGATGTGAATGGGAAACTGGATGCTTGTTGGATGAAGTCACGTAGCCTTGCGTTCACCTCCACCCACAAGGGAAAGAAACCGCACAGGGTTGCCTAGATTTATAAACAGTTTCTAACACTTCTAGCTTTAAGGACTTTTCAACAGTCCAACTCCACCTCCTCCAATGAATGTCAAAGGTGAGAAAAGGGCAAATGAATAAATAGGGCACATGCTACATTTCGGTCCTAACTGGCCAGTTCAAAAAAGTGTATTTGGCTCTAATGTTGTGTATCTCATCCAGTGGCAGTTGAGAGAAGCTCTGGTGCTGTCTTGTCCAAGACACAAAAATTAAAATTTTTTCCCTCTAGTGAAATATTGGTTAACATGATCCCGCTTTTATAAGCAAAACAGTATTGAGAAAAGGATAGAGACAGAATTTTGAAGAAACTCCCATACTGATGTACAACTGGAAAGCAATTGTGTTTAAAATACAATTGGGTTGTCAACTGAAATTGCCACTCTGCTGAGCAGGCCACATTTGTGGCTGGGGTTATTTGCAGAAGGATGTAGTGTATCAACAAGGAGTCTTGAACTATCAAAGTGGCCATCCAAATTCTGCAGAACTGACCCAGCGGTTATCTCACTGGTGGTTCTTGGCATCTAGGAATATAAACTTGAAACAGTATCTGTTTAAATGATTGGATAAGTGCAAGCTCAGTGATCCTTTTACTAGGAAATACTGTTTGCAGTGATCAGTTCTGCCAGTTGGTTATGCTGTCTCCTCTTTGTACATACTCTACTGCACTTTCCTGTAATGCAAGAAAAAGCTACCCATTTATGTGTGTGTGTTCTCTGACTGGAAATGTAGAAATTTATGGATCTTGTTACAGTGTAAAAAGTAGCCATCAAGTGTTCTGACATTAAATGTATCTTGACTTCAAAAGTAGGTTCTCTCTTGGGTTGTCTTATGGAAATTGGCAAATTTGAGATGTTTATCCCACACTTCAGAGGCGGTGAAGGCCTAAACTGACCAAGTAGTGGCAGATAAAATGAGTTGTAGTTATTGGATTGATCTAAAATGACCTGTGACATTTGCCATGAAATAAAGCAAGGCAGAAACATGGGATGAAACCACAATGGTAGCAAAATTAGCCAAGGCTTTGGCGAAGAGTCTTTACCAGGTACCTGAGACCAGCGGTTACCAAACTGTGCTCCAAGAAGCAGTTGGTGCTCTGCGAAACATCTAGTGCTCCATGAAGAAAAATACTACTAGTCATTCGGTTTAGTATATAGGTGCTAGGTGAAAATTAGTGCTCCGTGAAGAATTTCTCTCCTGAAAAGTGCTCCATGACTCAAAAGGTTTGGGAAACTGCCTTAGACTATCAAGTTGGTATCAGGCAAGTGTCTAAGGATGTTTAGGATAAGGTGAGCATCAGATTGGGCCTTCCATTGCAGTATCAAAGCATCCTTAGACGCTTGGTACCCACTGGGGGCACTGCCTCTATAATCTTAACATTCAGGCAGGTTCCTATGAAGGAAGACAGTCTTGCAACAACAAAAAACCATTCCCAAACAATATAGGACTATATAGGGAGAAGTTAGAATGTGACTAGAATTACACTTCTAGCCAGCCCATGCCTTTCGGAATTGGTGGGATTCAGAATTGCTGTGGATTTTAAAACTAGTTGGTCTTCCGAGGCTGCCTCCTGAAGAGTATACAACATCCAGGTTGGACTACTACAGTGAGTACATGGTCAAATCCTACTTCTGAAGAAAAGACAGCAGCTGTCATAGTAGCCATAGTCAGTGAAAAGTACCACATGCTGTGGAAGATATCTGTACCTCCTGCAATCCCAGATTTAATGCCCCTCTCCAAGATTTAAGTACAACTCTGTTCAGAACAGACTGCCTCTGTAAACCCCCAATGAGTCTTTGCTGGACTCATTTAATTTGACTGACTTTCTCATCTAGGCCAGATTCCAGAAAGCAGTTGTGAATGTCTACTGAACTACTAGTTGTGACCGAAAGAGTTGCGCGTTACCGGCGCATTTGATGGTGACTCGCTCCAATCACCAGTGTGAACAGTCAAATTGCTGGAAAGATAGCATGAGCAACAGAACCCTCACAGTTCAGATGTCATCGGGCTATGCAGTAATGCCTCCCATGCTGCTCCACTTCTTGCAACTATTATTTATTTTATTATTTGCATTTATATCTCGCTCTCGTTTCCGGCAAGCCGGGCTCAGAGCACGTCACGACATAATTATAAAACATATATTAAAGCAAACTTTAAAACTCGTATTTCATATTACAATAAAACAAGATGGCATTCCAATTCTAGTTCACAGCCACCGGATAGGCCAGGACAGTTGTGGACCCCCAAACCAAATTGTGGAGGGGGAGGCCAGCAATTGATAATGGTAAGACTTGCAGCTGCCCTCAGATGTAGGCCTGGCGGAACAGTTCTGTTTTGCAGGCCCTGTGGAACTCCTTTAGGTCCTGCAGGGCCCTGATGTTACTTGGTAGATAGTTCCACCAGGCTGGGGCCAGGGCCGAAAAAGCCCTGGCCCTTGTCAAGGACAGCCGCACACTCCGTGGGCCAGGGACCACCAGCAAATTGTTGTTCCTTGAGAGTAGAGCTCTCTGGGGGTATATTAGCCATTTAGCTAGCAATGGAGAACCCAATAGGCCAACTAGTCCAGGAGAATCACTTGGTTTGAAATAGAATTCCTTCATGTAGAAGCTTCTTGGTTGTAAATCTAAGTAAAGGTTACTGAACTGGAATGCAGGGGGGTCTGTTTAAATGGCCTTTACACAAATTATTTTAGAGGTTGTGGCTGGCCAGAAATGTAAACAGTACTGGGATGCACTGGCATAGTATTGCTTACACAGTGCTTTGGTACACAGCCTAGTCTCGTATGTCCGGGTAGTACGATCGAGTATTAGCTTGAACATTCAGTTCCTTTTGGGAAGTGCTTGAGGAAAACTGGATTGACTATCCTACCAGAACTGTGTAGATTTTCCCAATATGCATTATATAAAGATATAAATTGCGTGTTCTGCTGTGTAGAAAGTCTCAAAGAGATTGCGCTCAGTGCAAGTTGTGCACAGAAAAGCTTACCCTCACAACTATTATTATGGTGCTGTAGCTTGTAGTCATGAGTCATGGCATGTCAAAAAGCCTTTTCAGTGCCAATAAACCTGCCTTGAATTTTTTTTTCTTGTTGGGAGACCCCACCGCACAGTGTGGATCTTCTCAACCATGGAAGCCACTGCTTTTATTCTTGTAAGTCTTCCAGAAGCCTTTCAACTCAGAGGGATTTCTGTGAAAGCTAAGAGCTTCAGAAGGCCATTTCTGTGAAGTCCAAGCAAACAGTTGACTCTGAACCAGTTCCTTAACAGCTCAAACTACTTTTGTGGGTTTTCAGAATACCTAGCATTGCAATGGTTAATATTTGGTCCACATCTGCAAGCGCATCTAGTTCAGCTTTGCCAAAGAGCAAGTCAGATTCCCCACTGCAAGAGTATTGGGGAGGCTCACTGAAACCAAGAGGAAGGCTAGAGGTTTAAGAGTTATTTGCAATCCTCCTGAACTGGAATGCTTTCAAGGCCTTGAACAGTCAACACGGACTCTGCTCAAGCTGAAACAGCAGCCTAAGCAGAAAGCCAACACATTTGCTCCAGATATTTGTTACAATGAATGATGTGAGCATAGGGTTGCCAACCTCCAGGTACTAGCTGGAGATCTCTTGCTATTACAACTGATCTCCAGTGCATAGAGATCAGTTCACCTGGAGAAAATGGCCGCTTTGGCAGTTGGACTCCATGGCATTGAAGTCCCTTCCCTCCCCAAGCCCCGTCCTCAGGCTCCGCCCCAAAAACCTCCCGCCGGTGGCAAAGAGGAACCTAGCAACCCTATCTATCAGCCAAATATACCTGTAGAGGCTGGAGATCTCCCACTATTACAACTGATCTCCAGGAGACAGAGATCAGTTCCCTTGGAGAAAATGGCTGCTTTGGCCACTAGACTCCATGGCATTGAAGTCCCTCCCCTGTCTAATCCCCACCCTCCTCAGGCTCCACCCCCGAAATCTCCAGGTATTTCCCAACCCAGAGCTGGCAACCCTATGCGAGCAGAAGATGTGTGGCAGTTCCATGCTGGGGAGCCAGGTAGGCTGCAACGACATGATGCCCGTCCACTGCATCTTTCAAAGGACATGATCACCCATGTTATGAATATGGGGGAAAACAACAATAGCAAACACAATGGCTGTATAGAGTTTTACCATAGTTTTTGATGATTCCTAGAGCCACTTTAGGCTACATTCAGGTTTTCCCAGAAGTGACATCATGGCAATATGCAATGCTGTATGCTCCCCCATGTCACTTCACTTCTAGGGGAAACTCAAGGGCAGTAAAAGGAGATTTTAAGTGGCTCAGTGCCAGACTTTGTAGCTGTAGAGCAAGGGCCACATATTGAGAACAGCCAGTAAATGTTTAATCTTTTTTTTTTTTTTTTTTTGTTATTTAGCAATCTACATCCCGGAAACAAACAAAGGTCCACCTACCTGGGTCTGTCTCTGAAAGAAAATGGGCTTATTCTAATCAAGTCCTTTGTTGCCAAATATTTCTCTGCTCCAAAGCTGCTTTTCTGATGGCCAGCATGGGGTTGTTAGCATCTCAGACTAGTCTAGTACCTGGGAGACCCAGATTTGAATCCCCACATTGCCATGCGGGATAAAGAAAGGCTTGGCATGCCATTGATATGCCAGGGCACCTATGTGCAGTGAGATGTTGCGCTCCCCCTCACTGGCAGTCTTTAAGCAGAGGCTGGACAAGCACTTGTCAGGGATGCTCTAGGCTGATCCTGCATTGAGCAGGGGGGTTTGGATTAGAAGGTCTGTCTGGCCCCTTCCAACTCTATGATTCTGTGTCACTTCTGGTTTAAAATGGTAGTGACGGGGACGCTCTAGCATTCTGAAATGCTACAGCGTCCCTGGTGATGCGCTGACATCCCTTTTGTGCTCGGGGTTAGTGACATCAGCACATTGCCCCCCACCCCACCCGGTAAGTCTCCTGATGGTTGCTAGCCTAAGCCTGGCAACCCTACACAATACACTTGAGTTTGGTGTTAAAATTGTACAAGTTTCTGTTCATTTTTTAAAAGAATTTTTATTATTTTCCATAAAATCATATATACGCTTTTCAACAAATACTTAAAAGTAACTACATAAACATTGGTATCAAGATATATGTTTGTTGAAAACACATCATTTATAAAAGATTAAATAAGTAAAAACTTCCCCTTCATCCTCCACCATCTTTCTATTTGCTTGTTTGGTCTTTTGCATTTAAAATTCTAATCCTAATGTTATTTTATATTATGTCTAACAATAACTTTCTTATTGCATACTAATTTCATTTTAACCCAAGAAAATAAAAGGAAAAACATAATATATTGTTTACAAACTTTGGTTATTAAATATTATATGTAATAATAAAAGAAAATTTAAAACAAACGATTCAGTATAAAGATAGGATTTAAGTATTGCAATTTTTTACCTATACCCTATTGATCAGTGGATTAGAACAAAGAATAACCTTGCAATTTCCCCATATAAGTTTCAGTCTCACAGTAAGCCCTCCATGCCTCCCATTTACGAGTTTCTGTTCATTATGAGAAAATGTATTTATTCTTTATATTTATAGCCTGCCCTCATTCCCAGCAAGCCGGGCTCAGATGATGGATGATTTTGTACATTTCTTCAAAGCCCTGTCTATAATCTAACACTACCCACCCTAGCTATTCAAACTGAGTGCACCTCCAGTCTAAATGTTACATTTATCCATTAGTCAGGTCTGCATTTTGCCAGCCTGTCACAGAGGGCAGCTGCTAGGAATAAATACTACAGGGGCCCAGTTTAGACTGGGACTGTGACACAGGTAGGCTGCGCCCCCAAATCTCCAGAAATGTCCTATGAGTTAGGACATTTGGCAACCCCAGGTGCTGTTTCCGACAGTATTTTTCAGTAGTTTATTTATGGCTGTTTGAAGCCATTAGTTGAAGCCTTTTCGTTTTGGTTGTTAACCGGATAACCTTTTTTTCCCCCCACGGAATAAACATTTGACTGACAGGCTGACGATCAAAAAGCCAAGGCTTTGTATGGGATAGTACTCATCAGTATTGAGTACTGGCACCTTTTTCTGAGCTCTCTCAAGTCCTGGGGGGGGGGTGAAATTGGTGGAAATTGGCACAGCCTTATATTGGCATTAAAAAAAAAAAACCCTGCACAAAACTGCGCACTGCCTATTGTGTTATAGTTCTATTTAAATCGTAGTCCTCGTGTGCACATTTGTGTCTATGAAAGTAAGAACATAAGAAAGGCCCTGCTGGATCAGACCAAGGCCCACCAAGTCCAGCAGTCTGTTCACACAGTGGCCAACCAGGTGCCTCTAGGAAGCACCTCTAGGAAGCAAAAGTAAATCTTGGAATTGTAAACACACACACACCCCTTGAAACATAAGGGAAAGGTGGGCTATAAGTGTTTTACAAAAATATATCAGCCTATGCAAATTTTGCCCTCTCTTTTTGTGGGCTTATCCTATTAAGGACCCTCTGATTCCCTAGGGCACCATTTGCAAAGAACCGTGCTAGACGAACCTTTCATGTTGACTGCTGATGACTGAACCAGCGTGGAATGCAGAAGCACTGCTGTGTGGTAGTCAGACATGCTGGACGAACTTGAGCAGCTCATACTTCGTCAGCCAAACCTACCTCACAGGGTCGCGGAGTAAATGTGTCAGATAAATAGGGTTGTCAAGTCCCTCTTCACCATCGGCGGGAGGTTTTTGGGGTGGATCCTGAGGAGGGTGGGGTTTGAGGAGGAGATGGACTTCAATGCAATAGAGTCCAATTGTCAAAGCAGCCATTTTCTCCAGGTGAACTGATCTCTATCGGCCAGAGATCAGTTGTAATAGCTAAAGATCTCCAGCTAGTACCTGGAGGTTGGCAACCCTACAGATAAAGAAATAATGCTTAGGCAACTCCAGTGACAGTTTCAAATCTGATGTGAAAATACTCTTTGCAGAAGTGGTCTAACTTGTTTTGTGGGTAAGTCTTCTACATTCTTTTCTCCCCATTCTTCCAAACACATGCATTGTTTCCGTGCGAAACAGTGAAGTACTGTTTTCTTCCTAATTCGCAGACTCAGGAAAGGGGAACTCAGAAAATTGACAGCTTTCTGTTCTGCCCTTATCTGTTTGGGGAATGCCCCAGACAGTAGACTTTCCCCATCCAGAGCTGCCGGTCAACCCAGAACACTTCCCGAAAGTCACCACCGGACTCGGCCTACTTCTGGCAACGGGTTTTGTTTATTGTTCTGCTAATATATAACAAAAAGGAATGGATGAAAAACATCCAGTTTCAGCACTGCTTGTCTGGAAATAAGAGCGTTATCATGCATGCCTTTTTGCCTCTGATAGGGGCTCTGTGCATTTTAGGAGCAAATAGCTTTGTCTCAGGAAGCAAGAGAAGGTAAGTTGTTCATTTTTTATAACAAGCCACTGTCAATATGAAATATGGCTGCATTGCCGGAGTGGGCGCACAATTTCAATGTTTTTGAATCTTAGGCATGGTAATGATAATCCTTCCTGTCCATTTAATTGTAATATGTGCAAGAGCATCAGTGATGTCTAAGCCATCAGCCCTGTGGAGGCTTACTTGGAAGTCGGCAAATGGAACTCAGTAGGATTTACTTCCAAGTAAATGTGCGCAGGATTGGGCTGTTGGCAGTCCTTAATGCAAGACTGATTGGAGTCCTCTGAACTGAGATTTGTCTTGCGTGCTAGAATTCTGGATTGAAAACATCCATGCAGATATTTAAACATTGTGGAATGATTAAAATCTAACCTGGATCGGATTTGCAAAGAGGTATTCCACCTTGTATTAAGGAGGTACATTTCATATAATAAACCAACTATTTAAACTATCCAATTTTTAAATTGTTTCAATGTATAGACATTAAGAAGCTAATCTATCTGGCCCACATGCATATCCTTACATATTATCAGCTCTGCTACTGATTTTTGTTAAGAAAAACAAACAAGGTAATGTACGCCAGTGTCAGTCTTCCCTCCTCTCACCCCATCTTCCCCAGGAACCACCCCCAAATCTCCAGGAATTTTCCAACCCAGAGTTGGCAACCGTGTGTGTGTAAAGTGCCATCAAGTCACAGCCAACCTATGGCAATCCAGTAGGGTTTTCAAGGCAAGAGAATAACAGAGGTGGTTTGCCAGTGCCAATCTCTACATAATGACCCTGGTATTCCTTGGTGGTCTCCCATCCAAGTGATAACCAGGCTGACCCTGCTTAGCTTCCGAGATCTAATGAGATCAGGCTAGCTTGTGCCATCCAGGTCAGGGTCGGTCCTAAGTAATGGGAAAAGACCTCTGCTTGGTTTGGTTCATTGTAAGCTTCTCCCCACTCGTGTGTGTGTGGGTATGTGTGTTAAGTGCCATCAAGTCATTTCTGACTCATGGCAACCCTATGAATCAGTGTCCTCCAAAGTGTCCTATCCTTAACAGCCTTGCTCAGATCTTGCAAATTGGGGGTCGTGGCTTCCTTTATAGAGTCAATCCATGTCTTCTTGGGTCTTCCTCTTTTCCTGCTGCCTTCAACTTTTCCTAGCATGATTGTCTTTTCCAGTGACTCTTGTCTTCTCATAATATGACCAAAGTACAACAGCCTCAGTTTAGTCATTTTAGCTTCTAGGGTCAGTTCAGGCTTGATTTGATCTAAAACCCACTGATTTTTTTTTTGTTTTTTTGGAGGTCCACGGTATCCGTAACACTCTCCTCCAACACCACATTTCAAAGGAATCTACTTTCTTCCTATCAGCTTTCTTCATTGTCCAGCTCTCACACCCATACATAGTAACAGGGAATACGATGGCATGATTAACTTGATCTTGGTTGCCAGTGACACATCCTTTCACTTCAGAATCTTTTCTAGCTCCTTCATGGCTGCCCTTCCCAGGCTCAATCTCCTTCTGATTTCTTGGCTGCAGTCTCCCTTTTGGTTGATGATGGAACCAAGGAATAGAAAGTCTTCAACAATTTCAATTTCCTCATTGTCAACCTTAAAGTTGTATAATTCTCCTGTAGTCATTACTTTTGTCTTCTTGATGTTCCCCACTCCTACTATACAATCATTCAGTGCAAGGCACAAATCATCCCAGCCCCAACTCACAAGCATCTAGCCAGCTCTGTCCCTCAGTCTCATCCAATTCTCCTCCACCCTACAGCCAGTGTCTCAAAGGGCTTTTGCACATAATCCCCAACATAGCCTTCTCTAATGGACAAAAGTCCCCCCCTTTTTTTCAGAAAAAGAAAAGTTGGCAGGTTTCAATCCCCTCCCCCCAACCCAGAATAATTTTCTAAGCTAAGGATAGGAAGGAAGAGAAAACAACACTGAGAGCAATACGGAATTTATTTTCATGCTATATTTTTAATTATTTTCCTCTCCCATTTTTTTAAAATAAGCAGCTCCTTACATGCCCAGCTGCCCCCCCCCCCACTGTACCATTTTTTGTTTCCATCCCACAAAATGTGTCCATCTACACTAGTGGTTCCCTAAGTGGGCAGTACCACCCCCTGGGGGGGATTGCCTGGGGGGCACTAAGAGGCAAGAGGGCAGCAGGGGGTTGCTAGAGGTGGGCCCCTTCACCTGTGTTGTTCACAATAGATCAAGCTTTGGCACCATGCTGGCAAAATGGCTGGAAACTATCAGAATTTTTTCCCCAGACTTTGAAGAGCTGGTACTACTGGATCAAGTTCATCAGTTTTGTTGAAGAAATTTCAACTAAAAAGTTTTAACTTGATTTTGAATAGATGTGCAATTAATTGCTACTGTTTTGAAATTTTATTGTCATTATCTTCTTTTAGTGAGTCATACAAAGCCCTATTTTGAATCATGCTTTTTATAGGATAGGATAGGGGGCGCTGGGAACCAAGGGGGAACCAAGGGGGCGGTGGCCCAAAAAGTTTGGGAACCACTGATCTATTAGAAAGGAACTCTTCAGCCTCTGACCAGTAAAAGGTGTATCTCAACATCTCAGAATTCCCAGCAAGAGAAATTTGACTTCCTCTCCTTGACCTTAAAGCCTTTATCTCCCTGACTCTCGAGAATCTAACCATATCCCTTCTGTCAATGAAGGAGCTGTTTCCACTTCTCACCTCATTCATGCGTTTACCCTTAACCGAGGGGTAGGAAGTCCAACTAGACAGTGGGTAGCGCAGAGGTGTTAGAACCACAGACTTCCTCATCGGAGATAGGTACAAATTTAGACCAGGGGCACACCATCCTATAAAATGCTGTAAAAAACCCATACAATAATATATTTCCATTGTGAACATGAATTTCCCCTCCCCCACAAACTTACCACTTTTCCCTTCCTAAATGCATCTGCGAAATATGACCAGTCTGTCACCATTCTCTTGTATTTCTGGCAACACTCAAACCACTTCCTTAGGCACTCCCTCCCTTTGGGTTTATGAATTTCCCTGATGCAAGCGTGATCATTTTCTCAACTCGTGGGAGGGAACGGCAGATCCGCGTGTTCTGTACAGGGTGCAGATCATTTGTCTGCATTATGCAATAGTCCTAAATGTCAATAGTTTTATAAGTATACACAACAATGTTGAATTATATTTAAGGAATATTCCCAATTTAGTTAACACTGGCGTTTCTCACAGTTGGTTCATGTAGATCTCACCAGTTTGCCCACGGAATAAGGAATACTCTTCACTACTGGAACCCTGCAACTGTAGTCCTGGGGGGTAAATCTCATTAAACTCAGAAGAACTAAGTATCCATAGGATCAAATTATAAGGCTCCATTTGTGTATTATCACTGGGATACATCCCTTTTACAGTCCAAAAACAATATTTGAGCCAATACTGGCTGTTGTAAAGGCACCCAATCTCCGGTAACAGGATGAGAAAACTCCTCTGTTGTCACCGTGCTGCATTAAGGCGCGGCACAGTGACAACAGAGGAGTTTTCTCATTCTGTTACCGGAGATTGGGTGCCTTTACAACGGCCAGTATTGGCTCAAATATTGTTTTTGGACTATAAAAGGGATGGATTTGTAATTAGACCATGTTTTGATGTACGTTTTGGTGTTTGTTCTGTCTTATTGCATATTGTGTACTGAGATAGAATCAGATAACCATTATTGGCATAATAAAATTGATGTAGATAGATAGATAGATAGATAGATAGATAGATAGATAGATAGATAGATAGATAGATAGAGTAAGGTTGTTCTGTATTATGCTGTATGTTTGTGAAATAGAGTTTGCTATTTGGGCTACGTGCTGTCATTTTTGTGAGTCATCACCTGGAGGTTGGCAACCTGAGATCAAACTCACCCATATGTTTGTGCCTATTTATATGCACAACCATGCAGAATGCAACCGTTCCCCTTGGAGGTGACTGCCGCACTGCTAAGGGTATGTGTATGTGCCTGGGGGCCTATAACCCTCCCCCTCCAGTGCGGTATAAGCGTGTTTTGTTGTTCTGGTAGCTTTTCAGAGCAAGTCCGGCACAGGGTGAGAAGAGAACCTGGCGCTCCACCCCCCATCGATTGCTTGCTGGGCCAATGGAGTGAATGGGGACCGTGTAATCCATGCGGCAATGAAAAAGTAAGTGATTTCTCACTGAGCATGTGACTTATCTCCTTCTCAGCTTATGCAGATTTTTAATAGTGGTAGACTAGTGCATTTGCACTAGCTCAAAATGGAACCTTACCTCCCCTGTTCAGAGACATGAATAGATCCAAGCTCCTGGTTTAGGGACACTTTCTGCTTCAACAATCAGCTTCCTTGACCCATGACTAGGGTTTCCAACCTCCAGGTGGTGGCTGGAGATCTCCCACTATTACAACTGATCTCCAGGCGACAGAGATCAGTCCCCCTGGAGAAAATGGCCGCTTTGGTAGGTGGACTGTATGGCATTATACCCCCATTGAAGTCCCTCCCCTCCACAAACCCTCAAGCTCCACTCTAAAATCTCCAGGCATTTTCCAACCTGGAGCTGCCAACGCTATCCAGGCCCTAAGTAGAGGTTGGCAACCCTATGACCTTGATGTACTGGGTCTCAGAGGTCTGGTTTTGAAGATTCGTTTTTGAATATATAAAGAAAAAACAAGAAACCCATTTCTTGTTTTTGCTTTATATTGAGGAACACCATAATCAGGCCACGGGTAAGGAAGAATCCATTAGACCTGTTTGGTGTCAAGAATGTACTGAGAGCTGGAATAAGAACATAAGAAAGGCCATGTTGGATGAGACCAAGGTCCACCAAGCCCAGCAGTCTGTTCACACAGTGGCCAAACAGGTGCCTCTATGAAGCCCACAAGCAAGATGCAGCAGCATTATCCTGCCTGTGTTCCACAGCACCTAACATAATTGGTATGCTCCTCTGATCCTGGAGAGAATAGGTATGCATCATGACTAGTATCCATTTTGACTAGTAGCCATGAATAGCCCTCTCCTCCATGAACATGTCCACTTCCCTCTTAAAGCATTCCAAGTTGGCAGCCATCACCACATCATGGGGCGGGGAGTTCCACAATTTAACTATGTGTTGTGTGAAGAAATACTTATTTTATCAGTTTTGAATCTCTCACCCTCCAGCGTCAGCAGATGACCCCGTGTTCTAGTATTATGAGAGAGGGAGAAAAGCTTCTCCCTGTTCACTCTCTCCATACCATGCATAATTTTATAGACCTCTATGATGTCTCCCCTTAACCGCCTTCTTTCCAAGCTAATCGGCTTCATGGCTCTCTTCTAGCTCTTTATTGCTATAATTTTTTTAAAAACCTTTAATTAATTGCAAAGCCTAAATTAAAGGAACTGCCAGGATCCAAAGAGTAGTATATATTTTACTAGAGTTAGTAAAAAGATTGCCACCTGCTGATGAATAGAAGTATACTTTAAGAAGGTTGCTAATTGGTTGCTAAACCTGCAAATTGGTTTAATGTGACATGCTGAAAACGTTTTGTTTCTAAATAACATCATGGGGAAAGTTTAACTAGAAGATAAAGTGATTTTTCTTTAAATGACGTGTTAGGAGCTTGAAAGATTTCTTCTACGGAGCAGTAACACAAATGTACAAAAGGGCCTATTTATTTAAAAAAACAGAAAATGAATTTCGGCACAGAGATGGATCTACAAGTGGTCTTATATATTTGGCCTCCCCTTCCTTCTTGGCCATGTGACTGAAGTCTTACCCCAAAGATGAGCCAAAAGATGGCCAGTAGGCAGTTATGTTTCACTTACCTCCATCTATAGGGTTGCCAACCTCCAAGTACTAGCTGGAGATGGCCTGCTATTACAACTGATCTCCAGCCGACAGATCAGTTCACCTGGAGAAAATGGCCATTTTGGCAATTGGACTCCCCAAACCCCACCCTCCTCAGGCTCTGCCCCCCCAAATTTAATAAATAAATAAATAAATAAAAACATCCCGCCGGTGTCGAAGAGGGACCTGGCAACCTCATCCATCTACCCGAAAAATGCCGGTAAAGGGAGGGCCCAAAGTTCTGTAGCAGAATGACTAAGTACTTAACATCTACCTGGCTCCTGCATCCTAGTCACCAGGCCTCCAGGATCAAATGGCCTTTCTGCCCAATGGGTGAGCCAGAGTAGTCTGAGATAGGTTACTAGGCTGACATATATACCTACTGGGAAACCTGTCATAGAAAAGTAAGGCACTATGAAAACAAAAGATTTGTGGCACCTTGAAAATTGACAGATTCATTGACGCGGACGTTTTCATGGTCCGCAGCAAGCTTCATTGGATACATGAAGTGAAACCGTAGGGTGATAACGCATGGCTGTTTTGCGATTCTCCCGCGAATGTAGCAAATCTCGGTTGTCGTAACACATGATCATCTCCCGCATGCAGGTCCAACCCACTTCCATTACAAAACTTCCCCCTGGTTTTCCAACCCCAGTTTTGTCCTGAAAGTAAATAAAGAATCGCTGCAATTCCGAGTGCTTGCTGGTGCGTGTTTCAGCGCCCGGGTCGACTCCCCTTTCTTCCAACGCTCCCCCTTTGCACTTTCCCCCTCCTGCTCCTCCTCCTATTTCCCTTGTGGGGAAACTCTGGAACATGTTTGCCACTGCCTGGAATGTCTGTACATCTCCCTCCTGCTCCTTCATTCTTAATTTAAAAAAATAATAATTTTTTTGGGGGGTGGTATGTTGGTATACCAACAAATTGGATTGGGGGGGGGGCAGGTGATGCTTCGGTTTTTGATAAAACAGCAGTAACAAGAAACACGGAAGTGGAGCAGCGCAGCAGTGAGCTTTACCATTGCTCCCCTATACACTCACACACACACACCCCTCTGCTACAGCAGCCACTGCTGCGAAGGGGTACACAATGCGGGAAGGAACGAGAGTAGGGCTCCCCCCTCCCTGCCAGAAATGAAGAGGCAGCCCTCCTGCAAGGTCTGCGGGAAGCCTCCCCACCCCCACCCTCAGAGCTCTTTCACTGCCCAGGGGAAACAGCGCCTGCCTGCTGCCTCTCTGTTTTCATTTTGCAAATACGTATCTGAAGAAGTGAGCTGTAGCTCACGAAAGCTCATACCCTGCCAGAAATTTTGGTAGTCTTTAAGGTGCCACTGGACTCTTGCTCTTTTTTTATTTTGCAAAGGCAGAGAAAGGCAGATCTGAGAGGAGATGGGGAGGTCTAAAACCATGCTTACTAGGGAAAAAAACGGGGAATTTTTATGCTGATATGATGGTATACCGGCATGCCGGTATTAATTTTAAAAAAAATAAAAATAAAATAAAACCTTGGCGTTAGGTCAACCCTTAACCAGCATCAGCCAATCTCAAAGCAGTGACGAAAATAATGACCACTCCCTTACTATCCCGCGGCGCTGCACGTGGTAACATTCCTCCCTGATCTTTTGCGGGATTGACGCAGGGCGGAGTTCACCATGTGTTCAATTTTTTGATCTCGGGATAGAAAAGCATGAGACATGAGAGGGACGAACCAATGACATACTAGCCACGCATAAACGACCTTAGTCAACAGAAATATATACACAGCAGAAAGAAAAATGAAAGGTTTTCAAAGCACATTTTTCTAGCAGACTTTTGAGCTTTGCTTAGAAATGTCATACACTGTACTTCTTGCATATCACTATAGTTTTTTCCTTCAGCTGTGTATATATTTTTGTTGATCGAGGTTTCACTTCATGCATTTAATGAAGTGAGTTCTAGCCAACAAAAGTGTATGCTTCCATAAATCTGTTTTTAAGATGCCCCAAGTCCCCTTTTGGGTTTTGCTGCGAAGGACAGCGACCCTGCTTGGATTTGTAACCTTCCTTGCAAAACTGTACAAGTAAAAATCTTTTCTGACTGAAGATCCTATTTTGTGAAAATTGAATGGAATGATATAAAGTGAAACAATATGACAAAGAACAAACGTGAATTACCCTTGCCTGGGCCAGATTGTTACTTTCTCTTTAGAAATACCTTGTTTTGTTTGGTTTACAAGTTTTCAATAGCGAAAAAATGACCTTGAAAACGAAGTCTGATGTGTTAACTTCCAAAATAATGGGCTCCCTGATCCTTTGGGAACAGGGACGTTTACTAACCTTTTGTTTTCCTGGAAATTTCCTCTTCAGTTTCAAAAATTCCAGACACATACAAAGAACATAATTTTGTGACTGTTTCCCTGAGCCCTTGTCCTTCTTTTATCTCATCAAAAGTATCGCTCAAGAAGTGTCCTGAAGTATGGACAGTTTGGAGGAGAGCGGTGTATGCAGTCTCTGGGTGAAAAACAGAGATGCGTAGCAGACCAAGTTTGCCCTGAAGGAGAGACTGACTGTGGAAAGGACTTCACGTGTGCCAATGGTAGGCATTATTGTCTGAAAATATTGTTTTATGTCAACTTGGGGGATGATACAGTGCCACTATAATCAACAATGAGGCCACCCTCATGGTCTTTTCAGTGGTGGCACTGATGGGATGGATCTCCCTTTTGCAAAATATTCATACATGTCCAGCGTGATGTGGTGGTTTGGAGTGGTGGACTCTGACCTGGAGAACCGGGTTTGATTCCGCACTCATCCACATGAGCGGTGGAGGCAAATCTGGTGAACTGGATTGGTTTCCCCACTCCTACTGACGAAGCCAGCTGGGTGACCTTGAGCAAGTTACGGCTTTCTCAGAGCTCTCTCAGCCCCACCTACCTCACAGGGTGTCTGTTGTGGGGGGGGGAAGCTGATTGTAAGCCGGTTTGATTCTTCAAGTCAGCATATAAAAACCAACTCTTCTTCTCCTCCTTCTCCTCCTTCTCCTTCTCCTTCTCCTTCTCCTGTCTTTAGGCCTGCTCGAGGTATAGACTGTTTGTCCCACTGGTTTTTCTTTACAGTGTCTGAAGCTGTTCTATTTGTTTCACTATGTCACTTGTTCCTTTATTTTCCTTTTCAAGACTGTGTTGCTGTTGTCGTAATTTTATCGATTATTTGACCTGATCGGCCATAATCCTCTTTGGCTATCTTTCTCTGATAAAATGGCAACAGTCAATCCAATGTCAATAAATCCATACTGCCATGAGATCCTGTAGATTAGGTATAACATTCTTGTCAAGTTCAATGCTTAAAATTTGCCCCCCGCTATGAAGATTTGTACACATTTGTATGCATTTTGAGAATGGACAGATGAAGCAGCTCTCCATATGAGAGAGGGACATTCAGGAGTCTGTATTGAATACGGAAGCTTCAAAGCGAGGGACATGGTGTGGGAGGAAATGGTTTGAAGGACAAACTTCTCCAGTATTTTCTAGCCCGAGATGATCTTCAATAGCCTTGCTTTCTGTGCCCCTGCCTGCAGGAGTAAGTGGGGGTGGAGACCCACCTGGAAGTTGGCAACCCTAAATTTAGCCCTTATTCTGCACAAACAGTACTTGATAATTTGAGAGCCAGCGTGGTGTAGTGGTGGTTTGGAGCGGTGGACTCTGATCAGGAGAACCAGGTTTGATTCCCCACTCCTCCACATGAGCGGCGGAGGCTAATCTGGTGAACCGGGTTGGTTTCCCCACTCTTAGACATGAAGCCGGCTGGGTGACCTTGGGCAAGTCACGCTCTCTCAGCCCCACCTACCTGTCTGTTGTGGGAAGGGGAGGGGAAGGGAAGGTGATTGTAAGCCGGTTTGAGTCTCCCTTAAGTGGTAGAGAAAGTGGCATATAAAAAACAACTCCTCTTCTGCTTCTGCTTCTGCTTCTTGATGTTTAGAGCTCTCAAAATGACTCCAGCTATTTACAAGCTCGATATGATCGATTCTTTGTTCTTTCCTCAGGATTCTGCATCAAACAAAGACTGATGTGTAATACAGAAGATGACTGTGGAGATTTCTCTGATGAAGATAACTGTGAGGACATCAATCCCCGCCCGCCCTGTCGTGATCGCTTTATTGACGTTTCAGAAATTGGAAGGAAAGCTGGCCGTGGGTAAATGCTGGGGAGTCTGCAGGGGGAAGGATATGAAATGTACCTGATAACAGCAAATGAGAAGAACGTTATTGACTTACAATTCTCTTCTCTTACTCTTATTTTAATATGTAGGGAAATGACCTGAGATATATCAGAAAAGTTTTACATTCTTTACTCCCAAAATCTTTCTAGGAAGTTGATGCAGCTCTTATTCCCCTCTGGCATTTCTCCCAGAGCTTAACCCAACACTTTAACCACTTCTTCAGGCTTGTCACCAGCACAAGTGAACATCTGATTATTGGTGATACAGTTACCCTTTTAAAAATGCTGAATGCATGGCTTTCCCTTGTATGGCTGCTTGATCTAACTCAGTGGTTCCCGAACGTTTCAGACCACCGCCCCCTTGGTTCCGAGAACTCAACCCCAGCGCCCCCTACCCTATCCAACAACACAGTTGAAGGGGCCCACCTCTAGCGCCCCACTGCTGCCCCCTTGCCTCTTAGTGCCCCCCTAGGTAATCCCACTGGCCCCACAGGGGGTGGTACTGCCCACTTTGGGAACCACTAATCTAATTGATTGTATGGAAATGCCTCACAGTTCAACTTATATGAAACAAGTGTGAGACAGCAAATTACAGAGATGGCTCCATAATGCCACCCATCTGGCGCTGGTGGACCTGTGTGTGTGTGTGTGTGTGTGTGTGTGTGTGTGTGTGTGTGTGAGAGAGAGAGAGAGAGAGAGAGAGAGAGAGAGAGAGAGAGAGAGAGAGAGCTCTTGTTCTAAGGCTAGCACTGGAAAGGCAGAAGACCTTATGTATTTATTTACTTTATATCCTGCTTTTCTCCCAATGAGGGCCCAAATTGGCTTACGTCATTCCCTCCTCTGTTTTATCCTCATAACAACCCTGTGAGGTAAGTTAGGCTCAGAGTGTGGCTGGCCCAAGGTCACCCAGCAAGCTTCCACGGCAAAGTGGGGATTCAAACCTGGGTCTTCCAGATCCTAGTCCAACGCTTTAACCACACACAACTAGCTCTTAACCATGACTTCATCTGATTTGCTGGAATAACCAAATTTTGAGCACAGAAGCAATATTCTAGCTCACTCTAGCTCAGCGTAGAAACAATGACAATTGATAAATAATAGAAACCAAGAGCAAGGGTCATAGCATCTCAAGCATGTGAGCAAGATCAGCCATGAAATATCAGAAAGATACATGCTAGCAAACACACTGCACCACAAGTGAAATTGAGATATACCTAGAATGGCAATGCCTGTAGAAAATATTTGTATTGGTTAAGGTCATTAAAGGTAAAGAGAGTCCCCTGTGCAAGCACCGGGTCATTCCTAACCCATGGGGTGATGTCACATCCTGACGTTTACTAGGCAGGCTATGTTTATTGGATAGTTTGCCAGTGCCTTTCCCAGTCATCTACACTTTAACCCCAGCAAGCTGGGTACTCATTTTACTGATCTTGAAAGGATGGAAGGCTGAGTCAACCTTGAGACGGCTACTTGAAACCGATTCCCATTGGGCTCAAACTCAGGTCATGAGCAGAGCTTGGACTGCAGTACTGCAGCTTACCATTCTGCTCCACGGGACTCTATCCCTTAAGGTTATTAGTCATGTAAAATGCTGAATGTCTATTATTTCATGCCAAGAAATGTGTTCATGTGTTTGTATGAAAGTTGGAGGTTCACTGTTGTTTTTTAATCTTTCTATGTTTTGGGGGGGAACTGCATAATACTTGAATGGTATGAATAGGCCATCATTTGGAATAAATAAGATCCTAGGAAATACTCTTGTTCTATTTTCTTGCAGCATTAACATTCTAGGAATGCAACCAAAGGATACCCCATTTTACAATGAGTTTTATAATGGTCTCTGCAATCGGGAACGTGATGGGAATTCGGGCACCTATTATCGTAAGCCATGGAATGTTGCAGTTCTCAATTATGAAGTAAGCCTCTTTGCACAAACTGGGGTATCAGTAGGTTTTCCAACTGCCAGGTGGTGGCTGGAGATATCTTGGAATTACAACTGATCTAGAGGCAGTAGAGATCAGTTCACCTGGAGAAAATAGCCACTTTGGAAGGTGGATTCTATAGCATTATACCCCTTTGAAGTACCTCCCTTCTAGGGTTGCCAACTTGGGCTGTTGAAAAAAAAATTCGGTATAGTTCGGCTTTGGCAAAATTCAGCCTGTTTTTATTCGGGCCGTGCCGAAGTCCGAACTCCCCCACTTCGGATCCCCGAAATTCAGGGGGGATCCAGAGTTGGGGGGAAATTCGGCTCCCCGTGCGCCTTCAGGGGGATTCCCTGAAGGCGCGTGGGGGGCCCTTTAAACAAGCCCCTCTGCTCTGTTTGCGCAGGCAGCACAGAGGGGTTTAAAGACCCCCCCTCCCCACCTCCCGGGACTCCCGGGAAGGCAGGCAGGGGGCTGTCAAGCCCCTCTGCACTGTCTGCGCGGACCTAGCAACCCTACTCCCCTCCCCAAACACCATCCTCCTCATGCTCCACCCCCCAGGTATTTCCCAACCCAGGTATTCTCCAGGTATTTCCCAACCCAAACCTGGCAACCCTAGGTGTCATACGTGTTTCTATACTACACCTAGGTATGCCAGCTTCCAGGTGGGACCTGGGGATCACCTGGAATTACAGCTCATCTCCAGAAATCTGTCCCCCTGGAGAAAATGGATGCTTTGGAGGGTGGAATCTATGACACTGTACCCCACTGAAGTCCCTGTCCTCCCCAGGCTCCATCCCCAAATCTCCAGGGGTTTCACAACCTGGATCTGGCCACCTTACCTCCCCCATCCCTAGCCGGTGGCCAGGGGAGACATGGTAATCCTAACTACACCAGCTGATGTAAGTGCCTTTAGGCAGAACTACATATTACAAAGTACTTGGAGTAGTTACTTAAAAAAACAGAAATTGTATTTGGTCTCCCTGCTCTGTGACATCTAAATTCAACTTTCCCTACATCCTAACATCATTAAGGTGTGCGTGTTCATTTATACACGTTTACAGCATTATTGTAATATTGTCTGTTCACGACTTAAAGGACTTATAGAAAGAATTAACTCAAAGTGGAAAAAAACAGATTTATACAAAGAAAACGTAAGAACATAAGAAAGGCCATGCTGGATCAGACCAAGGTCCACCAAGTCCTGCAGTCTGTTCACACAGTGGCCAACCAGGTGCCTCTAGGAAGCCCCCAAACAAGATGACTGAAGCAGCATTATCCTGCCTGTGTTCCACAGCACCCAGTATAATAGGCATGTCCCTTTGATCCTGGAGAGAATAGGGATGCATCATGACTAGTAGCCATTGTAACTAATAGCCATAAATACCCCTCTCCTCCATGAACATGTCCACTCCCCTCTTAAAGCCTTCCAAGTTGGCAGCCATCACCACATCCCGGGGCTAGGGCTGTCGATTCGGTTCGTCCCGAACCGAAAAACAGCCTAATTTCCCCTCATTCGGCGGTTTTTAGTTCGGGACGAACCAAACTCAAAAAAGGCGGGAAAACAGGGAGCCGAATTCAGCGAGTTCGAGGTGTTCGGGAATAAATCCAGCAAATTTGGGGTTCGGGGCAGCAGCAGAGGGGCGGGGGGTCTTTAAACCCCTCTGCCCTGCCTGTGCAGACAGTGCAGAGGGGCTTGACAACCCACCGCCCCTCTTCCCAGGAGTCCCGGGAAGAGGGGCGGGGGGTCTTTAAACCCCTCTGCCCTGCCTGCGCAGACAGCGCAGAGGGGCTTGACAACCCACCTCCCCTCTTCCCGGGAATCCCGGGAAGAGGGGCGGGGGGTCTTTAAACCCCTCTGCCCCTCCGCGCCTTCACTGGCTTCCCTGAAGGTGCGCGGGGGGGCCTTTAAATAGATCTGCGCCTTCCAGCTGGAAGGCGCAGATCTGTTTAAAGAGCCCCCCGCACGCCTTCATGGAAGCCCCGTGAAGGCCCGCGGGGGGCTCTTTAAAGACCCCTGCGCCCTTCCCGACTCTTTGAAGAGGTGGGCGCCACCTGGGCAGGCGGCGCCCAGCACTTCAAAGACCCGGCCGAATTTTTCCCCAAAGTCCGGATCTCCCGCCGAATTTCAGGGATCCAAAGCGGGGGAGTTCGAACTTTGGCCTGAATTTAAAAGGGCCGAATTTTGCTGAAGCCGAACTTTACCGATTTTTTTTCTCAACAGCCCTACCTGGGGCAGGGAGTTTCACAATTTATCTATGTATTTTGTGAAGAAATACTTCCTTTTATCAGTTTTGAATCTCTTACCCTCCAGCTTCAGCAACTGACCCCGCGTTCTAGTATTATGAGAGAGGGAGAAAAGCATCTCCCTGTCCACTCTCTCCATACCATACATAATTGTATAGACCTCTATAGTCTGAACCTTTGTTTTCAAAAGAAGTAAAGGGTAACCAGTGCATTACATTTTTTGTAATGAGGCTTAAAAAATAGTAAAAACTCTATATGGAATATAAAAAGTGAAATCACGCCAGCACAAAAACAATCACCGGAACAATCAAGAATAAGAATGTCTTATAAATAACTATAAACTCTTTTTCAAGTGTTATGAGAGGGCAAAAACATTTCATTTTCATTTCTGTGATGCCTATATAGTCCATCATCTAATGAATGTAATTTCTATATTTTATACATTTCCCCCCTGAAGACAAAAGGAGACAAAAGTTTCTCAAATGAGAATTATGAAAACCAGGTGACTGCAGTGAGAGAGATGTACGCAGAGAGACATCAGCATTTTCAGGCTAGCTTTTCTCTGAAACTCACCCCGACTGAGACTGATGACAACACATCAACAGACGCCAATGCAGACTTCAGTTTTTTCGAAAACACGAGCATCTCTCACTTCTTGAAAGAGTCCAATGGAAAAGTAAGTTAATATCAAATGAAATTAAGGGGGATGGGTGTATTATTTCAGGGGTGTTGGCATCGGGAACGAAAAGACATTAACAGTGAGATCTTATTGTTGGCAAAAAGCAATTTAAAACCAACAGGATTGTTCCCTTGGTGTCCCAGCCCAGTAAGCACACCAAGGCAGGAGAAGGTTTAAAGATTTACTATTCAGCTGAGTAACAGGCTTTAGTCTAAAGGCAGCACTTTTAGTTAGGGTTGCCAACCGCCAGGTAGTAGCTGGAGATCTCCTGCTATTACAACTGATCTCCAGCTGATAGAGGTCAGTTCCCCTGGAGAAAATGGCCACTTTAGCAACTGGACTCTATGGAATTGAAGTCCCTCCCCTCCCCAAACCCCACCCTCCTCAGGCTCCACCCCAAAAATCTCCTGCCAGTGGTGAAGAGGGACCTGGCAACCCTACTTTTAGTCCAGCATAAGATTATATACTTGCTGTGGGTTATGTGTGTTAAGTGCCCTCGAGTCGCTTCCGACTCATGGCGACCCTATGAATCAATGTCCTCCGAAATGTCCTCTTTGACAGCCTTGCTCAGATCTTGCAGATTGAGGGCTGTGGCTTCCTTTATTGAGTCAGTCCATCTCTTGTTGGGTCTTCCTCTTTTCCTGATGCCCTCAACTGTTCCTGGCATGACTGTCTTTCCTAGTGAGGCATATCCTGCTAAAATATCCTTGCTAAAATGTCAATAATTACAAACGTCATTTTCTTCTCACCTTGTACATGCAATGTCCTGTTTCACCTACAGCACACCTTTCCATACGTTGCATGTTCAAAAAATGGAGGTGGTTTTGCCTTTTTGAGTGGGCAATTTACTGTGCTAATGAAGCAACGCCTCTATACTCTGGCCTTGTCAACAGGCTAATAGAACAATCGGTGCTCAGAGCAGGGCATGGGGGAGACTGTAAATACTCTGCACTTTCTCATCTCTTGACTCCTACAACCGCATCAGAAGTCTGTGATTCCACAGCTCCTTTCATCTACTTCAGAAAGCTGCTCTCATTATTTTCATTAACCCTTGGCTCAGGTCTACATTATGTATACAGATCTGTGGGTAAGTTAACGTTGGAAACAGTAGAACATATCCAAGTAAACATATATGGGACCGTAATTCTGCAACCTCTTGTAAATGTCAGTAAAAAAAAGGTAAAGGTAGTCTCCTGTGCAGACACCGGGTCATTACTGACCCATGGGGTGATGTCACATCCCAATGTTTACTAAGCAGACTATGTTTATGGGGTGGTTTGCCATTGCCTTCCCCAGTCGCCTACACTTTACCCCCAGCAAGCTGGCTAGGTACTCATTTTACCAACCTCTAGGGTTGCCAACCTCCAGGTACTAGCTGAAGATCTCCTGCTATTACAGCTGATCTCCAGCCAATAGAGGTCAGTTCACCTGGAGAAAATGGCTGCTTTGGCAATTGGACTCTATGGCCTTGAAGTCCCACCCCTCTCCAAACCCCTCCCTCCTCAGACTCTGCCCCAAAAGCCTCCTGCCGGTGGCAAAAAGGGACCTGGCAACTCTACCAACCTTGGAAGGGTGGAAGACTTGAGTCAACCTTGAGCCGGCTACCTGAAACCGACTTCCGTGGGGAACAAACTTGGGTTGTGAGAAGAGCTTTTGACGGCAGTACTGCAGCTTACCACTCTGTGCCACGGGGCTCTGAAATGTCAGTGCTTGGTGGTAAAAAAGAATTCTCTACAGGCAGAAAATACCAGGAGCAGTCCCTGGCATTTCTACTTACAGGGAGCTCAGGCATAGATCTAAAAATCAGAACAAATCGAGCACAGCAAGCTGGCCCGATGTTCTTCTGATACACATCACACATATGCCAGCAAATCTGGAGGGAATGAGCCAACAGTTGTAGGTTTCCGACAACCAGAAAAAAACGCTAATTGAAATGTACAAATATAGAGTTTGCCATCTTTTTACTGGCAAACCTTCTTGCCTTCAACAACTGTACAATAGGCTTAAAAAAAGCAGTTAATGCTTTTTCTGGCATGTGATGCGATTTACTTGTGAACTTCTCAAAGGTGAAATATGAAGCTTTTGCCTTTGAAGACCTGAATTGAAGTGGTTGGCAGGTTACAGCTTCAAGGTGCTATTCGCTTCATTCAAGGTGCTGCTCGCTCTAACACACTATGCAGAGCTGTTGCAGTTTGACTTGTGGAATCCTGGGGTCTTAAATTATGAGCCCATGGAAATCTAGGCCTACTTGCATAACTGCAATTCCCAGAATCCCTTGCAGATGAAGCAGTGACTGTTAAAGCAGTTGAAGCAGTCTATAATATACATACGTAAGTGCCATCAATTCACAACTGATTTATGATGACCACAGCAAGAGGCCTTCAAGGCAAGGGAGAAGGAGAGGTGGTTTGCCATTGCTTTCCTCGGCACAGTCTCCCTTGGAGGTCTCCCTTCCGAGTACTGACTCTGCTTAGCTTCCAAGATCTGATGAGATCAGGCTTTACCATGTTGCCTTCCCTCCTGTCTATAACATAGACCACACGAATATTACAGATTGAAATGCTCGTGTAAGTTTGAATGGTGGCAGAGTCTCCAAACCCTCCTTTTCTTGTTAGAGAGAGGATGTAAGAATAATCTCCTCATTTGGCATTACAGGACCAACACTTTCTCCATGTAAAAGGAACCATAGAACTGGGAAATTTCATAATGCGAAGCCGTGACATCCGGCTGACTGAGACGTTCCTTGATGATTTAAAATATCTGCCCAGCGATTATGACATGGGAGAATATTTTAAATTTCTGGAAACACACGGGACTCATTATGCACGAACGGGAACGGTCGGAGGAAAGTATGAACTACTGTATGTGCTGGACAAACAGAGTATGAAAACGAAAGGTGAGGGCTCCAAATGAAAGATCTTCTTTTTCACACTAATCTGGTTCTGCAGCAGCACAACTGAGGTTATAAACTGAACACCATGTCCCTCGAGAAGCTTCCATTCTGTTGGCCTTGGTCACAACCTCATGTTCCTTTGATGGTCTCCTTGGGGAAACAGCTATACATTTTTTTAAAATGATTCATTTGATTTATTGATTTTATCATCTGCCATTTTCCCTAGGAAACCAGTTCCCTGCACATGCACCCAGGGTAAAAGGTAAAGGTTCCCTGTGCAAGCACCAGGTCATTCCTGACCCATGGGGTGACATCACATCCCAACATTTACTAGGCAGACTTTGTTTACGGGGTGGTTTGCCAGTTAGCCTGAGAGAAAAGCCCCTCCCATAGGGTGCACCCTTCCACACTCCTTATCTTTGAGTAAGAATTACCCTACTTGATGGACTGGTCAAATTTATATTCATCATAATATTTATGCCCCATCTTTCCTGCTGGCTCCAGGTGGCAAATTCTGCAGATGTGTTCCACCCAAACAGCTCCCAGGGTAGGGCAGCATCGTGGAGATGTGATTCCTACGCAGCTCCATAGGTTTGTGGGGTAAAAACTGGATGAAGGTTAGCCAATGAGGCCCATGGCTAAGTGAGAAGTTTCCCTAGTCTAGATATAAAGCATTCTGTCTACTGGTGGAAAGTGCTGTCAAGTCGCAGCCGACTTCTGGAGACCCTGTAGGTTTTTCAAAGCAAGAGACATTCAGAGGTGGTTTGCCATTGCCTTCCTCTGCCTAGCAACCCTGAGATTTCCTTGGTGGTCTCCCATCTAAGTACAAACCAGGGCTGACCCTGCTTAGCAGTCAAGATCTGATGAGGTTGGGCTAGCCTGGGCCATCTATAGGGTTGCCAACTGCCAGATATTAGCTGGAGATCTCCTGCTATTACAATTGATCTCCAGCCGATAGAAATCACGTCACCTGGAGAAAATGGCCGCTTTGGCAATTGGACTCTATTGCATTGAATTCCTTCCCCTCCCCAAACCCCGGCATCTTCAGGCTCCGCCCCCAAAATCTCCTGCCGGTGGCAAAGAGGGACCTGGCAACCCTAGCCATCTAGCACCTACTAAATAAGTGCCTGTTGGGGAGGGGAGGTAGGTGTTTTTTTTTTTTTTTTTTGCACTGTAGTAAAATTCGATCTGTTAAACTTTTCCTGTTCCATATTATACAGGGATAAAAGCAGACAGAGGTCATTAACGCATGGTCGCTTTAACCGTTACCTCATTCCTTGTCAGCTCAACCCTGTTTCAACGCAAAATGAACCTGACTTTTTCCATTTCTCTTCTGGCCCGAATTAAACCGTTCCTCCTGGCTCATTCCAGAATCACTGAGTGAGCGTACAACTTTCTCCGGTTGAGCTTCGCCCCACCCTTTTCCAAACCCCTCTTCAAGGCAGCATGCAGATAGCCAAACAGGGGAAGCACAGAAGATTGGCTTCTCTCACAGCCAATCGTGAAGCGGTGTGTAATGAGGCAGGGATTCAAGTGCTTCCTGCTACCTTGGAGCTCTTTCTGAGCAAAAAGAAAGGCTTGCATTTCTCCTCCCCCCCCTTCTTTCAGATTGCTCCGTTTTTTGTTTTTTGTTCTTAAAATGCTTTTTTATGCGGCAGTTGGGTTTGGGAGGGAAGGAAATATTCTCTCGTGAGGTAAGCCAATTACAGAGTAGCATTTAAAGGGGTGGGACTTGATTTGAACTTGGGAGACTGTTTTTCTGTATTTGTGCCTCCATTAGCACACAGTTTCGTCCCTGATCATTCCAGCCAATGCATACAGTTTCCCCCAACCCAGGTTACTTTGATCCTGGCTGAAACGGGGAATAAAAGTTAAAGCGACTGTGTGTAAATGACCAGAATTTATATATCCTTGCTAAATATTTTATGAACATAACTAGATTGTCACGATGGATATAATTTCCATGCAAATTGTTTTTGTTCTTCGCGATTCAAGAAATTTGGTATTCCACATTCTCACCTCTCTGATCATGTCTGTTTAACTTGCAATTGCAGGAGTCAGTGCAGAGGATGTAAAAGCCTGCCTGGGATATAGTGCAAAGTTGAGTTCTACTTCCACAGGTTTTGATTTGAATACTGAAGTTAAAGGCGGTGATTGTAAACAAGCAACCATTAAAAAACGTATGTATTTTTTGGTGTTTTAAATCCAAAAGCAAAAGAACATAGGTATTTTAGTGTTCATTTACAGTTTCCCTTTCCAGAAGGAGACCGACGTAACCAATGGAACCGAGACTGCAATTTTACAAAACAAAAAAGTTTTAGAATGTGTGCCAGGGTGGCCAGCATAGTGTGCTATAGCAAGTTGGGCGGGGCCCATTGGTCAATTACCACTCATTGCAGAGGCAGTAGAAACAGCCGGGCACCTATGTAGGCATAATACAGTAGCCAACTTTGTTATTGTCATACATGCTGAATAATGCGCTTTCAATCCACTTTCAATGCACTTCAACAGTCGTTTGCAAGTGGACTTTGCCTTTTTACACAGTACAATCCGTTTGCAAATTGCATTGAAAGTAGCTTGAAAGTGCATTACTCATATGGTTGCCAGGTCCCCCCTCTCCTCCAGCAGGAGGTTTTTGAGGCGGAGCTGAGGCAGTGATTATGTGTGTGCGGCCGCGATCACATCACTTCTGGTTTACACCCAGAAATGCCGCATCGCAAGGGGCCTTTTACCACTCAAACTGGGGAGGGGCCATGGCTCAGTTGTAGAGCGTCCGCTTCGCATGCGGAAGGTCCCAGGTTCAATCCCCATCATCTCCAGTTAAAGGGACTAGGCAAGTAGGTGATGTGAAAGACCTCTGCCTGAGACCCTGGAGAGCCGCTGCCGGTCTGAGTAGACAATACTGATTTCGATGGACCAAGGGTCTGATTCAGTAGAAGGCAGCTTCATGTGTTCAACATCCTAATTTACACCCGGAAGTACCACATAGCAATGGGCCTTTTACCACTCAAACTTCCAGTTTGGATGGTAAACAGCCCCTTGCGATGCATTTATACCCGGAAGTGCCGCATCACAACTTGGTAAAAGGCCCGTTGCAATGCGACGCTTCCGGGTGTAAACCAGAAGTGATGTGGTGCAGCGTGCAGGCGTGGGTGCACGCTGGCCCGCCGCCCCTCAGCTGGTTGGCGAGCAGCCGGGTGGATTGGCGGGGTTTTGCCCGCCACCACCGGGTGCTTGGCAACCCTAATTATTCAGAACGCGTGCACTTCCGGCAAGCTACCCTTTCTTGGTCCTGCCTGTGATGCCCTCACATCCCTCTCTCCCCTCCATAGTTTAGCCCTTTGTCTGAGGGTATGTTCTAGCATTCCAAGGTGTAACTGCCCAGACTAGCCACCTGCATAGCGTAGCCAACCTCCAGGCATTTCCCAACCCGGAGCTTGCAACCCTACACCTGCAGCCTAGACACCCACGGCACAGCCAGTCTCTAGCTACAGGGGCTCCATTCTTCTGTCTCTGCATCCCACTGATCCAGAACTCTGCCAAGAGAGTCTCCTCTTGCCCCTGCTTTCTGACTTCAGGGTCATCTTGACCCAGGCAGTTGGTTCGTTCTATCACAGAATATAGAAGAGATTCATAATAATCATAGGATGACAAGTAATGAGAATTGCATGGGCTAGTTTTGGACTTTAATTCTGATGCCCAATTTGCTTTAAAGGTGCTTGAATGTACTCATAGCTCAAGGTCGACATCTCAGGGAGCCCAGCGTTCACCAGAGACGCTCGGAGAGCCAACCCCTTCAGGAATTGGGATACTGCCCCTACAGGCCTCAGTGACATTACAGGGGTTTCTGGGAAGATATCCAATTCCTAATGAGAGGAGCACGTGAATATAAGTGCATAAGAACATAAGAAAGACCATGCTGGATCAGACCAAGGTCCATCAAGTCCCGCAATCTGTTCACATGGTGGCCAATCAGGTGTTTCTAGGAAGCCCACAAACAAGACAACTGCAGCAGCATTGTCCTGCCTGTGTTCCATGGCACCCAATATAATAGGCCTGCTCCTCTGATCCTGGAGAGAATAGGTATGCATCATAACTAATATCAATTTTGACTGGTAGCCATGAATAGCCCTCTCCTCCATGAACATGTCCATTCCCCTCTTAAAGACTTCCACGTTGGCAGCCATCACCACATCCTGGGGCAAGGAGTTCCACATGGTGGATGCTATCTCATGACAACCATGTTCTGCTGCCTCCTCCCAGGCACTTTCGGGGGATACTGATGGTTCTTTTTTTTTAATGTCATAAGGCTTGCTGCTTTGCCAAGATTTATTTTATGGGTCTTATGTCTGTCTGGTTTTTTAAAAATATATATATATTCCATACTGTGTTTTATTGGCTGTGGAATGTTGACTGTTGTCCACAATGTGAATTTGTTCGTTGTCAAGGTGCCTCGGGTCTGTTTGTTATTTTGGCTACAACAGACAAACCCTTCCAAAATGTATTATAGTTTTGTAAGCAGCTTGCAGGTGGTGGTGGAGGGGGGAGAATTTGACAGAAAGACAAGATACAAATCTTTTCATTGATGAATAAATGTGGTGGATTGTGCAATGCTCGTAAAATATATCTTTATCCCAAGTGCAGGTGAAAATAAAATTAAGTGACTCTGCAGTTTGTCAGCCCCCTTTCCATTGTCTCATTGGCTTAAGATAATGTGGCTGTGGTGAGCCAGCTCCTTTCTGAGAATCCCCAATCAATAGGGTTCACAGAATCATAGAGCTGGGACCACATCTAGTCCAACCCCCTGCACAATCCAGGAAATTCACAGCTACCTCCCCCCGATACCCCCAGTGACACCCTACTCCATGGCCAGAAGATGGCCAAGATGCCCTCCCTCTCATCATCTGCCTAAGGTCACAGAATCAGCATTGCTGACAGATTGCCATCTCACCTCTGCTTAAAAAACCTCCAAGGAAGGAGAGCTTACCACCTCCCAAGGAAGCCTGTTCCACTGAGGAACCGCTCTAACCGTTAGAAAATTCTTCCTAATGTCTAGACGGAAACTCTTTTGATTTAATTTCAACCCGTTGGTTCTGGTCCAACCGTCTTGACCAACAGAAAACAACTCAGTACCCTCCTCTATATGACAGCCCTTCAAGTACTTGAACATGGTTATCATATCCCCTCTCATTCTACTCCTCTTCAGGCTAAACATACCCAGCTCCTTCAACCTTTCCTATTAGGACTTGGTCTCCAGACCCCTCACCATCTTTGTTACCCTCCTTTGGACACGTTCCAGCTTGTCTACATCCTTCTTAAATTGCAGTGCCCCAAACTGAACACAATACTCTTAGTGAGGTCTAACCAGAGCAGAGTAGAGCAATACCATCACTTTGCATGATCTGGACACTATACTTCTGGTCCACCACCAGCGGGAGATTTTTGAGACAGAGCTTGAGGAGGGAGAGGAGGTTTTCAATGCTATAGAGCCCAATTGCCAAAGCAGCCCTTTTCTCCAGGTGAACTGATCTCTATTGGCTGGAGATAAGCTGTAATAGTGGGAAATCTCCAGGTACTACCTGGAGGTTTGCAATCCTACCAAGCAACCCACTTCCTGTTTCTGTCCTCTCTAGTGGGCAACTCAACTAGAGGAGCCATTATCCACAATGTGATCTCTCGAATTCAAGGAGGGACAACTGTTGTTTTAGAACGGCTGAAGGAAATGTTATCGGTGAAAGACAAGACAGTTGACATAGAGGACTACATACAGTGGGCTGCAACCATCCCCGAGGCCCCAGCTGTCATCGAATATGAAGTAAGAGGATTTTATCCCTGAACTTATGTTCCTATGAATAGGATGGAGATGGAGAGACAGTTGCGGCACAATTGTTTGTTTGCCAATTTAGAAGGCTTTAAGAGGGGAGTGGACATGTTCATGGAGGAGAGGGCTATCCATGGCTGTTAGTCAAAATGGATACTAGTCATGATGCATACCTATTCTCTCCAGTATTGGAGGAGCAGGCCTATTATGTTAGGTGCTTTGGAACACAGACAGGATAATGCTGCTGCAGTCGTCTTGTTTGTGGGCTTCCTGGTTGGCCACTGTGTGAACAGACTGCTGGACTTGAGGGATCTTGGTCTGATCCAGCATGGCTTTTCTTATGTTTACTTCTTGTATAGCTTACCTCCTCACTGAGACTCAGGGTGGATTACAAAATATAAACACAGTGCAACCACATAGTGTAAGGTGGTTGGTCTAGATGCCCTTGCGATCCCTTCCAGCTCTATGTTTCTGTGTTTCCTAGACATCTTAAATGACAATAGTTGATCGCATCTGGTCGCAGAGCCAACCAAAGTGGAAGTGATCTTGGATTTGGTTCTGAGTGGAGTGCAAGACCTGGTGCAAAATGTAGGTGTTGCACCAGTTAGTAGCAGTGTCCACAACACTAATAAGTTCAGAATTTGTGTCAATGAAAAATTATCCCCAAAGTCCAAAACAGTAACATTTAATTTCAAAAGAGAGAACTTTACAAAAATAAGGAGACTAGTTAGAAGGAAGTCAAGAGGGAAACACAAGAGAATCAGATCCCTAGAGGATGCTTGGAAGCTATTTAAAACCACACTAAAACCTCTGTATTAGGATGTTGAACACATGAAGCTGCCTTATACTGAATCAGACCCTTAGTCTGTCAAAGTCAGTATTGTCTACTCAGACTGGCAGCAGCTTTCCAGGGTCTCAGGCAGAGGTCTTTCACATGACCTACTTGCCTAGTCCCTTTAACTGGAGATGCCGGGGATTGAACCTGGGACCTTCTGCATGCCAAGCAGAGGCTCTACCACTGAGCCACAGCCCCTCAAAAATGTTGCAACAGTTTTAGCCATGTTTACCGAATAGTAACCATTACAAGTTATTCAAGAAGTATGTCGCGCCGCGCCTGGCCCCCGGCAGTCCCCGAGGTCTCTGCCCTGGAGAGGGGTGGGGGCGGGGGAGCCTCCTCGGCCTCAGACCAGTCCAAGGGGGAGTCAGAACTTTCTCCCCCCTCGGACGTTGCCAGGTTGCTGGCCAAAAACCTCCTTCAGCCTCGATGCAACCCCTTTCTGGCTTCCTCCCTGGCCTCGGCTCCCCTCTCGCCTTTTAACCCTCCCCGGCCAGAGAGGCCCCGCCCCTTCCCTGCTACCGCCCCCGTTCCCCGCCTTCCCCCAGTGCTTGATGGCCGCCCGTGCGGCTCTATCGGGCTCACCGGCAGCTGCAGCGGCCCTCCCTCGACCCGGCCGCGCCCTCCCGACCATCAGCTGGTGAGAGGGGCGGGGTCCGCCGGGCCGCGTCACTCCGGCTGCGTCGGAGCCGGCTGCTCCTGGCCGGGTTGCTTCTTTCTTGGGCGGTTGCGCCCCGTCCAGCCGGCTGCCTGGGAAAAGAAGGGAACCGGCGTTGAGGCCCCCCCCCGACTCTTCCTGAGGGGGCCGTGTGATTCCGCGCGCTCCTCCCGCCTATCCAGTGAGTGTCCTGGGGCCTGGGGGGTCGGCATTGGGGAGACAGCGGCCCGGGAGCCGGCCTGGAGGCCCGTCCCGGGACAAAGTAAGTTTACATTTTTTGTTTCTCTGCAGCCGCATCCAATCTCTGAACTTGTACCTCTGAAGCTGCACAATTCCTATGTAAAGAAACAAAATCTGGACCGAGCAGTGGAGGACTACGTAGCTGAATACGACGTGTGCAAATGCCAGCCCTGCCAAAATGGAGGGACCGTAGTACTGGTGAATGGAGAGTGTATTTGTGGATGCACTCCCTATTTTAAAGGAGTGGCCTGCCAGATACCCAAATCAGAGTTTGAACCAGGTTAGCAGCATAGTATCATAGAATCACAGTTTGAAGGGACCACCAGGGTCATCTAGTACAACCCCCTGCCTAGAAGATGGCCAAGTTACCCTCCCTCTCATGATCTGCCTAAAGTTATAGAATCAGCATTGCTGACAGATGGCCATCTAGCCTCTGCTTAAAAACCTCCAGGGAAGGAGAGCTTACCACCTCCCGAGGAAGCCTGTTCCACTGAGGAACCGCTCTGTTAGAAAATTCTTCCTAGTGTCTAGACAGAAACTCTTTTGATTTAATTTCAACTTGTTGGTTCTGGTCCAACTGTCGGGGGCAACAGAAAACAACTCAGCACCATCTTCTATATGACAGCCCTTCAAGTATTTGGAGATGTTTATCACATTACCTCTAAGTCTTCTCCTCTCCAGGCTAAACATACTCCAGCTCCTTCAACCGTTCCTCATAGGACTTGGTCTCCAGACCCCTTATCATCTCTGGACATGTTCCAGCTTGTCTAATTCAAACTTCCAGTATATCAAATTACTTTTGTGACTATACAGATGTAGATGGAACAAGGATTTGACTCTATCTAGTCTTAAAAACCACAGTTCAAGAACTTAGAATTTAGTTGAGGATTCTTTGGGTTCTGGAGAACATAAGAGGTGGCTTTCTGTGGAGTCAAATCCTTGTTCCATCTACTTCTATATAGACTATTTTAGCCAAGATCATACAAAATACAGATAACTATGTTCCTAGAGTTCCAACTGCAGGTGGAGAAAATGTATGCATGTAGGAGTGTTCCTTCATATAACAAAAAACGTCTTGTGCACAGAAAACCACTTGTCGCAAAGAAGAGTTGTAGCAGAGATTTATCTGTGCTGAATATATCATATTTTTATTGCTCCTCACCCCAGTCTGAAGTCTCGAATGGTATGATCTTGGAACAGTTTTTACCAATTGCTGTTTTGTGGAAATTAGACCTCGGCCTGCATGGTGAAAAAGCTCAAAGGTGTCCAAACAATTTTAAAGTTTGAATTTTCACTGAGACTCTTGTCTCCAGATACATAATGTTATCGGTTACCCTTAGCTGAGTGGGAAAGACAGCATTAGCTGTCTCCACCAGCAAGCAGCAGCAGCAAAGTCATCTGACCCCCCCACCCAGAACAAAGCCATTCCTCCATCTATTGCATAGATGTGGGAGGTGTTAATATTGTGCTAGCGCTGCTCTTCTGCCACGATTAACATGACAATAGGGTTGGGGTCAGTTTTCCCTATTGTTTAGAAAGGTGTCGTGCCAGGGAGTTACTTTAGGATTTCTTGCCAGCCACTAAAATTGAGCAGCTTTGAGGTCAGAGCATTTGTTTTTAGAGACCTCATCTAGCTCTGAGCCAGTGTGGTGTAGTGGTTAAGAGCAGTGGACTCTAATCTGGAAAACCATATTTGATTCCCCACTCCTCCACACGAAGCCTGCTGGGTGACCTTGGGCCAGTTACAATTCTGTCACAACTCTCTCATTCTCACCTACCTCACAAAATGTATGTTGTGGGGAGGGGAAAGGAAGGCGAGTGTAAGCTTCTCCTCTCCTCCTCCTCTAAGATGCAGTGATTGCCAAGATGACTTAATTACATATGATACCACAGTTTGCATTTGCATTTATTGTTTTGAGACCTCAATTGAAATCCAGTAGCACCTTAGAAACCACAAAGATTTTCAGGGTTTAAGCTTCCGGGAGACAAAGCTCCCTTCATCAGATACAAATAATTAGGTATGGTCAGATCACTGAATATTATTATAGCGGCTGTTCAAGTATTGTGAAAATTCGGCTGTTGCGACGAATTAACAGTTGCGCTCTGATCTTCATACAGGACAGGGAGGCACTAACGGAGGCTGGAGCTGTTGGTCTAGCTGGTCCCCGTGTGTGAGAGGAGAACGTACGCGGACAAGAGCATGCAATAACCCTGCACCTGAATCGGGGGGCCAGCCGTGTGCAGGCGCTGCCTTAGAAACAGGCTACTGTGCCGAGACAATCAGATAAGAACAGGTTTGTAGCTATTCAGGCTGTGAGGTGCAAATAATGTACAGTTGTCCATAACTTTGGAAGAGTCACGTGGTCTAGGTACAGAAGGCTAAAACTGCAATTTCCAAATCCTATTGGGGTTTTTTTTAGTGGGGGGAATACCACGGGGCCCCATGAGGACTCGCCTCCTCACACCCCTGTGCCTCTTCTGTAAGCCCTAAATTCCCATCCAATTTGATTCAGTGGCATCTTGTGGTTTCAGGGAATTGAAATACTTATATGAACAAACCTAAAATTGCAATAGGCAATGTCTAGTTTGAAGGAGGGGTTATTGTAGCTGGCAGTGGCTTTCCAGGTTCTCAAGCAGAGAAAGGTATTTCTCTACACCCCTAGAAGCATTAACTGGGATTGAACTTGGAACCTTATGTGTTCCTGGTGGAGCCCGAAGATCTCCTGGAATTTCCAGACAGAGATCAGATACCCTGGAGAAAATGGCTGCTTTGGAGGGTGGACTCTATGGCATTATATCCTGTCCCCTCCCCAGTTTCCACTTACAAATCCTGTGAAATTTTCCAACCCAGAGAAGGCAAACCGTAGCTTTACCATTGAGTGCTGCATTTAGTTGTTTTTAAGGAATCGCCTAAGTATATGGTTCTCATCATCTTTATCGTAATCTATATTCCACCAGTTCTGCACAAATTTTGTTCAACATAGGTTCGTTCAGAACTCATTTATACAATCATTAATATTAACAAAGGCTATAGATTCAGATTTGCAATATCATGATTCCACTGACTCATAGGAGGTGCCAGTATGGCTACCCTTTATAAAGCTGCTTTTCCTTAGAAGCAACAGCTGTTGTGGTTTAAAAGCACGTGTTTCAGAAGCAACTAACATTTGCGGAAGTTTGACCATTGTATCTCGTCCTAGAAATCTCACACTTAGCTTTGCCTTGATCCTCTGAAAGCCACAGAGGGGGAACATCAATGCATTCACCACTGCAGATCTAGAGGGACAAGGATAGAGGTGCGTTACACCTGCCCCTCTTGTGCTGTGGATTCTCCAGCCTTTGATCTGCTTTTTTATGTCTTCTGACAGGTGTCTGATTAGATGGCGGATACTGTCTGAACACCACGCTGATCTCCACCTCAACCTTCCGGCTCTCAAAGGGATTCAAAAGATACCCCAGATGCTTTCTGAACTGTAGAATTTCAGTTATTGTTAATACACACACAAAAAAAACAGAGCTGACAATAAATTTAGGTTGATAATTTGCTGGGTGAAATCCATTTGTGTTATTTATTTGTTAAATGTGTATTCCACCAAGGAGCTTAGAACAGGGTTTTGTTCTTCCAATAACATTTTTGGAAGGGTTAGGAGTAGAAGACTTGTCCAAAGGTACCCTGCGGGGTTCTCGGAATGAACCCGGTTTTCCATCATTCAAACCCCTGTCTACCAGGGCAGTACACACTGTGAAAAATGGCAGCCTAGCGTCAAGGTCCCTTTCCATAGAAATCAGTTCTGCTTACCTCATGTTCCGATGTCATCATTATACACCTTTCACTATGGTCATAAGTAACAGCCAGTGATGTGGAGTGTAGGTGGAGAAATTTTATTAGACAAAGAAGGGGAAGGGGGAGAGAAAATAATAGTCACTAGGGTCAACTAAGAGCCAGTCCAGCTCAGCACATTGGTTCCAACAGTGGCCAGCCAGGTGCATCCTTCAAGCAGGGCAAAAGCCCCCTGGCAGAGCGAGGCCCTCAGCTGTTTTAAAGTCCTTTGATGATGACTTGGAATATTTGTCCACATCTATCAGTAGAGAGCCCTGCCCTGGATAGCATCAGGCTAGCCTGATCTCGCCAGATCTCAGAAGCTAAGCAGGGTCGACCCTGGTTAGTATTTGGATGGGCAACCTCCAAGGAATACCAGGGTTGTGACGCAGAGGCAGGCAACAGCAAACCACCTCTGAACGTCTTGCCTTGAAAACCCTATGGGATTGCCAAAAGTCAACTGTGACTTGGCAGCCCCCCCCCCCAAAAAAAAATCAGTAGAGAGCCAGCATGCTATAGTAGTTAATGTGTTGGACTAGGAAGCTGGAAGACCCAGATTCAGATCCCCCACTCTGCCGGGGAAGCTTGCTGGGTGACCTTGGGCCAGTCACACACTCAGCCTAACCTACCTCACAGAGTTCTTGTTGTGAGGATAAAATGAAGGAGAGGAGAGTGATGTAAGGGTCATCTAGTCCATCCCTCTGCACAATACAGGAAATTCACAACTTGCTCCTCTGCCTGTTGGCGTATGTTAGAAAGCGTTGCAGCTCTACAGGCGAGTAAGCACAGAAGACTCAGCACGTAGTACAAAAGTGCTCTTTTATTCACAGTGACAGAATGCTCCGCTTGGTCATCAACTCTCCACAACCCACAACCCAATACATATATAACACACCTATATACATATCTGGCATAGTCTCTCAGCCAATCACCTGTTGGCTGCCTTGTCTCCAGGACTATCTAGCTCAGTCCAGTACAAGCCAGTTTTTCTGCTCAGTCATTGAGCTGTCATGTGACACCACCAATCACCTGGCTGTCACATAGATCTTTTACATCTGCTTGCCATGTGCAGTCTCATGTTCCAACACTCCTCCTAGACTGTCATTGCAAGCCCCAATTTGCTTCTAAACAGTTCAAACTTTTCTGTAGGCAAACACTTGGTAAAAACGTCAGCAATATTTACATTTGAAGCACAATGTTTCAGAACCATTAAACCATTGTTTACCGCTTCCCTGACATTTTGGTATCTTATTGTGATGTGTTTACTTCTTGTTCTTATACCTTGATATCCAGCCAATTGCTGTGCTGCAGTATTATCACAGTAAACACTTACAGGCATTTCACATTCTAGATTTAGGTCTTTTGCCAGTTGACACAGCCATTCCAGCTGAATCTCACTGTCGCTTAATGCAGAATATTCTGCCTCACATGTGCTGGTAGCTACATGAGTCTGTTTTAAAGACTTCCACATAACCAGTGCCCCATGTAAAAATAACACATATCCAGTGGTAGACTTTCCTTCTTCTCTCTCTCCCCAACTGGAGTCACTATACACTGTGATTGTTTCCTCTGCATCAGCCTTTAAACACAACCTGGCTGAAGCTGAGCCTTTTAAGTATCGCAGCACCCTTTTTGCTGCATTCCAGTCTTTCATGTATGGACATGCACATTTCTGGCAAAGCAAATGTACTGCCATACAAATGTCTGGTCTTGTCCAACATGACAGATATAACAATGAACCCACCAACGATTGGTATTGATTTTTGTCATGGAATACCTTATCATCCACCTCTTTCACATACCCTGTTGTCATGGGAGTCTCAGTGCTTTTTGCCTCTGTCATTTTAAATTTTTCTAGGAGCTGTTCAATCTTTTTCTCCTGGCACAATTCAAAATATCCTTCTGGGTTCCTGGTAATTTCTACCCCCAGATAATTTTGAATGTCACCAAGATGCTTCATTTTAAACAGTTTTCCAGTTGCCTCCTTAAACCAGTTTAGTTGTTCCTTTTTATGACACAACAAACAAAGATCATCAACATATAAAAATACAACACAGTCAGAGCCCTTTACACATTTGGTAAACATACAAGGATCAGCAACACCTTGCTTAAACCCAAGATTTGCCAATGCTTCACTAATGCATTGGGACCATGCACGTGCACTCTGCTTTAATCCATACAGAGCCTTATGCAATTTTAATACTCCTTGTTTACCCTTGCATTCAAACCCAGGGATCTGCTCCATATATATCTCTTCACTTATTGTTGCATTCAGATATGCAGTGGTGAAATCAAAATGGTGCACTAACATGTTATCTCTGACAGCTTTACACAATGCAGCTCTTATAGTATCAGCCTTCACAGTGGGAGCAAATAATTCATCAAAGTCTTGCCCTTCAACTTGGGAATAACCCTTAGCCACAAGCCTGGCCTTACGGAGTATCTTCCCTTCTGGACACTGTTTGACTTTGTAAAGCCATCTGCACCCTATGGCTTTTCTCTGAGCTGGCAGTTTTGTTACAGAGAATACCTTATTCTCTTTCAGGGAATCAAACTCAGTTTGCATGGCTTCTAGCCAGGCCTCCTTTTCCCTGCTTTCCAAAGCCATTACCTCCTGAAAACTCTTTGGTTCTTTGACCTGTACATGATTTACATCAGTAGTCTCAAAACCATACCTCTCTGGGGGAATTCCTTTAGTGCTCCTGCTTGACACCCTAGGAATCTGCCTCCCCTCTTCAGCCCTTGGTGATGAAGCCCTCTGAGGAGATCCCTCCTGCTTCACCCCATCTGCATCCTGTGAGAGATCTGTCAATGGTAGCCCAATTTCTTTTGGCTCCTCCTGTCCATGAATTCTGGCCCAGTTATTTCCCTCACAAAAATTCGCAGCTCTGCTGTAGCTGAGAGAATTATGCTCATCAGCAAACCTGTATGATTTCATGCCAGACTGATACCCAAGGAAGGTTAGTTTCTTAGCTCTCGCTCCTCCTTTCCTTCTCTTGGATATTGGCACATCAACCCAGGCTTTTGTACCAAACACTCTGAGGTAACCTAAGCTAGGATCCCTCTGGTACAAAACCCTATAAGGTATGTCTTGTATGGACCTGGTCCAGATCCTGTTGGAAACATAAGCGGCGGCCTTGATTGCCTCTGCCCAGTATGTCATTGGCAACCCTGCATCCTGCAACATGGAATACATTTTTGTTTGTAGCATTCCCCCATGTCGCTCAGCAACACCATTTTCTGCTGGCACCGCCACGTTGGCAACTCTGTGCCTCACACCTTGCACCTGTAACCATTTCTTAAACTCATTTGACATGAATTCTCCCCCAAAATCTGTTTGGAGAGAATCCAAGGTACATTTAAGTTGTTTCTGCACTCTTTTGGCCCAATACTTAAATGTTTCAAACACCTGTGACTTCTTTTTCAAAGGATACACCCATGAGAATCTGGTGCAATCATCCACCAGAATCAACGCGTAATGGTTACCTGAGTGACTCTCCCTGTAGGGGCCTATTACATCTGCATGCACTACCTTTAATGCAGTGTCTGAGAGTCTCTCACTATGCTTAGCCACTGGGTAAGCCTTAGATTTGGAACTTTTGCATACCTCACAATCCAGGTAGTTCCCACACTCTTTAACTTTTTCCTTCCCCAGTAAGGCTAGCGTTTTCTTTATGGTCTCATAATTTGCATGAGCCAACCTTCTATGTAGCAGATGTATGCAATTGTCATGGGGGCTCTTATTAGTTATCATCTTTGCCTCCACATGCCTATTTTCTACCACATACACATTATTACACATTTTCCCTGTAAGAAGCACTTTCCCACCTTTGGATATCTTACAAGCCTTGTCTGTAAATGTTACAGTATATCCAGCCCTGTCAAGGGCACTTACACTTAACAGATTGTTCTCTAGTTCAGGGACACATAGCACCTTTTTAAATGTATAGTTCAAAGCTGGGAACCACACACTCCCCTCACGTGTCACCTCAGAATTCCTTCCATCAGCGAGGCTTACATGCGGCAAACTTGAGTCCCGTGTGTCTTTTAAAAGTTCCTGATGCCGGCAAATGGTCTGTGACGCACCAGAGTCTAAAATCCAGACACCGGCTGTGTCACTGTGCTCAGTCAGCACCAATGATGCCTTCTGACCGCTCACAAACTCACGTGACGACTGGTCCCTTCGGCTTTTCTTCCTTGCTTCTGGGCAGTCGCGCTTTAAGTGATTTGTTGCCTTGCAGATGTAGCAACGTCTGACCCTCAGAGCCACGTGCTGCTGTAAATCACCCGGCTTTCTCTGCTCCGCATTCCTCTCTCCGCCGGCAGACCTCCGCGTCTCCCGGCTTGGCAGGTTTCCCTCCGGCTTGGCAGGCTTCTCAGGATTTGTTGCAAGCAATCTCTTCTCATGGTCCAAAATTCTTCCAACAACATATTGTAGAGTCAGTTTATCAATTTCAACCGACTCCAGAGCAGTAACTAACATATTATACTGCTCAGACAGAGAGCTCAGGAGTATATAAACTTTATCATCCTCCTGTAGAGTCTTCCCCCTCTGCTCCAGCATTTGGAAACATTCAGTCAGTTCATTTATATGGTTTCTCACAGGAACTGACGGCAAAAGAAAAGTTCTGTACAAACGTCTCGATATGGCTATCAAAGAGCCAGCTGTTTTTTGTACGTAGACCTGAGATAATGAGTTCCAGGCTGCTTTCGCTTTTAAAGCTCCCGTCACATGGACAAGCTGGTCGTCAGCCACGCTCAGCACTATGATTGCCAGTGCCTTCTCATCTTTCACCACGTCCTGCGGCGTCTCAGGATCCGGGGGGTTGGAGACATAAATCCACAGTGCCTCTCTTTTAAGGTAGTGTTGCATACGTAACGCCCACACATTGTAGTTGGTAGAAGTGAGCTTCTCCACAAGCAAGGACATTGAAGCTTGAGCCATAATTTCTCCCGCTCCCTGCTGCTCCTGCTCCGTGTCGCTCTCCTCCTCCGCCTCAGACGCACTGCTGCTGACAGACCTGCTGGGCACCTCCTCTGCTCCGTCTGACTCAACCTCAGACATCCACTCGCCTTCTGCTCACTACAGCCCTTGTTCCACAGATAGTACCTCTGCTCAGAACCTCCAGGATGTAGCGCAGTTGAGCTGTTCTGGGCCCATAACCCTGTTGGCGTATGTTAGAAAGCGTTGCAGCTCTACAGGCGAGTAAGCACAGAAGACTCAGCACGTAGTACAAAAGTGCTCTTTTATTCACAGTGACAGAATGCTCCGCTTGGTCATCAACTCTCCACAACCCACAACCCAATACATATATAACACACCTATATACATATCTGGCATAGTCTCTCAGCCAATCACCTGTTGGCTGCCTTGTCTCCAGGACTATCTAGCTCAGTCCAGTACAAGCCAGTTTTTCTGCTCAGTCATTGAGCTGTCATGTGACACCACCAATCACCTGGCTGTCACATAGATCTTTTACATCTGCTTGCCATGTGCAGTCTCATGTTCCAACACTGCCAGCCACCAATGAAGAAGAAAATGGGCAGGGGTTAGGGATGCCAACCTCCAGGTACTAGCTGGAGTTCTCCTGCTATCACAACTGATCTCCAGCTGATAGGGATCAGTTCACCTGGAGAAAATGGCCGTTTTGGCAATTGGACTCTATAGCATTGAAGTCCCTCCCCAAACCATGCCCTCCTCAGGCTCTGCCCCAAAAACCTCCCACCAGTGGTGAAGAGGGACCTGGCAACCCTGGGGGGGGGGGCAAGCCTACGCTTTATAGAGAAAATGAAGCTGAGGGATGCTGCAGATGTGGGAAAACGGAAGCATTTAAAAGGAAAGAAGCACACACATTCACACATGTTCACCCTGAGATGTCGCTGTGGTCTAGGGAGGAAAGGGGAGGAGAAGGGGAGAAGCCAGCAAGCAGCAAGCGCTGTGGTGCAGGCTTCCTTGGGTTGTTGTTTTTTGTTGTTTTTTTAGTGTGTGCATCCTTAATCCAGTGTGTGTGCATATATACATTGATTTTTAACCACGTATGCATTTATTCAGGGATGCATGTGGTGGTGGCGGTGGTGGCATCCAGGTACTTCGCCTGCAGCACCGTTATTAACCTTGAATAGCTCAACCTCCCACTCCTTCTACAAGCAAGCTGCCAAATCTCCACCTCTCTTCCTTTCAAACTGTACCTTAGCAGCTCCTGCTTTCCAAATCCTCTCCAAATGCAGTTTCTGATCTTGCTGTAATCCCTACCTCCTTTTCCCCCCTACCACTCAGCTCTACCCCCTTAATCCCTACCTTTTTCTTACTGGCTGCAGAGATGGAAGATTCAGGCAAGGGGGAAGGGAGGCAGGAGTTCTTCATCTTCAGTGCATTTCTTTGAAGCAGGTCACAGTAAGCACCTCTCTGTAATCCTCAAACAACCTCCACCCTTTTCTGTTCTCATCTGCCTCGGAATTACAACAGAAAAAGAAAAAACCTTGTCAATTTCCCCTTAATTACTGCAGCTTCTCTCTACTTCCTTGAGAGAAAGGGAAGCATTTTCTATTTCACTTCCACTGCAAGAATCTGTTTAAAAATAAAATACAATTGATGCATGTCCCTCTTCCCTGAACAGTGATGAGTCCAGCAGCAGTGCTACTGTGTTTAATTACCTTTGGATGAAAGAACACCTGGGATTTATAGTGATTTGATAAACAAGCGGGACATGTGAAATATGACTGTAAATCCACCTTCTGGAACCGCCACCGATTGATTTCTTGCATGGATTTTTGCATGGTAATTAGCAGCGCGTTCCAGGCTGAATTGCCCCACATATTTTTTTGAATTTTGCACGCTGAACCATCATTCCAGAACTGACTGCGAAGCCGGGGCATACCTGCTTCGCATTACAAAAGAGCCCATTTAACGTGACCTTTGGTGTTTGCCCTGAATAATCCTCCTCCAGGAACAATGCAAAACAACAGAGGCGCATTAGTTATGCAAATGATAATGGCTATGCAAAGAGGAACAAAGAAGCAGGCGAGCGGGGGGAGTGGAACTTCTCCTTTTGCGTCGGGACCGTGAAAGGCATTTTTAAAGTTGCATTTTAAAAAAGTTGCGAGCATCAAAATTGACCATGCAAAAATGGCCATACAGCAGAGTTTAAAAGTGGGGCTTTCTCAACCTGTCATTCAATGGCAGTAAAAAGGCTCAAAAGTAGGGGCATCCCCAAATTTCAATAACACACTTTCAAACTGAAAATTCCAGGTTTTCACATTCCCCTCACCCTCTCCCCAGGTTTTATGCTTCCAACCCTATTAATAAAATTTGCATCACTTTCAGATAGATAGATAGATAGATAGATAGATAGATAGATAGATAGATAGATAGATAGATAGATAGATAGATAGACAGACAGACAGACAGAGTACATGTGCATTGCAGTGGTGAAGAAATGGCATATTACATTTCCATGACATAAGAAATAGCAAAAATCCCCTTAAAAGCAATTGAGAGCACCGTCAACCAAAACTGGTGGAAATGAAAAGGCACAACCACAACATGCAAAGAAAGGAAGAAAGAGGCGTATTTGTTCATGTCTACTAAAAATGCTTTTTAAGTTCAATCAGGAGAGGAATGTTTTAACCCAAGCGGTAAGCTCAGGCCAGGGGCTTCTCTGCGCAGATCTGTGGCAGAATGAGGAAGCACAGCTACAAACAAGGGCTGCATGCACAGTTCCTGACTCCTGCAAACTAGTCCAACCCAGCAGCCAGTAGTGATCATCTGAGATCACTCAGTAAGACGGAACAGGGGGTCCTGTGCTCCCACCTGCCCACCTCTGCATGATCGGGGCTTTGTTAATTCCCAGGGCAGACGACTGCAAACCTTCCCTCGGTTCTCCATCCTCCTAGGCAGCAAATAAATAAACGAACTAAGCAAATATCCATGAGAATACAGACGCACTGGAGGCAGAATCTATGGTGTCGCCTGTATGCAGACTTCTCGGCACTTGATTACGCCATATCTGGTGACTCACAGCAGCCGCACGAGCCGTCTGCATGGCACAACATGGCATGTGAAGCTATGTGAGGGGAAAGGGGAGTTCTACACGGGGGTGGCTCGTTCACACATGCAGCCTTCGAGTGATAATAACGCATGCGTGCACCAGCGGTATGCAGATTTTGTTTACAAAACATGATCTATAGTATAATTTTAAGAAATTTCCCTTCTTGCTACCAAGGCACGATCACCTTGTGAATAACTCCTGACCATGTCATCGGAAACACCAAATCCAACCGTCTTTTCTAGATGGCCAGATTGCCCCTATTTAAATTCTTCAGTTTGGCCAAACACTATCTCTGAGAATTTAGGGCATTTCTCTCCCCCCCCCCACATCCGTTATCTGCCAACATTTTGCTTAAAAAACAAACACCCTTCTCTATCGCTCAGCAGCCAGCTCTTCCTGGAATAACTCTTTGATTGCAAACATTTTTGGGTTTTTGTGTGCATGTGTTTTGTTTTTTAAATTTTTCCTTTGATAAACTCGATAGACAGAGAGCTGTTTTCCCCGCTCTCTTTGAACATGAACTCTGGTTACATCAGACGAGCCCTGCAGCTGCCAGAGAGTTGGTGGACTAGCCATGTTTACTGACATCCAGCCATTTTCTTGTGCCCTAAATCCTGAGCTGCTCATTAGAAGGACATAAACAAAGGCATATATCACATCATTCTGCTTTTTAAGGCCAGTGGTGAACATGTGGGCAGGCAATGAGTCCCCTGCACTCAACCGGCCTTTTGGCTTGTGTTTCTTTGAACAGTAGCTGAAGATGCCACACGGGAAAGTGCTTTTGAAATTTGGGGGGGGGGGGCTTTCAAAAGTAGTGCCTGACCGCGGCATGCTGTTCAAAACATATGCCTACAGTAGTTATTGGGATCCTAGCTGTGGAATGTAACATTAAAAATTAGAGCACTTTAAAACTAGAAATGTATTCAGAATTCTCACCTTGCAATCCCCACCCCCATCCCCCAGATTCTGGAGTTTTAAATGGCCGGATCTTATTTCCAAGGTGGAATGGATGCATGCCCAGGGTAGTGCCAATCACCACTTTGGAGCCAGGAAGCAATTTTCCTCCAGGCCAGATTGGCCAGAGATCCTGGAGGGTGGTTTTTTGTTTTTTTTGTTTTGCCATCTTCTGGGCATGAAGGAGGGGTCACTGGGGGTGTGGGGAGACATTCTCAAGCTATAGAGACAAGGAGTGGGCTAAATCTGCTCATTCTATTTAATGATTTTTAAAAAACTAAAGTAGTATGAATGGAAAAAGAAGAATTAATTTTGCGTTTGCAAAAAGTGCTATCTTAACTTTGTTTCTGGAGATTTTCTCCTCCTCCCTGTTCATTTGTCTGCTAGCTTCACAGTGCTACGGTGCATTTCAAGTTCTCACTACCAACTCTGTTGTGTGTGTTAAGTGCCGTCAAGTCGCTTCCGACTCATGGCAACCCTATGAATGAAAGTCCTCCAAAATGTCCTATCTTTGACCCTGTTAGATGCCTAGTAATATGCAAAATGTGGCTTACGCTGAGTGGCTTTTCCTACAGAGGCTGGATAAACCACTCAGTTTCAAAATAGGAAGTGCCAGACAAGGACAAAGAAAATGTTCCCCTTGTAACACTACATCGTTCAGCAGGCTCACCAACACAGAATTTCATCAGCCATGGTAAGTGCCAAATTTTATCACCCTTTCCAGAGAAGCAGATAGAAGAGCTAGCACAGTTACCGTTGTGGCTGTTTTGGAAGCGCTTCAGGACTGAAACCTGAATTTTAGCTCCTCCTCTTTGACTCTCCTGCTGTGTGGTGTACCTCAAACCTTTGCAGATCTTTGTTCCCGGCCGCCTGTCGATTGTGCCGCGCAATTCGCAACCACCACAAAGCCAAATGCTTCCCAGCAGCTGGCTGTTGTGACCTGCTGGGCGCTGGACCGTTGAAGTGGGTGGGGGTCTTGCATTATCGAGCTGGTTTCAAGACGAAGAGGCATAGTGAGGCTGGTGGACCCCTGCTCATGGCTGGTTGGTGGGCTGGGTGGGTTCAGCTTGGTGGGTCCCAAGTCGTGCCTGCTGTAGATCCAACTGCTCCTTAAGGTGAGAAAAGCTGGCCAAGGAGACCAATTTGGTCTTTTCTGAAAGCGCTGCAGGCAGAGAGAGAGAGTGTGGCATACGGGCACTGAGGGTTGTTATGAAATCTCTCTCGGCATATCAGTTATCAGATGCAAGGAAGCCCCAGGGATTGACCAACAGATCTCTTTTTTATTGCAGTTTCAATAGAAGACAAAAGCTCTTTCCAGTATGTATACTATTGTATCACATAGCAGGGATGCCAGCCTCCAGATGGGACCTGGGGATCCCCTGGAATTACACATTATCTCTAGACTACAGATATCAGTTCCCCTGAAGAAAATGGATGCTTTGGAGGGTGGACTCTATGGCATTGTACCCCACGGAAATCCCTGTCCTCCCCAGGCTCCACCCCCAAATCTCCACGAGTTTCACAACCTAGATCGGGCAACCCTGAACCCCCTCATCCCTGCCGGTGTCCAGGGGGGAGACATGGCAACCCTAAGCATACATTATGGATTTTTTTAAAAAAGAGCTAAGCCACTGATGTTAGGAAAAGACAGAAGACTGAACAGGAAGTTTAAAAATGGGGGAAATGCTACCGATGTTAACCATTTCTAACTCTCATTGCTTTCAGTGGGTGAGATTCTGGCTTCCATTCTACCATTTGTTTCCAGTGATAGTAGGGAACTTGCATGTTGGAGGAAGGGGTGGGTGATTTCCTTCCACTTCACACCCCCTGCTTTGTCCCTTAAGTGGTTAAAGAACAAAGTTTCAGGAAGGGACAATAACAACATTATGAATAGCCCTGCTGGGTCATACCTGTGGTCCATCCAATCAAGTGTCCTCTTTCACGCAGTGGTTGCCCTAGAGAGCCAATAAATGGCATAGAGGCCAAGACCTTCCCCATATGCTTCCTAGAAATAGTATTTAGATCAGGGGTGGAGAACCTTTTTCCTGCCAAGGGCCATTTGCACATTTATAACATCATTCTGGGGCCATACCAGGTAGGAGAGGCTAGGGGGGTCCCTGACCCCCTTGGTCATTTTTTTTTCTAAACCAAAAGGACCCAGACTAGTTAGCCTTTCCTCATAGGAATAGTGCTCCAACCCCTTGTTTATTTTGGTTGCTCTCTTCTGCACTGGGAAGGGCTGCAACGGACCTCATTGGATACAGGCCTTTGCAGATGACTCTCCTGAGAATCAGTAGGTGTGGTAGGCAGCTCCTATTCATGTTTACTTAGAAGTAAAGCTTGCTGGGTTCAATAACATTTGCTTCCTGGTAAGTGTCCTTAGGACTGCAGCCTGTGAAATTAACTTTGCCTGGGTCGTATCCAACCTCTGTGTTTGTGAAAATTGAGTTGCTTATTTTATATGGATGTAAGCGGCTGTCAGGGGATGCACAAGCTTTTCTCTGATCATAGAATCATAGAGTTGGAAGGGGCCATACAGGCCATCTAGTCCAACCCCCTGGTCAATGAAGGATCAGCCTAGAGCATCCTTGACAAGTGCTTGTCCAGCCTCTGCTTAAAGACTGACAGTGATGGGGAGCTCACCACCTCCCTAGGTAGCTGATTCCACTGTCAAACAACGGATCCTGTTTGGTTTGTTTGAATTAAGAAATCAAATATGGGGCTGGCCTCCACAGCTTCCTAGTCTATGATGTGTCTCTCCGCTTGTGTTGACTCTGGAAGTTAGGAAACCATCATCCAGTGCAGATGTTAAAATTGTTCTCTGGTGAAAAAGGGAGCAGGGATTTGACCACCAAAAATCAGGGATCAAAAACTGCAGATAAAATGCTCATACCATCTCAGAAATAATGTTTTCATTGTCTAGTCCATTATTTAAGATCAACCTCACAAGTTCTGCTCTCCATCCCTTCAGAAGTGAGGCAGGTGACAACCAAAGACAGGGCCTTTTCTGCAGTGGCACCCTGCTTACGGCTCTTCCCTTTGAGGCTCAGCTGCTGTCTCTGCTGCTCTCTTTTAGGCACCTGGCCAAAACATTTCTGTTCACCCAGGGGAGGGGCTGTGGCTCAGTGGTAGAGCATCTGCTTGGCATGCTAAAGGTCCCAGGTTCAATCCCTGGCATCTCCAGTTAAAGGGATTAGGCAAGTAGGTGTTGAGAAAGACCTCTGCCTGAGACCCTGGAGAGCGGCTTCTGGTCTGAGTAGACAATACTGACTTTGATGGACCAAGGGTCTGATTCAGTATTAGGCAGCTTCATGTGTGTGTGTGTTTTTAATTAAGAGGTTGATATTTTAACACCGTTTCAGTATGTTTTTAGACAAGGAACTGTTATTTTAGGTTGCTCAGCAGTCAATGTTTTATGCTCTGTGGTTTTATGCTGTGGCTGGGGTTTAATTCATAATAACGTGTAATGTGTTGTTTTTATTATTTATTCATTTATTCGTTCATTCATTCATTCATTCATTCAGTAAACCGTTTCAGGCAGGTTCACTGGAGAGTGGTGGTAAAAAACATTTCTAAATGAATAAAATCAATTTACCCATTCATCTGCCATTCATTGTGTTGAAAAATTGGGATGTGCCCACTGGTTGGTGTGAGCTCAGCAGGTGTGTGGTTCTGGAGCTGTGACAGTACAGAGACATGGTATATCCAGCAAAAGTGAAGTGAGAAATTGCATCCATGCTACAACCTGGAAGATGATGATATGGGGAGCGGACTTTAGCAGCGGGTATAAAAAATATCTAAATTTAGCTCTACAGAGCCCCGTGGCGCAGAGTGGTAAGCTGCAGTACTGCTGTCCAAGCTGTGCTCACGACCTGAGTTTGATCCTGACGGAAGTCGGTTTCAGGTAGCCGGCTCAAGGTTGACTCAGCCTTCCATCCTTCTGAGGTCAGTAAAATGAGTACCCAGCTTGCTGGGGGTAAAGGGAAGATGACTGGGGAAGGCACTGGCAAACCACCCCGTAAACAAAGTCTGCCTAGTAAAAGTTGGGATGTGACCTCACCCCATGGGTCAGGAATGATCCGGTGCTTGCACAGGGGACCTTTATCTTTTTACAGCAGTAAACTCGATGGCTCAAATATACACATATCCAATTTTCCACTACATTAACTGTGTTATGGATGGGAAAGTGCTCCATTTCCCATTCAGTCTTGGAAACCTTTTGTTTCTGCAAAAAAAAAAAAAAAAGCAAAAAAAGCAAAATTTAAATCTACTTTGCATTTAGTTCAGGGCAGGAAACAGTTATGTGTATTCATGAGAACAGGGAAAACAACTAGCCCATCCAAATGTTTTACATATGAAAATCTGAAAACGGGGAGAGGGTCGGGCTTTGTTCTTTAGAGGCAAGCAGACCTTTTCCTAGATCACGTTGACTTGGTTTGAGCCAGCATTGAAGGTAATTACATTTTATACTTTTCTTTATTAAAATATGCTGTCGTGTGGCTACACATGGTGGTTTACATAATCAGCCCAAGTCAGAAGAGAGAAGTGCTGGAAAACATTAAAACCAGCACAACAGTTTCACACAAAAAAACACTAAAAAGTGCCTTAGCATCTTCTACAAGCGTAGCTCACCCACAGGATCTTAATCAGTACAACAACTCAGTAAATTGGAGGCGGAGAGTGCCTTCAAGTCGCAGGGGACTCGTGGCGATCCCATAGGTTTTCAAGGACACAGACAAACAGAGGTTGTTTTTCATGGGTTGCATAGAAACCCTGGACTTCCGTGGTGATCTCCCATTCACACACTCAGCAGGGCCAACCCTGTTATGGTCAGGGTCCCTAACCCCAGGGCAAACTATTTATTTTCCCAAGAGGAGAGAGGCAGGAAAACAGGAACTTTGGTTCAGCCATTTGGGCATACCTGCCAAAGGGGATCTGACGTGGCTCTGAGGTAGAGCATCTGCTTGGCATGCAGAAGGTCCCAGGTTCAATCCCTGGCATCTCCAGTTAAAGGCAAGTAGGTGATGTGAAAGACCTCTGTCTGAGACCCTGGAGAGCTGCTGCCAGTCTGAGCAGACAATACTGAATTGATGGACCAAGGGTCTGATTCAGTATAAGGATGTTTCATGTGACGCTGGCTAATTCAGTATAAGGCTGTGTGGACGCTTTGGTATTTGGGCAAAACTCTATGGTAAAAATAGCTCAAATAACAGAGCATCCCCTCGGTGATCTGATGACATCACTTCTGGTGTGTGCTAGAGTTGAAGTTGCTGCATTGCCGATGACATAGGCCTAGGCCTCAGTTTGCTGCCGGTAAGTTTCCCCCCTCATCGCCCACCAGTTGCCAGGGGGTATCTGGCAACCCTAAACCTGAGCCATCCAGGTCAGGGAGCTTGGTAAAATAGATAAGCTTTAATTCCACTTGCATTACAGATGAGGGCTTTATGCTAAAGGCACAGTTATCCATTACTATAGGTTTGAGTGCATGTATGGCTGACATGAGAAATTAACCAGAGATTTCACACACACCCTTAAGCGACGACATCGTCTCTTCCTAAAGAAAGCTTTCAGCATAATATTATCCTGCTTTCCTTTTTTTTTTTTTTTTTTGGAAATTTGAATATATATGCTTCAGGTCACCTAAAGAAGAATCATAAATCCCAGTAGGGTTGCCAGGTCCCCCCTCTCCATCGGCAGGAGGTTTTTGGGGGAGGGGCTGTGGTGATCACAAGTATACGGCTGTGCACGACACTTTTACGTCACATCCGGGTTTGCCCCTGGAAGTGCCGCGTCGCCGTGGCCACTTTAGCACTCAAACCCCAAAAAACCCTGGCGTTTTGGGGGTTTGAGTTCTAAAGCTGCTGTGGTGATGCGGCACTTCTGGGGGGTAAACCCAGAAGGGACGTAATCGCGTTGCATGTGGCCATGTGTATATGTGATCCCTGCTCTGGAGCAGCCTGATGGATTGGCGGGCAATTGCCCACCAAAACCTCCCACCTGGCAGCTCTAGATCCCTGTCCAGTCGCAGACTAGTATCTTGTAACACATTTGGTGCTTGCCTTTGAAGTATAATCCGGCGACAGTGAGTCCCACTGAAAGTAACAATCCAAAAAGGCAACAGCTGCCCCATGACTACATTTTGCAAGATTATGCTCGGATCACAGTAGGCTTAGTCACTGTTGTGGGTTATTCTCCCCTGGCTGAAGTTGCTGTCCTCTCTCGCTCGTAACTATTCATCCCCAGAACAAAGTGAATGTTTACTGAAAACATTAACATACCTTAAGCAGGCACCGTTCTCTCTTTGTGCTTATTTTGGATTTAGAAATACGAAGAAGAGAAAACGATATCTTTCGTCGGCCCACCTAAGGTTGGAGTTGGTCAGCAATGGATGTTTTATTAAGGCCGTGTTTCAGTTTTCGTCATGTCGACGGTGCCGCTCACTGTGCCCGTATGAAGCACAAACGAAAGGTTCTTGAACCTCCTTCTCCCTGGATAAACATAGATAGAGAACTTAGCTGCCCGGCATCAGCCAAGGTACAAGAAAAGTAGGGCAAGGCAAAATAGGGCAAGGCTTTGCCAAAGTCTCTGTTGCTGTTAACCATTGGGAGTAGCTCTTTGTCTGCACCTGGTTCATGTGGGACAAACAGGGTTGCCAGGTCCCTCTTTGCCAGTGGCGGGAGGTTTTTTGGGGGGAGCCTGAGGAGGGTGGTGTTTGGGGAGAGGAGGGACTTCAATGCCATAGAGTCCAATAGCCAAAGTGGTCATTTTCTCCAGGTGAAGTGATTGTTGTCAGAAGAAGAAGAAGAGTTGGTTTTAATATGCCAACTTTCTCTGCCACTTAAGGGAGACTCAAACCGGCTTACAACCACCTTCCCTTCCCTCCCCACAACAGACACCATGTGAGGTGGGTGGGGCTGAGAGAGTGTGTCTAGCCCAAAGTCACCCAGCTGGCTTCGTGTGTAGGAGCGGGGAAAACAAATCCAGTTCACCAGGTTAGCCTCCTCGCTCACGTGGAGGAGTGGGAAATCAAACCCAGTTCTCCAGATCAGAATCCACCGCTCCAAACCAGCGCTCTTAACCCCCGCACCATGCTGGGTTGTTATAGCAGGAGATCTCCAGCTAGTACCTGGAGGTTGGCAACTTTAGAGAGCGGGGACCTGGCAACTAAGTACGGTCCATTGGACCCTGTGGGCCATTACTTCAGAGAAGAAAATGGTCGCAGCTTAGAAATGTGTTGCAGTCAGCTATCATCAGATTTTTCACCCTGTTACCAGAATGGGGGCTTAGGATGACCCAGGTGGAATAATCATGTTGAATCAGAAATGTTCGCCCCCAAACATTTAGCAACTGTAAATCATTGTAGCTCCACTCATACCGGTTAGGCAGATGACCACATGGGTTGCCTAATTGCCAGCACACACTACGTAGTATCAAAACTTCTTCTGTAGCCGTAAACTAGCGGCTAGTCTGAGAGAGAGAAGTTCAGCAGTGTTGGTTAATCTTTCTTCCCCTTTCCCTGCCCTTCCTTCCCCTCCTTCAAGTGAACTGACTCTGGGAGGTAAGAGAAAAGAACAGCATGTGCAAAATCCCTCACTTTGAGTACGAGGGACAACATTTCATTTACTTATTGAACACATTTATAAAACCCACACTTCTCCCACACACCCGGAGCAACAATAGAAGCATGGGGTTTTGTGTGTGTGTTTTTTGCTTTGTTTGTTGCCATCAAGTAACAGCTGACTTATGGCAACCCTGTAGGGTTTTCAAGGCAAAAAACCACTCAGACTTGGTTTGCATTTGCCTACCTCTGCGTAGAGAACCTGGACTTCCTTGGTAGGGTTGCCAACCTCAAGGTAGTAGCTGGAGATCTCCTGCTATTACAACTGATCTCCAGCCGAAAGAGATCAGTTCACCTGGAGGAAATGGCTGCTTTGGCAATTGGACTCCATGGACTCCCAAACCCCACCCTCCTCAGGCTCCACCTCAAAAAACTCCCGAAGAGGGACCTGCCAACCGTATTAGTTTCTGCGATCTGACGAGAATGGGCTATCCTGGGCTATCCAGGTCAGGGTAGAAAATCATAATATTAAAAACAATAGCATGAAAACAGTGAGGGTGGGAGCCAAAGACTCCTCTAAAGATTTTCATTTTACAACCCATTTGAAACTGCGAGAGAGATGTGGATGTTATAATTGCATCTGGGAGAATATTCTACAACATTGGAGCAGCCACAGAAAAAGTCCACAAGTGGGCAGCACTTGAATGTACCCTTGCATGGATTAGAATGACTAAAAAGAGATTGCCACATTGAGCATTTTGGAGTGGCAAAGAAATCACAAAGTCTTCTATAATTATAAGAAGAATTGATTCCCATATTGATTTTCTATCGAGGAGGAACAAGAGAATTTTGACTTTCAACTGAGAGTCCTCCAATCCCATTCCCCGCCCCAAATGGGGACTGGATGTCAACAATTCCCCAGCTTCGGTCTTAAAAAAACAATTTCAATCAGAGATCAACTTGTACATACTGATTTAATCAGGAAACAACAAATATAGTTATTGGACACTATAAATGTGGGGACTGCTTTGCTTGTCCACTTGCACACTCTTTAAAAGAATTCAAGAGTCAAACTTCAGGCTTTATATTTAAGTTAAAACATTTTAGCAATTGCAACAGTAAAAATGTTATCTATATTATTAGGTGCTCTTACAATTTGCTTTATGTAGGTAAGACCACATGTCCCATAAAATATCGAATAGGTGAGCATCACTCCCGAATTCGTAACCTGGTATCAGAGGCCCCCTCTGGTGCAGCGTTTTAAAGGTCTCAAACATTCGGACTCTGATATGCAACTTTTTTGTTATCTGGGCTTTTCAGAAAAAAATGGTACATAATCCAAGCTGTTGCTTCAACAAGAGGCTAGATTCATTTTTATGTTCAAGACTTTGGCTCCTTTGCAACTTAATTCGGCTTTAGATTTATCTTGCTTTCTTTAACCTATACCTTTAAGTGGGTAGACGATTCCACCTGTTTCTGCCTATTTCTATAAAGTGTAAATTGACTCAGTACTTGCGAGACTGGCTAGAAAGCAGTCTGTGGAACTTTTAACTGGGCACTCTATATCAGTGATGTGGTAGGTCCTATCGTTTGTTCTATTAATATAATTTAATTATTGCATATTTTTTTGTATGAATTATATACTTAAGTTGATTTTACTCCAAAGAATTTACACATCAGTCTTCTGAATCTGAGTGTATCTTCCAGTGCTGAGCCTAACTTGGGGTGTTATACCGGCTGCCCTTCTCGCCAGTTGCTTCCTTGGTGGGAGGGTTTTGGGACAGAGCCTGAGGAGGGTGGGTTTGGGGAGGGGAGGAACTTCAATGCCATAGAGTCCAATTACCAAAGTGACCATTTTCTCCAGGTGAACTGATCTCTATTGGCTGGAGATCAGTTGGAACAGCAGGAGATCTCCAACTAGTACCTGGAGGTCGGCAACCCTACCTTTCATACATGGCTGTGTTTGGTCTGTAATGTGTCAGCTGTTTGGCCAGGAGGGATCTTTCCATTTCTCTGAATCATACAAAAACCCGATTAGCTTTTAGAATTGCAAACAGCCTTTTCTTTCTTTTTCCGGGTCATACATTTGCCCCATAATATTGTATGCAAAATCCAGCTACGAGGTTTACTAGTAGCCAGATAACAGCATATTGTTTTAGCTGTAAAGAGCAAGGAAGCCCTACAATGATAATAGCCACGAGATTTCAGAACTGAGTTCCAGCAGTCTTTCATACAATCGAAAAGAAAAGGAAGGTCATGGTCCAAAGAGCTTGTTCAACACATACATCAATGCAACATACATAAATTCTACCCCCATGGACAGAGATTACGTCTCCTGCCATCAAAGTGAACATAGTGTTTTTCAACAGAACCATGCCCCAGCCAATCAAATGGTTAGCTGTATGATGCCGTGTTACACAGAGTTCCATTTTTCTCTGTGTTCTTAATGCCAAAATCAGCTGGAGCGGGATGCAAATTGGATTTGAGGAAGAATTAACAGAAGAGAAAGCCTGTGTAACCTTTTTTCTTTCCAGTCACTCCCCCCCCAACATTCAAAATCACTTTCCTCAAGCTGCTTTTTCACTTATGGGGTAGGAGGGAGGGGCATGATGCATTGCACAGCAATTCCATCAGCTTTGGGGGGAGCTGATGCATCCTGGTTAGAGAAATATGACCCACCTTCCCAATGAATTTCTTGCCCTTGTTATACAAGCAGGTTTTTTCTGCCTTAAAAATTGGCAGCAGAACTCATGGCTTCCCTCAACAGTTCCTCAAACCCCCCAGACATAGTTCTAATTAACAGATATCACATGGGCAAGCAGCTCAGACCAACTGAATCAACAATTTTAGTTCCTTATTGTGTTCCCCCTCATGCCTCTTATCCAACACCCTGCAATAGAGTCTTTGTTGTCTGTGTGGCCTTAAAATAACTTTTAAAAGTTGAAGATTTTCTGCTGGTACCCACAGGCATAAAAATGACTGAGACTGCAGCCCAGACTCCTAGCCTGCACAGAGTAGGGTAGGGTTGCCAACCTCCAGGCACTCACTGCAAAGGTATCCAAAGGATATAAATACTGAGCAAGGTAAGTTAATATACAATAAGAATACAAAAAATGTGTACAAGAATAAGTCAGGTATACAATAATAGACTATCCAGAATGGTAAAGTCCAAAAGAGCACGGAATAAATATCAGACGCAATGGGCTTCCGGTAAAATCCCCATTTCAGAGCTTTCCTCAAGCTTCAAGAAGTACCACGTACCAATATCACCTGTAATAAAATGCATGCTATCACAATATCCAATCAAATTTACAAGACAACATTTGATATAAATTAATTAAAGGTTACAAATTATTAAAATATCATGCTTACAAAAATATATCATTTTACATACCAAAATTGGAGAGAGACGTCTATTCTGCCATTCTATGTAAGAGGCTTGGTAAGCGTCTGAAGTAAAACTGGCTGACTCTCTCTTAAGGCTTTAATGGTTCCACAGGTGTATGCTATCTTCTCATAAGTGCTAGGTCATGCTACCTTAAGCTATGGTGAAGAGGCAAACCTACTGCAAATCAATAGAACATTAAAGAAAACTGGAGAGATCCAAAAATGAATTTAATCCTTTTGGCATTAAAGTGTCAAAAAGGAAAATGAAGCGGGACTCCTGTTGTGCTAAAATCCTGTCTATATTTTGATTCTGAAAAACCTTCCCTTGATACTGCCAAATAACAAAAAATTGCATGTCCGTGTCTAAGTGCTTGAGTTCTTTATAATGGGCAGTCAATGGGGCTTCTAGATTAGAATTCCTAATCCGGGACCGGTGCTCCCCTATACGAAGTTTGATCTCCCTCTTTGTTTTGCCTACGTAGAGTAGACCACACGGGCAACGAATTAAATAAATAACATATTTACTGTTACAATTACTAAAGTGCCTCAATGTGAAAGTAAAGCCCGTTCTAATGTCCCGAAATTCTTTAACCGGTAGTGCTTGTGCACAAGCACTGCAATTGCCACACTTAAAATGGCCGACTGGCAGGCAATTCTGCTGGAGAGGTAGACAATCAGATTTTACAAGTTTGTCCCGTAAGGAGTGTGTTCTTTTTAAACCAAATCTAGGTAGTTCTTCACAGCCCGGTATGTTTTGTACCAAGTGCCAATGTTTTCTGATGATATTCTGTATATCCCTAGTTTAGTAATTAAATTGCAGGGCTGCGGTTACACTGGCAGGACTAGAACTTTTTTGCTTCCTTTCCAGCAGTTTCATAGTCCCTAGACTCTGTAGCATCAGTCCACCTTAAGAACACGCTAACCAATAGGGGCTTTCCCCCAGAAGTCATTGCGACTTCCAAACGTCGCGCGGACAGCCGACAGAGATCAGAACTCCTGGAAAGGAAGCAAAAAAGTTCTATTCCGTGCTCTTTTGGACTTTACCATTCTGGATAGTCTATTATTGTATACCTGACTTATTCTTGTACACATTTTTTGTATTCTTATTGTATATTAACTTACCTTGCTCAGTATTTATATCCTTTGGATACCTTTGCAGTGAGGTTCTTTTTTCTCTGAATACAATTGTTTGCATATTGCTTTTATATGCTTTATTGAGCTTTCAACAAGTGCATAACTTTGATTCCTAATTCTCCTATTTTGTACTTGGAGCCCGATTTTGAATACTAACCTCCAGGCACTAGCTGGAGCTCTCCCGCTATTACAACTGATCTCCAGCCGATAGAGATCAGTTCAACTAGAGAAAATGGCTGCTTTGGCAATTGGAATCTATGGCATTGAAGTCCCTCCCCTTCCCAACCCCCACCCTCCTCAGGCTCTGCCCCAAAAACCTCCTGCAAACAGGGACCTGGGAACCCTAGTCCTTGTGTCCACCTCAGCTTTTGATTGTCCAACCATTACAGGTGGGATTGCCAGCTCCAGGTTGGGAAATACCTGGAGATTTTGGGGGCAAAGCCTGAGGAGGGCAGGGTTTGAGGAGGGGAGGCACTTCAATGCCATAGAGCCCAATTGGCAAAGCAGCCATTTTCTCAAGGTGAAGTGATCTCTATCGGCTAGAGATCAGTTGTAATTAGGGTTGCCAACCTTCTGGTGGTAGCTGGAAATCTGCTATTAAAATTGATCTCCAACCGATAGAGATCAGTTCACCTGGAGAAAATTTATCCTGGAGAAAATGGCCACTTTGGCATTTGGCTACTATGGCATTGAAGTCCCTCCCCTCCCCAAACCCCGCCCTCCTCAGGTTCTGTCCCAAAAACCTTCTGCCATAGGTGAAGCGGGACCTGGCAACCCTAGTTGTAATAGCAAGAGATCTCCAGCTACTACGTGGAGGTTGGCAATCCTAATTACAGGCCCTCTGGCTGCTTACAAAATCAATCAAGGCTCCTGGGAAATCCAAGGATGGCTTTTATCAGAAGATCAAGGTTCCTTTGCTTTAGGTTGGATGGTTTTGGTCTCCAGACTTCTCTGCCTGCATAGTTCTCCATCCCTACTTGTGCTTTGTTTGATCAGCCTGGCCCACTTCTCCTGTCCTGGAAAACTAGAGCTGTATCTAACGGACTGCCTGGATTTTCAGTATGGTTGCCGGTTCTGGGTTGGGAAAGACCAGGAGATTTGGGGGATGGAGCCTGGGGAGGCCTGGGTTTGGGGAGGAGAGGGACCTCAGCAGGATATAATGCCATAGAATCCATCCTCCAAAGCAGCCATGTCCTCCAGGTGAACTGATGCTGGTCATCTGGAGATCAGTTGTAATAGTGGTGCCACCTGGAGGTTGGCAACCCTAATTTTCAACCTGGGCTTGCTCTGGCTGGATGTCCTGGAACATAAATGATTCTGCAAGGGCTGTTGGATGTGCTTGGGGACTTCCATTCCTGTGATTTGGGCTTTGCTGCTGTCTGTGGTTCTGGCCCATGGGGCTGGGGATTGGCCTATCGGTATATCCTCGACAGCCTCTGCTTTTCATTTCAAACTTCTTCTCACTTTTTCCTTGAATAGGGTTGCCAGCTACCGACTGGGAAATACCTAGAGATTTTGGGGGTGCTGCCTGAGGAGGGCGGGGAGGGGAGAAACTTCAATGGTATATAATGCTATAGATTCCACCTTTAGATGGCCACTTTCTCCAGGTGAACTGATCTCCGTTGCCTGGAGATTCATTGAAACAGCAGGGGATGTCCAGCCACCACCTATCCTTGGCAACCCTATCCTTGGAGTGCCCTATTATTTCATCCTGGTTTCCAAAATGGCACTGCGAATCCTCCAGTGGTCTGTTTCTTGATTCTAATCATTCTGCAGAGTGCCAGGTGTGAGAGGTTTCAGGTCATGTGTGTCTCTAGATTGCTATTTAAAAAATGGTTCCTTAATGGCACTCAAAGACATATTACTTTCTATCTACATTATGCACTTAAATCAGAATTAACAGTCAATCCTTCATACCATCAGGCTCCTGGGAAATGTATTTCTGTGAGAGGGCTAGTTATTTGTAACAGTGGATTTTTAGCATCTTCTTCTCCAGAGCTGGATCCAGCGTGGTGTAGTGGTTAAGAACAGTGGTTTGGAGCGGTGGAGTCTGATCTGGAGAACCGGGTTTGATCCCCGACTCCTCCACATGAGCTGCGGAGGCTAATCTGGTGAACTGGATTTGTTTCCCCACTCCTACACACGAAGCCAGCTGGGTGACCTTGGGCAAGTCATTCTCTCTCAGCCCCACCTACCTCACAGAGTGTCTGTTGTGGGGAGGGGAAGGAAAGGTGATTGTGAGCCGGTTTGATTCTCCCTTAAGTGGCAGAGAAAGTCGGCATATAAAAACCAACTCTTCTTCTTCTTCCTTTTATTTCAGGCTCATCTGACCAAAGGTCTTGAGCACAACGTGCATAAGATAAAATAATTTTAACATTACAGAGTATTAAAATGTACCGCAGCAGTAACTTTAAATTCTTCAAATACTTGAAACACTTTAAAATTAAAATAACAATTACCAATAAATGAGTTACTTTACAGGCATAACAATAACTACAATAACAATAGTTTAGCTTTGTTGTGCCTTTAAGGGAACTATTATTACCAGATATTTCACGACACATTTGGTTATTTCTGGATCAGCATCACCCAACAGAAGAGTCACCCAAGAGTCAGAAGGAAGACGATATCTTGATAAAATTGGCGCAGTCCAGGTGGCCCCAGAGATCACAGAGCTGGATCCAAAAGGTGGCATGTAGCAAAATGGGGCATTTTCTGGAACTAGTGGTAGGCAAAAGGCCCACATGCCAACAGAAATGCCATTTTCATTTTTCATAGACTATAAGAAGGTAGTGTGGGGAGGAAAAGTTTCCAAGGGGACCAACCAAAGTGGTGTGCTAAGGGCTGCAAAAATCTTCTAGGTTGGCAGTGCTTATATTTGAGCATAGTTTGCTTTTTAAGTTACGTGAAAAACAATCAAAGCATAACTGAGGATGGTGTGGGGGGTTCTCATTAAGCCAGAACACGCATGAGCATAGGCACACTGTATATATTCCGAGAGTGTTGAGTTGCTGAACATTGTCCTATGCTTTAGCATGTAAGTATTAAATAATGTGTGGTGTAAATATCACTTCCATATTCTGCAAATGTAAAGGGAAGAGAGAGAAATGACCAGCAGATGAAGCAAGGGATGATCCAGGCAGCCAAACAACACTCGTCTGCAGTAAACGACTTGAAATACTCTTTAACCACAATGATTGTGTAGCAAAAATGTTGAACATCTTTAGCCATACAGGAAGCTAAACGCTGAGGTATCTCTAACCAATCAGGAGCGTCACAAGCCTCAAACCAAGAAAGGCTTCAAAGTACAACATATCTGAACGTTGCAACTCAACAGTTCTCATTCCGCTTGGCTTTTCTTAAACAAATCTTCTTTACGTCGTAGGATGACCAGACAAACGTGAAGTCCATCATGGCGAAGTTCAGCCCTTCCAACAACCCAGCCAAGGAAGTTCACAACCGGCAAGTCAAAGTGGCGGGGCAATCGTCGCTGGCAACGAAAGCTGCATTTGAGAAGTTTTCTCATTTGGAAAATGCTGGCCCACCTGCCAGAGCCAGCACCCTTCAGAAGTCTCCATCTTTTAAACCTCCTTTGGGCCTAAAACCTCTTCACGACACGCCAGACAAGGAACCGAAGCCGCCCCCTCTGAAAAGCAGCCCTGCGGCCAACAAGTTTGCAGCGCTAGCGCAGGCGGCTAGCAGAGAAGCCAACGAAAAGGCAGGCTTCCCTAAGCCTTTGGGTCCCAAACCTACTGAAATCCTAAAAGAGGACTGCAAGCAGGTGTTTCCAAAGGCTCCTGACAATAGGCTGCCCGGCTCGACACTGCCCACAAAAAACGATCTCAGGCTTCCAGGACCGAAGCCGAACTTTAAATCGGAACTGCAAGAAGCGGAGTCCAAACCCGTGTTCCAAAAGCTAGCAGGGGTTAAAGAAACATTTATCGCTGCGTCGCAAGAAAACGACCCCAAACCCCTTTTTCCAAAGGCTGTTCTGAAGCAAAGGTTTTCTTTAGCTCCTCATCCTGCCAGCAACGAAGAGACTGCCAACAAAAACGCGTGTTTGAATCAGGCCCCTCCGGCCTTCCTGGGCCCCAAACCAAAAGCCCACTCATTTAAATCACCCAAGGATGCTGAAGAAAAGAATGCCAGCGGTGCCGAATTCAGTCCCACGCCGGCCCGTTTCCCGGTCACTTTGAAACCCGTCAGCAACCACAACAACCTGCCTCAAGGTCTCCCAAAATCTTATGGACCGCAGAATGAAGAAATTAGGCCGAGCGTCGCCAAGGACGTTTTCAGAAGCAATCAAGGGGACTCGGGGTCACCTTCTGCTCCCGCTAAATTCGGGCCTTCCAGAGTGGCTACCTTGGGGCCTTGGGCCAATAACCACGAGAAAGACGAGAAGGAGAAGACTCTGCCCGGCCCCAAACGAAAGGCAATACCTCCACAGTTCAAATTGGGCCCAGCCCCAGCCAAGCCTAGCAGACCTCCGGTGGTGGACCTGGCAAGATTTCGGAAGGATCACAAAGACGGTGAGTCGCTCTCCCCCTATTTACTACTTATTTTATGTAAGGTAGGAAATCCCCCGTCCTAATGGGGGAATATCACGTGATACTCTGTTTTAGAGAAAGACCCTTTCTCCTAAGGTTTCTCATATGAAATGGCCAGCACTCTCAGTCGTTTGCTGTATTGGGGCTCTCCATATGCCAAACCGCATAGCATTAATTTATAATTTTATAAATTTTATAGCATTGTAAAATTTTATAGTTTTATATCGTTACCTCAACGGGTTAACCATTTCAACCAGTGCCTTTAGCTCAGCGGTTGTCAAACTCATTTTGTTACGAGAGCCAGATATGACATAAATGTCACTTGGTTGGGCTGGGCCATGCTTCTCCAGCCCATATCGAGAGTGGGGGGTGGGGGGTGGCTGTCTCGGCCGGCTCGCAGGCTGGATAAGACCTCTCAAGGGGCCGGATTTGCCCCCCCCCCAGGTCATATGTTTGACAGTCCTGCTCTAGCTGGCCTTTTAATATCAATTTGATCTGCAGCAATTATCAGGTAATATTATTCAGTTCCTCGCCACGAAAAGCATATGAAACCTCTATTAAAACTGCAGGACCCTTATTTTACACTGGCCTGACCGGTTGGCAACCTTATGGCCCAATGGCCCTTTTCAAACAGTAAAAACTACTTTCAGAGAGGTAGGAGGTGGATTCTTAATTCTTTTCCCCAGCCACCATTTCCCCACTGCCCAACTGATCCTCCTCTCCTCCCCCCCGCACACACACACACACACACTCTCTCTCTCTCACACACACACGGTTCAAATGAGGGTGTATGTGTTTCCAAATCTGGAATTCTGCAGGGGTCAAAACAATTTGGTAGGTGATTTATAGTAAGGCAATAAAGGGCTGAGAAAGGATAAAGCAACCCCCCACTTTTCCAGTTCTGGATTGTCTTTCCAGAAGCAGATTTGGTGGCTTAAAAGGGGGCATTGGGGGTTAGAGACAGGTGTATGTAAGTTTTTAACGAGAGTCAGGAGCTCCATATAGAGAGATGAGAATATTTATCTCTAGGGGGAAGCAAGAGGCCATTCTAGGCTAATGCTTTTTGGGAGGCCGTGGGAGGGTGGGTTTTATTTATTTACTTCTTCTTTTTTCATTTATAGCCTGCCCTTCTCACTGAGACTCAAGGTTATGATCACTTAGTGAAATTCCAAGTGGTTTTTAAAAAACTGTTTGAAAACAGCAAGGGGGCACAGTCTTCCTGCCCTGGATATAGAATTGCCAAGTGCCTGAAGAAAAAGTGTCCCCTACCCACTTAATACAGGCTTCGTTACCAGGAGACGTTATTTACCTCCTTGCCATGAAAAGCCTCCCCTGCCCATTTCTACACATTAAGACTCTCTTAAATGGGCAAAACACTTTTCTCCAAGCCTGCTGGCCACTCCAGGCTAGCCCAAGCTTGTCAGATTTCAGAAGCTAAGCAAGGTGTCGGTCTTGGTTAGTACTTGGATGGGAGACCACCGAGGAAGTCCCGGCTTGCTATGCGGAGGCAGGCAATGGCAAATCCCCTCTCAGTGTCTTTGGCTGTGAAAACCTTATTGGGTTGCCATAAGTCGGCTGTGACTTGATTGCTCTTTCACCACCACAGTCTTCCGGGGTCTACTTCGGAGTGCGCATGGGGGAATCACAAGTCTACATGCTTTGCTTTCCTGTGTAAGAAACTCCCCCCCACCAGGTTAATAAAATACAGCACTTTGAGAGGTTAGGCTAGCTTCCCTAGGCAGAGGAATGAATTGTTGCTGTGGGAAGCATTCAGCTATGCCTAGGGTCGCTAACCTCCAGATGGCGGCTGGAGATCTCCCACTATTACAACTGATCTCCAGGCGACAGAGATCATTTCCCCTGGAGAAAATGGCTGCTTTGGCAATTGGACCCTACGGCATTGAAGGCCCTCACCTCTCCAAACCCCACCCTCCTCGGGCTCCACCCCCAAAATCTCCAGGTATTTCCCAACTCGAAGCTGGCACCCTTACCTATGCCGGCCCTCACCTCCATTTTGAAGTGGAACAGTCCCAGGAAGATCATGTTGGTGGGATCCTAACTTGCTGTTACAGACTTAGGAAATGCTCCAGACCCTTGGTGATCTCAGAACTACTTTGCATGTACTTTGAAACAAAACAATAAGAGCAGTGAAAGCCAGGGTGGAGTAGTAGTTAGAATGCCAACCCAGGGAGACTTGGGTTCAAATCCCAGCTCAGCCATCAAAGCCCATTCTCGGTCTGCCTTGCCTACATCACAGAGGGTGTTGTGAGGATAAAATGGGGAGGGAGTAGAACCATGCATACAATCCCACGCTTCTTGGAGGAAAGGCAGGATAAAAATGAATACAACATGCAACAAGTGAAACACGAGCACTTTGTAGGTGCTGCAGCCTTGTTAACATGGTGTGTACATTGAAACCTTGCCTTGGGATCAAGCCCCCGGGCCTAGCTCTCAATCCTCTCCTCTTTTCTCAGAACTTCATCCTACAGAGGCTTAAATCTGGCTTTTTTGCTTGTATAATTCATATACATGTCGGCAGCTCTGTGCAAAAGTTCTGGGGGAAATGCAAGGCTTGTGGTTTCACCCAGTAAGATGACTGCACACTTGCCAAGTAGGGTTGCCAGCCTCCAGGTGGGGGGGAGGGTTGGAGAGCTCCCTGTATTACAACTGATCTCCAGGTGACAAAGAATCAGTTCACCTGGAGAAAATGGCTGCTTTGGAAGGTGGACTTTATGGAATTATAGCCCATTGAATTCCCTCCCTCCCCAAACCCTCCCCTCTTCAGTCTCCACTCCCAAAATCGGGGAGCGTGGCTTCCCCCCGCCCTCACACACACAGACACCCCCCCGCATGCACACCCCCGGCCGTGGGAGCGGCCAGGAGCAATCAGGGGGAAGCCTTCGTGGCTTCCCCACACATACACACACATAGACATGTGGGCAGCCCTGCGGCAGCAGTGCCAGCAGCTTCCTCAGGAGAGTCTGCAGGCCGCAGCCAATGATGTCACGGGCCGGAAACGGCCCATGGGCCAGAGGTTCCCCACCCCTGGACTATATAGATATAGGGTAGTCCCAGTGTTTGAATTACTGGGGTGAATTCTGTGGTGGAGGACATTTCTCCACAGCTTGTATTTTAAGTTATATGCAAGACCAGGAAACTGAGAAGAAAATAACTGCCTGTCAGAAGTAGATGAAAAAGGAAGTGGATGTTGGTTTAAGCAACATTGGAGGTTCTTTGTTTTATATCCTCATCTGCAAACATGTACCTTCCCAAATGCCCCAGAATTTGCATTGGGCAAGGTTTTGCCAAATAAGCAAGTCACATGCAGAAAAGAAAAAGCAGAAATCAAACTGGAGTAGCCCTAACCTGAATATCCCAGGCTAGCTGGATCTCGTCAGATCTTGGAAGCTAAGCAGGGTTGGCCCTGGTTAGTATTTGGATGAGAAACTGCCAAGGACGGCCATGGTTGCTACGCAGAGGCAGGTAATGGCAAACCAACTCTGTTCATCTCATTCCTGAAAACCCTACGGGTCACCATAAATCTGATGCAACCTGACAGCAAAAAACAAACAAACCCCAAACTGCAATAAACCCTCAATGGCTGTGCTCTCAGTTCAACTGGAATAGATTAAAGATACATTGCTCAGAAACAAATCACAAATACAAAGTAGCCCAGTGCTTTCCCAAGGCATTCGGTATATCAGGTAGAAAATCCAAATATCATCTCCTCCCAACTCCCACCTATGTTACAATCCCAGTAAATAAGTAATATTTCGTTACCATATTCTAAAAATCTCTCACACTAAAGGCAGACATTCCATACAAACATATTATTCCTAGGGTCAAGTTCTGAGGAGAGAATATTCCAGAAAATTAGGGCTGCCAACTTTCAAGTGTGGCCTGGAGATCTCCCAGAATTACAATTCTTCCTTCTTACCTGTTGGTTCTTCCTTACAAATGCCCCTACCCCACCCACATCCTCATATAGAACAGTGAGGCAAACATGAGACTGAGAACCCTATAACTCTTACTTTTCCACAGAATAGAATTGGTTGTTTGGGTTTTCAGTTAAAAAGCTAGTTGTGAATGCCACCGATCTGCTAGTGCTGAGAGTCCTCTGATCCCACCCCCCTATACAGATTTGCAATAAAATAAAATAAAATTTACTCTTGCTTTCTTTAATAAGGCAAAGAGTGGATGTTTAATGCTTTTAAAAAAAATGTTTGTGTAGATGTGTGCTATTAATCGCATAACTGGGCAGCATCATGAAGCACAGAACACGGGAAGTAAAACTAGCAGATACAATGGGGATAGCTGGTTCAACATAATCAGCTCCTAAGTGAAATTTCACTGTAGATTAACCCATGGGGTGATGTCACATCCCAACGTTTACTAGGCAGACTTTTGTTTTACGGGGTGGTTTGCCAGTGCCTTCCCCAGTCATCTACACTTTACTCCCACTTTACAAGCTGGGTACTCATTTTACCGACCTCAGAAGGATGGAAGCTGAGTCAACCTTCAGCCGGCTACCTGAAACCGACTTCCGTCAGGATCGAACTCAGGTCGTGAGCAGAGCTTTTGACTGCAGTACTGCAGCTTACCACTGCGTCACGGGGCTCCTAGATTCACTTAGACATTCAAATATATAACCGTTTGAAAGGCAGCCTCACATATGGAGGAAGGGGCAAGGCTGTTGACTTATAAAAAAGGCAGACAGCGTTGAAAATACATTGTTCATTCAAATTACAAACTGAAGCTTGCAATGTCAGGGTTAGGACTGAAAACACCTGAAGATTTGAGGGGTGGAGTCTGGGGAGGGTGGGCTTTGGGAAGGGGAGGGACCTCTGCAGGACATGATGCCATAGAATCCATCCTCTGAGGCAGCCATTTTCTCCAGGGGAGCAGGTCTTGGTTGTCTGGAGAGCAATTGTAATACTGAGAGATAGGGTTGCCAGCTCCAGGTTGGGAAATACTTGGAGACTTCTGGGGTGGAGCCTGAGGAGGGCAGGGTTTGGGGAGGGACTTCAATGCTATAGAGTCCAATTGCCAAAGTGGCCATTTTCTCCGGGAGAACTGATCTATATCTAGGGTTGCCAGGTCCCACTTTGTCACTGGCAAGAGGTTTTTGGGGTGGAGCCTGAGCAAGGCGGGGTTTGGGGAGGGGAGGAACTTCAATGCTATAGAGTTCAATTGTCAAAGCGGCCATTTTCTCCAGTTGAACTGGAGATCAGTTGTAACAGCAGGAGATCTCTAGCTACTCCCTGGAAGTTGATCAAATAAACAGTAGTAGGCAAAAATAAACAAGCAAAAATAGCAAGTGCAATCAATGTATTACACAAATGTAACGCGATAAACAAGCAACGCTAAGCAACCGAGGTTACAAAGCAAGTAGGTAGAAACAACTTAATAGTAATAAATATGCAAAAGTTCATATAAAGCATATAGTTGCGTTCTGGTCAATTTCATGTTCTTCGGACAACTCCTCCGTAATACATTGATTGCACTTGCTATTTTTGCTTGTTTATTTTTGCCTACTACTGTTTATTTGATCAACACTCATTACAGTAGAGTGAGTTATTTGTATAGATAACTCCCTGGAAGTTGGCAACCCTATCTATATTGGCTGGAGATCAGTTGTAATAGCAAGAGATCTCCAGCTACTACCTGGAGGTTGGCAACCCTATTGGGTGATCTCTAGGTGCCACCTGGAGATTGGAAACCCTAAATGTGAGTGAGCAGGGTTGCCAGCTCCAGGTTGGGAAATAGCTAGAGATTTTGGGGGTGGAGCCTGAGGAGGGTGAGGTTTGGGGAAGGGAGGGACTTCAATAGATATAACGCCATAGGGTCCATCTAAGCAAAGCAGCCATTTTCTCCAGGTGAACCAATCTCTACCGCCTGGAGATCAGTTGTAATAGCTGGAGATCTCCAGCCGCCACCTGGAGTTTAGAATCGATGCGAAAAGATTTAAACAAAGTGCAAAAATTTTCATAATGCTACGCAACAACACAAAACATAACAAATTACATAAACAAATGTAACACAAATGACATAAACATGTGCATCATCAACAAGCAGTCTAAGACCAACATATATAGTCACAAGTTATACAATCCTTCAAAAGGTAAGTGTTCAGCAGTCCCTTGAAAGGTAAATGTATACAGTCAACAGTGGACCCACGAAGGTTTCCACCATCGGTCTACGTCTTCACTTCGTGGAAACCTTTGTGGGACCACTGTTGACTGTATACATTTACCTTTCAAGGGATTGCTGAACACTTACCTTTTGAAGGATTGTATAACTTGTGACTATATATGTTGGTCTTGGACTGCTTGTTGATGATGCACATGTTTATATCGTTTGTGTTACATTTGTTTATGTAATTTGTTATGTTTTGTGTTGTGTATCATTATAAAAATTTTGTACTTTTAAAAAATCTTTTCGCATCTATGCTGATTTCCAAACCTCGGGTACTAGCATAGAGGTGCCTTTTTCCTACAAGCCACCTGGAGTTTGGCAACCCTATGAATGAGGAAATTAGCTAGGGCTTCTTTTCAAATATTATGGTTGTCTTCAATGTCTCTCTCTCCTTTGCGGCTTTCCCCCCTAGGTTCCAAAGAATCCCATTCAGTGCCTTTACCCTCTTCACTGCCACCACCCATTCCTGCCACACAGATGACTTCACCACCGCCACCGCCGCCACCACCTTCAGCTTCCCACCCATCAACACAAGCTCCAGTTCTCCCTCCAAGAAATATCAAACCCAGGTCTGACGCCAGGTCTGTAACTAAATGGGAATCCTGCTTTCTTTTACGGGCCGTTCTTGTGTCTGCACGAGGGAATCGTTAATCTCAACTCTAGTGAAATACCTTCCCCACGTTGTCATCTCCAAGCACCTTGTCTTTGTCACTGCTGGCAGTGTTTATTGTCTTTTGTTGCTATGTGGATTCTGTTGAGGATGCTATTCTTGAACATGAGCTAAGACTCATGTGAATGCCTTTGTTGCTGGTCAAAGAAAAGAAAATACAAGGCCAATGTTTTAATGGGCAATTCGCAAGGGTAAGGCAGCCTTTTGTTTTCAATCACAGCAGAATTTGAGCAGCCACTGCTTTACAGAAAAGGAGGAAAGGAGTAACTCATTGTCTATTTCTGGTTTACTATTAGTAATACTCAGGGGTGGTCTTAGCCGATGGGCAATGGGTAGGGTTTCCAGGTCCCTCTTGGCAACCAGTGGGAGCTTTTAAGGGCGGAGCCTGAGGAGGGCGGGGTTTGTGGAGGGGAGGTGATCTCCATCGGGTGGAGATCAGTTGTAATAGCAGGAGATCTCCAGCTGCTACCTGGAGGTTGGCAACCCTATCTGAGAGCTGGAAGGTGATACTTTTCAAAAGGAAGCCGTTATGTATCTTGGCTTGCGGAGGACTTTTGGGCAGGTTCCCTAGGGTTGCCAGTTCTGGGTTGGGAAATGCCTGGAGATTTTAGGGGTGAAGCCTGAGGAGGGTGGGGTTTGGGAAGGGGAGGGACTTCAGTGGAGTATAATGCCATAGAGTCCACCTTCCAAAGCAGCCATTTTCTCCAGGTGAACATATCTCTGTGGCCTGGAGATCATTTGTAATCCCAGGAGATTTCTGGCCACCACTCGGAAGGTAGAAGCCATATCAGGCCACTGGGGGTGTGACGGGGGGAGGTAGTTTGGAATTTCCCGCAATGTGCCGGGGGTTGGACTAGATGACCTTGGTAGTCCCTTCCAACTCTATGATTCTATGAACTTGTTTCAAGCATGTTAAGGCTCTTCACTGATGATCTTAAAACAGCCTGCTGAGGTTCTTACAATTTAAAAAACTGTAGTTGTCATAACGAGAGACAAATTGCAGGTCTGCAGAGTGTGAGTGTGTGTAGGGGGGGGAGCAACAAAAATCCCCCCCCCTTCCATTAGTGGAAGCAACTGGTGAGATCCAGCCTCTTAGTAAAAAGATCATTGTGGGAATTTTAGCTGCATCCTCCCTCCCCCAATTTAAGGTGTTCGTCTTTTCATTTTATAGAAACTCAGAAAATGAAGAAAACTATGATGATGTTGACATTACTGATGGTAAGGAGAGCTGAATTTAATTCATGTTGGGAATGAGAAAATTAATTGTAATATGTCTATAGTGTAGACAGAATCATTCAGATTATTTTGAAGGTCAGGGAAATGGGGAACAGAGAAACAGAACAGTGATATATTCACCTGAGGATATATTGATGGGGTCGTTCTAGCACTATCAGAAAAATACAGGCATTTTAAAATGACAATTTGGGTAATGAGAGTAAATCTATTCCACCTGTCCTATTTGAGACCCATTGTAGTGAAGAGACAAACCACACATTTGCCAGGCTTTAATTATGAGAAACATTATCAAACTATATGCCACTGCATTTCTGCAAAAGAAAACTAACAATCTTTTTTTGGCTTTTGACTCTTCAGGTCCTGGAAATACAGATGAGGTAGGTATTATCCTTTAAGGATATTATGACATCAGAGCTTTTTCTGTGGTGCTCCTATTATTTATGCAATATGCCAGCGTGGTGAGTGGTTAAGAGCAGATGAGGTAGGTATTATCCTTTAAGGATATTATAACATCAGAGCTTTTTCTGTGGTGCTCCTATTATTTATGCAATATGCCAGCGTGGTGTAGTGGTTAAGAGCAGTGGTTTGGAGCAGTGGACTCTGATCTGGAGAACCAGGTTTGATTCCCCACTGCTCTACATGAGCTGCGGAGGCTAATCTGATGAACTGGATTTGTTTCCCTGCTCCTACACATGAAGGCAGCTGGCTGAATTTAGAGTAGTCATACTCTCTCAGCCTCACCTACCTCACAAGATGTCTGTTGTGGGGAGGGGATGGGAAGGTGATTGTAAGCCAGTTTGATTCTCCCTTAAGTGGTAGAGAAAGTTGGCATATAAAAACCAACTCTTCTTTTTCTTTTTCTACCTTCCACATACACCTTATTCTCTACCTACTTCCTGTCTTTTAGGTGCCAAGTTAAAAATAATTTTATTCGTTCAAGCTTTTGGCAAGTAATATACCATGATGTCATGAGTCATCTCATATATGTGTGTGATTTTGCCATCAAGTCACTGCTGACTTATGGCGACCCCGTAGGGTTTTCAAGGCAAGAGATATTCAGAGGTGGTTTGCCATTGCCTGCCTCTGTGTGGGCTGAGAGAGTTCTGAGAGAACTGTGACTGGACCAAGGTCATCCAGCATGCTTCATGTAGAGGAGTGGGGAATTGAACCTGGTTCTCCAGATTAGAGTCCACACCACTCTAACTACCACTTAACCACCACACCACGCTGTACCTATCCTTATTTACCAAGGGCAGCCTGCAAATCACTGTCCTGAGTTTGCTTTTTGGGGAGACTCTGGGGATGTCTTTTCCAAAAATTTTGACAGCATGGGCAATAGGGTTGCCACCTCCTGCTTGGGAAATACCTGGAGATTTGGGGGTGCAGCCTGGAGAGGGACCTCAGCAGGGTATAATACCATAAAGTCCACCCTCCAACCCATCCATTTTCTCCAGGGGACTTGATCTCTGTCATCTGGAGATCTGTTGTAATTCCAGGAGGTCTCCAACTCCCACCTGGAGGTTGGCAACCCTAACTGGGCAGAGATGCACTAACCTCTTGTTCCTCTTCCTAGTACTGCTATTCCAGATATTAAAGTTGCTGAGTGTGCTTGAGTTGAAACAGTTCTATAATCTACAACACACACACACAAACATCAAATAAGTTTCTAGTCCATAGAGTTGCCAACCTCCAGGTACTAGCTGGAGATCTCCTGCTATTACAACTGATCTCCAGCCGATAGAGATCAGTTCACCTGGAGAAAATGGCCACTTTGGCAATTAGATTCTATGGCAATGAAGTGCCTCCCCTCCCCAAACCCCCCCTCCTCAGGCTCAGCCCCAAAGACCTCCCGATGGTGGCGAAGAGGGGCCTGGCAACCCTGCTAGTCCAACATGTTTCAATGCAAAAGGACCTTCTTCAGAGACTAGTTATTTGGTATAACCACTGCTTGCTAAAGGGAGCTAATATTATGGCAAGTTCCTTATTCCGGAAGAAGGCTCCCTTTCCCCCTGCCCCTGTAGCTTGTGGTTCTGCCCTGTGACTTGGTTGCTATAATAAGTTTGACCAGATTCTCAGTGAGAGCGAGCGGTTTGTTGGAAACGATTATGCTTGTTTTGTTTTTAAAAAGGGAATGCTTCTGGTGCTTTTTCTAACACGGCCTGCTTCAGAAGCCACAGTTCAGAGAAGGTAGCAAAGTGTATGCTATAAATATTCAGGAGAGGAACAGAGGAAGTGATTATCAGTGTGAGAATGTAACAGGGTAATAAATGCTCAAGGTTGTTTATTGTCTTTGAAGTGGGGATTGTACGCTAGTTCTGTTTCTAGTTCTTCAGCATTTTTTAGGATGTTTTAGTTAAAGTGGATTTTGACATTTTTTTTACTGTACTGTACTGTACTGTACTGTAGGCCACTTTGGACCGGCTTAGGTTATGTTTCCCTATGCCTCCCCTACACACATCGAAACATGGAGATGCTATTGACTCATTTGTAAAAGTCCCATTACTTACATGGCCAATGATAAGATTCACAATTAGGGTTGCCAGGTCCCACTTTGCCACTGGTGGGAGGTTTTTGGGGCGGAGCCTGAGGAGGGCAGGGTTTGGGGAGGGGAGGGACTTCAATGCCATAGAGTCCAATGGCCAAAGCGGCCATTTTCTCCGGGTGAACTGATCTCTATCGGCTGGAGATCAGTTGTAATCGGCTGGAGATCTCCAGCTACTACCTGGAGGTTGGCAACCCTATTCACTCTATGGGACAAATTGAGAACAAGAAAATAGTGTGGGGGAGGAGGCTGAAGTCGATTTTTCCTGCATGCTGAAGTCACAAACAGAAAACGGCCATTGTGCTTCTGGGAGGGGCAAATTCCCATTGCACATGTGATACAAAGCCCTCATTTTGATCGCCAACAAGCTCAAGGATTTTGTAATGTACAGGTGGTGTTTTAGGTAACAGTGTGAACGATCTCCACAGTTCAAGCAGTTTTTACTCCTACAGAGGTAATAAATCTACAGATTGGATTGACTCATCCTGGAATATTTATTTGCTTCCTTATTTAAACCCTGTCTTTCTCCCCAATGGGGACCCAAAGTACCTTAGATTATTTTCTCCTTGATATTACCCTCACAACAACCCTGTGAGGTAGATGAGGGTGAGAGTGTTTGAGTGCCCCAAGGTCAACTGGCAAGCTTCCTTGGCATAGTGGGGATCAGTACCTGGGTAGCCAACACCCTACTTTGAGAAGAAGAAGAGTTGGTTTTTATATGCCGACTTTCTCCATCACTTAAGAAAGAATCAAACGGGCTTATAATCACCTTCCCTTTCCCTCCTCACAACAGACACCCTGTGAGGTAGGTGGGGCTGAGAGAGCCCTAAGAGAGCTGTGACTAGCCCAAGGCCACCCAGTTGGCTTCATGTGTAGGAGTGGGAAAACAAATCCAATTCACCAGATTAGCGTCCCCCGCTCATGTGGAGGAGTGGGGAATCAAATCTGGTTCTCCAGCTCAGAGTCCACCACTCCAAATCACCGCTCTTAACCACTACACCACGCTGGCTCTTTGACGCTCTTACCACTTCACTACACTAAATACTTAATGAAATACATTTGTTTATGATAAGGAATGTATGGCACTTGATATATTTGATTAGAAAAATGAATTATAAAGGTTATAAAGAAGAACTTGTTTCAACAGTCATTTGGGATTGAAACGATTACATATATTTTTCACTGAAATTTTGCTGTGATGTCTTTTATGCCATTTTTTTGAGTCTGTCACACTTGAACTTAAATGTTGTTTGATTTAAATGTTTTTCCATCAGTAAGAATGAGAACATCTGGGACTTCCGGTTTGCAGCAGCAGGTTGAGGGTTGCGAATTTCGCAGCTCCGATTTGCATCCCCGTTCTGGGGCCCTAATCAGATTATTAGGGCCGGGAGGGGTAAGGATTTACTCCTAAACCCCCCACCCCCGCTCTCTGGCTGGAGAGCCTAGTGTGCTGGCAGCCTTGGATGCAGACGCAACCAGGCACGGCAATATCAGGACGCAGGTACGCAGGTTCACCTGTACAGACCCGTCTCCATCATGGATGTTTGTCTGTTTATTTTAAACGTTTGTCCTGACATTGGCTTATGTGTTATGTTAGATGTTATGCAGTTAGGTTGTAGGTTAAGATGTATGTTTTGTTTTATGTGCATGTTGAATATACGTTTAAAATAAAAATTATTTAAAAAAACAAAACAAAAAAATTCTGGGAACATCTGCACTGTTTTCTTTTTACAGAGTTTGAACAGCGACGGGGAGGTGTATGAAGACGTAGATGCGAGGTATGAAACACGATACTTAATAGATAAAGTCGATGCAATCAGGGTAACATAACTAAGATGAGAGAGAAATAAATGAAATATAAATGGTGACAGGACTGTGCACAAGAGATTCAAATGTAGCATAAGAAAGTTAGCATCCTCTCGCACCCATGATTTCTGCTTCCTAGACTAAATACCTGCAAAGAGGAGGGAAGTTGCCACTAGCCTGCTGCAGCAAGTCGGCAGGACTTTCCTCAGTTCCCTTCTCTGCCAGGAATGCCTCTGCCCCTGCACAGGTTAAATATTTATTTCAGCACCTTTATCCTGCATTTCTCCCCAGTGGGGACCCAAAGTGACTTATAAAACACCAGAAAAACAACAACAACAGAACACCACCTCCTGGGCAACTCCTGGATCTTCTGGCCTGCCTTTCTTTTGGCCTCATGCTGCACAGTGAGCTAACAGCCAGGGGCCAAGAGCCCCTTGGCTCTTGCCCTTTGGCTCAGTCTGTAAGCTTGCAACTCTGGCCACATCCAGACTAAATACCTGCCAATGAAGGGAAATGAAGAGTCTGGTGGCACCTTAAAGACTAACAAAATGTATTCCAGTGTAAGTTTCTGTGATTCTACTTTATCAGATGTGTGGTATGTACATGCTTAGCAGTTATTTATACTGCTGAGTTACAAACAGTAGATGGATGAGTGTCCATATGGAGGAGGCTCAACCTAGATCTTATTCAGCTGCTCTAACGATGTTTTCCACCTTCCTCCCCTGCTATGCAGTCATTCTTCTTGGTCAATTCATTTATTCTTTTGGCTGGATCTTGTTTTCACTGGTACTCTGCAGTGTCACATAGCAATCTCTGTCCTGCTAAGCTGGACTTTCTAGTCTCTCTGCAAAAACTATTCCCTACCGGGCCTTCTGCTATTTGTAGTTTAGTTCATCTTTGCCTGCCGGATGCAACATTTCATGCATCTGATGAATCAGCTCCCAGCTCATGACACCTGATGCCACAATAAATCCATCAGTCTTAATGGTGTTGATTGGTAGTTTTGACTGCAGCATGCTGGGCAGTATAATTCTATGCAGAGTTACTCCAGTCTAAATCCATTGATTTCAGTGGGTTTAGAATAGAGCAAATCTACATAGGATTTCACTGTAACAGGATGACTCCTATGATAACTTCAAAGGGTTATCATGTTATAGTTTGGATTGCCAGATATGGAAGACACATGAACACATGAAACTGCCTTATACTGAATCAGACCCTTAAGTCCATCACAGTCAGTATTGTCTACTCAGACTGGGAGTGGCTCTCCAGAGTCTCAGCCAGAGGTCTTTCACATCACCTACTTGCCTAGTCCCTTTAACTGGAGATCCTGGGGATTGAACCTGGGACCTTCTGCATGCCAAGCAGATGCTCTACCACTGAGCCATAGCCCCTGAAAACAACAGGAAATTAATTGTTACATCATGCCTTGCTTGTAACTTTCCCAGGAACATCTCATGTAGACAGAATGTTGAACTAGATAGACCTGGGTCTGATCCAGCCACCAACTTGTTAATAATGATACTCAACTTTTCTTTGTTGACTTTGACTGAATGTTTTAGTTAGGCTCCTATTCCTGATTCGACTGTCGTTCATTTGTCTGTATGATGGAATATCAGTCTCCCCCCTCCTTTTATAATTATTTTGCAGACATAATGAAAGGAAAAAGGAGAAGGAAGAAAAGAAAAAAACCGATCAAGAGAAGAAAGAACAAAAAGAGAAAGAGAAAAAAGAGCAGGAAGTGAGGAAGAAGTTCAAAGTAAGGACTTTATCCAGCATGGTACACAGTGAAATACAGATGTTGTCCCTTTAAAAATTATCCATTTTACAATTCATCTTTGAATACTGGTGCTAGGAGATCATATCATGGGAAAACCCTGTCCTCTATACCTGGTTGTTGTTAACAAAGGGTCTTCAGGAACTTTATGCTTCTAGTGCAAAAACATCAAAGTGGTTGAACTGGACAAGATGTTGGAAGATCTGTAAATTGATGCCACACAGATTGAGAAAGAAGGGGTTTAACTATTCCCCAGTTTTGCCAACTAAAATGAATGCAGCACACATACCACTGTCATTAGCCCTCAAAGGAAAAAGACAGGCAGCCTGATAACAGTATTGGGCATCAGTTTTGATTAGGAAAACCATGTTGGGTGGGAGAATTACATTCCCTTCACCGCCATCCCCTGCATGACACTCATCCAAATTAGGCCCCAGAACGGCTTCTATTAGCATTTTAAAAAAACAAACGAGCACAGATCTCCCGTCACCTTGTCTGTTTCTCCCTAAGGCTAGTAGTACAAGAGCGCTTCCAGCTGTGATTAACCATCTTCCTAATGTTCATTTACATCAATCTCTTCTGTTTCGTTTTGTGTAGCTAGTGGGTCCCATTGAAGTCATTCACCAGGCCAGAGCTTGCACTGATTTCAAAGGAGGCAAGAATGAACTGACTTTCAAACAAGGGGACAACATTGAAATCATCCGTATTACTGACAATCCTGAGGGGAAATGGCTGGGAAGAACAAGAGGCACCTGTAGGTATCAAGAACACAAATTAAGTGAATTGATGTTAACACATTAGTAACCCATTCCTCAAAGCCGTGGGGGCTGGGGCTGGCATGGCCAAATCGCTGCCATGTAGCCTCCACACAGGTTTCACGGATGCTCTGAAAGGAAAAAAGGGCTATTTTTAAAAAAAATTTGGAAAATGGAGAGGGGGGGAAGCCCCATAGAGAACAGTGATGCTGCACCAACAAAAAGCTGGCGCAGCAACGCCACAGCTTTAGGGGGTTGTTGCCAGGCTGAACAGTTCTTGGGACGCTGGTACGAGGACACCATCGGGAGGCTGCACTAGCATCTGAGGGTTGTGCTGCTGCCACAGTCCAGAGGGGCCAGCTCAAGTGCCCCTATGCCAGCTTCTGTGCCAGTTTGCATGACACAAGTGCCACAGATGCCAGCGTAGGGGTCACACCGCCTCCTATGCCCATTTGGTCCCCAACCTCAGGAATGGGCTGTTTATCAGCAAAATGTATTGTAATATATGCTAACACATTAAAGTTCCATCCCAAAGAGAGTTACTCCAGTCCAAGCACATTCAGTGGCCTTAGATTGGAGTAACCCTGCATAGGATTGTGCTGCTAATTGGCAAAATTTATTGTAATCAAAGAATCTGAACTTACTTTTTGGAGAATTTTGAATGCTGCTGGGCATAATCAGACCATTGGCCCATCGAAGTCATTGTTGCCTATTCAGAATGGCAGCAGCTCACCAGGGTCTCAGGTCTTTCACATCACTTGCTATCTGATTGTTAACTAGAGATGCTGGGGATTGAACCTGGGACCTTCTGCTTGCCAAGCAGATGCTCTTCCACTGAGCCACAGCCCTTGTTGCAGCCTTGTTGACCTTGCTGCAGCCCAGGTCCTCCCACTCTGCACGATAAGTCTCCTCAGTTGTCCATGCCCTGCCCCTTTGGTTGATGCTATGCAATGCCATTTTTATAGAGGAACGGAATCATAGAATCACAGAGTTGGAGAGGGCCATTCAGGCCATCTAGTCAAAGTACTTGTCCAGCCGCTGCTTGAAGACTTCCACTGAGTGGGAGCTCACCAACTCCCTAGGCCAGGGGTCTGCAAACTGCGGCTCCCGAGCCACATGTGGCTCTTTGGCCCGTTGAGTGCGGCTCTCCGAACTTGGTTCGGAGCCCCTGCTCTCGCGCCTGCTCACGCCGGCAGCCGGGCTGTGGAGCTGTCGCGCCTGAGAGAGAGAAAGAGATAGAGAGAGATAGAGAGAGAGAGAGAGAGAGAACGCAGGCGAGCGGGTGAGCTGTCTCCCCCCCCCCACCGTGGAGAATGGCCAGGTCCCCCTTTCCCTTCCCCTCAATGGTTGGGAGGCTAAAGCCTCCCCTCTAGCTGCGCGATTGCTGGGCGGGCGGCTCGGCGGTTCCTGCCCCCCCTCCCGCCTATCAGCTGTTGGGTGGGGCGGACTTCCTTTGGTAGACCTGGCCTCCGGCTGAGTCCCATTGGGAGGCCATGTCTACCCACTGGCTTTCTTGGCGGTAGACCTGGACTCCAAGGAGGGGAAAAAGTCCCCCTTCAGAGGCCAGGTCTACCAATTGGCTTCTATGGGCCTCCGAAGGCCAGATCTACTGCCAAGAAAGCCAATGGCTAGACCTGGCCTCCCAATGGGACTCAGCCGGAGGCCAGGTCTACCAATAGGCTTTTATGGTGGTAGACCAGGCCTCCAGACGAGGACTCCGGACGGGGAGGGGGAAATGGCAGGGACTTACAATTTAATTTTTATCAATAAATAAGATCACTATTAAGTATGATATCAAGTTTTATTCAGTGTACCTATAGTTTAATTAAGACTTAAAACTTTAATTAAAGTTTAGTAAGTTAATAAACAGTGTACCTTCCTATATAGTTTAAGTTTAAGAAATTTGGCTCTCAAAAGAAATCGCAATCGTTGTACTGTCGATACTTGGCTCTTTTGACTAATGAGTTTGCCGACCCCTACCCTAGGCAGCTGATTCCACTGCTAAACAACTCTTAAGGGAGGGGGGAATTGTTAATATCCAGCCAGTACCTTTCCACCCATAATTTAAACCCATTATTGCGAGTCCTATCCTCTGCTTCCAACAGGAACAGCTCCCTGAACTCCTCTGATAGCCCTTCCAATACTTAAAGAGAGCAATCATGTCCTTCCTCAACCTCCTCTTCTCCAGACTAAACTAGGATTCTCCCGATTGAACTAGAACAAGGATGAAGCTGTGGCTCAGTGGGAAAGTACATGGTCTGCATGCAGATGGTCCCAGGTTCAGTCCCTGGTGTTACGGTTGGGTCATTTTTAAAAACACACTGGGAAAGAGGTGTGTGAGAGAAAATAAGTCCAACACTTTAGTAGCAGCTATTGGCAAAACAATGATATTTTAATTTGCACAGCCAAGCAGATCTTCAAGGGCCAATCAGAAGCCTTCCTAGGCAGGAGCCCACCTGGCCCCACCCACTTTCTAAAAACGCTTTCTAAAAACCCACTTTCTAAAACTCCAAGAAAGGTGTCAGCGGTGCCAAGGCACCCATAGACACCAAGGTGGGGGATGCCTACTGTAATCAAAACAACTAGATGTTAGTGACGAAATGTTCTGCATTTTAGATGGCTACATTAAAACCACCATGGTGGAAATTGACTATGATTCCTTGAAAAGAAAGCCACGACCTTCTATCAGCATTCAGCCAAAGCAGCCAGACAGCGACCAAGAAGTGTATGATGATGTTGGGGACCAGGACAGTGGTGGCAGGTATGTTAGAATTCCATACAGAAAATGTTGGACCACAGGCTGCCCAAACACAGCAGTTATTATGTTATTTTCTTTTGCTGGATGAATTGCCGCTTCGACTCTTGTTTGCAAGTGACCACACTGAAATGTGCATGCTGTAGTCTGTTGGACACAGGTAGTGCAGAAAAAGAGTGTGCCTTTCTTTCTTTCTTTCTTTCTTTCTTTCTTTCTTTCTTTCTTTCTTTCTTTCTTTCTTTCTTTCTTTCTTTCTTTCTTTCTTTCTTCTCTTTCTTTCTTTCTTTCTTTCTTTCTTTCTTTCTTTCTTTCTTTCTTTCTTTCTTTCTTTCTTTCTTTCTTTCTTTCTTTCTTTCTTTCTTTCTTTCTTCCCTTTTCCTTTCAATAATTTTTCACTTTTTGTTTTTACAGTGGCGGTCAAAGTGCCACAGTGGGTAAGTTCTGCTTTCCTATAAGAATTGAAATCAGTCGGTCAATCCATCCATCCATCCACCTGTGATCAGGTTCCCTCTAGCATAACCAAGAAATAGAAAGCAGATAGAAGTAATGTTGTTTCCTGTTCAAGTACAGTACAAGTGCCCAGCAAGTTTACACCCACAATGCTTTTGGCACTACAGTTTGCACATACCAATCAGCTTGCTGCATCTGTGTTCAAGCAAACATGCCCTGTTCAAAGTTCCTCAATCACACACAAAACAAGCTTCTCAGCTGACTGTCGCAGTGTTCCTTGGCAAAGTTTGTCTTGAGCACAGAGCCGTGCTGAACAGCTGTGTACCTGTGCAGAACCTGTTACACTCTGCTGTTGCTTTTGCCCAGTTCAAGAACCAAATCATGTCATACACTGGAGAAGAGACAATGTCTTCTGAGGTCACAGTTGGGTCATTAAGTCAACTGACTTTATAAAGCAAGGACTCACCATTCATCACTATTCATTCCCCAATTGTACCTTGTATTCCTTAAAATGACTGGGATAGATTACACTGGGATTGACTAGGATAGATAGACTACACACTCACGTTAGGGCTGTGCATTCAATAAAACCTGAACCCCCCAAAAAGCCGTAAAATGCCATTTCAGCTTTTCCAGGTTCAGGTTTTACTGGATGCAAAAAAGGAGAAAAATAGCCTAGCCGAAATTGGTGATTCTCCGATAAGCCAGAAATATATTTGGCTTTTCCGGGTTCGGCTATTTCCCTCGCTTGCAAGGAGAAAGCTCTCCTTGCTTCAGGCAGGGGGGGGAAGCTTGTATATATACAATTTTTTTAAATGTTGTTTTTAACCCTAAATCACATATATCTAGGTTAATATTTTGTGTTAATTTTTATTTTGAGATTCCCCCTGAAGAAGCTTTACGTGAAACATGTTCGGGTTACAAAACTTATTAAAGTACCATTTCTCTTGCACCAATTGTTTCTTCACCTTCGACATGGCACAATGGTCTTCTGTACAAAGAAACAAAGTAAAAATGAAGCTGAAGTGCCAATAGCAATAGATAAGTAGCTGAAAAGATGGCATTATATGCCTTTGTGGTAAACATGTAAGACAAAGGTTATTTTCTGTGAATGTGGTGGATGTTTTACATGATCAGTGACTGACCAGATTTGAGAGGGGTGGCCATGTTTGTTGCAACAACAGTAAACAGGAGTCTAGTGACATAAATTGGATTGGAACTTCTAGACAGATTTTTTTCACTTCTGTAAGAATTATATCCTGAATTATTATTTTTTTTATTTTATTTTAAAGTGACATTCCCGCCTCCTCCTCCCCCTGATGAAATTTATGATGGGGTTGATGATGACGACGTGCCAGCAAGGTAAGCTTTAAAAACAGGAGGAACGGAATCGGTGGAATTCTGTCCACCTTGATTAGACAGTAATGAAAAGATGTTAGGAAACTACTAAATGGGGTAAAAATGAAGAAGGGTATAGACCAGACACCCCCAGCATAGAACTCAAGGGTACCGTGGCACCTGTCAGTGACTTGGATCCTATGACATCATTCCCCTTGCGCTTCCGTCTGCCCGCCAAGGAGGTTTTTCTACAACGTGGCACTCACTTCCTCGCCTACTCGCACTTTTGCACAGGCAGAAGTGCTAGATAGGAAGGGGGTGCCATAGTGGAGGAAAGACCCTGCGCAGAGAAGCACAAGGAGAACAATGTCACAGGATCCAAGCCAATTTGGGTTTTTTTTTTGGTGCCCCCAATTCTTGCTTTCTTCCACCTCACTGGAGCAGGAGATGCTTCAGAAGAGCCCAGTCACCTTTGTGTCTGGCAGAGAACACCCATTCAGAAACAGCTGCCTCTATTGTAGGAGGAGGCTTGGCTTGGAACCTTCTAACATCTTGTAGAACTTTTCCGTATTTTGTGATTGCCCCCCCCCCATGGCTACCATTTTGTGATTGCCCCAAGTTAGCCATTTTGAAGTGGTTCCAGCATGGTGCAGTGGTTAAGAGTGGTGGTTTGGAGCAGTGGACTCTGATCTGGAGAACCGGGTTTGATTCCCCACTTCCCCACATGAGCAGCAGACGCTAATCTGGCGAACAGGGTTGGTTTCCCCACTCCTACACATGAAGCCAGCTGGGTGACCTTGGGCTAGTCACACTCTCTCAGCCTCACCTACCTCACAGGGTGTCTGTTGTGGGGAGGGGAGGGGATTGTAAGCCAGTTTGAGTCTTCCTTAAGTGGTAGAGAAAGTCAGCATATTAAAAAAACCAATACTTCTTCCTAGTATCCATTCTTAAAATTCCAAAGGTATTTACAGGTTTAACAAAGTTGGGAATCCCTGGTATATCCTTTTTAAAAACATGTTTACCTGTGGAATTAATTTGATTTCTTCAGGGATGTTTAGTAGATTTTTAATGTTCTTAACCTCCTTTTAAATGAGTTTATGATTCTAAAGAATACTCAGAATGTTGTAGCTTCTTTTTTATTGCGGATACAAACCAGTAAATCAGAATATGAATATGGTACAGGGTGGACTGGTGTTCGGTATGGAAAATGGGGCCAATAAATCCCAGTGTAAGGACCCTGATGATTTGTATAGTGGTTATTCATCCTCTGCAATCATCCATACTGATTCTGTCCCAATTCAAAATTTGAGTCCAGTTGCACCTTAAAGACCAAGACAATTTTTCAGTGTTTAAGCTCTTGTGAGTTAAAGCTCACTTCATCAGATACAAATGAGAACTATTTTTAATGAAATCTTATATATTGGAAAAAAATGTTTGGTCTTTAAGTTACTACTGGACTCAAATTATAGATGAACATTTTCAGGCACAATAGGTGTTTATAGGATTTGACTTGCTTCTCCGTGGTTCTGCCTTTAAAGGCATCTTTCCAATGTTATTGCATTTCTTGAAAATAATTTAAACCATGGTTGAGCCAAACTTAAGCATTACTAATCCCTATTCATTTCCATCGGACCTCATTGGAACAGTCCATGGAGTTCAATGGTTTGGGCCCTAGGAACCCTAAACAAAGCAGAATTCACAGAAGAGAACTTTCTCATCACCCCTTCCCAACGGTGCCATCAGAAGCTACTCATGAGGGTCAGAGAACCCTCAGGAATGGGGTGGGATGTAACATAGAGAGCTGCAGCTGGAGAGGGGAGTTTGTGGAACAACTTGTACATGAGTGTGGGGTAATTGCCACTTATTCCTTTCTCCAGTTGCACTCTCCCACATAGTGTTGCCAACCTCCAGGTGGCACCTGAAGATTTCTCTGTATTACAATTGGTCTCCAGATGACTAAGATCAGTTCCCCTGGAGAAAATGGCTGCTTTGGAAGGTGGACTCTGTGGCCCTATACCCTGCTGAAGTCTCTCCCCTCCCCAAACCCCACCCTCTCCAGGCTGCACCCCTAAAATCTCCAGGTATTTGCCAACTCAGAACTGGCAATCCTACTCTTCCATGGCATTCCTCCAAGTAGCAATGTATGTGGTGGGAGGGGGCTCCAGTTGGGAAGGGAAGGTGGCAAAAATATTTTCTTTGAATTCTACTGTGTTCAAGTATTAACTTCACCAGAAATCTCCCCTTGAGCCCCATTAAAGTCAATGCGGTCTACATTATTTTAATCAAATGCAACAAAATTGCATTACAAATAAGGTCATCTTAGTGACCCTTAGTGATCCTTCCCTTAGGGAAGGGATCCAGTCAAATGGGACCATTTCACACGCTGTGTAGCAGCAACCCCTAGTTTGGCAACACACCCTGGTTTGCCACCAAGCACACCCTCAACGGAGCTTCAGTTGAGTCAGAACTTCCTGATAATGTACCTGCATGATCTTAGTGTTTCCACAGACGTATTTGCTGCTTTCACCTTTTACATTTGTAGATGAACACTTGAAACATCAGAGAGCAGGCCTATGCTTTACATTTCCTTTGCATACACTAGGGTTATAAAGTGTGGATGTCATGTGCTGTTGGGCACCTGAATGTATGTGTGTGGAAACCCTAGTGCAGATGCATCTTTGTGCAAGTGTGGCATCCACATGTCTGTCCCCTAGTTGTTTGGGAATCAACCATATAACACACTGGAGAACACATTCATCATGTTGAGTTGAGATGCATTTCTTAAAAATGTACTGGCTGTGTGGGAAATTGTTGCCCGTGTGAGTTAAGTGCACAAACAAAATAGAAACACCAAATATAAAGCAGTCCTGTAAACATATTGTGTTTCATTCTGCAACGTGATAATTGCATGCATACTCCAAAGGTCTGTGTCACAGGGTGAAGATAAGAGTGACTCCTGGCCCCGGGGCCTATTGAAGATTATAAAGGGAAAAGATTACCATAAGAAAAGTGTGCAAGAGACAACATCTAAAGTCAATGTGAACGAAGATAATGAAGGTCCCCTGTAAGAGTCTGCTGTGAAAAAAAACCTTCACTAAAACTAATAGCTAATAAACTGTTGATCACATGCTACTAACAATTTCTCACAGGGGCTTAACCAGCCATGTATCACTTAACCCCCCACAAGCTTTGAGAACACTACTATTCATGTTGAGCCATGTCCTGGGTTAGATCCAGCCAGGTTTTTTGCTAGAGAAAAAGGGAGAATTGCTTAATCGCTTAGACTGCCAAAAGCGCTATGATAAGGATCATGGGACCTGCATGGATAAAAACTATGTGGGTCAGGCGTTGGCATAAGGAGGAAAGATGGGTGAGATGGAGCAAAAAAGCTGGCTGGATCCAACCCTCTGTCTTTAACTACATCGCCATAGTCCGTTTAGGTCACCAGTGGAAACTATTCCATGAACTATTCCAAGGTGAGTCAGGTATTCTGTGAGCTATTCCAAGGTGAGTCAGCCACCTTTGGTGACAGATTTTGGGGATTTCTATCCATATTAGAGATACTGTTGGAAGCCAATATGTCTGAGCCATGGGCCACAATCCTTTGGGGATCATATCACCCATTAATGACTGGAGAGTCCATTGGATTTTCAGACATTGACCCAAAAATGACCTGGGACAACAACAAAAAGGGGAGAAAAACAAACTCAACCAAAATGTTGAATCCAAACTGAAAAGGTTGAGCTAAAAGACTCTAAAATTACAAATATGGGCATTTTAATATGGTGCACAGTAAAGTTAAAAACATAAGGCCTATATCATACGCGAGTCATACACAATCAATAAATACATGTAACTCATACACAGGTGATGTGAAGTTGTACAATGACCGAAGTAGGACCAAATATGGACCACATTTGTTCAACTGTGTATGACTTTCATGTATTTATTGATTGTGTATGACTCGCTTATGATATAGGCCTTATGTTTTTCACTTCACTGTGCACCATATTAAAATTTACAAAAATGACCTGGGCCATCACAACATCTGAAAAACATATCACAGCCCATCTTTCCTACTACTGCCAGCTATTTCTTTATCATATTCACAGTACATGATCCATGACATGTTCAGATTTTCCAAGCATCACACAACAGTTGTGACTAATCATGTGAAGAGAAACATTCTCCATGGACCCGTCCCTGTTTGCCTCTGGCAGATCACGTTGGCTTCCACTTCAGAGATAAAAATAAATGATAACCCGGGGAGGGGAAAATCTTCTCATTTTCTAGCTTTCTCCTTTATGTAACGAGTCATTTGGGCCTGTTCTGATCAAGAGAATGTCAGAATCAGAAGGGACTTCTGAACTGATTAGAAATAGATCTCTATGGGTTGGTTCCAACCACATTTTCTGCTAGTAAAGAAACGAGAGGAGAGAGTTACCTTTGATCACCAAAAAAGGTTATGCTAAGGATCATAGAGAACCAGTGTGGTGTAGGGGTTAAAGTGTCAGACTAGGATCTGGGAAACCCAGGTTCCCACTCTGCCATGGAAGCTTGCTGGGTAACCTTGTGCCAGTCACACACTCTCAGCCGACCCTGGCAAGTATTTGGATGGGAGACCTCCAGACAATATCAGGGGCATGCTACGGAGGCAGGCAAAGTCAAACCACATCTGAACATCTCTTGCCTTGAAAAGCCCCCCAGTGGTTGCTGTAAATCAGATGTCACTTGACAACAACAAAAAAGGATCATATGATCTGCCTTTACAAAAGCCATGTAGGACAAGATATAGAGGGTAAATAGGTGAGCCTGAGTAAGAAAAGTTGGCTGGATCCAACCCATTATATCCATATTTACCTCTGAAAGACAGTTTCAGGAAGCTAAAATGAAGAATGACCAACTGATTTGAAACCAAACGAAAGTAGAGATGCATTTGCAGTTTGCCTTTTACATATTAATAGAGTATGGGCCCAAAACATAATGTAGTGGCTTCAGAGACTTCAATGTGAAACAGGAATAACAGACCCTGGCAATCTGTCACTCATTATTTCATTAATTCACAGTCTGTGGTCCAGTCACTGTTGTGGTCTATAGCCTGTTTTTACTCCCACGGTGCCATCATCATAATCATTATATCATTAAATTTTGTGGGAAAGTTTGGTTGTTTGGCTATTGGGGAGCAGTAGGCCCCTGCCACCAGTATTTATAGATTTTAAAGTGGATCTCCCACGAATGCCAAGGGTTTACTGTATTCCCAATTCAACTCTCACCTCTACTGTCAACTCAGTAAATAGCTTTAGGCAATCTACCATCTCTTTGCCTCTCCTCCTCATCTACCATTTACAAGGTTGTCTATAAAGGATTATTGAGATAATATATGTGAAGATCTTTGAAGACTCTGAGAAAGAGAGAATTATTTTAATAGCCATTAATCAAAATGGGCTGTCCACCATATATGTGATTTAGCTGCATTCTAATGGCAATCCCATGCACAGTTATTCCAGTTTAAGACCATTGAAAGTAATGGGCTTAAACTGGGTTAACTCTGTATGAGATTGCACCATAAATCTCATAGAACAGGGAAAGGGATAAAAAGTTGAGAAACTGCATTGCACCTAACCTATCCTAATCTTCAAGGCAGGGAAGGGGAGGCATCAAATCAAGGACGTTGAATTTTTGCAAGCAGCACATGTTTCTGTCATTATGAAATCGATATATAAAATCACGTGAGGCCTCTGCAATAATTTAAAATATGTAAAAGAGATGCAAATCAATTCATTCAATTGCAATTGCTTAATGTAGGCTTTTTTTTTTTTAATTTCCAGCAGCTCTCCTTTAGCAAACAAAACTGGAAAGGGTAAGTAGTAAAACTGAAAATGTTTCCCCACTTTGGTTTAATAGCAAATCTTTAAGTGTGTTTGAAATCCTACAGTCCTTAAACTGAAGCTTTCTCCAGTACAGCACCTCTAGTCCTTTCCAGCATGGTATAGTGGTTAAGAGCGGTGGTTTGGAGCAGTGGACTCTGATCTGGAGAACCAGGTTTGATTCCCCGCTACTCCACATCAGTGGTGGAGGCTAATATGGTGAACTGGAATTGTTTCCCCACTCCTACACACATGAAGCCAGCTGGGTGACCTTGGGCTAGTCACACACTCTCATCCCCACCTACCTCACGGGGTGTCTGTTGTGGGGAGGGGGAGGGAAGGAGATCGTAAGCTGGTTTGATTCTTCCTTAAGTGGTAGAGAAAATTGGCATATAAAAACCAACTCTTCTTCTCTTCTTACAAGTTTGACCATCACTTGGATATTAAGTAAAAGGATATTCCATGGACAGGGAACTGCAAGGGCATGCTGCCAGAGTTGGGGCTTCTTGGGCAAGAAATCATCATTGGGTCCCTTAGCAGTATGCCCATCTTCTCGGGCCCAAGCCGTTCATCTGCCCTCTCTCTCTGGTCCCAATCCCTGCTGCGACCCAGAACGAGAAGATAAGATGAATAGCTGTAGCAGTCACTTCTCCTGATGCTGCCCACTCTATTAAGGAGGTCACATGAACATATGAAGCTGCTGTATAGTGAATCAGACCCTTTCTCTACTCTTTTGAATGACTTATGGGAAATCAGTTTTACTAAGTAAATATTGAACACGTGAACACATGAAAGTGCCTCACACTGAGTCAGACCCTTGGGTCCATCACAGTCAGTATTGTCTACTCAGACCGGCAGCGGCTCTCCAGGGTCTCAGGCAGAGGTCTTTCACGTCACCTACTTGCCTAATCCCAATGCCGGGGATTGAACCTTGGACCTTCTGCATGCAAAGCAGATGCTCCACCCACTGAGCCCACAGCCTCTCCCCTCAGCCAAGCAGACACAAAGACGAAAAGACTCCAAGGATTGGCAGTTGGGGACCCACAGCGGCATGGGGCTGTGGGATGTGCCCTGCAGTGGTGACCATTAATACAAGTTCTGGGCACAAAGGGCCACCTGGAATCTAATTTTAGATTTAATTCAGAGATTGGTATCGTTGGAGTAAAGGGAAATAATATATAAAGTGGGGAAATGGTATTGTGGACCAAGATGGTGGAGTAGCTGCGGGGGGCGGGGGGCGGGGGGCGGGGGACGGGACACACAATACTAGACATTTCCCCAGCCATTCAGATAAACTTTATTGTAGTGTATTAACCAGAGGGAAGGCAGCATGGTATAGCCCGATCTTGTCAGATCTGGGAAGCTAAACAGGGTCAGCCCTGGTTAGTATTTGGATGGGAGACCACCAAGGAATACCAGGGTTGCTGTGCAGAGGAAGGCAAAGGAAGCCACCTCTGTTACTCTCTTGCCTTGAAAACCCCGTAAGGAGTTGCCATAAGTTGGCTGCGACTTGACGGCACTGTATACACACACAATGTATTCACCAGTGTAGTGGTTAGTAGTGGTTAGTCAGACTAGGGTCTGGGAGGCCCAGGTTCGAATCCCCACTCTGCCATGGAAGCTTGTTGGGCGACCTTGAGTCACTCATACACGCTCAACCTAACCTACCTCGCAGGGTTGTTGTGAGGATAAAATGGAGGAGAGGAGAACGGTGTAAGCTGCTTTGGGTCCCCATTGGAGAGACAGGCAAGGTACATATGAAGTAAATAAATAAGTATTCTGAGCAGTGGAGTCTTCTCCGTAGATATTTTTAGGGGAGGGACTGTGGCTCAGCAGTAGAGCATCAGTCCCCCGCATCTCCAGTTAAAGGGACTAGGCAAGTAGATGATGCGAAAGACCTCTGCCTGAGACCCTGGAGAGCCGCTGCTGGTCTGAGTAGACAATACTGACTTTGATGGACCAAGGGTCTGATTCAGTAGAAGGCAGCTTCACGTGTTCATATGTGTTCAATATTTAGTCTGTAAAAAATGATTTCCCATAAGTCATCCAAAAGAGTAGTGAATGGGAAATGCCTTTCAAAGTATTCTGCCTAATGTGCAAATATTCCCCTTAGGAATGTTAAAAGAAAGAATTCAAAGAGTGGGGCGGGGGAGCTCGTACAGCGCTCCACCAAGAAATGTCTTTAATATTGCATAGCAGTGTCGTCCTTTGCTGTCACTGCACACTTTTGAAAGCCTCACTTCTGAGAGTCTCTGTTCTTGCTACGTCTGTTCATTCATCACCCCATACAATGAAGCGAGTGAGCTTTAAGTCTCATATACAAGAAACCATAGTGCTTTATTGATGACACAGCTGCCTTGCCTTCTTGGAACCGTTTCTTAGCAACCTCTCATTAAAAGACTTTTTAGGCTCCAGCAATGAGCTTATTGACGACTACTAATACTCTTTTGTGGATGCAGCCCTACAAAACATTATGCACGCATAAGCCCATTGAAATTGATACCCCGGCGATACAATGTGGTTCCAAAGCAGTGATGCAAAAGCCTGCTTTACACAGATTCAATGAGCCTGGGCTGATTTTACTATGTTTAACCCTCCAAACCATTAAAGGCATCCTAAAAATATGCTTGATTATACCTGTAATTACATGCCACAGCATGAGAATCATCTATATAATGCTGCTCAATATACATTGACTATGTATTTATTTATTTAAAACATTTCTATTCTGCCTTTCTACAAAGGTACAGTCCTCAAGGCGGCAAATATCAAAACATACCAACGTTAAAACATCAAGACATTAAAACAGCATTTAGAATATGGGTGTGCATAGAATATGTAAACAATTTAATAAAACATATAAACCCAGTCTTCAAGGACAGCCCCACATAGAGCGCTTTGCAGTAATCTAACCTAGGTATAGATTACATAAACCACAGTGGCAAGATCTTTTCTGCCCAGAAAGGGCCACAACTGGCACACCAGCCAGAGCTGGTGAAAGGCACCTCTGACTACCATTACCACAGTGGTTATCCAACAGAAGGCCAGGGTCCAGCAGCACCCCTAAGCTACAAACCTCCTCTTTGAGGGGGGTGCAACTTTATCTAGAACAGGAGACATTACAGTTCCTGGGTCAGACCATCCTCCTCCCAGCAGCACCACTGTTTTGTGGGGAGTGAGTTTCATCTTGTTAGCCCTCATCCATCCCCAAAACTGTCTCCAGGCACCTGTTCATGGTTTCCATAGCCTCCCTGGGATCTCCTGGAAGAGCAAAATACAGCTGAGTGTCATCCTCAGCCCAAATCTCCAGATGACCTCTCCCGGTAGCTTCACGAACATGTACAAAAGCATGAGGGACCAAGATGGAACCTTGCAGGACCCCAGAGGCCAAGGCATCAAACAGCAATCCCCCAGCATCACATTGAGAGCTAGCATGGTGTAGTGGTTAAGTCCGGTGGTTTGGAGCAGTGGACTCTGATCTGGAGAACCGGGTTTGATTCCCCACTCCTCCACATGAGCAGCGGAGGCTACTCTGGTGAACCGAGTTGGTTTCCCCACTCCTATGCATGAAGACAGCTGGGTGACAGTCACACTCTCTCAGCTCCACCTACCTCACAGGGTGTCTGTTGTGGGGAGGGGAAGGGAAGGTGATTGTAAGCTGGTTTGATTCTACCTTAAGTGATAGAGAAAGTCAGCATATAAAAACCAACTCCTCTCCTCCTCCTCTAAAACGTGCCTTCAAGGTGGGACTGAAACCACCATAAAGCAATGCATCCCAGTCCCAACCTTGAAAGGCGGTCCAGAAGGAAACCATGATTGATAGAAATTTACTTACATTTTTTAAAAAACAACAACACCTTCCTGTTTTAGATTCTGGAGACAGTGATGTCTACGATGATGTAGAGCCATCTGATTTTCCTCCGCCCCCCAAAATAATCAGGTGAGTGAACATATATAGTAGTGCCTGCAAAGTGTTTTGTTTCGTTTTTGTTGGAGGATTTGATTGCTGCTCAAGTCTGTCAGTAGAATTGCTGCTAAGCCTCTTACCTATTCCGTAAGTTCATCAAGCATGAATGAAGGATTTCAATTTCCAATAACCATAATAACATAGCATTTATATTGTATTTTATAACATTTATATTGCACTTTAGTTTCAAAGTGCCTTATACACCAGCATGGTGTAGTGGTTAAGAGTGGTGGTTTGGAGCAATGGCAAATTCCACGCTGGCCATAATTAGACAAGGAACAGAGAATAAAACTGCTGATATCATACTGCCCTTGTACAAATCTATGGTGAGACCACACTTGGAATACTGTGTACAGTTCTGGTCACCACACCACAAAAAGGATATTGCAGAGCTTGAGAAGGTGCAGCAAAGAGCAACCAAAATGATTAGGGGACTAGAGCAACTGTCCTATGGGGAGGGGTTAAGACGCTTAGGGCTGTTTAGCTTGGAAAGAAGGCTGCTAAGGGGAGACATGATAGAGGTCTATAAAATTATGCATGGTTTGGAGAGAGTGGACAGGGAGAAGTTTTTCTCCCTCTCCCATACTACTAGAAAGCGAGGTCATATGCTGAAGCTGGAGGGTGACAGATTCAAAACAGATAAAAGGAAGTATTTTTTCACACAACGCATGGTTAAATTGTGGAACTCCCTGCCCCAGGATGTGGTGATGGCTGCCAGCTTGGAGGGCTTTAAGAGGGGAGTGGACATATTCATGGAGGAGAGGGGTATTCATGGCTATTAGTTAGAATGGATACTAGTCATGCTGCATACCTATTCTCTCTAGTATCAGAGGAGCATGCCTATTATTTTGAGTGCGGTGGAACACAGGCAGGATAAATGCTGCTGCAGCCGTCTTGTTTGTGGGCTTCCTAGAGACACCTGGTTGGCCACTGTGTGAACAGACTGCTGGACTTGATGGGCCTTGGTCTGATCCAGCAGGGCCTTTCTTATGTTCTTATGATTTTAATCTGGAGAACCAGGTTTAATTCCCCATTCCTCCACATGAGCGGTGGACGCTATTCTGCAGATCTGGGTTGGTTTCCCCACTCCTACACATGAAGCCAACTGAGTGACCTTGGGCTAGTCACAGTTCTCTCAGAACTCTCTCAGCCCCACCTACTTCACAGGGTGTCTGTTGTGGGAAGGGGAAGGGAAGATGATTGTAAGCCAGTTTGATTCTCCCTTAGTAGAGAAAGTCAGCATATAAAAACCAAATCTTCTTCTTCATCATTACATACTTACAACAATCCTATCATTATTTCCCCCCCATATTTCAATGGCTGACTGCCAGTGGCTTGCCTCAGGTTGAGTAAGGTTGTGACTGAAGAGAGAAGTGAACCAGGAACTTCCTATCTTATTGCTCGCACTTTTAGTCATATAGGCACTTAAACTTTGTCTTTTGGGTTCTGAAGGCCAAAGGTTGACTCCTGGCTTTCGTGAGAAAATGTGGATGACATTTCACCGCTGAAAACTTTCGACCAACTAAATTATCAACTTAAAAGAACTGTAGCCGCTTCTAGCCAGTGGTCCATCTAGTCCAGCATGCTTTTTCACACAGTGGCCAACCAGTTGCCCTGAAGGCCAAAAAACCCCCCTCATAGAAATCAAGGACTTCCCCTGATATTGCTTCCTAGTATTCAGAGATCAACGGCCTCTGGATGTGGAGCTTCCGTTTAGTCATCATGGCTAATAGGCATTGATGATTCTGCATGAATTTTTCTCTCTTTTTTGTTGACAAGTCACATCTGACATATGGTGACCCCTGGCGGGGTTTTCAAGGCAAGAGACGTTCAGAAGCGGTTTGCCATTGCCTGCCTCTGCGTCACGACCCTGGTATTCCTTGGAGGTCTCCCATCCAAACGCTTGCCAGGGCCGACCCTGCTTAGCTGCTGAGATCTGACAAGATCAGGCTAGCCTTAGCTAGCCAAGTCAGGGCTGAATTTTTCCAACCCCCTTTCCCCCAACCCCCTTTTAAAGTAGGGAAACTGGAAATGCTGCACACTCCAATATGTGCATGTTACTTTTTGGGTTCAAGTCCTTGTTTTGCAGAAACAAGTATAAAAAATACACCTCAGATGCTGACATAGGGGGTTACTGCACTTTGTATTCCCAGCGATGTATGAAGAGTTTGAAAATGTTATAAAAAATACTGTTCACACTTTCTATGTATTCCCACCGATGTATTAAGAATTTGAAAATGTTATAAAAAATACTGTTCGCACTTTGTTTGCTGTGAAGACGTCTTCCAACCATTTTTTAGCCGTGGTATCCCAAAACCCTTTTAAAGCGATGTTTTTTACAACATTTTCAAACTCTTAATACATCGCTGGGAATACAAAGTGCAGTAACCCCCATCATTGACTTTCAGTGTTTCTGTTAAAGAACTGGTGGGGCATAGTGGATAAGGGACTGAGAGAAGAGCAGGAAGATGCCCATTCAGATCTCAGTTCCAACAGGAGTGGTCTTCAACAAACTTTTTTCTCTAAAGCCTTAGCGCACCCCAACCCCCCAATCTGCAATATGGGGATGGTGCTGGCCTGTTTTATCAGGTTTTTTTGTAAGGGTTACAACCAATTGATGCATGTGAAGCAGGTTAGTGAATCCAGTAATGGACTGGTATAAACAGCTCTCCTGCCTAAGATGACTTATAAGAGGGAAGTGGGAAGAAAGCATGCAAACAGATTTGTAAAGAATTAGATTTTACTTACAGAGCAGTGGAATATGAAATGTCATGGTTCTGTGATTAAGGATTCTTTTCTTTCATTCAGAACAATTTTTTTTAATGCTTTGTATTATTATTTTGTTTGTAAATCTAGTGAAATAGGCCCCAAGCTACTATGGTGGAATTATTTTGGAGCTCTCTAGATTGGAATATGTGTGCATTTTGCTTCCTGCACTGGGTTTAAATTTGCTAAAGTGCATTTTGCTTCCTGCACTGGGTTTAAATTTGCTAAAGTGCAAACCAGGGTGGCTTATTCTGCTTCATTACACGTCCCTGCATGTGCAGAAAGCTAAAGCAGCATTCTGATGTCACAGTAGGGTTGCCAACCTCCAGGTGATGGCTAGAGATCTCCTGGGATTACAACAGATCTCCAGGTGACAGAGATCAGTGAATGAACCCTCTTTTCTATGGTTTCTCTGCTCTAAATCCCCTTTCCCTTAAAAAAAGAAGAACAACCATGTCAAATAGGGCTGCCGACTCTGGACTAAGAAATTCTTGGAGATTTGGGGGTGCAGCCGGAGAAGGACAGAGTTTGGGGAGGGGAGGGAGCTCAGCGGGGTATAATGCCATAGAATCCACCCTCAAAGCAGCCATTTTCTCCAAGGGAACTGATCTCTGTCGTCTAAACATCAGTGGTACTTTCTGGAGGTTGGCATCCCTAATGTTGAGGCTTATTACATGCCTATAAATTTAACATGTAGTTAGTTAGAATATAAACAGGCAATGTTTATATTCTAAGCAGGTCTAGTCTAAATTAAGTCTCTTGTTTCCTGGGAGAAAACTGCATTGACCCGACCTGCTTAGGATGGCAGTATAACAGCGCGCTCCTATGCATATTTATTGGAAGGATGCCCCACTGAATTCAGTATGTTTAGGGTTTGCAGCCAAAGATACACAAACATCTTTCACATCTGCCTGAAAATATAACAAGTCTGTATACAGATAATCTTGGGATTGTTTGTTTTTCAACTTGATGTTTTAGCCAAGGGATAAATATAAAACCCCTGAACTTTGGGAAAAGCAAATCAGAGGAGCGAGACTCACAGAAAGCGAAGAGGATGGAGAAAGAGGAGAAAGAATTCAGAAAGAAGTTTAAAGTGAGTACTGACCCAATTGTCGATGTCATTCTTAATTTCTCATTTTTTATTATTGCCTTCTGTTATTAAAAAGGAAAAACTTTCAATTATTAATATTATGATAATTTTTAAGAACACAAATGATGCCAAATTCCTCTGGATTATAATAATCTACGGCAGGAGTGGATCCGCTTCTATCATGCATGGCCAGTTTTTTAAAAATTAGAGTCCTTGTGATCCATCACATATTTTAAATTGACAAAGCAAGTGTGCATATTCAAGATTTCTTAACACATATATATTAGTTAAGCATCACGATGGATATCCATGTTAGTCCGTCACTAGCAGTAGAAAAGAGCAGGAGCCCAGTAGCACCTTAAGGACTAACAAAATTTCTGGCAGGGTATGAGCTTTCATGAGCCACAGCTCACTTCTTCAGATATTAGTTAAGCATGTAACTGAGACAGTGTGGTGTAGTGTGTTGCAGTGGTTAGAGCAAGTGTGCATATTCAAGATCTCTTAACCCATATCTTAGTTAAGCATGTAACTGAGACAACGTGGTGTAGTGGTTAGTGCACCGGGCTAGGACGCCAGACCAGGTTTGAATCCCTACTCTGCCATGGAAATCACATAATCTCGGCCTAACCTACCTCTCAGGGATAAAATGTAAAAAGGGGTAACAATGTTAGCCACTTTGGGTCCCAGTCGGAGAAAAGGGCAGGTTATAAATGAAGTAAACAAATATTTAGACTAGCCAAGTATATGTTCTTCTCTAAGAACATCACTCCTACACATGAAGCCAGCTGGGTGACCTTGGGCTAGTCACAGCTCTCATCAGAAGTGTCATGCAGGATCAGACCAAGGTCCATGTAGTCCAGTATTCTTTAGAGAAACTCCAAAAACACTTGGTGGTCACTGGAGAATGGCCAGTGGTCCACTTGTAGACCGTGGGCTATCTTTTCTCCTTAGCCGGTACAAAAATAGGTTGAGAACTGACCAAAACTGACCTAACTCTCCTTCTACTGAATTCACTGATGAATTGATTAGTCAATGTATATATATTTTTGGAAAAATTATGCACAAGTTAAATAATGTGTTTCATGCCATCAGATTATTTTGCCAGGGTTCATGCATTTGAATCCTATCACCTGTTCCAACCTGCTTCCTGGCCTTAATACTCGTGAGTAGTAAGATCTTGTTCAGACCACTCACAATTGGCAGGTTTTGGTAAATGCAATATAGTTCCCCGTACCTCGTATTCTTTCCTCGTAGATAAGCTCAGGAGGTAAAAGAAAAAGATGTCATCATCTGTAAAATATTTATCAATAAAAGAAGCTATTCACCAAATCCAGGAAAACTTTGAACTAATCTAAGTCCTGATCTGGGTTCTAACTTCCCTGGTACTAGCCATTTTCACACAACATTGCAGAGGACAACTCCATCCCTGACTTAGGTGTATTCACTTAGAAGTGTGTAAAGATCCTACATGCATACAAGTGTACATGTGGCTGGGAACCTTTTCAGCCTTCCCAATCACACAGAAAACCCTCTTCAGATGGAGCAGCAATGAGTGCCTCGGTTCCACTCACCATGCCAATGCATTCACCAGATTGTGAGCATGGTGTCTTCATGCGTACAAACTGTAAGCAGGTAGATTCAGTCCCCATGACTGAGAATATACAAAAAAGCAGAGGTCCTGGTCATGTGCATACAGTTCCATGGTAGGGGCCATGCTTGCCCTGATTGCCCATATCCAAGAAGCAGGGCCAACAATGTTCAACTCTAGGGGTGGAGCCAGCATTCCTATCCCCACTCCCAAACTATGCATGTTGTATTCTCCCTGGATATGCCTTGTGAAGAGGGCTTGACAGTTCATTGCACACATATAATATGTTGGACCTTCACCAGCGTGGTTTAGTGGTTAAGAGCGGTGGTTTGGAGCGGTGGACTCTAATCTGGAGAGCCGGGTTTGATTCCCCACTCCTCCTCATGAGCGGCGGACACTAATCTGGTAAACCAGATTGGTTTCCCCACTCCTCCACATGAAGCCAGCTGGGTGATCTTGGGCTAGTCACAGCTCTCTTTGAGCTCTCTCAGCCCCACCTTCCTCACAGGGTGTCTGTTGTAGGGAGGGGAAGGGAAGGTGATTGTAAGCGGGGTTGATTCTTCCTTAAGTGGTAGAGAAAGTTGACATATAAAAACCACTCTTCTTCTTCTTCTATCTTCAAGTGAGGACTCATCAGTTTGGTGGGGGGTGGGCAGAGCCCATTGCTGCAGCCCTGCTGCACTTCCCCAGTTCTGATCAGCCTCCTCTGTTCACCTCCCTGGTGAAAAGGGCTTGTGAGACTTTCCAATGGGCTGCAGCAGAGCTCTCAACCATCTGTGCCTGCTGCGTCGCAGTTCAGAAAATGCTGCTCTGACAGTGCATTCCTAAGGAGAGTTACTCCTGTCTAAGCCCAATGGGCTTAGACAGGAGTAACTCTCCTTAGGAATGCACTGGAAAGCAGCTTGCTGAAATCACAGCAAGACACAGCAGTCTTTGCTTCCCCTGGGGAAATAAATGTGAGAATTAAACTCTTCTCCCCTCTTTTTTTAGTAATACCATTAATCAAATCTTATGTTATGACTACAAGAGAAAGTTATTTGGTTTTCTCCAGAGAGAATTTGAGGACTTGATCCAAAGGAAAGGGGGAAATTTCGTATTAAGATTCGCTACCGAAATAATAAACGATAATCTCCTGCAAGCAAAATGATGGCATATAGCATCAGATAGCGTAGCCTAGGATGTTGATCCTTGCCCAAAGTGTGGGCATCACAGCTGGGCATGGATTTAAGCTGGCATCTCCCACCTTCAGACTGTACAGCTTTGTCTGTGATACAACTTTGTTCATTCAGATTCCAAATCCACAACAACAGATGATAAGAAGGAGGAACAATGAGATAACCAGGGTGATGTCTCTCTGTGTTAGGGTTGCCAGCTCCGGGTTGGGAAATACCTGGAGATTTTTGGGGTGGAGCCTGAGGAGGGCAGAGTTTGGGGAGGGGAGGGACTTCAATGCCATAGAGTCCAATTGCCAAAGCGGCCATTTTTTCCAGGTGCACTGATCTCTATTGGCTGGAGATAGGCTTGCCAGGTCCCCCCTCTATGGCAGGAGATTTTTGGAGTACCTGGAGGTGCATGTAAAGTGCATGTAAAGTGCCGCCAAGTTGCAGCCGACTTATGGCAGCCCTTCATGGGGTTTGCAAGGCAAGAGACGAACAGAGGTGGTTTGCCATTGCCTGCCTCTGTGTAGCAATCCTGGACTTCCTTGGTGGTCTCCCATCCAAAGTACTAAACAGGGCCGACCCTGCTTAACGTCCGAGATCTGACAAGATTGGGCTATTCCAGACAAGATTTTATAGATTTGGATAGTCTACATACATAAGTGGGTATACAGCGGGAGTAGTCCTGAGTGGACTGATCACTCTTTTGACTGGATCTTGTTTTAAATTAGCCTCTCTTTGTAACGTCTCTTCCACTTACCCTCCCCCACCGCTGCCACCACGTTCCTGTTTGCAGCCTTTAAGATAAATTCATCAGCTTTATGGATGTACACCTCATGCATCTGATGAAGGGTGTCCCAACTGACAAAAGCTTATGCTGGAGAAGATTTTCTCAGTCTCTAAAGTTCTTCTGGACCCGTTTTATTTATTAACTCAGCTACCCATCAGGAATGATCATATCCTACTTGTAATACCAAACTGGACACTGATGTATGGAAACGGCAGCTTAGATATATGGCACCTCGGACATCTATGTTTTAGAAGTCACTGTTTTCAGAATAACAAAAAATATATAATTGGTTATGTTAACTTTGTGTGCATTGCAATCAACTATATCAACGGGGGGGGGGTCTATCCGGAGAGCTCCCAGCAGCCCCCAGAGACCATCTGGGGCAACAAAACCGTTTCACAGCTTTTGCCAGCTTATTCCACCCCTCCCCCCCCCGTTCCCATTCTTGAAGCAATGCTGCAAGGGTGAAGCAGAGTCACTTGGGCTCATATTTTTAAAAAGAAAATGTAATTCTTTTGCCTTAACCTTTTCTTTTTTTACTATATTGGAAAATGCACTGGGTGCCAACAGGGGTGTCTTGGTATAGATGCTGTTCATAAAGTAATATTGCTATCAAGTCTTCTTCTTCTTCTTTTTCTTCTTCTTCTTCTTCTTCTTCTTCTTCTTCTTCTTCTTCTTCTTCTTCTTCTTCTTCTTCTTATTATTATTATTATTATTATTATTATTATTTTACCTTCACAGTTTGAAGGCGACATTCGAGTGCTGTACACGACAACCATCATGCAAGCATCCTCTCCAAAGAAAAAAGCTTCCAAAGACTTACTGGTGAAACCCGGAGACTCTGTTGATGTTATAAAAAACATAGACAATACTAAAGTCCTGTGTAGGAACGAAGAAGGAAAATGTGAGTAAATAAATACGGGGACGGCCTTCTCCCCCGCCCTTCTGCTTTCTCTCTTAGTGATGCACAGATGCAAAGAGACTTTGGGAGGGAGGGGCTGTGGCTCATTGGCAGAGCTCACACTTTGCATGCAAAAGAGCTAGGGTTCCCACCCTCTAGATGGGACCTGGAGATCTCTTGGAATTACAGCTCATCTCTAGACTAAAGAGATCAGTTCTTCTGGAGAAAATGGCTGCTTTGGAAGGTGAACTCTATGGCATTATACCCTGAGGACCCTCCCCTCTCCAAACCCCACCCCCACACCAGCCTCCACCTCCAAATCTCCAGGAATTTCCTAACCTGGAGCTGGCAAACCTAGGGGCATTTGTGTGTGTGTGTGTGTTAAGTGCCATTGTTGCTTCTGGTGACTCTATGAATTAATGACCTCCAGAAAGTCCTATGGTTAACAGTCTTGCACAGGTCTTGCAAACTGAGGGCCATGTCTTCCGTTATTGAGTCAATCCGTCTCATGTTGGGTCTTCCTCTTTTCTTGCTCCCTTCAACTTTTCCTAGCATGATTGTCTTTTCCAGTGACTCTTGTCTTCTCATAGTATGGCCAAAGTATGATAGCCTCAGCTTAGTCATTTTAGATATCTAGGGAAAGTTCAGGCTTGATTTGATCTACAACCCCCTTATTTGTGCTTTTGGCAGTTCACGGTATCCGTAAAACCCTCCTCCAAAGGACAGTTTGTTGCCCATTTCTGCTCCACCCAGTGGCAGCCTGGTCTTTTAGAGCGTTAGGAGTGTGGAGTGGGCTGGTGACCTTTCACTTTATTTCTTCACAAAGCTCTGAAGGCATGGAAGCAAACCTGTTCCCTGGGACATGGAGAGTAGTGGGTCTCCTGTCACTTCAGCCTTTATCCTTGGGCTAAAAGCCTTGAATAGTAGACAGATTCCAGAGGGATAGCCCTCTCAACCTGCGGCAGCCAAAACGACAGAGCCTTCTGGCACCCCAAAGGCAAACAAACATATTTTGGTGTAAACCTTTGTGAACCGTGACTTACTTCGTCACATGCAAGATAACATGCATTGGCATACTTGGGAGATGGCACTTCTTGTCCATGGTTCTATCCAGTCCAGGTGTCTGTGAATCCCTTTCCTCTGATGGGGGAAACTACACATTATACAAAAATAGGTGTAATGAAATGTCAACATTTTAATGAGAAAAAAATGAAAAGCAGGAGGTGTAAGTTTGCCAGGACCGAATTAGAACCCCTGCTGTGTCATGGAAGCTTGTTGGTTGATGTTGGGCCAGCCACACACTCAGCCTGTGAGGAGGAGGAGAAGGAGAAGAAGAAGAGTTGGTTTTTATATGCAGACTTTCTCTACCACTTAAGATAGAATCAAACCGGCTTACAATCACCTTCCCTTCCCCACAACAGACACCCTGTGAGGTAGGTGGGGTTGAGAGAGAGTGACTAGCCCAAGGTCACCCAGCTGGCTTCGTGTGTAGGAGTGGAGAAACAAATCCAGTTCACCAGATTAGCCTCCGCCGCTCATGCGGAGGAGTAGGGAATCAAATCCGGTTCTCCAGATCAGACTCCACCACTCCAAACCACCACTCTTAACCACTACACCACGTTGGCTCTCAAAGTGTAAAGTGCCATCAAGTCACAGCTGACTTTTGGCAGATCCAGCAAGGGACTTCCAAGGCGAGTGAGAATCCTAAGGAGACAACAAGAATATTTGTTGTGTGTATGTATGTGTTAAGGTTTACTGGGTTGGGAAATACCTGGAGACTTTGGGGGTGGAGCCAGGGAAGGGTGGGGTTTGGGGAGGGGAGGGACCTCAGCAGGGGACAATGACATAGAGTCCACCTAGGGTTGACAACCGCCAAGTAGTGGCTGGAGATCTCCTGTTATTACAACTGATCTCCAGCCAATAGAGATCAGTTCCCCTGGAGAAAACGGCTGCTTTGGCAATTGGACTTCATGGCATTGTAGTCCGTCCTCTCCCCAAACCCTGCCCTCCTCAGGCTCCGCCCCAAAAATCTCCTGCCGGTGGCAAAGAGGGACCTGGCAACCCTAAGCCCACCCTCCAAAGCAGCCATTTTTTCGAGGGGAACTGATCTCTCTTGTCTGGAGATCAGTTGTAATAGTGGGAGATCCCCTGGAAGTTGGGCAACTCTGTGTGTGTGTGTGTGTGTGTGTGTGTGTGTATTTCCAGTGCATGCTTTTCTTCAGAGAAGTTATATATCTTAATTCTCAAGAGAAATGCATTTTCCCCAGTTTTGTGGGGGGTTTCTTTGTCAAGCATTATCTCCAGAAACTTGTAAAATTCTCCGTCTGTTAAACAAGACAAGAGTTTTCTTTTTGCTTTGTTTGTAATTCCTAGGAAACCAAAAAATACAAATATATTCCTCTTGAGGTCAAAATATCTAGTTTCTGTGAAAAAGAGCATGCCAGTTTGTGACATAAGATAGCTTGGATTTTTACAAGAAATAGCCTCATATTTGTTGCACATTTTCACCCTTTTTGCTGGGTGCTGCCCCACTTTTTTGCTCCAGGTCAGCCACACCCACACCCTCATGGAAAACTATTTCGATCCCCCCCAACATACTTCGCATTCCTCTGATAGTGAAACTAGTGTCAGCAGCTGCCGCTTGTCCATCTACAGAAGAAAGGGGACAGCCCCACCTTTCCTTTCGAAGGCCTGAACATCTGTCTTGGCACCTTCCAAATAAATTGTTTGCAGATGAAACTGCATTTTGAATCCCACCCTTTCCCAAAGGCTCAGCGTGGGTTACGGCATTTGAAAACCAGCAAACACAAACCCGTCACTACCAACCCCTGACCACCTTTCAGCTCAGTCTAGGAAAAAACAGGGAACAGAGTTGCTGATTATTTCTACTGATGTGTTTTTTGACAGCACCCTACACATCCAAGGGTCATTTTAAGGGATTGGGGGGAGTCTTTTATATTATGCACCTTTTGGAGCTATTTTATTATTAATAATAATAATTATTAATAATAATAAATAATAATAATGGCAGCGTTGTATTATTAATAATAATAATAACGCCAGCATGGTGTAGTGGTTAAGAGCGGTGGTTTGGATCGGTGGACTCTGATCTGGAGAGCCGGGTTTGATTCCCCTCTCCTCCACATGAGCGGCGGAGGCTAATCTGGTGAACCAGGTTGGTTTCCCCACTCCTACACATGAAGCCAGCTGGGTGACCTTGGGCTAGTCACACTCTCTCAGCCTCACCTACCTCACAGGGTGTCTGTTGTGGGGAGGGGAAGGGAAGGTGATTGTAAGCTGGTTTGACTCTGCCTTAAGTGGTAGAGAAAGTCAGCATATAAAAACAAACTCTTGTTATTGTTATTTTTATTGTTATTACATTTTATTTATACCCCACCCTTTTCCAGCAAGGCCGGGCTCAGGGTGGCTTACAACATAGTCAATAATAATAAATATACAAATATAAAATTTAAAATACATAATTCTAAAACTATCATACTTATCCAATCATCCCAACTTTGCTCCATGACATATGTGACACTAGCAGTTTCTGCCCCCCCCCACCAGCTTTTGTTCACACGTCATAACAATTTCCAATTACTAGGGTTGCCAGGTCCCCACTTAACTTGGGCGGGAGCTTGATATCATATGCATGGTGTGAGCTGGCAACCATGTTTTAACCCACATGGACTAAACATTTCTACATAAAGCCACACAAAACAAAAGGCTTTTATATATCTTTTACCTTGTATAACATGTATATAGATATCAGGATGTGTATTATAAAATTGTTTTATGTATGACCACCGAGGAAAGCCTATATGAGGCCGAAACGCGTTTGGTCTAAGCTTGGTCATTTTATTTATTGACATAACTGAGTATGTATTGTTAATATTTGTTCATGCTTTTTAGGTAGCCTACATTGTAGGCCCAGTGTTTTTAACATATATTTGTGCACAATATAATAAAAATAGATTTATTTGTTTATATTTATGTAGTATCTAGCTCAACCTCTTCGGTTTCCTTCCAACAACTACTTTATTTCAAACAAACATTAATATGGGTTTTATTTAAGGGAACTGTCAACTTAGCCTTGAGACAAAACTTCTTTTTTAAACGTGATGTTGAGCGGCCTTGGCACTGAAAATCGATAAGTTGCTCTAACAGATTTGCTAATGGCTAAGATTATCTTTGTGAGAGACAGGAAAGGGGAATAGAATTACTAGATATGAGCTCATTTCCCCAGAGGTGTTGTAGTACAGTTGCGGTATTGTCCCTTGTTGAAGGGGAAGCCTTCCTGTCTTGAAACGAATTACAGGAACTCAGGTTTCAAAGGCCACCAAGGGAGTTGTATGATCAGGTTCCGAATGTCTGCCTTGCAGTTTTTAAAATGCCCCTACGAGGAAGGAAAGTGCTATTCATTATTCTTTTATTCAGAAGGGAAACTGAGTCACAAAGGCTACAATGCAAAACCCAAGGACAGTCCACTTAAAAGTCAGGTTGTTGATTCTGGCCACTTAGTGGAATATAATGATGCCAAAGAGGCAAGAGACATTCTAGAATTCGAACATCAAAACCGGATATTATTTGTGCATAAATGTAGTGGTGACATTAGCCCTGGACGCATGTTGCAGTGAATGCATGTACATCCTGCATGGACATGCGTACATCTGTTTGCAAGGAAGAGCTAACATGTTCACTTTACAAATGATAATGGGGACCTGGTTTTGGGTAAATGTGCAGATTCAATCACACATTTAGTTGTACATGCACTGAATGTAACATGAGAATTACTCAGTGCATGTATAAATAACAATAAAGTGTGCACTGTACACAGATTGTATGTGCTTTCATTGTAACTTGTATAATGTCACTATACTATGATATCCTATCCTATATAATACAGAAACAGCAGCTTTGCTGTAGGAAGGCATCTAGGGGTGTTCATTCGGGAAAGCCAAACCGGAAAAAATGGCGGTTTAAATTGTAGTCGGCAATCCCAATCTTAAAAAAGCTGAAAAAAATGGCTTTCTCGGGATCATTTTGAGATTGCCAGCTACAGCAGTAGAAAGGGAAGAGAACCCTTTAAAAAGAAAAAAAACCCCACTTCTGCACATTCGTGGTGGATTCTGCAGGGCTTTAACATTAACCCCTCCCTTTGGCTCCATTATAGCCTATGAGGACTCTTTCCAGGGCTATAGGGGCTGTTTTTTAAGGTAGAGGCACCACATTTTCAGCATAGCTGCTGGTGACTCTCCTTATAAGAACTCCCAAGTTTGTTAAAGATTCAGTCAGGGGGTCCAATTTTATGGGCTCCCAAAGAAGTTGCCCCATCCATCCTCCATTGTTTCCAATGGGAGAAAAATGGGGGCCCATAAAATTGGACCCCCTGACTGAGGGGGGACAGAATAAGGAACTAATATTGTTGATTCAGTTGGTCTGAGCTGCTTATGGGAATAAAGGGCTTGCCCATGTGATATCTGTTAATTAGAGCTATGTCTGGAGGGTTTGAGGAACTGTTGAGGGAAGCCATGAGCCATGCAAAATGCCCCATTAAAAATTTTAAAAGCCTGTGAAAGGTTTTTTAAAGGCTGTGGCTGGGAAACGGCTTTGGAGACGCCGCGGTAGCACCTCGGTCACACCGTCCCCAGCTGCCAAAAGGTCAGGAATGGGCTGTGAGTCTTTCCCAGTGCAAGCCTATACAAAGTGGGCTTAGAAAGGCTATAACTTCGTTTAGGATTGCACTTCAAATGACAAAACACTGATAACTATGCATGTATGCATCAGACCTTTATCTGATTCCTAGGCATAGCAGTAGAAAGTCGAAATAAATATTCCTAGGATGAGGCATTAACTGATTTTTACTCAGTTCACAGTGCTGTTCTAAGAAGGGTTACATCCTTTTAAGGCCATTGACTTCAACAGACTTAGAAGGGTGTAACTTAGATTTGTGCACGTAAATAATGTATATGCCTTACACAGACCTAAATTCATGGTCTTGATTCCTGCCAAATTCCAACAAATTTCATAGGGTCAGGATTGCAGCCAAACATGTCATTTGGGGGTTATATGGTATGTTTCCTTCTTTCCGTCTCATGGTTCTCTCTAAGTTGAGAAGACATGTAGCAACTAAAGCTGAATATAAATATGTATTTTATTTTACAGATGGCTATGTTCTCAGAAGCTGCTTAGTGGATGAGTAAGTGCTACTTTTTAAAACCAAAATCTTAAAGCTTCTTATGTTGTAGACCATTTCCCAAGGCTTCTTGAAACAACAGTTACTGTCTTTAAGGTGTGATAAACAAATGATTCTTTCCCCCTATGAAATGCTTTTTAAGAATCTGGTTGTTGTGCAAACAAATGTATTTCTCACTTTTGACAAGGAAATAGTTGACCATGGCTAATCTTCATGTTCAGCATTCTTGGGTTTGATGGTAGTGGGCGTAATCAGTTTGGCAGTGAAATGTCTACTGGCTGTTCAAAAGGGCGGGCTTTATTCCTGGGCAGCTCTTATCCAATAGAGTTAGCTTGGGACAACTCGTAAGTGGTTTGTGCCCAATCTCTTATTCTTCACGTTTTATCTTCAGAAATATCCTTTCTAAACCATATAACTGTGCTTAGGTTTACGGTCCTAATTTGGGAGTGAATCCCTTGGGACTAAGTGGTACTTTTCCCCAAGTAAGCATGCACATAATAGTTCTTCAAACCACATGTGAGAGATCCCCCTCTCTGAGTTTGCTTCTCCAAATCAGTTGCTCAGACGTTGATACAGAGACAATAGATTTATTGAAGCCTTCAGGAGATGAGACAGGCACAGGTAGAAAGTTGCAAGTGAGGGGCTATACGGGTTTACAGAATATATTGACTCCAGGGCACTGGGGCACTGGGGTTCACACTTATTGTTATGGGAAGTTACAAGCTTGGCATAATACAAAACATCAGACGGATCCCAGGAAGTCTGGTGCGGCTATCACACTTCCAAGGCCGCACCGGCCTGAGGGAGTACTGGCAGGAAGAACAGCGGGGGGGAAGATACATGGGCCATCAGGCCTGGCGCCTGAGACCAGAAGGTGTGAACTGCTTTTACGAGTTCACTGATAACACCGCAGGTGATGGAAAGCAGAGACACAAAGACAGAGACCCTCACATTCTGCCCCCCTTAAGGCCCCCCTCCGAGAGGACGAGGCTTATCGGGATAAGCGAGGTGGAATTCTCGGACCAAGCGAGGAGCTGCCATGTGGGGTGCGGCCACCCATTCGTCATGAGCGGAGCCAAGGTTTTTCCAGCGAACAAAGTAAAACAGTTTCCCTTTCTTCCATTTGGAATCTAAAACCTTGGATATTTCCAAATGAGTATCCCCTCCTACTACGGTAGGAATCTCATGAGCGGGAGGGGGGTGGAACTGGGGAGCTGCTACATAAGGTTTGAGGAGGCTTATATGGAAGACTGGATGAACTCCCTTGAGAGTCTTAGGGAGACTCAGTTCCACGGTAACCTCGTTGATTACTCTGGTAATGGGGAAAGGTCCTACATAACGGTCGCTCAGTTTTTTGCAGGGGCGAAGAGAGCGGAGGTTTTTGGTGGACAGATAGACTTGCTCCCCCACCTTGAGTTCCCATCCCGGAGACCGGTGTTTGTCTGCTTGTTCCTTGTACTTGCTTTTTGCCCTTTCCAGATTTTTGAGCAACCATGGCCAGGTGGATTTAACCACCTGAATCCACTCCTGAAGATCAGGGGTAGACTGGAGCTCTGGCGAGACGGGGGCAGAACCGAAAGGGCCAAAATCCGTCCCGTATATAACTTGGAAGGGACTAAAGCCGGTAGAGGAATGAGGCGCATTGTTGTACGCATATTCGGCAAATGGCAGCAGGTCGACCCAGTCGTCCTGGTGGAAATTTACATAGCAACGCAAATAACATTCTACTACCGCATTTACTCGTTCCGTTTGACCATCCGTTTGGGGGTGATAGGCGGAAGAAAGGCCCTGTTCCTCCACTCCCATTAACTTTAGGAAAGCCCGCCAGAATTTGGCAACAAACTGGACCCCCCGGTCGGAGAGGACCTTCCTCGGGATCGAGTGTAGCCTGAGGACGTGCGTGATGAATAGTTTAGCTAAGCCCTGGGCTGAAGGAAGACCTGCACATGGAACGAAATGAACCTGTTTGGAAAAGAGGTCTGTGATAACCCAGAGAACCGTTTTCCCCCGACTTGGAGGTAGGTCGGTGATAAAATCCATGGCGATGACTTCCCAGGGACGGGAGGGGTTCTCAAGCGGTTTGAGAAGCCCCGGGGGTTTTCCCATCCGTTTCTTGGCTGTGGCGCAGGTGGGGCAGCTGCGCACATACAACTCTACATCAGATCTCATACCGGGCCACCAGAATTGCCTTCGAACCAGGTGAAGCGTTTTTATGAAACCAAAATGACCCGCTAGCCTGGCCCCATGTACAAGTCCCAATACTTCTTTGCGAAGGGAAGATGGGACATATAGTTTCCCCCCTTGCACCCACCAAGTGTTGGTTCGTTCCAAGCCAGTGGGGAGGAGATGGTGCTCCTCCTCCTGTAAGGAGGCGTCCCGGAGTCGCTGTTGGAATGCTTCCGGGATACCTTTGAGCGTAGGGGGGGTCTCCGGTTGGCGGGCTTGGGATCGGGTGGTGACGGCCAAGCCAGGGACTTCCCCTCGCTGTTCGGGAGTGAACAGGGAGTCGACGGGGCGATCGAAATCGTTGCGATACTGGGGAAGTCGTGACAAAGCATCAGCTAGGGCATTTTCTTTGCTAGGGACATGTTTGAGGGTGAACCGGAATTTTGCAAAAAATTGGGCCCACCGAATTTGTTTGGCATTGAGTTTTCTAGCTCCCTTGAGAGCCTCAAGATTCTTGTGATCTGTGCACACTTCGAACGGCAGCTCGGCCCCCTCCAAGAAGTGTCTCCATATGGTAAGGGCATGTTTGACCGCTGCTGCCTCCTTCTCCCAAATGGCCCAGTTGATTTCGGACTGGGAAAACTTCTTGGAGAAGTAGGCGCATGGCCTCAGCCGTCCCCCCTCATCCCTCTGCAATAGGGCCCCGCCCATGGCTACATCCGAGGCATCCACCTGCACCACGAAGGGCTTGGTGCAATCCGGGTGAGCCAAAACGGGTTCGGATGAAAAAAGTAGCTTTAAACGTTCAAAAGCTTGCTGGCACTGGGGAGACCATTGCAGACGGGCTGAGGGGAGTGCGGCGCTAGCCCCCCTGTCCTTGGTACGCAACAGGGCAGTGAGGGGAAGCGCAACTTGGGCAAAGTTGGGAATGAAATTCCGGTAAAAATTGGCAAACCCCAAAAACTGTTGAAGTTGGCGGCGGGTAGTGGGGGTTTCCCAGTCCCGCACCGCCTGGACCTTGGCGGGGTCCATTTCCAACCCTTGGTGGGAAATCACATACCCCAGAAATGTAATAGAAGGTTGGTGGAATTCACACTTGGAAACCTTAGCATACAGTTTGTGCTCCCGCAGCCGCTGGAGCACTTCTCGCACTAGGCGCACATGTTCTTCCATGGTCTCAGAGTAAATAAGAATGTCATCGAGAAATACCACCACCCCCCGAAACAGTAAATCATGCAAAACTTCATTAATTAATTGCATAAAGACACTCGGAGCCCCCGAAAGTCCGAACGGCATGACCAGGTACTCAAACATCCCAAAACAACTGGAAAAGGCCGTTTTGGGTTCGTCTCCTTCTTTGATGCGAATGCGGTGGTAGGCTTCTACCAAGTCCAGTTTGGTGAAGATTCGGCCCTCCTTTAATTGTGCTAGAAGGTCAGGAATAAGAGGGAGGGGGTAAGCATTAGACTGGGTGACTGCGTTCAGTCTGCGAAAGTCAATACACAGTCTTAAATCTCCCGTCTTTTTCTTTACAAAGAAAGCTGGGGCTGAGTAAGGAGCCTTGGAGGGGCGTATGAAACCTCTCGCCAGATTGACATCCAGATAGTCTCGCAATACAGTCTTTTCACTAGGGCTCATGGGGTAAACCTTTCCCTTAGACAGTTTGCCTTCCCCTACAATCTCGATGGCACAGTCCGTTTCTCTGTGGGGAGGCAGTTCGTCGCACTCTCTAACATCGAAAACATCAGTAAACTGCGAGTACTCAGAGGGTAATTGAGGAGAGACTGGGGCGGGGGACCCTACCAGTGCGGCAGCTGGAGTTCTGAGTACCCGTTCCTTGTCATGCAACCCACAGGGGTTTTCGGGGAAGGAAAGCACCCGTTTAACCCAATCAATGGAGGGATTGTGTCCCCTTAACCAGTTCATCCCTAACACCACAGGGGTTACAATAGGGGCGATGGTGAAATACAACCGTTCCCAATGTTCCCCCACGGACATAATCACGGCTGCAGTTCTGTGGGTCACCGGGCCCCGTTTAAAGTCACTCCCGTCCATTTGGGAAAAACGGAGGGGTCCCGGAAGCCGCTTGCGCCGGACACCCAACTTCTTGGCAGTTTCCTCATTTATCATGGTGCGGGCACACCCCGAGTCGACCAACGCGGGGACCTCTAACGGGGGACCCCCTTTGGGTAGGGACAGATGAACACGTACAAATACATTGTCCTCTTGGGCGCTTACCATCGGTGGAGCTCCTTGCACAACGATAGGGACGGTCTGCTGCGGAGCCCCCTTTACAGCAGACCGACGGCGTTTTTTGCCGGCTGTTCCCACTCTTCCTCCTCGCTGGAAGAGGGGGACGGGGTGGTGGCTTCCGGGGAGCCGTCCGAATCAAAGACGGTATTTGTAATCCGGGACCCCGATGGGACCGTAGAGTCGGATGCCCCATCCTGGGGGCGCGCGTGGAGAGCGGAGGGTGCGCCGGAGCGCCGGCTCAGTGGTCCACTTCTGCGGCGAGGCTGGCTGTCGGCGGCCGGTTTCGTCGGCTCGGCCTGGGTTTGGCGGGGGGGGGTCGGACGGCCTGAGCGAGAGGGGCATTGCGATGCAAAGTGACCCTTTCCCCCGCAGATCAGGCAGACGCCGGCCTCGAACCGCTTGCGGCGTTCCGCGGCCGAGAGACCCCCACCACCCCCTTGCCGGAGTTCCCGGCCACGGTCACCTCGGGGCCTGGGGTCTCGCCCAAGCCGTTGCTTGGACAAGTTCAGGAGTTGTTTGCGATTCTCGATGTCAGCAGCATGACGAACCCAACCTTCCACATCCGGGGGGTTCCCTTGCATGAAGGCCCAATGTTGGAGGTCTGGGTTGAGACCCTCCCTGAAACATTGTACCAAGGTAGCTTCACTCCAGTCCAGAATTCGGCTAGCCAGTGACTGGAACTCACTTGCATACTGCGCCACCGACTTAGTCCCTTGGCGCAGTTGCATCAGGGAGGCTTTAGCCCGCTCACCCAGAGTCGGGTCCTCAAAACGGTTTCGGAGTGCTACCATGAACTCGTCCAGGGTTCGCAGCACCGGCGAGCGGAGTTCATACTGCAACACCATCCAGGCAGCCGCCTCCCCTTGCAGTAAGGAAGCCACGTACTGCACCCGGGACTCCTCAGAAACGAAGGTTCGGCCTTGTTCCCGCATAAAAATGTCTACTTGGACCATAAAAAAGGTCAACTGGTCTCCCGACCCGTCATACGTGACTTTCAGGTCCCGACGGGCCGGGGGGGCAGGGGTTGCGGGCGGAACTACCGGCGCCCCGTCTGGGGGAGCACCGGCTGGAGGTTGCAACTTCAGCGCATCTAGGGTCGTGGCCATCTCACCCATTACGCGTTGCATGGTCTCCATCTGCTCCTGCATAGCCCGGCGGTCTTCCTGCCACTGCTTTCGTTCTTCCTCCATGAGGGCCTCTTTGCGGGCCGGGTCCCCTTCGAGTCCCGTGCTGGGGAAGGCCAACCGGCGATCCTTCGCCGCAGTCCGCGAGAGCGACCAGCCCTTGGGAGAGTCCAGCCAATAAGTAAGCCCCCGGGGACGTTCGTCCCGATCTTGGTCGGGGGCGCGACCCTTCGGTTTCTTTGGCTTGGCTCCCTCCTCCTTCGGGTCCGGCTTCTCCGGCTCGTCCGGTTCCTTGGGGGCATCGGGGTTAGGGGTGGTGTCCTCGTCGGCTGACATTCTGTCCAAAGCGGTACAGCTGCAGTCCGAGAGGCAAGGACTTGCAACTTAATGTGAGAGATCCCCCTCTCTGAGTTTGCTTCTCCAAATCAGTTGCTCAGACGTTGATACAGAGACAATAGATTTATTGAAGCCTTCAGGAGATGAGACAGGCACAGGTAGAAAGTTGCAAGTGAGGGGCTATACGGGTTTACAGAATATATTGACTCCAGGGCACTGGGGCACTGGGGTTCACACTTATTGTTATGGGAAGTTACAAGCTTGGCATAATACAAAACATCAGACGGATCCCAGGAAGTCTGGTGCGGCTATCACACTTCCAAGGCCGCACCGGCCTGAGGGAGTACTGGCAGGAAGAACAGCGGGGGGGAAGATACATGGGCCATCAGGCCTGGCGCCTGAGACCAGAAGGTGTGAACTGCTTTTACGAGTTCACTGATAACACCGCAGGTGATGGAAAGCAGAGACACAAAGACAGAGACCCTCACACCACACTACCAAAATTTGGAATATTTAGAGTAATACATAGGAAAGTAACTACATGATTGTTGGTTTTTGTCTCCAAATTTTTAGTGATGATGATATTTACGACGATATCGCTGAAGGTAAATTACACATTTCAAAAATGGATTATAATAACTGGGCATGAAATAAATTGAAGCCCTTGGAGATTTGCTTTTATTTTCAGTATATAGGCAATTGTCAAACTACAATGATGATCTTTTCTTTTTGCTCCTGTAGACTGTATATATGACAACGATTAGCTGAGATTTTCTTCCAACATGAATGTCGTCTTTTCTGGATCCTCCAGCAGGTTGATACCAGGGTGAAACTTTATTAGACACACTGGCGGTTCCCGTTTCCAATCTAGAAGGCATTGAGAGGTTGCTGGGCTATATCTCTGCTTTCCTTGATTGTGTCCAAGAGGTAGACCTCTGAACCATTTCCCTAATCAGTCAATACAGAGGAAAAATTGATAAATCATTGGGGTAGTCATCTGGTTTTCCTTTTGCAAACTGTTTCTGTTTACTAAGGGTATACTCTCAAACATTCCACAGATGAAAATCAAGGATTTTGTGCATTTATAACACTGCTGTTGTCACACCAAGATCACTGCATGAGGCCTAAGGCACCAATCTACCCCATTTCACTTCATATCTGTTCATTCATTCTTCAATAGTGTGTCCTGGTTTCTGAAGGAGATTGTCACCATTTTGTTTCCTTTTTAAAAAAATCAATATTTGATCTTGCCTCACCTCTGCCCCAAAAATCTCCCACCAGAGGAGAGGGGGGACCTGGCAAGCCTATCTCCAGCTGATAGAGATCAGTTCCCCTGGAGAAAATTGCCTCTTTGGGAATTGGACTCTATAGCATTGAAGTCCCTCCCCTCCCCAAACCCCACCCTCCTCAGGCTCCACCCCAAAAATCTCCAGGTATTTCCTAGCCCAGAGCTGGCAACCCTAGGTACAAGGGAGAGTTTCTTCTTTGGCTCAAAGTAAAATCCAAACTGTAGAAGAATTTGGGGGGGCATAATATTCAAATCAAATATAAGGTAAGCATTACAAGTTGCTGAGATTTGTAGTGCAACCCATGGAATTACAAACTTTAGCGACATTGCTGGTAGACTCCCAGAACATTTGGGTCTTAGGGACCCTGGAGAACTACTGTTCCTAGAGATCCTGATGTCCATGATACTGCTAGGCCTGCCCATAGAAGCATCCTCAGACCCAGAATTAATGGGAACTGTAGTTTCTCTGGACTATGGACCCAGAAGCAATATTCTTCTAAAGGCAAACTAGAGAAAAAATAAAGACAAAAAGATTTTCTGGGGGCAGTTACCAAATATGGATTACCCCCAATAAATAGGAATAAATTTGACTGTGCAACCACACATCCTCTCTTTTCCTCTGATCTATTTCTTCCTCCAAAGTAAAAATAACAACAAGCACTTTGAAGTGAATTGTTTACTATTTAAAATTTCAGATGTCTTTGGGAAGGTTAGCATGTGGCTGTCTTGACTGAAGGAGCTTTAAAGTAGAATATCAAGGACCTTCTTCCTGCCTATATCTATTGTAAGGTATAAAAAAACAGCTTTCATCATTGCTAAAGACCATCCTTGCATAAAATCCTTGTGCATATTGTTCAGTACTTTGCAGGGATGATTCCCATTCAATTATAGTTTATTCAGCGGATAACTCCAGGCTTCTAGCAGTGGCAATGAATGTTGAAGACTCCATGACATATTTCAAATGACATTATAGTTTCAAGAGTAAATGGGCAGGCGCGAGCACACACGTGCATAGCTCTGTCGGTTAGAATCATAGAGTTGGAAGTGACCAACAGGGTCATCTAGTCCAACCCCCTGCACAATGCAGGAAATTCACAACTACCTCCCTCTCACACACCCCAGTGACCCCTATTCCATGCCCAGAAGATGGCTAAGATGCCCTCCCTCTCATGAACTGCCTAAGGTGATAGACTCAGCATTGCTGACAGATGGCCCATCTAGCCTCTGCTTACTGGTTAATCAACAATATGGCGCATAGCTCTGTTAGTTAATCAACAATACTATGTATTCACTGTTCAGGAGTGGTTGTGGCAGGGACAGACTAAATCCAGCTTCCTTTCTCCCTCATCCAAATGGCTGATTAGCACGATCACTGATTTATTTGAAGAGGGGCCAAGGCTCAGTGGTAGAACATCGACTTGGCATGCAGAACGCCCTTGGTTCAAACCCTGGCAACTCGTTAAAAGGAGACAGGTAGTTGGTGATGTGAAGGACCTCTATTTATACACAGCTATAGCTGCTATACCTGATTTGGAACCACACATTCAGAACCTGTTTGAAAGTATAATATTCTTCTGTCTAGGAGTATGTGTGCAGAAGACCCCAGTGGGATTAAGGGATGTGTAGTCTAACACATAAGCAAAAAAAAAAGTTTTGCAGAAATTAAGTTATAGTATAATGGCAATCGATCGATACAAGTTCCTGGTCATTGTTCTGGTTTTTAATTAAACAATCATGAATGTAATGTATGTATCGTAAAAGAAGCTTTTAATTTCATACACTGTATTCTATTAGTTCTCTGACTAAGCTGTAGTAGGCACATTGTTATGCAACAGTTTTTAAGAATTCTATATTTTTGTTCTAAATAATTTTTCCCTCAAATGTATTATGATCTGTGAAACATTAAAGATCTTATCGGTTTTCTAATCTTTAGCAACCTGATTATGGATTTGTTTGTTCCTCGACATGTGTCCTTACCACGTTCATCCTATTGCTTCTTCTAGCGAGTACAGCAAAGCCATCTGAAAGAGAAAAGGCACAACATCAGAGTTTGGCAGACATAGATACCAGTCAGTGGAGACCAGCAGCAGAACTTTATTTATTTAAAATATTTCCACCCACAGAAAAGGGAGCAATCAAGTCACAAGGGTGAATCAGCTGCATACAGATGCCATTTATAGAGTATTTAATCTCAACAGTAATTGCCTCTGTAAATCCAGGGCAGTGGTACACTGCATACTACATTTGTGGAAACCTGGTGGGGAAACAACAAAGACTGGATGCAACAGGAGAGCAAATAGCTACTTCCTTCCTTTCTTTCAGCTACCTAAGAAGTCACCACAGCTAGGGTTGCCAGCTCCGGGTTAGGAAATACCTGGAGATTTTTGGGGCGAAGCCTGAGGAGGGCGGAGTTTAGGGAGGGACTTCAATGCCATAGAGTCCAATGGCCAAAACGGCCATTTTTTTCTCCAGGTGAACTGATTTCTATTGGCTGGAGATCAGTTGTAATAGCAGGAGATCTCCAGCTAGTACCTGGAAGTTGGCAACCCTAACCACAGCAGATGAGGCCCAGATGCCAGGTAAATAGTCTAAAGTAGTGGTTCCCAAACTTTTCAGGCCACCGCCCCCTTGGTTCCACAAACTCACCCGCAGTGCCCCCTACCCTATAAAAAGCATTATTCGTAATAGGGATTTGCATGACACACTAAAGAAGATAAGAAAAATAAAAATTTAAAACTAACAATTAATTGCACATCTATTCAAAATCAAGTTAAAACTTTTTAGTTGAAATTTATTCAACAAAACGGAAAAACTTGATCCAGTGGTCCCAGCTCTTCAAAGTCTGGAAAGAAATTCTGATAGTTTCCACCAGATTTGCCAGCATTGATCTATTGTAAATGAGTGAACAACACAGTTGAAGGGGCCCACCTCTAGCGTCCCCTGCTGTCCTCTTGCCTCTTAGTGCCCCCCTAGGTAATCCCACTACCCCCCAGGGGGTGGCACTGCCAGTAGGACAGGGGGCCACAGGAAGGAAACAAGGTCGGAAGGGGGCCATGGTCGGAAAAAGGTTGAGAGCCACTGGTCTAAAGGGTAACTGAGAATCAAGCCTGCAGCTCCGCCTTGCCCTTCCTTAGCTCGAGTATCCCAGAAAGCTGTGGGCTTGGAATGGGTTTTAAGTACAATTACGGAACATCCTTGCCAATCAGCCTGGAGGGACCAGGACTCTTATGGTAAAGACCAGGGATCCCCCAAAGTGGTGTCTGTGGGTGCCATAGCACTCGCCAATCAAAGCAAAGAGCCAGTTCTGGCTGTCCTCCACTTCAGTGGTGTAAATGGTGCTTCAGAAGAGCCCAAGAAGCATCATCTTTAAGTCTGCACCATAATACAGCTATTTGGAAACTGTGGCCTCCTGGATAGGAGGAAGCTTGGCTTGGTTATCTCCCAGCATTTTGTAGAACCTTCCAATGGTTTCGATTGGTCCCTCCCCTGATAGCAGCCATTTTATTGTGGCACCCATGACCCATTCTCTAAATTCCGAAAGTGCCTCCTGGGTTCAACAAGACATACATAAAAGGAACAAAAAAACCCCTGGTCTTAGAACCAGTTCTTCAAGTGCACTGAGAATCCATCATGGCATAAATCTCAGGAAACTGCAGTGCTTCAACTGCTTGCTGCTCCACACCCATTTGATACTCACTACTCTGCTTCCGTCTTGAGAAAGTCAACATATGCCTGGTCTACACTTGTATTTCAAAAAGCCTCTTTGCCATAGATTTCTGACTTTCTATAGAAAATGAGGATCCATTATAATTAGTGGCAATGGTGTCATAACAAGTTATAAGCCTCGACAGAGAGAGTGAGGTTTGGTGTGTGTGAGAACAAAATTCAAAGATTATTTAAAACATGAGGAGTTCTGTCATAGCTCCCTTCTGCCAATCAAGCATGAAACACGTAAACCTAGCCTTTCCTTTTCAGAGACATTTTTTCTTAGGCCGCTTCTCTGCAATTCACTCTAATTGCTGGCACACTGAGCACAAATTCAGTTTTATCCCCATCCAAATTCTCCAATCTCAACAATAAGCCCCCGTGCAGAGGTTTGAGAATTCGGATGGGGGAAATGTGCATCTAGACAGTGGCAAATCCAAGGCAAAAAACCCCATGCATAAATGGCCATAGTTCTTCTGAACCTATCTTTCACAAAACAGTTAAGGGTTAATCTTAGAGCCTTTCTGTTGTTATGCATCTTTGCCTTCTAGGCAAATTTGTATCTGCCCCCCCTTTCTCTCTTCCTAGATTGAGGACCCCCTGTGTACATATATGAATCAACCAAAATAGCTGGAGACCAACAATAGTTTTTTTTAAGTGAGTTGAAAGTGGATCAACAGTGCAATCCTATGCAGAATTACTCCAGTCTAAGCCCATTGAAATGAATGGGCTCAGACTGGAGTAACTCTCCTTAGGGTGGCACTGTAAGAAAGGCTTCATTTTCAATTTTTGGTTTGTTCCACTGTAGGAGTATCCAAAAAGGTATATACTTGGGGGTTGAAGCTGCAGTGGGAGTGCACTCATATATTAAATTTTATCCCCTATGACAGTGATGGCGAACCTTTTCGAGACCGAGTGCCCAAACTGCAACCCAAAACCCACTTTTTATCGCAAAGTGCCAACACGGCAATTTAACCTGAATGTGGTTGCTAACTCCAGGCCGGGAAATTCCTGGAGATCTGGGGGACAGCGGAGTTTGGGGAGGGAACTGATCTGTGTAGAGTGACGGTCAGTTGTAATCCCGGGAGATTCCCAGGCCCTAACTGGAGGCTGGCAATCGTGTGTGTGTGTTAAGTGCCTGTGAATCAAAGTCCTCCAAAAAGTCCTATCTTTGGCAATCGTACCAGGGGAGGAATCCCTGCGACGGTGGGAAAGCAAGGCGACATTGCGGTGTTACCTCAGGATTGCCCACTTACTGCAGCCTCGGGGAAGTTGGCCAGGCCACGCAAGCAGCAGCAGTTCTGGGTGAGAAGCGAGGGCGGAGGTTGCCCTGGCGGGACTCCTCCGCCGAGGGCAGGGCTGGGGGCGGCGCAGGCAGCTGGAGCCAGCTCCAGTCTCGCCACCACTTGCACCGTGCGGGACAGACACTGGTGGCGCAAAGCAGAAGTGGCACGGCGACTCCTGCTTGAGGAGAGCCCGGACACATCGCCAGTCATCCCGGCCGGTCCCGGTGCCTGGTAGGTGGCCGCAGCAAGGTTGCCCTGCACTGCCAAGGGGGAGAGAGAGGGAAGCTTGCAGGCGCCCCGGTGACGGCGAGAGGACCCGGGAAGCTCAACTTTCTCCCCACCCACCCCTCACCTCGTGGCTGCCAAAAGAAGGAAAGGAGAGAGGGCTCTAAGTGTCCCCTCTGGCACTCGTGCCATAGGTTCGCCACCACTACCCTAGGATGTGCTTAGAGGACACTGATTCAGCACATACATAGGCAGAAAATCACTGTGCACTTTGCTGATTGGTCGGGGACTTGTGATGTCATGAACTCACCTCCTCCTTTACCTGTGAACAGTTTTTCAACTCTGTAAGAATTTAGTGTTAAATAATGACAACGACGATGATGATAGGCAAACAAGCGTTAAATCAGATAAACCTGTAAGCGTTTTTTTAAAAGCCAGATAGCCTGCAGGAAGCATGGGGGTGTGAACTGAGTGAGTGTTCAGTTTGCTCAAAATTATTATAGAAACACTGTGAAGCTGGGCTTACTGTACAAAAAAAAGGGGGGGGTAGAACCTTAATGAGTCTTCTTTAAGGTTCATTCATATGCATCCTGAGTCATCACTGGTCAAATGGGTTTTGCAGGTTTTGGAAACATTACGAAACCTGCCTACAAAATCTGTTTGCCCCCAAATAAGTGGGATGAATAAAAACATCAAAAGCAGTGACCAGTTCAAGGTACTTTGTCGTCCCAAGCAAGGCAGAGGTCAGATTCAGCTGGCAGTAGAGTTGCCAACCTCCAGGTACTAGCTGGAGATCTCCTGCTATTGCAACTGATCTCCAGCCGATAGAGATCAGTTCACCTGGAGAAAATGGCCGCTTTAGCAATTGGACTCTATGGCATTGAAGTCCCTCCCCTCCCCAAAACCTGCCCTCCTCAGGCGCTGCCCCCAAAACCACCCGCCGGTGGCGAAGAGGGACCTGGCAATCCTAGATGGCAGTGATAATGGATGCAAGAAGTGACGGCAGCCTCATCTCCAAAGGCCAATGGCTTAGAGCAAACCAAGCCACTGCAGTAGTGTAGTAGTTAGACTAGGGTCTGGGAGCCCCAGGTTTTAATTCCTACTCTACCATGGAAACTTGTTTTGATTTATTGGATTTATAGGCCACCTTTTCCTGGCTAAAGCCAGGCTCAGAGCAGCTCACTACCTTGTAAAACAATTTAAGACCTTGGGCCAGTTACAAACACTCAGCCAGACCTGCCTCACAGGTTTTTTCTGAGGATAAAATGGAGGAAAGAATGATGTAAGCTGCTTAAGTACCATTGGGGAGAAAGGCACGACACAAATGAATAAAACAAAGTAAACAAAAATAAATAAAGCTTGCGTTCCTTGGAGAGCTTTGCTAGAGAACTGGCCCTGACAGTGAGCCCCTTTTTCAAACAGCCTTCAGTTATCTGAAGAAACAAATGTCTGTGAATTTTAGCTGCCATGACTGGTTATTAGCAAGCATGAAAACAGTTCCATTACTGTACTCAGGCAAAAAAAATATATATTCTGAGTGTAAACAGGAAGTAGATAGATGTTTTTCAAAGAAAAACCAGTCACTTTTCAGAGTAAAACCACACCCTTAGAAGTGTGAAACTTTGCTCATACTATTATACTTAAAAGTTGTGGATTGAATTTGGCAGTTCCCATGTGTTTTAAATGCTTCTTTTTGCATGGTATATATAGCAGGCTACATTTCACGCAGCTTTTAATTTTTTAAAAAAAAGCTTGCTAGGCATATGTCAAATATGGTAACAATTTATACATGGGCTATGCTGCCATTAAAGAATCTACAGATGCCATGGGCTAGAGGTCCCACGGATGCCATCAGAGGACAAAGATCTCATGTGCTGATTGTCAGAGCAGGACAATTGTTCCCCAAGGCAAACAATGCAGAATATCTTGTAAAGCATTCCTTCTGAAGTCCACTCACAGATCTTAAGGATCCCGGAGGTTCATGTGGGAGAACGCTTTCCTGCAGTGTTTGAAACTTTTATAGCTATTGGCTGTAACAGTTCTGATTGGGGTTACTGTAATTGAAATGAAAGCTCTTTCTGTTGACAGCTGTGTTATTATGGAATGCTGACAAACATTCCAACTGCGTGGAAGTGAAAAGCATGCACGCTTTCCTGTCAGCATACAAAGTTTAAATGGCTGTGGGAGATGGGCCATGACATGAAAGCTGGGACTAATACAGAGAGTATGAGAGTTATACGTGCGACAAAGTGGCATGTGAGTAGATGTGTGCGAGTGAAGGGGTACATGTGAACAATGAGATGTGCGCTTGTGACGGAGATGTAGTAGGGAGGAAATGTCTTTGCAACCCTTTGCTGAGGATTGGCTTTTCCCTTCCCATGCCAGGTACTTTACAAAGCTTGAACAAGGCCAGAAGTATGGGCCTGTGGCTCCCAGCCTGTGCCTTCAGATAACCCAACCAGTCCACGACCAGCCCAAGATATAATTGTCCATAGTGCACAGGGATTATAACCTTAGTTTGCTCTGCAACAGCCAGAACTAAGGCATTCTGTTCAGGGGCCCAGACTTCAGAATGGTTTGTCGGAATGGGTGAGGCCGCCTTTGTCCCCTGCTTTTCAGAAAGCGCACGAAAGCATTTTTACTCCTGAGAGCTTTCTGCGGCCTAACCATTGAGAAATTATTGTTGGGAAGATTTTGCTACAAATTTGCCTGTATATGTTCAAACTCTTCCATTTTTTTTCAAATTTTTATTGCGACTAGCTGTTGCCTGAATTAAACACATGTCCAGTTGCGCCTTTAAATATTATTCCCCATTTTATTTAGTATGCTTTTATCCCAGGAGCTCAGAGTGGTGCATGTCATCACCCATTTTACCCTCCTAACAAACAACCTTGTGAGGTAGGTTGTGTGCTGTCAAGTCACAGCTGACTTACGGCAACCCAGTAGGGTTTTTCGAGGAAAGAGACTGACAGAGGTAGTTTGCCATGTAGGTTAGGCTGGGAATATGTGAGTGGCTCAAGGTCACCCCGCCAGCTTCCATGGCAGAGCAGGGAATCCGTACTCGGGTCTCCCAGTTCCCAGCCCAGCACTCCAACCACGACAGTGAGCAGCATGCTTTCCTAGCTCACGTTAGCCTGTCACTAGCAGTAGAAAAGAGCAAGTCCAGTAGCACCTTAAAGCCTAACAAAATTTCTGGGAGGGAATGCGCTTTCATGAGCCACAGTGAGCTGCGGCTCACGAAAGCTCACACCCTGCCAGAAATTTTGTTAGGCTTTAAGGTGCTACTGGACTCCTGCTCTTTTCTAATAAGAAGAAAGGCCCTGCTGGATCAGACCAAAGGCTCATCAAATCCAGCAGTCTGTTCACACAGGGGCCAACCAGGTGCCTCTAGGAAGCCCCCAAACTGCAGCAGCACCATCCTGCCTGCGTTCCCCAGCACCGAAGATAATAGGCCTGCTCCTCTGATCCTGGAGAGAATAGGCATGCATGATGACTAGTATCCATTGTAACTAGTAGCCATGGATAGCCCACTCCTCCATGAACATGTCCACTCATAAAAATGTAAGAAAAACCAGACCCATCAAGTCCAGCAGTCTGTTCACACAGGGGCTGCCCAGGTGCCTCTAGGAAGCCCACAAACAACTGCAGCAGCACCATCCTGCCTGCGTTCCACAGCACCTGATATAATAGGCCTGCTCCTCTGATCCTGGAGAGAAAAGGCATGCATGATGACTAGTATCCATTGTAACTAGTAGCCATGGGTAGCCCTCTCCTCCATGAACATGTCCACTCATAAGAATGTAAGAAAAGCCATGTTGGATCAGACCAAGGCCCATCGAGTCCAGCAGTCTGTTCACACCGTGGCCACCCAGGTGGCTCTAGGAAGCTCCCAAACAACTGCAGGAGCATTGTCCTGCCCGTGTTCCAAATCACCTAATATATTTGGCCTGCTCCTCTGACCCTGGAGAGAACAGGTGTGCATCATGACTAGCATCCATTTCGACTAGCAGCCATGCACAGCCCTCTCCTCCATGAACATGTCCCCTCCCCTCTTAAAAGCCTTCCAAGCCGGCAGCCATCGCCACATCCCCCTTCTCCCCCCCCCCATCCTGGGGCAGGGAGTTCCACAAACGAACGCTTTCCTAGCATCAGCGCTGGTGAGTCGGCGCCGCAGTCCTCGCGCCTTCTTGCCTTGAGCTCCGGGTGCGTGTGTGGAGGGAAGGCGGCTTATCGCTGTTTCCCGATCAACAAACCCCGATGCCCCAAAATATAAAAGGCCAAGCAAGGGCGCGGGGGCGAGGCGACCCGACTCCTTCCGGCCTCCCCCTCTCCGCCGGCCGGCCCTGGGTGTCGCCCTCCGCCTGCCCTTCCCCTCCCCTCGGGAGACCGTTGAGGGGACCAACGGCCGCAACGGCCGCCGCCGCAATCAGAGGCGAGAACGGCGATCCCGGCCCCGTCTTCTCGCGAGACCGGGCGAGGTTTCCGGTGTTGTGACTGCGGGGCCGTAGACATGGCGGTGAGCCTCCGCGCCCGCTCGCTGAGGCACCTCCGCATCCGAGGTGAGGGGGGCCCGGCCTTGCCGGGGAGGAGAGGAGGTGGGGGGGGTTCCCCTCTCGCCCCACCGGGGCTCCCAGCCCCCCGCCGCGGTCTCTGCTCCCGTCTCTAACCTCCCTTTCCCCCCCTCCCTCCCCTTGTCTCTCGTCCCTTCTCACAGGCCGGAACGACAGCGGCGAGGAGAACGTCCCCCTCGATCTCACCCGAGGTAACGTGAGGGGGGGGGAGGAGGCCCCTGCGGCGGGGGGGGGGACCCCGTAGCCAGCGCCTCCCTCGCGCCGTGTTTGTATGGGCTCGGGGAAGGGAGACCCCCCCGCCCCCGCCCCCAAATCGGGGTTCCCTCGCCTTAACGATTGGGGCGGGAGGGGAAGGAGACTGAAAGGTGGGGCTCGGCTTCGTCCTACCCTCCCAGCCTTTCTCCGCTGGGGGGGGGGGTTCTGCCCTCCCCGCCCCCTAAGTCCTATGCATGCTTATGTGGCATGAAGTCCCGTGGAACCCAGTGGATCTTAATCCCGGGTGTGGGATCTGGCTGCGGTCCGTAAGCCCCGCTTCAGTTTCAATGGCCATTTATTCATGGGAGGTTTTGCCTTGGATTTGCCAGTCTTTAGACGCACTTTCCCCCCATCCGTATCTTCAAAACTCAACAATAAGCCCCCATGCAGAGTTTTGAGAATTCTGATGGGGAAAATATGTATCTATAGAATGGCAAATCCAGTGCAAAACCTTCCATGAATAATATTTTAATGAGTCTTCTGGGGAGGGGGGGGATGCTCAAGATTGCTCTGTGTGCCTCTCACCTCTTTTGCCCTTTCCTCCCCATTGACTGGTTTGTACTGTGGTGTTAGTAACTTGGTACAGAGAGCGAGAAATCAGCACATACACACACACACACACCACGTTTGCTAATTTTATCGTGTCTGGGGGGGAGTATTTTACATTTGTGAAATGAAATAATTCGGCTCTGTGGTTTGAATGGGGGGAAGCAAGCGGGAGGCGGTCTGCCTTGCAGCCCTCTCCCCCGGCCACCTCTATGCAAGTGGCGGAATATAGGGAGATGAGAAACCTAGCAGGTCGTTGCTAAGCCTTAAGGCAGCGGTGGGGTGGCGTTGTCTCACTCTGGTGCGCTGTTTCCTGCGGCGGGCTTGACATGGGGAGTGGGCGGGGGGGGGAGCATGGTGAGAACAAGCATCTAATGGGTTACTGGCAGGTATGTTCTCTCCACCCCCAGACTTGTTTTTGTACAGCTTGCCCTGCTGCGGGTTCATTATTTACCGTCTGCTGGCTGCAGATGGGGCTGTTAACAGCGTTTGGGCTTTTCAGTAGCTTGTGCATTGGTGTAGCCAGCAGTATGTAAATTCCAGCGGCCTTTCCTATGGCATCCTGTTCCCTCCTACGCTCTCGGCTTGCAAATTGATTCTGGGTTGTCAGTGATCTGCTCAGAAATAGCCGATCACTGCCTGAGCTCCTTAATACTTATGGATGAACTCATGCCTCCTTGTCTCCATAGGCAAGCTAAATTCTAACATGACTGGATGTAGCCCTTAAGACACAGCAGTGGGATTTCTCATAATGGTGACATGTTCGAAAAGCCTTTGAATGGTTCCTGTATTTGCTAAAGCAGTTTGCTTCATGTATACACATACATTCTCCTTTCCTTATTGGAAAAGTACAGCGCTGGCTTGAAATATGCAGTGCATTCACTAACAATGACGCTGTGTACATCTAAAACAATTTAGTCTGTGTTGGCATTGGGAGTAATTTCTTTGCTTGGTTTTACTTTTGTAGGTTCAATTATTTGTCTGTGGTTACAGTAATCAACATAGTAGCTATGCTTGTTTTAGGTACAGTGTGGTCCCCAGAGTCCGTGCGGCAGGTAGTTAGATGACAAACAATTTTGTATACTTATATAAGTGTTAAAAATTGATGTATATTCATAAGACAGCAATGGAGTAGCTTAAGCAGTGACAAGGTAGTGTGTGGTGCAAAGGATAACAGAAAACTGAGCGTCAAACATATTGTTAACCGGGTACCACTTTTAGAGTAATGCGTATGTTTTGCTGGGTCCTGGCTGACATCTGCGTGGGAAGGTCCATCAGAATGTTACTGCAGTGGTGTAGGACTCAACCATAGGATAGCAGCTTCCATGTGAACACCTAATACAATTTTGTTCCTGTTTAGAAAACTACGCGCAGTGTAAAATGGAAAGATTTATAGACTAGGACCATAAGTCAAAATGAGTCTGCTAGGTCCCCCCACCCCCGCAAAAAAAGTGCTGGTTTATATAATCTGCCTTTTTTATTTAGATGGAGGGAGGGAGCTTAACCAGTATATTTTGTGTTTGGAAAACTTTGCATTGTACCCACTGCATATTTTCTACATTTATTGAAGTTCCCTAAGAAGGTCCTTAAGGTGGGATTCTGTGCCAAGATCTCTTGTGTTACTTCTGTTTGTTCCCTTGGAAAATGGGAAATGATGGAGGTTGTACATAGTTCTGTTTGAGGCTGATAAGCTATAGAGAATTTTGTTACCTATTCAAGGACTTGTTGTGGACATTAACACAATGTGTGCACCTATATGAGCTTTTTCTCTTATGTATTAAGAAAATAAGAAAAAAGCCTTGTTGGATCAGTCCAGTGGTCCATCCAATCCACAATCCTGTCTCACACAGTGGCCATCCAGTTATTCTGGAGAGCCAATAACCAAGCATGGAGGCCGAGGCCTTCCCCGCTGTTACTTCCTGGCAGTAGTATTCAGACCTTTATTGCCTCTGAATGTGGAAGCGCCCTTTAGTCACCCTGGATCATAGTTACTGATAGACCTATTGTTCATAAATCTGTCTAATTACTTTTAAAGCCATGTATGGCTGTGGCCATCACTAACTACATCAGCTGTCAGCAAATTCCACACTATATTCGCTAATGGTGTAAAGAAGTATTCCCTTTTGTGCATCCTCAATCAACTCCATATCAACTTCACTGGGTGCCCCTGAGTTCTAATATGTTAAGAGAAGGGGGGAAAGTTCTCTGTCCACTTCCTTTACACTGTGCATATACATTTCTGTCGTCCCACCCTCCCCCATTGTCTCTTTTCCAAACTGAAAAGTTCCAGATGCTTAAGCCTTTGCTCATAGGAAAAGTGCTCCTTAATTATTGGGGTTGCCCTCTTCTTCGCCTTTTTTCAGCTCTACAGTGCGCTTTCTGAGATACAATGACCAGATCTTCACGCCAAATTAGGCCACACCATAGATCTGTACAGGGGCATTATAATATTTGCTGTTTTATTTTCATTCCCTTTTCTAATAATGAGAGCCCCGTGGCACAGAGTGGTAAGCTGTAGTGCTGCAGTCAAAAGCTCTGCTCACGACCTGAGTCAGTTTCAGGTAGCCGGCTCAAGGTTGACTCAGCCTTCCATCCTTCCGAGGTCGGTAAAATGAGTACCCAGCTTGCTGGGGGTAAAGGGAAGATGACTGGGGAAGGCACTGGCAAACCACCTCATAAAACATAGTCTGCCTAGTAAACGTCGGGATGTGACATCACCCCATGGGTTAGGAATGACATGGGGCTTGCACAGGGAACTACCTTTACCTTCCCTCCCCCAATAATCTCCAGCATAGAGCTATCCTCAATAGTTTTCTATCAATAGTCTTTGATGAGGTACCTTGACAAAAGCCTTTTGAATGTCCAAGTATATATAATGTCCTCTGGGTTACCTACATGTTTGTTCACTTTCTCAAAAAACTCCAGAAGGATGGCAATTTAGGGACTTTCCTTTGCAAAAACTGCTGGTTTTCCTTCAGCAAACATTGTTCCTTGATTTGCCTGATAATTCTGTCTCTACAGTTTCTACTGATTTACCCGGAACAGATGTATTGTGGCTGATTTTAGTTACATATGCTGGTTAGTAGATCAACTGGCCCTGAAGACTTTTAATTTCTCCAATAGGTCTAGAACGACACCTCTCTTCACCTCAATTTGACTTAGTTCTTCAGACTCCCTTCCCAAAAATACTTGCTCTGGCCTAAATGCATCCTCCACACTTTCCACAGTGGACACAGATTCAAATAATGCATTTAGCTTCTCTGCCATCTCGCCATCTTCCTTTAGCAATCCTTTAATTCCTTTGTCATCCAAAGGCTGAACTGCTTCTGGCTGATTTCCTGGTATAGATGTGTTTAAAGAAATGTTTGTCTTGATGCTGTTAGCAATTTGCTCTTCAAAATTTCTTTTTGTTTGCATAATGGTTGACTTGCCCTTCTGTTGCTAAGACCTGTGCTCCCTTTTTTATACCTCATTGGGGCAGATGTTCCACTTTTTAAAAGAAGCCTTTTTGTTGTTTATGGCTCCCTTACTTGGGTCATTAACAATCAGGCATCCTTTTAGACTTAGCAGTACCTTTCCTGACCTGGGTAATACATTCTATTTTGGCTTCAGTTAGTGTGGTTTTAGGAGCCCTGTGGCGCAGAGTGTTAAGCTGCAGTACTGCAGTCAAAAGCTCTGCTCACGACCTGAGTTCGATCCCGACGGAAGTTGGTTTCAGGTAGCCGGCTCAAGGTTGACTCAGCCTTCCATCCTTCCGAGGTCGGGAAAATGAGGACCCAGCTTGCTGGGGGTAAAGGGAAGACGACTGGGGAAGGCACTGGCAAACCACCCCGCAAACAAAGTCTGCCGTGGAAATGTCAGGATGTGACATCACCCCATGGGTCAGGAATGACCCGGTGCTTGCACAGGGGACCTTTACCTTTACCTTTAGTGTGGTTTTAAATAGTTACAAGTGTTCTCTATGGATTCAACTCTCTTGAGTTTCCCTTTCAGCTTCCTTCTGACTAGTCCCCTAATTTTTGTGAAGTTCTCTTTTTTGAAATCAAATGTTACTGTTTTTGACTTTATGGGTAACTTTCTGTTGACATGAATGCTGAATGTTGTGATTACTGTTCCCAATTGGTACAACAACATCTGCATCTCTCACAAGTCAGAACCAAATCCAAGATCTTACCTCCAGGTTAAATTTTGCCACACAACTCCATTTCCCAATGTCACTAGTGTCAATATGCACCACAGCCACTGATTTCTCCCTAGCACTATTTATCAACCTGTCTAGACAGCGTTGTGATGTTCACAACCTTCACACCAGGCAGGCAAGTCTCCACGCAGTCAGAATGCCCTCACTTTCTATATTCCTAATAATCTAATCACCCTCTATCAAAAGCCCACCTTCCCCCAGAGGGGGTATCCTTGGTACGAGAGGGTATTGGTCTGTCTGATGAAGGAATCCCTTCTAAGTTTCATGTCTCTCCTCAGCCTGATGAGCTGAGACTCTCTTTGAGACCCTCACTCTCCACAGCAGTAGAGGAGCTGCCAGCACAGGAGTGGGACTGTTCTAATAGGTCCTTGAAGGTCTTGTCCACATGTCTTCCTTTGCCTCTCCAGGTCTTCCTTTACCTCTCCAGGTCAGCAGGCCAAGGACTGAACCTGCTCTGTGAGGGTCAATTATACACTCACAATTTCTGCCCAGTGGGCAGATAATCCCACACATGGCACTCCCTGCTGAACACTGGGTAACCCCCACTCCCTGTTGGCTTTTATCTTCATTCCTGACATTATGCCTTCATGACATATTGCAAGCAGTATGTACAACCGTTTCTTAAAATATGTGACATCAATTTGTAAAAATTAAGCTGATGTCTGTTAGTCCAATTCTTCAAACTTGCCTCAAACAATTCGTTTACATATGTGTTCTCTGGGAAATAGATGAATTTGTTACCCATTCTACATTCATCGCTGTACATGTTCTAAAGGTAAACAAGGACACAGCCTTTATGCTAGTTTTTTGGTATCAGCAAAAACAGTACTTGCTTTTTGTTTATGCAGCCAGTTCAGTGATCCTTGGATAACACTCTCAACCTCTGATTTGTTTTCACTTTCAAGAACTGAATGAGAAGTTGAAGTTAGCTGAAAATGATTCAGCAGCTCATAGTGGCTTGAGAAGCTATTAGCTTGCCTCTTTCATTCCTGGATAAATGATTAATGGAAACAATAACACAGCTGTTATCTGTAATGGGCGCAGTTCTTGAAGTTGCTTCATGCATGATGCTGAAGGGGTGTAAATATTCAGAAGTGACATGCAGTTTCCAATGCTTCTGTGGCTTTGTGTAAAGATGGGATTTGCATATCTCCTCTTTGTGGGTGTGGACTTATCTTCCCCTGTTGGTTCTGGTAGATGTTTGAGCATTATGTGCAATTTCTTTCCTTTATTTCACATCATATATAAAGTCATTCACAGTTCCTTAAAACTGGCCAGCACAGCTTGTTGTTCACCATGGTGAATGCAGTATATCAGGAGTCTTGCTGGAGTAAGAGAAATGGAAATTTATGGAACCCTTGGTGGTCAGCAGTTGGCTTGGTGGATCAATAATTATGTAGACATGCCTTTTAGAAATGCAATAAAATTGAATTATTTGAAATTCCAGAAATGAGTGGATGAAAACTTTGAAAGCTGTCTAAGGGTCTAATCAGACAATAAGCTGGGAATTCAATGTCAGGAGTTGCCAGAATCTTTTTAAGCAACTGACCAAGCATGCAGGGGCCTGATTTGGATCAAGACCATGGAATGAGGCGACATACGCATGTCTGCTAATCAAGTCCTTGGTAGTTACGTTGTCCAGAAAACAGAAATATACAACCACGTGCAGTATGATTTCACAGGTTAAAAATGTACAAGGTTCCATATATTCCATTGGGGAATGTAAGACGCTTAAGTCTCTTAAAGTTAAATCTTGCATGATTGATGACTTGGGAAGTATGCTGCAGTCCAGATGAACTTTCTTTGTTTTATAGTATGAAACACCCTATCATAAAGAATAATCCAAAGGCAACATGGACGTGATTACACACATGTGGTTGCCAAGTTGCTATCAGCATTCAACAATTTGTGAGTGAGCAAGAAAAGAGAGACCACCTCACCTCTCCTATGTGGGGGATGAGAAGAATTTCTCACTTTGTGCTAGTTGAATGGGGACCCCTTCCATAACCTCAGCATAGCTTTTACCTCCCTCTGGTTTCAAACCATGCCAACGGCTTGGATAGCTGTATGTTACTCCCAAACGCCATGGGCCTCTCGCCTATGTATTTGTGGAGCCGCTCCAGAAGACCTAATTCATTACACCTTATTCTGTCCTCTTTACACAGAGGCCAGATTTAAATTTCTCAGAGTTTCTAAAGGGCCTAAATCTTTTTCAAGATCTAGAGAAGCTGCTCTTTCTCCTATCGGATACCAATCCTGATATTTCCTACAAGGTGTCACTCTTTGCTTTAGCAGCCAAGAAAATCTGAGCTAAAGCTGTTTTTAATCAGGGAATTTACCATATTTAAATACTAGCTTGGGGGTCAGACCGTTTTAAAGTAATTTCAATGTTATTTCATGTTATTTGTATGTTGTTTTAATGTTTTGTATGGGGGATTGTGATGATCTTTCCAGGATCAGAGGAGCATGCTTATTATCTTAGGTGCTGTGGAACACAGGCAGGATGGTGCTGCTGCAGTCGTCTTGTTTGGGGGCTTCCTAGAGGCACCTGGTTGGCCACTGTGTGAACAGACTGCTGGACTTGATGGGCCTTGGTCTGATCCAGCAGGGCTTTTCTTATGCCCTTCGGTCGCAGACAATATACTTTATATCACTATAGTTGAATGGGGAGAAATACTGCTGCTTTCCAGAATCCTGGGTGTGTGACCAAATAACAAGGGGCGGGGGACTCAAGAACAGCCATTGATAACGTCCTGGTCAAGTTGACAAGGCAGAATTAAATGAAGATGAATCCTGACAAGGAGGAGGTCATTCTGGTCAGGCAGACATCTGTTCTTGACTGAGTTTTGCTGTTATGATAGACACAGTTCAAGTTTCTTTGGACACTGTAAAGAGCTTGAGGATTTTGCTGGACCCACTTTTATTGTTAGAGAAGCAGGAATCTGCAGCAGGTAGCAATGCATTTTTCCTACTGCATTGAGCCCATAAGCTTTCTGCCTATTTGGAAACTGTGATCTGGCCACACTGATTCATGATGCACCAGTAACCTTGAAGCTTGTCTATTGCAGTATGTGTAGTGTGGGGCTGCCCTTGAAGACTTGAAGTTAGAAATTACTATTGGTGCAAAATGTGGCAATGCATTTGTTATCATGGCTGGTGTTAGGGAGCATATTACTCCAATTTTACAATCATGGCACTGGCTGCCCATATGATTCTGGATCTAGTTCAAGGTGCTGGTGCTTACCTGTAAAGCTCTTCATGATTTGTCTCCGCATACTTGAAGGTCTTTCTATTCCTGTCTGACACCGTGCCGCAGTTTCCATCGGCACAGCAACATTGTCATGCTGACCCCTTGAGGGTGCCATTTTTTTCTGCCCTTGGTTTGTTGCTGCCCTCATCTTTATAGCAATTTTGCAAGGGCTACAAGACTGAACTTCTCAGGGGTGCCTTTGAGAGCTTTGGTCATTTGTCATATTCTGAAGTAGCTATCTGTTATTGCTTGTGAAGTTCTCTTGGCTCTTTTTTATAGTCTCTTGTTTTTTTTAAATTGTATTTTTAATAGTGTAAGCGGTTTCTATTGTTGTTACCTGCCTGGGGTCCCGGTTGTCTGGGAGAAAGACAGATGTTTAAATATTTTTTAAAAAAATAAAATGGTTGGCCAGCAATGCCAGCCAAACTCTGTGGGCCCCTGACTACAGTGATAGATTTCTGAACATACCTATTTCATTCCCATGGTTATGCTATGTGCAGGACTACATGAAGTGACTAGTATTCGATAGAAGTTTCAAAAGCTTAGCTATCATTGTGATATCTGTGTCTAGTATTGTCCATCTTAATCTTGTACTTGGTATAGTTGCTTTTCCTGTCCTCTAATGAAATATTTATCATCAAGATAAATGAAAGATTTATCGTCATATTTCATAACATGGAAAGTTTCCTCTTTTCCAGCTATTCTTTTGTGTACGCTTCTTGTCAGTCCCAGCCTTCCACTTAGGAATAACTGCTATGTGTACTACATTATGCAACATTGCACTTAAAATCTGTATCCTGCGATTCTTCAAAAGCTAAAGACCATGTACAAGATCGAGTTTACCTATTTTTATCCTCATAATAGCTCTTTGACATTGGTTAGACTGAGTGAGTAAATTAACCAAAGGATAGCGAATGAGTTTTATGGATATGCAGGGATTTGAACCCAGGGTGAAAAAGTTTAACACTTGGACAGGGTGTACAAGTTTGACACTGTCCATTGCACCATGCTCCTGTCACTACAGCATGGTGTAGTGATTAAGAGCGGTGGACTCTAATGTGGAGAACCGGATTTGATGCCCCACATCTACACATGAAGCCTACTGGGTGACTTTGGACTAGTCACAGTTCTCTCAAAACTCTCAGCCCCACTTATCTCACAAGGTGTCTGTTGTGTGGAGAGGAAGGAAAGGCAGTTGTAAGCCTGTTTAAGACTCCTTAAAGGTAGAGAAAATTGGGGTATAACCACTACACAAGATGTAGTGGTTAAGAGCAGTGGTTTGGAGCGGTGGAGTCTGGTTTGATTCCCCACTCCTCCAAACCAGGTTTGATTACCCAGTCCTCCACATGAGCGGCAGAGGCTAATCTGTGAACTGGATTTGTTTCCCCACTCCTACACAAGAAGCCAGCTGCGTGACCTTGGGCAAGTTACAGTTCTATTAGGAGCTCTCTCAGCCCCACCTACCTCACAGGGTGTCTGTTGTGGGGAGGGGAAGGGAAGGCGATTGTAAACCGGTTTGATTCTCCCTTAAGTGGTAGAGAAAGTCGGCATATAAAAACCAACTCCTCCTCCTCCTCTTGAATGCAAACTGTTCAGTAGAGAATGAAGTCAAATTTCTACTATTAGAGTTTTAATTTTTGTAGTTTTCGACAATAGAATCTGTCGAGTACTTTCAGGTTGTCAGTGCACAGCTACGTACATGCAAGTTTGTAACTTGTTGCTTGACTGCTGCCCATGCAAAATACTTACTTTTCTTCCATTTAAGTGGCTGAATTTACCATTTGAAAAATACTTATCTATTTTTTCGTCAGATGTTGGTAATTTTAAAAATGCAGCCTACATTAATTTTGATTGTCTAAGGCATAGTAACCTCAAAATATTTAAACTGCTATTGCTCAGACACATCTGCAGGCCAAATCCAGATGATAACGTATTTTAGTCATGGTTTTTGGCTTAAACAGTTCAGAAACTTGCATCCTATGTTCCTGAACACTTATGTGAGTGAAGCTGCCTACATCTACCAGTGGAGGTGGTAGAAAGTGCCATCCAGTCGCAGCTGACCTACGGCAACCCTATAGGGAATTTTCAGGGCAGCAGATGTTCAGTGGCCATTTCTTGCCTCTGCGTTGCAACCCTGGACTTCCTTGGTGGTCTCCCATCCAAATACTAACCAGGACTGACCCTGCTTAGCTTCCAAGATCAGGTTAGCCTGGGCCGTCCAGGTCAGGGCTCATCTGCCAATACAACACCAAATTTTCTGACATGAGGGTAGATCAGGGGATTCATGGGACTCTTCCAGGGTTACCATTTCTTTAGCGGGGCTTTCATAGGATAACTTCCTAGAGACTCTGTTCCATGTGAATTACTCTATAAGTTGTTGCCATTTGAATTGTCTGCCTCAAGCACCAAAATGTTGCTATTCATGGAAAGAAAAGGCCTTCTCCTATCCTTATATCTCTTCTATCTTGTTCAGAAATGGATACTAGATTGGTGATCAAGTGAATTTTGTTTTGGCATTTAAGCCTTTTGAAATTTGCCTTTAAGCAAAATAGCAGTTTAAAAAATCATGTCAAGCATTTGCTGATACTGTCTCTATGCTTTTCTTAATTTGGATCAACTTTTCGGTTTTATTGTGTGCCATAAGTACCTGTGAAAATTTGTTCAGTATGTCTACTGCTTCTTAGCTAAACGAGGCAGTTATTGTTCAAGTTTTCTGTTCTGCAGCTGTAGCATATTCTATGAATGCACTGTCTCAAAAAGCAGTCCAACTACAGTAGTTTCTACATCTCTGGAAAAGATCAAATGCTTCTTTTCTAATGTTGCTTATCACAGATCTTTTATACTGTACAGTGACAGATGGGTATAATCTATATTTTGAAAAAGTAACTTTTCAAAATGAGCCCAGAAAAAGATTGCAGCCAAAATATTTGACAGCTGTCTTATAGGTGAGGTACAGTGCAGCACATCTCATATGTAAGGTGTCATACAATTCTAACGGTGGCATTATAAATATGAAATATTTGATACTTATAGGGTCTTATCAAGGGTGTTACACATCAGGGCTCAGATTGTATTTCAAATTTTACTTTACTTTTTGCCATCAAGTCACAGCTGACTTACAGCAACCCTATAGGGTTTTCAAGGCAAGAGACGTTCAGAGGTGATTTGCCATTGCCTTCCTCTGCGAACCGACCCTGGACGTTGTTGATAGTTTCCCATCCAAATACTGGCCAGGGCTAACCCTGCTTAGCTTCCGAGGTCAGATGAGATCAGGCTAACCTGAGCTGTCCAGGTCAGGGCCAGATTTTACCAGACTTGATCAAATTTTGAGGTGCCAGCCTTACAGGTTTCTGAACATTTCTGCTTCCTTGCATTTTTCCAAGGTTTGTTGCACTACAAGAAGTCTGATGCTATGGGAATGTTGTTGAAATAGTAGAGAGCCAAATATTAATTTGGGATATATTTTATACAGTCTTCCCTAAACGTTGAATGTCTGATGAGAGCTCTGCCAAAGCATTGGTGGTGTGTGCCAGCTGACATGAAAGTCTGCCTTAAATTTTAACAGGCTGTGAGGTGCACAATTGTAGCCCTATGACTTTATAGAAATCAGATGACTGAGACTGTAAACTGTTCTTTCAACTTTAACAGATTCTTGTGTGCAATTAATATGGTGTAGCCAAATATGCCCTTTTAGTTCTGTAAATTATATCTTTCTGCAATGTCATGTTCCATATGTTCCTTTTTTAACGCTGCATTTTGTGTTTTGCACTAGTGAAAGTCACAAGGAAGTAACACTGTATGTATAATGTGCACGTTTTGTGTGCTAACTTCTGTGCTAGTTCTATTTGAAGCATTTTTTTTATCCTGCTTTGTTTCCTGAGTGGATCCCACATGGTGGCTTACAGTAGCTCTCATAGTTTCACTGTATCTAAAGCAACCTTAAAAATAGTTCATATTACTTGGGGGGGAGAGTTAAAAATTAGAGATAAAAAGCGATTGCATCTGGCAACACAGAATGACTTTAACCTGCATTTGAAAGAACAGAAATACTACAGACTTCATGGAGGAGAATATTCCATAAACAAAGTGCTGTGTCCAATAAGGCTTTGCTTTTAGTGGATCCCAGCCTCGCATCCAGCCAGTAAAACGCCCATACTAAGGGGAGGATCATAAGGGAGAAGATAAACCCATGAAGCTACCTTACACCGAAGAAGAGTTGGTTTTTATATGCTGACTTTCTCTACCACTTAAGGAAGAATCAAACCGGCTTACAATCACCTTCTCTGCCTCTCCCCACCACAGACACCCTGTGAGGTAGGTGGGGCTGAGAAAGCTCTAAGAGAGCTGTGACTAGCCCAGTGTCACCCAGCTACCTTCATGTGAAGGAGTGAGGAAACCAACCCAGTTCACCAGATTTGCATCCACTGTTCACGTGGAGGAGTGGGGAATCAAACCCGGTTCTCCGGATCAGAGTCTACCGCTCCAAACCACTGCTCTTAACCACTACACCACACTGGCTCACTGAGTCAAACCATTGGTCTCTGCAGGTCAGTATTGTCTGGTGGCGGTTCTCTGGGATCTCAGAGATCCTCTGTTACCTGCTCCTTTCAATTGGAGATGCTGGGGTTTAAGCACGGTCCCTTCTTGTAGGCACAGCAGATGCTCTGCCATCGAGCCACACCCCCTTCCCTAAGGTGTTTTCTAAGTATCCTGGCTAAACACTAGACTAATTAGTGATCGTTAGTGATACTTGTATGCCACACTTTGAGCGTAATAGCTGTCAGAGTAGCTTCCGATTTATTGTTTTAAATTGCCATAATCAAAACAAATAGGAACAAACCTGAAATAAAAAAATTACACAAAATTAAAATATATTAATAGTCCAATAGCAAAATCAGCATGAAGGGCAACAATTAAAACCAGCAAGGAAAAAAAGCAACAGTATTTGAGGGACAGACCCAAACAGTTACCATCAATCAAAATAAGAAGAGGGGAAGAGAACTCACAACAGAATAATTCACAGAAATGCTGAAGTGTTTTTACTTGCCACTTAAAAGCCCAAGGATTGTGCTTAAGTGCTTGGTTGTTGGATGGCATTCCAGAGAAGAGCTGCCACAGTAGGGAAAAAAGTATTGTGCTAGCTTCATATTTAAAATAAAACACCCAACGAGGTATCTGTAGATTATCTTAATTAATCGGGAGGTTTGGTATATACTAGGGCATGTGCATGGAGAAGGGTCACATAGGCCTCTTTCGAATTCCAATATCCTAGAGGAAATGCAGGAATAAAGCCCATGTAACATGATCAGAGCCAAGGATTTGCCACACTGTCAAATCCGGTAGTATGCCTGTAACCTCAGGGGGCATGGGAAAAGAAGAAAAAGTAGAAGAGTTGGTTTTTATATGCCGATTTGCTTTACATTTTAAGGAGAATCAAACTGGTTTATAATCTCCTCCCCTTCCTTTCCCCGTAACAGACACCTTGTGAGGTGAGGTAGGTGAGGCTGAGATCAAGTGTAGTATCTGTTCTTTTGGCTAAGATCAAGTGTAGTACAAGGACTATTTCCCTATGGACTTTGGAAAGTCGCTGGACAGTCTGTGTATGCGGAAATATCTTCTTTTGTATTTGCTTCTTATTACTATTGTATAAATGCATGCACCTGCGTTTTCTGGGACTGGTTTATATTTTTCTTATTGTTATGTTTGAAACATTCTCTAAATAAAATCAATCTGTTCTTATCAGTAAACTAAGTCTTTTCATAAGACCCACAACTGATAGCCAGTAAGTTTTTGCCAATCTGCACATCTACCACATACCCAAATAATCTGCATTTGGTAATTTTCAGTACCAGCATATGTTGTGCAATTTTTGTAATTTTTTTGCTATTTTGTGTAGTGTCAAATGCCACTGATGCATATCCTGTAATTTCTAAGCAGCATCTGCAGGCTACAGGGACCCTGAAATGCACACTGAGATCATTGGGAAAAAAATCCTAATGTTACAAATTTTGAGGTTGTGTTCATATGTTCACAATTTTATCCATAATCGCAAGGTCTGGAAATTTGCATTCTTTAAAAAATGAAATTCATCAGTTTAACTGACTACCTACTTCTGTCAGCTCAAGAAAGAAACTGCAAGCAGTTACATATTAGCTTTATGCTGTGGGATGAGCCATTTCTTACATAAGAACATAAGAGCTGTGCTGGATCAGACAAGTGATCCATCTAGTCCAGCATCCTCTCACACACAGTGGCCGACCAGTTCCTTTGGAGGGCCAACAACAGGACATCGAGGCCGAGGCCCTCTTCTGAAGTTGCTTCCTGGCACTGGGGTTGAGTGGGTTACTGCCTCTGAATGTGGAGGTTCCATTCAGTCAAGTTCCACATTTAAATCTCTCATTGAGTAAAGAAGTATTTCCTTTTGTCTGCCTGACTTTACAGAGACCGACTCTGTCCTAAATGTAGAGACCAACAAGATTTTCGGGCACAAGCCCTCAAGAGCCCAAAGCTCCCTTCATCAGATACAATGGAGCTTGATGCTGGGGCAACAGCAGCGACTGCCCCCCGGACCCAGTTAGTTCTGCCAGTATCATCAATATCAGGAGTCTCCAATGTGGTGTCTTAAACCTTTCCTGGTGCCTGCCAAGCATTTTTAGAAAGTGGGCCAGTCCAGATGGGGCCTCTGAGCGGCAACTGGAGCAGCAATTGGACTGGCTGAGCAGATCATTTAAAAACTGCTTTTGATGGCGGCAGCTGCTATCCCAGCACAAGGGTCTTCGCCGCATGGAGCTGAGTATATGCAAGAAAATATTTTTAAACAATATTGACATTCTAAAAGGTCTCCTGTTAAGCAGAGCTTCTGCTTGATATGTTGAAGTTGCCCGATCCGTGTAAGTAAATGGAGCGCAAAGATCCATATGAGATGCCATCCTATATATTTCTGTATTCCCTGTTACTATGTATGGGTGTGAAAGCTGGACATTGAAGAAAGCTGATAGGAAGAAAGTAGATTCCTTTGAAATGTGAGGAGAGTGTTTTGGATACCGTGGACTGCCAAAAAACAAATCAGTGGGTTATAGATCAAATCAAGCCTGAACTGACCCTAGAAGCTAAAATGACTAAACTGAGGCTGTCGTACTTTGGTCACATTATGAGAAGACAAGAGTCACTGGAAAAGACAGTTATGCTAGGAAAAGTTGGAGGCAGCAGGAAAAGAGGAAGACCCAACAAGAGATGGATTGACTCAATAAAGGAATTTGCAAGATCTGAGCAAGGCTGTCAAAGATAGGACATTTTGGAGGACTTTGATTCATAGGGTTCCCATGAGTCGGAAGCGACTTGGCGGCACTTAACACACACACATATTTCTGTTTAGTTTATTATATAATCTCAAATAAAAAGGTTTTATTGGTAAATAAAAATTACAGAATGTGCCGTTTTAAGGCAAAGAGTCTCTGTGTACAGTTGGATACCTTTATTCTAGGAAAATTTGCAAACATAGGTGTGTTAATGACCAGTACTGGCTTGGCACAGAATAAAACTGGAAATGTCATCCTTTCCCAGCATCCTTTAAAACTGTATTCCATCATCAAGCATAGACATTCTTCTGCCTTTCAGGCACTCACAGATACGTGGTTCACCCCTGGACTGCTTTGTGATGACTGAAAGGCAACGGAGATTGCCCTGAGTTCTAATTGAAGTTTTCTGGTGGGGGAGGAAAGAGGCTTGGGAAGTGTTTTCTAACAGAGCGGTTCCTCAGTGGAACAGGCTTCCTCGGGAGGTGGTAATCTCTCCTTCCCTGGAGGTTTTTAAGAAGAGGTTAGATGGCCATCTGTCAGCAGTGCTGATTCTATGACCTTAGGCAGATGATGAGAGGGGGGGCACCTTGGCCATCTTGTGGGCATGAAGTAGGGCGTCACTGGGTGTGTGTGGGGGGAGGTAATTGTGAATTTCCTGCATTGTGCAGGGGGTTAGACTAGATGACCCTGATGGTCCCTTCCAACTCTATGATTCTATGAATGTTCTGCAGTGTTGTGGGGACAGCATCCTAGAATGAAATTTGCTAAGGGACTGGATAATGGCAAATGTGTTTGACAGGGAGGTTCCACTGATGAATGTGAAGGACTTTTCTTTTAGTCTTCAAGGGCTGTATACAGGAAAATTGCTTTAATGATTTTGGTTGATAAGAAAATTGTTTCAAGCGTTTGAATTCTCGTGCTTCTGGAAAACCTCGCTAGAAAGCACGCATGGCATCTTGATCTAAAATTGAGTATATCATTAGCGTGTCTGCATGACATTTTTGGCAGCACAGAATTTGAAAGTCTCTTGTAATTCTAGTATATGCATTCTCATAGAATTGCAGAGTGACTTGGCTGCCATATTTTCACTGAACAGGGTTACCTTTTGTTTTAGACTAGTGACAGTCTTTGTGTGAGAGGGGAAAAAAAATTACTTTTTTTGTGTATTTGTAATTTCTTTATAAAAATGAAATCAGAAAACAATGAAGGATTAGCGAGCTGAAATTCTTGGTATATCTAAACATTCCTGAAAAACAACCGAACAGTATTTTTTAATGAGAAATTACATTGACTGTGTCAATATGAAATAGTACAATTGTTAAGCTTGCTATTCATCCTACGCTCATAAAAAGGCAGGTTAAAACATAAACAAGAAGAAATATTTCTTTAGCTGAACAGTAATATGGATTAGGTGTAAAGATTTGAGGGCCTGGAAAAATTAGGGGAAAGCTGGCGTTTCTCTCCCCCCCCCCATTTTATTGATAGAAAAATTGGAAAATTGGGGGTGCACTGAAAAGAAGCCACTATGATTGTTTTTCTTTTAGAATGAGTAAATTGTTTATTCATACAAGGCTTTTGATACTAAAATGAAAAATTCTGAAGGTGTTTTCTAGTGGAAAAATTGTGAATTTTGAGAAGCATTGGAAAAAAATCTCCTATGTAGTGTTTTCTTTTTGAATGAGAAAAACCTAGTCTTACAATGCAATTTACCCATTCCAAATGTACATCCTGAAAAAGTCTGAAGACTGTCTCAATTTTTCATGGAGCAGTGGGAAAAAAACCTCTTATACTGTAAACCAAGAGTCCCCAACATGGTGCCCATTGCCCGCTGACACCTTTCCTGGTGCCCACCAAGTGTTTTTAGAAAGTGGGGCCGTGTGGGGTTCTTGCTTGGCAGGGCTTCTGACTAGGCACTGGAGAGCTGATTGGCTGTGCAGAGAACTATACAAAGTGTTCCAAATGAGGCTGAACCATAACTCTATACAAGGATATTACAATATTGGCCATTTTATTTTCAATCCCTTTCCTAAAAAATGCCTGACTTTTTCATTGAGCTTTCCACTACAACCCCAATGTCTCAATCTTCATCTCAAACAGTTCAGATCCCTTCAGCATATGCTTAAAGTTAGGGTTTTTTTGTGTTGCAGTGTGTATCACCTTAACACTTAGCAACACTGAATGTCATTTGTTGCATCGTTGCTCTCTTATCCAATGCAGACAGATCTTCCTATAAGCTCTTTGTAACGCATCTTGGTTTTCAACATCCTGAATAAGTTAGTGTCATTGCATTTTAAGGCAGTTATACTTCCAAACTTCCAAATATACTTCCAAATGTACCAATCTATATGCTAACTTAAGTTATAATTATGTTTGTTTGTTTGGTTTATTGCTCATTAACAAAGCCATAAACAAATACGCAGAAACTTATAAAATACCTAAAATTCATAAATACATAAAATGCCTATAATAAAATTATACAAGTTCAATAATACCTCTTGCAGCAAAATACCTGTATCATTTAGCAGGATAGTTATTACTTGAGTTAAGTATTTTGCCACCTGATAAATTTTCTCGGTATCTATCTTTAGATCTGATAAGAGAAAAGGGACGATCCAGAGTTCTAAAGGATTATACTTTGTCAGAATGGATATGATCCACCTGGTTCTCTCTTTTTTATGTTGTTGAATTAGTAATATGTTTAGGTTTGAGAGAAAAACATTGCATATATTTCAGGTTTTCCCTTTAAAAAATTGGAAAGGTTTTTTTTTTTTAACGGCTTCCAAATTTCTAGAAATTATCTCTATTGTTTTTATCCCACCCTCCCTCTAAGGAACTAGAGATAGCATGCATGATTCTCTCTTTCCACATTTTTATCCTCACAGCAACCCTGTGGAATAAGTTATGCTGATTGGCCCAAATTCACCCAGTGAGCAGCATGGCAGAGGGAGGATTTGGATCTACATTACTCTAGTCTTAGTCTAATACTGTACCAGACTGGCTCTCAAAAGTTGTGTTCCCTAATATAATTTATTCCAGGAGAGTAATTTTTGTTCTTGAAATAATAAGGCTGAAAAGCAGGATGCCATTCTATCCTTGTTCAGATTTACACTCACAGTCTAGACCACAATGTACTGCAGTTTGGGGGGAAAGGGTCAAAATTACTGGTAGATCAAGTAATTCCAGGTGTTTGGGGCAAATCTGCAGTGTCTCTTCCTCATCATGACCAAAGCAAATATTATAGGGAAGGGAAATCTGTCCCATCCAACATCCTGTCTTCTAGTCACAGCAATACTTGGTGATGAAGAATGGTGAAAAAATAAATGAGTAATGTAGATGGCAGGGTTATGGTCCTGGATTAATCTGATTTGCTCATCCCTTCAGATTGGTAGTGAAAAGGATACTTGCTTTTACATACAGGTGCAAAGTTGTTTTTTCTCTAGGATTAATGTAAATTGGCTGAGCTGGGAGACAGAGGCTGAGTTGCAGGCAGGGTGAAGTGGGTGCTGATTTTTGCTTTTCCTAAAACTGGTGGGGAGCATTAACTGAAGTTGCTGTGAGAGGACTGTGTTTGAGGGAGAGTGGGTGCTTGTAGCCTAATTGGAGCCTGATTGTAGCCTCACAATGGAGGGATGTGAGCAGTGGGGCCCCTCAGGGATCTTTGTTGGGACCGGTGCTTTTCAACCTGTCCATCAATGACTTGGACTTGGGGATGAACAGCAAGGTGGCCAGGTTTGCAGATGACACCAAATTATTTAGGGTGGTTAAAAATGGACTGTGAAGAGCTCCAAAAGAATCTCTTCAAACTGGAGGAATGGGCATTAAAATGGCAAATGAAATTCAATGTGAGCAAGTGATGCATATTGGGGCAAAAAATCCCAACTTCACCTTGGGGTCTTGGGGTGGTAGTGAATGATGAAGGCACAAACACAGTGTACGGCTACTGTGAAAAAGGCAAATTCCATGCGGTCCATAATTACGCAAGGAATAGAGAATAAAACTGCTGCTATCATACTGCTCTTGTACAAATCTATGGTGAGACCACACTTGGAATACTGTGTACAGTTCTGGTCACCACACCTCAAAAAGGATATTGCAGAGCTTGAGAAGGTGCGGGAAAGAGCAACCAAAATGATCAGGGGACTAGAGCAACTGCCCTATGAGGAGTGGTTAAAACACTTCGGGCTGTTTAGCTTGGAATGAGGGTGGTTAAGGGAAGACGTGATGGAAGTCCATAACATTATGCAAGGTATGGAGAGAGTGGACAGGAAGAAGCTTTTCTCCCTCTCTCATAATACTAGAATGTGGGGACATTTGCTAAAGCTGGAGGGTGAAAGATTCAAAACAGATAAAAAGAAGTATTTCTTCACACAACACACAGTTAAATTATGGAACTCCCTGCCGCAGGATGTGGTGATGGCTGCCAGCTTGGAAGGCTTTAAGTGGGGAGTGGACATGTTCATGGAGGAGAGAGCTATTCATGGCTACTGGTCAAAATGGATACTAGTCATGATGCACAGCTGTTGTCTCCAGGATCAGATGAGCATGCCTGATCTGGAGAACCGGGTTTGATTCCCCACTCCTCCACATGAGCGGCGGAGGCTACTCTGGTGAACTGGATTTGTTTTCCTACTCCTACACACGAAGCCAGCTGGGTGACCTTGGGCAAGTTACAGTTCTATTAGGAGCTCTCTCAGCCCCACCTACCTCACAGGGTGTCTGTTGTGGGGAGGGGAAGGGAAGGTGATTGTAAGCTGGTTTGAGTCTCCCTTAAGTGGTAGAGAAAGTCAGCATATAAAAACCAATTCTTCTATTATATTAGGACGGTGCTTTGGAACACAGACAGGCAGGATTGGAACACAGACAGGCAGGATAATGCTGCTGCTGTCGTCTTGTTTGTGGGCTTCATAGAGGCACCTGGTTGGCTACTGTGTGAACAGACTGCTGGACTTGATGGACCTTGGTCTGATCCAGCATGGCTTTTCTTATGTTCTTAGGATGTGATGAATGGGATGTGAATTTGCTGTGATGGGGCTTGTTTGCTTTGGGGGAAGACTTCATTACAAAGGTATGCCTCAACCTCCTTATACCAGTGCCACTAGGGAAAGCTTCTTCAATGATTTTAAGGACAGTATCAAGGTTTTTTTTACCCCTTCCATATCTAAAAGAAGAAAAACATTTTCTTAACATGTTCGTTTGACAGAATTAAAATGGTTTCATTTTGAGAACCTTGTTGAGGAAGTATCTTGTTTTCTGTTCACAGAACAACAAAACATTCTAGATGGCTCTGAGTCAGTTTGTATTTGAGATGTCGCACCAAATCACTTCCATAGCCAGAAGCTTTGAAAGCAAGGGTAGCTCTTGCCAATATTATGCTGAAAGCTCAAAACAAAAGAATAGGAATCAGCCTAATTATATTTTCAGTGAAGCTAAATTACAGGGAAGCAGCTTTTCCCATCCATTATATAGTCTTGAAATTAAAGGCTATAACAAACTGTTAGTGGTACTTATATACTGACACCACTCTCTTTAATCTCCCTTTACTTGCGGTTTGTACTGCCTGCACTTGAAACTGGACAAAATGTTCTCTCTGGGGTCTCCCACCTCTCCAAGTAATCCTGAACTTCTCAAAATTGGATAAAGTTACTGTCTATTCTTCCTTTAACTTCTACAGTCCTCCAAAAGTTCTAGCATAATGTGTAAGGAATTTTGACCAAAAGAGTGTGAAGTTAGATAGCTTTTAGTGTGTGTCAGCCTGCTGAACAATTAATGCTGCCGCTGAAATCATGTGCTCCCTCGTCGTTGGCTGCAGGAGAGATTATGAACAAAATAAAAGTTCTTTTATTTTTGGTTTGGGATTTTTAATTTGGTCCTTTGAAGGCATATTGCACAGCCCTGTAAATAGGCCAAGAGGGTGAACAACAAAGTTGCAACTCCTGAACACATATCCTGAACACATGAAGTTCCCTTATACTGAATCATACCCTTGGTCCATCAAAGTCAGTATTGTCTACTCAGACCGGCAGCGGCTCTCCAGGGTTTCAGGTAGAGGTCTTTCACATCACCCTTTGACTGGAGATGCTGGGGATTGAACCTGGGACCTTCTGCATGCCAAGCAGAGGCTCTACCACTGAGCCACAGCCCCCTCCCCATGTTCAGAAAGGTGGGTGCCAAGGCAGTTTAGTTGAAAATGGATTCCAGTACGGTTCATGTGAGTACTGTATTTATCAGGGGGCATCAGAGAAGATTTTGAGTTTAGTTCCTTGGTTCAGTTGCTTCTTATATAAACCTCATAAGCTAAACGGAAACACTGTCACTTTCTCCATATGCGTTTCATAGTGCATAGTTTCCCTTTACAACTAAGGTGCCGGTAAATGTTCATCTGAATCTTCCAACTGCAGCCAAATTTCAGTCTTCTAGGGGGTCTATGGCACCTGCAGAAAATATTTGACCAAAATTGGCCATCCCTGGAAAGTGGTTCGTTAACATGAAAACTGTGTAACGATTACCAAAGTTTTGAATTAGATTATAATTTTGGTAGCCTTGTGAAAAATATGGGAAGTTGTGTTGCAAATGCAGTGTGTGGCATCCACATTTCACGGGTGGCTCTGGTTTGACTGTTTCGATTTTTGAGATAACTGTTTCATTGTGGTTTAGTCACTTAACAGTATATTGCTTGTGTTTGAACAAGGAGAATGTTCCTACTTCTGTAATCATCTACTTCTCCCCCAACTCTCCCAGTTTTGAGACTGTTGTCCTTCTAGCGGGGCATTGACAGTGTTCTTGGAAATGGAACTAAAGTAAGAGAGCTTGTTAACTGAAGTCTGTTGAAGGAACTAGTGTGGTTGCCGTTCTCCTGACTGGCGTTTCCTCATTACCTTTTCTTTTGCAGACCCTTCTGATAATCTGAGAGAGATTCTCCAAAATGTGGCCAGATTGCAAGGGGTTTCGAATATGAGAAAACTGGGCCACTTGAATAATTTTACCAAGGTACGAATTTTTTATAACTTCTAAAGCATATCTTCTACCTTTATTTTCTTATGCTAAAGGGATTGCTAGATGAATTAATTAACAATGTACAGGTTATGAAATATTATTGTGAATTAATGTTGTGTTAATTGGAGTGATAACCACCCGGTCTTGGTTACTTTAAGATGAACATAGTTATTTGTGAGCTTTGTATTATAATGAGGAATATTTAATGATCATGGAATGTTTGAAAGTGGTAATAGAAGATTTTATGTACTGTAAAGTAACTAGCATCTACAACCTTTTTTCTGACAAATTTGTCTTGAAATTGACAGTCATGCATTCTGAAACTTGTTTGGACAAAGAAAGTCCAAAGATGTGTTATGGATTATTTATATGTAAAGTCTTATAACCAAATGATGAATTTTGAAAGTGATTTTTTTTCATTGATTGAGTTTAAAGTGATTTTTTCATTTATTTTTCATTGATTGAGTCCCCAATTATTTATCTTTATCTCTGCTTTATTATTTTGGCATCGTTTTTTGTTGTTTTGAATCAAAACTAAACGTCACATTCTTGCATAATGTGTCCCGTTAGCTTTGCATAGGTTCTTCCCATTCCATAAATCTTCTTTGCATTTTAAGTTGGAATTCTTTGACATACGAGAGGACATAGCTCTTCCAACAGCAAGTAGCAAAATGCCCATGGTTAGAATGGGCTGCGTGTGTTTGTGTGGAAACAGATCCTATATATTGTGATGACCCCTGGTGGAAATGAAGAGCATAGCCTATAGTCACACCCCCTTCCCCTCTTCACAATTTCTGTTTGTGGAAGAAGGGCACCAACTGTCAGGGATGGTAGCTTTGTGATTCACTTGTCAAAGACTTTCTGCTTTGTAGGCCTTGTTTTGTACCAGGGCAAGAATCATGAACAACAGTTGAACACATGAGCACATGAACCTGCCTTATACTGAATCAAACCCTTGCTCCATCGAAGTCAGTATTGTCTACTCAGACCAGCAGTGGCTCTCCAGGGTCTCAGGCAGAGGTCTTTCACATCACCTACTTGCCTAGTCCCTCTAACTAGAGATGCCAGGGATTGAACCTGGGACCGTCAGCATGCCAAGCAGACGCTCTGCCATTGAGCCCCGGCCCCTCCCCTCAATTCATAGCCCTGCAGTGTTTTCAGACTTTAACATGGAACACGGATTGGCTTTTCATCAAAACAGGTCTTACTATTGGGAGCATTAGCTGTTTTCATTGAAATAGATTGTTGCAATTTTGACTAATTTTTGACTAATTTTAAAGGTAAGTAGAACAGACAGATAATTGTAATAATCTTTCTCAGCCATTCTAAACCCTTAGAAGTTACTACCCTGTAAAGTTTTGCTAGCCAAGCTGTGGTCATGCCTATATTAGTCATCTGTGGAGTGGGAGGGGGGAGAGAAATCACCAACTTTTTGGAAAGCTTGCCTGTCTGATCAGATGGAAACAAGACTTGCCATAATCGGTCAAGAAGTGGCTTTTTACATGCAGAGTTCCTCATTTATGAAACCGAGCTGCAAGCCCTAATATTTGGCCAAGTATTCCAAGGGCATCATTGTTTTAAAATCTGTGTAGGCATGAGAAAGGTGATTATTTTTGATGCTATATTCTCAGTTAAATGCTTCAGCAGAAATCTAACAAACTTGGTTGTGAATGACAAGAGCATTTTCTACATATACAGGACCTGTGCTGAGATTCAGATATTTTACATAACAGTTCTGCAACATAAGTAGCAAGTAAAGCATAAATTAAGATTATACCTGTTGGAGTCTCTAAATCAGTTATTGTTAAAGGGAGAACAAATAGAGAAGGCAATTATTTAATTTAAGTTCTGTGTTACTTTATTTAAGTTCTGTGTTGTTGTTTTTCTGGGGTGTAAGTTCCACTGAATTAGTGGGTCTTATTTTCAAGCATATGTGCATAGGATTGCAACTTAAATTAAGGAACGCTTGGAGGAATGAACCCATAGAACCACACAGTAACCAAGCCAAGTATTACAAGTTGTAAGTTTAAAAAGAGTACAGGTGGCTGCAGGAGTGTAACTTGATATAGGCCGATACTATGTACCTTGTTTGGAAATTATTACTACTTACTATGGAGTACGTTTGTATAGGATTGCAGTTATAGTAGGTTATTAGCAACACTGTGGTGACTTCAGGTGGTATATCTTAAGAGCTCTTAGGGCTGGCTGATCTTTGCTCCTCATTGTAGAGAGCCTCTTTTTTCCCTTTGACTGCTAGGTAAGGGTTGGTTTCACATGAACACATGAATCTGCCTTATACTGAATCAGACCCTTGGTCCATCGAAGTCAGTATTGTCTACTGAGACAGGCAGTGGCTCTCCAGGATCTCAGGTAGAGGTCTTTCACATCACCTATTTGCCTTATCCCTTTAACTGGAGATGCTGGGGATTGAACCTGGGACCTTCTGCATGCCAAGCAGATGCTCTACCACTGAGCCATGGCCCCTCCCCCAGTTTTCAGATTCATTCTTTTGGCTGGCTCATCTCTGGATGCCCATGACACCTAATGTTAACTTCTCTGTAAGTGGACATATCAACAGATAGACCGTCAGAGGCAGAATTTTCTGATAACCTCAGGCAATTCCTTTCCCGCTCTGAAGGAAGGTCAGCTTGAAGCGTTGGGTGTTTCTCATCCCATTGCTTGGAGAGGCAGGACTAAAATTTTAACTATTTCCTGTCTCAGGGCGAGGAACGCCCACACTTCCAGTTAAAACTTACGTTTTCACAAGATCAGTGGTTTTCAATGGGCTCTCGTGCAAATGGAAGTCTTGTGGAAGAAGAATTTCTCTGCAGCAGAAACTCTGTAATGTGAGCAGAACTCATTCATGGGATCCAAGACATTGTATTAAAAAGGGGGGGAAATTGGTGTTAAACGTAGTGGCTATGAAAAACTATGAGCAGAGCTCAATGTGCAGCATGATTTTTGCTGTCGTGTCCATCTTGCTGCAGCTTCTGAAAATAATAATAAAAAAAACCTGGGAAGAATTATCCAGTGTTGTCCTCAGTTGATTTTCACTGGCTATAGGTTGTTTAGCTTTGTGTTAGGGCTCTCGTGCGATGCAGTTCTTTGAAGTATGTCCCAAGAATTATATCTCCTATTTAGGGAAAGACAGAGGAAACTAGTGATGTGATCTCCCAACCATGTGAGTGGCACACAGTTGTGTCACTTGCTTGACGTGATTTCTCTATATCAAGTAACAAGCGTAGCTAACGCCTGACCAGCAGACACTCAAAGAATGTTTGTGGGGTTGCTATTAACGCATTTTTATGAAGCCTCTGTCAAGTAATTGAGGACCTTTTCTGAAAGCTGTCTTTTAGGAGACAAAATCTAGTAGCATCAGAAGACAAATTTAAAGCAAACCAAGCTAGTTCTTGTCATACTGGAACAGCTAGAGCTTGCGTGCCATTGATGCAATTTTATGGCTGCAGCACCAAGGTGCACAAAATAACAACAAAAGGTCCTCCACGAATTCATTTGGGAAGCTGACTCTTAGCTTGTAGTTCTCTTTCTGCTGTTCCTCTTCTTACATCAGTTTGCTGCCATCATTTGTATGGTAAGCATTCTTCAAACCACTGAAGTGACTTAGTCCCTCTCAAAAACCATTTTTGGTTTGGGAGTCTGACAACATTTTTTTGTGTGAAGAAGAAGAGTTGGTTTTTATATGTTGACTTTCTCTACCACTTAAGGCAGAATCAAACCGGCTTACAGTCACCTTCCCTTCCCCTCCCCACAACAGACACCCTGTGAGGTATGTGGGGCTGAGAGAGCATGACTTGCCCAAGGTCACCCAGCTGGCTTTGTGTGTAGGAGTGGGGAAACAAATCCAGTTCACCAGATTAGCCTCCACCACTCATGTGGAGGAGTGGGGAATCAAACCCGGTTCTCCAGATCAGACTCCACCGCTCCAAACCACTGCTGTTACCACGACATCACACTGTCCTAAAACCACCAGCCAAGGCCAGTGGAGTAACTGCAAAATGGGAGGGGGGGGGGAATACGTATGCTCTGCCTAGCTCCTGATAATGGCCAAGCCGCAACATTCTGCAGCAAATAAGAGTTTTTGGATTGATTTTGAGGGGACACCAATTACAGGGGCCATCTTTTGGACTAGGCCGAGTTGGAAGAAAGCTGTCTTTTGTAGCTGCATTAGCTTGTTTCTCCAGTAATAATATTTGGGTCCAGTATAATCCCAGTATTCTTAATGGCATCAGCAAGGGTCAGCTTAACTCTTATCAAAAGTTGGGAGCACTGTGTCTTTCAAGATCTCTGCCTTCTCAGCCAGCATTTCCTCTATCTTTTATAGGCATTTATACCTTACTTTTCCTAATGCCAAGGTGGTTTATAAGTATGCTTCATTGTCAGTCTTCTGTGCAGCCCCACATGTGTGTGTCTGCACTGAAGACTTCAATGAACAACAGTTACAGGTAAGTGCAACTCTGTTTTTTTGTTTTCCAGGCTTGGTATTTTCAGCCCACTTCAATTGAAAATGGAGAGCACGTTATTCCCCCTTTAAAAATTTGGGGTGTCATGTTATCTCCTGCTGCCATCAATCAGTATAAAGCCAGTGTAGGTGGCCTGTATGTCTTGCCTTTGTGTTGAATAATAGTTCATATTGCTTTGGTTGAAAGAGATATGGGGAAACTCAGGAACTGTTTTGTGAGCACTTTCAAATCACGAGAATAATGTACTGGAAAGGGTATGGGGGAAACATTGGTCCCCTTCCCTTACTCTTCCCTTCACTTAAAGAGGCAGTAATTGTACTCTGAAAACTCTATAGCTCTAAGGATCCCCCCCTCCATTCTTTCACTGTCTCTGATCGTTCTAATTTTAAGTCACTGTCTAAGGCACGGTGACCTAAGCTGCTATGACTCAACCCTGCAGCATGATCTAGCCATGGCTGGGAGTGATAGTGAACGATATGGGAGATGAAATATGAAGGTTTGGAAGCTAGCATCTCTACCCTAAAGTAATGTTTTGGCAATTAAAACCAGCTGTTCCAGGAATCAGTTGCTCCTCTCTGCTGCATCGACAGCTACCCCGTTGCCACTTAAATAACAGTAAATTCTCCATACGGTATCCCTGTATTGATATTAAAGCTGCAGACTATTAATTCCAGGAATCCAACAGCTGTGCCAGCCATTTTTATTTAGTTTCCACTCTTTCAGCTAGTAGATAGGTTGAGTATATTGTTTGCTTGACAGATTATATATTTAATATGCTCCAAATAAGTGTGTGACTTGATGTGTTGGAGGACTTGATGCGTTTACAGCACTGGTTCCCAACCAGGGGTCCATGGACCCCCAGGGGTCCGCGAGAACTAAATTAAGGTCCGCGAAACAAAGTTATAAACCCATAATAAATTAATATTTCCAATTAAAAGTTATCTATTATAATATATATATATATATTCAAATATTATTCTAAGTTTAATGTTTAACTAACAGTTATGATTAAAGTTTATTTTCAAATTCCCGGAATTTTTATTTTGAACCTTGGCGTCCCTGCACCGAACAAAAAAGTCCTAGTGGTACCTGGTCAAAAAAAGGTTGGGAACCACTGGTTTACAGTATCCAAAGCTAGGGTATGATGATTGGTTGATAAATGTTAGTATTTTTTTTTTTTTTTTTTTTAGTTTTGTGTAGCAAGGCTTGATAACTTTCTACTAAATGGATCCTTAAGCCGGTGGTTGCACGGGACAGTTTTGAGGAAAAGTTGTAAAGTGTTGAGGGAATGGAAGACACTGGATTGGCGGAGGAATACGCTTTGGAATAAGCAGAATGTCAGGGGCGGTAACGCAGACTACGAGGAAAAGACATCAGAAGCTCCTTGGACATGCAAGAACACCGAAGCCTACATAGACCTGGATAAAAGTCTTTAAAGTCAATGGTGGAATAAAATGCATTAGAGAATAGTTTTCATACTACTGTATAGTTCAGCAAGCTGCTGTTCTCATTTTGACTTGCCAGCGAAACACTGCAATAAACAAATACCGTATTTTTCGCTCCATAAGGCGCACCTGACTATAAGACGCACCTAGTTTTTAGAGGAGGAAAACAAGAAAAAATATTTGGAGCACCAAGAGGATGGGCTCCGCGCCGGGCTCCCGGGGCTGTGGGCGGTGGCGGGGGGGGGGGGGCCTGGCCACTGGCTGGCTGGTGGCCTCCCTGAGCTCCCAGAGCGCGTGGGCTCCGTACCGGGCTCCCAGGGCGGCTGCGCTCCGTGGCGCCTGAGTGCAGTGAAATTCGGGGGGGGGGGGAGCAAAAGCAAGAGAAAGAGAGAGAGAAAAAGCGGAGGGAGGTTTGAGGGAGTGCCTTACCCAGTCATCTTCCCTTTACCCCCAGTAAACTGGTACTCATTTTACCGACCTCGGAAGGATGGAAAGCTGAGTCAACCTTGAGCCGGCTACCTGAAACCAACTTCCGTTGGGATCAAACTCAGGTCATGAGCAGAGCTTGTACTGCAGCTTACCACTCTGCGCTACGGGGCTCCTAAGCTGTAGTTACAGACCTATAAAAAAATTGGCAGCAGGGAGTGATTTGCCTTTACAAATAATGTTAAGAGCGGCAGCAGTGGCCATAGGCAGTCCAGAATTACCAGCACCAGAGACATGCTAGGCAAAGGTTTGAATCAGTTGTCTTGAAAGATAGTCAGTGTGTCTGGAGTTTGTCCCCAGCAACTGAGAAGGAAAACAAATTAAGCTTAATGTTATTTTTAGTTGATGTCTGATGACTTGTCTGACAATTGTTTGTTCCTTTTTAAGGAAGTAACAGACTTTCAGACACATGAGTAGAGCTAAATTTTGCTTAAAACAACCCCTTACACTCTAGTTATTGGCACTGAAGAAGTTAGCTGTGGCTCAGAAAAGCTCATACCCTGCCAGAAATTTTGTTCGTCTTTTAAGGTGCTACTGGACTCTTGCTCTTTTCTAGTTATCGTCAATATATAAACAACAGCACGAGGCTCATAGAAATGTCGTCAAATTTACTGACTGATTCATATATCACATAATAAAGAAAGCTTATAAACAACTATAAATGTAACTAAAAGACCAAAAGGAGAATTCCCTCGTAGGGTTATGATATCACCCAAGTCCGAACTCGTTGTGTTCTGAAGAAATCAGTTGATTAAAGTAGGATTGCGTGTGTGTCTGTGTTTGTGTGTGATTGTTTGCTGCCAGAACGAATTGGTTAATGCCATGGCGGAACATGAGTAGAGGTAGCTAAAAGTGTCCGGGATGTACTTGCTGTGAAATTGGTAAAATTAGCTCTTGCTTGTGGTAAATAACTGAAAGCTGTGATCCTTAAACTTGGGGCAGATCATTTGTGAGAGGCACAGAAGGCCAAGAATGGTGGGTGCATAGAATCCTGAAAGAAGTGGCGCCTCGCCTTGCTTCCCCAGCCAGGATACAGGTGGATTTAATTCCCCACATGCAAGAGCATCCTTAATGATCCACAATAAGGTGGAAGTGCATGTAACTGCAACCTCACCACCTCATCATCCCATTTTGATTTGAGGAGGTGGATCAAAAGGAGCTGCTGGTTTTGTTCTTGTAACACTTTACCACTCACAGCTGTACAACAGGTCAAGGGAGATTATGTTCTGTTCCCCTAATGCAGGAACACTTATCCATTTGTTTTATTCAGTTGTGATTTATATTCTTCGATATGATCTTCTTTGATTACGCCATTGCATACTTTGCTGTATGTTCTCATGACTACCACTTACTCTATGTGCTGTCTGGTAATGATAAGGTGGTTACTCTGTCCGAAGTTTACTACTTAACAGCCACTTTGAAGATACGCCGAAAGTTATAATCAAGTTACGCCTAAATGCTCATTTGCATACGGGTGCTCTTTTTGAACTGGAACGTTTATCAGCAAATTCCTGCATGCTGTTTCTAACAATAGAACAGCGAACATATGCTTGGTTGGGGCGCTCAGAAGGTAAACTGAGTTTTTAACAGGGCCATGCGCTTCAGAGGTTCGAGAAACACTAACTTAGATTAGAAGGTCTGTGTTCTTGGAGATATCTGACACAGCGAACATTAAATTTGGGTTTTGGCTTGCAAGAGTTTTTTATGGAACAGATTGAACCATAAAGAGAACTGAAAACATGTCATTGCTTTTGCAGCTTCTTTGTAATGCTGGGCATTCTGAAGAAAAGCTGGGTTTTACGTATGAAGACATCATCATATGGTAAGAATTCTTTTTTTGGGGGGGAAATGGCAATATTTGGGGTGTTCAGGATATCAAAGCATAGTAGTTTCAAAGTATATTTAAATCCACATGCCAGGATTTGAAAATTGACATGCTGAAGTCACAATTTGGGCAAGCCCGGTAGGAAGTGTTGCATCGTTTGCCAATATCTTAGTTCTTGCAAAGCAATCAGGGCTGGAAGCCACACATGTCTTAGTCCAGATCAGCTCTTAGAGTGGCTGGGTGAGAGATAAAAGGGGGTTCTGACCCAGACTGGGTGCCCCTCTCTCTTGTCGCTACGCCCTGCATTCCTAACCAGCAGCTGTTCTGCAGTGCTTTTTTGTGAGCAGAGATTAAATCGAAAATATAAGTTCCTTAAATGTTAACATTAAAGAATAATGCTACTCCTTAGGAAATGGTACATTGCTTGTTTTCAGATAACTTAATGCCCATGAATCCTGAGAGTCTCCCTCCCCTTTCTTTTTAAGCTTGCAGCCATGACAGATTTTTGTCGGCAGGAGCTGGTCAGGATCAATACTAGAAGGCATTTCTTCTTCTGTGTGTTCATTCTGCTTTAGGCTGTTTAGGTTGTTTGCCCCAGGTTCAGAGCTGTTGGGAAGTGTCCCCCACCCACCCCTTTCTCATTGCATTGTGGGGCATTTATGTACATCCTGGGGTTTCCCCAGCTTGTCGTTGATTTTTTACCAAAGAAAGATTGCAGAAAAGCCTGGATTACATCCAGGTGGGAGGGGAAATTTGGATCGCCATTGTACTTGCATTGGCCATTTCTGGTCCCCACCCCCACCGGGGGATTTTTTTAAAAAACAGAAACTGAATCGTGTTATATCATTATAAAGTTATAACAATCTGTATTTCAGTAAAAAAAGAGAGAAGTAAGTCTGTACTCTCTTTCTTTGTGGAAATGTAAAGGGGAAGTCATATCTACCCAACAAGAGGGATTTCTTTAAATGAAAGATGGGAATTTGGAGTAGTTTGTTGTAATGGTATTCACTTTGCCAATTTTTTAAAAGCCCCAGCAGCAGCAGGGAAACCGCGCAGGCCTGGCCTTATGTTAGAAACAGCAAAGTCTGTTTGGTCATATGCCTACTCGGGCTGACCTCCACCTCCACCATACAAAGGTAAATAATCTTAATTAGATGTAAGGCCTGGTCTAGTGACTGGGCACATGAGGAGTAAAGAGCTACCTAGATCAGGGGGCCGACATCAGGGGCGATTTGCCAAGCCCTGCCAATCCAGTAAAGCCAGAATATAGACTCATAAGCCGTTGTACTGTATGACGATTAAAAGATGTTTCACTCAACCCTTTTTTTCCCCTTTATGGAGAAACACAGTTTTAATAAGTTCATAATAAGTCAATTCAGTTTCAAGAGAATATACCTTTACATTAAATTCAAATTTCTTTGTACACCTGATTTATTTTTAAAAGAAACTTGCTGTAGCTGAATTTTTAAAAAATGATTTATTTTGTAAAACCTATACTTTTATCTATCCTAGAGACAATATGTTTGCAATACTATGAAAAGTTTTTCCATTAGAACACAGAGACAGGAGAACCATAAATATTTGAGGGCAAGCTGACCCTTGTTCAGTGAAAAGAGTCTTGTTATCCACAACACTATAGTTTTCTGTGCTGTATTCTCAGTTGCTGCTGAACGCTTGGCCCAGTCCATGAATAAACATCAGCTGTCCATGATTTAATCCTGGAGGAGCAAGCTGACGTGACACGTGTTGCTGACACCCAGTTGGACAGGGTGACAAGAGTGGATCTGTCTTGACTTTGTCCATCAAGTTTCTTGTTGCAACAGCAGTCGTGGAATCATAGAATAGAATCATAGAGTTGGAAGGAACCACTAGGGTCATCTAGTCCAACCCCTTGCACAATGCAAGAAATTCACAACTACCTCCCCCCCCCTCCAAAAATTCAATAACCTAGTTAGTCACCAAGGTGTCAGTGTGTCCTCAAAGAGCATTTAATCATGGGAAAGATTTCGGTTTCTTGCCTACAAATGAAGGTTCAGTTTGCCCTCTGTGGCTTCCTTCGGCACAGTTATCCATGCTTCGTTCACAGCCAGGTGACATTATTACAGTAAAATTAGGGGCTCTGCCTTTGAAGACTTCAAAATGTAACAGAGAAGTTGCTCCTTGGCTGAGTTATAGGGTATACATCAGGGTGGGGAACCCTTTTCCTGCCAAGGGCCATTTGCACATTTATAACATCATTCGGGAGCCATACCAGATCTCCCGATGAGGGGGGGGAGAGGCTAGGGTTGCCAGGTCTCCGGCCACCACCTGGAGGTTGGCAGCACGAGGGCTCAATAATATGATACCACACGGGGTAAAGGTAAACCAATAAACATGCAAAATAAAGTTATGAATGGAAGGTAAACAGTCAATAAATCATGCAAGCACTTCTAAACGTATAGACAACATTTATAGCATGGAATCAACAATGCGTCAGAATGAATAAATTGAAAAGCATTAAATCATGCAGTAAACAACATATATGGCATAGAATCGACTATGCATCAAAATAAATAAATAGAAAAGCATTACATCATGCAGTAAACCACAAACATACAGCACATCAAGGTGCTCCAAAAAGAATACAGTCCACAACGGGTAAGAAGGTATCCAGTCCAGGACAAAAGGTCCAATATCAAAGGTCCAAGGAAATAATAAGCATAAAGGTCCAAGTCGTACAGCCTAGGAAAAGAACCAACATAAAAAGGGAGAACGTGTGGCTAGTTGTGAGGCACGTTTCAAAGGCTTTCTTCAGCTCAAAGATGTGCTGTATGTTTGTGCTGTATGTTTGTGGTTTACTGCATGATGTAATGCTTTTCTATTTATTTATTTTGATGCATAGTCGATTCTATGCCATATATGTTGTTTACTGCATGATTTAATGCTTTTCAATTTATTCATTCTGACGCATTGTTGATTCCATGCTATAAATGTTGTCTATACGTTTAGAAGTGCTTGCATGATTTATTGACTGTTTACCTTCCATTCATAACTTTATTTTGCATGTTTATTGGTTTACCTTTACCCCGTGTGGTATCATATTATTGAGCCCTCGTGCTGCCATTTTCTTCAACTACGTTAGTTCTGGCACAGGTGTTTCCCATTGTTGTAACCACCTGGAGGTTGGCAACCCCAGGGGAGGCCACGCAGAGAAGGCCTGGAGGGCTGCCCCGGTCCTCCCCCCACAGGTGGGAGGGCAGCCAGCGGTGGGCCCGAGCAAACGAGGTGCCAGGGAGGCGCAGCCCGCGGTAGATCGGCAAGGGAGTAAGGAAGGAAAACAGAGAAAGAGGAAAAGGGAGAGAGGGAGAAAGAAATGAAAAGGGGGAGAAAGAAAAGGACGGAGGGAGACAGACAAAGAGAATGAGAGGGAGAGAGAAAAGCTTTCCCCTCCCCCGATACACACACCCGCCGGCCCCACGCGACCTGGCCCCAGGCTCTGTGCCCTCCCCACCCCAGAGTCCACAAAAGGCCCCCTGAAGCCCAATCGGCTCCTGCGCGCATGCTCTGCCGCCGGGAGCCGCGACCCTCTTCCCCCCCCCGCTCAACAGCTGAGAGGCAGCAAGAGGGGCTTACAGTGTGCCCCGGCATTCCTGCATGCTGCGGCTATAGGGGGCAACCTTGGGGGAAGTGTCCCTCCCCCTCCTCTCGCCGACCAACAGCCGTCAGTCGGTGAGAGGAGGTCCAAAGGGCGCTGCAGCACCCCTGCAAGCCGTGACCCCAGGAACACCCTCAGGGAGGGCCACCCTATGCCCCGCCTCCGCGGCAGGGCCCCAGAGCTCCCAAGGGCCACAAAAAATGTCCTTGGGGGCCACATACAGCCCCCGGGCCTGAGGTTCCCCATCCCTGGTATACATCCTACCACTTTTAAAATAGCGATACTGACGATGATCAGCCTCTTTTCATGATTCAGAATGCCAGTTATTGCCTATGAAGCCTTAAACGGGCCGGGACGAGGGTGTTTGAAGGCCTGCTCACTCCCATATGAATTTGCCTGTTAATTTTGGTCGGTGTCAAAGGCCTTTCTCTGTGGGGAGGTAAAGGGAGTGAGAATAAGAACTAGGGCCTTTTCTAAGGTAGTATACAAATTATGGACCTCCCTTCCCACAGGAATTTCTCTGGCATCTAGATTGTTGAGCTTTAAATGCCAAGTAAACATATTTTGATTTTCACAAGCTTCTAGTGGATTTTGTTTATAAGTTTGGATTGATTTTATCTTTTTATTTTATTTTTGGTTTTGCCATCTCGGTTTGTTTCGTAGGTGCTGCTGATTTTTAAATGATTTTAAGAGATCTTAAAATTCCCAAATCTAAACACTTCTTCCTAGCACCACTTTCTCCTTGGCGTGTTGAGACACATAACCTCTGCCTGTCTGCATATGAAACATCTAGTAGATCAGAGGTCCTAGACTTTAACCTTCTTCCTAGAAACCAATTTCCCCCCCCCTCCAGAACAAGGTTGCATTAAAATCAGTGAAAGTGTAGGCCTTGCTGTCTCTAGTAAGTGCTATAATGTACACAAACAGGAGTAAATTATTTCACATTTCCATGTTGGGGAGAAACCATAAAAAGTTACACCAAAAATGTTCATAGCTTCAGTAGGATTGGCTCATTGGAATCAATTGAATCACAGGAGCAATTGTTACACTTGATTATTTCCTGTTGTTCATTTGCTAGAGACCATCTATAATGTTACCTACTCTGTTCTAATTTCCACAGTATGCCAAGAGGCAAAAGGCTTCTTTTTTATTAATAATTTTTTATTAAAGAAAAAAGAATTATAACATACATACTATCCATTCATACAGTGTATTGAACCTTCCAGAGGATGTCAAACATTAGCAACATACTAGCCGCATAACGGTTAATTACTGTCATAAGAAAAAATAGCTGATATTATTAAGAACCAAAGTTCTTGACTGCTTTTTACTATTCAGTATTACTTATATTCAGTATTACTTGTATTGTGAAAATTGGAGGGAGGAACATTAATAATTTGAGATATGCTGATGACACTACATTATTGGCAGAAAATAGTGAAGATTTGAAACGACTTCTGCTGAAAGTTAAAAGAGAAGTGCCAAAGCAGGACTACAGCTGAACATCAAGAAAACAAAAGTAATGACTACAGGAGAATTACACAACTTTAAGGTTGACAATGAAGAAATTGAAATTGTTGAAGACTTTTTATTCCTTGGCTCCACTGCAGCCAAGAAATCAGAAGGAGATTGAGACTGGGAAGGGCAGCCATGAAGGAGCTAGAAAATATTTTGAAGTGTAAGGATGTGTCACTGGCCACCAAGACTAGATTAAGTCATGCCATCGTATTCCCTATTACTATGTATGGGTGTGAAAGCTGGACAGTGAAGAAAGCTGATAGGAAGAAAATAGATTCCTTTGAAATGTGGTGTTGGAGGAGAGTGTTACGGATTCCGTGGACTGCCAAAAAAAACAAATCAGTGGGTTATAGATCAAATCAAGCCTGAACTGACCCTAGAAGCTAAAATGACTAAACTGAGGCTATCGTATTTTGGTCACGTCATGAGACGACAAGAGTCACTATGAAAGACAGTCATGCTAGGAAAAGTTGAGGGCAGCAGGAAAAGAGGCAGACCCAACAAGAGATGGATTGACTGAATAAAGGAAGCCACAGCCTTCAATTTGCAAGATCTGAGCAAGGCTGTCAAAGATAGGACATTTCGGAGGACTTTCATTCATAGGGTCGCCATGAGTCAGAAGCGACTTGACGGCACTTAACGCACACACACACACGCATTACTTGTATTAAAAACTTGACTTGATCAAATTATACATTGCTAATTCTAGTTTTCATTAATTTACCACTAAGCTCTGCCCTGCATAATACTACCCACTCTGTCAAAATTAATGTTCCAGTTCAGTATATTCTATTCTAAACAGTTAAAAGTTCAGTTGAGCGTAGTCAAAGTAAAGCTTCCATTTTTCCTGAAATTCTTCCATAGGTCTTCTATTTATTAGATGGGAGAGCTTTGCCATCACCGCGTATTCGGCCATTTTCTCTCTCCGTCTTTCTGTTTCAGGGAGTACTTCTTGTTTCCGCATTGCTGCCAACACCACTCTGAGGCAAAAAGGCTTCTGACGATAAAATAGCCTTCAACCAAGATTATCTGGATTCGAGTCCAGTGGCACTTTAGAGACTTTGACTCTCAAAAGCTCATACACCAAAAATCTTGTTGGTCTCTAAGGTGCTAGTAGATTCGAATCTAGCTGTTCTGCTGCAGACCAACACGGCTACCCTCTGAAACATCCAAGATTATAGCTCAGATTTCATGTGGGATAAGGATGTAGGTATCTGAGATTAGATATAGATTATTCTAATAAGAACCTTCAATGGATAACAGAAACAAGGGTGACCTATGGTGATAAAGAATAATAATATTAGAAGATCTCTAGAAATACTATTGGTCTTTGAACTTCACCCCCCCCCCCAAAAAATCCCATTAATATGTGCCAGCCCGAAAAAGGATGGGCTCTGCAGTTGGAGAGCCAAAGGCCCCAAGGCAGATAATTTCCTGAAATAGCTGCAGAAGTAAGTGAAGAACTGTGTCACTAACCATTGTGATCACAGGGAAATGTCCTCCATAACCCTGAGAGTGGGGAACAATTGCCCTCTGTTTGTATAAGCAGGACCATCCAGCTGAGCCTTTTGAGAAGTATAAGCTCTTTAGCACTGAATTGTTTTTATCTAAAGGAACTTGAAAACAGGAAGTGTTGGGCCACGCACATGTTCCCCCTCCTTTCTAAATAATGACATCACAGGCTTAGATGGTAACTATTGTTGAATGCCCTCTGGACAGTTAGTTGCATTTTAGCAATTGGCATTAGTGAGAGACTTCAGGCAGCTTTGAAGTGCAAAGCATATTCTGTTACTAGCATTTTTAAAAAAATCTTTGTGTGCTTGGAATTGTGTAACTGTATAAAAGAAGGGCAGATATTTCTTCCTTCCCCTCTTTGTGGCAGCGGCCATTCTAACTTGTTCTCAACTAAGTGAAGTTTTGTTTTTTTTGGTAAGTAATGGAAGTAATCTTGGCAAGAAGAACACCGTTTGGTTTTCACACAGACTTTCAGGGTCTTCCTACCTCAGGCATGAGCTTCAGCAGATCTGTGTGTTCAAACATGGATCTACCCCAGTCACATAGAACGATAATGGGGGGGGGGGGCATTTTCAGTAATGGAAGGGGTATACTTGACATAAAGCCTTCACGTTTTTTTCTCATTATTTGCCTCAAAGTTTGCGGTTGGCTCTACTGAATGAAGCGAAAGAGGTCCGAGCAGCAGGACTACGAGCCCTTCGGTACCTTATCCGAGATTCCAGTATTCTGCAGAAGGTGTTAAAATTAAAAGTGGATTACTTGATAGCCAGGTAACTTAAAATTCCAGGTTGCAATTCATTGCCTTTCCTCGACATGTCCTATAAGTAATTGAGTGAATCTTTCACTTGCTGTGGATCGGTGACTTGTGAATCACTTTAACTGTACTGAGTGGCGTAGTGGTTAAGAGCGGCGGACTGTAATCTGGAGAACAGGGTTTGTTCCCCCACTCCTGCACATGGGCGGCGGACTCTAATCTGGTGAACTGGGTTTGTTCTCCCACTCCTACACACGAAGCCTGCTGGGTGACCTTGGGCTAGTCACAGTTCTCCCCGAACTCTCTCAGCTCCACCTACCTCACAAGGTGTCTGTTGTGGGGAGGAGAAGGGAGGGTGGTTATAAGCCGCTTTGAGACTCCTTAAAAGGTAGAGAAAATTGGGGTATAAAAACCAACTCTTCTTCTACTACATTAAAATGACTAGGGGATGCATTCCTTGTGTGACATGAAACAACTGATCTGTATCTTTAAGTTAAATTTAAATGGGAAGTGCAAAAACAGGACTCGTTATTAAATACTGATTGTATAGTCTAGCATTTTTACAAGACTTGGGATTTTGGAATTTTTTTAACTGTGTGCTTGTATATCTTTGAAAAAAGATCATTCACTTCTTGGTGTCTGTATTTCACATAGTTACATCATCCATGTTTTATTATCTGACTGTCCAGCAATTACTTTCATGTACCCTTAATGGTTTAAACTAGGAGACTGCAATATACACAAAGTGTAAATGTATTTCTTAGCAAACGAATTAATAGCCGTTAGACTTTTCGTGAGTGTACTTTGTTCTAAAGTTGGGTTGTAGGGATTACCTTCTCACACGTGGGCTGCCATGTCCATGAGTTTTGCACCCAGTTCTCACTCATGCCCATTAAATAAATATCCTTTTGAACCACGAGGAAAGGCGAGATATAAACGTTTTAATAAATACATAAATAAAATACTTGCAGTGCCAGATTGGAGAAAACCAGATTGGACTTTATGGAGTTCCACAGGGCCTGTAAAACAGAACTATTCCTCCAGGCCTATAACTGAGAGCAGCAACTGAGAGTTATCCATTGTTGCTGGCCTCCCCATCCTTCCCCCCACTGTTGTTATCGGTGGAGGTGATCTGCTGTAATCCAGTTCCATAGTGGTGACTGGTTTATTTAAATGCCATCTTGCTGGTTATTTAGTATGATGTTATGTTTTTAGTTTTGACGTTTTATGGTTTTATGTGATTTTAGAGAGTGTTACCTGCCCTGAGCCCAGCTTGGCCGGGAATTGAGGGTGGGCCATAAATTAGAAAAATAAATAAATACATAAAATAAAACTTTATTGCACAATTACCTCTGATGAGCAAAGACACACACAAAGAGCCAACGTAACTCTAGCCATCACCTTTGTCTTTTCGTCTCTCTCCCAGCACCTCAGTAAACCAAGGGGTTATCTGGGCTCTAACACCTAAGACAGGGTGCCTGGAACCAATTGTGTCAACCGCCCGGTCATTTCCTCATTCCAGAGGTCAACCAGGGCATCGACAGGAGCACCAGCCATATCAACAGGAAAATCCGCTAGAGTTGCTATTTGGATCCCTCTGGCTCCTGGGGCTGATCACTTTCATAGATCACCCACCTTTGCAGGATCTTGTTAGCTAAACCTGAGCAAATAGTGATTTGTTCATGACAAAGGAACCATCATCGATTCATCTACCCTCAGGTCACATTCATCCCACCCACGACAAAATACCAGATTGAGAGTGTGACCCGCACAATGTATAGGACCAGCTATTACCTGAGACACTGTCCCATGGTTGTCATATGTTGCTTTAGTCTCAAGATTTTATCACCGTATAATAGAAATATTTATAAATATACCAGGGAAATACTTTCAACATTCACTCTCTTAAATGATATGAATCTGTACCGTAAATGTCTACAGCGTTGGCTGAATAAAATTAAACACTCTGTTCTTCCATCTGAATCCAAACTAGCCTATTAAAATATCTAACCTACATTCTTTAACCTTTTAAATTTTAGGTGCATTGACATACAGCAGAGTAATGAAGTAGAACGGACGCAGGCGCTTCGTTTAGTAAGGAAGGTACAGTAACTGAGATGACAGTACTTCAGTACTATACTGAATAGCCCCATACCAAATTGTATATGACCATGTATATTTATCCTGACGGAAGTTGGTTTCATGTAGCTGGCTCAAGGGTGACTTAGCCTTCCATCCTTCCGAGGTCGGTAAAATAGGTACCCAGCTTGCTTGGGGTAAAATGTAGACAACTGTGGAAGGCCATGGCAAACCACCCCGTAAAACATAGTCTGCCTAGTAAACGTTGGGATGTGACCTGGTGCTTGCACAGGAGACTACCTTAATGTATATGTATATGACCATGGAAGTGTTGGATATGCTGGAACTCCTTGGATTGGATTTAGCACTGTTGCAAGCAGTAATCTAAATATAGAGTGAAACATTGGAATTACAATGCAGGAGACCTACCATTTCTTCTTTCTCTTCCATGAAAGGTCCCATACCTATTTCCCTTTTCCTCTTCCTTCTCTTTCTCTCATGAGCCAACTTACCTTTGTCAGCCCCCTTCTTTTAGCTTTCCTGCATTCCTTCCCCTGGCAGCCGCTACCCATGAAAATTATGGTCCAGTTGTGTGGCGGGGAACCCACAAGGCTACCAGTCCTCTGCCTCCTACCCTTGCTGCAGTGGTGGTTAGGTTTGGGTATTTTAAACCCACCCACCCCTTTTTTGTGAAGGTTTCAGATTTTTCTGCAAAAAAGTTTTTTTTTTCTGTTATTGTGGCCCTCATCTGCAGATTTAAGTATCCGCAGGTGACCCCACAGTTGAGAATTAGATAAATTGATTATTGTATTAAACCAGTGGTGTCAAACATATGGCCCGTGGGCCAGATCTGGCCCCTTGTGAGCGCTTATCCGGCCCGCGAGCAAGCCAAGGCAGCCACCCCCAACCCCCGCTCCCGATCAGGGCTGGTGAGCCCACTGGTGAGCCGAGGCAGCCACCTGTCCAGTCCCGAAGTTTCAGTGATCAAAGACTGTAAAATAAAAGAATACTGGAAGAGTGTTACTGTTTTAAGCATGTTTGTATTAAGTTAAAAAAATATATTATTAATTGGCTTTGCCTGTGTCTTCTATAAAGTTTGTATCTCCGGAACCTGGCATTACATTTTATGGTACACATGGCCTGGCCTGACGAAGTGACGTTTATGTCATATCCAGTCCTCATAACAAATGAATTCGACACCCCTGTATTAAACAAACAAGCCCTGTTTGTAGCGCTGGGAGCAGAGCCTTTTCCGTTTCCTCTCCCTGCTGCTTTTAATCTGCTCAACAGAGTATCAACAGGTTTCTGTAGTCAAGTGTACTTGTTAGTTTGAAGTAGTAAACCAATTCTGAAAGCATCCTATAAGCAGCTACAGAGCTCTGAGAGTTTTGAAGTTGATTAAGATTAAAATGCCATCTCAGGGTGTATTATGCCTCTGTTAAAGATCAAGAAGAATTTTGTTGTGCGTTTATTCTGCCCTGCCCTTTTGGCGGATCTGTTCTCCTGATGTCCCTCTCTGCTGCTCCAAAGGAAAGTCTGTAAATCTCAGTTGAAAGACTTTATTAAGGAAATTAGCCAAGGTGACTCCAAGCTGCTGCTGTTTGCAGTAGCGAGTACCTGGAAAATAAAGCAGTATGCAAGTGCCTGCCAGTGCGTTATGAGGAGGGATTTTGGTTTCTGCCATTTTCGGTAGATCAGACTTTAGATAGGAAACGGTAAACTGTGCTTTCCACTTTCCTGCCGTGTAAAACGGGAACAGTGCTAGCTGTTAGAGATCAACTTGTTTATACTTTCTTGCCACCCATTAAGAGCACAAACTTGTTCATGCCATCATACAAGAATTAATTACATGAAAGGTTCTCTCTTTGTAGGTGGGGGAAGAGTGTGGGTTTTTCTTGGAAGCCTCGTCTGAAAGAGCTTCCTGTTCTGCGGGCAACAGATTATGATTTACAAAGCAGCAGTTTTCAACAACAAAAATACTGTATAAATAAACTTTATCTCATACTTAAATGTTGTGCAGTCATCTTATATAGACTTGTTATTGAAAGGTGATCTGCAGATAAAACAACTTGTCGTCCCCCTTTCACATTTAGTACTTTGTAGAGAGAGGTTTGAGTTGTTAGGAAGAATTGCTGGGAAGAGTTCTTTTACTCCTACGCGAGCAGTTCCAAATTTTGTATAGTAACTGAAAGTTTATCCCTTAGTTGCTATTAGTAAATTGAACAAGGAGACAAAAAGATGTTCTGTAGCCCCTTATTGCGTCCCTTGTAGGCTACAAGGTTAGGTCACCTATCTGCCTTTTCCAGAAGGAAATTCTAAGCAACGAGTTACACACAGAAAGGCAGAACCGTAAACCAAAAGGTTTGTGCTGGGGGAGGGCAGGGAAATCCAGTGTAATCACAAATTCCATTAGCGTGGCCCCATAATCCTACTGAAAATGCAGTGTGTGGATTCCTGTAACATTGTTTCTCTCTTTGATTTTCACAGATGATCACTGTGAATGCTTCGTTATTTCCTAGTTCTGTTACCAATTCCTTGATAGCTGTTGGAAACGATGGCCTTCAGGAGAGGGATAGGATGGTTCGGGCATGTATTGCTATTATCTGTGAACTGGGTAAGTGTCTTCTGCAAGAAGGAAGTATTCTGAGATAGCCGAACACAGACATGTTCCTTTGCTGGGTCAGACCTAAGATCCAGCATTCTGTTTTCGTCAGTGGCCAGCCGGAAGCTCCAGGGAAGCTGTTGTAGATAGCCTTCATTGGTTGCTTCCCCCTGTTGTCTGCTAATCAAGGGCCTAGTGCAGGGATGGGGAACGTCTGGCCCGCGGGTCGTTTACAGCCCCTGAGGCCATTTTTGGTGGCCCCCGGGAGCTCCAGCTTCAGGGAGGGCCCTGCCACAGGAACACAGCACAGTACGGCCCTCCCTGAAGCTGCAGTGTGCAGGAATGCTGTGGCCCCTTTAAACCCCCTCTTTCCGACTGTCAGCTGTCAATCAGCGAAGGAGGAGGAGGGAGAAAGACGCTTCCTCCAAGGGAAGGCAAAGCGTCCCTGCACGCCACGGCACAACAGTTTAAACCTCTCTCGCCGGTGAGGGAGGGGGGAAGAAGAGGAAAAGGCAGCCGCTCCCGGCGGCGGAGCATGCGCATGGGAGCCCATCAGGTGGAGGACTTTTGTGGACCGGGGGGGGGGGGAGGTGGGAAGGCTGAAGCCCGGTCGCATGGAGCCAGCTGTGTGTGTGTAGGCTTTTCTGTCTTTCCTTCCTTTTTCTGTCACTCTCTCTCCTATTCTTTCTCTCCTCTTTTTCTGTCTCTTTCTCCCCCCTGTCTTTCTCTGTTTTTTTCTCTCCTTCTCTTCCTTCCTTCCTTCCTTCCTTCCCTCCTTCCTTCCCTCCTTCCTTTCCTCCTTCCTTTCCTCCTTCCTTTCCTCCTTCCTTTCCTCCTTCCTTTCCTCCTTCCTTTCCTCCTTCCTTTCCTCCTTCCTTTCCTCCTTCCTTCCTTCCTTCCTTCCCGGCAGATCGACCACAGGCTGCAAGCTGCGCCCCCCTGGCACCTCGGTTGCCTGGGCCCACCGCTGGCTGTCCTCCCACGTGGGAGGAAGGGGAAGACCTGGGGGAGCAGACGCACCCTCCAAGCCTTCTCTGCATAGCTTCCCTTAGGGTTGCCAACCTCCAGGTGTGGCTGGAGATCTCCTGCTATTACAACTGATCTTCAGCTAATAGAGATCAGTTCCCCTGGAGAAAATGGCCACTTCGGCCATTGGGCTCTATGGCTATGCAGTCTTCCTCCCCAAACCCCGCCCTCCTCAGGCTCCACCCCCAAAACCTCCCGCCAGTGGTGAAGAGGACCTGGCAACCCTAGCTTCCCCCCACACACGCACACCAGGAGATCTACGCCCGGTATGGCCCCCGAACGATGTTATAAATATGCAAATGGCCCTTGGCAGAAAAAATGTTCCCCACCCCTGGCCTAGTGCCTCTCTGCACTTTTAGGTGTTTTTGCTTATAGCCATTAATAGTCCCTGTCCTCCCAGAGTTTGTTCATTCACTTTTAAGAGCCATCTGCAGTAGTGGCCTTTGCAATATCCCATGACTGAATTGCATAATGATTAATTTTATTTCCCCCCTCCATTCGGGTGTTTGTCTAAATATACAAACGTAAGAAGAGCCCTGTAGGATCAGACCAGTGGTCCATCTAGTCCAGCATCATGTCTTGCAGTTGCCAGTCAGTTCCTCTGGAGGTCTAACAACAGAGCACAGAGGCCAAAACCTTCCCCTGCTGTTGCCTCCTGGCACTGGTTGCCTCCTGGCACTCCTGGCTTGTTTATTTACAGTTCTTTCTGGATCCATAGATCTCTCAGGTGACCGCCAACAAGAAGGACAATTGTTACGTGTTCCTAAAAGAGGGGGGGCAGGTTTCAAGAAGAAAAGCACACAATAACCAAGTCAATTCAGACATTTAAGCAAACCAAAATTTGGAAGATTGTGAACAATCTGCAGGCTCATGTGCTCCTTCTGCCCCACTGACCCCATACACACAACTTTACTTTCAGTGGGAAATTTAGCGGAAAGCAGTGATTTGCTATGAAGCCCAAACATGCAAACTACACTTTATGTTCCCTCCAAACCAGAACTGGCAATCCGTTTGCTTTTTCAGTCTTGATTTGAAGGGAAAGCAGGAAACACACTTTCCCTCTTTGGAAATCACTGCCAACCAATGGTCTGTGCTGAACAGAGCATTGAATGTAAAGTCATGTTGTGGGGCGGGTGGAATGAGAAAACGTGAGCCCATGGTTTGGAGGATCATATTTACTAAGCTGATAATTGCTGCTTCTGACTACGTATTATAAAATACATCAATAACCGTAGTTATGCCCAAACCTCTCAGCAGCAAATAAATCAGTTAAAGGTTCCTTAGGTCACTGTGTTAAAGATTCACTGGAAATTTTTTTTAACATCTTCTTAATTTAACATCACACTTAACCACTACATTGTGGTGTAGTGGTTAAGAGTGCTGGTTTGGAGCGGTGGACTCTGATCTAGAGAACTGGGTTTGATTCCCCACTCCTCCCCATGAGCGGTGGAGGCTAATCTGGTGAACTAGATTTGTTTCCCCACTACTACTCACGAAGCCAGCTGGGTGACCCTGGGCAAGTTACAGCTCTCTTAGAGCTCTCTCAGCCCCACCTACCTCACAGGGTGTCTGTTGTGGGGAGGGGTTGGAAAGGTGATTGTAAGCCGGTTTGTGTCTCCCTTAAGTGGTAGAGAAAGTCGGCATATAAAAACCAACTCTTCTTCTTTTTGAAAGAAAATACGAAACTAGTCTGGTGCACCTTTCTGGGAAGGAAATTCTGTAGTGCAGCAGAACTACTGAGTAGGTCCTACTCTCATCCGATCAGTAGCTGATGAGCATGGTGCTCTCTGAAGAAGGTTGCCTCCTCCCATACATAGGAAGACTCCTGTGGGGAAAGTATTCATTTACCTTGACTAATGGCTGCTTCTTTTGTGTTGTGGGCAAAACATTTTAAAACACAGCAGGGCATATATATTTTTTGCCCATTGCACAGCTGCACCCACTTCAGTTGTTTACTTCACCCCCCTATTGCTGTGAAATCCACTCAAAATGGTGCTTGAAGCTCTGTCAAAAGCAATGTGGGTCAGGTGAAATGTAAAGGTGGGAATTACATGAGGAACCACAGGTGGTCTCCCTCTGTCTTGAAATCTGGTAGCTCTGTGGAACTCACATTCCAAGTTATTCCTTTGAAGCAGAATTGAAAACGACTTAATCACAAATGTGTTATGTTCTCAAGCAGTTTGAAAATGGGATAGATTTACAATCCATCTGTTGGTTTAGTATGTGTAATGAGTCTCTCTGTGCCTAATGTGCTTTGACATGACTAGGTAATCTGGAGCATACTATCAGAGACATTTTGATGGTGATTCTGTTTCAGAGTATTTTATGAATGCCGTTAAGAGTTACGATTAACTGTGTCGTTCTGCTCTTTCAGCAATTCAGAATCCAGAAATAGTTGCTCTTCGGGGTGGTCTGAGTACCATTTTGAAGAATGTGATTGATTGCCAGTTAAGTCGCATAAATGAAGGTCTCATAACAACTGTCTTGCATCTTCTCAATCATCCAAAGACTCGGCAGTATGTGCGAGCGGATGTTGAATTAGAGGTAGGAGCGGTCTGTTGTTGTCCAGTTTTAGCATACCTGTAGTCCTCTGTGCTGATATATGATGACGTTTTACAGCCTAAGTGTTTTACAGCAAAACACTCTCATTTATGTAGCTTCGTGTTATCTGGCTAGCTGTGACTACCTAATCAGCAAGCTGATGACTGAAATGCTTTGCATGCTGAACAGCATTGTTGAAATGATTAAATATATTTCTAGAGAAAGAAGTATCTGTTCCATGTAGCAGATTTTTTCAAACTCTACTGTCATTTGAAAATAGGATACATCTTACTTAAGGGCACTTTCACACCGCCCAAATAATGCACTTTCAATCCACTTTCAATGCACTTTGAAGGTGGGTTTTACTGGGTGAACTGGCAAAATCCACTTGCAAACGATAGTTAAGGTGCACTGAAAGTGGATTGAAAGCGCATTATTTGGGCTGTGTGAAAGTGCCCATTATGACTGCACCTGCCTGGGGGCAACAAATAAAGCCTGGGGGCAAAGTGGTTTATGGCAGTGCAGCTCCTAACGGTGGACACACATTCTGATGACCATAGTAGGAACTTTTGCTTGATCGTGATTAGTTTGGTTTACATCTGTTTAACAGTTGGCTGAGGGTTTGCTCAGAGGTCAGAAACAGGCCTCCTAGTCGATTTCCCTTTATGCACTTTACCTTTGCTTAACTTGAGTCCTGTGAAGAAAGCAAACTTGGTCAATCAGTTTATCTAGGGAAAGCACTGTACTACAGTATAGGTGGAAGGAACCCGTGGTTATAATACAAATGAATTTTTTCCCCTACTGCACAAAGATAAGGAATAACAGTTAGTGCTAATTGCATGACTTGCTTTATGCAGGACAGTGGATGATCTGTAAGATCCGCCTTTGTAATAATTTATGACTAATAAGAAATACAGTTAGCCTGTACTTTGAAGGAAGATACAGTGTTTTAATTGCTTTTAAATGGATAGTGTGGCAGTGGGCACCAGATAGCAAAAACAGCGTACCATGATGGAACTGATAATGACTCTGATCTTTTGCTTCCTCTCTGCAGAGGATTTTAGCTCCATACACTGACTTTCACTACAGGCACAATCCAGACACTGCAGAGGGACAGCTCAAGTAAGTAGTTATGCTTTAGTAGGCTTTGGGCTTACGGTATTTATGTAAAACTTTGACAGCCTTGGTCCAGGTTGGTAAATTTATATTAGCATTTGTATTACTTGTCTTGCCTGGCCTGAGTTTGAGCTTGGGTTGCGTTGACAATATTGCTGGTGAATAGATACGGCCAGACGGAATACTTGTGTTCAGTTGTGAACATTGTGTTTTGAATGCTGCTTAGGCATTTTTTGTAAGTAATATGTTTGCAGTAAAGAATTATTTGGCTCTTCTTTCAAGAATTATTTGGCTCTTTTTCCGTCTAGACACTAGGAAGAATTTTCTAACAGAGCAGTTCCTCAACGGAACAGGCCTCCTTGGGAGGTGGTAAGCTCTCCTTCCCTGGAGGTTTTTAAGAAGAGGTTAGATGGCCATCTGTCAGCAATGCTGATTCTATGACCTTAAGCAGATGATGAGAGGGAAGGCATCTTGGCCATCTTCTGGACATGGAGTAGGGGTCACCAGGGGTGTGGGGGGAAGGTAGTTGTGAATTTCCTGCATTGTACAGGGGGTTGAACTAGATGACCCTGGTGGTCCCTTCCAACTCTATGATTCTAAGATGTCATACGTTCTCATTAGTTACGCCCGTTTAATGGATAATAGAGCATGAATGAATACATTCAGTATCATTGCATAATATTTTTTTTCCACCTCAGAGAGGACAGAGAAGCGCGACTCTCAGCAAGCAAAATGGGAATTGTAGCAGCATTTCGATCATGGGCAGGTAAGGTTTCCATATCAGCTTTGAAGCCTAAGTTAAATAAACGTTAAAGTAGCTTATTTTGATTGTTGTGGGGGGCATGGAATTTGTTACTGGTTGCAAAATCCATCATCTTGAGCATTCTGGCTTGATTTTTTTTTTTTAAAGGCAGTCTGGTTTGAATATGGGATAGTCTGGTTTGAATATAGGCTTGAAATGTGCTCACAGTGTCTACTGAAATGTCTAAAACTAGAGTCAAGACATTCCCTTTTTAAACAAATGGAAGTTGAATTCTGCACCCAGTACCAAACTCTATTCTTCTGTGTAATTGGACATTAATTATTGATACTTCCCCAGATTTAATAATTATGGAAAACGCTTGGGGTGGCAGAGGGTGGGTGTGGGAAGAATTAAGGCAGATCACGGTTATGCAAGAGGAAGTTTGAGGTTTAATTGACAGATTAAAAATCTAGATGGCATATACACTAGACTTAAAGAATTCAGTTGTGATATTGTTGACCTTTTAGCAACAAAAATGAACACATAGCTTGTCACAAATTAAGCTTTGTATGGACTGCTTATGGGTTAAATCACAAGAAACGCAGGGTACGAATAAACAGTTTCGACAGTGGGTTGGAGCAAGAGACACTAGGCGCAAACAGGGACAGACCATACTGCTGAGTTTCTAACCACTGTTGGAAATTTAGTGATGATCTAGATCAAAGCTTCTTAAACTGTGGGTTGCGACCCCATATAGGATTGCGTAAATGAATGTGAGGGTCATGAAAATTTTTGCAACAGTATAAGATACAAAAGAATTGTTTTAAAATAAATTTCTTTATGATTTATTATCAGTAAATGTTTGATTTGTATACCTATTTTATATACCCATATACCCGAGGTCGTGTAAAAATTTCTCAGGCGAAAAGGGGTTGCGAGTGGAAAACGTTTAAGAAGCCCTGGTCTAGATTAATCTTTGGTCTGATCCACCAGAATTCTATGTTGTAACAAATTGTCTACTGGGGTTCCATCTGTTAACATGGAAAAGACAATAATGGTGCTGTATTGCTTCCAGATGAAGATAGTGTCTCAGCCTCTTTGAGTTATATTGTTGTGTTATTCCTGCAGTGAAGATACTTGTATTGCTCATGGTAGTATCAATGCTTTGAACTTTATGCTGGATTGTTCTCACACTATCTTTGTATAATTAACTCTTTCTGCCATGGACATTTGCAAATGAGAAAATCTTTCATTGCACTATTGTATAACTACACATTTACTCTTTATTTTTTAAGGCATTATCAGTTTGTGCAAGCCTGGGAATTCTGGGATCCAGTCTCTTATTGGTGTGCTGTGCATACCTAACATGGAAATCCGGGTATGTGTTTTACAGGAAGAACTCTTAAATTGTATGCTCCCTCACAGGTGGTACTCAATTTTCGGCTTGCATTGCTGTAAATGTCACATATTTGTTCCACTTTATTTTCCTGATGATGGGACTGTGGCCTGTGTTGGGGACATTACTACTCACAGCCCTCCGATGCCTTCACAGCATGACAGGCTAAGCCAGAAATGCATGTGGCCTGGTCAAGTGATGTTGAACCCATGAGTGCTCAGATGCCCTGACGCATACCCTCACAGGCCATAAAAGCTCAGCTCCTGTGAGGATGAACAGAGTTAGAGAGCTGTAGGTGAATAGCCCCCTTTTTGGATGCACACCTTAACATGGTGAGGGGGTTTGTGTGTGTCAGGGAAGCTGAGAGCAATGCCATAAGGGGTCTAGACTGTTATCAAGAGACTAAACTCCTAGCAGAGTCACTCAAGACGGAATGGTCACAGCTGAGACACCAGACAAAGATGCATCCACTCCCTTAAGGGATCAATGGCCACATCCACAGAAGAGAACCGGCAATTCCAATGGTGATGGGGGCAGAGGAATCCTTGAAGGTAGCTACTGGGCAGCAGCAGTAGTGGAAGGTGACACTGGTGGAGGATCTTTCATAGACAATGGCAGTGCCACCACAGCTAACCCTGGTTAGTTAGTACTGCGCAGAAGAAGGCACTGGTAAACCACTTCTGAACAACCTTTACCTTGAAAACCCTATGATGAGAGGTATATAGCAACTTGAGAGGATTCCCAGATACTTAAATGGATGGGAGTGATAAAGGAGTCACCGATGAGAAGTTCATTGAGATACTGTTGCAAGGAGGGGCAGAGAACACTGGTTGAGTTGGGCTGAGCAACCTCTGTGGCATAACGGTGGTTCAAGGCCCCAGATCTTCCACAGTGACCCAAATTATAGACTTACAGTGCAATCTGAAGCAGAGTTACACCCTTCTACATCTGTTGACTTCAGTGCTTAGGATTGCACTGTAAAGTACTTCAATGATTCTTGAGTCCAGCCAAAAAAGAAAAACGAACAAGGAAAAACGAACAAGGAAACAAGTTTGAAGAGAGGTGTTTTGATGAATTATGGGAAGAATAACTGACAAGGTGTTCTGTCAAGTTAATCACATGATTACTTGTTCACTTGACATTTCTGTCTTGAAGCAGACGTTATTGATCATTCTGTAGTTAATGGAAAGTAAAACTGCACGAAGGTAAAGAATATGCGAAGGCCGTGTTTTATTATGGCTGTGTTGCTTAAAAGCACCACTGAAGTACATGACACGTTCTATAATAAAACATCAAGTTAATGACGATGTGCAATTGATAATTCCTGAATATCAGGTTGCTTTTTTTCATTGTACAGAATGCTCGAGGCCAGTGTGGGGCTTTGGGTGTTACTGGCATTACTCCCATCACCCTCATTGTAATCATAGTTTGCAGTGAAGACGGGCTGGGCTGGATTGTGGGCGAAACACACTGTGACTTGTGGGGACTGGATGTATTGAATTCATTTTTAAAATGTAAATCAGTTGCCCTTGCTGTTAAGTCTAAGAAAACTGTAAAGTATAGAAGTATTTCACTGTAGTGGAGGCAGGGTGCCTACATATAGAGGGATCATCATAGGTTTCAAAAGAGCCCAAGCTCCCCTCTCCTTTCCCCCGCGGCATGCATGGGTTTGTACACAGCAGGAAGTCTCCCGTAACCTCATCCAGTGCTCCCTCTTAGCTCGAAGCACAAATAACTTGCACACATCCACCACATTCCCATAATGACCCATTTTGCCAAGGGAGCACGTGGTCGGAAGGGTACAAGGGAAATCGAACTCTGAGCCATAAGATACTTGGGGATATTCCCCCTGCATGTTTTGTTTCCTTAGACAATTCTTAAAGGAATTCTAAAAGAGTCTAAAATTGTGCTTTGTTTTATCATTTTTAATGTTTTTAACCTTGATATAAGCCCCTTAAAATAAATATATTTCACTAATGCATAATTTTACCTTTCTCCACCCAACCTTCGGTACCCAGCTTTTGACTTACAACTTCAGCAGAAACCTACAAACCTGCATGGACTTTTGTAACCATACCATATTCCTTTTTTTTGTTTATAGCGGGGCCTACTTGAAGTTCTTTATGATATATTTCGCCTTCCTCTTCCTGTTGTGACAGAAGAATTTATAGAAGCACTTCTCAGTGTAGGTTAGTATTCAGCCTCTGTTATGTTCCCCATATTTTTCTTCCTGCGGGTGACGTGTTGTGGCTGAGTGGGATGCATTCATAATTGTCCCCCTCACCGGTAATATTTCCTTTCCATGTTGCCCACACACAGCCCTCACATCAGGCAAGTAAAGCTGCAGCCATCTCTGAGGCCTGGCACAGACATAACAGTAAACCATGGTATAATTTGGATGGCTCTGGAGGATTTTGTAGTCTGATTTAATCCTGGGTGGAACAGGACAAACAATAGTTAGTGGTGGTTCAGGTGCAACTGCAGTTGTGGTTTACCGTGGAGGTGTTTAATTTTCAGACTGCACATGAAGGAGGGGGGAGAGAGGCTGTGTGGCCAAAAAACCCTCCAAGTTTGTTTATGTTTGCCATTTTGGATGGCCTAGGCTTGTTTGGTGCTAGGTCTAATCCATGCCCACAGTTCTGGTTTGGAATTTAAAAATTTGCCGCAGTCCGGAAAGGAATTAGTTGATGAAACTGGAGCATCTAGATTTTAAGGATGCTGTGTTTAACTGGTTTATGTAGACTTCTCTCACCCACCCACACATTTTTTGCTTTCAGTCCTACTATAATCGGTTGCTGTTTTAGTTATGCTGATATTTTTAAGGAGAGGGAGGAGCCGTGGCTCAGTGGTAGAGCATCTGCTTGGCATGCAGAAGGTCCCAGGTTCAATCCCCAGCATCTCCAGTTAAAGGGACTAAGCAAGTAGGTGATGTGAAAGACCTCTGCCTGAGACCCTGGAGAGCCGCTGCCGGTCTGAGTAGACAATACTGACTTTAATGGACCAAGGGTCTGATTCAGTAGAAGGCAGTTACATGTGTGTTCAGGTGTGAGAGCCAGCATGGTGTAGCGGTTAAGAGTGGCAGACTCTAATCTGGAGAACCAGGTTCAGTTCCCCACTCTTCCACATGAAGCCTGCTGGGTGACCTTGGGCCAGTCACAATTCTCTCAGAACTCTTCTCAGCCCACGTGGAGGCAGGCAATGGCAAACCATCTCCAAACACCTCTTGCCTTGAAAACCCTATAGAGTCTCCAAAGTCAGCTGTGAGTTGATGGCACTTTCCTCCACCACAATTTTTTTGAATGGCTTGTAGCTTTTTGCGGATTTGTATGGTTTTTGTATGGGCGGTTTTAATGAAGTTATGTTATTTTGAATTATATCGATCCCGTGGGGAGGAGTAGCAACACATACCGTATATACTCGAGTATAAGCCGAGTTTTTTAGCCATGATTTTTGGCTTAAAAAACTCACCTTGGCTTATACTCAGGTCAATACGGTAATTTGCCTGCCGGGCCCTCTCCCAGCACGCTCCCGCCGGCCAGCTGATGGGCGGGCTGTCCCGCCTTCTCCCCCCCACCCCACCCGATCGCGCCTTCTGCGCGGCGGCAGTTTCTTCCCCCCCACACCCCACCCCACCCGATCGCGCCTTTTGCGCAATCGCACCTTCTGCTAGGCGGCGGCGGTTTCTTTCCCCCCCCACCTCCCCCACCCCCCACCTCCCCCGGGCCGGTCCTCCCGCTTGCCAGCTTACCCTGTGGGGCCTCCTGCATGCAGGGAGGGGGCCGCCACCACCGCCTGCCTGCGTGCCTGTAGCCCGGTCAGGTAAGCCTGCGGGGGGGGGGTGCATTTCCCCCTCAGCTTATACGTGGGTGCCTAATTTTCCCCCATTTTTGGGGTGAAATTAGGCACCTCGGCTTATACTCGGGACGGCTTATACCCGAGTATATACGGTACTTTTTAAAAAAAAACACCCAGATAATATGGTATCTCCTTGAGGAATATTTTGCTTTGCTGCAGTGTTCACCACAATGCCTGTATAGGTATTGTTAGGAAACTTGCTTATGTTGGTTCCCTGCTTGATACAGTAGGCTGACCAACCTCATCAACAAAGGGTTTGCCTGCACCATTTGCCCCACTCGGTGTGGGAATAATGAGCAGAAAAGGAAAAATGGGGACATTGTGAAAGCAAAGCGACTGATACATTCCTGAGTAAGCTGCTGCGTGGTCTTCGTGCTTTCCCCTTTTTGCTTCTCTCCTCTTTATTCCTGTACTGTTCTTTCATGCTCAAGCACCTTCAATGCACAAAGACCACCAATGTAGGCAGATAACAGGATGGCAATAAGATGCCAAGCAGAAACTAAGCTCTGTTTGGGTGTTTCTCCCACACACACACAAAGTAGCTAGATTAACTGTGATGCCTGGTATTTTCTGGGAGATCTTCTGTATGCGACAAGTTCCTTTTGAAAAGCTTCTTAAGACTTTATAATTCACAGTGGGTAGCCGTGTTAGTCTGTCTGCAGTAGTAGAAAAGGGCAAGAGTCCAGTAGCACCTTAAAGACTAACAAAAAAACTAACATACCCTACCAGAAAATATTTTTGTTAGTCTTTAAGGTGCTACTGGACTCTTGCCCTTTTCTACTAAGACTTTATAAGAATATAAGAAAGGCCCTGCTGGATCAGACCAAGGCCCATCAAGTCCAGCAGTCTGTTCACACAGTGGCCAACCAGGTGCCTTTAGGAAGCCACAAACATGTATCTCAGAACGTTTCCCTTACCTCATAGTAACGGAGCCAACTGTGCATGTGTCGTGTGCTGGTGTAACCTTAAAAGAGGTGCTCAGGAAGATCAAAATGAACGTGTACCTGGTGTGGTTAGTGTTGGCAGGACAGAAGAAGGGTGGCCAGGGCCTCTGTGCTTTTTGTGAGTGTAAGGAAAAGAAGTTGTTAGAGAGACGTGGGCCTCTGAAGTTAGTTACAGGGGCCCCTTCTGTGTATATTGTACCTTCACAGTGTTTGCCTCGCAAGAGCAAAGGGGAGCGTTTGGGACACAAGGAGAGACAGTAACAATTAAAAACAGAACAAATGAATTGTAGAACCATGCCGTAGAGCAGTGGTTCCCAAAGTGGATAGTCCTGCCCCCTGGGTGGTGGTGGGATTACCTAGGAGGGCACTAAGAGGCAAGGGGCACAGCAGAGGGGCGCTAGAAGTGGGCCCCTTCAACTGTGTTGTTCACTAATTTACTATTTTGAACAATGCTTTTTATAGGATAGGGTAGGGGGCGCTGGGGTTGAGTTTGTGGAACCAAGGGGGGGGTGGCCTGAAAAGTTTGGGAACCCCCGGTGTAGAGTAAGCTATTTCTTTTTTTTTTTCCTGCTTAATATTTTCTTGTTTCAGATCCAAGTCGCTTTCAAGACAGTTGGAGGCTTTCTGATGGCTTCGTCGCTGCAGAAGCTAAAATTATATTACCTCACCGAGCCAGATCTAGGTATTTATCATGAACAGGCTTAACTTGTAATGCCATTTTCCCATCAGTACTGGAATGTAAAATACAGCTGTTTGTAGGAATTTTAAATGCTTATATTTTTAATTACTGTAAGCTCTTTTGAGAGTCGGTTTATGGGCCAAAAGAAGGCTAAAATACAATAAATGAAGAGCTGATTTTATTTTTCTTGTGCGTTTATCTAGACCTGACCTCATGGACAATTACTTGGCACTTGTTCTCTCTGCTTTCATTACAAATGGACTCTTAGAAGTAAGTTGAGATTTTTAGTTTAAACAATGAATGTTTAATACTGCCTTGTTGTGGGGTCTTCTGTCAAGCAGTGAAATGGTTATTAGAAGAAGAGTAGGTTTTTAATCCTGCTTTTCTCTACCTTAAGGAGTCTCAAAGCAGGTTACAATCACATTTCCTTCCTCTCCTCACAACAGGCACCTTGTGAGGTATGTGGGGCTGAGAGAGTTATGGGAGAACTGTGTCTGGCCCAGCAGGTTTCATGTGCAGGAGTGGGGAATCAAGCCCGGTTCTCCAGATTATAGTCTGCTGCTCTTAACCACTATATACCATGCCGACTTTAAAACAAATATTCAAACAAACATTAATGTCTTAATTCTTGCAGGGCCTGGTTGAAGTGATCACAAGCAGCAATGACCACATATCTGTCAGAGCAACCATCTTACTGGGTGAACTTTTGCATATGGTAAGATAGGACTTTTTTTTAAAAAAACTGGTTTGTTCCGTTCTTTACCCTGGAACTCATTTTAGGGTTGGACCTTCATCTCCAGTGACTGGTGGCAAGAAAATAATTGTTTAAAGGAATAGTTGAAGAAGGGTGCAGTTGTGTCTATGCGCACCACTTCCTCACTGTGTGCTTGTGCATGAGTATGTGATACAGCAACTTCTCAAAGGTGTGGACAACTCTTTGCTCGCCGGCTTGATGCAGAGTCCTGCGGCCTTATTTGAGTCTGTCTGAACTGTGCGTAGTGATGGTTTCTCCCCAGTCCTCCTCCCTAGGGACTTGCGCCAGTGACGGAAATTCTGCTGGGCAGCATCCAGCTCATGGAGGAAGCACTGCTTGTCTTACTGATGCTTGAGGATGTTGATGGAGATCTCTGGATCTTTGTAATACAGGCTCACAGGACAAAAGTACAGCCCAGTCTTTCAGTTTAAAAGCTCTTTTAGTTAGAATAGCGAGCTGGTCAGCTATGTTACTTACTGCATATCTGCAGTTTTGTATTCTTAGAAATAAGTGGCTGTAAAATTCATGGCTTCAGCTGCTTGATATTAAACTGAAAATATCTTACAGGGATGATTTTTTGTTTTGTTTACAAGGGTTTGTTCAGGCATAATTTGAAGCCAGGGTTTGCCACTAAGAGGATTATCCTGGAAGCCTATGACTCACTGCCTCGTCCCCATCTACATAGCGAAATAATTATTTCCAGGTTTGCAGAAAACTGTGTCTTGCTATTATTGCAAACTGTGGTTTGTCCTTGTTCTGTAAACCAGGATTCTAATCTGGGAATAAACCACTGTTTGGAATCCTGGTTTACCTGAAAATAATTATTTTTTGTCACACATTGGGGAGAAGGGTTCAGGCAACCCCACACTTCTTCCAGAGCTGTTGGTGCAGCAGCTAACGATGGTTTGCAGCCTTGTCTGAACTGAGCCCCAGAGTGATGTTACAAGTAATACCCAAGACTACAGTAATTATCAGGAAATTAGAAAGAACGTTTCGACTTTGTTTTCAAATCCAGTATTTCCTCTTCAGTAAGATTCTGGGGGTTACCGCACTTTGTATTCCCAGCGATGTATTAAGAGTTTGAAAATGTTGTAAAAAACATCGCTTTAAAAGGGTTTTTGGATACCACGGCTTATAAATGGTTGGAAGACGTCTTCACAGCTAAAGGGGCCAAACAAAGTGTGAACAGTAATTTTTATAACGTTTTCAGACTCTTAATACATCGGTGGGAATACATACAAAGTGCGAACAGTATTTTTAATAACATTTTCAAACTCTTAATACATCGCTGGGAATACAAGTGCGGTAACAGCCTTTGTATTAAGCTGGTTTTGTGAGAGAAGAGATTTGGTTATTCCAGAATTCTGCATTCCTTTCAACTTCAATATGTCTTCAGTGGCTGGGGGGGTCTTGGGCTCCATTTGAAAAATCAAAACCTGTGAAGTTTCTTCTCTTTTTCAGGCAAACACCATTCTTCCTCATTGTCACAGCCACCACTTACATTGCTTACCGACATTAATGAATATGGCAGCTTCTTTTGACATTGAAAAGGAGAAAAGACTGTAAGCATACTTTATTTAAAAATAAAATATATGGAGTGCTAAGTTGGAGACTGATTTGCACATTGAATGGACTCTTCTCTGAAGCCTGTCTTTCTGCAGTATGTAGTTTGCCTCAGTTTATATGGTCTGACTTTATGGAAAGCAGTTTCATATTCCTGAGCTTTGAAATAACAATTGAAGTGTGCTGTTCTGATGAGCCTAATTTCATTCACCACCTTAAAATCATTGTAGGAGGGGTGGGATAAAAATCAAATGAAGAAGTAAAAGTGATCAAGATGTATAAATCACCTTTAACTGAAATATGTCTGGGGTGTCTGTATTTTAGATACTTAGGACTAACTATGGCTGTTACCGCACTAGGTATTCCCAGCGATGTATCAAGAGTTTGGAAATGTTATAAAAAACATCACTTTAAAAGGGTTTTTGGATGCCATGGCTAAAAAATGGTTGGAAGACGTCTTCACAGCTAAAGGGGCCAAACAAAGTGCGAACAGTATTTTTTATAACAGTTTCAAACTCTTAATACATCAGTGGGAATACATAGAAAGTGCGAACAGTATTTTTTATAACATTTCCAAACTCTTAATACATCGCTGGGAATACCTAGTGCGGTAACAGCCATAGTGTTCTGCTGGGAAACCATAGTTAGATCTCACTGCATGTGCTAAAAGGCAGTTATGAGGAGTGGTTTTGATTTGTATTGGGGCTATAGTGCAGAGTTAAGGGAACGTATTTGTCTTTTATCTTTTTCTAGCCCATGGCCACTTGCAAAGACATGTTTTCTGAGCGTGTGGTGCTAAAAGATTCAGTAGCTGTAAGAGTTAAAAAAAAAATATTCTCCCCGCCCCAGAATGTCTATGATATAATAGCCTTCTGGTTTTGAATCTTTGGTCTACATAATGAAGTTTGCCAGGCTTTGTATGTAAGGGCAGGAACTGCTGAATCCACATTTGAAAAAAGAACAGCAAAAATACATGTTCAGAGATGAAGAACAACATTTTTTTGAAAAACAACCTGAGGGGAATAATTTTTTTTCAACAGATAACAGATGCTGTAAGATTTAATTTTTGCTGCTTAAACTCAAGAGCAGCATTAATTACAAGCAGCCATCTTTTCCACTTTGGTGATTCACCAGGTCATTAATGGTCATGGATGGCATACCTGGAATAAGATTGTAGAGTTTATTTTGTAATGCCATCTAATGAATTTTGCCGTTATGAACACTTTCCCTTGATAGCCGAGCCAGCGCCGCGCTGAATTGCTTAAAACGCTTTCATGAAATGAAAAAACGGGGACCTAAGCCGTACAGCCTTCATCTAGATCACATTGTTCAGAAAGCAATGTCAACGCATCAGAAAAGGGATCAGTATCGTGTGCAGAAGGATATCTTTATTTTTAAGGTAATTACCCTGAAATGGGTGTTATCAGACTCTGAATGTTTTTGGGGTGTTGTTTTTTTTTTTAAACCCAATGCTCATTTTCACCTGAATGAGCTCCCATGTTGCTTGGAATTCTGACCTTAATTGAAAAAGTCTAAAATATAAAGGAAAACAGAGTCTGTTTATTACAAGTTTTGAAGTGTCTTAAAGTTCTGTTTCTAAACAATAACAAAGCATATGTTTTGGTGGTTATTGACTTCAGAAAATAAACCTAACCTGCATATTTGTCCATTCTGACCTGGAGCTTATCTTGCAACAAAATACATTTTCATTTCCACCCCTCCCTTTTGCTATGTTACAGGATACGGAAGAAGCACTGGCAACAAACCTTAGAGATAGCCAAGTTCTTCTTCACAAAGAGAACCTTGAGTGGAACTGGAATCTGATAGGGACCATACTTAAGGTAAGCAGTGAAATCATATATTAATTAAGATTTTTTTAAGTTGGAAGAATAGTGAAATAAAAGAAGATAATCTACCATTGCCTCATTGAGCTTAAACCAGTTGTAGTTGACAGGACTACCGTAAACAAAAACATTTAGAGGGTGTTTATATAAATGTGTTGATTGAGTGCCATGCAGTCCGTAATTAGACTGGGTGTAAACTAGTATTTTACCATGATCAAGTTAATTCATGCCATCGTATTCCCTATTACTATGTATGGGTGTGAAAGCTGGACATTGAAGAAAGCTGATAGGAAGAAAGTAGATTCTTTTGAAATGTGGTGTTGGAGGAGAGTGTTACGGATATCATAGATGGCCAAAAAAACAAATCAGTGGGTTATTGATCAAATCAAGCCTGAACTGACCCTGAAAGCTAAAATGACTAAACTGAGGCTATCATATTTTGGTCACATTATGAGAAGACACGAGTCACTTGAAAAGACAATCATGCTAGGAAAAGTTGATGGCAGCAGGAAAAGAGGAAGACCCAACAAGAGATGGATTGAATCAATAAAGGAAGCCACAGCCCTCAATTTGCAAGATCTGAGCAAGACTGTCAAAGATAGGACATTTTGGAGGACATTGATTCATAGGGTCGCCATGAGTCGGAAGCGACTTGCCGGCACTTAACACACGCAAACTAATATTTAGAAGTGCCCTCGCTAGAGCAATTGATCAAAGACTGGTATACAGCTTACAAAATTTTATATCTGTTTGTTTTCTAGTGGCCAAATATAAATCTGAGGAACTATAAAGATGAACAGCTGCACAGGTACGTAGATGACCGGGTAGGTCTCTGTAAAGAAAAAGTCAGATTTAGAAAATATTTCAGTATGTCTCAGGAAACAACAGCATGTTCCTAAACTTAAAAACCGTAATGATGATGTGTTGGAGACTGATGCCTGAGTTGGAATAAATATGAAGACAATTGTTTCTGTTTTGGGGGGAAAGCTATACAAAAGAGAAGCAAACTGCTTTAAAGAATGCTTATTAGTTAGCTGTATCCTTGTGTTTGAGATTGCATTTTGAGAGAGTAAACATTTTCAGCTGCCTCTCTACAATAAGTTTTTTAGTACTTGGATATTTAGATCAAGAAGGAATTTCATTCAGACTGATATTTATGCCAGAAACAGTGGGTGTAGATCAGGGGTGAGGAACCTTTTTTCCCCCAAGGGCCATTTGGATATTTATAACATCATTTGCAGGCCATACAAAATTATGAAAAATTAGCTGACCAAGCCCCAAGCAGGCAGCTGCCCCAGATGACCAGTGGCACACTCGCCTACCTAGTGGCACAGGATGGTCTGTTGCACCAGCCGGGCGTAGCCGTCCAGCTGCATGCCAGAGTTGCTTCTGCTCCGCATGGCCGGGGCCAGATTCTGCAGCCGGCTCCTGCTACCTCCACCTGCAGGGATGAAATGAGGACACACTGGCTAAGAACTCTCCCCCCCCCCCGCCACCGCACATTCTGGCCCTGCCTTCTTTAACCCCTCCATTGTTGCCACTTCCGCCCCCAGTCCTCTTGTTGTACAGAGGGAAGACATTTTTCCATGGCACGGGTGGGAAAGGGTTAACACAGTTTCTTGGGCAGTCATAGCAGATCCATAGCTAACGACTCTTCTGCAAGGGGGAAAAGAGGTTCCTTTTCTTGACAAAACAAACTCAAGTCCGCCTTGAATAGAGGCTATTCCTGTCCGCAGGAGGAGGCGGATCACCAGTCTTAGATCCTTCTGAGCTAGAGATCTGCCAGGACCCATGAAGGGCCAGGCCAAATGATTTCGCGGGCCTTAAACGGCCCCCGGGTCTGACGTTCCCCACCCCTGGTGTAGATTAAAGAGAAAGGGTCATAGAACGTGAGTTCTGTCAGGTCACTTAGGAAATTATTCCCAAATGATGGGCCATCTGAGCACTGATAGCCATTTTAGTGTGTTGCAGCAAAAAACAATTTGCCTTATTTTAAAGACGAACATCATTTTATTTCATTATAAGCCTTCATGGATTACAGCCTGTTTCCTCAAATGCTATGAGCAGTATGTAGGTAAATAGTAATAGGTTTGTGAGATTCTGCCTGACAAAATGATAAGGCTTAGGTAGTCCTTTGGTATGATCTAGCAAGACAATTCATATCGCCTGTGGCAATACTTTAAAGGTGTAGCTTTCCTTTCCCCACATAGACTGTGATGCTAAGTAAACTGATTACATTCTGAATCCATACATTTTTGTAGCCTTATGTCAAGCTAAAGGCTTGTTTATTGTCCAAGGCTGGCTTTAAGTTCCAAGTTTCCTGTTCCGGCTTAATAAATTAAAAGGTTTTATCCATTCAGAACCACCACCACCCCCTCTTACTGCTTAATACTCTTACCCTCTTACTGCTTTAACCGTGAGATTGAGAGCAAGCAGCCACATTCTTTCCCTCCCTTGGAATGATCTCAGGTTACGGCTATCATGGGCAACAAATGTAGCATTGTTTATTTCAGTGACTCAGAGCCATTAGTGCCAATTAGTTCATTGCGGTCAATATGACCACCAGCAGCTTTTTACTGCTTTTTCTGGGTTCTGTTCTTTATGAACTCTCGGGCTCTAAGCTGAAGTAAAATTACATTGTGCCTACAAATGCACATAATTTAGAATCCATGTGGTACAGTAGTGATTTAGTCATAGTGCACTGGATGGGAAGGGTGCTTAGACTTTTAAAATAACTCTTTCCAAGAGTGAGTGAAGAAACCGGGTTCTCTGCTTTACCACCCCCCACTCGGTTGGAAGGGCTGTGTCAATTCTCCAGCCTCTGCCTTATGGATCCAGTCGGATGCAAACACATTTGAGGCTGGAGGAACTAAGAAGTTGCTCTTTCCAGCTGCCCCACATTTCTTTAGGAAGAGTTGCTTTACATTGTGATATTGTCCTTATCACATTTGTGTGGCTTTATTGAAGTTTAACTTCTGAAATTCCCAATGTGCAAATGGGTTTGAAGGAATTTGCGTTAGGGCTGTATCATGCCAGTACAATTACAGCACATTCTTGAGCCTCAAGGGTGAAAGGGCTTAGGAGGCCAGGAAGGGGCTGTGCCGGAGTTAGTGGCCCCAGTGCCGGCTTGGAGGTCTGGACGCCGGGCGCTTCCATGGCAGCGCTACCCCAAAATGCTGTCAGGGCCTTCCACCTGCGTCCCACCAGTGTAAAGGCCCGTGACGGCGTTCCAGGGGATGTTCTGGCATCCTGGGAGGCATTCCCGGCGTGTTCCGGGGGTAGGAGCTGCTGTTAGCCTCCCGTTCGCCCCGGGTATGCCGGTGGCAAGAAGAACAAGGCTGCTCCAAAACGCCCCGTTTAAAATTTAAAAAGCCTTTTAAAAGCTTTTTTTAGTTTTTGGTGCTGGGGAAACGGGTTAGGAGGCGCCATAGCGGCGTCTCCTTCCCGCCATTCCCCCATGCCGAAAGCTCAGGAATGCTCTGTTAGTGGCACTGTCTTTATAGTCCCAATGTAATGTTTCCCCTCCCACCGCCAGTTCTCTTTGACTTTGAGACAAAAGGAAAAGTTGGGGGTATAAATATCTTAATAAAAGGTAAACTTTGCTCAGTGGAATGGTAGGTGGGATAAGATCCACTCTATTGCCTTATTTCTATTTTGTTAATTTATATTAATTTCTGTAGCTCGCTTTCTTTTTAGGATCATTCATACATTATTTGTTTCCTTGCTTTGCTATTTGGTCTTTCGTGAGAAAGTTCTTAACCATTCTTCCAGTTACAGTTCTGGATAACCTGGATAACTTTGGTGTTTGTATGTTTTTACAGATAATAAATTCAGAATAAGTTTGAGGGCAAAATTACTTGGTTCTTAACGTGATCACATTGGGAAAAACTACTCTTTCAGGCAGTGATGTGTACAGCTGTTTGAAATACACTTTGTTAAACACCTCATTCTTTTATTTAATGTAGATTTGTACGACGACTGCTATATTTTTACAAGCCCAGTAGCAAATTGTATGCCAACCTGGAACTGGATTTTGCAAAGTCAAAACAACTCACAGTTGTAGGTTGTCAGTTTACTGAATTTCTTCTTGAATCTGAAGAGGTGAGTTGGATGTTGTTGAGTTCCAGCTGCTAACTAGAGCTATATATTACTTTGGGGGAGGATTTTGCTTGTTCTATAAGGTTTTGGTTAGCAAATATATAAAAGTCATACAGGTTTATATAATATTGATACACCTGTGAGCTGTGGCAGTAGACAGAAAAAAGTATCGTGGAATACATCCGAAAGGGCCCTAAAGCATTAAATTACATTAATAAAATAAACAATATTCTGTTCTGTTTCCTGGCGGGTTGGTCTGTTTACAAAACTGAGAACCTGATGGGAGAGGAAAATACCAGAAGGTGTAAGATCCCTTTGGTAGAAACCTGTTTTTGAGCAGCTTCAACCTGCCGCTGTTAGCTCTGACAGAACTTGAACTGCCCGAGGGTTGTTTACAGTTCCGACTGCCATAATCCCCATGGGAATGAGTTACAGGTTATTTCAGGATCATCTGAGGCCAGCATCACAGCTGACTTCGCCACATTTTTCATGAGGAGGAATTGTTATCCAAAATCCACAGCATTGTTGTTTTTTTAAAGCTTTTTTGCATGTCACATTCAAGTTTTAATATTTCTTCTACAACACATAGTATAACTATGGTTGCCAACCTCCAGGTGGTGGCTGGAAATCTCCCGCTATTACAACTGACCTCCAGCCGATAAAGATCAGTTCCCCTGGAGGAAATGGCCGCTTTGGCAATTAGACTCTATGGTATTGAAGTCCCTCCCTTCCCCAAACCCTGCCCTCCTCAGGCTCCACCCCCAAAACCTCCCGCCGGTAGTGAAGAGGGACCTAGCAACCCTAGATATAACTATCCTTGTGTACTTTAATCTTTAATTTATGGATAAAATGTTTCAGAAGTTCCCATATATGCCAATAGCCCAAGAATTGCCTCTGGCATAATTTACTTTGGTACTGGTCTGTTTTAACATTTGCTTACCTCTTGTATCTTGAGAGATAAAAGCTGGTGTCTTTTTTCATCTGAGGCAAGGGTGGGGGAGAGAGAAAACAACTGCAAATTAAACTTAGAACTGTTGCTTTCCTGTCAGGATGGTCAAGGCTACCTTGAGGAGTTGGTGAAAGATATTGTACAGTGGCTCAATTCTTCCTCTGGGATGAAACCAGAACGCAGCCTCCAAAACAATGGGCTACTTAACACTCTCAGTCAGCACTACTTCTTATTTTTTGGTACACTCTCCTGCCATCCCCATGGAGTGAAAATGCTTGAAAAGTGTCACGTATTTCAGTGGTGAGTACCATTATCCATTATGAACATGTCTTGAAGATCTCAGTTCTCTCCCCCCACCCCGTTTCTCTAGATCTGTGGTTATTTAACCTCTTCATTTCCTCTGCACACCCCCATCACAAAACAGCAGAGATATGTGGTTAGTAAGCACCTTCCTTAAAAGGGAAGGTCTTAGTAACTTGTAGATTTTCCTTGTAAAGATATTGAGTACAAACTAGTGTGCAAATGCCATTAAAGTTGTTTGCGTCTCTTTGAGCCATTTATATTTCTTCAGGTCTGTGACCTTCAGTTGCATGATTTAATGACCTACAGGAATCCAAAATGCAGAATTGTTGAGTCTAACTTTTTAAAAAAGCCCTGGAATATTCTGTGGCTTGGATCCTATCTAGCATGAGCAAACCAGCTCTCACATAAGTAAATTATTAATAACTTTCCCCCTCCTGTTCCAGTTGTGCTTTCTAAAAATGGGCTGCCCCCTGAACAGTGGGAGGGGGCAAAGTGAAAGGAGGAATTACAAAAAAACAAAAACACCAAAACTCTTCTGCTTGTGAAAGTGTCTTCCATCAGCAAATAGTGAGGATCCACTCCATAATATTTTCCCAAGTCAACACTTGGTAACTATAAAACTTATAAGATAACCACATGGTAGTTTTTAGCAGAAGCTTTTCCTATGGAAAATAGTTAACTATGACTCATTTTGTTTCTGTTGCTACAGCCACAATATAATAATTGATAACATCCTCGGATACAAGTGCAGGGTGCATAAGCAAAAACAGGAGTTGTCCGCCCCAAGGAGCTTTGTCTAAAATTTGATAAAACAGATGGAGGGTGTGTTAAAATCAGCCCCATTAACATGCAGATTTACATTCCTTGAATGAGTAAGGATCTGAACATATGAGTAAGGATCTGAACATATATAAAAATATACGTATCTTAGGGATTCCAGCCTTGTTTAACTGTGTTCCACTTGTTTTCAGTCTCCTTAATCTTTGCTCTTTGAAGAACCAAGATCACTTACTTAAACTGACGATATCTAGTTTGGACTACAGCAGGGATGGATTAGCAAGGGTCATCCTTTCCAAAATCCTAACGGCGGCTACTGATGTAAGTGACTGGTGGGTTGTACACATTTACATGCTGAACAGTATATAAGTATGGGTGGGTTTATACATGTTTTCACCACGGAGTGGGACTAGACCAGGGAAACCTGTGTTCAGATCCTTACTCATAAAACTATCTGAGTGACCGTGAATCAGCTTCTTTATTCCCACTAAGCCATGAAGCTTAATGGATAACCCACTTACTCTTAGCCTAACCTATTTTGTAAGGGGTTATTGTGAGAGTAGAGTAAGGAGCTCCTTGAAGGAACCTTGGAAACTTAATGCACACTTTGAGTTCCATGTATTTTTTATAGCTATACATTCAGAAATCCAAATTTCTTGCCCTCAGCATGTAAATATAGGAGAACACACAAGGTTGAGCTTCCATTTAAGAATTTCTGGCCCTTACAGTTTTGTTGACATGCTGGGATTTAAAATTTAAGGAGCACAAATAGCTTCAAAGTCGGGAATAACTTGGGTTTTGTCATTTATTTCAGTGGCTTATAAATTTCTGTGGTTTTGTGTCTGTGTGAGGTCTCACGTGCCTATTTCCATTTATCTGCTCCCCCCCCTCCTTTGTAGAGCTGCAGATTGTATGCCACAAAACATTTAAGGGTACTGCTGAGAGCCAATGTAGAGTTCTTCAGTAACTGGGGGATCGAATTACTAGTCACTCAGCTGCATGACAAAAACAAAGCTATTTCCTCTGAAGCTCTTGATATTCTTGATGAGGCATGTGAAGACAAGGTGAGCATCTTTCATTACCTCATGCAGTCTTTGTAAAATGCACGCAGTTTCTGTTCAGTTCATTAAGAAATAAACTCACATTGTAATGTTATCTCATCTACCATGAATGGAAGGCGTTCATGAGGCAGATCTCTCTCCCTTGTTCTTAAAAAGCTATGTTGTTACGGGATGGGGGGTCAACACTCCTCTGGCATGAGAATGGGGCGGGGGGGGGTTCCTAGCAAACAAAAAACCCAACTACTAACCGTCCTCCAGTGCTTTCCTCTCAGCTATAAAGTGGCAGGCAAGGATCTGGGAGAACCCCACTGTGCCATGAAACTCAATAGGTGACCGCGGGCCAGTCACACTCTCAGCCCCACCAGATTGTTGTGAGGAGGAAGACAGACTGATGTCTGCTTCACTGATCTCTTTGGAGAAAGGGTGGAATTAAATTGTAGTAAATAAACCTCACCAAAGTTCTAAGTGTGCGCTAATTCTGAAGAGTGGCCTATCAAGGAACAGACAAGAGATCCATTCTGTAGCAGTGCCTTCCATTGACAGTTTGTAGGACGCCACACTTTATCTTTCATTTTCAGTAGTGATTCTGTTTTGCGTATTGATATAGAAGTTTTATATTCCTTGGCTCCTGTAAGATGTGCTGTGATTTGTGCTGGTGACTTTTCATAAGTGTAGCTGCAAAAAGGTTGGCAATCAAAGAATAAACTCAAGTCTCAATTCAGAAATCAAGGTTTTTTTTCAAGAGCAGATTATTTTAAACTAAGACACTAAATGCAGTTGTCCAACTAATATGATTCATACTGTTTCACCTAATATTCAGATATTTGTCTGATGTGATCCAAAGTGAATTTCAATGTTTATTGTAACCCATTTTTACCTGCCTGAAGTAATATGTTTTTCTCTCTTTTTTAGGCAAACCTTCATGCCCTCATCCAAATGAAACCAGCACTATCTCACCTTGGGGACAAGGGCTTGCTTCTGCTGTTAAGGTTGATGCATTATTAAATATGGCATTTCAGATTAATAAAAGCCAATTCACATGAATAATCAATGTTCATATCTATAACCAGTGTATTTTTTTTCAGATTTCTGTCGATTCCCAAAGGTTTTTCCTATCTCAATGAACGAGGATATGTGACAAAACAAATGGAGAAATGGCAGAAGGTACTTTTTTTGACAAATCTAACATGTTCTGTACAACTCATAATTTCAGATGTATTTCTTCTTATGCCGACTTTCCACTTTTATAGGTTAGCTTACTCTGCTGGGGTGCTCCCAGGCATAATGTGACATCTTGCCTTAATAGCCATTATGACTGGTGGAGAAGCGCTTTCTTTGTAATGAGAAATGTGTTGATTCTAAAGTGCCTTTTGCATTTTTTTTTGCGTTTCAGTTATGAAATCTGCTGTGGTACCTTGGTAATAATTAAAATAGTAAGAATAATGATATCAGACTGTCGTGCATAAAGAAAAATATCAGAAATATGGTTCTGATTAATTCTGTATTCCATTACCACCCTAGGAATACAATTTAAAATACGTCGAGTTGATAGAGGAGCAACTTAATGAAGCACTTACCACTTACCGCAAACCTGTTGATGGTGATAATTATGTTCGTCGGAGCAACCAAAGGTGGGCAAAAGTGCAACAAATCTTCAGTGGGTTGTAAAAGCAATAGCTATGGAAAATGAAATAACTGTGGCTGCTTTTGAGATTGTTATAATTAACACTGTGAAATCACACCATTTTTCTTTCTACCAGATTGCAACGGCCGCATGTTTATCTGCCAGTTCACCTTTACGGTCAACTGGTACACCACAAAACAGGCTGCCATTTGTTGGAAGCGCAGGTAAGGAACTTTAATTTAGTTAATTCATAATAAAGTTAGCATTAAATACCTTTTTGGAATTTATTTTAGCATCCATCATTTGGGTGTTACTGATTCAGGTGGCTTGGCTTTTACTTGTTGAGCCCCATAAGAAAAGAAAGCAGGATGTGATTCTTCAGTGTGTTTGGCTTTAGAAAGCAATTTTAGTGACCACATCTGCTTAAACTTATTTAATGCATTTTAAAATCCTTCTTCCCTACATTTGCATCCTTTAAACGAACGTCCCCCATCCCCCCCCCCGTCTACTTGCAATTGTGTGAGATCTGAGAGATGTCACAGTAGCATGGGAGTATAAACTCTTTCTGAACACCACAGTGATAATTCATTGGGGTAGAAAGCTCAAGATTGGTTAGCTTTAGTCTTGGTACCCAAGATTGGGTGGGATGAAAAAATATGAATAATGGAAATTTATAATTTATTAGAAGTGCTTTGTCAAGATTGAAATTATTTAAAAACGTTAAAACCGCACAACGGCATTTCCTAAGGTTGATACCTGTCATTGTTTGACTAGGGTGATACTTGCACACAGCTTATATGCTGGCCATTGGCCGTAACAAATAAACAAACAAGCTTATATGGGAGACATATATAGCCCAGCATAAAAACTTAAAACAATCTTACCAGATGTTGGTGTAATTGGTAATATATACAACCTATTACATGCCTGGTCTGTTTTATATTGCCTGTATATGTAAATATATTTGTAATATGTGTGCATATTTTATATGGGTTTCAAATAGAACACTGAGGAAGGCCATATAGGTTGAAACGCATTTGGCATGTGGTGACAGATATCAACCTGAGGAAATGCCATTGTGCGGTTTTAACATTTTAAAATAATTTTAATCTTGACATAGATTTTAATCTTATTCATATTTTTTCATCCCACCAAACTTGGGTACCCAACTTCTGTTTTCTAGGTTGGGTTCTATTCCCCTCTTTTTTCTTCTAGCTTTAGTCTTGGCCAACAGTTCCTACATGAAAGCCCCACTTGTGGAATTTTCATCTTAAGGTTTTCCCAAGTAATGTGGGAATGCAGTTTGAAAGAAGAGAGTCCCAAATCTAGCAAGAGATTGCACAGTCACTACAAAATCTTTGGGAAACAAACTTCCCCCAGCAGTCTGTAATGATGAAGCAGGAGGGGAAAGGAAAAGAATGTAACTCTCTTTTTTCCCCTCACACTTTTGCAATTGTAACATCTGAATTACTTGTTAGTTTCTGGAGCCCATGCTGCGCTTCACAGGGAATGACGCAGAAGCTACACTTGGAACTCCCAGTAAAAAGTACAGAAATGGGGAGTTATTAGCCTAGTCATGCCTCCCTCCCCAGTTCCATTCTGTCCTGATTTTTCAAGCGTATCTCACCCATGTGCATCATTTTACTTTCTCATGCCTGGCCTGCCATGGTGAAAATATGAGAAACAATTGTGTGAAACTACTGTGAAAACAGTGTGAACGAACTCTTACATTTGTTGTTAAAGGAGTAGCTGATTGATTTAGAAATGTCCACCTAGCTTAACGTTTTATGGTTCCCGGCTGTGTTAATTTCTAATTTTTTTAAATTGACTGAATTAAAGAAAAAGTAGGCATTATCTAATTTCATTCTATTGATAGTCATTAGTATTCATGAAATGGGAAAAACTGTTTACATACTGAGTAGATCAGAGTAGCTGTCATTGTTTCAGGCATCCTTATTCAATTTCACCTGCAGTTGCTTTTGACGTCTTTGCTTAGGACCCTTGATTTGAGTGATTAGCTTTTTGGAAATCGTTGCTATACTGATGACAGTAAAAAGAGGAACCCATTTATGTTGAAAAAGCAACTGAAATTATGAATGACTCAGAACTAATAATATTGAGATACTTTCTTCCACCACCTCCCCCCCCCACACTTTAGAGTATTGTTCCTGACCTGAGTTACACCATTCGTTCCCCTGTGCTGGATAAATGGGAAGGGATTAAGCAGCTGAAGGCAGCTCTCTGGGCACTGGTAAGTTTAAAAAAAATCTTCCAGGGTTTTTTATTTTTCTGCAAGCATAAAAACCAGTGAGGAGCATGTACAGATCTCTTTGTTCTTGGAATGAGGCCCGATAATGGCCTCTGTTGAGTATTACTTACCACTTACTATACATTTTGTTCCTAAATGATGAATGTTGCTCTGACGGCTAATAATATAGCATTTGGGATTTAAAAAAACAACAGATTTCAGTGTTGGAGTCTATTTCCTTTTTTGTTTTTAATAACAGCAGAGAAACCGGGGTGGGGGGGTGGGGAACCTGTTTTGAAAAATAAATGATTGTGTCCTTTGGTACATCTTCTCCCTCTCTTTATTGATAGGCAAATTAATTATGTGTTATGTCAGAATAAGACAAATCTGACTGTTTAATTTCAGCATGAGTTGTAGCAGAATTTATTTTGAGATTGTGAAAGATTTTAAGGGAACGGTGATACTGAGTAGGCAGTCAGTATCTGTGCAGCATTTGGTCATATACAGAGTCGGTTTCAAACGCTAAGCACCACCTCATCATGTTGCATTGTGTCAAACATATTTACTGGTATCTCCAAAGTCAGCATAGTCACAGGTAATATTCTCATTACAGGGCAATATCGGGTCGTCAAATTGGGGTCTGAATTTGCTTCAAGAAGAAAATGTGATTCCTGATATATTGGCCCTTGCCCAACATTGTGAAGTCTTGTCTATTAGGGGGTAAGTAGAATTTGAAAACAGGAAACGCTTGTTTTAAGCAGTTGAGGGTTTGTTTGTTTTTTCTTGGTCTGAAAGCCATTAAAATCATTTGATGATTTGCAGCTAGCAGCTCTGTTCCTAGCAAATACTAGAGCGTCCTGAACGGTTTTCGGACAAAAGAGGTGCATCCCACAAGGACATCCTTGAATTTACCCAGAGGCCTCTTTGTGTGGCAGTAAATAATGTTGGCCATTGGTTTTGCACCCTTGGTGCTGCCTTGGCACAGCATCTGCTGTTGTTTTCCAAGAGTTCCTTAAACCTGGGACATGCACCCTTGCAAATGGATTGCTGCAGAGTACAGTGATGACGTAATCTTCTTTGCCAGGCAACAGACCTAAACGTCAGAAAACTAAAACTGTACACATCTACAATTTGGAATAATGTTCTTTGGGACTGTATATCATCTGTATATCATTATTTATGAAAAAGTATTGATGAATATTTCAGGGAATACCAAAATGTACAATGTAGTAAGTCTAATCACCTCTACAATCTAACTATTTAATTTCTGACTCTACTTTGTATCCACTTACTCACTAAGTCACTTCAGTAAAAATAGTAGTATCTAATTGCATTCAGTCTTGCAGCCTATGGTTTTGGCAGGCGTTACAAAGGATGTTGTTGTGGTATAGCATGTGTATGTCTCTAAGAGAAGTGTAAGATAATTATATATAAGAGTACGTAGAACGTGGGAGAGGCGCGCAGCAGTTTGGATGTGTTTTTAGGTTTCTTATCTGACTGGAATAAAGAAACTTGGAACTTAAGCGTGGAGGCGTTATTCAACAGAAATAACAGTTGTGTTCACGATCTATCTATCATCTATCTATCAATCATTGTCTGTAGGACTATAGACTTGTTGCATGTTAATATATTTTTGTTTAAAGTGGATTCCTGTTTTGTAAATACAGGACCTGTGTCTACGTGCTCGGCCTAATAGCCAAAACAAAGCAAGGCTGTGACATTCTGAAGCATCAGAACTGGGATGCGGTGAGACACAGCCGTCGGCACCCTTGGCCAGTCGTCCCTGACGACATGGAGCAACTCTGCAATGAACTCTCCTCTGTTCCCAGTACACTTAGTTTGAACTCTGAATCTACCAGTTCAAGGCACAACAGTGAAAGTGAATCTGCACCATCAAGTAAGCATGTGTAGCAGCTCCAGCAACTGTGGATTCAGAAAAGTGCATGTTATGTGATGCTGCAAATCTGAATGTTACATCCAGTAACATGGATTGATGTTACATTGATGGAAGACTTAAGCAAGAGCTTAACTCTAAAGAGAGTGCCAGAGTGGTGTAGTGGTTAAGAGCGATGAATTGGAGGACTGGACTCTGATCTGGAGAATCGGGTTTGATCCCCCACTCCTCCACATGAGCAGCGGATGCTAATCTGGTGAACTGGATTTGTTTCCCCACTCCAACACACGAAGCCAGCTGGATGACCTTGGGCTAGTCACAGCTCTTTTAGAGCTCTATCAGTCCCTCCTACTTCACAAGGTATCTGTTGTGGGGAGGGGAGGGGAAGGGAAGGTGATTGTAAGCCGGTTTGATTCTTCCTTAAGTGGTAGAGAAAGTCGGCATATAAAAACCGACTTTCTCTACCACTTAAGGAAGAATCAAACCGGCTTACAATCACTTTCCCTTCCCCTCCCCATAACAGACACCCTGTGAGGTAGGTGAGGCTGAGAGAGTGTGAGTAGCCCAAGGTCACCCAGCTGGCTTTGTGTGGGAGTGGGGAAACAAATCCAGTTCACCAGATTAGCTTCCACCGCTCATGTGGAGGAGTGGGGAATCAAACCCGGTTCTCCAGACCAGAGTCCACCGCTCCAAACCACCGCTCTTAACCAGCTCTTCTTCTTCCTCTTCTTCCTCTTCATCCTCTTCGTCCTCTTTGTCGTCCTCGTCCTCTTCTTCCTCCTCTTCCTCTTCCTCTAAGTGCTTAGCTGTGGCAGATCACAATGGTGACCTGTGTGCACAGGCATTGTAATTGTCTCCTAATCTTGAATATTTTATGTTCTTCCATGAAGATGAACAGGTGAAAGGGAAAACAGCTGTAATTACCAACTTGATTGTGAAAGATTTTGCTTTTCATTACACATTTTTTTTTATTTTTACTCAAGAACAGACTTTTTCTTTTCAGAGTTTATAGAAAAAATAATTTTGGGCCACGGCTTGGTATACAGTGTATGGATTATAAAGCAGGGAATTCTTTTCCATGGAAACTGGTTCAATTGCTTCTTCAGAGCAATGATAAAAACAGCAGAATGACCTGCTACCTCTTTTTCAGTTTAGCAGAAAATGCTGATCTGGGCTTTGTGTAGTTAAAACTAGAAGCATATATTGGGGCATCTTGTGAATATTTAATCATATTTAAAGAAAAGGTTCAGGGAAGCCTTTGGGTACAATCCAGAAAGTGCTGGAAACTAAATGACACCAGTTAGCAATCAGGTAGAAATAAGCAGGAAATGAGCATAGAAGTATCAGGCAAAAATGACTAGGCTGTATCTCGCAAAAGGTACGTTTGATATAGGGCAGATAATAAACACTTTAAGAGCACTTCATATACATTATCTTGCCATCCCTACATCAAACCTGAAAGTCAGGGGTGTCGAACTCATTTGTTAAGAGGGTCGGATATGACATAAATGTCATTTGGTCGGGCCAGGCCATACTTCGTCAGCCCAGCCTAGTTCAGGACGGGGTGTGTGTGGCTGGCTCACGAGCTGGATAAGAGCTCTCAAGGGGCCAGATCTGGCACGTGGGCCTTATGTTTGACACCCCTGCTGTAAGAGAAGGAGGATTGCTTAGCACCACTGAGTGAGTGCATGGCAGAGATGATATTTCAGCTGGGGACTTCAGCAACAGAAGTTACTTTCACTTGGTGTCACCCGTGACACCAAGCGAAAGTAACTTCTGTTGCTGAAGAGGATAAGCTAAGAAAATTCATGGAACTTTAGAAAGACCTGTATTCCTTGAGAGCCAGCATGGTGTAGTGGTTAAGAGCGGTGGTTTGGAGCGGTGGAGTCTGATCTGAAGAACCAGGTTTGATTCCCCACTCCTTCACATGAGTGGCAGAGGCTAATCTGGTGAACTGGATTTGTTTCCCCACTACTACACCACAAAGCCAGCAGGGTGGCCTTGGGCTAGTCACAGTTCTCTCAGCCCCACCTACCTCACAGGGTGTCTGTTGTGGGGAGGGGAAGGGAAGGTGATTGTAAGCCGGTTTGATTCTCCCTTAAGTGGTAGAGAAAGTCAGCATATCAAAACCAACTCCTCCTCCTCCTCCTCCTGAAGAAAGTAATATAAAGTTGTCTGAATAAACATAATTATAGAAAAGACATTGAAAAGACTTCTGAAAACAGCAGAGGTACCACTAAATTTTTCTGTAAGAAGTAATAGATTAAAATTCAGGGAATTAAAAATAATAAATCCCAAGGATCAGGTGGTTTTGAACAAGCGTATTATGAGATGTTTGAAATATTTTTATTCCACTAATGGTCAAACCATTGAATTATGCTGTAGAAAGTTGCCCATATATAGGAATTCGGGTAGAAGCAAAAAAAGCCCCTAAAGATCCTAATATTTGAGGCTTTTAAGTCAAATTCCCCATTGAATTGGTATTCTAAAATAATGGCTGGAATGTTGGCTGAAGTACGGAATACTCTGCTGTCTGCATGTGTTGAATTACATCACACGATGTTTACTAACAAATACATGTTGTTAAATAACCATATTTTGCTATCCTAATATTTCCACAAGCACAAGACTCTATAACATGTTTTTTCACAGATTCTGAAAGCGCACTTGTTGATAGAAATGATATTGTAAGGCCCTTTGGCTCCACATTGAGGGGGAAAAGAGGGGTAGAAATTTCCACTGGGAAAATGGAGGGGAATAAGCCCTCAGAGGAAGGGGGAATGTGTTGTCCTCTAGTTTGTATGGTGTGTGTGTCCCCCAAGTCTCCACATCTCTACTTATAACAAGGCATCATTAAAACATCTCTATAATTGGTTTAGTAGCACAGATAATTGGAATTCACTTTGGTAAATATAGAAAAGCATTTGTACATCCCTTTTAAGATACAAATGAAAACTAAGCCAGAAATATGGAGAGGTTTTCTTCCTGGCATGATAGCTTTTGAAGGGTAGGGAGATATTTAAACTGAGGAACACTCAAGCATACATTTCTCTAGTCTTAACAGCTAGATTTGAGTCCAGTAGCATCTTAGAGACCAACAAGATTTTGGGGTTATGAATTTTCGAGAGTCAAGGCCTCCTTCATCTTGTTCTCCCCAATAGAGACTCCTCTGTTTTATCCTCGCAACAACTTAGTGAGGTAGGTTAGGCTGAGAGTGCGTGACTGGCCGAAGGTCACCCACTGAGCTTCCATAGCAGAAGTGGGGATTCAAACCTTCATTTCCCAGATCCTAGTCTGACACTAACCACTACACCACACTAGTACTATCATTTGCAAGGTTTCTGTATCCCTGTTCCTTCCATCTGTTCCCTGGGACTTGGAGTAGTAGCTTTACTTGTCAAAGCTTTCAAAGATCACAAAATGCAGAAGCAATTTATGTCTGCGTTATAGATTTGTAAAACTGCATTCAGCAATACAAGCTTTTATCTTAATTTCAGGTATGTTTATTTTAGAAGATGACAGAATTGGTAGCACCTCTACTAGTACCTTCTTCTTAGACATCTCAGAAGACGCAGAGCAAAATGCCTACGACCGAGCTGGGCCGCTAAAGGACAAGGATCGCAGTCCCTTAACCTTCTTCGCCTCCAGCAGGCTTGTGAAGAACCGCTTCTTAAATTCTCTGACCCTGCCCAATAAAAAGCACAGGAGTAGCAGTGATCCTAAAGGAGGCAAGCTGTCAGACAGCAGGTTGGGCTTGAGGCGAAATCGTACAGTAACTGAGCCTTCCAGCAGCATGGATTTTACCCAGGGGGATGAATTTACCCCTATATTCCGGGTGCCTAAAATCCACACTTTGAAGCTAGAAACCTCATTTGTTGGGGGCAAGCACGGCGAAGATGCAGACAGCACCCCCAGTATTGGCGAAAATGACCTAAAGCTTCCAAAAAGCCTTTGCCATGAAAACCACAGAGAAAACACCAGCCGAGAGAGGCTGATGGGAGAGGTTTCCACACAAACTCATTTCAAAAGCCGTAGCTTGAGTTTCAATACGGACACCACCACGAGCGGAATCAGTTCAATGAGCTCGAGCCCTTCACGGGAGACGGTGGGAGTGGACACTGCAAACATAGACACGGACTGTGGGAGCTTAAGTACTGTAGTGAGTACCAAGACGGTTAAGTTGCTCCATTGTTCCACCCCACAGTCCAACCACCTGCCTCTCTCAAAATCCAACTCTGTGTCCCTGGTACCGCCGGGCTCCTCGCACACCCTTCCTCGGAGGGCACAGTCGCTAAAAGCCCCTTCGCTTGCAACGATAAAGAGCCTAGCAGACTACAACTTCAGCTACACCAGCTCTCGGGATGCCTTTGGGTACGCGACGCTCAAGCGCCTGCAGCAGCAAAGGATGCATCCCTCTCTGTCTCATTCCGAAGCCCTGGCATCTCCGGCAAAGGATGTGCTCTTCACGGACACCATTACAATGAAGTCTGGTAGCCTGGACTCCCGGCTAACCCCAAACAGGTAAGGGTCTTCCTCAGGTTGATTTTGGTTTGTTAAGGCCGCAGAGAATGAGCCAGATTTTTGGGGGGGGGGGTTTTTCCAAAGAAGTGATGTGTGAATACCAGAGAGAAGCAATGTGCAGCTGGGGCTGCCTTTGAAATTTTCACCATGCTTGCTGCTACATGATTAATTCTGCTTTCCACCGTGGCCTTTGGTTTCCAATATAGCCCGTGGACCAGAGGCTCTGAGCGAAATTGTGTTTCTAAGGGTTCTTCACACATCACATTAAGGGTCAAAGCAGTTCGGGTTCTGGGAGATCTGTGATTGGCCTTCCAGCTAAAGCTCTGTTGCAGCCTGTGCAGTTAGCAGGAAACATAAATAATCCCTGTTTTTAGGGATAGTGGTAAAATCAACAAGCTTGATTCTAGCTGTATCTGAAGAAGTGAGCTGTGGCTCACGAAAGCTCATACCCAGAAAATATTTTTGTTAGTCTTTAAGGTGCTTCTGGACTCTTGCCCTTTTTGACTACTGCAAACAGACTAACACGGCTACCCACTGTGAGTTTCTCGAGGTTATTTTAGGAAACGATGCTGTATATGCTATTCTAGACACTAGTGCCTTGAATAAAATATGAAGTGTATACGTATCCAAGCTTCCTATGTTGTTAAACACTGTATTTGGGGGTGGGGATGTTTACATTCAAAATATATCATCAGGTGCTTGCTTGTTTTTGTAACTATTACAGATTCATGAGAGCTTTAAGTTATGCCTCCTCGCTAGACAAAGAAGACTTATTAAGTCCTATAAACCAAAACACACTGCAGCGCTCTTCTTCCGTTCGATCCATGGTGTCCAACGCTACTTTTGGGAGCTCCGATGATTACATTGGCCTTGCCCTCCCAGTTGACATCAATGAAATATTCCAGGTGCGTCCACATGCTCAGTGATTTTGTCCCGAGCCTTTGTATCTTCTTGTGAGGGTGTTTGTCACCTCTAGATCACTTCTCTGGCGCTCCCTCCAAATGAAGATCTCCTTTTGATATCCTGTAGTAGGCTCACACGGAGAGGTGATTAGGAAGTTCCAGTTTGCTAAACTTATAGCAATATTGGTCAACTATCCTTTTCGAATCCCTCTCATTGTTAGCAGCAGAGCCAGCATGGTGTAGTGGTTAAGAGCGGTGGTTTGGAGTGGTGGAGAACCGGGTTTGATTCCCCACTCCTCCTCATGAGTGGTGGAGGCTAATCTAGTGAATTGGATGTTTCCCGACTCCTACCCATGAAGCCAGCTGGGTGAACTTAGGCTAGTCACAGCACTCTTAGAGCTCTCTCAGCCCTGCCTACCTCACAGGGTGTCTGTTTGGGGGAGGGGAAGGGAAGGTGATTGTAAGCCGGTTTGATTCTCCCTTAAGTGGTAGAGAAAGTCAGCATATAAAAACCAACTCTTATTATTATTCCACATGTTGACAAGTATAAAGAGGACATGTTAGTTTTTTAAAAAAAACTCAGAAGCACAATTTTTTTATTTACAATATTTCAGGTCAAGGAAACTCCTTATTTCCAGAAGAAAACGATGCCTTCCTCTGATGAACGAGGAGCTCGAGTTTTCGCCCAAGATGCTGGAGGTACTCCTTTTCTTTCTTTCTTTCTTTTTTTTAATAAATAAAAAATAAACTTGGCGGCCATGGCTCTGATTCAGACCAAGATTGTCGTAGCCACAGTGCAGAGAATGCTGTATGTGTGTACCCTTTCCCCCCTAGTTTCTAGGCTTATGTTAGGGTGGCCTTTTTTTTTTCACATTTGGGAGTATTTATAGTCTATCCAAGCTTCTCCCCCACCCAAGGTGTTTGGACCCTGCCCATAGTTCCTGTCTTGGTCATTTTGAAAGATTTGGTGTTTGCTGATCATTAGTGTGGGAGTATAAAGGTAGCAAAGAAGTATGTGGTTTGTTTACTTATGACTACTTCCTCTGTAGTAAGACTCAGATGAGCAGGTGAAATTTAATAAAATGTTAATTTAGGAGCAAAGTAGATATGGAGAGAGAGAGAGAGATCTTTTTTAAAAAGACGCTAATTAGCAGCTCCATGTCATTTGTTGCTTCGAAAAACTGGTGACAGGATGGCTGGAGGAAGGAGTGCTTAACCCTTTGCTCCCATGCCATTTCAATAATCAGCTGCAAATTAGCACTGTCCCTCAACTGCCTTTCACCCATCTTCAAATCAAAAGCTGAGATGCTAATTAGTTTTTTGAAACTGCAGTGGCTCCTAATCATGGATCTCACATGCCATGCCTAGGTTGGAACTTATTTTCCATAATGGTGACCAGTGACACTGCCCTGACTTGGATAGCCCCAGGCTAGCCTAATCTCAGCAGACCTCAGAAGCTAAGCAGGGTCAGCCCTGGCTAGTATTTAGATGGGAGACCCCCAAGGAATACCAGGGTTGGGACCTGGAGGCAGGCAATGGCAAACCACCTCCAAACATCTCTTGCCTTGAACACCCCACCAAGGTCGCCGTAAGTCTGCTGTGACTTGACATCAAAAAAAAAAAAAAAAAAAAACATACTGGGAACAAATCAATTTTCTGAAAATATCACAGGGTTGAATTGGGAGCTGTACTTTTCCTTGCATGGCTTTTTACGTGGCTTAATGTAACACACCTCCAGGTTTCCCATGTGGTTCTACAGAATTAGTAAAGAGTCCCTTCCAGATACTTCGGCAGCAGATCAGCCTGACGGAGATTATGAACACAAGTCGCTCAGACGCCTCTCAGTTCCTAGAAAACATGGAAGACACCGGGCTCCAAGAGCACACAGAGGACAATTGCCTTTATTGTGTCTGCACATACATTCTGGGCTATCAGCATAACAACAAGGTCAACTCTACCTTGACTCACACAGGTGAGTTTTCCTGCTCTTGGGTTTCGGTCTCAAGGCGAGCAGTGTTTCTGCATCTCTGTTGCTGTCTCTGATTCTTCTACGAGGGCTTGGAAATTAAGAGGCCTGCTTCAGCCTGCTGTTGGTGTTCAATACTTCGCAAATATGTTTTCATATTTAGTTCTCACATCCGTGAGAACTAAAAACCTGCATTGTCGTTAAATTTAGATTAAGTGTGCCAAATTCTATGGAAGCTAACTTTTGCTTTCCTCTGAGGTCCCTTCCAGCTCTATGTTTCTATGTTTTTTGGCTGCTGGTTGATCCTTTCTATGGCTATATCTAGTATATGTATCCTTAAATACGTTTCTGGGAATCATCTTTAAGGGGAGAGTTACTTGGTATTTCCTTTGATAAATTGATTAGTTGATTTATACCATACCCTCTATCCCCGGTTATGTTCGCCATTGCACTTTCTAGTACATTCCATAACTTCAATTGTAATTACACTGTATTTCTTTCTTATACGCAAACCCATTTCATATAACTTGCACCCGAATTTGTTGTCAGAGTTTTCAGATATTCCTTATTCTGACTGGTGTGGAAAGCCCATGCATAACCATCTGGATGTGGTTTCCCAGTCCTCAAAGTTTTCCGGCATTTCAGGTTGTAGCGACGCTGTGTCCCATGGCTCAGCTAGTAGCACCAAGAGTACAGATCTTGTGATAGGTAAGTAACTTTATCACTGTATCTAAGAAGGTCGGATACAATATCTAAGTAGAACAAGTTGTAAATCTAGGGAACCCCCTTATTTGCAGACAAAACTTGCTTTGGCGGTGGGTGGGGGAAGCCAATTTAAGGGTAAAAAGCCACACCAGTTTTGTATACATTTTTCAGTGCTCTATCTTTAATCCATTTAATATTAGAGAGGACAGTACTTTAAAACTGATGGTTTTTTCCATGTAAAGTATTTACAATGTTTAGTTGACCATATTTCAGAAGCATACATAAGATTGTCACTTTAAAGGGTTTTGACCTAAATTATAACATTACTTCTGCCAAATAGCTGCACATACCTTCTCCTGGGGCTGTTTAGAAATTACTGCTTCTCTCTCTCCCTGCTCCATGCCTCTGTACCACATGCTCACATTCTTCTGTGTATAATCAGATCAGGAGTAGAGCTTGGAGCTCTTGACCTGTTCCCTCTACTGCACATAGAAGTGAGAGCGCCCAATCAGGAAAACCAGCAATGGTTTAAACACAAGATCTCCCTTGACTCCACCGAACCTCGAAAAAAGGGGGGAAATCCACCCTTAACCCCTTGGTCTGTATGGCTTGGATCCAAAGAACTGCAAACAGAGCAGTGTTCAAGTGAAGGGTCTCTGCCAGTTCCCACTGCGGTCCCTGCGCTTCCCACAAAACTGCTGTTGAGCATTGTGGGACCTTTTGAGTGTTGCGGCATTGGGGAGCAAGGCAGGAGGGGGAAAGTTGCCATATTTCCAGTTAAAACAAAGCAAAACAACTCACCCTTGGATCTTAAAAGACTGAATAGATTGGACTCAGTGGGAGGGATGCGATGTAGAGTGGAATTGGCAGGAATGTGTGTTCTTGCATAAGCTCTTGCTGAAGATAGAAACTGCAAACATCTCTCCCTGTAACTCTAATCTCCTCCGTCATTTCGATCTAAAGGTGATTTTGTTTTGCTTTAAGTGGATATGTGGCAGGTTTTTAAAAAATCATTTATACCCTGCCTTTCTCCCCAAAGCGAGGTTCTATCCTCACAAGAAGAAGAAGAGTTGTTTTTTATATGCCGACTTTCTCTACCACTTAAGGAAGAATCAAACCAGTTTACAATCTCCTTCCCTTTTCCTCCCCACAACAGACACCCTGTGAGGTAGGTGGGGCTGTGGGAGCTCTAAGATAGCTGTGACTACCCCAAGGTCACCCAGCAGGCTTCATGTGTAGGAGCAGGGAAACCAACCCAGTTCACCAGATTAGCCTCCACCGATCATGTGGAGGAGTGGGGAATCAAACTCCTTTCTCCAGATCAGAGTCCACCGCTCCACACCACTGCATTTAACCACTACGCTACGCTGACTCTACATCATTCTGTGACATAGGTTAGGCTAAAAGAATGTAACTGCCTCAAGGTCACCCATTGAGGTTCCATGGTATCGTGGGGATTTGAACCTTGTGTCTCCTAGATCCTAGTCTGGCACTCTAACCACTACTGCACAGTGGCTTTAGTTTCGTAGTGCTGTCTGCATTTTCAGCAGTATTGACATCGCCTCCTTATCAGTTTGGGTGCAATGCCTCATTTAGTCAAATTTGTTTTTCCCCAAGGAGTAAAGTCAATTCCAGATGACACCCCAGTTTGCCGCATACTACTGAGGAAAGAAGTCTTGCGATTAGTCATCAACTTGAGTAGTTCAGTTGGAACTAAGGGCCATGAAACAGGGCTCTTGACGTAAGTGGCTCTCTCTTCTTGCTACAGTTGTAGCATTCCACAAGCATTGAGTGCATCCATCAGCACAGTGTGTGGAAAGCAGAGGACATGGTGATAAGTCAAACTGCCAGGATCTGTGCTGACTAGTTTGCCTATGGAGCTGGGGAGAAGAGGGTATGTAGATGTGCTCTTGGCATCGTCGACTGCTTGGCACATATCCAGAGAGGATTCACTGGGGTTACGTTGAAGGTGAAATAATGTAAAGACTGAGTAACAGCAGCGGGTGATTATAGGGCATATCTGCTGGTGGGGGGAGTTCCCTGCTCTTCCCTACAGAACAGATTCAGAGGAAGAAGAAGGTTGGTTTTTATATGCCGACTTTCTCTACCACTTAAGGAAGAATCAAACTAGCTTTCAATCACCTTCCCTTCCCCTCCCCACAACAGACACCCTGTGAGATAGGTGGGGCTGAGAGAGTGTGACTAGCCCAAGGTCACCCAGCTGGCTTCATGGTGTAGGAGTGGGGAAACAATCCAGTTCACCAGATTAGCCTCCGCCGCTCATGTGGAGGGGTGGGGAATCAAACCCGGTTCTCCAGATCAGAGTCCACCTCTCCAAGCCACCACTCTTAACCATTACACCACGCTGGCTCTCAGATGGATCCCCAACCCAACAGCTAGCATTTCACATCTTTCCCCAAGTGGATTTCCACCCGGGCTCACTGACCACAGCTGTGCAGTTAAACAATAAAATTATCAGTGGCAGCTTCAGTTGTTGAGACCTGTTCTCATAACCCTACGCGTGTGCGTTGGCTGCTTGAAAATTCTGAGTCCTGGCCCATGTGTGTGCTGTCGTCTGCACATTCAATTCATTCCAGACCGATTTTCGACGCAGCACCACAAATGCAGTGTTTGCAGAGCCTGAATACAGTGTCAGATACCACCGATACCAGCCATAACAGCACAAGCAAATCTTTTTTCTTGCACTCGGCATGAGTTGCAGCGATCGTGAGAATTAAGCCCTTTGTCTTGGGTTAGATATTCCTTGAGACCATTTCGGTTTTGTATTGTTCTGTCCATTCTGTATTTTTCTTCCTCTTTCCCTTGGGTTTCTTCCTCTTTCCCTTGGGTTGGTCATCTGAAATTCTTTATCATATACTTGCATACAGCATTCAGTGCTTGTTCGCTGATAGGTGATACGGTAACCATCTTCAAGTACTTGAAGAGCTGTCATATAGAGAGGATGATGCGGAGTTGTTTCCTGTTGCCCCAGAAAGTCGGACCAGAACCAATGGGTTGAAATTAGATCAAGAGAGTTTCCGTCTAAACATTAGGAAGAACTTTCTAACAGTTAGAACGGTTCCTCAGTGAAACAGGGTTCGTTGGGAGGTGGTGAGCTCTTTTTCCCTGGAAGTTTTTAATCAGAGGCTAGATGGCCCTGTCAGCAATGCTGATTCTATCACCTTAGGCAGATCATGAGAGGAAGGGCATCTTGGCCATCTTCTGGGCATATTGTAGGAGTCAGATTCGCCATCCAGGCTTACAGGAAGGCTATGTGCCTGCATTGGAACATATGTTCTGATTGTTTAGCTTCTGGGGACTGCCAATGACGAAAAAGCGGCTTGTGAAATAGGATATTTACCGGAGACCTATTTTGGCTTTCACCTATGCAGCTTACAGGACCTAGAGTCTTATTCATCTTCAAGGACCTAGAGTCTCACGGACGAGTTGATGCACCTCCAAACGGAATTTATACATGTATTGCATGTTATTGCATCACTTGTAACTTTGTACAGATTTATGTGTGTGCATTTCATATTTTGAATAGACTTAACAGCATATTTTTGTCTGTATTTGTTTTCTTGCCATAAGTGCTTGAGATTTCCAGTAGCATTGCTTGGGGCACTAGATCCAATTTTGATTGCCGATTCTATGACCTTAGGCAGATCATGAGAGGAAGGGCATCTTGGCCATCTTCTGGGCATGTTGTAGGGGTCACTGGGTGTGTGTGTGGGGGAGGTAGTTGTGAATGTCCTGCATTGTGCAGGGGGTTGGACTAGATGACCCTGGTGGTCCCTTCCAACTCTATGATTCTATAATTCCCTTTCCTTCCTATTTTGATGGAGCAGTTCATAAAAAACAGTGTTCCCATGAGAAATAAGCTGCTTTCTTCTTCTCTCTTAGAATTAAAGAGAAGTTTCCCCAAGCATTTGATGACATTTGCCTTTACTCTGAAGTGTCCTACTTGTTAGCTCACTGCACCTTTCGATTACCATCTCGAAGGTTCATACAGGAGCTCTTTCAAGATGTACAGTTTTTACAGGTAAGGGAATGAGAAATCTAGCCAACAGTTGTGCTGAAGCCTCCGTATTAATTATCCTGAACCTTCATTCATCCCTGTATCATCTCTTCCAGATGCATGAAGAAGCAGAAGCTGTTCTAGCAACTCCGGCAAACCAACAAATGGCTGACCTGTCCACCGAATCCTGACCTCTCGTTCGCCACGGGTGCAGTAAACATGAAGCCGCTGGGTAGCCTTGGATGACTTCCAGTTGACCGGTCACCGACGGGAGAAGCCTGAATCGTTCGAGAAGTTCCTGGTACGTGGAATTGGAGCTACAGAACCTTCCCTCGACGGAGCTCACTTCCTCCGCCATCCGAGCCCTTTGGGGAATAGTTAAAAGCGTGAAAGTAACCGTTGAAAGAGTGAAAGTAACAATTACCAAGATATGCAAGAAGAACCAAGGACCGAACACTTGCAAAGGTTTTCATTTCACTTTTTTTTTTTAATGCAGCATCGTAACGATAAAGAGGACAATGTGCAGGGACGTGTTTTACACGGCTGACTTTTGACTTCCGTTCTGGAGAAACAGAGAGCCTTGCTTGTTTAATTCCTGGATCTCGGGAGTCAGGGTATCTTAGGCTGTATCCCGTTGTCGTCAATGGCATATGCTCTGAGCATGGACATCAGGGGGTTAATGATGGGCGGGCCTTCTGTGATATTTTTCTTAATTTTTGTAAACACTATTTGGGAAATTTCTAACGTCGGGGGCGGGGGGGAGAGAGAAGAACCTCAGTAAACTGGGGTAGTCTTAAGTTATTTTTATTGTTATGTTAACAAAAAAAATTGTGTTAGCAGTTTTGTTGCAGTTACATGTGATGATGTGGTGACTGAATCAATTAAGGAATTTCACTACAGTTTGATTTTAAGCAAACCAATCAATCTTATCAATCCCCTAGAATCAGATATTTTCTGTACATATAATGCATGTCTTTTGGGTGGGTTTTTCCTACATTAATTGCTCATCCAGTATGTAAATTGGTTGTCTAAATGTAAACCTTTTAATAAGCATGACTTCTGTCAGACAAGGGTACATACTTTATTCCAGCAAAATGAAGACATATATTCCCATTTGCTGCTTTTGATCAGGAAAGGAAGATTCACAAAATTGCTTCCACATTCCATGTCTTTACATTTCTCTTAACCACTTTGCTTCTGTCATACCCATGAAAGTTGAATACCAGTTATTGCAGTGAAAAGCCTTAAACCTGCCATGTTGAAGTAGCCGTGAGCTTGCTTTAATCCAGTGTTCTTTCAGAGACCTTTTGCACAAATTACATGATGGTGACATTGTGTAGGTCAGTTCTCCCCCCCTCCCCCATATCTTTAGCAAGCAATTCTTAAACTAAAAGAAGCATAAACTTGAAACGACACTCATTTTGTCCCAGACCAAAAGAAATCAAAGCCTCCTCTAGGATCAGATTAACTGATATATGCAAACCTGTATATACAAAAGGCCAATTACTTTAATTACAAAGGCTGTAGTGGAATGTAAGTTACTTTATAATTTCTTGTGTATGAAAATAGTTCAGCTGGACTCTACTGGGAAGAAAATGTCCACAGACTCCACCACTTCTCTCCTTCACATTTTTAAAATAAATACAAGGATCCTTTTCTCAACCTGGAATTTGCTCAAGTTGGCATATTCCTTAACTAGCGCGCTGTTATTTCTGCATTAGGATCTTATTGTTCCTAGGCGTTGTAATGTACTTTTTTCTTTTTTTTGCATATGACTTATTCCTTTATGAAATACGGCATTCTGCGCCTGTCCATACTTAAGGTTTTGCTCCACAGCAGCTGATGGAAAGGAGGCAGACCTCTATAAAAATTAAAAGTAGGAAAATCATCTCTAGAAGTGCTTGGTTCCTTCCTCTAGCATCCCATCATCTTCAGCCTCAGCTGATGGTTGGCGAATCATTCCAGCAGCATCTTTTGCCTAGTCTTAAAGAGCTTCTTATTACAGTGCTTCCTGAGTCCCTTTAGGGTAGGTTTTCTAGTCCTTGCTCTGGTTTGTTGTGCTGGACAGGTGAAGAAATGAGCAGTTGCTTGTCAAAGTCATTCCTGACGCTTCGGAGTCTTAGTTATGCAGCAGGGCGTTTCTCCCATTCTTGGTCACCATCTTGGACCATCTGAGAGGCCTGCCTATATCGTTGTGCTCGTGGTCTGAGTCGTGAGAGAGTAAGTGTAGCTGTGAATTGAAGTTTCTGGCATTGCTCATGAGCGGGCTCCTTCAGCGTTAGAACACTAGCCAATTATGAGTGGACAGTTTCATGGGAAAGTGACTGTCAATGTAGCGGCTTCTTCCCTCCCCCCTCCACCAGGAAGTTGAGAAATCTATTCAGAGAGAGTCTGGCGCTAGAGACCATGTTCCCAGGGTTGTGCTGCGAAATGCACGGCAACACCCGGTGGATGCTCGGCGGTTTCTCATCTTCCAGGAACATCACCAAAAGGCGTTTGTTGAAAGAAACCATCCAGCCACTCCATTCGTTCATAGGCTTGTTTACCTCACCCGGAACCTTCCTCAAGATGCTAGTTGTAATGCTGGTTAATGTGAGGGCGGGGGGAGCTAGGAATTTGCATCTGCCGTATCTAGATAACGACTATATCCAAGCACCGTCTCTAGACAGTATACCTAATGTCAGTCATGGTTCTTCCCATCAGGGGTCTCTTGAATTTGCGGTCCGGATCCAACCAAATAATGTCTCAGGCAGGACACCTTTAGTGGTTATATCATAATGCTTCTGAACATTTTTTGCCGTCTTTCTAAACAAGAAGAGGAGCCAGTAAGGCGTGGGGATTCAACGGCCTCTGGAGTAGTAGCCTTTGCTCAGCATCAGACAGCAAATCCCTTGCATGTCTTCCAGCCCTCTCCAGTTCCAAATTGTGACGAGTCTGATTGTTCTGTGTTGGTGTCGCAGGCTTTAGTTTCCCAAACAGGAGTGTGGTTACTTAGTTAAGACTGCAAATGCGGGTGGGATGTACTCCAGCAAGGGCGGTTCTTACGTACTAGTCCGTACAACCTGACTCTGAAGCTTGGAGGAAAATAGTACAGAGCACTAAACTCTTTGTGGTTCTCTTACCCTTTTAGCAGGTCAGATATTCTGTGAGTAGGCTATCATACTACTTCTGTATCTTGGCACCAGTTGTACTGCATGCACCTAGTTAAAGCAAAAGTTCAACATTTTCAAATGTCCTCCAAGACAGAGTGTTGAATAGCAGCTTTAGTGAGTGTCCTCCTCTCTCATCCTCCTCAGACAATCTGTGCACCCCCCTGTTTTGAGGTTGCTAATGTCTCTCCTCCAGTGAGCCACAAGTTTCCTCCTTGGACAAAATCTCCTAAAGGCGCTGATTCGAGGTTCTTTCCGAACCCGTGTGCCTTTTCTGTCCATGCTAAGCTACAAGCAAAAATACCAACCTCGGTCTCATCCCATGATTTAAACCCAGAGTAAATTCTACTGTTCAAGGGTTACAGTAGTGTGTCCCATGTATTTGGAGTTGGCAGAGAGGACCTGTAGAGAGGATAAAGTGTGCCATTTCAACTCATCCTTCTAGAACAAAAAATCTAAAGAAAGCCCTATACGAAAGCAGCATTCTTCCATCAGGTTTCTAGATACTTTCCTTTGACACAGCTCCTTGCCTGACTGAACACTAGGATCGTAAGAGGTTAGCCATCTTCCTTCCCTCGTAATCACCTAGTTCACCTTTTATTTTATATTCTGAAAAGGTGTTTTTATCATCCAGTCTTTTTGAGGGGGGAGCTTCCCAGGTTAATGCTGCTTGCTGCTTTGAAAGCCTTCGACTAGGAGGCTGCAGGAAAAGGCAGAGTGCTTCTTACAGAACTCTTCCTTCTTTTCATCTACTGAGCTGTGGAGCAAACCCATCTGTCTGGATTGAAGGTAACCCAAGGAGGACAGTAAGAACGCAACTGACCATTTCAACCTTCCTCCAAATTACTAGTTGGTAACATGGATTGCATTGAATCCTGTTTTGTTGCGTTGGAATTCTTTCAGGGACTTGAGTGGGTGTTCGCACTGGAATTAAGTTCCCGGAGTTTTTCCCTTACCCATGAGAGCCCTTAAGGATTTGTTTGGGAAGAAGGAGCAGAGGACACAGCTGCTTACTTAATAACAATACAATACTAACAGAATAGGTTTGAAAATAATTCATCAATATTTACAGAGATGTTTCGCAAAACCAAAACACCAGTCACCATAGACCAAATAGTGGTATAAACTCCAAAGGACTAGCCTAATATTCCAAGTAAAGACAGAAATAGCTGATTGTTAGTAGTAGTTGTAAATGCTACCTCAAGTTAGTATAGAGTAATAAGGTCTTTAAATTGGTTACTCTAGCTGGAGTTAATAACTCTGTATTTTTCAATTCTAGTTTCAAAAATGGAAGTAGTAGATGAAAGTGAGTTTTTATCTATATTTAACAAAACATATTTAGGTGGTGAAGCTTTCTGACCACAGGACTTAGTGAAGAGTTATTACAAATCGTTAGTGGAAAACACTGACAATGCATACCCTTCTGAACTTTTTTTTAAACCCTCCCCTTTTTCTTTTCAAACACCAACAGCTCTTGCTTCCTTTCTGAACGGAGTGTTGAACTAATTCAGTGGCGATGTTACAAGTCACCGCTGGAAACCGCGAAATAGCATCAAATGAATTTTTCAAGCGTATGTCCAGAACTCAACAGATTTCCAAATGTGTAGAGGATGTACTATACCAAACATTTCTCATGTAGTGGTTTATGCCTAGTTCCATTGGCTAATTAACACAGTATGGCGGGGATTGTACTGTGGGACCTCATGTTTGGGTAGGATTATCCACTAGGAATGCTTAGAATTGAATTGAACTACCCATTGGCAAATTTCCACTTCAGGGCCAGTTGCTAGCATCATTTTAGATCAGGCCTGTGCAATCTGTGGGAGATGTTGTGTGAGTGCTTCCGATCCCTGCATAAATACCACAACCCTCCATCACATAGTGAATTATGGTCACAGGTTAAGTTCAGCCTCCTTCAGAGTCAACCTTTTATAGCTTCCGTACACAGAGATCCACCTTAGAACCTCTCTTCAGAAAAGAGCAAGAGTGAATCTCAGGCTTGTATGTTCTTTGCAGAAGCCTAGTTCCCCACCCCCCTTCCATGGTGTTCCTCACTGGGGGGAAAGTTGAAGAGAGGACAGTTGAATATGGGAGCTCCCTTGGCCCTGGTAGGGCAAGCCCTGCAGAGAATGGTGTCCAAGCAGGCTGCAGATCAGCACAATTTGTATATGACAGCCTTTTCTGCATTCACTGTATCCTAAATAGAATTTGTTGGGGTTCTGTTTCCTGTAAGAGAATGTAAAGATAAAATAAGTATTGTGTCATACAGCCAAGCTCTTAGATTTGGGTTCCTCAGAAGTTCAGCATCTCCACTTATTGTTTGATAAGAGAGAGGCATGGAAAACCTTTAAATCTTATTACTTTTGTTGTTGTTACGTGAAAGGAAAATCATGTTCCTTTGAGACTGCCTGTTGCAATAACCCCCGGTTACCTGACCCCCTCGGGTTCCCCTTCTGTACAGAAAACCATGGCCCAGTCGAGGGGGCTGAGCATGTTGCGCGTTGCGCAGCCTTTTCCACTTGTGCTCTGCTACTATGTTATACCTAGAAGTGTGCCAGTGGTGATGGGAACATGGTAGAACCCCTTAGAAATTCTCCCTTTTTTTCTAGAAATGAAAAGAGCCTAGTGGTGGGTTTCACAATTTTATCTAGGTTTATCTTTTTAAAAACTCCAGATTTGTTACATATTTTTTTTGTTAACTTTTTTTTTAAAATCCAGTAAAGATTGTGGATTTTCTTTGGAATATTTTTGTAAAGTAGGTGAATAGCAATAGACACAGCATGCAAAACTTGCACTTTTTGCTTGAACTTGCTTGTGAAATAAACACTTATTTAATTTGATTAAAAATGTAATTTATGCCAAAAAAAAGGTAACTTGCCATTTTGCCACTTGGCATAGGTTGGATGAGCACAAAAAGATCTTGTGCTGGGTTGGGAGGGGGGTGCATTTTGTAGATGTAATGAGGGTGTACTTTAAATAGTGGTTGCCAATAATTCTGACAATGTGTATTAATAGAGATGATGTAAATTTAGTTAACTCTGAGGAGGGGAAGAAATAATGGGGGAAAATCAAGGCTTGTTTTCTCTGCCCCATGTGGTCCTATTTTCTTTTTCTTTTCTTTTTTTTAAGTTGATGAGCTGCTACATATTTGAAAGTTGTATTGTTTGTAGGTCACTGAATGGACGTTCGAAATCTGATTTATATTGTATACCTGTAACATAGAAAGAAAAAAAAGAATATTTATATTTTCTGTAAGAATATTTCATTGAGCTGTATATAATTTTAAAAGAGGCTTTGCCCCAAAATGGTTCTGGCCACTTTTGATTATTTTTTGTTTGTTTGTTTGTTTTCTTTTTATTTGGTTTTTTTGTACAGTGTGTACAGTTCACGTCTATGAAACGTTAAAAAGCCTCCTGAAGCATTATCTTAACAAAGGGATGCATTGTTAATAAACCGGACTTTAAACTTCATACGGTTGTCTCACTGTCTTCGAATGAATGTCACGATTTCACCGTACCCCTCCCACAAGAAGGTCACTGGGGTGGCCGCTGGATTAGTAATTCTCCCAGTCAAACCCCCTTCACAGGGTTGTTGAACAGATAACCTAGAGGAAACCACCTCTGAACGTCTCTTGCCTGGAAAACCCTATGGGATCACCTTAAGTCGGCTGGGACTTTACAGCCCTTTTCCACTAGATGTATTGAAATGTTAACAGTCCACAAACCACAAAGATGCAACCAGTTTAAACCACTGGACAGATCCCTAGGAGTGCATTGCATTGCTTCAACAAGAGAATACTGCTTCCAGATCTCTAGCAGGAACAATATTCTCTGGATCTCCTTGAGAAGACCATTGAAGGCTGCAGCGCCCATAACTAGCAAAATCTGCAACACCACTGTGCAAGTTTGTGCAGCCAGAAGCTGTTCTCAAGACCTCAAGAGATATGTAGTTATGTGAAGACAGAAACCGAAAAGGTTTGTGCCTTTATTTACTCCCTCACCCCTGCTGCCACCCGTAATGTTTTTTTTTTTTTTTTTTTTTTTGGGGGGGTGTTATTTTTTAAATTTTAAACATGGCTTTAAGAGGGGAGTGGACACGTTCATGGAGGAGAGGGCTATTCATGGCTACTAGTGAAGATAGATACTAATCAAGATGCATGACTATTCTCTCCAGGATCTGATGAGCATGCCTATTATATTAGGTGCTTTGGAACACAGGCAGGACAATGCTGCTGCAGTTTTCTTTTATGTGGGCTTCCTAGAGGCACCTGGTTGGCCACTAGGTGAACAGACTGCGGGACTTGATGGACCTTGATCTGATCCAGCATGGCCTTTCTTATGTTCTTAAGCTGTCCAAGTGTTTTTTGTGTCCACCAGGTGGCATTGTGAACCAGCAGTATTACTTGGGTCATAGCTGGACTAATGAGTGAGAGACGCTTTAGCTTTAAACTAAATGATCCGAATAGCTTCCACTGGTGTGAGAGCTGTAAACATCAAGAGGGGGGGCCGCTTGGATGGCCAAGATCAGCTGTTACAGAACGGGAAGGTGATTGTAAGCCGGTTTGATTCTTCCTTAAGTGGCAGAGAAAGTTGGCATATAAAAACCAACTCTTCTTTTAGAGTGGAAATGTTAGCTACTGCTTATGTCCCTGGAGAGGGCAACGTATAAATTTTTCCAAATAAAGAGACTTGAACGGGGTTGAACCTTCTTTATAGTAAAGGCAAAGGTCCCCTGTGCAAGCACCGGGTCATTCCTGACCCATGGGGTGACGTCACATCCCGATGTTTACTAGGCAGACTTTGTTTACGGGGTGGTTTGCCAGTGCCTTCCCCAGTAATCTCCCCTTTACCCCCAGCAAGCTGGGTACTGTCCTAATAATAAATAATAAGGTATGGAGTTTGCAGAGGAATATGCTACAATTGGAGACAGGATAGGGCTCAGAGGCAGAGCACATTCTTGGCAGGCAGCTCTGGCATCTCCAGTCAAGGATTTTGGATAACACGTGCTGGGAAAGACCTTTCTGCCCCTCTATGACCTTAGGCTGATCATGAGAGGGAGGGCATCTTGACCATCTTCTGGGCATGGAGTAGGGATCACTGGGGGGGCGGTGGAGGGGAGGTAGTTGTGAATTTCCTGCATTGTGCAGGGGGTTGGACTAGATGACCCTGGTGGTCCCTTCCAACTCTGATTCTATGACTCTGGAATGCCACAGCCAGTACTGAGACAAATGTTAAGCAAAAGGGACCAGTACTCTTGTCAATCAGTTTCATATGCTGTCAGAAAGTACAATTTGCAGTGATTTTATTCATTTGTTTCCATCCCCACCTTTCCCTCAAATACCAACCCACAAGGTGGCTTACAGGGTACAATAAAAACAATTCATCGGTATCCTTTAAAAAGCAGTTCAAATACATTCCGGCAAAAAAATTGGGCAAAAAAAGAGAGCAGAAAGAAACATTCCCCAAATGCCCATCAAAACTAACTGTCCTGATTCTGTTCTTGGGACACCTGCATTGATTCAATCCTGTGGAAAGAGAATTTGCCAAAGTGAGGTGTCAATTACCGAAAGGTGGCCTCCTCATATACTATCTACCATCCATAGAGGTTGGCCTGAGTGGGTTTAATTCAGGTGTCTGATAATATGTTACCTGATTAAAAACCTCCTCTGATAAAATCCACTGATGTGTTTCTCATGCAGCAACAAATCATGATTTGTCATTATAGAGTGAGCCTGGGGAATCCTTGGACTTACACTTTTGTTCCCCCGCCTACCTTTATATACAGCTAGGGAGACCATTAAGCATCGCATTAAGCATTTTATCATTTTGCACAAATCCCAAATTACGGTTTAATCTGGTTTGCAGAGCTGAGAATAAGCCATAACGAGTGATGCTTTCATTTTTTGCAAATCCCGCATGCAAAGATTAAACTTGGCTGCTTGTGATGCCTGTATTTCTTCTGAGTGGAGCAGCCATGAGGTCAATCGTGTTGATGATTTTGTTTGCAATTTAAAATGGCCTGGTGTTTTGAATGATTTTGCACCTGTTGTTTTCAGCATTCAACTTGGCCCTGTTGCCGCTGTTGAACATGGTCATAATTCACTGGAATGCTGAGCTAACAGATGCTCCGTGATCATCGCAGTGGTTCATGCATCATTTAAAATCTAAATAAATTTTTGAGTGTGTGCTGCTTTTGTGCCTATGGCATGCATCATGTTGGCTCATGCTAAGAACTGAGTGGGTTTCAGCTTCTAGGTTGTAATGTGAGGATTTGTAAATCGATCACAGTTTTATCTACCCTTCTTCCAAGGAGGCTCAGGGGCAGCGTAGATGATTCTCTCCTCATTGATCTTCACAGCCCTGGGAGTTGTTAGACTTGGATATGTACAAAGTATTTGTGATCTGATTTAGAACACTTGAAGACTACTCACAATTTTACAAATCAGGCAAAATAGACAAGACTGTTATATTAGAGATGAGCCATGCAGCTTCTTGCCTCAAACCACCACCCCTTCCTAAAAAAACATCACAGAACAAAACGGAAAGAGCTTGTTCCTTTTTCTGTTGAATGGGTTGGACAGATGGGGGGGGGTGGAGATATCTGTGGCAAAGCAGCATGAGAATGCACTAGGGTAACACTTCTGCAACATCATTTAGAGACATTCTGAGTAACTTGATATAAAATCTTTTTTTTCTGCTCTTAATTTGTGATCCAATTGTGGTTTAAAAGGAGCAGTGATGAACACATGATGCTGCCTTATACTGAGTTAGACCCCTGGTCCATCAGTCAGTATCATCTACTCAGACCGGCAGTGGCTCTCCAGGGTCTCGGGCAGGGGTCTTTCACATCACCTACCTGCCTAGTCCCTTTAACTGGAGATGCCAGGGATTGAACCTAGGACCTTCTGCATGCCAAGCAGATGCTCTACCACTCAGCCACAGCCCCTCCCCTCAAATACATTTAACTAAAGACTGACTTAATGTTCAGCCCATGGTAATAGAGGTTACTATGAATGTTTAATTCTGAGAATTGGATCCAAACTCTGGCAAAAGAGCTGGGAGGGTGCATTTTACTTAGGAGAGTTTCCTCAACCCTCCACCGAAGGTTTTTTGGGAGCAGTGGGTGGTTGCCGTAGAAAAAGAATGGCTGAGAAGGTTGACTTGTACCCCCATACAAGTTTGGATGCAACCCACAGTTTCTCGGGTTTTCTTAAAGCAAATCTGAATTTTAAAACAATGAAAGATTTTTCAGGTTTTTAGCATGATTTATTTGGGATAGCCAATTCTGATGGTCTGCCTGGTTCCACATCCTAAAATCTGACCAGGGTTCCAAAAATCCTAGACTTCTCAGAATGAGGACTAAGGTCCCAACAAAAGTTCTCACCGCTCTTGGATGGATTTGTTGGGACCATCCCCTAAACCAGGGGTGTCAAACATAAGGCCCTCGGGCCAGATCCAGCCCCTTGACAGCTCTTATTGTCAATATTACAAGGCTGTCAGATTAGTTTGACAGGTGCAGGTTAGATCAGATGGATCTAGTAATGATGCAATCAGCCTGGAAAGTCCCTGGAGAGCTAGAGGGAGCTGGCCTGATCCAATTATGGCCAGGTGGCTGATGCAATGCATTAGCATGTCAGAATTACTAGGCATCTACGGTGATTGGTGGCTGCGTCCACCAGGTGTATATAATGGAGTGAAACTGAAGCTCTGTGTGGGATGCTATGAGCGGAGAGTGTGTAAGAAGTATCTGTATTATATCTTTGCACTGTGAAATAAACTACACTTTTCTAAGTAGCAGAGGACTTTCTGATGGTGTTATCCTGGACAGACTGCCAATCTGCTGGCTTCCGCGTCACTTATCAGGCCCGCAAACCAGCTGAGGCAGCCACCCCCCACTCTCGATCTGGGCTGGCGGGGCATGGCCCAGCTCAAGCAAGTGACATTTATGTCATATCCGGCCCTCGTAACAAGTGAGTTCAACACCCCTGTCCTAAACTTTAAGGTGCCAAATTGTACTGTGGGCACTGTGAAGAATATTTACCACATTACTTATTTTAGTGCTCCGTATATAACAGTGGTTCCCAACCTTTTTTTGACCAGGGACCACTAGGACTTTTTTGTTCAGTGCAGGGACCCCAAGGTTCAAAATAAAAATTCTGAGAATTTGAAAATAAACTTTAATCATAACTGTTAGTTAAACATTAAACTTAGAATAATATTTGAATATATATTTTTATAATAGAGAACTTTTAATTGAAAATATTAATTTATTATGGGTTTATAACTTTATTTCGCGGACCTTAATTTAGTTCTCGCGGACCCCTGGGGGTCCATGGACCCCTGGTTGGGAACCAGTGGTATATAAGGAAGCAAGAGGCACAAATCAGAGGAAGTTGAATTCCTGCTTAGAAACAAGGAGAAGTCAGTAACAAGAATGGCTGTACTTGCCTCTGCAGTGGAAAATACTGAGACCAGTCTACCCACGAGTGTTTCGATAATCTAAAACTTCAGTGGGGCTTTTTTTTTAAAGTGTGTTTTGTATATAGGTCTACTGTATTACAATCTAATGTCAAGACAATAAATTGATGTGACTGTTGACTAACTGTCATGAAGTCACACGGAGAAAAGACTGAAATACTATGTGTACCGCCCAGACCCCTATTGAGAGAGCTTATTCTAAGTCATCCTGTGTGGTAGACTTCAAATGCTGACTTGCACGTGTGAATCCGCCATCACATGTATGGCGCCACAGAGCAATCTGTTCAACCAGTCCTAAGGCAGAGTGGCATGTGCCATTCACCTGTTAGCTGCTCACTGCCAAGATTCAGAAATGTACATTCATGGCAGCTATGTTGGTTGTCTCTCCATGACTCACACAGAATGTGTTTGTACTGTATGATTTTAATGTGTTTTAATCAAGCTGTATATCTCCTTCAGCCCTCAGTTTGAAAGGCTTTTAAAATATTTTTTAAACAAATATCTGTCTGAACCAATCCTAAAGCAGAGGACAGGGTGGCACGTATTTTACCACCTGGCTCAGCACAGTTTCAAGCTTCCCACCCGCTGGTTCTCCCGCCAGTTTAAGCAGCTCTTGTGTTGAATGAAGGCAAGTTTCGATGGCTCTGTAGACATCTCTATCCTCAACAGTTCATAAAGTCTGGGATGTTGCTTCTCCTTCAGGAAGAGTAATGATTCAGTCCCGTGTGTCACCCCACATCATTATCATGCAGTCCATTGCTCTTCCCGCTTCCATTTGTGTGAATATGGCTGCAAATGCTTCAAATTTGCCTGAGGAGGGCGGGGTGAACATCTGCCATTAGTTTATAGCTCGCCAAAGGATATCTATTGGTTCCTCGGACGCCTCGGGGTTACTCGATTCAGATCCTAAAGCCTGCTGAGGCTTGAAATCTGATGGTTCCACAGGATTGACAGTTCCGGCCGGGTTGCCTTGCCTAACCCCAGGGAAACGCACGTCCTCTTGAGAAACATAATTTAAACTGGAAGGATTAGTCATAAGGGCAAAGCACTGTAGTGGCTTGTAGGAGGCCAAAGCCAGTTCTGGTTTCTGCCTTTCAGACTCTTGCAGGAGTAGACTCTGGTAATGGTCTGAGCCGTTGGTGAAGTAGGTTATGTTTCCAAAGGCTACAGATTCCACGGCAGACGTCGCGGCATAGAGGCCTTGACTGTCGTCGTAGTTTTTCTCCTCACGACTCCATGGCTGTGATTTGTGCTCCTCTATAACGTTGTTGGGAGAGAAGTCATTTGGCGCCAGTAAAGTTTTAGGGTACATCTGAAGAACCTGCGGACAGCAAACTGGATTAAAACCTGACTAAGGTACTCAGTTTTGAGAGCAGATTCCAAAAAAACACTACAGAGAAGAGTCTAATAAAGTAATAACTTCTTTCTAGGGTTGCCAGGTCCCTCTTTGCCACCGGCGGGAGGTTTGGGGGGCAGAGCCTGAGGAGGGCGGGGTTTGGGGAGAGGAGGGACTTCAATGCCATAGAGTCTAATGGCCAAAGCAGCCATTTTCTCCAGGGGAACTGACCTCTTATCGGCTGGAGATCAGTTGTAATAGCAGGAGATCCCCAGCTAGTACCTGGAGGTTGGCAACCCTACTTCCTTCCCTCCCCCTCCCTCAGCATTTATAAGCCTACTGGGAGGGCCTTATTGCCTCTAAATAATGCATAGCCCCTATGTAACTACATTAGAGTACAACTTTTACTGTAAGGGGTGCTGAATGAAAACCCACTCCAGTTTTTAAAAAATATTATGCAAGCTCTCAAGCCATGAAAGGTAACTTCAGTCATCCTCTAGGGGCCTCTTGCAGGTGTCCGGCCCCATAGGGTTGCCACCCTCCAGGTACTAGCTGGGGGTCTCCTGCTATTACAATTAATCTCCAGTCGATATAGATCAGTTTACCTGGAGAAAATGGCCACTTTGGCAATTGGACTCTATGGCATTGAAGTCCTCCCCTCCCCAAACCCCGCTCTTTTCAGGCTCTGCCCAAAAACCTCCCACTGGTGGCGAAGAGGAACCTGGCAACCCTACCCCTGGAGGTTATTTGGCCCATCATGGGCTGAACTTGTAGCTTCCCAGTGGGGCAAATAACACCCGTCAGTGGTTCCCAGTCCCTTTTGGCTCTGGAAAATGGCTGGGGAGGGGAGGCAGAAGCTCCCACCCCTGGTTCCAATCTGAATTGGTCCCCTGTGGCACTTTTACAGGCAAGTTGCCACCAAGTGCTCAGAGCTGAAATATGACTGCTAGTTCCCATTGGGAACTTGGGTAAAGCATAACATGTACTTAATTCCTTGGCTACATGAATATTCCACCCCAAATATGGGCAGGACATCTTGGTTGGATTTTAGCTAAAATATCACAGACTGAAACCAAAGAATCAGCAAGTGCACCAGTGGATAACTTGAGAGAGGAAAACTTCATTACGTCTGTTGGATTTTTGCTTTACCTTAATTGGGGTCACATGGGGATGGGGGATTTTAGGGCAACAGCGATTCTTGACCCTAGAAAAACAAAAGAGAAAAATGAGAAAGTAGGTTGTTTCTTTGTTAAATCACAGCGCTCATAAAAGAGATGGGGAGAACAGAAAGTGTTGGAGATCCAAACGCAAATAGCCAGGGCAGCTTTCTAAGGATCAGCTTAGCCTAGCAGTTACCTCGCAACCGCAACTAGATGGTGAGTATACAGTGCATGAGTGAAACAGCCCCCCAATCATGAAAACTGATCATGGAAAAGCAAAAAAGAATGCAGGTCATTCACAAAATGGACTCCCATAGATAGTAAGAACATAAGAAAGGCTATGCGGGATCAGACCAAGGCCCATCAAGTCCAGCAGTCTGTTCACACAGTGGCCAACTAGGTGCCTCTAGGAAGCCCCCAAACAAGATAACTGCAGCAGCACCATCCTGCCTGTGTTCCACAGCACCTAATATAATAGGCATGCTCCTCTGACCCTGGAGTGAATAGGTATGCATCATGACTAGTATCCATTTTTACTGGTAGCCATGAATAACCCTATCCACTTCCCTCTTAAAGCCTTCCAAGTTGGCAGCCATCACCACATCCTGGGGCCATCACCATTCCAAGTTGGCAGCCATCACCACATCCACAATTGAACTATCTTCAGATGCAACTCAACATCAGCACAAAAACACCATTTAAAAGCCTGCTTCTAACCCACTTTACGTCTGTAGTATTAAGAACATAACATAAGAAAGGCCATGCTGGATCAGTCCAAGGTCCATCAAGTCCAGCAGTCTGTTCACATGGTGGCCAACCAGGTGCCTCTAAGAAGCCCACAAGCAAGTTGACTGCAGCTGCAGAATCCTGCCTGTGTTCCACAGCACCTAATATAACAGGCATGCTCCTCTGATCCTGGAGAGAGTAAAGCATTACATCCTGCTACTCAATGAACAGTTACAATTCCAAATAGGAGGCACCTCCGTGCCTATACCACAAGGTTTGGAAATCAGCACTGGAGATCAAATTTACAAAGGTATCAAAGTACTTGTATTGTGCTTAATTAACAATGACATACAAAAGTGAAGTACATAAACAATGACTTTTCACAAATATATACACTATATACAATACATGTTTGATGCAGTCTCTGTGCAACAGAATGATGCAATCTTCTTGGTATATACTTGTTGCTAATGAAAATTTGGAAAGTCCATAAGGTACAAACTTTAACAATCCCAAAGATTCACTTAATGGGAGTAGATGGGGGACAGCCATTTCAAGGTCTTTTCTTCAGCCCCAAATCCATTCAAATATATGTTTCCAAGTCAATTTTCTATCTAGTGTAGCAGTGAAGGACGAGCATAACTCACTGCTACACTTTGGAGTATCCTTCAGGGAACCTGAAACCAGTTTGGTGATGTACTAGATAGAAAATTGACTTGGAAACATAAATTTGAATGGATTTGGGGCTGAAGAAAAGACCTTGAAACGGCCGTCCCCCATCTACTCCCATTAAGTGAATCTTTGGGATTGTTAAAGTTTGTACTTTATGGACTTTCCAAATTTTCATTAGCAACAAGTATATACCAAGAAGATTGCATCATTCTGTTGCACAGAGACTGCATCAAACATGTATTGTATATAGTGTATATATTTGTGAAAAGTCATTGTTTATGTACTTCACTTTTGTATGTCATTGTTAATTAAGCACAATACAAGTGCTTTGATACCTTTGTACATTTGATCTCCAGTGCTGATTTCCAAACTCAGTGAACAGTGGCATACTCCACCACCACAAGGAGCCTTCCCTCTGATGCAAGGCGTTCCTCTGCTGGTGGAAGAGCTTCGTAGATCAAACGATGGCTCCTTGTGCCAGTGGAGCACGCTGCCATTAGCTGAGCAGAGTGTGTTAGGTTACAATCCGTAATACCGGCAGTGGTCCTTAAAATCCAAGGCAGAGTAGGACGCTTACAAAACTGACTTCCTGGCACGAATCTCAAAGTCCGTGTTGCTGTTTTTTGAACTTCTTGTCTCTACAAAAAATAATAATAATGATTTGCTCCTACGAACTTACCAGTCACTTTTCCAGAAACATATACAAGTTAGCAGCGCTAAAGGAATCACCGTCAGTAGCAGGAGGGGTTGAAAAACCGAATTTCCTGTTTAAAATAAAAATAGATATAATTATAATATGTAGTGGTTAAAAGCTGTGGTTTGGAGCGGTGGAGGCTAATCTGGTGAACTGGATTTGTTTCCCCACTCCTCTACTTGAAGCCAGCTGGGTGACCTTGGGCTAGTCACACTCTCTCAGCCCCATCTACCTCAGCGGGTGTCTGTTGTGGGGAGGGGAAGGGAAGGTGATTATAAGCCAGTTTGAGTCTCCCTTAAGTGGTAGAGAAAGTCAGCATATAAAAACCAACTCCTCCTCCTCCTCTTCTTCCTCTTCTTCTTCTCCTCCCTTCCCCTTTCAGCACTGTTTTAGACTGGTGCAAGAAGACTAGATAAATTCATGGACAAGAAGACTGATGGATCTGCAGTAAGCTAGGTTAGGATATCTTGGACCAGTCAGAAGTCTCTCTGTATAACTGTGTTAGCTCTCTGCCTCATACACAATGAAGACGTAACAATGTTTCAGATTAATATAAGAATAGTACAAGCCTCTTAAGGAGAGAATGTTGTTTATTTACTGCACCGTATAATATTTTTTATTAAATACAGTTTTCTTTTATCATACATACGTGAGCTGTTTATATTCCTCCACTTACCTTTTTGGCTGATTTTACTCTGCTGACTTACAAGGGTGGTGTATTCCACAACAAGTGAGCGTCGGGATATTGCCCCACATAAGGAAAAAGGATCAACCTCCATTTCCCCCCCTACAATTACGACCCGAATTAAATGCCCATTGTTTGCAGAACTTACCATCAGGCGGTATGAATACGTTCTTAATTTGTGTAGTTCCTTTGATAATGTCATGTGTGATACTTGGGGGGCTGGTGCTGAAAGCAAGAACTTCAATCCAGTACTCTTTGTTCGGCTCCGGCTGGTTCACTCTCAACTTCTTTTCATCGGGCCATTTAACTGCGTACTTGCATACTACCAAACCATCTACGTTCAAAAACAAAGAGAGAGAATGTGAATGCTGATTCCGATTTGGCAAAAGTATTCTGAAACCAAGCTCCTCTTTCAGTAGAGAAAGGGCGAAAATGCATGGTCGCTTTATCCTCCTTTAATCCCTGTTTCAGCCAGGATTCAGCCAGGATCGAACACGTGCGTTTCGCCTAATGTGCGTTCGATCCTGGCTAAAACAGGGATTAAAGGAGGATAAAGCGATCGTGCGTTTTCACCCAAAGAGAACCCTGCACCGGTTGGTGGGAGAAGTGACTCTAAAAGAGCAAATTAGCTTCATGACCCAGCCACCATTTTCTCCCCTTAAGTGCACAATCTGAGACTGCGGGAAATTATCTTTCCCTCAAGATAAGTTACCAACTTCCTGCAGTCTTGTAGAAATTGCAGGAAACCTGTGATGCAGGTACAGACATAAGTACCATCAGGTCACATGTGACGTATGGTGACCCCAGGAAGGGGCTGTCAAGGCAAGAGAGAAGCAGAAGTTGTTTGCCATTGCCTTCTTCTGCAGAATCTCCCATACAAGAACCGACCCTGATTAACTTCCAAGTTCTGATGAGATCGGGCCATACCAAGCCTCCTTCCCTCCCATAATGGAGGTAGCTTACAGAATATTCTCTGTTCAGCAGGAGCAAGAGAAACACCTTAATGTATTATCTCCTGATAAATTCTAAGCCTTTCCTTTTAATATTGTTTCTGGCACCCTTCCTCAGGATAACCTTAACCTTAAAATCTTAACATGGCTGATCCCCTTTCTTGGGTTCTTGTGTCAGCACCTTTTTCTGGCAGTCTTGGCTTCCTTTCTAGCTTCATCATTTCATGAAGAATTCTGTCTCAGGGAGCTTTGACCCCCCCCCCCCAATCTTGTTAGTCTCTAAGGTGCTACTGGACTCAAATCTAGCTGCTCGGGGTGGGCATCCCATCCTTTCCAATACTTCTGAATACCAAATCCTAAAAAAAATCATCTCAGTGCATTACAGTTACCTTGAAATACAAACTTTTCAGATTCTTCTAATGTGCAGTTTCCATCTTTAACTTTCACAAAAACACTGTAACCTCTGATAAAACCAGGATGGGACTCATTAAGATGATCATAATCCCATGTGAGTTTCAGCAGTTTGGAATTCGCCGTGACTATATGCAGTTCAGGGACACTAGCTGGCTCTGAAAGTCAGGAAATGGATGACATTGTTATTTTCGTCCTACCCTGCTAACCTTCAGCCTTGGCATTGCTGCTATCATACTGCCCTTGTACAAATCTGTGGTGAGACCACACTTGGAATACTGTATACAGTTTTGGTCACAACATCTAAAAAAAGTATATTGCAGAGCTTGAGATGGTGTGGGAAAGAGCAACCAAAATGATCAGGGGGCTAGAGCAACTGCCCTATGAGAAGCAGTTAAAATGCTTAGGGCCTTTTAGCTTGGAAAGAAGACGGTTAAGGAGAGACGTTATAGAGGTCTATAAAATTATGCATTGTATGGGGAGAGTGGACAGGGAGAAGCTTATCTTCCTCCCTCATAATACTAGAAGATGGGGTCATCTGCTGAAGCTGGAGGGTGAGAGATTCTAAACTGATAAAAGGAAGTATTTCTTCACACAACGCATAGTTAAATTGTGGAACTCCCTGTCCCAGGATGTGATGGCTGCCAACTTGGAAGGCTTTAAGAGGGGAGTAGACATGTTCATGGAGGAGAGGGCTATCCATGGCTACTAGTCAAAATGGCTACTGGTCATGATGCACACCTATTGTCTCCAGAATCAGAGGAGCATGCCTATTATATTGGGTGCAGTGGAACACAGGTAGGATGGTGCTGCTGCAGTCGTCTTGCTTGTGGGCTTCCTAGAGGAACTTGGTTGGCTACTGTGTGAACAGACTGCTGGACCTGATGGACCTTGGCCTGATCCAGCATGGCTTTTCTTATATTCTTATGTTCTGATGGCCAAGCAAGATTGCATTTTGGGGAAATGATAGAACTGGGCCATTTCTTCTCCAAGTTTCTACGGAGGCTTCACTGAATATTTCAGGACTGGTCTCCACATTGTTCCAGGTCAGAGTTTCCCAAACATTTTGAGTCAAGGAGCACTTTTCAGGAGAGAAATTCATCAGGGAGCACTAATTTTCACCTAGCACCTATATACTAAATTAAATGACAGTTGTCTTTTTCTTTCCAATCTCTTCATGGAGCACTAGGAGAAGTTTTGCGGAGCACCAAGTGCTACTTGGAGCACAGTTGGGGAACCTTTGCTCTAGATGAACCACAACAGGCACCACGATGACACCTGAGGCCCATAACTTGGAATTTCTCCACGCTGATTATTCTCAAACCTCTTTCTTTACTGTCTGGTAACTTGAGCAGCTCTACGGTTTTACACATTTATTGTGGCACATGCCTCAGATGTAACCTCAGAAACTGATGACACAATAAATTCCTTTGTGCCTCATCTAGCCAAAGCCAACCCCTTCGAAAACCTGTTTATTTCAGTGGGAGAAATGTATGCACATGTTTAATTCCCCCATTGAAATCAATGGGATTCTGTTGCTTTAGCTAGAAGAAGAAGAAGAGGAGGAGGAGGAGGAGGAGGACTTGGTTTTTAAAGCCCGCTTTTCTCTACTGTTAAGGAGTCTCAAAGTGGCTTACAATCCCCTCCCTACAACAGACACTTTGTGAGGTACATAGGGCTGAGAGAGTTCTCAGATAACTGTGAATAGCCCAAGGAACCAGATTAGGTTCACCAGATTAGAGTCCGCCGCTCATGTGGAGGAGCAGGGAATCAAACCCGGTTCTCCAGATTAGAGTCCACTGCTCCAAACCACTGCTCTTAACCACTACACCATGCAGGCTAACACAGCTACTTCTTTGTTCATGTGACAATCGCTTTTGTGGTTGACCCCGTCTCCAGCAGCAGCCATTTTGTTGCTGCGCTCACCATGCAATGTTGTTTGACAGTGGAATCAGCTACCTAGAGAGGTGTAAGCTCCCCCTCGCTGGCAGTCTTTAAGCAAAGGCTGGACAAACACTTGACAGGAATGCTCTAGACTGATTGTTCATTAAGCAGGGTGTTGGGCTAGATGGCCTGTATGGCCTCTTCCAACTCTATGATTCTAGGATTATTCAACATACTCGGTTACAACATGGGCCAATAGCACTGCGGACTTACCCAGCTCTTTAAGGTATTTGGCTTTCCTCTCCAGTAAAGTAGCTGTATTACCGAGAGATCCATACACCCTGAAAATGTATTGCACTCCAGGAACGAAAGCATCTAGAACATAAGAAAATCAGGAGAGGTTCAGGGCAACCTCTAGAATTAGGGAAGAACTCAGATTGTGTTCACTCTTTCAAACAAGGGATTTACTGGAGGACATAATCCTGAAATGCTTTAATGGGGGAGAAGAAGGATTAGTTAAGTAGTTTTTTGCACACCCCTAGTACAGAATGCTGCGGCTATACTGCTGGTCAGGGTCAGCTATCGGGGATATATGACCCCAATAGTACAGCAGTTACACTGGCTACCAATACATTCTCAAGCCAAATTCAGAGTGTGGGTTTTGACCTTTAAAGCCCTACATGGCTTGGGACCAGGGTAATTGAAAGGCCGCCTTCTCTCATATGTTCCTGCCAGGAATTAAGATCACAGGAAGAGGCTCTCCTGACTGTCCCATCAATCAAGGAATCTTATTTGGTGGGTACACAAGAGAGGGCCTTTTTGGTGGCAGCCTCACAATTATGGAACATTTATAGATCAAAATGGGTAGCCATGTTAGTCTGTCACTAACAGTAGAAAAGAGTAGGAGTCCAGTAGCACCTTAAAGATTAACAAAATTTCTGACGGTATGAGCTTTTGTGAGCCACAGCTCACTACTTCAGGTATCTGAAGAAGGTATCTGAAGAAGGGAGGCTGTGGCTCACGAAAGCTCATACCCTGCCAGAAATTTGTTAGTCGTTAAGGTGTTACTGGACTCCTACTCTTTTCTACTGCTATGGAACAATTATGTATTTTTATGTACTCTATTTTGTGTATTTTATGTACATTGTAAGCCACTTGGAGCTCCATAAGGAGGAAAGGTGGCTAGTCAAGGTTTTAAATAAATAAGCAAATAAAGGATACATCAGTGCGTTTTGTACTTTAATTTGATCTCTCATTCACCTCTCTAGTAGGCGCACAGAAGCCACCTTGGGAGATGCATAACAAGCATTTATTTAAGCTTGGCATGCCGCCCGCAATGATATGACTTCCAACATATCAAGGAACAACAAGGAAGACAAGATGAAATCAATAGCAAAATCAATGAAATACTAGTAGTAGCGGTTGTAGTCTAAAAATAGATGCAGGAAAAGCCTGCCTGTTTCTGATTTGTCAGCATCTTCTCAATGCCTCTCCAACAACGGCTTATCTTAATTCAAAAGCAAAGACGTCTCGTTCTCACCTGATGTAATGAGAGCACTGGACTGGTCTCGTCCAAATTTATTCCACTGAAAGTCACAAGGCTCGACTCTTGGGTGATTGCACCAGTCAATGACATAGCCATCATACGGACTTCGAGGCTTCCAAGAGATGTAAATGCCTGCCTTTGTGTTGTTGATTGTATCTTCTTTAGTTGCATTAAAGTCCCAAGTGTGACCTAAAAAAGTAACAAATTACTAAATAATTCAGGTATCTCACATAAGTAGTATCCTAATCGTCAAAAACCTTTTACATGCCCATATGAGAGCGTGGAATACATAAATACAGGGATTGAATCCCATATGGCAACAAACATACAGGAGCCAGTGTGGTGTAGTGGTTAAGAGCAGTGGTTTGGGGTGGTGGACTCCGATCTGGAGAACTGGGTTTGATTCCCCACTCCTCCACATGAGCGGCGGAGGCTAATCTGGTGAATCAGGTTGGTTTCCCCACTCTTCCACTTAAAGCCAACTGGGTGACCTTGGGCTAGTCACAGCTCTCTGAGCCTCACCTACCTCACTGGGTATCTGTTGTGGAGAGGGGAAGGGAAGGTGATTGTAAGCCGGTTTGATTCTTCCTTAAGTGGTAGAGAAAGTCGGCATATAAAAACCAACTCTTCTTCTTCTTCAAACTGAACAAGTTCACGGATGCTGTTCTTGCTGTCTCCCCCTTCCTCACTGCAAACTCCTCCTCCGCCCCCCAAAAGGAACTCCTCAGAACTGAGGAGCACTGAAAACTACATGGATGCAGCTAGAAGGCCAAAATGGGTAAAACCCAGCCATTCCCCCAGCTTCACACTCACTAGGGTTGCCCACCTCCAGGTACTCAAACAAGGGGCCACAAGTGCTAAATAGGAGTATGGAATTAAAAAAAAAAAAAAAGCACAAGAGTAGTATAACCTAACAATAAGGCAATGTGATCAAAGGTATAAGGCTTTTACCAAAATATATTGAGGAACAACCTCACTGGAACAACCGCAGTTGTAAGGCAAATCAGAGAAAAGTCCATTATAAGCAATATACAAAACCGCATAAGCGTTATCAAAGTCAAGACGCAACACAAGAATAGAGAACGTCTTATCCAGCCGTCCGTATATAACATGAAGGTATACTCCTTTACTTCGTGAATGAAATCTCAGGCACACGGAAGGACTGGACGCTTGAAAAAATGAAATGGGATTTTTACCGGAAGCCCATTGCGCATGTCTATTCTCCGTTGCTTTATTGTATTAATTTTTGTATTCGGACCTTTACACTGTGAACGCCTTGTGTTGCGTCTTGACTTTGATAACGTTTATGCGGTTTTGTATATTGCTTATAACGGACTTTTGTCTGATTTGCCTTACAACTGCCGTTGTTCCAGTGAGGTTGTTCCTCAATATATTTTTGTAAAAGCCTTATACCTTTGATCACATTGCCTTATTGTTAGGTTATACTACTCTTGTGCTATTTTTTTTTAAATTCCAACCTCCAGGTACTAGCTGGAGGTCTCCTGCTAGTACAACTGATCTCCATCCGATAGACATCAGTTCCCCTGGAGAAAATGGCCGCTTTGGCAATTGGACTCTACGGCATTGAAATCTCTCCTCTCCCCAAACCCCGCCCTCCTCAGGTTCCGCCCCCAAAACCTTCCACCGGTGGCAAAGAGGGACCTGGCTACCCCAACACCCCCTCATCTTGCACCAGCTTACCGAAGAGGTGAGGAGACATTGCTGCTGATTCCTCCTTCCGACTACAAGCCACTCTTTGTTCCTGAGGATCAACCAACCTTCAGGAGCAGCTTTTCAGGGGCTTAGAAGATGACATTTAAGAGGGAGGCAGCAAAAAACTGTTTCTGTGAACTCATTCCCTTAGAACTCACCTCTGTGAATACATTCCAGCTAGAGTGCAAGATTCAGCTCTATGCATTACATATATATATATTTTTACCATCTCTCTAGCGGCCAAATAATATCCATTTCCAGTGGGGGGACAGGACCCATTAACACATAGTTCAATGTTCTGCAAGGCACAGAGTAGCTCAGATCCACATATAACCAGGGTCAAATGAAATAAATTCAGCAAATTAGAAAATCCAGTATGCAGATCTGGTATGTGGTATAGGCTACCCACTTATGGTGGAGGCATCAATGAAACCAAACAATGAGGAGTCCAAGCGTGTAGGGGTTCAATACACTTGTCAAAACTACTGGACAGAATATGACTCGTATACGGAGGTAGGAGAGAAAGATTCATTTCTGGAGCAACTGATGTCTAATTGTACTAACCGTTCTCTGCTGAGATGACGATCACAGAAGGAGGGGATGAATCTACAGAATTCTTTGCCAAGACTGTGATGTTACCCGAACATTTGTTAAGAAAAAGCACTGTGGAATTGTGTGATGCAGGGACCTCCTTAGACCCACGATGTTCTCCTAACATTTCCCAGATTATCTCATATGTCTTGATTTCCCCATTAGCACGAAAGCCTGGAAATGGCTGCGGGAAAGAAAACGAGACTTGGCAAATGGTATTTATAATGCGTGTTTCTACCTATAATGGTACCAAGCTGCTTTTGATGACAGCTGCATACAACTGGGGTGGAACGTCACTTCCAGTTTACAGATGGACATTTTATACCTGAGTCTCTATTTTTAAGTTGCATTCCAAATGAGGTGGTGTTAGAGAAGGCTACCGCTAAGGGCCATGGGTATTGTATCCTCTTATCAAAAACTATCTCAAGTTGGAGACAGAGTATTTCTTTGATTACTTTTCTGTTTCTGCAATGGAAATGCTATGGAACTGAACTAATGTGCTGATTGGCAATTGCCCGCCAATCAACTGGGCTGCTCGCCGCCCAGCTGATGGCTGGCAGGCAGAAGCAGGAAAGGGAGAGCGATCCCGCACATGGTCCTGGCATGATTCCGCCACTTCTGGGTTTACCCCGGAAGTGCCAGCATTGCACCAGGAGCGCGCACACACACACACACACATGTCAGCATATAAAAGAGTCAGCATATAAAAACCAACTCTTCTTATTATTATTTTTACAGATAAAAATCCTCTTGCTTTTTTTGTCCTACTGACTCACCACCACTGTTTGTACAACCAGACTTACCTTCCAGAAGACAGTTACATTGCAAGAGTTCACACCTGGGTGAATGCGTCTCCAGACATCAAGATACCCTGATGGAGCTGCAAATCAAACACATAACATTGCTGAATAATTGAGATAGTGGACTGATCGAGCTCTCAGTAGCAGTCCAGAAGAGACTAGGCCAGGACTCAATCCAACTCCTACTGGGGACTCCATGCTAACACTTTCAAGCTATCATGGATGAGTTATCAGAGAGGGCAAGAAGCAAGCAGAAATCCCTGACACGTGCCTCTTCACACATTATGACATAAATAATCCTGGGTGGGCATTATTTGAGGAAACCTACAGGATTCTGTAATATACTTGGGTTTCCTTAAGAGGCCCAGTACGTTTGCTGGAATTGTTTCAGGCTGGGAAATTGGTGCCGGAGGGAAGGCTGAATCCCCTTCTCCATGTGCTCTATGGTCCTGATCAGGCACCACATACAGAGGAATTAAGAAGCCACAAGTCATGTGTGATTGTGTTACATCTGACACAGGGTGGGGACCTGGACTCAATTTATGTGCTCCATAATACATGAAGAGTCTAGCTAATCTGAAAATCCCTACCCAAGGAACATTTTGTACTGAACGTCAGTTGTAAATTGTGTTGGATTTTGATTCCCATCAGCTGCTTTGGGAGCCAATTTTGGAATGATTTGAGGGATGAAAATCTAGCAAACAAGCAAACAATCAAGCAATCACAAGTATGATTTTGGTGTCATGGCAAATGTAATATTCCTCAATGACATTCATTTACAAATTTGGTGAGGCCCCTGAGTGCTGGTGAATAAACATGGCAGGTGGGTATGAAGCAGCTGTACAATGGCATTTGTTATATAGGTTAGATGGGTGAGGTTCTACTTTATAATTTCCCTGGTTCATCAAGAGAAATCTTGTGCAGTCTAAACCCACACCAACACAAGATTCACTTAATTTTGTTTACTGCAGAATGTCTTTTCTATTTTCAACTTTCCCCCCCCTGCCTCTCAGATGACAAAATTAAGATACACGTGCTAAGATAGCAAAGAGTGCAGCAGTTTGTAACTCTCTCTCTAGCTGGTACATTTGCATTTTTCTTATAGAAAAACAAGACATTTATACTTCTAAATTCTATAAGTAGGGTTGCCAACCTCCAGGTAGTAGCTGGAGATCTCCTGCTATTACAACTGATCTCCAGCAGATAGAGATCAGTTCACCTGGAGAAAATGGGTGCTTTGGCAATTGGATTCTATGGCATTGAAGTCCCTCCCCTCCTCAAATCCTGCCCTCCACAGGCTCCGCCCCAAAAACCTCCTGCTGATGGTGAAGAGGCACCTGGCAATTCCAAATAGTACAATTTTATTGCTAACTAAGTTATAAATCATGCTGCAGTTGTCTTGTTTCTGGGCTTCCTAGAGGTCTTCCTGGTTGGCCACAGTGTGAACAGACTGCTGGACTTGATGTACCTTGGTCTGATCCAGCATGGCCTATCTTATGTCCTTATGACCTGTGTGACACTCCCCCACCCCAAATATGCCTGTTGACCAGGCCTAGTTTGCCTGGCATAGTTAAATTGTGGAACTCCCTGCCCCAGAATGTGGTGATGGCTGCCAACTTTGAAGGCTTTAAGAGGGGAGTGGATATGTTCATGGAGGAGAGGGGTATCCATGGCTACTAGTAAAAATGGATACTAGCAGTGATGCATACCTATTCTTTACAGAATCAGAGGAGCATGAAGAATATATTAGGTGTGGTGGAACACAGGCAGTTGTCTTGTTTGTGGGCTTCCTAGAGGCACCTGGTAGGCCACTGTGTGAACGGACTGCTGGATTTGATGGACCTCGGTCTGATCCAGCATGGCCTTTCTTATGTTCTTATCTTGCTGAACAGAACCACTACATCAGCGTGGCATAGTGGTTAAGAGCGGCGGACTCTAACCTGGAGAACCAGGTTTGATTCCCCACTCCTCCACATGAAGCCAGCTGGGTGACCTTGGATGAGTTACAGTTCTCTCTGAGCTCTCTCAGCCCCACCGACATCACAGGGTGTCTGTTGTGGGGAGAGGAAGCGAAGGAGATTGTAAGCCGGTTTGGTTCTCCTTAAAAGGTAGAGAAAATCAGCCTATAAAAACCAGCTCTTCTTCATCATCATCCCAAGACTGTCTTCCACAGCACAGCTTTCTTACCGGATTTTTCTGTCTGTGTAGTTTTTGATTCGCTCCATTTGCTCCATTTCCAGAAGTGCTGGTTGGCACCACAGCGTACTCGAAATGTATACTTGGTATAAGGTTGTAACCCACTCACAGTATAATATGATTTAGTGCTATGTGATGTACTGTTGTGCTGTAAAACATAAATGTTGCAGCAGGTCAGGCACCGTGGTTTCATTGTTACTGTTCCATTTTTTAAAGTGCGGTATTTTATTTTGTAAACAAAAAACAAAAAAACCCTCCTAAACAGACATACATACAAGCCAAAAACGTCAACATAATGAAACACAATACAAAAACATGAAATCTAATATATATTAGGTTTTAAGCCACCTTATTGACTGACAATTTGTTTTTGTGGTTGGGTCTACCAAAGTGGCTCCACCCCATCAAAGAAGAAGAAGAGTTGGTTTTTATATGCCAACTTTCTTCACCACTTCAGGAAGAACCAAACCGGTTTACAATCACCTTCCCTTCCCCTCCTCACTACAGACACCCTGTGAGGTAGGTGGGCCTGAGAGCGCTCTAAGAGAACTGTGACTGGCCCAAAGTCACCCAGCTGGCTTCATGTGTAGGAGTGGGGAAACCAACCCGGTTCACCAGAGTAGCATCCACCGCTCATGTGGAGGAGTGGGGAATCAAACCCAGTTCTCTAGATTAGAGTCCAATGCTCCAAACCACCGCTCTTAACCACTACACCACACCGGCTCTCAAGCAATACAGGCGTTAATTTTTAAGGGGGTCAATGAACTTTGCCACAGCAGATCAACATAGCTACCAGTACAAAATGAATTAAACGAAAGAGTTTTGAAGCATGTGTTCCTTACCAGGTCCACTTTCCCATCTGGATGACGACTTTCAATTTGGCAAAGCAGGTCAAGCTTAGGTTTCATTTCCCAGCGTAGCTTGATGGTAATAGAAAGTATATCAAAAGCATTGAGGTTAAAAGGGGGTGCCGGACGAACTGTGATGAAAGAAAGAACATATAAATTTCTGAAAGAGCTGTTAAACCACCTTGAGCAGTAAAATGAGTACAAAGAACTCTGAACTGCCCCGTTATTCTTTTATACTACACCAGATCAAAACTGGAAAAGGGGGGGCTCTTCAAGGGATGATTTTATTAGAGGTAAAAAAGTAAGGAAGATGGCGCTTGATTGGTGGATAGGTATGGACAGGTGACTACCAATCCCCCTCAATCCTTGGTCCATTTAGCCCAATACCATCTTCTCGGACTCTCTGGAAGGCTCTCTAAGGTGTGAGGCAAAAAGGTCATTCTGAAGTTATATGTTAAGTTTTTGTTCAATGCTTGTCCCAGTTGGGATATGTAGGAACTTCGGCTATCTCCGGATTGAGATGCTGGAGGTAAGCCTGAATATCACTAAACACTAAAAGAGAAAAGAATTTCTTACCTCTGTGGGCTACATCAAAACTAAGGTTAGTATGTTTCTCCCCCAGATCATTTCTGGCCGTCAGTCTTAAGTTGTAGGTGGTTTGAGTGCCAATTTTGAATGAGCAGCTGTTTGAGGACTGTTCAGGGTAATACACTTTCCCATTAGACCTTGAAAAAACAGTGGTGGGAGTTGGAGGAGACAGAAAAGAGACACTGTTGAGTTGTCTTCCCTTGAGATGTCAGATACTATGAATCCAGGGATGTTGATCCTTAATAGCAATTTATGCACGGAGTAGGAGGAGGAGGAGTTGGTTTTTATATGCCGACTTTCTCTACCACTTAAGGCAGAATCAAACCGGCTTACAATCACCTTCCCTTCCCCTCCCCACAACAGACACCCTGTGAGGTGGGTGAGGCTGAGAGAGCATGACTTGCCCAAGGTCACCCAGCTGGCTTCGTGTGTAGGAGTGGGGAAACAAATTCACCAGATTAGTCTCTGCCACTCATGTGGAGGAGTGGGGAATCAAACCCGGTTCTCTAGATCAGACTCCACCGCTCCAAACCACTGCTCTTAACTACTACACCACTGAATTTGAATTTGAATTTGAAAAAGCACAGGCATGTTGGTCTGCTGTTTAAAGAAAAGTTAATAGTGAAAATGGAACTCCCTGCCCCAGGATGTGGTGATGGCTGCCAACTTGAAAGGCTTTAAGAGGGGAGTGGACATGTTCATGGACGAAAGGGCTATCCATGGCTACGAGTAAAAATAGATACTAGTCATGATGCATATCTATCTATTCTTTCCAGGATCAGAGGAGCGTGCCTTTTATATTAGGTGCTGTGAAACAAAGGCAGGACAATGCTGCTGTAGTCTCTCTTGTGGGCTTCCTAGAGGTACCTGGTTGTCCACTGTGTGAACAGACTACTGTACTTGATGGGCCTTGGTCTGATCCAGCATGGCCTTTCTTATATTCTTATGAGCATTTGCCTTAGAGACTTCAATGGGCCTCATGTGCACAATTTCAGTAATCCTTACCATCCTCAAAGGGCTGTTATTATTTTGCGAACTGGGGGAGATGGATGGGATTTCAGTGCCCCTGTCCTTCCCATAGCTAGCAGCATCAAAGCAAACTAAGCAAAAAAAAAAAAATGCCAGTTGGGGGCAGGTTAAGGTGGAGAGAAGAGGTTGGCTTCCCAGTTCATAGTTCAAATCCTTAGCTACTATACTGCACTAAATCTCAAGGGCTCACACAAGCCCATGAGTATGTCTGAAGTAGATCTTTGGATCCATGCCATTCTTTTCAGTACTGGCTATTTTGGGGGCCTGTTGTTGATTTACACCATATACACCATTTATCTGCTTTGAGTGTCAGTGAGAAAGGTGGACTATAAAGTCAGGCTATGGCATTGAAGCCCCTCCCCAAACCCCGCCCTCCTCAGGCTCCACCCCAAAAACCTCCCGCCAGTAGCGAAGAGGAACCTGGCAACCTAGAGATGGGGTTTGATGAGATGGGCCAGGTAGGGTTACCAGCTCCAGATTGAGAAATACCTGGAGATTCTGGGGGTGGAGCCTGAGGAGAGTGGGGTTTGGAGAGGCGAGGTACTTCACTGGGGTAGAATGCCATAGAGACCACCTTCCAAAGTGGCAATTTTCTCCAGGCAAACTGATCTTTGTCATCTGGAGATGAGTTGTAATAGGAGGAGATCTCTAGCCACCACCTGGGTGGCAACCCTAGTGCCAGGGTGAGATTAGACTGAGAATGATCCTGAGACAAAACAAAACTTTTTATATTTCCTATGTAGAAGGATGCCCTGACCTTGATAGGCCAGTCTAGCCTGATTCCAGTTAGGTCTTGGCTGCTAAGCAGGGTTGGCCTGCAGGACTGTGTGAAACACACAAGTCTCTCCAGGACTGTGTGAAACACACAAGTCCCTTATACAGAAGGAAAGTATTGGGGTGAGGGGAAATGTTGGCTTTTATAGCAACCTAGGTGAAACTATTTCATGGTGTTGCACTAGGCAAAGTCAACAGAAGCCAAACTGGTTAATGTTTCTTAGCGACTGGACAACAAGCATTTCACTATAGTTATAACTTCAAATATAAGAATCTCATGTCATTTTGGAGGAAAGGCAGCATGGTGTAGCCTGATCTCGTCAGATCTTAGAAGCTCAGCAGGGTTGGTACTTGGAAGGGAGACCACCAAGGAAGACAATGAGGAGAAGGCAACGGTAAACCACCTCTGCTTATCATTTGCCTTGAAAGCCCCTTGCTGGGGTCGCCATAAGTTGGCTACGATTTGACGGCACTTTACACACAGAGACAATGTAAAGCTGGAATGTGGAATGATATGGTATAGCCTGATCTTGTTAGATCTGGGGTGCAAAGCAAGGTCAGTACTTGGAAGGCAGAACACCAAGGAAGACTATGCCGAGGAAGGCGACGGCAGACCACCTCTGCTTCTCACTTGGCCTTGAAAGCCCCTTGTGGAGTTGCAGTAAGTCAGCGGGGACTTGGCGGCACTTTATGCACACAAATGTCATTTTGTGACTTGAGACACCCAAAAATATATGAAGAATACCCACCTATCAGACAGGATAAATTGTACTGAACGCCTCCCCGCAAGTTTATCTTCTGATCCAGGCTGCCAAGAACACTTTAATGTTTCCATGTCTTCTGTTTCACAAGACAGATTTTTGGGTTCACCAGGCGGTCCTGTTAAAACAAGAGTAGATTAAAATGTGTCCTTCTTGCCTTTACTCTTGCAACCTACTTCAAAGCAAATTAATCTCCGGTTAAGGTGGAGACAAATGTGGATTGCGAGCCATCACAACACTGTAGACTGTTTTTTGATGCACAGCCATGATTATCCCCACTGCCAAAAACTCTCTTCACAAAAATGGAGGCAGCAACATTATAACCATCTTTGCCCACTATACAAAAATGACCCACGTGGTGTGTGCGTTGCCACCATCTTGGTTGAGGGATTGTTCCAGTGGTGGGGAACTGGCAGCTGGCAGGAAACCTCAGAGATCTGCAGCCAGCCCGCTCTTGCCTAGGCTGAAGGAAAAGGTGAACCCGGTGTTTAGGGGCATGCAATCAGATTTTGCCGATCCCATATAATGTCTGGTATTTCCCGCATCAGATTGGATCAGCCATATCTGATACAGTGAAAGGCACCTCTGATGTTTCCCAATTTCAACAGTTATCTCCTGATAGATATGGAAAATATCCAGAATCAGGACGGGACTTTCATTGTTCATAGCTGTTTTACAGCACATTCATCCTTTAAACTTTAAATGGCCATTCGTTTCTATGGGAAGACCTGGCTGCTGAACTCTAAAGCACAGGCCTATTATTTAGAGCACCTCCCCGCACAGCTGCTCCATGGTACAAGCATACCTCAGGAATATTGCAGGTTTGGTTCCAGACCACCGCAATAAAGCAAATATTGCAATAAAGCGAATCACACACATTTTTTTATTTCCCAGTGCATATAAAAATTATATTTACACTGTACTGTAGACTATTAAGTGTGCGAGAGCATTATGTCCTTAAAAACAATGTACTGTAGTAATAATAATGAAGAAGAAGAAGGGTTGGTTTTTATATGCTGACTTTCTCTACCACTTAAGGGAGAATCAAACCGGTTTACAATCACCTTCCCTTCTCCTCCCCACAACAGACACCCTGTGAGGTAGGTGAGGCTGAGAGAGCTCTAAGAGAGCTGTGACTAGCTCAAGGTCACCCAGCTGGCTTTGTGTGTTAGGAGTGGGGAAACAATCCAGTTCACCAGATCAGCCTCTGCCGTTCATGTGGAGGAGTGGGGAATCAAACCCGGTTCTCCAGATCAGAGTCCACCGCTCCAAACCACAGCTCTTAACCACTACACCACGCTGGCTCTCTGAACAAGTTTGAAATATTGCGAGAATTACCAAAACGCAACACAGAGACACAAAATGAGCACATGCTACTGGAAAAATGGTGCTGATAGACTTGCTCAAAAACACAGTATCTGCGAGGTGCAATAAAGTGAAGCACAATAAAATGAGGCATGCCTGTACTTCAGACCTTTAAACTTTAAAGGGCTTTTGTTTTCAGTGAGTTTGGAAACCAGGTCTACCCATTGAAAAAAATGGCTGTTCAATCTTTAAAGGGCCATTTGTTTCAATGGGGGTAGACCTAGACTATGGAGTTTGGAGGCTTGTCTTCCCATTAAAAAGAATGGCCATTTAAAGTATAAAGGGCTGGTGTGCTGTACAATGGCTGGGGCAGAGGTCCTTTCTCTCTCTCCCTTCTGGGATGCAGACATTTAAATTTTTTTACTTTAATTTCCTTTTAGTTCAGAATTATCATATTTCCACTAAATTGGAAGTATTGTTTCAATAGTTGTTAAATGTTTCCTGACACAACTGTCCGGAATGACACCAATACTCCTGATAATTAATGAAAACAATATTCTTGCCCTTCCTGACTTTCTGACGTGGAATTAAAATAATAATTTTTTCAGTGCCCACTCCATTTGCATTTAAGCCAAAATGTCCATATATACAACTACATGTACTCTCAAGCAACACACAGGAATTATGTTATCTGGATGTTCACAGTGTACTTAAAATAGATAAATATATACGGCAGGTCCAGTGGTTGGAAGAAGAAAGGAGATCCGCCTGGCCCTGCCAGACGTGCCCTGTACTTCTCAGGTAGCAGAGAAACTGCCAGGCGCTCAGAGAGAGCAAGGGTGCTTTAACGCACTTACAATGCACTTAAGCAATCGTTGGCAACTGGATTTTCTATTGCAAACGATCGCTGAAGCGCACTGAAAGTGCATTATCCAATGTGTATGAAAGCAGGCCCAAGTGCCGGCAGAGCCGCCCGAAACAGAAACACACAAGGATGCATCTGCAGAAGAGCGGGAAATGTTTCTGATTATTCATTTGCGCCAGAAACATTTCATTTGCGTATTGCTGAGCCTTTTAAATCGTAAACCGCTTTGAAGTTCTGTGAGGGGGGAAACAGGGTACATGTTATTAAGTTCAAACGAACAAAAAAGAATCCTGCACAAATATTTCTTTCACCCGGACCACTGAAATGATGGTGCAAATTGATTTTTTTAAAATAAGGAGGTCCTGGAGATGTCCCATCCTTAGACGTAACCAGTTTCACACCTGCTAAGGGCCAAACTAGAAGACTCCACATCCCCGAGTCCGTCAATGGGACACAGTGCCATTTTAGAGCCTGCTCTTTTAACTTTTAAAAATGCCACTGGGACCCAATCCTGCCGGGGTCATCTGTGCAGTGGGATGAGGACCTCCTGTCTGCCCCTCCCACCATTTTTGAGAGACAAAATGGCTGTCTGCTTTGGCTCTCAAAAATGGCATGGGGAGACAAGAGCTCCTCATCCCCTTGCACACCAGTCCACGACAAGATTTGGCCCCCATAGCATTTTTAAAAAATGAAAAAAAAGGTGGCAAAATGAAGGGCTTGAGGACATAGGACCATCTGTCTGGCCCCTGATGCTCTCAGCCCATTCATTGTACCCCACAATGTGTAAATTCCTCTTTTATTGTCTGCAGGATAGCCACATATGTATCGCTCTATGATTCACTTTGTTTGTCATGCTCACCAGTGAAGATCTCCTCCTACTTGTTCATTCTCCCAGTGAAGATCTCCCACTCGTCCAATACACTAAACTGTTTCTATATAACTCATATAACTCATATTCTATGAGTAGTTTTACTTTCAACATCAGAAAGTTAAAAAGGCTGCCACACAAATTCCATAAGTGATCCGGTACATTTTTTTGGGTAAAATGATACGTGCTACCTTTAGAGACAGTCTTGATTGTAGGTTGCACTAATAGTCAAGGTAACTTCAGCATATTAATCTTAACTATTTACTGCCCGAGACATCCCTCTACCGCAGTGGTTCCCAACCTTTTTTTGACCAGGGACCACTAGGACTTTTTTGTTCGGTGCAGGGACCCCAAGGTTCAAAATAAAAATTCGGAGAATTTGAAAATAAACTTTAATCATAGCTGTTAGTTAAACGTTAAACTTAGAATAATATTTGAATATATATTTTTATAATAGAGAACTTTTAATTTAAAATATTAATTTATTATGGGTTTATAACTTTGTTTCGCGGACCTTAATTTAGTTCTCGCGGACCCCTGGGGGTCCATGGACCCCTGGTTGGAAACTAGTGCTCTTCAGTCAAAGGGTAAGCTGAGAAGTTTCTAGATATTTTTATTATGACATTGTGGATAAGCAAGGATAGCACAATGAGTGATCAGGCCGGCACCATTCAAACCAGTTCTTAGCAGTATAACCCCCCCACTCCCACCAATTTTCTGCTTACGGGTCACAAAGAGTGTTGTCCAAGGACCATAGATACCACAGGCCACTACAGTTCCACCTGGTCGTGAAACGCAGACATTTTTTACTGTAAACACCACTCTTCTGTGGCTTGTACTTGCTGAATAGTTACAGATGTTACCAACGAATAAAGTTGTTATCATTTGTCCCTTTTTCCCAATGCAGCAAAAGGAGACATTTGACCCTTCTTCAACAACCTTGTCGTTCGGGAATATGTAAGACTTGGAATCTTCTATGTCCATGCCTGTACAAAACAAGGGAGAACACTGTAAGCCCAGATAAGGACAGCCAGTATTCACCCAGACAGAGTTAATGATTTAAGATATATAGCTATTATTACAGTTGTTGTTGTTGTTGTTATTGTTATTGCAAACTAATACTTTTATATATAAAACACCTGCTCACTGTCTTGCAGGTTATATATGTGTGTATGTGTGCATATCTGGCTGCTTCTACTGAAAAAAGCTCATGATATAGTAGACTAGCTAGTAGTCCTATAAATATGATAATAACGCTCTTTATACTTTTGCAGCAGCAAACTAAGGATTCAGACCAAATGAAGAATACATATTTGTTCTTACATAACATGCAAACTGCAGGCTCGTACACTTTGCCTTGGGACTGTGCAGTGAAGGGAGGGAAGTTAACCCTTAAACTTCCACTCCGTTTCGCTGTTCAGAATAGACTCCTTTGCTTTTGTTGTTAGCATCTTAAACAAAAAAAAATGTGCATGTTAAGGGACACACATTTTCTCCTTTAATGCTGACAGCATATGGATGATCCAGTGTCAAATAGCAAATGTACTTGAAGTTGAAATGTTAAACCCTGTACAGCTCTAAGGCAAATTGAGGCTGCACGTTTGCAATTCACATGTTATGGATAGAATAAGAAGTGCGATCTTCATCTTGCCTGTTTGAGCCCTAATAAATACCTGGAATTTGTCATCTGAATTTTTGGTACTGTTAGTTGGCAGCAAGCCTCCCAGCGCACAAATGCCAAAATACACACATAACAATGTATATACATCAGAGGGGAGGTGCTAAAGTTTGGCGAACCAGACCGTGTTCAGCATGCAAAAAGCCCTAGGATCTTTAAAAAGTTATCCACTAGCAAGTTAGGGAATGACGTGAAGCCCCAGAAAGCGACTGCCAAGCGGCAGCTTCATCTGTTTGTAAAGGTTGGCTGTAAATTTCCTAAATGGTAACCACTTCCCTCTAATTAGTTCTTTTTAAACACAGCTAAAAAGACACACACACCCTTCATTTATAGACACACCTAACAAAACGCTTGCATATTGCTTGCTGTCTGTCAGGGAACTGAGATTTTGCTTCTCTTGTGAAACAGCTCTTAGCCACACACGCTACTGAGATATCTTCCTTTATCTCAAGCTTCTGGAATGTGATGATATAAGAATTCCAATACATAAATTAATAAACATAAAAACTTCAGCTAAGCTTTACCTGTGGTCATATCTCGGGTTTTTATTTTCTTCCTTCACCTACCAGCAGTTTTTTGGTTTTTTGTCAGTCTGAAGCATTACTCCACTAAAACTAACAATAATTTACTCCCCCAGTTGGCCATGACAGAAGGTAAGTAGGGTTGCCAGGTCCCCCATCGCCACTGGCGGGAGGTTTTTGGGGCGGAGCCTGAGGAGAGCGGGGTTTGGGGAGGGACTTCAATGTCATAGCGTCCAATTGCCAAAGCGCCCATTTTCTCCAGATGAACTGATCTCTATCTGCTGGAGATCAGTTGTAATAGCAGGAGATCTCCAGCTAGTACCTGGAGGTTGGCAACCCTAAATGTAAGGGGTAGGAAAACTGAGGCAAAGACTTTCTCAAGGCCATTCAGTGCACTGAAATTTGGCTTGGAAGGGAGGTTTCTAAATGCAAGGCTAAAATGTGATTAACAGTTAAGGAGAAAAAGAACTAACTTTACAGAACAGCATAGAGCCATAGCTGAAATTATGCAATCAGTTCCGCACTCAGAGTAATACAGTGTTATCTAAAGGCTAATTTTCTTCTCTGGAAAACTACAATACCGAGCAATGGGCCTGCCTTCCGCAGGAAAGGATTACACAACACCAGCTTTGGCGTATCACAGAGGGCGAAGGCTCTATTACCTGCTTTATACTGGCAAGCTTTGCTTACCTTTCACTTCCGTCCACTTAGTCCAGTCACTCCAAGATTCAGACACTGGTTCGCTTTCCCTTGCCCCCAAACTCCGGATTCTTACTGCATATGACATACACTCCATGCGCTCTTTGGACACCCACCTCCATCGTATTGGTCGATTTAATTTGTCGAGAGTTGTCGTGAAATTCTCCTAAAAGTAAACAGTGAAGAGGAACTCTGAATGATGAGGCAGTATTGAGAGCCAAGTGGGGTATAGTGGTTAAGAGTGTTGGACTAGTATCTGGGAGACCTGGGTTCGAATCCCCACTCATGGACGCTCACTGGGTGGCCTTGGGCCAGTCATACTCTCTCACCCTAACCTACCTCAGAGGGTTGTTGTGAGGATAAAATGGAGAGAGCGGAGTAAGCCGCTTTGGGTCCCCATTGGGGAGAAAGGTAGGGTACAAATGAAGGAAGTAAATAAATAAGCATTGTTATGTTTTCACTATTTCTATTTTTTTTATTGTAACCTAGGGACTCGGGGACTCAAAACAGCTTTGGGCCTTCTCTTCAGTTGTCATCATACCATGTGAGTATGAACAATTCCAGACAAATTTTGTGAAGCTCAGAAAGCTCAATAAATATACCCAGGATTGTTAATAGTCCCCAACTATGATGTTAGTATTCACTTGTCTATAGGGTTGCCAGGTTCCTCCTCGCTACCGACAGGAGGTTTTTGGGGTGGAGCCTGAGGAGGGTGGGGTTTGGGGAGGGACTTTAATGCTATAGATTCCAGTTGCCAAAGCAGCCATTTTCTCCAGGTGAACTGATCTGTATTGGCTGGGGATAAGTGGTAATAGCAGGAGATCTCCAGCTAGTACCTGGAGGTTGGCAACCCTATTTGTCTATGTTTGAAAAGGGTGGGGAACATGCTGAACAGCTAAACAAACAAACAAGAGCTTGTTATATCCTGCACATCTTCTTGGGGATGTATGAAAGCTTTTAAATCCAATTTAAACAAAATAATATATTGCAAAAGGAAAGCTGGAGAACATATGTGATTTATTTCAGCACTTCATAAGCACGGCTCCGGGCTCTGATCTCAAAAGAAGGAAGCTTGGTTCTTATTGATGCCTCTGGGGTTTGCCACCCATTTCAAAACAATGACAAAAAAGGCAAATGGCTGGCTCAGGAATCTTTTCTCACCCGAGGACAATACCACCTCACTGAAAGCGTTCAGGCTCCGATACAGCCATGGCCAAAGTAGACAAGATGCTAGAAAATCTGGGAGTCGGTTTCCCACAGACTTCCCACGGGAGCGAGCAAACAGGAACTTAATTGGATCGGTGCTCTCACTTAAATGTCTATAAACTTCATTTATGGGAAAATATATATTCTTACATATGTATGAATACTCACATGTTTATAAGGTGCTATGCTCAGGTATAAGAGCATAGCATCAGGCATATATATATATATCTGCACACATATGTACAGGTATAAGGGGTGAAGAATTAATCTTTGGTTCAGATTCACTAGTGTGTGATCAATGGGTTAGCATAAGCTGGCAGCCATTGCTAATCAGGTGCCAGTGAGATCATCCTTGCTCGGCTGGTACAGCTAGCCGCCTTAACAAGGCCCAGACCAGTGATTTAAGACACCAAGGGTGTCAGATAAGAATGTTAAGTTTCGTTTCTTCATTAGAGATCATATAGCCACCTAAGTAAACGCCTCAAGACCACACTAATAGGATATGCTAATGGTTGTATATACAAATCTAATGTGTATTGGCTCTGATGTTATACGTAACTCTGATTACTGCCCTCCATCCTAAAGTCTATAAAGCACGATGTCTTTCTTTGTTCTGGGTGAGAATGCTCTGATGCTTTTAAGGGCATCTCCACATGCACTTCTCTTTTATTGGTCCAATAAAAGAATCGTTTAATCCTGATAACCTCTCCTGAATTACTCTCTTGGCAGTTCAGAATCTTCTTAACATCTTGTGTTTGAAAAGCTTGGGGCTGATATTGCCATAAGACAAAGAATTTAAGATCTCGATCACTGTGGCCGTGACTAACGAAATGGCTGACTACCGGCGCTTCCATTATTCGAGCCCTGATTCTCGCACGGTGTCGCCAATGCGAAGCCTAATTTGGCGAACTGTGCAGCCAATGTACATTTTTGGGACTGGACAGGAACAAAGTAGGGCGTATACAACACATGCTGAGGCACAATTAGATAATTGCTTTAAGGTATAAGTGAATTTGCCATCCAGTGCCATGACCTGTTTTACGGGTAGGCTAAAGGAACATGCTGCACATCCGTTGCATTTAAAGTGACCAAAAGCCGAAATGCGTGGTTTCTCAGGTAAAAGATCAGTTTTAATAAGTTGACGTGTTTTCTTAAACCTAAAAGGGGAAGTGATTCACATCCAGGTAAAGAGAGACACTTCATCTTTCTTTTTAAAACTTAGGCCCCCTGTGGTCTAAACACAGACTTCGATCTATCTTGTTTTCTTTAATAGCTATGTTACTTTAACAATTATTCTTCCACTTTGCACCATACCCACAGCTGTGAGTACTTCAGTGCGGAGTCGCATTCCTCTTTCACTCCGAACAAGCTTAGGCTAACTACCAGCGGGTTCCTACCTTTAGAATTATTTCCACACTGAGTTCTTGTGGTTTCATTTTGCAACATGGGTAAGACATATTTTTATAAAATCAGGCATAACGTCTTGTCCTGCTTTTAGTTCAGTTTAATAACTTGCCTTATTATACTCCAGGAACGTCTTTCACTTCCGTGAAGTTCCGCGGTAGTGTCTGCTTACTCCATTGAAGCAGTGGGTAAGCCACTTTGTTTTGTTACTTACTAAAATTGCTACCAAATAGCCTTTTTCATATATATTCTTGCTCTTTAGCACTCAGCTGTTTAGGCTCCTGTTTATTTTCCATAGAATTTTGCTGCGATAACATTGAATGTCATTAGTGGTGGCCCCTTTAAACACCTTGGGGTCAGCAAGCTGAAGAAGATTTTCGCAACGCGTCCTTGCGTCGGACCCAGCCATGGACCTCTTCTTTAATTCATTCTTCATGATTAATGTATCATTGACTTGTCCATGTAATATAGAAGCCCCTGTTGGCTGTATTGAATTGAATTTCTTAGCCTATTACTAAAGTAAGCCGCTTTTTGGCTGCAAGCCGTTTTTGGCCGCATTTAATTTGCCTTAAGCCCTGCGAGGCACATAGTGTGATTTCAACACTTTATGTTTTTGGTTTTTCTTTGGTTGTGTATTAATATACAATTATTACAAGGGTCAGAACTTTGGTTTTGAATTATTTATTTTCATTTCTTTTGAGCCACGTGCTGCCTCTCTACATAGTGTTCACTATTTCCAGCATAGGTTTCTCTCTCCTCCAACCACCTGGAAATTGGCAATCCTATAAACATTTGAATTTGTTTTGAATTGATCCAGGAAGCTACATATATCCGAGAAAGTTGTTTTTCAGAAAGATACTTACATTCCAGACAATATTACTTGCTCCAGTTTGGTTGATTTGGATGTTAAAAATCATTTGTTTCTCAGAGTGATATGTTTCATCACTAACATCCCATTCCAGTAACAGCTGCTGAAGATCTAGATTCTTGGAAACATTAAGGAATGTAGGTGGAACCACATGGTTATCTGGTGGAGAAAAGAGAGGGTATTGGTTTTAATAAAACTCACCTGAGACTCCATGAAGCAGTTTTACAGGAAAACATTGAGAATAAAAGAGCTTCATAAATTTTTACACAGCATCTGAGTCTATATTTATTATTCTGGGAACTGTGTTGGGGGAACAGCCTACACATTCTGAAATACTTCTGCATTTAACTGTGAGGATAAACCCCTTACAGTTCAATCCTAAGAACATGTTCCTGGGGATAAACACCCAAGTAGGACTCTAAGTAGACCTGCTTAGTTTTGCTCCCTTAGACTATTACAATCAACAACAAAACATTTGTTATGGGTCATCTTCTCTCCCTTGCTCTTTCGGTGCCCTTTATATGAAAAGCTGCAACAGGGTACACTTGAAAGCAACAAGTAACTTTCAGACTCACAGCGCTGCAACATTACTGAGAAGTTACCAATCAATCTATAAATCAATCATTTATTTTACTGTAATTTGACCAAAAAAGAGAAGTTACCATAAAGCATACTGCTGAAATGTCATTTCGATATAATACCTATAATACCTGGAATCTTCACTGAAGTGGAGGTTGTGGGCATTTGGACATGCAAATGCATAATCTCATAATCTGAGGCCCACAACACTCTCTCTCTCTCTCTCTCTCTCTCTCTCTCTCTCTCTCTCTCTCTCTCTCTCTCTCTCTCTCTCTCTCTCTCTCTCTCTCTCTCCACTAGGGTTACCAACTTCCAGGTAGTAGCTAGAGATCTCCTGATATTACAACAGATCTCCATCTGACAGAGATCAGTTCACCTGGAGCAAATGGACACTTTGGCAATTGGACTCTACGGCATTGAAGTCCCTCCCCTCCCCAAACCTCACCCTCCTCAGGCTGCACACAAAAAACCTCCCGTCGGTGGTGAAGAGGGACCTGGCAACACTAATTTACACCCAGAAAATCAGAGTTTGCATTTTGCAGTACTAGTTGTCTCAGTTTGAGCCCATCTTTTGGAAGTCAACCAGGGTTACTTCATATGCTGCCTTTTCTTTTATGTAAAAAAAACGCATGCATTATGTCGCATATGAAGGCACACCTATGTTTTCTAGTACAGGCACAAAGACTGAATCAATCCTACAAGTCAGTAAGGTAGGACAATTTTCTATCCCCTTTATCACAGATGGGATACCAAAGCTAGAAGACGGCAGGTTGACTAAGGCCACAGAACAACGTATTGGCAAAGGTAACATTTAACAGAATCATTCATGTTCACAGCTCACTAATTTGGACACTAGACTACTTTCATAGCCTTGATTTTTGAACAATCAACCTATGCAAAAGACTGTGGCCATTTTCAGATTACTGTTCTAAACTGGATGTCCATTGCTGGCCGGAATCCAAGTAAAGCGATACAGGAATGAGCATTTCATACAGCTCATTTCAATCCGTCTATGAGCCGTCTCTAAAGCGCTCTGTAGGGTTGCCCACCTCTAGGTACTAGCTGGAGATCTCCTGCTATTACAACTGATCTCCAGCCAATAGATATCAGTTCCTCTGTAGAAAATAGCTGCTTTGGCAATTGGACTCTCTGGCATTGAAGTCCCTCCCCTCCCCAAACCCCGCCCTCCTCAGGCTCCGCCCCAAAAACCTCCCATCAGTGGTGAAGAGGGACCTGGAAACCCTAGCACTCTGGCCGTTTCAAACAGTTCTGCTATCCTCACACACCCCCCCCCCCGGGCGCCTTTTTCAGTGCAGCATTCTTCTTCAGCTACAGCGACAGGCATGTCAGTGATGCTGCTATGGCACTACAGCACTATAGTGCTATAGCACAAATCTTAGAACATTTTTTTAAAGCTGAAAAAGAACACTGCGTGGAAAAAGGCTGGGCAAAAATAACAGTCCTTTCGGAAGCGCTCCAGACAGTTCAAACAGCACACTGGAGCAATTCAGAAGTGCAAGGAAGAACTGAAAATGGGAGAAAGCAGTTTTCATAAAAAAACGGCTGAGCCCCGGGATGCCAACAGGACACAAGCGGCTTTGTCTAAAAAGGTTTTTAAAAATCAGGTCGCAGCCGGGAGCCAAAACGGTTGTGTCTGAAATAACCAAAAATCCGTTAGCAACTGGCAGCTTGTGTTGTTGTTGTTGTTTTTCTAAAAAAGAAAGAATTCAAATATTTACCTTGACTTTGTAATTGACAGAAACTCACTGCTATGGAGAGAAGGACAACCTGAAGTATCAAATGGTCCATCAGTTATTCCTGAAATAAACAAAGGATAAGAACATTACATCTGTTCTGGTTGACTCTTATGCATGGATTTTGTGTTTAATATCTTTGGCATCCCCAGGTTTATTTTCAAATGCAGAAAAGTTGATCCTTTCCCACGTGAAAGCTGAAATATATGCGACAACTCTCATATTCGGATTGGCAGTCATATGGAAAAGAACTCCTTGCCTCAGGTACTGGACATAAATTACTCCTTCAAATGGTTCAGCACCTTACAGAGAAAAAATTAATTACCCCTTGCTGCAAACTGGCAATACAGGCAATTAACAGTGCAATCCTAAAAAGAGTTAAACCCTTTGAAATCCACTGAAATCAAAGGGCTCAAAAGGATGTAATTCTGTTTAGAAGTGCACATTAAAACACTGCCTTCAGAAACCATTTGGGCCAGATGCATTAGCTGCTTCTGAATCTCCTGATATTCTTCTTTTGTAAGTTCAGTGGAGAAGTTTGCTAAAATGCATAAATATTCATGTTTTTATTTGCTCTCAAACGGTCCAGTCAATTAGGATAAAACATCCAACTTTCGCTCTGGTACACTTTGTGTAAAATTACTACAGAAGCATCATTAGATCTGAGATTGTTGTGATTAAAAATGTTTGTTGCTCCGCATCTACTGGACACCAGCCAGGTTTTATTAATTGGATATTTTTAAAAACAGTATTTGTTGGAGATGGAAGATGACTACTGGAGCCGACTACCTCTACTACTTAAGGAAGAATCAAACTGGCTTACAATCACCTTCCCTTCCCCTCCCCACAACAGACACCCTGTGAGGTAGGTGGGGCTGAGAGAGCTCTTAGAGAGCTGTGACTAGCCCAAGGTCACCCAGCTGGCTTCATGCGTAGGAGTGGGGAAACAAATCCAGATCACCAAATTAGCCTCCGCCGCTCATGTGGAGGAGTTGGGAATCAAACCCAGTTCTCCAAATCAGAATCCACCACTCCAAACCACTGCTCTTACCCACTACACCACGCTGGCTCTCATTGCAAGTCCACTGAAGTCAACAGGATTAGAAAGGCAAAACTCTGTTTAAGATTATGCTCTTATCCTCCAAGCTCCAAATCAAGTTCACCCAGTATGGACAGAGAAATGGATAGAGGACCTCCTTGACCTTGTTTGAAAAAGTGGCATTTGCTTCTTGAAAAATGGAGGCTAAATTCCAGAATATTTGGGGACCTGCTTAAAGACTGCCGGTGAGGGGGAGCTCACCACCTCCCTAGGTAGCTGGAAAAATATTTTTCCTAATATCCTTTCTTCCTGCAATTTAAACCCATCATTGCAAGTCCTATCCTCTGCTGCCGACAGGAACAGCTCCCTGCCCTCCTCTAAGTGACAGCCCTTTCAATACTTAAAGAGAGCAATCATGTCCCCCCTCAACCTCCTCTGCTCCAGACTAAACATTCCCAACTCAGCTTACTGTCACAGCAGATGGGCTTGTACTGACTGCTATTCATATACAGTCAGCAACATTTACTATCTGGATAGGTAGTGACAGGAGGAAGGAAGAGAAACTGGCAGCATTTAAAAAGAGAGATTTCCTCAATTTTTCCCCAGAAGGCAAAATAAAGACAATGGTTTACTGGGAAAGCAGAAAAGGGAAATAGGTTTTGTTCCTGGCAAACAGGGCTACTGGAGAATATGGGCAAACAGGGCTACTGGAGAATATGGACATCAGCAGAGGGGAAATTCCTTTTGGAGATGCTTGTCCATCATTACTGATCTTCTCACTGAACAGCCCCATATAAAAGCATCAGAACACTGTTTCTGTTTTTTTAAATAAACACTGGCTTACTTAATGGATTGGTTTCTATGACCCTGAGTAGTGGTTAGAGCAGCGTTTCTCAACCAGGGAACCCTAGGGTTCGGCGAGAAATCGTTAGGGGTTCCGCGAGAAATAGTGATGAATAGGCTAATCATATGTAAATCATATGCAGGGGTTCCTTGAGACATGAATATTATTTCAAGGGTTCCACAAGGGGGGAAAAGTTCAGAAACGCTGAGTTAGAGAGTGGGACTTGGATGGGGAGATCAGGGATCAAATTCCAGTTCAGCCATGAAGCTCACTGAAACTGGGCCGGTCATTTTCTCTCAGGCATGTTATGATGATAACCTGGAAGAAGGAGAACCAGGTACAACCCAGTGCTTCTTAGAAGTCAAGGGATATAAACAGGTGACTGATGGAAATGCTGGATAATCGACCATTAGACAGTCTAGTACCTGAATTCTCAGTCGAGGCTAAAGATGAATTATATATACATATAAGGTTTATAAAACATCAGAGAAGAAAAAGAATAAGGGCCCATTCCTGAAAAATGGGCCCAAAGCCCTTAGGAGGCTAACTATGGCCTTTGCTGGCGCAGGGACCCACACCGCCAGCGCCCGGAAGGCGCACGCCAGCGTTAGTGGCCCCAGCGCCGGAGTGCAGTGCCGGGCACCGCTCCCCGAATGCCGCTGCCGGCCGCTGGCACAGGCTGCAGGGGTGACCCGGGAAGAGTTCCTGGGGTGTTCCTGGGGTGTTCCCTGCAGCCGGTGCCGACATTAGTCGGCCTCCAGAGCACTTTTGGCTTGGGAACGCCGCTTTTTATTTTTGTAAAGAAATCTCCTTTGCAACCCTATGAGGGTTGCACGGGTTTTTGGCGCCAGGCAGAGGTTTCAGCTGTGCCAAAACCTCTTTAGGAGGCAACGCCGCCAGTTTGCTTCCTAAGCCCGGCGCGGGCATTCCTTTCAGGAATGCGCTGTAAGTCTCCTAACTCCTGTAAGAATTGTATGGAGGCACAGACACAATTTACATACTTCAACTAATACAGATAACCAAATCTGTTCTTCTGTACTGAATGATGTTATTGGCTTGGATCATCTTCTCGAATGTCATTTGGTCCTTAAAACGTATTGTGCTACGACTGTCCTGTAATGTAATCATGCTGCTTTCTCATTCAGCTTGCTCCAGGGCCATCATAACATCCCTAATCACCCCAACAGTGGTGGTAGAAAGTGCCATCAAGTCGTAACTGATTTATGGCAACTCTATAGGGTTTGCAAGGCAAGAGACGGACAGAGTTGGTTTGCCATTGCCTGCCTCTGTGTGGCTTCCTTGGTGGTCTCCCATCCAAACGCTGATCAGGGCCGACCCTGCTTAGCTTTCAAGATCTGACAAGATCATGCTAACCTGGCTATCCAGTTTAGGGCTCACCCTTGATAGCACCTGCATTATCTAAAGATTGCATTCAGAAAGAACCTTTTGCATTCTTTGTTTTCTTCTTTATTTACAGTAACCCTTTATTTGTAGCAACTTCTAACATTTTGGCTAAAGAGTGCAATTATGTTTCCTTGCCCACTGAGCCTCTGCACAGACTTACACCAAAGTAAGACCACTCTGTAAGCAGGGTGTGCCAGAAAATTGCTTGTCTATTTTATAGGACAACAGCAGCGTATATAACAACTTGGGGCGGAAACTTAGGCATATGTTTGTCAGAGCTGGGAAACAGGTTTAAAAATCAATTGTGTATGTTTGTACACACTCAACCTGCATATGTGTCTCTCTGTGTGTATGCATTGTATACACGTTATTAGATAACTGATGTGTGAATAAGCACACATTAAGGGATCCTACCAAGCATATCCACCTTATCAGAGTCACATTCCCACCATTCAGTGCCTATTTTCCCTTCACCAAACATACATACTTGCTTACTGAGGACTGCTTTGAATTGCACATTTCTTTAAAGGGGAAAAGACAGACTACCGCTAGAGTTGCCAACTTTTAACCCGGCCCCCTCTAGCTGTCCCTTTTAACATCAGTTTGATCTGCAGCAATTAACAGGTGGCATTCCGTAGCTCCATGCTGTGAAAAGATTTTTGCATATCCAACTTCTATTAAAGGGACAGGACATTCCCCTCCCTTGATTAGTTGGCAACCTTAAGTGTGGCTGCAGAGGCACACTTTTCATAATGTCTGAATGTTAGCGCAAAATGACGAGAAGGAGCCAGGAAGTTAACAAGTTGCTCATCTGAAGTTAGACAGACAATAAGGGTCAAAATGAACATTGTCCAGGAAATGAGTATAACAATTGTTCAGCATTTTTCAAAAACAAAAAGCAGCCGCAAGGCGGAAGGGATATTTAACTCTTTCACCACTGATTGTTTCTCCCTAAGAAGAAGCTCCCCCGCCCCAAGCAGTTTTTGCACCTGTGAGGAAAATGATACCGGTAGTTTGCTGGAAGAGAAAGCGTTAAGTAGCCCTTCTAGTTGCCATTTCTCCTTAAATTGGCAGTCTTCTGAGGCTGCTGTTCCTTTTAGAAAACAGCTGGGGGACTATTACTGCATCTCTTGGGTAACATCTAGTTGCACCCTAATGGGGCAGAATCAGCACAGATCCTTCTAGTGGATGACTTCTATCACGACAGCAATGCTGCGTACCCACACCTATGTGTCTTTCCCAACATTATTCTTACTACTTAAGATTTTTATACTAGCAAAATTAGAGAATTCAGAGACAATCTAGATAAGATGCTGAAAATCCATGTTCACCTTTCTTGTCTCTTTAAGTTTACTTTAAAGTCACCAGGAGGTGGAAGAGGGAAATCGAATCAGAAATATGGTACTGGAGGAGAGAGCTGTTTCCCCTGCATACTGCTGTTTCCCCAGGGTGAATCATTCCTCTCCTGTTCTCTGGACACTCCAATTTGCCTACCTGGGAATTTTTTTTGTGTGTGACAAGACGTCCAGCGTACTTACAGCAACCCCATAGGGTTTTCATGGCAAGAGATGTTCGGACGTGGTTTGCCATAGCCTACTTCTGCGTCACAACCCTGGTATTCCTTGGGAGTCTCCCATCCAGATACTAACCAGGGCCGACCCTGCTTAGCTTCTGAGATCTGACGAGATCAGGCTAGCCTGGGGCTATCCAGGGCAGGGCAGGGCAATATTTACAGGACCTGTACATTTTTGGAAGAAGGTATTTACATCAGGAAACTGGCATGTGTTAATCCTCTCTCCCCTCGCACAGTAATCCCAAATTGGGGTCCCACAGCTGTTCCAATATCTTGTCTTGCTTGCTTTTACACATGCCAAGACGATTCTATACTTCTGTGGTATGCCCTTGCATCAGGGCTCTTCACAGTTTTGACTAGGATTGGCAACTCCCCCCCTCCCGATTCTGCTTCTGCGCCTGTAACCACAGCCCTGCAGGCAGGAAATTAAGCTGGTAAAGGTGTTCTGCCTTCCCCCCCCCCCCAAATGCCAGGAAAAACTCAAACTGCTAGATAACTTTGTGTCGGGCTTCTGTTTGGGGAAAGAGCACAAGAAGGCAGAACAAAAGAATCATAGCTCAGAAAATGTTTAGCCTGAAGAGGAGAAGACTGAGAGTGGATATGATAACCATGATCTTCAAGAACTTGAAGGGCTGTCGTAAAGAGGATGGTGCCGAGTTTTTTGGTGCCCCAGAAGGTCAGACCAGAACCAACAGGTTGAAATTAGATCAAAAGAGTTTCCGTCTAGACATTAGGAAGAATTTTCTAACAGTTAGAGTGGTTCCTCAGTGGAACAGGCTTCCTCAGGAGGTGGTCAGCTCTCCTTCCCTGGAGGTTTTTAAGCAGAGGCTAGATGGCCATCTGTCAGCAATGCTGATTCTATGACCTTAGGCAAATCATGAGAGGGAGGGCATCTTGGCCATCTCCTAGGCACAGAGTAGGGATCACTGGGGGTGTGGGGGAGGAGGTAGTTGGGAATTTCTTGCATTGTTCAGGGGGTTGGACCCTAGTAGACCCTTCCAACTCTATGATTCTATGACAATGTAGGAATGTGTGGTTCATTCCTAGATTTTCAGAGCTTCAAGAAAAGAGAGATCAGAAGTCATCCCCATCAAGACCTGCCCTGTTAACAGGAGACATAACATGAAATATTATTTGAATGCATTCACATTACACATGTAAGGGCAGCTCAAGAATAGCTGAGTCTAAAAAGAAGAATCAAAGCAAGAGAAGAACCCCCTGGAAAACAAAATAGCAACATACCTTGTGCATGTCCGTTTTCTTCTTAGTATGACCTAAGAAAACTCTTGTGTAACTTTCTCAGACGCTCCCTCTTAATAGCTTCCCGCTGCATTTGTCAGAGCTTGTTCTTTATTTCCTGTTTTTTTACTCCTCCCTCCCCACAGTAGTAGTAGGCCTAGTGCCAACGAGAAGGAGCCATGGAATGAGCAAACGGGATGGCAAGATGCCACCCAGGGAAACACTATAGTTCAGGGTTCTCCAACAGATAATTCACCCGCTGATGCACCCCCAGAAGTCCAAAGACAAGATCACAGAGCAATCAACTCTGGGCTTCTTTCCCGCCTGCTGCTTATAGTTCATGGCTTCACTTCTGGTGCTCTTCGTCAAAGTTCTGTTTCTAGGACAGAAAAATCTTTGTAACATGCTTGGGGGGGGGAGTAAAAAAAGATAAAGGTCCCCTGTTCAAGCACCAGGTCATTCCTGACACATGGGATGACGTCACATCCGGACGTTTCCTAGGCAGACTTTGTTTACGGGGTGGTTTGCCAATGCCTTCCCCAGTCATCTTCCCTTTACCCCCAGCAAGCTGGGTACTCATTTTACCGACCTCGGAAAGATGGAAGGCTGAGTCAACCTTGAGCTGGCTACCTGAAACCAACCTCTATCGGGAGCGAACTCAGGTCATGAGCAGAGCTTGGACTGCAGTACTGCAGCTTACCACGCTGCGCAATGGGGCTCCTAATGTGGGGGGGGGAGTAGATCAAGCTAATTTTTCATTATTCAGAAGCATGTGTGTTATGTGCCGTCAAGTCGCTTCCAACTTATGGCGACCCTATGAATGAATGACCTGCAGTTAACAGCATATCACTAACAGCCTTGTTCAGGTCTTGCAAAGTAGCCTGAGATATTTTTCGTTATTCAGAAGTGTGTGTGTATGTTTTAACTGCCATTACGTCGCTTCTGACTCATGGTGACCCTATGAATGAAAGTCCTCCAAAATGTCCTATCTTTGATAGTCTTGCTCAGATCTTGCAAATTGAGGGCTGTGGCTTCCTTTATTGAGTCAGTCCATCTCTTGTTGGGTCTTCCTCTTTTCCTGCTGCCCTCAACTTTTCCTAGCATGATTGTCTTTTCCAGTGACTCTTGTCATCTCATGATGTGACCAAAATACGATAGCCTCAGTTTAGTCATTTTAGCTTCTAGGGTCAGTTCAGGCTTGATTTGATCTATAACCCACTGATTTGTTTTTTTGGCAGTCCACGGAATCCGTAACACTCTCCTCCAACACCACATTTCAAAGGAATCTATTTTCTTCAGAAGTAACTGAAGGCAGAAGGCTGGCAACCACTGCTGTACCTTACGAAACAGGAAGGACTTTTTGGCAGTGTTTTGTGATGTCCAAAGATAGGTATTGTGAACCATGGTGCTCCTCCAGTCCCAATTAGTGCTGTTGATTCGGTTCGTCCCAAACTGAAAAACCACCGAATTTCCCTGATTCGGCGGTTTCCGGTTCGAATGGAACTGGACTCAAAAAAAGGAGGGAAAAGGACGCACCGAATTCAGCAAGTTCGGGTGAACGCCGAATAAATTCAGCAGGTTCGGCACTCCCCGAATCTGCCTTTCCCCACCTTTAAAGACCGCCCTGCCCGGTTTCCTGGGAGTCCCAGGAAACTGGGCGGGGCAGTCTTTAAACTGCTCCCCGCTGCCCCACCGCCCCCCTTACCGGGACTCCCAACACCTGAGCATCGGGATGGGAAGGGGGGGAAAGTGCTCTGAGCTACCTGCCCAGGCAGCGCAGAGCACTCACCCCCCAGCTCAGCTGTTGGGCGGGTCCTGGGCAGGCAGCACGGAGCAGTTTAAACCCCCACCGCCCCCTTCCCAGGACTCCCGGGGAAAGCGGGCGGTGGGTCTTTAAACCGCAAGCAGTTTAAAGATCCCCACCCGCCTTTATTCGGCCGAATTGATTCAGGAATTCAGCCGAATTCCCCGGATCCGAATCGGGGGAGTTCGGACTTTGGCATTTCCCGAATCAAAACAGGCCGAATTTTGCCGAATCCGAATTCTCCTGAATTTTTTTTTTCCAACAGCCCTAGTCCCAACATGTAGATCTGCTTGCAAAGAGGTACATTTTGCCTCTCACCAAGTCTTTTGACCCTGGTGAACCGGGCTGATTTCCCCACTCCTACACAGGAAGCCAGCTGGGTGACCTTGGGCTAGTCACACTCTCAGCCCCACCTACCTCGCAAGGTGTCTGTTGTGGGGAGGGGAAGGTGATTGTAAGCCGGTTTGATTCTGCCTTAAATGGTAGAGGAAAATATGGCATATAAAAAACAACTCTTCATCTTGTTTTAGTATTCATTTAAAAAATTTCTATGCCGCCTTTCAATGCAAATAGGTTCTTCAAGTTGGCAAACATCCAAACATTAAAACAGCATTTAAAATGTGTATGTAAAAATTTAACCAATTCAGTAAAAATATAAAGATACACAAACACAACCCAATCAGGGAGGAGGGCCAATAAGAATTACTGGGGATAGGCCAAACAAAAAAAGGGGGAGATGCAGAATCTCCCCAGGGGAGGGAGTTCCAAAGTTTCAGTACCACGACCAAGAATGCCCTTTGCTGGGTTACTACCAGTCTAGCCTCAGATTGTGGGGGCACCTGAAGCAGGTCCTCCAAAGATAGGGTTGCCAACTTCCAGGTGGTGGCTGGAAATCTCCTGCTATGACAACCGATCTCCAGCTGAGAGAGATCAGTTCACCTGGAGAAAATCAAAAGAGTTTCCGTCTAGACATTAGGAAGAATTTTCTAACAGTTAGAGCGGTTCCTCAGTGGAACAGGCTTCCTCGGGAGGTGGTCAGCTCTCCTTCCCTGGAGATTTTTAAGCAGAGGCTAGGTGGCCATCTGTCAGCAATGCTGATTCTGTGACCTTAGGCAGATCATGAGAGGGAGGGCATCTTCTTGGCCATCTTCTGGTCATGGAGTAGGAGAGGTAGTTGTGAATTTCCAGCACTGTGCAGGGGGATGAACTAGATAGGGTTGCCAGGCCCCTCTTTACCACCAGCAGGAGGTTTTTGGGGTGGAGCCTGAGGAGGGTGGGGTTTGGGGAAGGACTTCAGTGCCATAGAGTCCAATTGCCAAAGAGGCCATTTTATTCAGGTGAACTGATCTCTATCAGCTGGAGATCAGTTGAAATAGCAGGAGATCTCCAGCTAGTACCTGGAAGTTGGCAACCCTAAGACTAGATGACCCTGACGGTCCCTTCGAACTTTATGATTCCATAAAATGGCCACTTTGGCAGTCCCTCCTCGCTCCAAACCCCGCCCTCTTCAGGGCCCACCCCCAAAATCTCCAGGTATTTCCCAACCCCCAGCTGGCAACCCCATGCCTCTAGGAAGCCCACCAGTCTGACAGGCCCAGCCTGACATTACCCTAACCCTGCCTCTCCCTGTCAACTTTCTGCCTGTGGGTTAGGGTTGACAAGTCCATCTTTTTTGGGGGGGTGGAGATTTTGGGGGCGGAGCCTGAGGAGGGCGGGATTTGGGGAGGGGTGAGACTTCAATGCCATGGAGTCCAATGGCCAAAGCAGCCATTTTCTCCAGGTGTCTCTCTACATTTTCTCCAGGTCTCTCTTCGCTACCGGCGGGAGGTTTGGGGGGCAGAGCCTGAAGAGGGTGGGTTGGGGAGGGACCTCAATGCCATAGAGTCCAATGACCAAAGCAGCCATTTTCTGCAGGAGAACTGATCTCTAGCAGCTGGAGATCAATTGTAAGAGCAGGAGATCTCCAGCTAGTACCTGGAGGTTTGGCAACCCTACTGTGGGTTGCAAGGGAAAAGGGGGGGAGGAGCGGCAAGTTAGGAAAGAGAGGCCGCTGATCCAAACCAGAGGCTCATTTTACTCGCATTCTCAATGGGGTTTAATGATGAAAAGCTGGGGGGGGAGGATGGGGAGACCCGCCAGTTCCCCTCCCCGCAGCTCCAAGCCCGCTCGGGGGAAGGAAGACGCGTCTCCTCCCCGGGCGGCCGCCGGGCGCTTCCGACCCCTTTGCCTTTCGCACGCTTGGGAAAGACGGACCCTTTCCCCCCAAGCGTTAAGGAAACGAAAGCAGTGGGAGGGGGGACCCTGGGGAGGAAAGGGGAGAGAAGAAGCGGGCCACCGCCGCCTTCCAGGGAACTGCTGCCCGGAGGCTGCGCCGACGGTTCCCCCTTTCTCCCCGGGTGATTCAGCCGGCACTTCTGGGAAGGCCGCCTTCGTCTTCCGGGCAAAGGAAGCTTTGGAAACGCTGCTGGGTGGCGAGAATTCCCTAAGAACGCAAGAAAGGCCCTGCTGGAGCAGACCGAGGCACATCAGGTCCAGCAGTCTATGTAATGCCTGAAATCATTATATGCTATGGGAAATGTATTGGAAATGTATTCTTTGATTTGAAATATATTCTTTGTACTCAATAAAGTATTGGTTCTCATAGGTTATCCGGGCTGTGTGACCGTGGTCTTGGTATTTTCTTTCCTGACGTTTCGCCAGCATCTGTGGCTGGCATCTTCAGAGGAGTAACACTGAAGGACAGTGTCTCTCAGTGTCAAGTGTATAGGAAGAGTAATATATAGTCAGAAAGGGGTTGGGTTTGAGCTGAATCATTGTCCTGCAAAAAGTATCAAAGGTAATGTGCTAATCATTGTCCTGTAAGTATCAAGATAATGTGCTAATGAGGGTTTGGTATGTTAGGGTTATCAAAGTGCTGTGGTTTGCAGCTTTGAGTGGACTAAATGCAAGTTCTGCAGGTCTCAACCATTTCTTGGAGTGCATTAGCTGGCTGAGATCCATGGTCCACTTTGGACAAGTCCCAGGGAAATTCCGTTGCAGCAGTGCTTAATTTCTAAGGAGAGAAGTGAGGAAGTGAAATTATAGCCTGCCTGGAAACCCTCACTGTTGCTGAGAAGCACTATTCGCATATTCAGAGAGCCAGCATGGTGTAGTGGTTAAGAGCGGTGGTTTGGAGAGGTGGAGTCTGATCTGGAGAACCGGGTTTGATTCCCCCACTCCTTCACATGAGCAGCGGACGCTAATCTGGTGAACTAGATTTGGTCCCCACTCCTACACATGAAGCCAGCTGGGTAACCTTGGGCTAGTCACACTCTCTCAGCCCCACCCACCTCACACAGTGTCTGTTGTGGGGTGGGGAAGGGAAGATGATGGCAAGCTGGTTTGATTCTCCCTTAAGTGGTAGAGAAAGTCAGGGTATAAAAACTAACTCTTCTTCTCTTTCCTCCAGCTCCATGCCTGGTATAGCCCAATCTCATCAAATCTCGGAAGCTAGGGTCAATACTTGGAAGTAGGGCTGTCAAAAAAAAAAATTCGGTACAGTTCGGATTCGGCCGAATTTGACCCTTGTGGGTTCGGTACGTGCCGAAGTCCGAACTCCCCCGCTTCGGATCCCCGGTAATTCGGGGGGATCCGGAGTTCGGGGGAAAATTCGGCCGAAGCGCGCCTTCAGGGAATCCCTGAAGGCACGCGGAGGCCCTTTAAACTGATCTGAGCCTCCCAGCTGGGAGGCTCAGATGAGTTTAAAGGGCAGCCCGCCCCCCTTCAGCGGGCTCCGCTGAAGGGGGGCTGGCTGCCCTTTAAACTCATCTGTGCCTCCCGGGCGGGAGGCGCAGATGAGTTTAAATGACAGCCGCCCCCCTTCAGCGGAGCCCGCTGGAGAGGCGCGGCTGCCCTTTAAACTCATCTGCGCCTCCCGCCCGGGAGGCGCAGATGAGTTTCAATGACAGCCGCCCCCCTTCAGCGGAGCCCGCTGAAGGGAGGCGGGCTGCCCTTTAAACTCATCTGCGCCTCCCGCCCGGGAGGCGCAGATGAGTTTAAAGGGCAGCCGTGCCTCTCCAGCGGGCTCCGCTGAAGGGGGGCGGCTCCCCTTTAAACTCATCTGCGCCTCCCAGCTGGGAGGCGCAGGTCAGTTTAAAGGGCAGCCCGAGCCTCTCCAGCGGAGCCCGCTGGAGAGGCACGGCTGCCCTTTAAACTCATCTGCGCCTCCCGGGAGGGAGGCGCAGATGAGTTTAAAGGGCAGCCCGCCTCCCTTCAGAGGGCTACCCTGAAGGGGGGCGGGCTGTAATTGAAACTCATCTGCGCCTCCCGGCCGGGAGGCACAGATGAGTTTCAATGACTGCCCCCCTCCCTTCTGCGGGCTACCCTGAAGGGGGGCGGGCTGTCATTGAAACTCATCTGCGCCTCCCGCCCGGGAGACGCAGATGAGTTTCAATGACAGCCCGCCTCCCTTCTGCGGGCTACCCTGAAGGGGGGCGGGCTGTCATTGAAACTCATCTGCGCCTCCCGCCCGGGAGGCGCAGATGAGTTTCAATGACAGCCCGCCTCCCTTCAGGGGAGCCCGCTGAAGGGAGGCGGGCTGCCCTTTAAACTGATCTGAGCCTCCCAGCTGGGAGGCGCAGATCAGTTTAAAGGGCAGCCCGCGCCTTTCAGCGGGCTCCCCTGAAGGGGGGCCTGAATTGGCCGAATTTATTCGCGAACTCCCGAACTCGCTGAATTTGGCCCCCCCGGTTGCCCGCCAGATTTGAGTTCGGATCCGTCCGAACTGAAAATCACCGAATCAGGGGAAATTCGGTTGATTTTCAGTTCGGACCGAACCGAATTGACAGCCCTACTTGGAAGGGAGACCTTCAAGGAAGACTCTACAGAGGAAGGCAGTGGCAAACCACCTCTACTTAATCACTTGCTTTGAAAACCCCACCAGGGGGTTGCTATAAATCGGCTGCAACTTGACAGCACTTTACACACACACAAGGCGCCTGCTTATGTTGCTGCAATCTTGCACCCCAGATGTGTTCATTGGAGAAGTCTAGAATTGAATCTGGGGCTTGGTGCACATGCTTTACCACCAAGGCAGAACTCCTGCCCTAATTTAAAGCAGGATTTAGTCTGTAGCTATTCAGCTATTTTCATTGCCAAATCTCAACTTTGGAGGATGTGAAGGTAAGAAGAAGAATTGGTTATTATATGCCGTCTTTTCTCTACCACTTAAGGAAGAATCAAACCCGCTTACATTCCCTTTCCCTTCCCTTCCCTTCCCCATAACAGACACTGTGTGAGGTGGGTAGGGCTGAGAGAGTGTGACTAGCTCCAAGGTCACCCAGCTGGCTTCATGTGTAGGAGTGGGGACGCAAATCTAGTTCACCAGATTAGCGTCCGCTGCTCATGAGAAGGAGTGGGGGAATCAAACCCGGTTCTCCAGATCAGACTCCACCTCTCCAAACCACCGCTGTTAACCACTACACCATGCTGGCTCTCTGAATATGCACATAGTGCTTCTCAGCAACAGTGAGGGTTTCCAGGCAGGCTATGATTTCACTTCCTCACTTCTCTCCTTAGAAAGTAAGCACTGCTGCAGCGGAATTTCCCTGGGACCTGTCCAAAGTGGACCATGGATCTCAGCCAGCTAATGCACTCCAAGAAATGGTTGAGACCCGCAGAACTTGCATTTAGTCCACTCAAAGCTGCAAACCACAGCACTTTGATGATGTGGTTCTTGCATTTGCTAACTGTTCAAAGTGCAGTATTTTGAATTTGACAGAATGGTCTAATTGTTGCCCAGACCAAACGGCTCATGCTCTTGTAATTGCTACTTATTACCCAAGTAGTGCTTTTAAAAATATGATGAAAAGATGTGTGAAAATACCTGTTGATGGATGATTTCTGACATGTAAATTGTTGTCATTCACAAACATTCTTACAGTAAATCGGGTTGGAGGGGTAGGAATCAAAGTGCCATTTTCAAGGTTCAGTTTTGAGCAAATCAGTCACAAAATTTGGAACCAAAGCAAAAATTTTAAAATGGCTACAGTTCAGTTGAACAATTTTGAATTTTTCTGAAACTTGGCCTGATTGTACTATTCATTGGTTAGATTCACCACATCAGATTTCATACCCATGATAGATGAATCTTGATTTTATGGAAATTGAGTTTTCAGACTGAATAATGCAGAAAAGCAGGTTGTGAAAATGGTGCCATATGATCCTCCTAAAACTCTGATTCCATGCACATTTTGTTTTGTTTTGAACGGCTACTAAATGAGGATAACTTCTCTGCCAAAGATTGTCTGGCAAGGGACATTTTTGCACAAAAAATAATATTTGTCTTTTGACTAGCCATCTAAATGTGAAATTTAGCAGCACAAAGGTTAGTGGATGTTGTTTGCTGTAAATGAGACAAGAAGAAGAGTTGGTTTTTATATGCAGACCTTCTCTCCCACTTAAGGGAGACTCAACCGGCTTACAATCACCTTCCCTCCCCTCCCCACAACAGACATCCTATGAGGTAGGTGGGGCTGGGAGAGCTCTAACAGAGCTGTGACTTGCCCAAGGTCACCCATCCAGTTCACCAGATTAGCCTCCGCTGTTCATGTGGAGGAGTAGGGAATCAAATCCTGTTCTCCAGATCAGAGTCCGCCACTCCAAACCACCACTCTTAACCACTAAAAAAAAGAATGAAAGGGGACATCCAGTGCTAGAGTATTTGGGTTAGATCCTATGGCTAACTTCTGCTAAGCTGAATCTTGCAGCAATCTTCTACTCAAAATCTCTGCTTAACAGAAAAAGACTTCCTTCAGCGGAGAATGACCTGATGGAGAAAATTCTTTCTTTTTGAGTTAATATTTTTCTGTTGGGGGAAGACATGGTCGAAAGGTGTCATGGGATCCAACTTAGTGGGAGAAAGTCCTAGGATCCAACCCTGTCTTTCTGTAAATCCAGAGTAAGGAGGAAAACATGAAAAATAGATGGAAAGAGGAAAACAAAATTGGGCAAGTGGATGCGGGGGGAGGGACATGTGATGGAGCAGGTGGTCAAGGAGCTTATTGGAGGCAGCGGCCCCCCAGCGTGAAGATGATTGCAGAGGTAGGATCTGTCCTATTTTGCCATCATCCTCTGGCAAACAAACAAAGAGAGCCAGTGTGGTGTAGTGGTTAAGAGCGGTGGTTTGGAGCGGTGGAGTCTGATCTGGAGAACCGGGTTTGATTCCCCACTCCTCCACATGAGTGGCAGAGGCTAATCTGGTGAACTGAATTTGTTTCCCCACTCCTACACACAAAGCCAGCTGGGTGACCTTGGGCAAGTCATTCTCTCTCAGCCTCACCTACCTCACAGGGTGTCTGTTGTGGGGAGGGGAAGGGAAGGTGATTGTAAGCCGGTTTGATTCTCCCTTAAGTGGCAGAGAAAGTTGGCATATAAAAACCAACTCTTCTTCTTCATCCACTGCTTTTGTTCCTGGGCCCTTCTTTTGTAATCACAATGATCCATTTGCTCCCTCTACTGGACAACTAATGCAAACTTTGAGTCAGATTTTTTATAAAAGAAAGACTCAAAGAATGGGGAAAGGAATATAGCAGCATGACTTTTTCACTCTCAGTGAGACTTTCCACTCTCATATTCTACGTATAGTTAGTGCACTGAACGGTCATTTGAAGGAGTATCCCGTAAGCCACAGGGAGCTCTACCACTCTCCAAACCAATATGACTCAGATCTCAGACACCTCTTTCTGGAGCATTGGCCTCCTCCGGCCCCATTTTCTTTAGGTGCAAACTAGTTTCTTCCGGTGCTCTATCAGTGCAGCCTTATTCTCTGGGGAGCCACAACAGTGCTAGCTCCAAACTTAGGATGTTTCAAGCGCATAGGAGCATCATGTCCATAGAGTACAGGACACTGAGTTTAACTAATCAACCTTGTAACGTCTTCCTTTATGCTGCCATGCAGGTAAGAGGACTTAAGAAGAAGGGTTGTTTTTTATATGTCAGCTTTCTCCACCACTTAAGGAAGAATCAAACCAGCTTACAATCACCTTCCCCTCCCCACAACAGACACCCTGTAAGGTAGGTGGGACTGAGAGAGCTCTAGGAGCTGTGACTAGCCCAAGGTCACCCAGCTGGCTTCATGTGTACGAGTGGGGAAACAAATCCAGTTCACCAGATTAGAGTCCGCTGCTCATGTGGAGGAGCGGGGAATCAAATCCGGTTCTCTAGATCAGAGTCCGCCACTCCAAACCACCACTCTTAACCACTATACCTAAGGCAAGGCTCCATCTAGCCCAGAGCCCTGTTTCAGATGGTCAGTTGGATTTATTATTTTGCTCATACATTGCCCTGACATGGATGGCCCAGGTTAGCCCGGTCTTGTCAGATCTCGGACACTAAGCAGAGTCAGCCCTGGGTAGTAAAAAGAAGAAAAAGAGTTGGTTTTTATATGCCGACTTTCTCTACCACTTAAGGGAGACTCAAACCGGCTTACAGTCACCTTCCCTTCCCCTCCCCACAACAGACATCCTGTGAGGTGGTCTTGGATGGGAGACCACCAGGGCAGTCTAGGGTTGCTACACAGAGGCAGGCACTGGCAAACCACCTCTGTTCATCTCTTGCCTTGAAAACCCTATGGGGTCACGATAACTTGGCTGTGACTTGTTGGCACTTTCCACCACCACCACCACCACAACCATACATCAGAATTTGGCTATTTGTACCCAATACAGTTTACACAGAATAAACTTAACAATTAGCCCAGTCTGCTTCCTACTGGTGCAGCTAGATCAATCATCAATAAAATGGTCTTTCCTAACCTGACACTAAAGCAGGGATGGGGAACCTTTTTTTTTTTTTCAATGAAATTTTTATTTTATTTTTCCAAATAATCATTATACATTCCATTGCGCATTTTAAAAAGTATAGTTCTTTGACTTCCCCTCCCCCCTCCTCTGATCTTTTAGTTAACATTTTTTTTCCTCTTTGTATTGTTTTTCTAATTCAATTATAACAAAGCCATCCATGCCCAATACATCCTTTCTGAATTAGATCAAAATACATTTGTTAATATCACATTTAAGTTCATCTCTACAATAATTAATCCATGCCTCCCAATCTTTTGCAAATTCATTATCATCCTTTTGATTTACCGACGCCGTATGTTTTGCCATTTCTACTAATTCCATCATTTTTTCAATCCACTCCGATTTGTTTGGTATATCTGTCATTTTCCATCTCCTAGCATATACCATTCTGGCGGCAATAGTAGCATACATCAAAAAAGGTCTCTGGTTCACTATAGTATCAGGTATTATACTCAATAGCATCATTTCTGTTGTTTTAGGGATATTTTGTTGTAATATCAACCTTAATTCATTATAAATCATGTCCCAGTAATTCTTAGCCTTCTCACATAGCCACCAAACATGAGGAAAAGAACCCACTTCTTTTTGACATTTCCAACAGTTCGGTGACATATTACCATACATTTTGGCTAATTTCTTTGGTGTTAAATACCACCTATACATCATTTTATAAATGTTCTCTCTCAAGGGTGGGGAACCTTTTTTCTGCCAAGGGCCATTTGGATATTTACAACATCATTCGCAGGCCATACAAAATTATCAACTTAAAAATTAGCCAACCAAGCCCCAAGCAAGCAGCTGCCCCATGACACCCCCGCAGCACGGGCAAGCAGGCAGGCATCCAACTGGTGGCACACCCACCCAACTGGTGGCACAGGATAGTCTGTTGTGCCAGCCAGGTGCCCAGAAACCATCCGCCTGGAATAGAGGCTATTCCCCCTTGAATAGAGGCTATTCCTGTCCGCGGGAGGGGGCGGATCGCCAGTCTTCGATCCTTCTGAGCTAGAGATCTGCCAGGACCCACCAAGGGTCAGACCAAATGATTTTGCGGGCCTGAAACGGCCCCCGGGCCTGACGTTCTCCACCCCTGCACTAGAGGGCCATCGGTGGTTTCTTTCCTGAGATCTGAGGAGCCTTTTGCAATACCTCCAGAACGGAGACGCCTCCTAGAAGCCTACCAGCAGGGCATAAAGCAGTGCACTCGCCCTCTTCCACTGTATCCCACAAGCACCTGCTATTTAGAGGTATTCTGCCTTAGAGGCTGGTTGTTCCAGTCAGTGAATAGCCTCTGATATAAATTGGCAAAAATGGATTTTACTATTCTACTTAGAGAGTTATAGAAACTAGATTTAATAATTTTATATTTTATAGTTAATAATATCTTTAAAACTGTTTAGACACTTCTACGGAAGTCGGGAGATGGGTCACTTTTTTAAGGTGGGTGGAGGGTCAAAGTGTTTCCAATTTTATATACTCTGTAACCGCAAACGTATTGATAAGTTTATATAGATACTCTTTTGTATTTCCCTTTTTTTATTAATGTCTTGTACTATTATTATTGTGTTTGTTTGTTTTTATTTTATGTTATAAAAATAAAACAAATTTATTAAAAAAATAGCCTCTGATAGACTTCTCTTCCATGTATTTGTCTAGCCTCCTATTAGAGTCATCTAAGCCAGCAGCCGTTAGTACATTCTGCGGCGGTGAACTCCGCGAGTTAATTACACCTTGTTTGAAATAACCGTTTTCTTCTGTGCTTTCTGAAACTTCTGTAGGTCAGTTTTATTGGATGGCCTGGCGTTAGGAAAGAGGGAGGAGCTGCTTCCGTATCACTCATCGAAGAAGCTTACATCATTCTCCGGTCCATTTTGTCCTCGCAACAACGATCCTGTGAGGGAGGTTAGGCTGAAAGAGAGTGACTGGACCAAAGTCACCCAGTGAGCTTCTATGGTAGAGTGGGGTTTGGATCTGGGTCTCCCAGATCCTACTCCAGCACTCTAGCCACTACACCATTCTGCCTCAATTCTCTATCATATACCTCACTAGTTGTCTTTTTTCCTTTGCTGAAAAGTTCCAAATCCTTTAGGATTTCGTTACAGAGAAGCCCACTCACCCTTCTAGTTTCATAACTTTCCTAGCTCTACAACAGGGGACCCCCAAAGTGGTGTTTGTGGGTGCCATAACAGCTGCCTACAACTTCCCTGGCACCCACAAAGGGTTTTTAGAAAGTGGGTAGGGTCAGGTGGGGCTTTTGCCCAGCAGGCCTTCTGACGGGACACTGGAGATTTGATTGGGTGTGCAGATTTTTTTAAAAGGTTGCTTTAGCAGCAGTTGCCACTACGACACAAAAATATTCACTGTGTGACTGAAAGTAAGCTGCAGCAGCCTTTTTGCCACTTTGTGGCAGCGACCACCACACTGCATCTGAATTCCACAGGTGCCTGCAAGCTCAAAAAGGCTGGGCACCCCTCCTCTACAATATCTTGTTTGACATCACCATAAAGTTATAGAAAGGCATTATGACACTGGTGGTTCTCTTTTCATTCCCTCTCTTAATAATTCCTGGTCTTGGGTTGGCTTTTTCACTGCTCCTGCACACTAACTGTGCATTCCTGAGGGGAATGCCTGCACCGGGATTAGGAGGCAATGCAGCGCCACTGCCTCCTAAGGAGGTTTCGGCCCTGCTGAAACCTCTGCCCGGAGCCAAAAATCCGTGCAACCCGCGTAGGGTTGCACGGGAGATACGCCACCCAAAAGGGGGTGCTCCCAAGCCTTAACAGCTTGGGAGGCCCACCCCCAGGCCAGCGCCGTGACACCCTGGGAACGCCTCCCGGGACGCCACCGCAGCCTTTGCCGGCGTCCAGGCCTTCACGCCAGCGTTGGTGCCACCAATGCTGGCGTACGCTGCCCGGACGCCGGTGCTGTGGGCCCTTGGGCCGGCGCAGGCCTTCACCAGCCTCCAAAGGCCTTTCGTCCTAACTGCTGGCGCAGCTCAGGAATGCACGGTAAATCAATGTTATAATGAAGCTAGAGGCACCTGGTTGGCCACTGTGTGAACAAACTGCTGGACTTGATGGGCCTGGGTCTGATCCAGCAGGGCTTTTCTTATGTTCTTAAGCTGTTCCCATTTCCTGTGTAGTCACATCTAGTTCAAACCTCCAAAGCGTCTACGTAAATTAGGAATTTCAAAATTTTGCTGCCCATTCACCCAGTTTGGCAAGTTCTTCACAGACTGTGTTGACATCTCTGATCCTGACTAATTTGGTGCAGTACAAATACTTAGCCTTGTTGCTCACCCATCGCTCCAGATGCCTATCCACAAATCCTTGGAGATTAGTAATTTTTAAAATTCTGCATAAGTAGAACTCTTCAGCCATATGAACAGTGTCAGTTTAATAACAATAACAGCATTTATTTACTTTCAAATGACACTTTGCAGGTACAGTTTGGAAATCTGGCAGGAAAAGGGGGTAGAGAACTCCAATTGCTAATGAAGTAGAATGTATCTTTCAAAAAAAAAATTCCCTTCTGGTGTGTTGCCATTTTTATCCCCAGTACAAAGAGATCTGTTTTGTATCTGTCATGCAGAATTATGTTAGGCCTGGGCCTTTAATGTACTTGCATGCGTCTTACTGCATGCACCTGCCAAAAGACCACACAGATGTCTTCGGAGTTAATGCTGTCAAAGCAAAAGGAGGGAGGGGGAAATCCCATGATATGCTGCTAGGTGGCGCATCATGTTCATGCATTAAACTTTGCCCGTCTTCAGACTTCTTACATTCCGGTAAATTTCCACAGACGTTTGCATTCAGTAATATGGGCGGAGCGAGGACTTTTCGTGAAATGGGTGTTCTGCCTACATGGAACATTGCTAAAGCAGGATGATTCTCTAGCATGTCCTGGGAACCGTTTCTAGAGATGGTACAGTATAGCGACAAGACATTTTCACACAGTATAGTGACATTTTCACACAGCCCAAAGAATGCGCTTTCAGTCCACTTTCACTGCACTTCAACGATCATTTGCAAGTGGATTTTGCCAGTTCACACAGTAAAATCCACCTTCAAAGTGCACTGAAAGTGCCCTAAGAAACTGAGGGTCAGACTGGATGTTCGGGGTTTTTTTAAAGAGTTGGGTCTGTGTTCTCTAGAGCCAACTTGGGTTCCCCGCAGCTACACACCAGCTGTGAAGAATGGCTAGTAAAAAATTAAGCAGAGCCTATTTGGGCTTGGAATGTTGCTATGGGGGGGAGGGCTCCTTCCTTCCCCCCCCCAGCTATTTTCTGTGCTGAAACAGCACGGTGGGGGGGGGGTTATATCCCCATTTTTGCTGGTCCTTGGGTTCAAGACGACAATGAACTGACTAGATGGCTGTAGACTAGTGGCTCTTTTTTTAGCTCCCACCCTGACCTACCTTACAGGGCAGTTGTAAGGACTGCAACGAGACAATGCCTATGACGTACTAAACAAACGCTTAGTAAAGGGAAGTATTACTAGTGTTGTTATATAAGATTAAAACACGTGCTACAAACTGAAATTAACAGCAGAGCACCTTTCTGAATACCCATAAACAAGAATTCAGAATAGGTGCAGATGTGGAGGTGAAAGAAGAATGCTTGAGGGTTGGACAGGAATGCAGAAGACGAATATCTCCCTCCACTGTGGGGGGTATTCTCACAAAGAGGGTTTTTTCCTCCTCTTAGCATGAGGGATTTCAGTGGCAAAGTATATCTCTCTAAAAATGAGGCACACTCTGAAAAACCTACAGGTCTTTTACTGCTTTCCACATTATTAAATTCCTTATTAATTTTTTTTAATTACATAATAAACTGTCCATGTCAATGGCTGAGATTTAAATCCTGCTTTGGTGATACAGTAATTCTGTGACCTCTGGCAAGGTGATCTCTCTCTCTGGCTTAGTTCACACATCATGCAGCCATTGATTGCCAGACCACAGTCTGGAGAATAGGGCATGTGCCACGGGCTTGCACAGTCCTTCCTCCCACTTTACACATAGATTTCTCCTCCTTTCCATGAGCTACAGTGGCCATAATTTGGCATGACATCTGTATTGGGCAAAATGAATATTAACCAGGACTGCCTCTGAAAAATGGTTTATAAACCTGCTCCAAAGCATACAGTAGCTCCAAATCATGCTTTGGAGGTTGTTTGCTGCTGGTTAGTGGGAACCGTGGTTTGCCTGATTCAGACATTATGGCAAACTATGGGTTGTGCAAATGGCGAGGAGGGGAGAACAAGCCAAGAAGAGGGAGAAGTCAGTTTATGAGCCCAGAACACATTGTAGTTGGAAGGTGATACCTGAAGTGGATCTTCCTCTATTCTTCTCAAAAATACGAAAAATACTGACACAGCCTGGATAACCTACAAGAACCAATACTGACTTCGTTCACACAGTTCTCTCTCAGGCCACAATCCTATTCATGTTTATTTAGGAAAAAGACCTATTGCAATCAGTGAATGCAGGGAAGGGGCCTGTTTTACTATTTCCCCTCAAATCTTTTTTTTTCCCTGAAAAAAATTACTGTCCCTAAACCTCTTTTCTGTCGGAAATTTACAGGAAAATTTCCCCCGCCTTCCAGAAGTAAAAGCAGTTTGGGTGTGGCAATTTTCAGCAAGGAAATTTCCCAAGGGGAAAGTGATAAATACTTCCCCCGACACACACACACATAAACACATACCAGCCTTCCTCTGTAAACCGCAGCAGCAGTGACTGCTATCGGTAATGGGAAAATCGTCAAGAAATTGGACATAGTTCTGCTATGTCTCCATAAATTGCAAGGATGGGAGACTGCCTGGGAATCCTATACAAATCACTTTGAGCTCTTCCGGCTGGGATGGATAAATAAATAAAACGGGAAGGGATCAAACTGACACGACTCCTGCGAAGGTAAAATCCAAATCCTGTAGTGTACCCAATACCCAAGCTGTTTGGTTAGATTAGTCCAAAGCCCATTTAGTCCAATATTCAGTTTCCCTCAGAAGATATCTTTCCATTTCTTTCTCAGAAACACTCATTCCACTGGCAGAAGAACATGTTAATGTTATTGTACGATTTCCGTTGGGGATTCCCATTATGAAGCAATACCGGCCTCTTTCAGGAAAACAGCAGGGGAGGGGGAAGCATCTAAGGCTTATTTCTGCATGTACCAAAGTCCTGAACGGAATTGGGCCCCACGTGCAGTGTTGCCAACCTCCAGGTGGAAGCGCTGTTCGACCTGTGCGTGTGCGCATTTTGGAACATCGATCTCGAATTAGAGCCGGTATAAAAGAAGCCCCACTGACTATCCACTACATGGAGAAAGGCCATAAGGATTCTGATATGTCTTTTTTTGTACTCTGGCAGTTTCGTCCACATAGGTTTAACAACATTGATGCACAAAAAAATTCTACATCAATATGAAAGTAAATTTACATTTATGTTTAACACACCTGAAAGCAGATAAAGGGACTGGGTAACACTTACCTGGAATCCACACCTGAAAAAAGAAAAAAACCTAGAATTGGTATCTGTTGGACTTTTTGTCTGTCTTTAGGATAGTGAATTTTGGAAACCTTGGAATATTGTGACTTTGTGTCTTTATGCTTAAGAAATAGGGATTTTTGTACGTGTTTATCAATGTTATTGTATAATACAGACTGTTGGTTAGCTATACTTTGTATGGTTGATCTGTGTTAGATTTGGAGTAACTACCTGGTAGTTGGCAACCCTACTTGCAGGCTGGATAAGAGTTCTCAAGGGGGTGGATCAAGCCCTGAGGCCTTATGTTTGACACCCCTGATCTAGATGATCTGATTTAATCTTCAGAGAGACTCATGCTCCATAGGTATGCATCAACATGTCCATAATTCCAACATGTCCATAATTCCAATCCTAAACAGGTCTACTCAGAAGCCTACTCAAGTCTATTCTGTGGGGCTTACTCCCAGGAAATTTCCCCCCCTGGTTTTTCCAGGAAATTGTTTTTAAAACTGCACTGTAAACCAGATAATGACGGTGTCCTCTCCTTCCTAATAACTGTATGAACTAGGAATCTGGAATTTTGCATTAAAATGTTGCCATTGCCAAATTCTGTTTACCAAAAAAAAAAAAAATTGATTCTGCACCGTTTGTGACCTATCAAATTAAACAAAACCATACATGGGATTTATCAAGCTTGTAGTGAACTGTCTTACGTGGCTGGCTAGCTATATTCAGGGTGGTGAGTCAAAGTTATGCAGAATTGCATTATGAAAATTAAATACATTTGTGTAAATGGGCTTCATTTTTTCCATGTGCTTTTACTTGCAGTTTTGTATGGTGGGGAGGGGGGAAGGATGCATTTAAGAATGTGGAAACAAATTAGTACATTTTTAATGAAGCACTTTAAAGCTCTCAGTCACCATGGATCCCCGGTTTATAAATTCTACAGTAATATTGTTGTCTGTGGGGGGGAAAATCCTAAGAAGCATGGCTGTAAGGCTGGAGTGGAAGAAGGCAAATCTGAGGCAAGAAAGCAAGATGGAGACCCTCCCTTTTTTGACTCACCTGGACTCAGGAAGCCAAACTATACATGGCATGTGGTGGTGTAAGATCACCACCAAATCTCTAATTAGGATTGCCAGCTCTGGGATGGGAAATACCTGGAGATTTTGGGGGTGGAGCCTGAAAGTGGGGTTTAAAGAAGGGAGGGACTTCAATGCCATAGAGTCCAATTGCCAAAGCGTCCATTTTCTCCAGGTGAACTGATCTCTGTTGCCTGGAGACCAGTTGTAATAGCGGGAGATCCCCAGCCCCCACCTGAAGGTTGGCAACCCTATCTCTAATAGCGATACTGCCAAAATTTGCAAATGACATGCTCAGGCCATGAATTTACCTGTTCCCATCTCATAATTCCCAGATAACATTCGGTGAAGGACTCTGTTTTCCAAATTTTAAATTTGAGAGCGCTGTTGTTATATCTGCATGAGGTGAATTCCTCAGGCTAAGCGCTCCAAAAGGCAGATGCTGTCTTGGCTCATATTTGTTGACTGTTGGAATTGGCCAGGGGATTGAAAAGGAATTATGCGCCGGACCTTGGCTCTGAAATCCAGCCTCTGGACCGAGTCTCTTGTCTAATTTGGGAAATCTCACCATGAACTTTACTACTTTGGAGGGTGGGATCTATGGCATTAAATTCTGCTGAGGTCCATATACCCTTCCCAAACCCTGCTTTCTCCCCAAATCTCCAGGAATTTCCCAGTCCAGAGTTGGCAACCCACAGCAACCACCTGTCTGTGGAATCCAGTGTCGCTCTCTGTAGTCATTTATGCATGGTTGCTTTAACCTCCTTTATTCCCTGTTTCAGCCAGGATCAAATTTTTCTGTATGCACGCTATCTCATTCCTTGGAAGCTCAACGCTGATCCAACGCAAAACGAACCCGGCTTTTCCCGTTCCTCTTCCGGCCCGAATTAAACCATTGATCCTGGCTCATTCCGGAGTCACAGAGCATGCATACTGCATTAGGGGTTCAGATTGCCCCATTTTTTGTTCTTAAAATGCTTTTTTATGTGGCAGTTGGGATTGGGGAGAAGGAAATCTTCTCTCACGGTAAGCCAATGACAGAGCAGCATTTAAAGGGGTGGGGCTTGATTTGAGCTTGGGAGACTGCTTTTCTGTATTCATGCCTCCATTAACACACAGTTTTGTCCCTGATCATTCAAGCCAATGCATACAGTTTTCCCCAACCTGGGTTACTTTAATGTGCAATTAACCCAGGTCCAAGCAGGGAGATCCAGCCCATGCATAAAAGACCACAATCTTGTAAACATGCTTGGCAGGTGTTATGAAGCGGCTCTGTGCCCAAGTTGAACAGTAATCTGCCACTCTCCACATTCTCTGTCATCCATGCTGCTTTCCTCAGAATATTTATATTTTTTCTTCATGAACCCTCTTCAACCTGATGAATCATTTCTGTTGAATCCAAACCTAATCACTGTAATAATTTTTTTTTTTTTTTTTTTGGGTATTTATAGATTCTTGCGAAAAGGAGCCAACCTTTCACAAGCTGGGTTTGGCCGAGATGTTATCATAACTGTATTTTTCTTTCCAACCAGGCCGAACGGAACAAGGAAATTGAACGGCTTTCCCTAAGAGGCAGTTGCCTAGACAAGGTGAACTTCAGAGAAGTGATGTTACCAACTTTCTGTATTGCCAGTCGCAAAATTAATGCTCATGTGAAAAGCTGGAAGGAAAGCAAGCCGGGACACACCAAGGATTTGGGGTGCCTTGGGTTAGGGCACCCAAGCCTCCTCCACCCATACCATGGGAAGAATCTGCCACCCACCCTCCTCATCCCTGGGAGGTGGGCAAGACAGGGCATACTCTCTTCCCACACTGCACCACGCCCAAAACCCACCATGGCCGTGCTTCCCCCTGCACTTCATCAGGATTAGGGTTGCCAACCTCCAGGTAGTAGCTGGAGATCTCCTGCTATTACAACTGATCTCCAGCCGATAGAGATCAGTTCCCCTGGAGAAAATGGTCGCTTTGGCAACTGGACTCTACGGCATTGAAGTCCTTCCCCAAACCCCGCTGGCTTCAGGCTCTGCCCCAAAGATGTCCCACTGGTGGCGAAGGAGGACCTGGCAACCCTAATCAGGAAGCTACTGCCAACCTTCTTGCCCCCCTTCAAGTGAGGTGTTAAGGCACAGCAGAGGTAAGGAGGAAGAGGGCCAGGCCTCACTTGCTCAATGACGGAGGGAAGGAGAGAGCAGGCTGCCTGGCAGCCATCCATTAGGGCCAGGATCCCCTCTGGGGGTGGGTTGTCAACCTCCAGGTGCGGCCTGGAGATCACCCAGAATTAACAACTGATCGCCAGGGATCAGTTCCACTGGAGTAAATGGCTTCTTTGAAGGGTGGTATCTATGGCACTGTACCCCACTGAGGTTCTGCCCTTCCCCTAACTCCTCCATCCCCCAAATATCCAGGTATTTCCCAACCTTAGTAGGGGGAGGGATGACAGGGCTGGTTGGCACCCCCAACCACTGTGCCCTAGGCAATTGCCAGGGGCCACGTAGTGAACAGACTGCCCCGATAGAGCGACAAAGGGAGTTTTGCGTAACAACAAGAAGAAGAGTTGGGTTTTATACCCCGCTTTTCTCTACCTTAAGGAGTCTCAAAGCGGCTTACAATCACCTTCCCTTCCTCTCCCCACAACAGGCACCTAGTGAGGTAGGTAGGGCTGAGAGAGAACTGTGACTAGCCCAAGGTCACCCAGCAGGCTTCATGTAGAGGAGTGGGAAATTGAACCTGGTTCTCCAGATTAGAATCTGCCACTCTTAACCACTATGCCACGCTGGCTCTCTAGGTCAACAAAACGTTGGTTGATCTAGGCAGGACCACTGTATGCCATACTAGGCTTAAGCACTCTGAAATCAGCAGACTTCCAAAATATCCCTTCTGTTTGTTTAGTATGTTTTTAGCCTGCCCTTCCTCCATGGAGCTGAGACCAGCGTCCTTGGGTCTGTCTCCCTTCCCCATTTTATCCTCACAGTTACCTTTGTGAGAAAGTTAGGCAGAGTGTGTGACTGACCCAAAATCACCCAGCAAGCCTCATGGCCAAGTGGGGGAGGAGTCTGGAAGCATAGTAGGGCCACTTCCCGCATAACTATTTTCCTACCTAGCAATAGGTAGGGAAATGTGTATTCTCCATAATGTCTGACGGGAAGGCAATTGATAGGGTTGCCAACTCCAGGTTGGGAAATTCCTGGCGATTTGGTGGTGCTGCTTGGGAAGGGAGCTCAGCATTCATAGATCCCACCAGCCAAAGCAGCCATTTTCTCCAAGGGAGGGGCTGTGGCTCAGTGGTAGAGCCTCTGCTTGGCATGCAGAAGGTCCCAGGTTCAATCCCCGGCATCTCCAGTTAGAGCACTGGTTCCCAACCGGGGGTCCGTGGACCCCAGGGGTCCACGAGAACTAAATTAAGGTCCGCGAAACAAAGTTATAAACCCATAATAAATTAATATTTTCAATTAAAAGTTCTCTATTATAAAAATATATATTCAAATATTATTCTAAGTTTAATGTTTAACTAACAGTTATGATTAAAGTTTATTTTCAAATTCTCGGAATTTTTATTTTGAACCTTGGGGTCCCTGCACCGAACAAAAAAGTCCTAGTGGTCCCTGGTCAAAAAAAGGTTGGGAACCACTGAGTTAGAGGGACTAGGCAAGCAGTTGATGTGAAAGACCTCTGCCTGAGACCCTGGAGAGCCGCTGCCAGTCAGAGTAGACTTTGATGGACCAAGGGTCTGATCCAGTCTAAGGCAGCTTCATGGGTGTGTTCATGTGTGTGTGACCTCTGTAGTCTGGACTCTGGAGTTCAGTTGTGATTCTGGGAGATCTCCAGGTCCCATTTGGAGGATGTCAACCATAGCAGTTGGATTCTGGACCTAGGAACCGCGTTGGCTGATGCTGTTGATCAGTCTGTGTATCATGTTGTTGTTTTCATCCTAGAGCTCAGGGTAGTGTGTGTTGGTTCACCGGGACCAAATCGCATGCAACTGTGCATGACATATGAAACTGAAGCTGTCTTATACCATCTCAGAAGAACAGACCACATAGCTAGCTCATTATTCTTTATTCTGGTTGGGTGCAGTCAGTGCTGGATTTAGATGAAGAGAGGCCCTAGGCTGTTCCACTTGTGAGGCCCCTCCCGACCCCCCCACGGCTAGAGGAAAATGGAAGAGTGGTTTAAACAAAATTCAGTGAAGCCGAGGATGATGGTGGGTGTTTAAAATTCCACAATTCACAATTACTCCTCTAAAGGACATAATATGTTATTGTTAAATACTGTAGTGATGGGGGGGGGGAGCATAAATGTTAAAATTAACACTGTGAAAAACTTTTGCAAAAACCAAACTCTGTAAACATTCTGTGGAATAAGCAGGGATTTTTAGGAAAATGAAATTGTAAGTTTACTGTTATATTCTTTAAAATACATATATTCTTTTAAAAGGCATACATTCTTTTAACATACATATTAAGAAATAAAGAAACTACAATAATCAAATACACGAAGACTAAAAAAGTTTTTTCCTAGCCTTTCTCATAGCAAAATCATCTAAAAGTTCATCAAAATTTGTTTTCCTAAGTTCGTCACTTTCAATGCACAGAATGCTCAGGACAGACAACCTCTCTTGACACATTGTGGACCTTAATTCATTTTTTATTATTTTGAGGCTTGAAAAAGACCTCTCTCCTGAGCAGCTAGTGACCATTAAGCTAAGAAATAGCCACAAGATTGTTTCCACATTAGGAAAGGCCATCTGAATGTTTTCCTTGTATATAATTTGATAAAGATCAGTATAAGACAGTGACTGCTCTTCTGTAGGCCGATGGCTTTGTCTCATGTATAAAGTTCATCAGTATGTTTCAGGTCAACATCTTCTGGGTATGCTTCCATCAACAGTTTAACACCTTGCTGAATTTCTTGCTTAGATGCTGTCAGATTAGCAAGAAAGGAAAACATTTGTGCATCTGTAAGAAAGGCCTATGACAGTGTCAAAAATATTGTACACCTTGGCCGGAGGCCCCCTAGATGTTGAGGCCCTAGGCTTCAGCCTGCCAAGCCTATAGGTAAATCCGGCACTGGGTGCAGTTCTCCAGAATAAAGACTTTCCCAACACTGGCTACCTAAGATCCTTTTATTGGAAATGGCAGAAATTGTACTCTGTGCTTCTTTACGCAGATCACTTACTCTGCCAGTGAGCCACAATTTGTTGGCAGGACATATTCAGGCATGGAAGCACATAGGAATGTGCAACATTTGTCCTGTGATTGGCAAGCATTGAGGAAGAAGGAGGAGGAGAAAGAGAAGAAGACTTGGTTTTTATATGCTGACTTTATCTACCACTTAAGGAAGAATCAAACCAGCTTACAATCACCTTCCCTTCCCCTCCCCACAACAGACACCCTGTGAGGTAGGTGGGGCTGAGAGAGCTCTAAGAACTGTGACTAGCCCAAGGTCACCCAGCTGGCTTCATGTGTAGGAGCGGGGAAATAAATCCATTTCACCAGATTAGTGTCCGCCGCTCATGGGGAGGAGTGGGGAATCAAACTCAGTTCTCCAGATCAGAGTCCACCGCTCCAAACCACCGCTCTTAACCACTACACCATGCTGGCTCCCTCTGGATTGGTCATCCCTGCTAGCAATACCAATCCTGCTAGAAGAGGTGCCTGTTCTTCTGACCTCGCTTGTCAACAGAGCAATATTTTCTGCTTCCTACATTCCAGCTTCCAGCTCTGGTTGGCTGGCTCAAGGTCAGATCCCAGTTCTAGCAATTAACAGAAGTGACCCTGCATGGAGAAAAAATAGCACACACACATCCCAGATCTGGATTTCAGCCATAGGTAGATCCAGCCCTGCCTTACCCTGGCAGAATGATCCATTGTAATGGCACAAGTATATGACTCAGTATGCTGACTCACATAATAGCTGCCCAGTCTATATTCTTGCTACATGAAGAACTGCCAAACCCCCTTCAATTATTACAATAGTTCTGTTTTCTTACATACAGCTTATCTCCCTGTTAAGCAAACAAAAACATTGTTATTATAATTATGGCAGAATTACAATTGCCACTAAATTTCATCTAACTCAAAAACGGAGGTGAATTTGGAGCTTTCGGCACTGCCAACATTTTCATTTCAGAGGAAGTGTAAAGAGTTTCAATAAGACTGGCAAAACCGTTCAAGGGAAAAGGTTGCAGTTTAGATAACCGCTGAATTCTGCCACATTTGAAGGCTCCTGCTTAAGAAAAACTTGTTAAGACACCTGAATTTTCTTGCTTTACTTTTTTTTGGCATATCCTTATTTAGAAGAAGAGTTGCTTTTTATATGCCAATTTTCTCTGCCTTTTAAGGAGAATCAAACTGGTTTACAATCTCCTTCCCTTCCTCTCTCCACAACAGACACCTTGTGAGGTAGGCCAGGCTGAGAGAGCTCTAAGAGAACTGTGACTAGCCCAAGGTCACTCAGCTCGCTCTATGTGTAGGAGTGGGGAAACCAACCCAGTTCACCATATTAGAGTCCGCCACTCATGGGGAGGAGAGGGGAATCAAACCTGGTTTACCAGATTAGAGTCTGCCACTCATGTCGAGCAGTGGGGAATCAAACCTGGTTCTCCAGATTAAGAGTCCACCGCTCTTAACCACTATGTCACTAACCACTTACGGTAACCACTACACAATATTTATATCCTCTGTTTCTTGCAGACCATCACTGTATCACTCAGATCCTATCTATGCCTTTCTTTTTTTTGCTGGATAAACAAGAAAAATGATATTTAGGATTATTCAAAACAGTCCAGCACAAAAAAAAAAAGTCCAGTTATATTCTTTTTAAAAGATGTTTTGCTTTCTGTTGGCAATGCATCCCCAGTTACATGTTTTCCTTGAGTTAATTCCTTACAAAAACAACAAAAAATTCTTCCCTAACAAAATGTCTTGCTATTTACACTTGATGAATGATGTACTGAAGTGTACCAACTGGAGGACTGTAGAAGCTTTGTTCATCAAGAACACCATTTCACAGTGTTTTCTTTGGAATTGCTTGACAACTCCATTGATTTAGTTTCGGGCTATTGTCTTCGGAGAGCCTGCCTCCTTTAACAGATACCCCGTGCAGATCATTACTGACCTCAAATGTACATTCCTTTTGTACAGAACAGTTTTGAAAATAGTTGGGGGTGGTGTCTTATGCATGGTTTGCTTGCCCTGCCTTGGATACTGTTGGAAAGTAGGTTCCCCACACCCACTTCTTAACAACAGTATGGCATTTTTGTGAATCTTGATGTTGGAGAACTTCAACATATAAGAGAACACTCTCTCTGGTAGGGCTGCCATCTCTGGGCTGGGAAATTCTTAGTGATGTGGGGGCAGAGCCTGGGGAAGGGTGGAGTTTGGGGTGGGAATTCAGTTGGACATAATGTCATAGAATTTACCCACCAAAGAATCCATTTTCTCAAGGAAACTGATATCTGTAATTTGGAGATCAGTTGTAACCCTGAGAGATCTTCGGGCCCAACCTGGAGGATGCATAGAAATCATAGAAACATAGAGTTGGAAGGGAGCTTCATGGTCATTTAGTCCAACCCTCTGCACAATGCGCATGATCCAGGAATACATATGAAAAAAGCATGGAGTGGTGGACATGTTGCAGAGCACAAATTTATTGGTCCTCTGTTATAGATTGTCTTAAAGAAAGGCTTTTTCCGAAAGATAAACGGAACTTAATCACACATCTGTTAACAGCTGCTAGATTAGTATTTGCACAATATTTGGAAATCAGACTCAAGTCCTACAGTTGACAAGCGGATTCTGAAATATAAGGAAATCTTTCTCCTAATCAAATTGACAAATTTAAAGAGAGGATATGATGTGTCCCAGCTTGGAAGAATTTGGGAAGCATTTCTTGTAAAACTAGAATGTTTATGCTTACTTATAAATTATAGCATAATAATAGACTTTATAAGAAAGAAAGAAAAAGGCATGGAATAAGATGCAGAGGGTGACAGAAAATAATTTAAACAGATAAACAGGCAGTGTTGAAGCATGAGCAAATAAAGTACAATTTTAAATCGGTTCTAAACCAGCGGAGGACACGCTAGATAGTGGAGAGATGAACCGCAAACCACTAAAGCTTGTAAATACACTTGAAACAAAAAGCTGCAAACATGACTTAATTTCCCCCTCATTCATTGTTGACTTTGGCACCCAGGGGATTGCAAAACTCTATACTCATAACATCTTCCCAGTATCACAAAACAACATATTGGTCCAAGCTCTTCTCATAAGTCACAAGACTGATCTTGTACATCAAAGTTGCAGGTGTTTGTCAGGTGTGTGTGTCTCAGTCTTCATGCTTGGTCAGCAATCAGCAGTACATTCTGGGGCTTTCCCATGATGAATTTCAGGCCGGGGTTCTTGAATAACATGATTGTGCATGGTAACAGTTGGGGGGGATATTTTCCCCCTTATGTGTGAAACCCCAGTCCTGGGCAATCTGGTTCTCATGGCATGTCAGCAGCTGCTTATCTTAGCTCAGCTGGCAAAGTTAACATTCCAGCTGACACAACAGCTTCTGGGATCTTTGAGCCGAATCCACAGATTTTCCCAAAGCCATTGGAGCCATCCCACAAAATAGGATCAAAAATCCGGCAAACCATGCTTCTCCTCACCCCATAATATCATGTAGGGTCAAACTTCATTGAGGTCCTCTTGTGGGAGGAGGTCTTCTGTTGTAAAAACAAAACAAAACATTTGGACAAGCTTTAGACAGGTTTTGGGCAAGTTGCTCCCCTTGACAAAAGCATTCTCTTAATACTAAGAGGTGCATCACCAGTGTTTACAGCTAGTTAGATCTTGAAGTTAGATCTTCTTTGTGGACTGCACAACAATTACTAGGTGTTGTATTATTGCAGTCTCAGCAAAAGTCACAATTTCTAATGGTAAACTAGTCAGGGTCTGAAACCCATTTTGTTCAAAGATGGAGATTGCAACTGGGTAGGGTTGCCAACCTTCAGGTACTAACTGGATATCTCCTGCTGTTACAACTGATCTCCAGCCAACAGAGATCAGTTCACCTGGAGAAAATGGTCGCTTTGGCAATTGGACTCTACGGCATTGAAGTCTCTCCCCTTCCCAAACCCCGTCCTCCAATCTCTGATCTAAAACCAGTTTGTCCATCTGTCGGGTGGCAGGGGTGTATGTGTGTGTAGTTCTCTCTCCTCATAGCTGCATGGACCTTTTCCATTTGAGCGCTCCAAACGATTTGGACAGAAGCCTGGTGGATGTAACATCCACCACCTGTAACTTAGATCTATGCTCCTACTGCTGGCTCACATCTTAGAAGAAGGTGTTGATGTCTCCAGAACTGAAAATTGTGACTGTTTCATTGATTGAAGAAGCTTACCCTAAGATTCTTGAAGATACTGTGATTTATTTATTTTATATTTATATCCCACCCCACCCCCACTACAGCTGGGCTCGGGGCAGGTAACAACAAATCAAATATACTTAAAAACAGAAACAATTAAATTAGATTAAAATCCATAAAATACAAATAAGATGGCACCCTAAATTCCCAGCAGAACTGACTCCTGAGATCAGTTCACCTGGAGAAAATGGCCGCTTTGGCAATTGGACTCAATGGCATTGAAGACCCTCCCCTCCCCAAACCCCACCCCCCTCAGGCTCTGCCCCCAAAACCTCCCACATCCCTGCTGAGCTCCCTCTCCTCCCCAGACTCCATCTCCAAATCTCCAGGAATTTCCCACACTGGAGATGGGCACCTTGCTCCTCGGTCATGACTCGTAAGCAGGATTTGAGCTGACAAGCAGGTAGGGTTGCCAGCTCCAGGTTGGGAAATAACTGGAGATTTTTTTGTGGGGGGGAGCCTGAGGAGGGCGAGGTTTGGAGAGGGGAGGGACTTCAATGGTATAGAGTCCAATGGCCAAAGCAGCCATTTTCTCCAGGTGAACTGATCTCCATCGGCTGGAAATCAGCTGTAATAGTAGGTGATTTCCAGCCACCACCTGGAGGTTAATATCAACGATGACCTGTGCTGCAACAGCAAAGCTACATACCAAAAAAGCAGCATGCAGGCTCAAATATAAACCAACATGTATTAACACACAAGCGTCTTAGACAACGTACAAAAAAAAAAGTTAACGTGCCAGTGAAATATCAGTGAAACAAACACACAACCTGAGTAACATAACAATGGTGTAAAAACATACAATGTACAACATAAGAGCACTAGAACAGTCAACCGTGCAAGAACCGTATGGAGTTCTATGTTCAAAGTACAAAACGGAGCAAGATCCAATGAAGCGGTATACCGCTTAAAGTCCTATGTTAAAGCTCAAAGCGGAACAGAGTCCAACAGAGCGGGACGTGGGTTCTAGATAATTCCTGTGTTTCGTGATCCTTCATCAGCAGTCCGTTGTAGGTATATCTCAAATCAGTTCTACATAGTGAATAGTTCAAACTCAAGGAAAGACCTCTGCGGGTTCAATTCCTCTTTTCCAAGTCGGATCACCTGGAGGTTAGCAGCCCTACAAGCAGGTGTTTGAGAATGCCTCAACTAGACCGACTCTTGCTGTCAGACGGGGCCTCTCTTCTTTTCCCTTTAGGGGTTCACTGCTTCCAAGACTCAGTGCAGAATGGGACTGGGGCTTCCTACTGACCACATAAGGGGTTAGCCACCTGCTGGTTTCTGGTAGGGGTGTTTTCTTCAGCGCTTCATCCAGTGTTGATCATTCTCAGACCTCCCTAAGATGTCGTAGCTCACTTCCACGAGAGTAAAAAACTCCCCTCCTGGCTCATTTTTTGTGTGTGTTTTGATTGAAAAGCAGAATGCTGACTTATTCCAAGTCTGGAACAAATTTGTTAAGTATCATTACCGGAAATGATACTGAAAATGAAAATCCAGTCTCTGACTGACCTCTCCCATTTGAATAAAAGCTGATGTCGGGAAAGGTTGCAATGTTGCAATGGGAGAATACATGAAGTTGCCAGATCCTTCATCCAGGAGTGAACGGGGATGGGGAAATGCCCTGGGGAAAGACCCCCCCCCCAGGAGGGAGGGAGGAATACAGCTGTATGCCTCTTTCCAATCCCTGTGCAGGTCTCAGGTAAGCCAAGCACTGCCTCCCCTGCACGGGCCCTTCTCGCACAGCCTAGATGAAGTGGTAGGGTAGCCAACCTCCAGGTAGTGGCTGGAGATCTCTCGCTATTACAACTGATCTCCAGGTGACAGAGATCAGTTCACCTGGAGAAAATGGCCACTTTGGCAATTGGACTCTATGGCATTGAAGTCCCTCCCCTCCCCAAACCCCGCCCTCCTCAGGCTCTGCCCCAAATATCTCCAGGTATTTCCCAACCTGGAGCTGGCAACCCTACGTAGTGGGAGTAGGGTTGCCAGGTCCCTCTTCACCACTGGGAGGTTTTTGGGGTGGAGCCTGAGGAAGGCGGGGTTTGGGGAAGGAGGGACTTCAATGCAATAGAGTCCAATTGCCAAAGCGGCCATTTTCTCCAGGTGAACTGACCTCTATCGGCTGGAGATCAGTTGTAATAGCAGGAAATCTCCAGCTACTACCTGGAGGTTGGCAACCCTAGATTCAAGGGGTGGAAACCTTGGAGTTAATCTGGATTTTGAAAGACAACTGTAGGTTGTTTAATAGTGATCTGGTGTGTCCCCCCCGAAATTCTCTCAGCATCCCATCCCCTATCATGCTCCTCAGAGGACTTCTGTGTGAAACTGTATGATGTCAATACAGTCCAGATTTTCAAAGGCCCGTTTCAAAAGGGAAGTGACCTCGTTGGGAAAGATGAAGGAAGAGACAAATTGTACAATATATAAACCATCCCTTTGTGTACTTCAAACAGCCAGGGCCCCAGAGAAAACTCCAGCTTTGAAACAATGAGGAAAAAAAACATCAGGCTGAGAAAACAACAAGGTCAAAGGACACACAGCCAAACTGTGCCTTCAATGAACTTGACGGGGAGGGGGGGGGGAGTTGATGTGTGAAAAGATCCATAAAGAGAAAATAGTGGAGATTTAAAATGGGGAAAAAATACTAAAAATCTAAAGGGCAAGAGTCCAGTAGCACCTTAAAGACTAACAACAATATTTTCTGGCAGGGTACGAGCTTTCGTGAGCCACAGCTCACTTCTTCAGCTACAGCTCACTTCTTCAGATTCTTCAGTGTGTATCTGAAGAAGTGAGCTGTGGCTCACGAAAGCTCGTACCCTGCCAGAAAATATTGTTGTTAGTCTTTAAGGTGCTCCTGGACTCTTGCCCTTTTCTACTAGTGCAGACAGACTAACACGGCGACCCACTGTAAAAATCTAAAGGAATCAACCGCAGGTAAATTGAGCCAGTTAAATGAGAAGCGAAACAAAACAGTCCATGATATTAAATAGCTTGCAACGGACATTATGGCTGTACTAAGGGGGGAAATCCAAGATATGTCCTCTCATATTGGGAACAAGTGTGGTTGGTTCTAATAAAAGGGATTTACTTTTGTGTCTGTGTGTGATGGTTCTTCTCCTAGAGCAAAATGGTAGCTTGATTTGATCTCACATCGAAGAATGGGTTTCAAGATTTCCTTGGAGAAGCAATGGAACCCCGAGAGCATCCTAAGTCAATAAACGTTTTTATAAATTGAGTTTTAAAATCAAATCCTGTTTTCATTCCCACAAGTTAAAGGCAACATCTATTTCTTTCTCCAAGCAGAAAAATAAACATGACTCTCCATTAGGGTTGCCAACCTCCAGGTGGTGGCTGGAGATCTCCTGCTACTACAGCTGGTCCCCAGACAACAGAGATCAGTTCACCTGGAGAAAATGGCCGCATTGGAAAGTGGACTCTACGGCATTATACCTCATTGAAGTTCCTCTCCTCCCCAAGTCCTGCCCTCTTCAGGCTCCACCCCTAAAATCCCCAGGTATTTCCCAACCTGGAGATGGCAACACTACCCTCCATAGTTAGATATTTCACCTGATTTAAGAAATCTTAGATAATTCATGTTCTTACAATGCAATCTTTTGCAGAGTTACACCCCTCTGATTCAGTTTACATCAGTGGGTTTAGACTGAAGGCAATCGGTTTAGGAGAGCGGACTTCTTTTGAAGATTGCACTATCCATTAAGTAGTTGGTTATATTTGCATAATGCATAATTCATGCATAAATCAGGAATTCTGGAGACTTTCTGGATCTGGGGACTCAGAACTCAATGGGGCTTCCTCCTAAGGAAATCTGCATAATTCTAGATTTTATATAGTTTCCTCAGACTACCAACATTTATTTCAATAGGAACTCACAGAAAGCTCATATCAGACTTACAAAGTTCATACTGAAATAAATGGTATTCTTTAAGGAGATTTTTATTTTATTCTGTTGTCTAAGTGCCTCAGAGATGCACCCTCAAGAATGCATAGGGAAGAGCAAGCAATCATCAGGGAACTAAGCTCCCACTTAGAAAACTGCTGTTGACCATAATCTACAAAGAAAGGCATGAACCATATTGGGAAACAAATTACAACTCTAAAAACCAAAATCTAAAAAGGAGCGCCTAGCATTTCCCGTCACAGAGAACCTCAGCTAAATGCAGCCTAACCAAGAAACTTGGTTGAGTGACTTGTTGAGTTGCCAGGAGATTTAACAAGAGAGTAGGGCCAGCTCTTCAGTACTTTCCGAGGCAGGATAATAAGACTGCTGTAATAGTATAACCATACCTCACATCTGGCCCGTCCCCAGGCAGTATGAACACTGCCTTGGGCAGCAATATTCCAAAGACTCCAAGTGAATCTGTAAAATCATCTTCGAGAAAATGATACGGTGTTCCTTCCAACCCCAGACTCTTTGGGAAACATGTGGGGCAAATTATGCACTCACACTCATTTTTTTTCTGAGAACAGATCCCTTTGTGCGTGGCATACAAAAACTGGACACAAACTTCCTTCCCTTGTCTCCATTCAATTGGGCAGAACAGAGAAAAGAGGCCTTTTGGGGAAACCTAACTGGGGAAACCTATTGCATTTCCTCCCATATCTTTTTTACTCTAAAGAGCTTAGTAGATGGTCCTCTGCTTCTTGGGTTCCTCACAAAACCTTGTGAGATAGGCGAAGCACCGAGTGACCAAAGGTCACCCAGTGAGCTTTATGACAGAGTGACTATTTGATCTGGGCTCTTCACAGCCCTAGTCTACCCACTACACTGAACTGGCATAAATCTTTGCCCAGAACAGTGACATTCCATTTTGCCCAGGGGTGTCACATCACTTTTCGATGTGTTTCCTGGCACCCGTTTGTTTCTTGAGTCAGAGGTTAAAATCCAAAGGCTCTTGATGCAACTGAGAGGGAGAAATGCCTATCGCCTAGGGTTGCCAGCTCTGGGTTGAGAAATTCCTGGAGATTTGTGGGAACAGCCTGGGGAGGGCAGGGTTTGGGAACAGGAGGGACACAAGCAGAGTATAATGCCATAGAGTCGACACTCCATAGCGGCCGCTTTCTCCAGGGGAACTGATTTATGTCATCTGAAAATACGTTGCAGTTCCGGGAGATGTGGCTTCTCTTTGTGGGAGCAAACCTTCCCCTTTTGTTAGAACCTGGAAGCAAGCAGCATCACTTCACCAAACCCAAGAACTGATCCCAGCCTGTCTCTGCCTCTTTGTGGTAGGAGATGCTTCAGAACAACCAAGTAGTCATCAACTTTTGCATCGGTGGGGAATGGCCATTCGGAAGTATACCTGTCACTGTCAGATGCTGCTGCTTCATTTGGAACCCCCAAACATGGTGCATGGAATTACAACTCATCTCCAGACTACAGAGATCGGTTCCCCTGGAGAAAATGGCAGCTTTGGAGGGGGGGTCTCCATGACATCACATCCCCGAAGAACCCCCTCCACTCCCCAGAATCTGCCTTCCCCATGTACCAACACCAAATCACCAGGAATTTCCTACATGGTTCTCTGTCAAAAACGGGGGGGGGGGGGGGAAAGCAACATGCACATTTAAACCACCATCTGAATTCATCCTAGCAGTCCCTCCCTGGGCAAAATTCCCAAGGATCTAGATTGTCACCTTTTAGAGCACCGATTAATAACATATTTGTTTGTTTCGGGCCTCTGGCAATATCTGATGGGCATTCATTTCTGCATTTTACTTTTGGGGCGTTCATTGGATGCAACAGCTGCTTTTGCTTTATTTTTTATTTTATTATTTTGCTCTGTACTTATTGTAATAGGAAGCAGCCAGATTCTCAAGTGTAAGGATGTGTTGCTGGTGACCAAGAGCAAGGTAATTCACACCATCGAATTCTCCATTCTTATGAATGGGTATGAAAGTTGGACAATGAAGAAAGCTGACAGGAAGAAAGTGGATTCATTTGAAATGTGGTGTTGGAGGAGGATACCATCGAAAAGAAAAACCAGTGGGTTCTAAATCAGATCAAGCCTGAACTCTCCCTAGAAGCTAAAATGACCAAATTGAGGTTATCATGCTTTATTCACATTATGAGAAGACAAGATTCACTGGAAAAGCTGAAGGCAGCAGGAATTTTTTTTTAAAAATACATGGAGCCAGCTCTCTGTATACCCTCAAATTTGCCAAAGGGCGATTTCATAGTACAGACACACATATCTTTTTTCTTTTCTGCCTTGCAAACATCTAAAACATAATTAAGCTTGTCTAAACACTGATGTGTACTCTTACTCGTGCCACATTCCGTAGAACACGATCTAAGTCAAACTCACGGTACAACGAAATAATCCATACTGTTTTGCCATCAGAGAGGTCAAAAGTGTAAGCTGCACAGCAAAATAACTAAATAAAAAGGAATGTAATGACTCACGGAGCAGCAGGCATGGCTACTGACTGGTTCCACAAATTTATGGATGAATTTAGAAACTTCTGAGCTGTCCTGCGAAGAGTCCTCAGTATGGCGCACCAATGATGCTAAATACATCCTAGCACCCTCCATACTAAATACATCCTAGCACCAGCAGCCTATCTCCACTATTTAGAGATAAATAATTATAGAAGGGCCTTTACCCTGGCCAGATGTGCAGCCTTACCATCTGCTTTGCTTGAGGGGAAATATAAGAAGACCCCCTGGGAAGAGAGATTCTGCCCCTGCAAATCAGGGGACTTAGAAACTGTTGAGTATGCCCTCCTGAACTGCAATTTCTATACATTACCCCGTTCAAAGTTTACTGAGCCCCTCTTATTGAGACTGAGACCTGACAGGGCAGGTAAAAGGTTTGAGATGTTCCTACAAGGGGGTAATCCTTCAACCACTCTTCAGGTAGCGAAATTTTGTTTAGCAGCAATGAAAATTCGTCGCCTTAGAACAGCGCAATTGACAGATGTGTCCCAGCTGTAATTCCTTTTTTAAATGTTTTAAAAATGTTTTAAGACTTGGACTGTAATTCTTTGATTGTAAGAATCTATTAGACCATGCTTTCCGTTTAATCATGTTTCGACTGGCTAAGTGCCACAAATAAATTATCTATCTATCTACCGAACAGTGTACAAGAATAGCATAAGGTATATATGTGTCCCTTTTGGATAAAATAGTAATTGCACATATTGGGAGGATCACATGTAGTGTGTTCTCCCCAGACACAGGGTCAAACGTAATGTCTGAAAAGGCCTTTTGTCTTCAAGGAATGTGGGTTTATGCCCATGGGGAAAGAGTCTCTCAATCCCCGTTCTCAGAGACCTGTTTTATCTCGAATTTGAAAACGTGGACAAAATGCAGGGAAATGCAGAGGGAGAGCGAGGCAACATCTGCAGGTTGGAAAAGGCATGCATAATCAATAGGGTTGTCAGGTCCCTCTTCGCCACCAACAGGAGGGTGGCAAAGAGGGACCTGGCAACCCTATCGGAGGGTTGATTGCAAGGGAAACAGCCATGTATAAACGAAGTGAGAAAGCTACTCTGCCATCCTTGTTCTCCTGACCACCCAGCCTCCCTTTCTCTGCTTCCCTACTTTTCTGTTTGCTCCCTTTGGTACCAAGCCCACCACAGACTGTGAGTTAAGAGGACATCCTCTGCAGCTGGCACTCTTGGCCACAGCTAGGGTTGCCAATCTCCAGGTGGTAAAATTCTTATTAGTGCTTAAGACATATATAACAATCACGCAGAACAGTGGAATACATGAACAAAAGAGGTGGAAATATATACAATATATACAAAACTGAATAGATGTTCAGTCTATGCAACAAGGTTAAGAGACACTAAGATCTTCTAGGTATATATTTCTAAAGATTTCTTCAAAAGGTCCAATTGCTGGTGCAAAATCCCAAAAGCAACACTTTATGGGAAAGTGCACAGACTGTACATCTATTCAGTTTTGTATATATTGTATATATTTCCACCTCTTTTGTTCATGTATTCCACTGTTCTGCGTGATTGTTATATATGTCTTAAGCACTAATAAGAATTTTGCTATTTTTGTACGCTTGGTCTCCGGTGCAGTTTTTCCTAACCAATTGGTATTAGCACGGAGGTGCCTCATTGTTTTGATTTATAACCTCCAGGTGGTGGCTGGAGACCTCCAGCTATTACAACTGATCTCCAGCCGATAGAGATCAGTTCACCTGGAGAAAATGGCCTCTTTGGCAATTGGTCTCTATGGTATTGAAGTCCCTCCCCTCTCCAAACTCTGCCCCCCTCAGGCTCTGCCCCCAAAGTCTCCAGGTATTTTCCAACCCAGAGCTGGTAACCCTAGCCACAGCTACCACCTTCTCATCCAACAGTAGGCCAAGGTCCAAGACTACACCCCCAGACTACAGAACTGTTCCTTCAAGGGGAGTGCAACCACATCTAGAACAGGAGACACCTTAAATTCCAGGTCAGACCTTCTGCCCACCAGTAGCACTTCTGTCTTGTTGGGATTAAGCTTCAGTTTATTAGCAGCCCGCATCAACCCCCAAACTGACTCCGGGCAACACTGTTATGTCATTTCTGCAGGGAACCTGGAAGTGACATCATGCAACTCTAGGAATCCACAGAAACTGTATGGTAAAACCATAGCGTTTCTGGCAATTCCTAGAGTGGTATGGCTTCATTACCAGGTATCCCCAGGAAGTGATATAAAACCATCTCCAAATGGCACTCCCCATGTCCCCACCATCCCAGATTCCAGGTGGGTGAGAACAAGAGACAGGCCTTTGGGATGCCCAGCTCCAAAGGCTCCCCTAGTGCCCACTTTACTTTTCTTTAGGCACCAGTGCAAATCCTGTCTTTTTTACCCCGGCCTTTGACTTTTTAAAAGCTACTTTATGGTCTTCTTCTAGCCTGAAAAGTGTTTTCTCAATATCATATTAAGCTGCTCTCTGTTTATGCTGTTTTTTAGGATCTGGCTCGTTTTAAATGGCTTGTTTGGTTTTGCTGTATCGTTTTAGTCGTGAGCCGCCTCAGGCAGGTCTTTGGAGAGGCAGCATCTAAATTTTTAAAATTTGCACTCCTCTAGGAATAAATAAATGCATACAATTCCCAGTACCAGTGTAGTTTAACTAGTACTTGTAGAGAACTTAGTCCTTAATTTATCTGACAGACCTCTTTCTAAAGCTGAATTAGAAGTATTGAATTTGGGGCTTGGCTTTGCACCTACTCCAAAGTATTCATCTTTTTACACCCGAGTAGACCTGTTTAAATTATTCCGACAATTAAAACTAAAGGATTTTTTTCAGGGTTCATCAGTTGCGAGGCAACCTTTTAAATGTCCTTCCACATTTATTCCTGCTAACCCCAATCATCTCATTCAGACCTTTCAACATTTAGTCCTTCGGGATGTGTCTTTGATGGAAAAGAGACACATTCCCACTTCAATAAATTTCACTCCGGCCCAAGAAATGATTGTTGATCAATTAAATAAAGATAAATCCATTGTCATAAAGGAGGCAGATAAGGGCGGATCTATTGTTATTTTAAATTACTGTGATTATGACAATGAAAATTTGCGACAGCTTTCCAATTTTGCTTTCTATCGTCCCATTTCTACTAACCCTGTTAAAGCTATAGAATTAATTATTAGAACAACTGTCTATGAAGGTCTTGCAGCTGGCTATATCACATCACAAACTGCTGAATTCCTACAGAATAAATTTCCTAGAACACCTGTATTTTACACTTTACCCAAAGTGCATAAAACTACTCGCCCTCCCCCTGGCCGTCCTATTATTTCCGGCTCAGGATCACTTCTAGAACCTATTGCCCAGTTCTTAGATTATTATTTAAAACCTTATGCTTCTTCTACTTCTTCGTTTCTTCTAGATTCTCGAGATTTTATTTTTCAATTGGAAAACAAATCTATTCCATCTGATAGTATTTTTGCTACCTTAGATGTCATATCTTTGTATACGAATATACCCCTCAATGAAGCGCGCAATATTATCCAAGATCTTTTAGACTCTAGAAATGATCCCTCACCGCCTACCCAATTTTTGCTGCAACTTTTGGATATATTATTTGAGCATAATTACTTTAGGTATAAAGATCAATTTTATTTACAAGTTAATGGAGTCAGTATGGGCGCAGCTTGCGCTCCTTCAATAGCCAATATTTTTATGATTTACTTCGAAAAAAAGTTCATATTCCAAAACAATCCCTTTTCAGATGACATTCTTATCTATAAACGTTTTGTTGATGATTTGTTCTTTAATTTCAAGTCAGTGGCTGCCTACAAACAGTTTTTAGAATGGGTTAATACTCTTCATACTCACCTTACTTTTACTGGTACGTTCAGTAAGACTTCCATTCCATTTTTGGATTTGGAAGTGTTTGTTACTGCTGGGTCTACTCTGGCAGTAAAACCCTATACCAAACCCTTAACTAAACATGCAGGACTTGATTTTTCTTCTTTTCATCCACCACACTTAATTAACAACCTTCCTTACAGTCATTTTTTAAGAATAAAGCGGAATTCAACTCTTTCAACAGACTATCACTATACAGCTGCTTCTTTAAACAATGCATTGTCAGCCAAAGGATATCCACCCCACGTCTTACAGTCAGCCAAAACCAGAGCAGATCTGAAAGACAGACAGGAACTTTTAAGATCAAAACCACCTACATCTTCTACTAACATTACTTGGTCCTTACAACATAGCTCCAAGGCTCATCTGATCAATAACATAATCAAAAGACATTGGCACCTAGTAGAAACCTTACCTGGCTGTAAAAATCCACCTCTATGCGGATTACGCTGCCCACGATCCATGCGTGACTTCCTGGTCCACACGGACATTTCTCCCCAGCCTTCTTTTTCCACTTCTTTACTTTTGCCGCCAGCAATAGGACATCATCGTTGTGGTACGTGCTCAGTGTGTAATTTATGCCTTACAGTTAAAGAGCTCACATCTACTACCACTGGTTTCCGTTTTTTTCTAAAAAAATTCTTTAATTGTGCTTCAAAAAATGTTGTTTATTGCGTGGAATGTAAATGTGGTTTAAAATACATTGGCAGCACCATACGTCCCGTGAGGATCAGGATCTCTGAACATTCTTCTAGAATTCGCTCCAGAAATTTAGAAGCCCCGCTCACTGCCCATTTTTTGGAAAAAGGACATGGAGATAGGGATTTCTCCTTTTGTGTTTTATGGCAATTCCGTGGTCGACCCTATGACTCGCAAAATAGCCAAAAAACACTGCACCAAATGGAGACTAAACTTATTTTCCTTATGGGAACATTGTCTCCCAATGGTCTAAACAATGAATTAGATTATTCCTGTTTTTTAGGATAGCATCACTTTAAGAACCCTTTTTTCTGAGTTTTTTCTGAGCCTGTCTGCTACAGCTGCGATCATTTAAGAGCCAAATCCTTTTTACTTTTAAATACCATCCTTATCTTTCCTTGACTATTCTGTCCTTTTGGAGACCTGGATACAAATCTTTGCGGTCCCTATGAGACAACACCTACTAAGGCACTTATACTTATATCTATTATTGGTAAGAATATTTATGCTTGCATAGTCTTTTTATTATTGATTAAATAATGTTTTAATGTCTATTATAAATGTTGATTTATTAGTTGAATACGTGCATTTTTGATACACAGATACAGGTCACCGAAGAAGCCATATGCGAAACGTGGTCCCGATCTAGACAACACGTCTGACATCTTTTTCCTGTGGCTTTGTTCCAATAACTGCAACCTAAAAAGAATTTGAATGATTCAAAACATTCTAATATCAAATGATACCTTAATTGGTTGATTACTTGAACTTACCTGTTGAATCAGGATCCTTGGCATCCTCTTGATAAGTCATACTTATTGGATTGTTATTGTAAATTTTGTATCTGTTTGTACTCCCTTTGTATATGCTGTATATATTTATTCACTTTGCACTTTATAAAATTCACTTATTTGCTTTATAGTGTTATAGTGCTGTTTTGGGTTGCTCCAATTATCCTTACAGCACTGAGCCTTCTTTTCTTGTAGTTTTTTAGGATCTGGCTCGTTTTAAATGGCTTGTTTGGTTTTGCTGTATCGTTTTAGTCGTGAGCCGCCTCAGGCAGGTCTTTGGAGAGGCAGCATCTAAATTTTTAAAATTTGCACTCCTCTAGGAATAAATAAATGCATACAATTCCCAGTACCAGTGTAGTTTAACTAGTACTTGTAGTTCCAAACAGAACGCAACCATGTAGGTGGTGACCAATGAAAGGCTAGTAGAGTATGTCTCATTGAGGGCAGAATAGCTCCCCCTATCTGCATCATAGCAGATCACCCAAACGAGAGCTTTCAAAGAAGAGATGAAAATGAAAACTCTGCCATCGCTCTACTCTTTCCTTAATCAATGGCCTCAATTCTCTGCAATAGAAGTGTTTCCCGTGCATGCTTATTGCTCCCAAAAAGAAATGCCTGCGCACAGCTGGATGTGCCACTAGGGAAATAATTACTGAAAATGCAGGATGTGAAAATGAATAAACAAATTGTAACATGGGTGGAGGAAGTGTGAAGAGATTACCCGGGAACTGCTCTTAATTGGGAAAAGCCTGTCTGCCAAGTGTCACAATTACCACTCTTGAGGCTGGTATCATCTAACATTTTCATTAATGAACTTGGGACAAATTTATTATCTAGGAATAAAATGTGCAAATACTTCAACTCGGAAACTTGCTGCTTCTAAGGAGGAGAATCCACATCGCTGGTTGACCTACAGCACAGCCCTAAGCAGATCTACATCCTTCTAAGCCCACTTAGTTCATTGTATTTATTGTACTAATAAACCGTCATAATAAACCGCTGAATTATACACAATACTACAAAGCACTATAATCACACACACATACACACAGAGATAGCTGCATGTTATATATGATGATATATGATTGATTCCTTGAATTCTAACAGCAAGTCCAGTTAGGGTTTCCAACCTCCAGGTAATAGCTGGCGATCTCCTGCTATTGCAACTGATCTCTAGCTGATAGAGATCAGTTCATCTGGAGAAAATGGCCGCTCTTCAATTGGGCATTGAAGTCCCTCCCCTCCCCAAACCCTGCCCTCCTCAGGCTCGGTCCCCTAATCCTCCCACTGGTGGTGAAGAGGGACCTGGCAACCCTAAGTCCAGTGAACGTTAGTAGCAGCAGTGAAAATACAATCCCCAGGAGAGTTACATTCTACTAAGTCCATTGGATTCTCTGACTCCAGAAGGGTGTAATTCTGCTAAGGATTGCACTGTGGGTCTTGTAAGTGGAAGAAGGTTTAAGAAAGGCAAACCCAAAGGTTCCCTCTCCAAGTCTTTTAGGAATCAGTCCCATGCCTTTCCTAACCATGGAGTCATCACAGGCTCCAGTCCTCCCATATTACATCTACACATTACAAAGTCCTTGTGTTTGTTGAGGAACAAAGCGAGAACTTTATGTCGTGCATATGCAGTGGAAGCTTTGGCCCTCCTAAATGCACACCAACTGTTTTCTCTTTGCAACCACAGCACTCAGCAGCTATAGCCTTCCCCGCCACACACTGTTTTTGTGTCCTCAAACTGCCTCACTGAGCCACTATTGGCTCTGCTGTGAAACTTACATGCAGTCATGAAAATAATATGATTTTTACAAGGGAGCAAGGTTGCCAGCCCCAAGGGGGTGGATGATGCCCCACCACCCACTCCCATTTCCTTCTGCCGCTCTGAGTGACAGTGGGAGGGGGAAAATGCCGTCAGGCTGATGGCATGATGTCACTACCAGAACAATCCAGAAGTGATGTCACACCCTTCTAGGAATTGCTGGAAACTCTATGATAAAACCATAGAGTTTCCAGTGATTCTTAGAAAGACATGACAATGCTTCCAGGTTTTCACCAGAAGTGACATCACACTGTTGCCAACAGCCACCCCCTCACGTCCCCACCCACCCCTCTCTCCCGCTAGTTAACATGCCAGGCAACCCACCAAGGGAGCCAATAGTGGCTCCATGGGGTGGTTTGAGGACACTAAAACAATGGGGAGGGGGCCACAGCTTGCATGCAGTGGTAGGGTTGCCAAGTCCCTCTTTGCCACTGGTGGGAGTTTTTTGGGGCAGAGCCTGAGGAGGGCAGGGTTTGGGGAAGGGAGGGACTTCAATGCCATAGAGTCCAATTGCCAAAGCAGCCTTTTACTCCAGGGGAACTGATCTCTATCGGCTGGAGAACAGTTGTAATAGCAGGAGATCGCCAGCTAGTACCTGGAGGTTGGCAACCCTATGCTGAGGCTATCGTAACAAGAGTCACTAGAAAAGACAGTCATGCTAGGAAAAGTTGAGGGCAGCAGGAAAAAAGGAAGACCCAACAAGAGATGGATTGACTTTATAAAGGAAGCCACAGCCCTCAATTTGCAAGATCCGAGCAAGGCTGTCAAAGACAGGACATTTTGGAGGACATTGATTCATAGGGTCACCATGAATCGGAAACGACTTAACGGCACTTAACACACACACACACACACACACACACACACACACATGCTGTGGTCACAAACAGAAAAGAACTGGTGTGCATCTTGGAGGCACAAAACTCCCATCGCAGATGTGATACAAAAGTCTTCATGTTGTTCCCAGACAAACATGAGAACTTGGAAGTATGTAGATAGAATCTGGTTTTGTAACACTTGGGGTTTCTGTGACTTGGCGCTTTTGTGCTGTTAGTGCAGCTGCCTTCACAGACAAGAACTTTCCCTCTTGCCTTCCCACTGCAGCCCACTGTGCCACCCCGCAATCATGCTGGGAAAGGGGGGCATTGGCAGACCTTCAGAAACAACGTGGGTGGTCTGCAGGGAGCCTGCAGTGGAGAGGAAACACCTGTCTGCGCCACCTCCCAACATCCAGTACGGTTTTAAAAAAAAACATCTTCAAAAAGGAGTAAAGAAAGATTGCTGGTGTTCCAAATACACAAACATGAGGCGTTTTGCTCGGCAATTTGCTAATGCCTTGATAGTTGGGAATAATAACAAAGCACAGAGATTGTCAATAGGGGAAAGCTTGTAAAAGGCACTGAGAAGACCACATTTCAAAGGCAGCATTGAGCTGTGGCGGGGCATTTCTAGGAAGGCAAACTGGAATTGACTCTCCAAAGGCTATTTCGGGGGGCCAGGGGAACAGAGAGAGGAGACTTAGGATTGTTTAGACTAGCAAAATAGAACCTCAGGGTGGACACCCACCACCTCTAGAAATAGAAGTATGGACATCGGGTAAAGCAAAGGGCTAAATATACTACAGGACAATTGTTGGCAAAAATCCCACAGCATATAAATGGGACGTGAGTGAGTTCAGACTGGAAATTCGCCATCAGGGGGATGAAATTCTGGAACGGACTTTGGTTGTGTTTGAAGATGGAGCGTGAAAACTTTATGAAAGGCAGTCAACAGCACATGGTTGAGGCAGAGGGGATCTGAATTTCCAGGCAGAGTTTACTCATATTCTTCGGGATGGCTCCTGTGACTTCTTTCTCCCACGTGAGTAGTCTTGGTCATCTAAGCTATGATATCAATTCTGTATTATTATTTATTAGCTTTTCTAAAGGTGTGTCTTCAAAGTAACTTAAACAGTAAAAATAACAGAATCAATAAAAGCACTGGGCATAATCTCTCTATCTTCAGGTGTAGGAGAAGACTACATTAGGGTTGCCAGGTCCCTCTTCATCACCAGCAGGAGGTTTTGGGGGCGGAGCCGGATGAGGGCGGGGTTTGGAGAGGGGGAGGGACATTAATGCCATAGAGTCCAATTGCCAAAGCATCCATTTTCTCCAGGTGAACTGGTCTCTGTCAGCTGGAGATCAGTTGTAATAGCAAGAGATCTCCAGCTAGTACCTAGAGGTTGGCAACCCTAGTCTACATAGGGCTCCAATTAGTCCTTTCAGCTCCTTCCTCACCCCTGGTTGCACCAGGAGCCCATATACACAAGTTCACAGACAATGCAGCATACTGACTATTGCTCCCCCTTAGCCTATGCCCATTGGCATTACCGCTACGGCCTAGGTACTTGCCAAGCCTAATTTATGGCACTGCCAGCACTGCACGGCAGGTGCCACTTGGCTCAACATGCTCCAGACTGCCAAAGGCCCTCCAGAGTGGCAGCCCACCAGGAATCCCCCTGATAAGTTAAGGAGCCAGTCTTGGGTTGCCAGTCCTGAGCTGGCAACCCAGAGAAGCATTTGGGGTGATGCCTGGGGAGGAGCATTGCTGAAATTGCAACGTCCCTTCTGGGTGATCACTCAGAAGGGATGTCATGGGACTCGCCACACTGCAGAAAGGTGCACAATCTCTGTGGTCAAGACCAAAGAGATTTTTAGGGCATTCCTAGAGTGTCCCAGGTGCCATGATGTCACTTCTAGGAGCCCACTTGGAAGTGACATCGCGGCACTTGTGCCATTGTTTTATCTGCCTGTTGTTTTTCTTGCTGCTCTACCAGCAAGAAAGAAAGCTGGGGGCAGGGGAAGAAATGTGGGGGTGGGAGGTTGCCCACCACAGGAGCGCAGCTGGTAAACCTAAGCCAGTCTGTCTCTGTGTGTATGCATTAAAATCAAGATATATCTGCCCGTCCCCCTTAGAAGATTTTAAGTTCTAAAGATCTAAAGGGGGGATGCAGCATGAGGAATAGCAAGTTCAGTTACTCATAGGAACATTTATTTCAATAATATCTTCCCAAAAGATGAAACTAGGGTATCTGATATACTGGGCAAAGATACCAAAACCCCGCAACCAGTAGGGACAGTTGATAGAGTTGCCAGGTCCCTCTTCACAACCAGAGGGAGGTTTTGTGGGTGAAGCCTGAGGAGGGTGTGGTTTGGGGAGAAGAGGGACTTCAATGCCATAGAGTCCAATTGCCAAAGAGGCCATTTTCTCCAGGTGAACTGATCTTTATCGGCTGGAGGTCAGTTGTAATAGCAGGAGCTCTCCAGCGAGTACCTGGAGGTTGGCAACCTTAACAGTTGAAGCACAAGAATTTTCCAGCTGGGCCTTCTAAGCAGTAAGCTTAGAGACCATGGATAAAGAAAAAAAAGGAGAGCAAGTGCAGAAAGCTTGCTAGCTCAGTTTGAATGTCCCCATTTTTATTTCGTTTCTCTCTTGTGAGAAACATATCCCTGAGGCCTTCTTTAATACTAGTTTCTCTTTCCTTATGTTCCTGTTAGGAATAGGAGGAGAACACATTTTCCAACATTATTACTGACATTTGGCATGTAGAGCAAAAAAAGATATAAAAGTGGAGAAGAAGAAACAAAAAGAATGATCCGCGAAGGCAAGAAATATGAAGTGAATTTGAACCAAAGATACTGACAATATAAGGAATCAAAAAGAAGTGAAAAGGGCCAAATCGGCTCATCTCAATGAGAAAGCCCAGCTTGCTCTCCCTTCAGTAAAAAAGAAAATTGATCTTCTGCCAATATTGTCCCTGAATATGGATGTCTGTACCCACAATCCTATTTCCCACTCCATGTTTCCAAATATGTTTAGAGACAGCTGTGCCCCCAAGGGCCGCCTTCCCACTACAATCTTCCTATGTGAAACGTTCTCTGAAGTTTGTGGGTCACTTCGAGAAAGCTAGCATTTTCTTCTGTCACTCCCACTGCGTATAATGATTTGTTTAAAAAATACCGAGAAACCACCATGACAACTTTCTTAGAAAATTAAAGTCATATGTCAATGGGAGTGAGTGTGCTAGAGGGTAAGAAGACATCTGGGTTTCTATGAAGGACTCCTGGGAACAATAAAATCTTAGGCCCCCGCTAGCAAGCTCTGCTTCAGCATTTGATAAAAACCATTCCTTTTTTCCCTTTTTACATTAACAGACACTAACAGTGCAATCCTAAGCAGAATTACACCCATCAATGGGTTTACAAGCCAGCGTGGTGTAGTGGTGAAGATCAGTGGTTTGGAGCGGTGGGGTCTGATCTGGAGAACTGGGTTTGTTTCCCCACTCCTACACATGAAGCCAGCTGGGTGATCTATGGCTAGTCACAGCTCTGATAGAGCTCTCTCAGCCCCACCTACCTCACAGGGTGTCTGATGTGGGGAGGGGAAGGGAAGGTGATTGTAAGCGGGTTTGAGTCTTCCTTAAGTGGTAGAGGAAGTCGGCATATAAAAACCAACTCTTCTTCTTTGAAGGGTGTAGCTTCTGCTTAGAACAATCTGTTTAGGATTGTACTATATTGCATAAATCTTCATATATTTGCATTCCACAGAACCACAAGTGCCTATAAACAGCTCAAATCTCAGTTTGGCTACGGAATGTCTTTCCAATCATGTTTTAAAGGGCCTGTGCCAATACAGTAATTTCTATCAGACGGAACAATGTTTGGAATAAGAATATGACAAACTGCCTTCCCAGATGAGATGGAAGATCCAGCATGCTCAGCTTTCCAACCGTGGCCAACCAGAGGCCCTAGGCTGGCACTTAATTAGAGCACGGTAGAAATCATTGTTCCTTTTAAATCCCAAGTATCTGGGGAAAAACAAGGAAAGGCTCCTTTACTGCATTTCTTTTTATATGTATTTATATTTTTGTCAACAGTTTTGAGTTCTCCTCTTTTCACTGCTGGTGGTAGAACATCTATTTTGCATGTAGAAGGTCTCAGCATCTTCATTGAAAAGAGGATGGGTAGTAGGTGATGTGGAATGGTATAGCATTGCCCAGTCTCATTAGATCTTGGAAGCTAAGCAGGGTCTGTACTTGGATGGGAGAGCACCACATGCATGATGCAGGGGATTGAACCTGGGACTTTCTGCATGCAAAGCAGAGGCTCTTCCACTGAGCCACAGCCCCTTCCAAAGGCAGCCTTTGCAGAAGGCGGCCATGGCAAACCACCTCTGCTTAATCACTTGCCTTGAAAACACTATGGGATCGCCATACGTTGGCTGTAACTTGAGGGGACTTTACACACACACACACACACACACACAGCAGGTGACATGAAAAACATCCATGTGAGACCCTGGAGAGCTGACCTTGGTAGACTCATGTTTTCATGTGACTCAAAGGTAGGCTCATGTGTTCATGTGATTCATTTGTATTGTGTGTACATATTGTACAGCACAGATATAGGCTTACATATATATGATATATGCCATTCATATGAAATGTATAATGCCCTAATGTTTTGAAGGAACTCCTAAGCATTTTTTAAAAGATGTAGAATATTTTGAAAGAACTTTCAGTAGGTCTGTGATGGAATCCAGCTACCCTAAAAAGCCCTCTTCATGGGGCAGCTCCTAATTATTGCAGCTTGGGGGGGAAGAAGAAGGAAACCAGCAGGAAGGCTCAACTTAGCAGAAAGCCTGTTTTGCTCAGGTCACCATTTCCACCAGGAACACTGGAATCAGCAATTTTCATTTTTTTCCCCTTGCTGCTCCCCTTGCTGATTGAGCCAGGGAGAATTAAAACGAGAGAATCCAGCATTCATGGGGGCTGCGAAAGGTTTCTGAGCATGCTCCGTTGTGTTATTAGGGTGACAATGGGAACTTCAAAGTTAGGTTCTGCCCATTCCCTTTCTATGTCACCTGCCTTCTTCCTCCCTCTTGCAAAGTATGGAAAGTTCTCTATTGATCTTTATGTGCTAAGTTTGTTCCCCCTCTGCTCATTGTTTAAATTCTGTGGTTTTTTTAAACATAAATGTACAAATGTACAGTTCTTACCTGGCTTGAGTGAGCTGGGAGAAATGCAAGTTTATAAATGTAAAAAGTAAATAACACAAATGTCAAGAAAATGACTTACTGAACCGTATCCTGCTGACATTTTATCTTCCATGCAATGAATAAAAGTACAGGATCCTCCACTGCATCACACAAGGTGGGATAAGCACAGCAATGAATGTTAAGGATCCTGAAGAATACATAGTGTAAGGCTGTCCAACTCTGTGGTTTGGCTACTAACAATGAATGCTGATTAATCAGCAAGTAAGGCAAACTTGAAATGCGGGTCAGACCCATATATTTGGATAGGGGCCGATCCCTGTGTAAGCTTGGGTGTGAAAGTGGTAGGAAGGAGGATAGATTATTTGTATTTGGCTAGAGAAGGAAGTTTAGTTTTTGCAGTTGGCCTGCAAGAACCAGTAAGGAAACTTCCACTGGCTTTTAATGATAGCTTTAATGAAAGGCTGAGGGAGTTGGGAATGTTTAGTCTGGAGAAGAGGAGGTTGAGGGGGGACATGATTGTTCTCTTTAAGTATCTGAAGGGCTGTCACTTAGAGGAGGGCAGGGAGCTGTTCCTGTTGGCAGCAGAGGATAGGACTCGCAATAATGGGTTTAAATTGCAGGCGGAAAGGTACCGGCTGGATATTAGGAAAAAATTTTTTGCAGTAAGAGTTGTTCGACAGTGGAATCAGCTACCGAGGGAGGTGGTGAGCTCCCCCTCACTGGCAGTCTTTCAGCAGAGGCTGGACAAACACTTGTCAGGGATGCTCTAGGCCAGGGGTGGGGAACCTTTTTTCTGCCAAAAGCCATTTGGATATTTATAACATCATTCGCGGGCCATACAAAATTATCAACTTAAAAATTAGCCGACCTATACGTTTCTCCATGGCCCGGGTGGGAAAGGGTTAACAGTTTCTTGGGCGGTCCTAGCAGCTCCATAGCTAACGACTCTTCTGCAAGGGCGGGGGAAGGTTTATTTTCTCGGCAAACAAACTCACATCTGCCTTGAATAGAGGCTATTCCTGTCTGCGGGAGGGTGCGGATCACCAGTCTTAGATCCTTCTGAGCTACAGATCAGCCAGGACCCATGAAGGGCCAGACCAAATGATTTCGCAGGGCTTAAACGGCCCCCGGGCCTGACGTTCCCCACCCCTGGTCTAGAGCATCCCTGACAAATGTTTGTCCAGCCTCTGCTTAAAGACTGCTAGTGAGGGGGGAGTTCACCACCCCTAGGAAGCTGATTCCACTGTTGAATGTTTCAGGTAGGGTTGCCAACCTCCAGGTATTAGCTGGAGATCTCCTGCTATTACAACTGATCTCCAGCCAATAGAGATCAGTTCGCCTGGAGAAAATGGCTGCTTTGGCAATTGAATTCTATGGCATTGAAGTCCCTCCCCTTCCCAAACCCCGCCCTCCTCAGGCTCTGCCCCCCAAATCTTCAGGTATTTCCCAATCCAGAGCTGGCAATCCTAGTTTCAGGCCATGCTTCCAGCTTTCTCCTGCCAGGGTAAAGAGCAAGGTTTATTTTTCAAGAACCTGAGCTGTGTTAGCCCCTTCTCTCTTCGCTCGATCCAGTTCTACTCATATCAAGCTTGTGTTCATCTTAGGGATTTGCACATCCGATTACACTAAGAGCCTCTCCCTATTAGGTTTGGGGGTTTCCCACTGTATAATCCAAATGGTTCGCCTCTCTGGTCCCTTGGCACAGTGACGACTGAGCCAAAAGAAGGAGGAGAGTTTGTGGGTTTTGTGTCACTTCCACAAAAGGATACCCTGGCACTATTCATTAATCGGCAATGGAGAAGGGCAAATCACGGCCCAGGGCCTGCATTTGGGCCTACAGGAGCTGTTCTTCTGGTCCTTACTCTGTTTGTTGGAAGCATCTGCCTGCTCAATTGCAGCACTGGCATAGAGGAGCAGTTATCACGGGCCACCAACAGCTGCAGAATGGAGGGAGGGGCACATTTGGATTTCTGCCCACTTTCGAGGTTTCCAAAGTATTGTGTATTTCTTCACACAAGTATTTCTTCACACAACGCATAGTTAAATTGTGGAACTCCCTGCCCTAGGATGTGGTGATGGCTGTCAACTTGGAAGGCTTTAAGAGGGGAGTGGACATGTTCATTATCTCCAGGACCAGAGGAGCATGCCTATTATATTAGGCAGGATAATGCTGCTGCAGTCGTCTTGTTTGTGGGCTTCCTAGAGGCACCTGGTTAGCTGCTGTGTGAACAGACTGCTGGACTTGATGGGCCTTGGTCTGATCCAGCATGGCTTTCCTTATGTTCTTATGACTTTTTTTTTCTACGCAGTTGCAATGTAGCAGCATGGTGTAGTGGTTACAGTGTTGGGCTAAGATCCAGAAGGCTTGCCTTCACAGCAAGGGAGTATCCAGATTGGAACTTTGAAAATGTATAGCTGTCATTTTAGCTTCTAAGGTCAGTTCAGGCCTGATTTGATCTATAACCCACTGATTTGTTTTTTTGGGTAGTCCACGGTATCCGTAACACTCTCCTCCAACACCACATTTCAAAGGAATCTACTTTCTTCCTATCAGCTGTCTTCAATGTCCAGCTTTCACACCCATACATAGTAATAGGGAATATGATGGCATGAATTAACTTAATCTTGGTGGCCACATCCTTACACTTCAGAATGCTAAATGCTGCGCAGAAGAAGGCACTGGTAAACCACTTCTTACCAACCTTTACCTTGAAAACCCTATGATGAGACAATACTCCAGTATAAGCCCATTGAAATGAATGTCCTGAGACTGGAGTAACTCTCTTTAGGATTGCACTCAGAGAGATTATGCCCAGTGCTTTCACTGATTCTGTTATTCTGCATCATTATTGTATACTGTTTTGAGACAAGAAGGCACATATATATAAGAAGAAATTAAAGGAACTGGAGAAATCATCAGACGAAACGGAGCTAATTTTCTAGAAGACTATCTTCGCCTCAGCAGTCCGGTTGGGAGTGCTTTTCTAACATAGTTTTGTGGATATCACTTTGTAACTTTATAATAGCCTTGGAATTTAATGGACTTGACATTACACTTACCTGCTGTACATAATCCCTTTGTGGGTTATTACCCTAGGTCAGGGGTGGGGAACGTCAGCCCCCGGGGGCCGTATAAGGCCCGCAAAATCATTTGGTCTGGCCCTTCATGGGTCCTGGCAGATCTCTAGCTCAGAAGGATGCTGCCTTGCCTGAATCTCTTGGGCCCAGCTGGGGACAGCAGAGCTCAAAAGCGAGTCGCTCTATGTGGCAGACACTCAGAGCCGTCTCTGGTCGTGCCTCTTGGCTGAATGTTTGACCAAATATAGCAGGCTACTTTTTAAGTTGATAATTTTGTATGGCCCGTGAATGATGTTCTAAATATCCAAATAGCCCTTGGCAGAAAAAAGGTTCCCCACCCCTGCTCTAGACTGATCCTGCATTAAGGAGGCGGTTGGACTAGATGGGCTGTATGGCCCCTTCCAACTCTGCGATTCTATTCTAGTCTCCATGCTGACTGGGAAGCAGAAGAAAAGCTGTTTTCCCCCCATTTCCCTCTGCAAAAGATACGTGAGCTCCCCCAGCCGTGCAACAGCGCCAAGACTTACAGAAGAGACCCTTCTCCTTTTCAAAGTGTCCAAGGGATATGATGCTTTGAAGTAAAGAAGGAATAGAGGAAGACTGCATAAGCCTTCTCCTTCTTGTCCCCTTTCCCTCTAAAGCTATCTGCCAAAATGTTATTTATCTATTTACTTCCTTCACTGAGCTGGATAGCCCAGGCTAGACTGAACTCGTAAGATCTCGGAAGCTAAGTAGGGTCAGCCTAGGTTAGTATTTGGATGAAAGACCACCAAGGAAATCCAGCATCTCTACGCAGACGCAGGCAATGGCAAACTATTTCTGAATGTCTCTTGCCTTGAAAACCCTACAGGGTCGCCATAAGTCACTTGCATTTTGACAGCACTTTCCAGCCACCCCTACTTACTTACTTACTTACTTAATTTATAGTCCATTTTATTCACTGAGTCTCCAGGCAGATTGCACAGCATTAAGTCAATGCAATCAGGTTTCAGACCCTTTTTGGGGAGGTTGGCATTACTGATGGGAATCAAAGCAGCTTGGAGGGGGGGGAATTCCCGACGCTTCAATGCCTACTTCGTCCCTTTTTGCTGGCAGGTGAAAGTGTGTTTTTCTTCCAAAAAATCTTACCCGTCTGATCTGAGATCCTGAGCACTTTTAAAATGTGAGTGCTGTTTTTTTCAGGGGAGGGTAGCATTCTTAACACTTGATTTAAACTTGATGAGGGCAGGTAAGAAGATCTTGCCTCTGACATCTTTCATGCATCTAGCTTCTCACTGAACTATGGAGATCCGTAGCATGGGTGGGCGCTGTGCTGAAGGGCAAATGTTGCTTTATACTCATACCAGTGAAGTTTGAACAAGGTTTTGGAATGAGCGACTCAGCATGCCTGGACATTGGGGTGTGTGTGCTACATTAGGGTTGCCAACCTCCAGGTAATAGCACAAGATCTCCCTCTATTACAACTGATCTCCAGCTGATAGGAATCAGTTTGCCTGGAGAAAATGGCTGTTTTGGCAATTGGACTCTATGGCATTGAAGTCCCTCCCCTCCCCAAACGCCACCCTCCTCAGGCTCCACCCCCAAAATCTCCTGCCGGTGGCAAAGAAGGACCTGGCAACCCTATGCTACATTAAGAGTGTATAAGTGTTATCTCCTTGAATGGGATGTCCCTCTCTTTGTCTTAACCTGGGAGCTGCCCTCCGACCGCTCCTCTCTCTGTGTGTGTCCATTGTTCTTCCCACTCTCCACATCGCTTTTCATGGAGTCAACCATATCTAAAGGTCTCTACTGTGGAAACAATGCCCTCATACTCCCATACACATGGTGCCAGGCAAGCTGGCCATTCGTGATAGGGAAAGTACTCATTAGATTAGCCAGCATGGTGTGGTGGTTAAGAGTGGTGGTTTGGAGTGGTGGATTCTAATCTGGAGAACCGGGTTTGATCCCCCACTCCTCCACATGAGCGGCGGAAGCTAATCTGGTGATCCGGATTTTTCCCCCCACTCCTCCACACGAAGCCAGCTGGGTGACCTTGGGCCAGTCGCACTCTCTCAGCCCCACCTACCTCACAGGGTGTCTGTGGTGGGGAGGGGAAGGGAAGATGATTGTAAGCCGGTTTGAATCTCCCTTTAGTGGTACAGGAAGTTGTCATATGAAAACCAACTCTTCTTCCTCCTCCACCCTCTCCGTTTGACTGCAACCTGAATGTGAGCTGAATCTACTTGAATAAATGACTGAATCTACTTGAATTTACTTGAATCTACTTGAATAAAGGTATTACTTTTGCAATATACTTCTTGGGAGATTTATTTACTGCACTCAGTATCATGCTTCTATGACTGGGCAAACTCTGCTATATTAACCAGATATCCCAGTACGTATAGGTTCTCCTCCCCTGTCAGCATCCTGTTTAAATCAGCCCTGTCTTTCCAGTGAAGAGAGGAAAGACAGATCTCAATGCCACTGAGCATGCTTCTTTTAGATGAGCGTCTACCTGGGGTTAATTTATACGACCCCTGCATGAGTCAGTCCATGAACTATCAGCTCGGTGAGTTGAAGTAACTTTCAGTAACAAGTAAAAGTGGAAAGGCCCATTGGTGATGGTAAAGACTTTGCTATCGTCACACTCCAGACAGTTTTACCATCCTCAAGTAAACAGATGGATGTCTCAGTGCAGAACGCTGTAGCTTCAGCAAATATTTCCTACTCGTCGCCTTGGTATTCTTTATACAGCGATTTCTGAACTCCCCCTACCCGTCTATGTGATTTGGATTTTCCCACTACAAACGGGCATGAGGCGGGTCTTTTCCCAGCAGTAATAATTTCATTTACCATAAACTATTTTATTTGCAGGACCTTGGAGACAATCTAATGCTTTCATATCATAAAAGACCACTTATTCCGGAATATTTTAAAATCCATTCTCAATCATTTTCTGATTTTTTTTTTAAACCCACCACATATCATAAAAGAAAATTATTCTTTGAAACATTTTTTTTAAATCCTCAGGAAGATAGTTAGAACATACGTTTGAGAGGAGAAAGGTATGATAGCTTTTGGCTTTTATTGCATAGCATCTGAGGGACGGACAAAAGCCAATTATAGCCTTTAAAAATAAGTAAGCCGTCGGTTGTCAGAGGTAATTTCATGCAATTAAATTAGACTGGGGTTTTGGGATGTCACTTTGCTGATGATATTGAGCAGAGGATCTTCCAGGTAGTCAAAATAAATGACCACTGGGTAAGGACAGCTTAATCTTGTCAAAGAAGTCAGAGTTGGTTCTTCCCAGGTTACAAGGTGAAAGCCCCATCAGGACACCAGTAGATCCATGAACAGTTATAATGACAGTCACCCTGGTAGCTCTAATCCAGATTGGGACTGGATGGGAGGATGTGTACTAGATGGGAGGATGTGGACGGGACTATTTCTTTCTTCCTGTCCCATTTCTCCAACCGCAGTCAGTCAACCAGAGCTGTTGTTTAGCATGCAGGGAAAACATACACAGGGTAAAGAGAAATAGGTCACCAGAAGTGGATATAGGTTATTAGCATTGTTGAGCAGTTACACTGTTGGACTCGGATCTGGGAGACCTCGGTTCGAATCCCCTCTCTGCCATGGAAGATAGCTGGATGACCTTAGGCCAGTTATACACCAGCGTGGTGTAATAAATAACGGCGGTGGCTTGGAGCGGTGGGGTCTGACCCGGAGAACCGTGTTTGATTCCCCACTCCTTCACATGAGCAGCGGAGGCTAATCTGGTGAACTGGATTTGTTTCCCCACTCTTACACATGAAGCCAGCTGGGTGACCTTGGGCGAGTCACACTTGGGCTAGTCTCAGCCTCACCTACTTCACCAGGGTGTCTGTTGTGGGGAGGGGAAGAGAAGGTGATTGTAAGCCAGATAAAAACACCATAAAACACAATAAAAGAATACAAAAATCACCCTTCCCCGCCCGCTAAAAACCAAATAATCTCTAAAGCCAGCCTGGGGGAAGCAGTCAGGGTCCCCTATTAGAAGATCTGACGTTAGCCACCCTGAGCCCGGCTTTGGCCGGGAGAAAGGGGGGGGATATAAGTCTAAAAATAAATAATAAAAATAAATAAAGCAGATCATTTCTTCTTGACACAGCTTTGCAGCAGAGAAATGATACTAAATATGCACTGGACGGACAAATCGATATTCTGTTTTAACTCTCCCAGTATGACAAGTTCTTCTAGGAATGCATTTTTTAAAAGAAAGAAACCCCGGTCCTCCATGGAGTTGTGACATGTTGGGAAATGGTCCCATATGCTTCTTTTCTTTTGAGAGTCCCTCTCTCTTTTTAACCTCACGTAGCACACCACGTACTGAAGCCATGACTGATGCAAAAGGTCATGGCGATTTTCCAGTAACAATTTGGTCCTTCCGAGATGTTGCATTTCTGAAGGAGCCAAGTCATTAGCTGTCGTTGCAGGAGGTCGCTACTAGTGTGACCTCCGGTTCCTTGGAGGAGGAAAAGCAAATTAGTGTGATTGCTGCCCCTGTCAGTTAACAGGAAGCTTGCAGTTTTTAGGATAGCAAATGAGAGAGAGAGAGAGAGAGAGAGAGAGAGAGAGAGAGAGAGAGAGAGAGAGAGAGAGAGAGAGAGAGGGTTAATGAGGCCAAAATAATGTTGTCAGTCTCGTTCTTGAACTTGCATTGGAGGGATTCGGTGGCCCTTCTGTGAGGACAGAACCACTGAGGGGGAGAGAAGGTGACTCTGGGGCCATTTATTCATGGAAGGTTTTGCATTGGATAGATGCACATTTTCCCCATCTGAATTCTCAAAACTCTGCATGGCGGTTTATTGTTGAGTTTTGAGAATATGGATGGGGAAAAAGTGCATCTAAAGAGTGGCAAATCCAATGCAAAACCTTCCATGAATAAATGGCCGTCATCCCAACTTAACCACTACACTACGCTGGAATCAAAAAAGCAGCTATGCTCAACTCTCTGTATCCCTTTGGGTACGGCTTTAAGCATCTGTGCAACTATGCATCGGAAATGGAGTATCCCTTAGGGGAACACTACAAGATTTATTTGGCATAGCTGCTTTTTTCATCCCTATGGGAGAAAGGACATAATATGAGAATTTTAAATGCATACAAATTGGCTTTGACTAAACGGGGCTGAGGAAGAACAGAAACGATCGTCCCCCTTGCTACTCTTCTATGAAGATTTGTTGCAGTTCATTATTGGATACTTGTACCTGTATGGAACTGTTTATACCAAATTCCCTCACCATTCTTCTATGAAGATTACTCATAGTGGAACGTTTGAGACCCTTTAGGACTGTTAACATAGGATTGTATATAGATTTGTGTGTTGTATGTCATTCATTGCACTTAATACACCTTGTTTTTGTAAACTTGTGATTGATTGATTGAATATCATCAGCCTTTCCTGTCCTACCTGGCAGTTGGCAACCCTAGGCACAAAATGGCTGCCACAGGAGGTGGAGCCAGCCACAAAGTGATTGCCACAGCTTAACTTCAGTAACACAGTGTAGATCCTTGCGCGGCACAGCCAATTAAAACTCCACTAGTCATTCAGAAGACTTGCTGGGCAAAAACCTTACTGGGCCCCACCCATTTCCTAAAAACCATTGGTGGGCGCCAGAAAAGATGTTGGCAGGCGTCACGGCACCCACGGGCACCACGTTGAGGTCCCCTGATCTATTTCGTGTTGATTAGCCGAACCACAAAATGAAACAGATGCTTCAGCCCAACAATAGCATGGCCCTAACACTAGCATGGCAAGTAATGAAATCTTTCTCATGCTGGCTAATTATACAGCGGATGCAACACAAGCTGAGTTCAGGGGGATTCCAGAAGAGGGTAAACCTGAAAATTCCAATACGGTTCCGAAAACCTCCAAATGTCTCCTTTGATGTCTTTTAGATTGTACTTTACAGTGTGGGGGTTTTTTCCTCCCATTGTTCCATGGATCTAAATTTATTACAGAGGATACCTGTGGCAAAAATGCAAGTCCCCAGGGGGTTGTTGAGCAGGATATTGGCGTCCCGCACAGCTCCTTGCTTGCCCTTCTCCTGAGCAAACGTAAGTGGAATAAATTAGACAATGGCCTTTTATGCAGGGACTTTTCCCCGCGGTCACCCCTGCTGACTTCTTCAGGGCTTCCTTTTGATTATACATGCCTTTTCCACCCGACAGAGGTTGCCTCGCTCCCCCCACACGTTTTGCCCGCATTTCCCAGATTTTGGCTAAAAAAGCATCTGGAAAACATGGGTAAAACGTGCGGGGAGAGCGAGGCAATCTCTGACAAGTGGAAAAGGCATGCATAATACAAAGGATATAAAGTAAATGCCATGAAAGGTTTTCAAAAATAGATCATTAACATTTAAATCTTAACTCAGTCCAGGTGAAGAACACGAGGACTGCGCGGCGTCAAATGACCACTAAGGACCTGAAGAATTCTACAAGGTTCTTGCGGGGGGCAAGAGAGCCATCTCGACAGGGTCGGGTTGGTGGGTCGGGGATAGGAGAACGTGTTACCGGTCTGGACACGTTTTGATAACTTCATCAGCTCCTAAGGATTATTCTACTGGGTGCCGGCTGAAAGGATTTATTTTCTTTTTGCCAGCTGTGGTTCCTAAAAATAAAAGTTTAAAAAACTTTGTATAAGTCTGTGTGTCATTATTATTAGCTATATTAGTTGCCTATAGCATTATTATAATCTAGCATCGGATGCAAAGGATCACTTACCCAGTCCAGGAATCGTGACTGGTCAATTGTGGCGAATTGTCTGGGAAGGACTGTGGGGCAGGCTGCCTCTCTGCAACAGTAAACTCGTCTGGCAACTACAGTAACATTCTACAGCACTGGTTCCCAACCAGGGGTCCGTGGACCCCCAGGGGTCCACAAGAACTAAATTAAGGTCCGTGAAACAAAGTTATAAACCCATAATAAATTAATATTTTCAATTAAAAGTTCTCTATTATAAAATATATATATTCAAATATTATTCTAAGCTTAATGTTTAACTAACAGTTTTGATTAAAGTTTATTTTCAAATTCTTGGAATTTTTATTTTGAACCTTGGGGTCCCTGCACTGAACAAAAAAGTCCTAGTGGTCCCTGGTCAAAAAAAGGTTGGGAACCACTGTTCTAAAGGAATGTTGAAATCACGGACACCTGGTTGAGATACCGCCAGGGTAAAGAAGTGAAGTTAAAGGGCTAAGGTTCCGAATGCAGGAGTCTTATAGATATGAAACTTACAAAAAACAGGAGAGATCGATTTCATTATTTAAGCCGTGTGGCGTTAAAGTCTGAAAAGCAAAGATTAAGCGTGCCTCCTGTTGCAGCATGATTTTCTTTGCATTTTGAATCTGGTAAGGGAGGGGCTTTGTTTACATTACACAACCCGAAAATTCATAATTTTTGACAGACAATTTAGGTTAGATTGCTTGGTGGGGGATTTTGAGTTTCCATGCAATTCTAAGCACACCCGGGCTTGTCAATAAGTCTCTCAGTCACATGCAAAAAGAGGGATTCTTGTTCTCCCCTCCTAGTTTGATGCTATAAGACGCCATTTGGCAAGTGCTGTTGGGCAAAAACCAAGAATATTGCAAGCACAGGCGTTGGCTCCCCTCTCCCCGTGGGGGCAGAGAGGGCACTGCAGACCTTTCCAACCCAGCCCAGAATTATCTTGGCCTGAGGAATCAGGTGACATCAGTGAACCAATCCTGTGCTACAGAGTTTTAAAATAAGTTCTTCACCATTACAACTGATCTCCAGCCGATAGAGATCAGTTCACCGGGAGAAAATGGCCGCTTTGGCCATTGGACTCTATGGCATTGAAGTCCCTCCCCTCCCCAAACCCTGCCCTCTTAGGGCTTCACCTCAAAAACCTCCCACCTGTGGCGAAGAGGGACCCGGCAACCCTAATTACCACAGTTGTTTATGCAATCCAAAATGGCTGCCAAGATCTTGTGAAGAAATTCCATGAGATCTTGGCATTTAAGTCTCTTTTATTTTTAATTCCCCCCACTCCTTTCTTGTTTTACACTATAATGTGTTTCTGCAACTATGGGGATCCAACCACCCCCACCCCCAAGATTTGGAGAAACATCTCCCCTGTCTGAACATGGCCCCATGGTGCCTATCTTTGATGCACGCTCTTGGGCCTTTATTCAGAATTAAATCTATTAATTGTTATACAAATAGCATGGAGGGGAGGGGAATCTGGTAGAATGGTTATGTGCTACCTGTAAAGAGTACAGCTGTAGTGAGATTTGAACCAGTTCACATGCTTAGCCAATACAACAGACCAGTTCTCATTGAGTTATGCTATCACGGAGGCTGCAATTGTAACTTCTCACAGTGACCCATTACTGGTTCTAATTCAATGACTATCTAACCACCATTTTTTTCACTTTGGACCATCCATTCTACGTTGTTAAGGAACATGTTTTTTTGTCCTGTCCTGGTGATAGTCTTTGCTGACAGTTCCAATCCTTGAAATACATCTGGTTTTGCTTGACTGCTCAGGTCCTAAGGGAGAAGACACTTTAAGTCTTTCATCCCACAAATATGCTGTTGATGGTTCACAAAGGTGAAGACCAAACACTTTTCTCTGAAAAAAAGGTTGCTAAAACCAGCTGTATGGCAATCTCAGGGTTGGGTTATATGCTTTTGAAAACAATGGGATTTAAGGATTTTCACTTACTTAGCTGGTACTCAGAGATGTTATCAGAGGAGATCACAACATAACCGAAAGCATATGAAAGAGCAATGGTGAAGAACTTATTTTAAAACTATGCCACTATGCTTTGCTTTCAAAATTGTAAAAGTTTGACTGTTGTTATAGTCCCACTGTAAGCTTGGGTTGCCAGCTCCGGGTTGGGAAATACCTGGAGTTTTGGAGGCTCAGCCTGAGGAGGGCGGGGTTTGGGGAGGGGAGTGACCTCAATGCCATAGAGTCCAATTGCCAAAGTGGCCATTTTCTCCAGGTGAACTGATCTCTATCTGCTGGAGATCAGTTGTAATAGCGGGAGATTTCCAGCTCCTACCTGGAGGTTGGCAGACCTACTGAAGGGTGGGATTACTCTTGCAGGGATCTGTTGACCCACAGCCCAGACCTACTGAATTCAGTGGTGTGTGTGTAAAGTGCCCTCAAGTGACTTATGTCAACCCAGTAGAGTTTTCAAGGCAAGAGACTAACAGAGGTGGTTTGCCAGTGCCTTCCTCTGCACAGCAACCCTGGTATTCCTTGGTGGTCTCCCATCCAAGAACTAGCCAGGACCGACCCTGCTTAGCTTCTGAGATCTTTTGAGATCAGTCTCTATTGGAGCTTACACTTATATTGCAGCCAGAAGGGGAAAATAGAGCTCTACCTGCCTCTTTCTCTCTTATGCTTCTGATTCAGATCTGGCTCCTTATTTCAGTGTTGTTATTATTTCATTCTTCTTTAGATATTTGCACTCTTCGTTTCTCCCCAGTGGGGAGTCCCAAAGCCGCTTACAACATCGTTCTCCTCTTCCTCTATTTTATCCTCACCAAACAGTCCTGTGAACTAGGTTAAGCTGAGAGAAAGATTGACTGGCCCAAGATCCCCCAGCAAGATTCTGTGGCAGAGTGGGGATTCAAACCTGGCTCTCCCAGATCCTAATCCGACACTTTAACCACTGGCTTTAGTTACTGCCTGAGCAATGTTTAGGGTTGCCAACCTCCAGGTACTAGCTGGAGATCTCCTGCTATTCCAACTGACCTCCATCCGACAGAGGTCTATGGACTCTGTGGCATTGAAGTCCCTCCCCTCCCCAAACCCCGCCCTCCTCAGGCTCTGTCCCAAAAACCTCCCGCTGGTGGTGAAGAGGGACCTGGGAACCCTAGCAATGTGGTTCAGATAAGCCAGGCTTCCTGTATACCCATCTGGGTAGGAGTATTTGGCATTGTGAATAAAATATCTTTCCCTTACATATCCACTACTGGGGGGGAGGGTTTTTTTTTTTTAATGAGAGTTCTGCTCTGGTGTTTGTAAAAAGCTGGCCCCTTTAAGATTCAAGGCAGAAGGTGAGCAGGCATGTTCATTCATCACTTTCATATGTATTTTTAGATCCCTTTGTAATGATCGGGCTCTTCCTTATCAGTATGCTGACTTTAATTAATGTTTTGCCACATGCAGGGAGTTCTGCTGCCAACTGGGGAGGCCAAATTCAACGTGCTAGAGAGGCAGGACTGCCCTTCTGGTTGTTTTAAACAGACCAGCAGGATCAGTATGGGGTGGGGGGAGGGGTCCACCATCAGTATAAAAAAAATGAAGATCTTTGTTAGCCCCTCCACCCACAAAAAGAAGTAACCTCTTCCATTTCCATGGCAGGAAATGCATAATTATTGTTATGTGTACACATGGTGGGGAGTTGTAACCTGCCCCACTATTCTGGGACGTGTACCTGACTGCTTTGGAGGGTGGGCTCTATGGCATTATACCCTGCTGAGGTCCCTCCCCTCCCCAACCACACCCTCCCCAGGCTCCACCCCCAAATTATCCAGGTATTACCCAACCCAGAGCTGGCAATCCTATTGGCACAGGAGGCAAAAGACATCACCTTCTAAACCGGCACTGCTGCCAGCCGGGTTCAAACCCAGGGTTTGGCTCAGACTCAACTCATGGTAGCACAGGAGGAGAAAATGGGTTGAAGACTTGATGAAGCCGATTTATATCCTACTGATTGCTTGCATCTGTATTAGTAACATCTTAAAGTTACAGCACTACTTTATAAGTAGGATAGGTTTAATTCAAACGAGTTTTCCATTCCCTGGTAAGAACTTCAGTTCCCACCCAACACAGGAGTTTGTTACATAACAGCCCAAGTGTGAGTAATGTGTTATATTTTATATAATATTCTGATTTCTATACTGTGTGTAATATACCAACAGACTCCTTTAACAGGTAATTTATATGCCTTATATGTTAAGAGATACAGTTTTTTATACTGTGAACATATGTATGTCTATATTCTGTTATATTTTACCATTTTTTGTATGGTTAAAAGTTATTGCACTACAATATTTTACTACAGTGGCTTCTGATGAACACCTCCGTGGTTGAAACAGGGTAATTAACCAGCCCCCTGTATCTGACGTCACACGAAGCTTAAACAGAAGAAAATCATTATCTCTAATACAAGCTATAAGATACTCTGTGACTGCAACCTACACTCATTTGAAGCAAGTCAGCGATACAGTAGCAAGAACCTTCTGGTTTATTTCAACGTCCAAACGCCTGTGAAGTAACAGAGCGTTATAATTACATTGGACTGTGTTGTCAGTTACTTTCAATTGAGTGTGTTTCTGTATATACAATGAACTTACTATATGTTACAATTTAACTAGCATACTAATGTAGTAATATTGCATTGTCATATTGTGTTTCTCGTTTTTACTGCTGTTTTTTGTTTACTAACCACCTGGAGGTTGGCAACCCTACTTAAGCCCAGCACCTTCTGAATGCAAAGCAGGCACTGTAACCGCTGAACAATGACCCCGTTGCAAATTCTCATCCTCCAGCAATTGTTAGGAGGCAACTGATTTCCCCATTCAATTCTTCATTCCCTGCATCTATTCAATTGTACCATGCTTTACACTCCAAAGATCTTGTTCTATTATCAACAACCATTAGTCACAAACCGGGCTATATTGTGTCAAGGTTACAGCAACAGTCTTCGGTTGTGGCACATTAATCAGCAGGATGGCCCTGTAAAATAAGCAGAAGCTGTCATTTTAACAGGGCACAGACATAAACAAAGAGCCAAGCTGTCTGGTAACCTCATGCCATCCCTTTACAGTAAGAAAAGAGGTCAACTATCACCAGACTGTCGGGTGGGAGGACGAGCAAGCCAGGCTGGCCAGAAACTAGTGGTCTAGCAACACAGGAGGCAAACTCAAGGACCTTCCTGAACCGCAAATTGTACGTACTGAGGGAACATAGCAGATGTGGAAGCTTTATAAAGCTCTGTAGCACAGGATTGGTTCGCTGATGTCACCTGATTCCTCAGGCCAAGATCATTCTGGGTTGGGTTGGAGAGGTCTACAGTGCCCTCTCTGCCCCCGCAGGGAGAGGGGAGCCAGCCAACGCCTGCGCTTGCAATATTCTTGGTTTTTCCCCCCAGCAGCACTTGCCAAATGGCATCTTATAGCGTCAAACTAGGAGGGGAGAATGTGGATGAATGTGGATAAAATACACCCTTTCTCACATCGCCACTATATTTTTAGCCTGACCTTGAAATTATGCCTCCCCCAGTTAGCAAGAGAAGAACTCCCTGTTCCAGAACATGAGACACACTCATTCAAGCTGGCATACAGATGAGCTGAAACAATCTTTCAAAATAAAGGCAGGAAACAGCTTTTCCTCTTTCCAACTCTTTCTGGCACACGTTATTCAGCAATAGGGAGCCAGGAGAGGAAAAAGAATGGTGGCCCCGATCCAACACAGACTTAAGTGAACCAAAGGCCGTTGAAATAAATAGGGTTAAGCCTTCAGTCCAATAGAGTAAACTTCAGAGAATCATAGAGTTGGAAAGTACCTCCACGGTCATCTAGTCCAACTCCCTGCATAATGCAGGACATTCACAACTACCTCCCCCTCCCCAACACAGACACACATACCCAAAGGCAAAAAAAAATCTCTCTCCAGGATCCCTGGCCAGTTTGGCCTGGAGGAAAATTGCTTCCTGACCCCAAAGTGGCCATTGGCATTACCATGGGCATGTAAGAAAGGGCCATGAGAGCCAAGCACTGATGCAGCCCTTCCTGCCCTCCCTCTCATGATCTTCCTAAGGTCACAGAATCAGCATTGCTGTCAGGTGGTCATCTAGCCTCTGCTTAACAACCTCCAAAGAAGGAGGGCCCACCACCTAGGCTTACCAGGTCCCCCTTCGCCTTCAGTGGGAGGTTTTTGAGGTGGAGGTGGGGGGGGGGGGTCGCGCGCGGCCGGAAGTGCTGCATCACTTTTGGTTTACACCCGGAAGTGCTGCATTGCAAGAGACCTTTACCACTCAAACTGGGAGTTTGAGTGGTAACCAGCCCATTGCGATGCGGCGCTTCCGGGTGTAAACCGGAAGTGATGTGTCACCACGGGCAGGCCCACGTGCACACATTGCCCGCCGACCCTCAGCTGGTCGGCGGGCAGCCAGGTGGATTGGCGGGAATTTGCCCGCCACCACCTGGCACTTGGCAACCCTACCACCACCTCCCAAGGAAGCCTATTCCACTGAGGAACCCCTCTGTCAAAAGGTTCTTCCTAATGTTTAGCTGAAAACACTTTTGATTTAATTTCAACTGCAGGTTTTGGTCCAACCTAAGGCAACAGAAAACAACTCTGCGCCATCTTCTATATGACAGCCGTTCAAGTACTTGAAGATGGTTATCATATCACCTTTTGGGGAGTTTTTGGAATTACTTCTGAATAAACATGAAGAGAGTTGAGCTGGAAGGATACCTCACTCTGTTGGACTGGAACCTGCCTGTGTAGTTTTCCAGGCTGAGTAATATGGACGCATTAAGGTTACATCTGAGGTCTTCATGGCACAGATCTCAGAGAATGTAAAAATCATTATATTGATAAAAGTTTTTTTTTTCATATGAATTGTTCCTGGTTCTGCCAAGCTCTGTAATGCTTGCATAGCGTCTGTGACTTCATTGATCAAACAATAAAAGTACGTTAAGATCACTTTCAGTTTTGGCTGTTGACTTCAAGAACCATAAAGACATCATTCACCCATTAGTTGAATTGAGTTCATAGGAGGTTGAATATCATCAGATCCAGACACTTACATGTAGGTTTATTCAGGCTACGTTTCTGCAAACGCAATGTTTTTCTTTCTTTCTTTCTTTCTTTCTTTCTTTCTTTCTTTCTTTCTTTCTTTCTTTCTTTCTTTCTTTCTTTCTTTCTTTCTTTCTTTCTTTCTTTCTTTCTTTCTTTCTTTCTTTCTGCCAGCCAGCCAGCCAGCCAGCCAGCCAGCCAGCCAGCCAGCCAGCCAGCCAGCCAGCCAGCCAGCCAGCCAGCCGGGCACCTCTTACATTCATATGTTTAAATGCTCATTGTGAAGGAGCCTGCTGAAGAACTGCTTGCTTAATTTCTGTGCGTCGGGCTTATGTTGAAGATTCAGGGGAATCTGTAGTCATAAACCGTACTCATATTGGTTATTATTGGTGAGAGCCAGCGTGGTGTAGTGGTTAATAGCGGTGGTTTGCAGCAGAGGACTCTGATCTGGAAGACCGGGTTTGATTCTCCACTCCTCCACGTGAGCAGTGGAGGCTAATCTGGCAAACTGGATTTGTTTCCCAATTCCTACACATGACACCAGCTGGGTGACCTTGGGCTAGTCACACTCTCTCAGCCCCACCTACCTCACAGGGTGTCTGCTGTGGGGAGGGGAAGGGAAGGTGATTGTAAACCAGTTTGATTCTTCCTTAAGTGGTAGAGAAAGTCAGCAAATAAAAACCAACTCTTCTTCTTCTTCTTGAGAAATAATTTGGCTGAATGTTGCCCTCTAAGAGGCCCTCTGAGAACATTTTGGACTGCAGATCTAGAATACTGCTGAGGAAACAGCTTGGGGATTGATAAAATATTTGTAGCTTTTTAGCGCGAATGTCTATATTTAGTTTTGCAAGTGTGCTACAGTTATGTAACAGAAAACTGAAACAAACTTTACTGAATATTGTGCGACTTTTACTACCACTGAACTTAAAATGGTGTCTGTCCCTCAGGACGGCTTCTCTGAGCATCCGTTGGTGGAATGCTTTAATCCCTACTTCAAATGTAGTATCTGTTATGAAATCTTCAGTGAAAATGACATGGGATTACTGATTTAGCTTTCTGATACTCTAGTATTGAATAAAAGACAGTTTCCTGCTCTGTTAATGCATAGGAAAGGGGTGGGGAGAAGACAGGAGGACAAACAGACTAATTAAACATTGACAGCTGAATGCAAATTGACACTCTTGTTGTTACTTATTAATGTAAAATAACCCTTTACTCCTGAGGAGACTTGTGCCGGATTTTGTGGATGATGCAAATCCTCTTTACACAATTATATACTGTTCCAGTCCTGCTGTTTTTAGGATTGCCCATTTTCCATCGGAGGAGGGAAGAGCCATATATATATTGCCTAGAGTTCATGGAAAGCAGGGCAGGATAAAATATGATAAACTGTTAGTTCTGCTGATATGAACAGGAGTCTTGTGGAGCTTTAAATATTAATATGTTTTGATTCCAGTTTAAGTTGTATGTTTGCTGTAACAAACATGGTTCTTGGGTTGCCAACTGTGGGTTGGGTTTGGGGAGGAGCGGGTTATTAGCAGGCTGTAATGATTGATTTTATTATTACGGCAATAGCCAGATAAACAGGCTGCAATGAGTAGGAGTGTGCACCAAATTTTTTCGGGGGTTTTCAGGGTCGGGTTTATTAAACCTGGAAATTTTCAAACAATCTGGAAAACCTGGAATTTTTGAAAATTTGGAGGTTAATAAACTCAAACCTGAAAAAACTGGAAAAACCTCCTGCAGGCAACAGGGATTGGAACACCCCTGCCTTCCTATCCAGACTACTTGTTGAGTTGGGCTTCCACGTGGAGGTCTGATGCGGCAAGTAGCCTGAATTGGTAGGGTTGCCAACCTCTAGCTACTAGCTGGAGATTTCCTGCTATTACAACTGCTCTCCAGCCGATAGAGATCAGTTCCCCTGGAGAAAATTGCTGCTTTGGCAATTGGTCTCTATGGCATTGAAGTCCCTTTCCTCCCCCAAACCCCGCCCTCCTCAGGCTCCGCCCCCAAAAACCTCCCACCGGTGGCAGAGAGGGACCTGGCAACCCTATGGATAGGAAAGCAGGAACATTCTGATCCCTGCTGCCAGCATGCTCCCAGAGGCAGTGTGGATAGGAACAACTCTGCCTTCCTATTCAGGCTACTTGCTGAGTGATTCAAATACGTAGATACTCTTGTGAATGGACTCTTAATGCCCACAGGAGTGAAAGGACAGAAACAGTTTTTAACTAAAAGCATGCACGTTTGTTGCCTACTCAGTTTACATGCTTCTAAAAAGGAAGAGCAGAGCAGAGCAAATAGTCACAAAAAATAATTGCGGAGAGACATACAGTCCTCCTCTAACTAATACACAAGCCTGTATTAAGAAGGAGCCATACTTGCCAATCAGAAATCAGGGATGCCCCTGCTGCTCCACAGGTAGTAAGGTTCGAGCAATGGCAACAGGAGGAGGAGGAGAAGAAAAGTTGGTTTTTATACCCTACTTTTCTCTACCTTAAGGAGTCTCAAAGTAGCTTACAATCACCTTCTCCCCTTCCCCCCCACAACAGGCCCCTTGTGAGGTAGGTGGGGCTGAGAGAGTTCTGAGAGAACTGTGACCAGCCCAAGGTCACCCAGCAGGCTTCATGTTGAAGGAGTGGGGAATCGAACCCAGTTCTTCAGATTAGAGTCCATCGCTCTTAACCACTACGCCATGCTGGCTCTCACCTCCTAACCACTATACCACACTGGGGGGAAACTTCCTAGCCATCATTGATTGCATGACTAGGGTTGCCAACCTCCAGGTGGTACCTGGAGATCTCCCACTATTACAATGGATCTCCAGACAATCGAGATCTGTTCCCCTGGAGAAAATAATTGCTTTGGAAGGTGGACTATATGGCATTATGAGCTCCCTCTCCTCTCTAAACCCCACTTTCCCCTGGCTCCACCCCCAAAATCTCCAGGTATTTCCCAACTCAGAGCTGGCAACCCTATACATGACAGAATTCTTCCATGTTTACAAAATACAAGTACGTTGTAGGTCACTGTTTCTGTCAAACTGTCACCTCTCGAAATTCATCACACTTCTCGTTTATTTATTTATTACATTTTTATCTTGACTTTCATCGGGGTGCTCAGGGTGTTGTATATCATTCTCCCTCCCCCATTCCCCCCCCTCACAGCCCCATGACTGGCCCTGGCCTATGGCAACCTGAAACCTGAATCTTCTTCAGGCTCAAATACCCCATACGCCCCACACGTCTCAGATCACTGGGGTGCCACCAGACTGTCAGTCAGATATATATATGGGGGGGGGGGGGCTCACATCAACAGCACTCGTTCACTTCCTAGAAAAGAAAATGAGTGAATGTTTCCTCCCCATCACTGTTTCCACTTGTTGAAAACAGGGCGGGAGGGAAATCGGAACTCATTCTCCTCCCTCAAATTGCTCCTTCACAGTGCCAACTGAACGAGCACTGTTTAAGATGTGTTCTCCTGATGTACGTCTGACTGTGAATCCAGCCACACACCCGCAACCCGACATGTGCCAGGCATAATGTTTATTTCAGCAATTTGCCTGCCAGAAAATCCACCATATGTTGGCATTAGGAGGTCGTAACATCATGATCTGAAAATCTGCTTACAATTTGCTTTCCCCTTCTTAGTAACATCTGGCCTGCTAAAGAGTTCTGAGAACTCAAAAGCTTGCACACTTATGTGTCACTGGGTTCATCCTAGTGATGGTATAGGAAGTGGCTCAGTGTTAGAGTATCTGCTTAGCATGCAGAAGGTCCCAGGTTCAATCCTCGACATCTCCAGTTAAAGGGACTAGGCAGGTAGGTGATGTGAAAGACCCCTGCCTGAGACCCTGGAGAGCCGCTGCTGGTCTGAGTAGACAATACTGACTTTGATGGACCAAGGGGCTGATTTAGTATAAGGCAGCTTCATGTGTTCAACACTGTCAACCAGCAAGCTTCGTGCAAAAGGAGGATTTGAACCTAGGTCTAGTTTTTGGTAGAATAATGTAACATCATGTTATATTTATTTTTCTTCTTAGGCGTCGAGCCTTTTATCACAGTTCTGTTCCCTTTGTATCATCTGATTTGTTTGTATGTTTTGGGTATTATGTGTCCATCATAAGTGCCAAAATAGTTCTGGGCAACTATTTTTTTTTTTTAAACTTCATGTATCTTACCTTTCTTTCCAACAGGGACCCAAAGTGTTTTACATTGTTCTCCTCTCCTCCATTTTATCTTCATAACAAACCTGCTAGGTAGCTTAGGCTGAGAGTATGTGTCTATCTTAAGGTCACCCAGCAAGCTTCCATGGCAGACTAGGGATTCCAACCTAAGTGGAGAGCCAGTGTGGTGTAGTGGTTAAGAGTGGAGGTTTGGAGTGGTGGACTCTGATCTGGAGAACCGGGATTGATTCCCTACTCCTTCACATGAGCGGCGTGCACAAATCTGGTGATCTGGGTTGGTTTCCCCACTCCTACACATGAAGTCAGCTGGGTGACCTTAGGCTAGTCACAGCTCTCTCAGCCTCACCTACCTCACAGAGTGTTTGTTGTGGGGAGGGGAAGGGAAGGTGATTGTAAGGCAGTTTGATTCTCCCTGAAGTTTGATTCTTCTTCTTCTTCTTCTTCTTCTTCTTCTTCTTCTTCTTCTTCTTCTTCTTCTTCTTCTTCTTCTTCTTCTTCTTCTTCTTCTTCTTCTTCTTCTTCTTCTTCCCCCCGATCCTAGACTGACCCTTTAACCACTACACCATACTGGCTCTTTTTGTATATAATTGCTCTTGGTGCTGTTTTGATTTCTTTCTGTACCCGCATCCTTATGTTTCCTGTGTTTAGTTTCAGAGGCAGATACATTTCCATTCCTTTCTCTGATTCCCAGAAGAATTTTGGAATGCTAAAACTGACAAGGGTCTCTCCCCACCCCTTTCCCTCTGTCAACCCCATTTTGCTCTCATAACACATGGCCTGCTGCTCTTCTTATGCTTACATTGCAAAACGGGCTGGCCTTTGGCAACAATATCTGCGCCTGCAAAAGTTAACAGGAGGCCCCACTGTTTTAAAAATGAAGAAGTCATGGGAGATGGAATCAGAAACTGGCAGGAAGGCCAAGAGATCCAGTATTCAGCACAGTGTATGTTAGACCATGAAAGGATGCTTAATTGCAGGCTGTGGAATGTGGCACTGAAGGTTCTTGTTCAGAGTGTTTATAATAGAAACCCACTTCACTACAAATGAACAAACAACCATAAATCTTGAGCAGTTGGCTTGGCTCCCATTCCCACCGAAGAATTTACCAGCAACTTAGAGGAAAAGCAGAAGTACAGAAAACACACACAATGGTATTTCATGTGTGTGTGAAAACATAAACGTATGAAGTTGCCTCTGTGCACATGGGGGGTGGGATGTTGTTACTGTTGTCCGCTCATCCCATTTGTTGCCCTGCTCTCTTAGGGCCACTGTCTGAGATGGAAGGAGGCTGAGCCAACACTCCTGGTCCTCTTCTTCCTCCCTCCTCTCTCCTGGCTGCCTGAGAGGGTTGCCAGCCACAGGCTGGGATATTGCTGGAGATTTTGGGGAGTGGAGCCTGGAGAAGGCAGGGTTTGGGAAGTGGAGTGACCTCCGCCCCAGGTTGCTAGGTTTGAATACCTTCACAAGCTTCTCCTATCTTCCTAGGGTTCCCAGCTCTGGCTTGGGAAATACGTGGAGATTTTGGGGGTGGAGCCTGAGTGGTTTGGGGAGGGGAGAGACTTTAATGCCATAGAGTCCAATTGCCAAAGCAGCCATTTTCTCCAGGTGAACTGATCTCTATCAGCTGGAGATCAGATCTCCAGCAACCACCTGGAGGTTGGCAAACCTATATCTTCCCCCACTAGGGTTGCCAACCTCCAGGTACTAGCTGGAGGTCTCCCGCTATTTCAACTGATCTCCAGCCGATAGAGATCAGTCCCTCCCTTCCCCAAACCCCGCCCTCCTCAGGCCCCACCCCAAAAACCTCCCGCTGGTGGTGAAGAGAGACCTGGCAACCCTAGTCATAATGCATACCTATTCTTTCCAGGATCAGAGGAGCATGCCTGTTATATTAGGTGCTTTGAAACACAGGCAGGACAGTGCTGCTGCAGTCGTCTTGCTTGTAGGCTTCCTAGAGGCACCTGGTTGGCCACTGTGTGAACAGACTGCTGGACTTGATGGGCCTTGGTCTGATCCAACATGGCTTTTCTTATGTTCTTAATCTTGCCTGTTATCTTAGGTCCTTTAAGGAGAGATGTTAGAGATTGAAACTGAGACCTAAGTTGCAACCATGGCCCCTCCCTCATCCAGTATGCTCCAAGGCACCATGTCAATTTTATGTAATACAAGAGCTAGGTGCTAGAACATTAGGCAGAACAACACAAACATGACCTAATGCCACAGCAGTTGAAGTGAGCCTGGTGACTTGATGGTAAAGCAGAACTCTGCACCATTTTGCAGAATGAATCTGGGCTCTTTTATTAGAGGCACAGCTTCTGTCTTCTACAGATCTTATGGTCAAAACAGGTCAGAAGGGTGTACAAGGAGGACAGAGGGAACACTAACCACCACTAAATGTTCTTTGCCATGATATAAACATCTGGAGAGGAAAACTCTGGTAAAGCAGCAAATTTAGTGAATCAGCACCAGGTCTTAGACTGAAGACAGACTAATGTTTTTAAAGCAGTCAGGGTACTTTGAAAATGCTCCTGTCCAAAGCTCATTTTTATCTCTAGGAAAAATTTGGGGGTGGGGGGCAACAGTGGTTAGTTTTTAAAAATTAAAATATATATTATATATATCTTAAGATGGGAACATATTCCTTATACATATATGCATTCAGTCCTTCACCTTATCAAAAACGTTATCAAAATCAAAGTTTTTAAAATGGTTGTAAAACTGTTCTGAGAGTGATGTGTGCGATATCACGGATACTAACCAACAGACAACCTCCTGGGGTATCCCAGCCAGAATACTACATACAGCTTCCAAATTACTAACTGCCAACTGAAACATAGTGGGGGGGGGATCCAATGAACATTTTTGCTGATGAAAAAGGAAGCAGGGGGCCTCTTTGACCACCCTTTCTACTCCGGAGTTTCATTCACATGTGCATGGCAGCATTTGATAATATCAAGTAGTAAAATTGCACATGTGAATCAGCTCCTAGTGATCAGAGCCCTGAGTGATAAATATGTTTACATGGCCAAAATGCATTGTATGCAGCCTTCCAAGGGCCTTTCCATCTCCCTAACCCTTACCCTGGATATGGGTTATACAACAGTACTACTTCCAAGGAAACAAGCACTTGGCTTCCATATTTAGATGAAAACATTTCTTATTATTCATTCAGATCTCTAAAATTTCCTGTTTGTCCAGCATGACACTTTCTGAAAGGAAGTTGCCAACTCCCACTTGGCAGAGATTCCAGAAAAGCAAACTTTTAAAGAATAAATTACACATATCTACTTTTTCAGGAGCAAAAAGTATTTGGAAGTAATTTTGCTTTTTTTAAAAGTGAATTACTCAAAAATTGTAATACTCTGCTTTTTTTAAAACCCAAAACTGATGATCAACAGCAAAAAAATAATGAAATATTCTCAGCAACGATTCATTGGCCAAATTGCAGAGTCATTTATGAAAGCCAAGTTTTATATTGCAGACAGTGTTGGCCTGCCTTTCGGGTGTGCTGGAAGCTGTACGCATCAGAAAGGAGACAAATGGAGCCCACTCAGACAAGTATAAAATAAGATGAGGGGACCTACATTATTCTGTGGTGGCCAATAAAATCTGTGACAGTAGAATCCGACATTAACAATACAGTTGCAAATGCAAAGCCAAGTACATTAAAACAAGTTCATTCAAAGGCACAATGAAGTAAGATGTAGAGAGATAATCTGCATAATAATAAAGGATGTGGGGAAATGTGTGAATAATTCTAAAAGGTTCACAAATAACAGCTCAGGGTAGGGTTGCCAGGTCCCTCTTCATCACGGGCAGGAGCCTGATGGGGGTGGGGCATGGGGAGGGACTTCAATGCCATAGAGTCCAGTTGCCAAAGCCGCCATTTTCTCCAGGTAAACTGATTTCTATTGGCTGGAGATCAGTTGTAATAGCAGGAGATCTCCAGCTAGTACCTGGAGGTTGGCAACCCTCGCTCAGGGGGTCCAACTGCCATAAATTGTTTGGTTCAACAGGAAGCTGGTCGGCTTTCATGAGGACTTTGTTGTGAGCACAAGTGATTTGAAAGGATTCTGGAGTGTACTGAATACAGGAAGAGCGATTTTGGTCTTGTTCTATACAGATTTTTCAAATACAAGAAGAGTCTCCAGGAAAGTCCCTTCCCCACCCCCATCCTGGTTGCTCTAATATTATTTGTTCATCTATAACCAAAGAGCAGGGGTAGGGTTGCCAGCTCTGGGTTTGGAAATACCTGGAGATTTCTGGGGTGGAGCCTGAGGAAGGGAGAGGTTTAGGGAGAGGAGGGACTTCAATGAGGTTTAATGCCATAGCCTTTCAAAGTGGCCATTTTACAGGTGAACTGATCTCTGTTGCCTGGAGATCAGTTGTAATAGCGGGAGATCTCCCGCCACCGCCTGGAGGCTGGCAACCCTAAGCAGGGGTCATATGCCACTATGGCACAGTGGTCAGGGTGTTGTACTAGGATCTGGAAGACTCTAGTTCAAATCCCCACTCTACTATAGAAGTCTGCTGGGAGACCTCGGACCAGTCACACACTCTCAGCCTACTCTGAGTGTTGTTGTTAGGATAAAATGGAGAAGAGAATGTTGTAAGCCTCTTTGGGCGAAAACGCATGGTTGCTTTATCCCCCTTTAATCCCTGTTTTAGCCAGGATCGAACACACATTAGGTGAAACGCATGCGTTCGATCCTGGCTGAATCCTGGCTGAAACAGGGATTAAAGGAGGATAAAGCGACCATGCGTTTTCGCCCTTTGAGTCCCCCATTGTGTCAGGCCTTTGCTGGTAGCAGGAGTAAAGGCTCTTGACATGAGTAGGCCAGTTTCTGGCTACATGTCAAGTCCTTGGTTCTCATGCCTGTAAACTCTGTGTACAGTTTCGCTCGTCCAGTTTCCCCAGCCGTGCTCTGATCTTTAGTCTTCCTTCCTGGGAATCGTTTATCTCGGGGTTGCGTAGCCAGGTTTACCTTCACAGCCTGTAGTGCTTTTAAACATGTCACCTGCCTATGTTTCGCCATTACCAGCCTCACCTGCCTGTAGGCAGTCAGTCCTTTAACCTGTCTTTTTGCTCCTAATAAAGTATTACTGCTTCAGAGCTACCTGCCTGGATGAGTTTGATTAAGGGATGCTTGGGACAGATGCCTGATCCTGACACATTGGGAAGAAAAATTGAGTATAAATTAGATAAATGAAACAAATGTACAATATGGCAAACTTCATATGCCATCCCAATGGTTTAAAAAAAAATGATTTTCCTGAGGTTTGCTGACAGATGGATAAACCCAAGGTACAAAGAAAACTGTCCGACCCTGTCCTTCTGCATCTCTCAATAAAGTCTGTCTGTTTGTCAAATTGACTCTGTAAAGCTGGTCTTAAAACACAGAGTATCCCCTTCGGGTGAGTAAATTTTTGAGCCTGGAACTAGATCAGTCATCTGTCCGGATGGCAGCTTCTCTTCAAATCTAAATATTGTCCATCGGAAAGATTCTTTTCTGGTGCACAAAACTGCATTTCTGGTAATGTAAAACTCAATGTCTGCCTGTTGGTATAGAAAATATATAGCTTGGCTTTTGGTTGTCAGTTTGCATGATCTTGGATATGGATTGGCTATTTGCCGTTCCAGTAAATTAGAAACACTATATCGGAAACATTCACGTAAACCATTGATCCAAGAATTCAATCTCAACAGCTGCTGTGAATCACCCCCCAAAATAAATTCACAAGAAAATCTTTTATAGCAGCAAATAACATTGTTTCTGAATGAATTATCGTTACTAAGACATGTATGTTTCCTCTGAACTCAGTGTGAATAAATTCGCTGTGCTGAGCACAAAAATGCTTGGCGTGGTAATTCCCTTGTTTCAAAAATATATTTGACTTTACTTGATTCTGATTTTCTGGGTGGAGGCTCTTTATTGTAGTTGACATTGTTCCATGGCCAGCTTTGAATTGGCAATTCATTGCTAATAAGCATTATCATTGTTCTTTACAGGAGATTTAGATTTTATCAACCATTATTTCTCAAACTAGGGGAGGGGCCAGAGCACAGTAGTAGCCCTTATACTTTGCTATGGTTGTGCAAAAGAAATTCTGTAAATGTTGGGTTTATTGGGCCCATTTTTTTCTGGTAAACCCAGAATAAGCTGAATACCCATACCATAAAGGGGTATTTCAGCTTTATTTCCGTGTTTACTGAAAAAATTAGGGTCCATTATAGTCTATGGGGATTTTTTCAAAGCTCCCGTGGGAACATTTTTGGAGGTAGAGTCACCAAATTTGCAGTGTGGCTGCAAGGGACTCTACTTAGATGGTCCCCGAAGTTTGGTGAACTTTGGGACAGGGGGTCCAATTTTATGGGCCAGCAAAGGGGTAACCCCCATCCTCCAGGCATTTGCTAGCCAAGCTGTCCATTGGTTTTCAGGTTCAGAAGTTTAGCGTTGCCAAGGACTGGCGGAAAGAGCCGATAGCCAGGCTGGCGCCTCAAAGCCTGGGGCTCCCTTTGTATCTGGGCTGCAAAGCATGATGTCCGTGCAGATTAGCTTCCAAAGTGAGGGAAAAGGCTTAAATGCAAGAAAAATAAGGCAACGAAAACAATTCTTTTGGTGTCCTTTATTATAGTAATCCTTTATTACTATTATAATCAAAAATCTGGTTTGAAGAGATGGTCATGGTGCAGGGAAACGAAGCCACTACTTGGGGCGACCTTCTTTTTGAAAGCAGGTTTTCATGGGGCGGGGGGTTGTGATATCGGAGCCAGCTGAAGTCTCAACCACAGGGGCTGTTCTGAAGGAGGCTGCTCATCCGTGTGGGTGAGGAAGTCTCCTTCGGAAGCCTGGTGGTGTTTTTAGTTGGAGGGTATATCCCTCCGGACTGGACTGGATGAGCCCCATCTTTTAAATAACCCTTATGATTGATCCAGATTAACCCACTGAATGGTGATGGTTGGTCAGCCCAAGTTGGCTCTGATTACAAGACCCCTACCAACTATGAAGCCCTAACAAAACCACTCAAACATAGAAAAATCGAAGAAAGCACAGAGCCGTGCAGCTGAGGAAAGACGAATAGCTGAAACCCCAAAAAAGCCGAATAATTATTTCAGGAATTGCCTATTTGGCTTCAGGCAGATTCCCAGGTTTTGGTATTCGGTCTACCCGAAACCCAAATATTGCCAAAACGGCTAATTTCTGGTTTAATTTCGGTTTGGGTGTATCACAACCCTATGTTTTGCTTGATGAAAGTCCCAAGTTAATCCCCCACATCTCTGGTTAAAGATCAGGTAGCAGGTGACGTAGGCCCCGTGACACAGAGTAATAAGCTGCACTACTGCAGTCAAACCTCTGCTCACAACCTGACTTCGATCCCGACGGAAGTCGGTTTCAGGTCGGTAAAATGAGTACCAAGCTTGCTGAGGGTAAAGTGTAGATGACTGGGGAAGACAATGGCAAACCACCCCATAAACATAAGGTCTTTTAAGCATTTCACTCGCTGTCCCCCCTCTGATGAGTTCGGGTCTTTGTGTTGATTATGCATGCCACTTCCAACCATCAGAGGTTGCCTCGCTCTCCCCCACCTTTCCCTGTGTTTTTTCCACGTTTTCAAATTCGAGATAAAACAGGTCTCTGAAAATGCGGGAGAGAATGGCTGCTATGGAAGGTGGACTCTAGGGCATTACACCTTGCTGAGGTCCCTCGCCCTCCCAAACTCCTCCCTATTGGGGTTGCCTGGACAGGCAACAGAGCAGCAGGAGACTGGGGGCAGGACATAGGGGGCAACCATCAGCAATAGTGTGATGTCACTTCCAGGAAAACCCAGAAGTGATTTTGCACCTCTCCAGGAAGTGCCTTTTTAGGTTTTCCTGGAAGTGATGTCATGCTGTTGCCAACGGCAATTTTTTCTTTCTCCTGCAGCCTGCTAGAGTATTGAAGCAAAGCCTGCAAAGGGTGGGAGGTTTCCTACTGCCAGAAGGCACATGGCAACCCTACTCCCCATAGGCTTGCCAACCTCCAGGTAGTTAAGTGTAACTTATCAGGGGGATTCCTGGTGGGCTGCCACTCTGGAGGGCCTTTGGCAGTCTGGAGCATGTTGAGCCAAGTGGCACCTGCCCTGCAGTGCTGGCAGTGCCATAGGTTAGGCTTGGCAAGTACCTAGGCCGTAGCGGTAATGCCAATGGGCATAGGCTAAGGGGGAGCAATAGTCAGTATGCTGCATTGTCTGTGACCTTGTGTATATGGGCTCCTGGTGCAACCAGGGGTGAGGAAGGAGCTGAAAGGACTAATTGGAGCCCTATGTAGACTAGGGTTGCCAGCCTCCAGGTAGTAGCTGGAGATCTCCTTCTGTTACGACTGATCTCCAGCCGATAGAGATCAGTTCACCTGGAGAAAATGGCCGCTTTGGCAATTGGACTCTATGGCCTTGAAGTCCCTCCTTTCCTCCCCCCAGACCCTGCCCTCCTCAGGCTCCATCCCAAAAATCTCCAGGTATTTCCCAACCCAGAGCTGACAATCCTAACTTGAAAGCTTATACCTCAAAAATCTTGTTGCTCTCTTAAGATGCCACTGGACTCAAATCTAGCTCTTCTACTGTGGACCAACATGGCTGCCCTCTGAAACTATCTTCAGGAAACATGTAGATGGAAGGTCCACAAAATTCTTTGGACAGCACACAGGCCTGCCAGCTTTTATTTACGAGAATGCTAGTTCTCGGGATGGGCTTGATTAGTGGAGTTGGAACATTCACAGCCAGGGAGAAGCCTGGAGGGAAAGGGTGGAACCAAAGCTTGCGGGCCATCGTTGAAGCCAGTGAGGAAGCCTGGCAGAACTGAGACCGTACGGTCTTTCCAGACCCTTCTTGGCAACCTTACAAGAACATGGCTTTACAAGTTGGGTTGCCAACCTCCAGGTACTGGTTTTCTTCCTTTCTGCTCTGTGTTTTCTATGTTGTTGACTGAGAATTATCAGCAATATACATGTGTATAAATGTATGACTAAGCTGTATCAGCCATTTATGTTTTATATACGATGTTGCAGGAATCATAGCGTTGCTTTGCTTATTGTGTTTTGAAGAACTGTTTTCATTTATTGTTTGATTAAAACCTCCTTGTTACTTGACTATTGTAAAATTTTTGGTAGTGTTTTTTAACACTATATTATTTAGAGCCCAGGTGCTGCCCATTCTCTCAGTTCCTACTAGACACAGCACAGGTAATTACTTATCTTTAACCTCCAGGTACTAGCTGGCGATCTCCTGCTATTACAACTGATCTCCAGCCAATAGAGATCAGTTCACCTGGAGAAAATGGCCACTTTGGCAATTGGCGTCAGTGGTGTTGAAGTTAGGGTTGCCAGATCCCTCTTCGCCACAGGCGGTAGGTTTTTGGGGCGGAGCCTGAGGAGGGGAGGGTTTGGGGAGGGGAGGGACTTCAATGCCATAGAGTCCAATGGCCAAAGTGGCCATTTTCTCCAAGCTAACTGATCTCAATCGGCAGGAGATCATTTGTAATCGCAGGAGATTTCCAGCTAGTACCTGGAGGTTGGCAACCCTAGTTGAAGTCCCTCCCCTCCCCAAACCCCACTCCTCAGGCTCCACCCCAAAAACCTCCTGCCGGTGGTGAAGAGAGACCTGGCAACCCTATTTACAGGCTGGGCCAGTAAAAAAATTATTTATTAAAAAAAGTTGTACCCAGCCGCCCCTTTCAATATCTTAATTGGCTGGCAGGCTCGTACGGAATGAATATTGTACTTGGCAGCTCTACTGGTTCTTGCACAGGGCTGGGCAATGGTGAAATCACTTCCTCAGCCTTTTGCTACAAACCACTTGTCTACTTAACCAAAAACAAATGTTCCTTTTTTTTGCCACCCAACCTTGGAGAGGTCCCAATCAGGCCTCGACAACGCTCTTATTCCCATGGGAGATCTGTTTGGATTTTGTCTCTAATTTAACGCTTCAACCTCAAAAGCATGGTCGGAAACGGGCTCGCACGTCTTATGCCCCTGTCTTAGCGTGTGTACGAGGGGGAACCACAGATTGTTTCTAAGGAACAAAAGTAATTAATAATGTGATAACAAAATGGCTGGAGTTGCCAACCATTGTTAAGATCTTGGCTTTACTGGCCTTTTTTACTCGGCTGAATTATAGCAGCCCTGTAATAATAAACTACTAATTTTGCCAGATAATTAGATTGGTTTAAAAACACACACGCACAACAGGAAGTTTAACCGTCTTTTGACATTATAAACACTTAGCTGGCAACAAGAGAGACCACGAGCAATTACACCAACGGTGCCGCGGTGTCTGCAGACATTAGAGGAAGCCAGCGTAATGCGACAGAGGGTGGTTGCGGGGAGTGGTGAAGGCACCAAATCTCTGGGGAGTCAGAACTGTAACTACCAGTGTCTGTTCTGGACAGGGCATGAGAATTAATTCACTAAGCAAGGTGCGCTGTCAGCACTGCTTAACACCAACGTGCTCATCCTTCATTGGCTTCTGTGCGCTTGGAAAGTGCTCAGATCAGACTGGGCCTCTAGACTAGGGTTTGAAGAAGAAGAAGAAGAAGAAGAAGAGTTGGTTTTTATATGCCGACTTTCTCTACCGCTTAAGGCAGAATCAAACCGGCTTATAATCACCTTCCCTCTCCCTCCCCACAAGAGACACCCTGTCAGGTAGGTGGGGCTGAGAGAGCTGTGAGAGAGGTGTGACTAGCCCAAGGTCACCCAGCTGGCTTCGTGTGTAGGAGTGGGGAAACCCACCCAGTTCACCAGATTAGCCTCTGCCGCCCATGTGGAGGAGTGGGGAATCAAACCTGGTTCTCCAGATCAGACTCCACCACTCCAAACCACCCCTCTTAACCACTACACCACGCTGGCTCTCTTCCAGGTCCCTCTTTGCCATCAGCAGGAGGCTTTTGGGGTAGAGCCTGAGGAGGGCGGGGTTTGGGGAGGGGAGGGACTTCAATGCCACAGAGTCCAATGGCTAAAGCGGCCATTTTCTCCAGGGGAACTGATCTCTATTAGCTGGAGATCAATTGTAATAGCAGGAGATCTCCAGCTAGTACCTGGAGGTTGGCAACCCTACTCTAGACCTTTGCCTGTATGACAGATTTTGTGGAATCAGACTTACTTAGCATTTGCCTAACTTTTCAATTTTAGGATTGAAAGAAATGTTTGTGTGGAGAGTGGACTTTCTGAGGAGAGTGGAGAGCCAATGGGGTGCAGTGGTTAAGAACAGTGGTTTGGAGCAGTGGACTCTGATCTGGAGGACCGGGTTGAATTCCTCACTCCTCCACATGAGCGGCGGACGCTAATCTGGTGAACAGGACTTGTTTCCCTACTACTACACATGAAGCCAGCTGGGTGACCTTGGGCCAATCACACTCTCTCAACCCCACCCACCTCACAGGGTCTGTTGTGGGGTGGGGAAGGGAAGGTGATTGTAAGCCAATTTGATTCTTCCTTAAGTGGTAGAGAAAATCGGCGTATAAAAACCAACTGTTCTTCTTCTTCTTTGCCAGTGTGGGGATACTGGGTGTTAGGGTTGCCAGATCTCCCCTGGCCACTGGCAGTGGATGGAGGGTTACCAGATCCAGGTTAGGAAACTCCTGGAGATTCGGGGTTGGAGCCTGGGGAGGCCAGGGACCTCAGTGGGGTACAATGCCATAGAGTCCACCCTCCTCCAAAGCATCCATTTTCTCCAGGGGAACTAATCTCTGTAGTCTGGATATGAGCTGTAATTCCGGGGGATCCCTAGGTCCCACCTGGAGGCTGGCACCCCTACTGCATGCCCATGACTGCTTGGTTCCCCCCCCCCATCCACATCTGTGGCACCAGCTGAGGTCCCAGGGCAGGCAAAGACCTCACAAACAGAGAGGGAGGGGTTTAACAGCACCTTATTCCTCCTCTCTTCCCAAATCTCTCCTTTGCAGCCTGGAGAAGACCTGGATCCTGCCATTTGGCCCCTTATATGGGTCATGCTTAATCATGCCCAACAGCCCACTCTGGCCACTTGCACCGGTTCCCCATTTTCCAGATAGCCTGGCTGGCTGACCGAGCCCCACATGGTGCCAGAAGGTCCTTAAAGGCTATACTTAGTGATCTATAAGGTTGCCAGGTCCCTTCTTCACCCCCAGCGGGAGGTTTTTGGGGCAGAGCCTGAGGAGGGCGGGGTTTGGGGAGGGGGAGGAACTTCAATGCCATAGAGCTCAATGGCCAAAGCGACCATTTTTCTCCAGGTGATCTCTATCATCTGGAGATCACTTGTAATAGCAGGAGATCTCCTGCTACTACCTGGCAGTTAGAAAACAAAGTAGACACCACTGTACAAGTATCAAGGGATTTGGAAATCAGTACAGGAGCGAAGCCAATTTAAACAAAGTGCAAAATACTTTATAAGCCACCATATATAGTTCAAGAGAATAGTGATAGATGTAGAGGTCATTTTAAGTGCCATGGATGCTTAAACGAATAGACACTTCATTTACCTTTAAGCCTAAAAACTTTACAAATTGTGAAACTAGGAATTCGGTATATTGCCTTAGATGCCCATGTGGACTTTTGTACATTGGATCCAGTATTAGACCTGTTCAAACCAGAATATTGGAACATAGAGTGCGTATACGCGCACGCATTTCCAGCGCCCCGGTTGTGGATCACTTTCTTCAAGCCCGCCATTCGGAGAACGATCTCTGGTTTTTTTGTCATATGGAATTTAAAAGGCAGAAGGTTTGATAGGAGGAATAGAGAAAGATTATTAAGGCAAAAAGAGACATTTTTATACATCTTTTTGATACCATAAAACCGAATGGTATGAATTTGGAAAATGATTTTTCATGTTATGTATGAGGTATACGGCAGTTAGGCTCCTATAGTAGGAGATATACGGTAACTTTAACCGAGTGAAGCAGGCAGAACGTTCTTTCCACACCTGTTTTAAATTCAGCACACAGTGGGGTAACTTACCGTATATACTCGAGCATAAGCCGAGTTTTTTAGCCATGATTTTTGGCTTAAAAAACTCACCTCGGCTTATACTCCGGTCAATACGGTAATTCGCCTGCCGGGCCCTCTCCCAGCACGCTCCCGCCGGCCAGCTGATGGGCGGGCTGTCCCGCCTTCTCCCCTCCACCCCACCCAATCGCGCCTTTTGCGCGGTGGCGGCGGCGACAGTTTCTTCCCACCCCCACCCCACCCGATTGCGCCTTTTGTGCGATCACAATTGCGCCTTTTGCGCAATCGTCGCGCCTTCTGCGCGGCGGCGGTTTCTTCACCCCCCCCACCTTCTGCTGGGCGGCGGCGGTTTCTTCCCGCTTGCCTGCTGACCCTGCGAGGGTCTCCTGCACACAGGGAGGGGACCGCCGCCGCCTGCCTGCGCGCCTGGAGCCCGGTCAGGTAAGCCTGTGGGGGGGGAGGGGGTGCATTTCCCCCTCGGCTTATACGTGGGTGCCTAATTTTTCCCCATTTTGGGGGTGAAATTAGGCGCCTCGGCTTATACTCGGGACGGCTTATACCCGAGTATATACGGTAGTACTCGGCTGCACTTTTGAGTATCCTCCGGGGAACTGAGAACTGAGTGAAAGATTTGATTGTTGTGTTCACTTTTGAAAATGGGTTTTTGTAAGTTGTTGACTGCCAATTATTGTATACAAATAATCTTTTTGATATTTACGTTAGAAACAACATTATATGCTATATTTAATTTAGAATTGGGGCTGAAGAAAAGATTTGAAACGGCCATCCCCCACCTTTTCCCAAAAAGTGACTCTTTTGGGATAGCAATAACAGGTACATTGACTCATTGAAAATAGACAAACGCATACTTGGAAGAACATGGCAGTTCATACTTGGAAGAACATGGCAGGTGCATAGAGACTGCACTTAAACTTCAGTTGTATATAATGTATATATCTTCGTGAGTTCTTGTGTGTAATTTTCACTCTGTTCTGTTGTTGTCATCTATGTATAAGCACTAATAAGAATTGTTTGCTACTTTTGTAATTGGAGACTCCGTTGCAGTTTTTCTAACCAACTACCTGGCAGTTGGCAGTTGGGGTGGCTGAAGAAGATTTGAAACAGGCTTTGTTACCAGCATCCTGTTCTACCCCACAACTTATAAGGACATAACCAAATTTCATGAAGAAAAAAGAAAAATATCATAACCAAAGGAACCACAATTTTTTTTTTCTGTTGTCTTTATTTGGACATTATTCATTGACCTTCATTATACTTGTGCCTTGTTGCATTATGATGTAATAGTGTAACACAACAGTCTATAATAACTGGTTTATTAAGTATTGTTTATTATAATACAAGAATTGGCAAATGTGTTAATATTAGCCTACAACTGTGTTTTTTTTTACTATTACCTGGAGGTTGGCAACCCTACTTCTGGGGGAAACCCAAAAGCTGTGGTGGTAGCTCTAGGAATCACTGGAAACGAGCACTTGCAATTTTCAGGAACGTGGTAGCTGGAAATAACGCAGCTGGGATGGCTATCACTTAGGGTTACCAGGCACTACCTGGCAAGTGGTAGGAGTGGGGGCAGCATTGTGGGAGGAAAACTAAAAAAGGTCTTGTCTACTTTCAGGAAGTTCTGACCTGCAAACGGGCAAAATCAACAACTGCCCATAGACGTGCCTTCTCTGTTGTGGCCCGAGGGTTGACAACCTCCAGGTACTAACTGAAGATCTCCTGCTATTATAACTGATCTCCACCTGATAGAGCTCAGTTCCCCTGGAGAAAATGGCCGCTTTGGCCATTGGACTCTATGGCACTGAAGCCCCTCCCTTCCCCAAACCCCGCCCTCCTCAGGCTCCGCCCCTAAAACCTCCTGCCAGTGGCAAAGAATGACCTGGCAACCCTATGTTGCCCCCAAGTTGTGGAATGGCCTGCCCGAGGAGGTCAGGGAGACACCCACTCTTCTGACATTCTGCAAATTATATTATTCAATTATTGGGGAGTGTGGTCTGTACTACCACACACGAACACATGAAGCTGCCTTCTACTGAATCAGAACCTTGGCCCATTAAAATCAGTACTGTCTACTCAGGCCAGCAGCGGCTCTCCAGGGTCTCAGGCAGAGGTCTTTCACATCAACTACTTGCCTACTGCCTTTAACTGGAGATGCCAGGGATTGAACTTGGGACCTTCTGCGTGCCAAGCAGATGCTCTACCACTGAGCCATGGCCCCTCTCCCCTCATTTACTACACTTATCCCCACCTTTCTCTGTGGTGGGGACCCAAGGTAGCTCCCTTTGTTGGCTCCCTTTGTGTAATTTTGCATCATTTAATGTGCCATGTTGACACATATGCTTTGCTTCAGTTCTGTTTTTTAGACTCCTGGTTGGATCTACAACCCAAACCTTATTTCATTGTTTATCCAATGTCTCATCTTGCTGATTGTATTGATTCACTCCATGTAATCCACCTTACGTCCCAACGAGAAAGACGGACTGTAAGTACCATAAATAAAAAATCACTGCACATTATAGACATGTGCATATAGGCAATGGAGTCCATAACTTCATGGTATTTATGGTCACAGATGTATTTCATTTTCACATTTCTTTCAGTGATTGCATTTTTCTAATTGTATATATAATTCTAGTCAAGATGCACTAAAGGTAAAGGTAAAGGTCCCCTGTGCAAGCACCGGGTCATTCCTGACCCATGGGGTGACATCCCACCCCTACGTTTACGAGGCAGACTTTGTTTATGGGGTGGTTTGTCAGTGCCTTCCCCAGTCATCTTTCCTTTACCCCAGCAAGCTGGGTACTCATTTTACCAACCTCGGAAGGATGGAAGGCTGAGTCAACCTTGAGCCGGCTACCTGAAACCGACTTCCGTCGGGATCGAACTCAGGTCGTGAGCAGAGCTTGGACTGCAGTACTGCAGCTTACCACTCTGTGCCACAGGGCTCCTTATGCACTAGACATAACAATATACCAGTGTGATATAGTGGTTAGAATGTCGGACTAGGATCTGGGAGTTCCAGGTTCGAATTCTGGGGTGACCTTGGGCCAGTCACATGCTCTGAGCCTAACCTACCTCACAGAGTTGTTGTGAGGATAAAATGGAGGAGAGGAGAACAATGTAAGTCACTTTGGGTCCCCCACTGGGCAGAAAAAGGAGGTATAAATGAAGTAAATAAAGAAGTAGTGCTTTGAATGCTTTCATTGTCTGGTAAAGGGGCCATGGCTCAGTGGTAGAGCATCTGCTTGGCATGCAGAAAATCCCAGGTTCAATCCCCGGCATCTCCAATTAAAGGGACTAGGCAAATTGGTGATGTGAAAGACCTCTGCCTGAGACCCTGGAAGCCGCTGCCGGTCAGAGTAGACAATACTGACCTTGATGGACTAGGGGTCTGATTCAGTATAAGGCAGCTTCGTGTGTGTTCATGTGAATATCTGGAACTATGAACATGGCTCCTCTTTGTTTCTGTTTTTTGGTTGTTTTGTGATGACCGAAATTCCCACCAGATGCATCTGTGTACAGACTGGTTCACATTTCCATTTCTTCATGGACTGATTCACACAGGCATTAACGTCATTGATTTCTCACTGCTCTAACTTTGATTTCTTACTGCTCTGACTTGCAGCTGAACTGACTCTCTTGAAAAACACTGTGATGAGAAGCAAGTTGATTCTCTCTTCTGGTGTTAAATATCACGCAAGATCGCATGAACATCAGCATGAACCGGATCGCACTGGTGAGTTCGAGCCAAGGAGTGGTCCTCCCCCCGCCCCACAATTTGTTAAAAATGTTGGTGAGAAAATCACACTCTGCCCTTGCCATTTAGTAGGGTTGCCAACTTCCAGGTACTAGCTGGAGCTCTCCTGCTATTATAACTGATCTCCAGACGATAGAGATCAGTTCATCTGTTGAAAATGGCCGCTTTGGCAATTGGGCTCTATGGCATTGAAATTCCTCCCCTCCCCAAACCCCACCCTCCTCAGGCTCTGCCTCAAAAACCTCCCGCCGGCAGTGAAGAGGGACCTGGCAACCCTACCACTTTGCTACAGTTGCAGAGGTGGGAAAAGGTGAACTGTGTTGGGCAGAGGCGGATCTATTGTGAAACTAATGAAGCTCAAGCTTCAGGGCCCCTAATCCCGGAGGGGCCCCCTGAAGCAACTTTTTTAATGAGTGAATTTCTCAGCAAAATCGATGGAGTTTTTTAAGTGATCGAATCATAAGCCGATGAGTTGAAGTACTTAATATTGACTTTAGAATATGCTCTAATACCCATTTCATATGGCCTCAAAATGTCCCTGTCATTGGTCAAATTTCACAATTTTCTCGGGGGCTTGCTGTGCTCGAATCCCCAGCTGTAAGGGCTCACTGAGCTCACCAGGATCTATTCACAGCCTACATTTTGGCAGCTGGATTGTCAGATCCTTTGTTGGTGGATGGCTTAATAGTTCTGTAGTTTTATTTCGTCACTGTATGGCCCATTTCCAAGGACTCCACCCCACCACCCTGTTCGCCACCATTCCCACCACCCTGTTCGCCACCATTTTGGCCTCGAAGTCCTTGCAAGGGCAGCAAGGCCCTTTGGACCTTGTTGGATGTTGCCCTACCGTTGCCAGTTGCGAAGGGCCCCCCATAACAGTTCAAGCTTCAGGGCCCCAAAAATGTCGGTCCGCCACTGGTGTTGGGGAAGGGGAAGGAGCCAAAATTGGGATGTGGGAAGGGGGAAGGGGAAGGAGCCAAAATTGGATGTGGCCACAACTGGGGGCAGAGAATGGTGACGCTAGGTCCCTGCGGACAGCCTGTGCCCAGCCTAAGTTGCAGCTGCGTTCTGTCCTCCTTGCGATGGCCTCTTTGCAGGGCCTATGAAGTGGTGTGTGTAGTCAAGTGACGCTCCCCCCAAGGAGAACTGCTCAATTCTCAACTGTGTTTCAGTGCAGAGTTGTCCTCTAAGTGTTCTTTGGCTTCCTTCCAGCTCGTGCCCAGGGATTCCAGCCAGCTGCTTTGGTTTATCGAACAGTGTTTTTGGGTTGCTGTCGAAAGGTCAATGTAGCTAGAAGTTAAGAATGCCCAGGGACAAAACAGTTCTGGGTCTAGCTTCATAATATTGAGGGAGAAATTACAGGTCATTAAGCTCATTAAGGCATTTTACTGAAGCAGGCTTCTTTGCTGGCCCTGCACTCTGCTTCTGCTACTTGATTGAAAAGTGAGGTTCCCATCAGCCCTTTCTCCTACATCAGCATCTCTCTGCCATCGCAGGCTGGCTGGCCCTTTGCCCCCCTCCCCGCCCCACGGGACCATGCAAACCTACCTCCAATCCCCAAGTAAAGTGCTTGGGAATTGCAGAAGGAGTCCGGGCGTTTGAAAAGCATTGCATTCCAATCAGATGCATTATTTGGAAGGAGAGATTTCATGGGGGGGGGGGGGCGAACATGATTTGCAGCAATGTTCAAAGGCTTGTGTGAGAAGCTTGTAAGAGAGGAGCAACTGCTTTGCTTGCCCTCCTAAATAACCTCGTCCTTAATTGGAATCTAGTTATGCTACACTTCTCCATGCATTCTTCAACGCTAGAAAACAAGGACAGGTTAGGGATGATTTGGAGTTGGCCATCTTGTTTTTTAACTCAAAAATCCTTGGTTTGATTTTGCTTCTCCCTTGTGTAAATTGAACCAGTGATCTGTCATTTCTGCACCATTTTCTGTCTTTTTGCATTTCATTTCCCCCATAAAATGAATGCATTTTCCAATATTATTTGTGGACCAGTGAATCAGCATTATTCATTATCTGTATAGTACACATTGCCTGTATACTCTTAGATTATTATATGTATACCATTTGTATAACTCCCATAGAAATATGGCTCTATTTTTTAAAGTACAATATGCAGACACAATACAAAGACATCTACAATATCAGCAGCAAAAGGTGCTGGCAAAAATATGAACGGGTTTATAAAAAGAAAACTAAATAAGGAACATTTGCTCATTTCTACTATTGCTGACTCTGCTGTTTTGGGATAATGATTTGGGACCCAGCTAAAGCAGGCATCCCAGGCATGAACTAATTTGTCCCTTGTTTCCAGCATTTTTCTATGGACAGTTTTAAGCCCTTTTTGCAAATTTATGGCCACACTGCTTGTAGCAAAATCTAACAGAAGGTGAGTGGGCACCTTAAAACATAACAACATTTATTTTGACATAAGCTTTCATGAGTCAGCTCTGACTCCCGAAAGCTTATGTCGAAAAAATACATTTTGGTAGCCTTTAAGCCATCATTGGATTTCTGTTTGATTCTGATGTAACAAATGAACATGGCTACCCCTCTGGAATTCTCACTGCTCTTGCAATTACCTGTATTCTCCTCCCCTGTGCGCCTGTAGCAGCAGTTTCTTAATTGTGGCTATCTCACTTGGCTGCCATATGTTAAACATAGGCCTTTTATGCAGGGACATTTCCCCGCGGTCACCCCCCGCCAACTGCTTTAGGGTTTCCTTTTGAGTGTGCATGCCTTTTCCGCCCGTCAGAGGTCGCCTCACTCTCCCCGCGCGTTTTGCCTGCATTTTCCAGATTTTCACGAAAACAGCATCTGGAAAACACAGGCAAAATGCGCAGGGAGAGCGACGCAAGCAGAAAAGGCATGCGTAATCGAAAGGAAGCCCCAAAGCAGTTGGCGGGGGTGGCTGTGGGGAAACATCCCTGCATAAAAGGCCAAACGTTGTTAGATGCTACCACTCAATACACACTGAGGAAACTGACAGTGGTTCAAATCCAGGATCCTTGTAAAAATCAGAATACCATCACTGGATTGCTCCTAGGGCGTTCCAACCACTGAAAATCCTCTGCAATTAGCAAATATGTAGTTCCTTTGGGAAGTCATGGCAGAGAGCTTTAGAACACGGCAGACCTTTCTTTTTTCATGCAATTGGCCATCAAAAGAAGGAGAAACAGAATGATCATGAGTCAGTAGGGTTGCCAGGACCCTCTTCATCACTGGTGGGAGGTTTGGGGGGCGGAGCCTGAGGAGGGCCATAGAGTCCAATTGCCAAAGCGGCCATTTTCTCCAGGGGAACTGATCTCCACTGGCTGCTTCGAACCGCTTGCTTCCCCGCGCTGTCTTCAGTCCCTTTGGATGTTGTTTTGCAATTGCCTTGAACTGCTTGCTTCTACATGCGGTCTTCAGTCCTTTTGGATGTTGTATAAATTCTACGAAGAGGACTACTCTCAGTAGAGGATTGGAACTGTGAATGCCTTTTCTCCCTTTGGAGATTTTCTGGACTTCTTTCCTAGTACTGGTTTAGTAATGTAGTTTTTGTAGCATTATAGATTATTAGTTATTATAGGTCATTAGTTATTGTAAGGTTTATATATTGTTGTATTATAAGTGATTATCTTAATAGATTTTTTGCATTTCTGAGCCCCAGTGCTGTTTATTTAATTACTACCCAGCTATCACAGCATAGTGATTTATTTGTCTCAGCACTACCTAGAGGTTGGCAACCCTATGAGCCGTGATGCACTGCACCAGGAAGAGGTCTTTCTAGAGATGATGGCGTGCCCTTGTGCCCTCTACCTGGATTGGCCAAAGGACACCGCCTCCGGCACAAATAAGAAAGCAAAGTCCAGTGGGAGTTAGTTCAGCACCTGGCAAAGTGTGCAGCTGGCAGATACACAGTGGCACAGTGGGCGTTGCCTGCTGCGTTCCAGGATCTCACAGCTCTCATTATAGCACCCACTCTATTTTTGTACATCGCCAACTCGTTCTGACCTCTGCCCTGAAACTCCGTTGAGGGTCTTATATGCTACATTGTACATACTCGGGAAGCCCCACCTCCTGCAGCCAACCTAAATTCTGCAACAGCTAAATTCCGCAAGCAGAATAAATAATAATAAAGGCAAAGCAAATATATACAGTTATTGCTTTATCGACATGACGCTGCAGTTCCTAGATGTTGTGCAAATCAAGCAAAACGCTGAAAAATGTCACAAAAGTATGTATTTGTTTCAAACCCTGTATGCCTTTTTTTTCTCTCCAGAGGAATTCAAGGCAGCTCTCAGCAACAGTTAAAAACTACTCATCTAAAACAACAATAATTGCATTCAATGAAACAGAAGCTGGGAGGGGGGAGGTAAAGGGGTACCTTTTCTCGTCCTACTAATCACCTGTGAGTATCCTTCTAAATAATTCAGCCTTGCAAAGCCATCTAAAGGACAAAAGAAGAGATGCCTTCCTAGCACTGTCAGGAAGACTGTGGGGCGACCACTTCCAAGACATGAGACAAGTAGGGTTGCTAGCTTGGGTTGGGAAATACCTGGAGATTTTGGGGCGGAGCCTGAGGGGGGTGGGGTTTGGGGACTTCAATGCCATAGAATCCACCTTCCAAAGTGGCCATTTTCTCCAGGTGAACTGATCTCTATTGGCTGGAGATCAGTTGTAATCCCAGGAGATCTCCAGATAGTACCTGGAGGTCAGCAACACTATGAGACAGTACAGTGGCAGTTTGTACCGCTATGCATGAGGGGGTGGACAGGGGACTTTGCTGGAAAGAGCAGCGATGCCCCACCATAGTGAACTTTATTTATCAGGCATGCAAGGTCCAGTTTGAATCAAGATCACACCACTGGGGCGGGGAAGCCTCACTCCCCCCATGCCATTTTGCCTGCCTGAATAATTTGCTCCACTTGGGGAAATCTGCATGCATCGAGAGGGTCCCTGAGCCCCGCTGCGGTGGGGGAGGGGCAAGATGGAAATAAAATACAAAATAAATGGGTCTGAAAAAACACACCAGAAGCACCTCTCTGATTAGCCCTTGACAACTGAACATTGTGACTTTTCAAAACAGAGGTGGGAAGAACAAAGTATATTACCCTAATTTCCTTGGTGGAAGGGTAGGAAAAATGTTCTCAGTTTTTGATGCTCCCATAAAATGGCAACTGACACAACCCTGGACCAACAAGGATCTAGCAGCACAATTATCGCAGTAAATTAATTTGTATGGTTAGATGTTGATTGCAACCAGAGTATTTACAGATCAGAAACCTGGTACTGTGCAAATGCCTAGACATTGTCTGTGTGTGTCTGTGAAGTGCTGTCAAGTTTCTTCTGGTGACCCTATGAATCAATGTCCTCCGAAATGTCCTATTTTTACCAGCCTTGCTCAGGTCTCGCAAATTAAGGGCTGTGGCTTCCTTTATAGAGTCAATCCATATCTTGTTGTGTTTCATAGGTTACAGCAAAGCTTTTGACTGTGTGGATCACGAAAAGCTATGGCTGGTGTAATATGGGAGCCTTTAGAGGGGACTTCCTAGGTGGCCAAGAAATCTGAGTAGAGATGGAGGAAAGGATTGGAGCTCGACAATGTTCTAATTTAGCACCATCTGGGAATTCCTTTCTCTCCTCTGAATCTGGGACAGAGAAATGTGTAAACAGCTGGAGGTGTTACATGAGTTACGAGTATCATTTCACACCGCCAGGGTACTCTAATGCCAAAAACCTCATAATGATCGTTCTCGCTTCCTTCTGTTTTCCTGTTTTAATTTTACGCCCAGAATGAACTGATAATCTCATTACAGCTAATCCTGTTTATTCTTGTTGCATAACAACACCGTCACGACCTGGTTACTCCCTTCTCTTTGAATCATACATATTTCTCCCCTTACAGCCTCACAGTTCTGAAGGTGATGGTGGTTTCCACACAAGGACAGGCTTGCGTGGTTTCCCCATTGCTGGAGCTGCTACTGATAAAGGACAGCACAGCAGCAACAGGGCTTCCCTCCCCTCCTCCCCCAAGGCGAGCAGAATGTTTGCAGTTTTTTTTAAAAAAGGTGTCAGAATACTGTTATATTGATATGACATTATACCAATATGTGCACCAGGTTCTCTAAATTCCTAGCTTTCATTTTTTCCAGGTAGGAGGGTGGGGTTTGGGGGAGGAGCCTGAGGAGGGCAGGTTTTGGGGAGAGGAGGGACTTCAATGCCATAGAGTCCAATTCCCTACACATTATACAACCCAAATCTTTGTACCAGTGGAAAACAGAGAAAGAACACATCCAAAATGATATATACTGTATATCCTAGTATATTTTCATCCTTGGACTAAACAGATTGGGGTTACTAATTGGGATTTACAAGACCCGAACCAAGCCAAAGTTGGCTTTCTGTCTTCCAGCCCCCATTTTGCCAAAAGATAAATGGAACTGAGATTAGAGAACTTGACGCTAGAAAAAATGGGATTGTGCTCTTTACCACTCAGAGTCACGGCGCGCTCCTCTCGGAGTCTGCTCCACTGCTTTATTGCTGCTCAGCTCGATCCTAAAAGCCAATTAGTCCGTTTTACAGATGGCGCTTCAACATCTGCTCCTGCAAACACAGTTAATTCATGTAATCCGACACAGGCCAAGGGGTCCTGCAGCATGCGGATGATACATTAGCAATTAACACTCAGTTGAGACAGTCATTAGCTCGGTTATTAATGGATCATTTTGCATTTATTATCATTTACCAAATCAGGAGAATGCTGCTTTCTCTTGAGAAGATATGAAGTCATTTATTTCAGCAGAACTTTTTTTTTTAACCCACAGAGAAGGGGTGGGGGGAGTTCAGGGATAAGGAAGAAAAATGTACTCAGGAGACAGAGATATGGAGAAGATCCTATTGTAGCTCTGATTTCTTTGGGGGGATCTGTTTGCCTTTTTCCTGTAAAGCAATACATGGCATCTTTTTCCATTTTTTCATCCACCCTGCACAATTCTCTGCTGTGTTCCCTTCATGGCAGCAACATGCATGCCAAGCCCAAAGATATTTTTAAAAAATGTTTTAGTATGTATTTTGAAGATTTGTATACTCCTGTATCAGTTGGGTTCCCATAGTAGTGTACAAAGGCATACAAACAAATCACAAGACCGATCTGAAACAAATTCTTTAAAAAGTACTGATCAGCAAATCAGGACTTCAAATCGAACTGCAAAGTCAGAATGTAACCCAAAGCTCTTAACTTGCCTGCAAAGGAGACCATTACTATGAATGAAAGTTACCATCATTAGAAAATGGCTTCCTACAGAAGAAGTGCCAAGATTTAGGTTTACCTGATTAATGGGGTTGCCAGGTCCGGGTTGGGAAATACCTGGAGATTTTGGGGGCGGAGTCTGAGGAGGGTGGGGTTTGGGGAGGGGAGGGACTTCAATGCCATAGAGTCCAATTGCCAAAGTGCCATTTTCTACAGGCGAACTGATCACTATCGTCTATAGATCACTTGTAATAGTGGGAGATCTCCAACCACCACCTGGAGATTGGCAACCCTACTGATTAGGCTGGGTTGTTAATAGTTAAGCAGGGGTGAAAATAATTCACCTTTTTACTGGTGCTTTCTTGGTGGCTTTGAAGGACCATTCCTTCCATACGTCCCTGTATGCCAACTACAGTCTTAAGGCAGCCATCTGTTGGCTACTCCACCACTTGGAGTGGCCCGTTTGGCATTGACCAGAGTCTGGGCCTTTTCTATCATGACTCCAGCTCTGTGGAATCAGTTCTCTGAAGGGGGGTGTTACCAAAACTGCTCTTTGATTGGAGAAATTAGCATGAGCAGTGTACCAATTTATTTATATAGCGGAATCACCTAGTATATACCAGGATTGTTTTCAATGACTCTCAGAATAAAGACAGACCAAGGATTTCCAAATTAAAGTGTTTATGTATATTCATTCATTCAGAGTTGCAAATACATACATACAGAAGGCTAAGAATAACAGGAGATAGAATTAGAGATGTTTAGAAGGTTGTTGATTGGGAGATACATTACTGGTCTAGAAGAATGAGATGTCCAAAATCCGTGGTATAAAAGTACAGAGACAGAATACAGCGGGGGCTGGAAGAGGGATGTATCGGAGTCTTGAGCCAGCCAAGTCACCGAAAAGGTCGCTTGTTTGCCAGGACTTTTGAAGGGGGGATGTTGAATGGCAGGCATCTTTTAAGGGGAGGGAGAGAGAGATTTAGGGGTTTACTATTTTTTGTTGTTGTTTTAACTGACAATTTTTTAAACTATTGTTGTAAGCCACCTTGAGCCACTAGGAAAGGCGGGATATAAATGTAATAAATAAATAAACAAGGTAGAGGTACTCTTTTTGTCACTTCCTTACCAGTACTCTGTACTGACCCATAGCTGCACTTCTGCAGTTAAGAGTGTAATTCCACAGCCGGGAACATAGGGTTGCCAGCTCCTGCTTTGCCGCCAGCAGAAGGTTTTTGGGGCGGAACCTGAGGAGGGTGGGGAGGGGAGGGACTTCAATGCCATAGAGTTTAATGGCCAAAGTGGCCATTTTCTCCAGGGGAACTGAACTCTATTGGCTGGAAATCAGTTGTAATAGCAGGAGATCTCCAGCTAGTACCTGGAGCTTGGCAACCCTACGGGAAGATGTTGGTTCAAATCCCCACTCTGATATGGAATTGACAAAGTGACCTCAGGTCAGTCACTAACAACTACCCTCTCAGCTGTTTCTCACAGGGTTGTTTTGAAGAAAAATGGAGGGGGGAGAGACCATATACATGGCCCTGAGCTCCTTAGAGGAAAAGTGGGATACCAATCCAATTAATTAAAACTACATTACTTAGCAAGCCCTTCCCTTTAATGTCAACTATGTTTAAGCCTCTTGGTGGTTAATCAATGACGATAGGATCCGTACTGAGCACAACTGTAGGCCGGTTTTAGAACAAATGAACACGTGGCATTTAAAAAATATCTCTCTCTTCAACCCTTACCCTTTTCTCGGGGTACAGTTTAGTGGCTATGCAAAAAGATTGATTTACATTGGCATTCCAACATTCCTACATGTGACAGTGGGGCCTTCAATCAATGCCCCTCATGGGACCCTTCATGGGAGGTCTTTTAGATTCAGATGACACATGGGAAGCCCTAACTGGTACATGTGGGCAGGTGCGTTAGTCCAAATGTTTGTGGACTAGTACTGTTTGCATTTCAAGGTTGCCCTCGAATCTTCTGCAGCTTCCATGGTGGAATCTATCCTGTGGCATTCATCCTGCAACCTTCTACAATTAATAGAACATCTGGTTTAAACAGAGAGGATACGTCTGTACTTGAAATTGTTAATAATTAGAGACACCCAAGCAGTTCTCTGTGTAATATTAACTTGCACAACCACAAAATATTCCACTTGATAACCAGAGTCTGTATATCACTGGAGAACAGTCATTAGATAAGGCAGGTCCATTTATTTAGTAAGCAAGTTTTTTCTTTCTTTCATTAACAAGCAATTTTGTTGATGAGAGTTTAAGTTCCCGATAAAGCCTACTTAGAAACATTTGACATTATGACAGTCCAGTTGCCCGCCTCCGCTCCGTGGTGCAATACATGGACTCAGAGCATAATGTTCTGTACCAGTGTGGGTAGCTGGATTTGTAGCAATTCTAAAGTCAAAAGAAGAACAGCCGAAAGATAGCAAAATGCTACTTGGGTTGCATTCACACACTATTGAATAGTGTAGAAAAGTGCAAAAACCTTCCCTGGAGGTTTTTAAGCAGAGGCTAGATGGCCATCTGTCAGCAATGCTGATTCTATAACCTTAGGCAGATGATGAGAGGGAAGGCATCTTGGCCATCTTTTGGACATGTAGTAGGGGTCACTGGGGGTTTGGGGGGGAGGTAGTTGTGAATTTCCTGCATTGTGCAGGGGGTTGGACTAGATGACCCTGGTAGTCCCTTCCAACTCTATGATTCTATGAGTCCAGTAGCACCTTAAAGACTAACAAAATTTCTGGCAGGGTATGAGCTTGAATATTCTCAAGCTCTCAAGCTCTCTCTCTCTCTCTTTTTTTTACCAAACAGAATTCTTTTTATTTGTCAACAACACCCCCTATTATCAACTACTTTCCTTTACAGCAAAGTTATGGATTAAAAAAACAAAAACAAAAAAATCAAGAGCTGCATTCCATCCATCAAGATAAAAAAAAAAGTTGAGCATCCCAAAAGAACCACGCCTTTAGTTAGTCCATGCGAGCTTTCAGTGTTTGGGTAGTTATCTTGTCTTTCTCAATTGCATGGATGATCACTAGGGTTGCCAGGTCCTTCTTTGCCACTGGCAGAAGGTTTTTAGGGTGGAGCCTGAGGAGGGTGGGGTTTGGGGAGGGGAGGGACTTCAATGCCATAGAGTCCAATTGCCAAAGCGGCCATTTTCTCCAGGTGAACTGATCTCTGTCGCCTGGAGATCAGTTGTAATAGCACGAGATCTCCAGCTAGTACCTAGAGGTTGGTAACCCTACCTATTCAGGCTACTTGCTATGTCAGACCTCCATGTGGAGGCCCAACTCAACAAGTAGTCTGGATAGGAAGGCAGGGGTGTTCCGATCCCAGCTACCTGCGGGAGGTTTTTCCTGTCTTGTCGTCGTTAGACTGTACATATACCATGTTGAATCAATTGTGAAGATTGTGTGTTATTATACAATGTGAATTGGGGTTGCATGTACATTTCATGGTGCAACATAGATTGTAATGTAATACCTTGTTTTGCCATCTTATGAGCACAACGAACAATTCACACACTAAAAGATGCAAATGTGAATTGTGTCATTTCTTCCTTTTTTTTGAAAAATACAAGCCACAGTGGCTGCATATGTTTGAGTACCTAGAGGTTGGCCACCCTAGCGATCACACCCAGACGCAGCATGGCATCTCTGTCAACTGCATTGAGCCTGGCCTGGCCTATGGTTTCAAAGAGGTGATCTGGTTCCAGATGTGGCTCCCAGAGGGACACATGCTGTACCTCACAAATAAATAGGACTGCCAAAAGTGAGGTGCCCAAAGCCTTATTCGTAGGGTTGCCAGGTCCCTCTTCACCACCGGCGGGAGATTTTGGGGGCGGGGCCTGAGGAGGGCGGGGTTTGGGGAGGGGAGGGACTTCAATGCCATAGAGTTCAATTGCCAAAGCAGCCATTTTTCTCCAGGTGATCTGATCTCTATCGGCTGGAGATCAGTTGAATTAGCAGGAGATCTCCTGCTACTACCTGATAGTTGGCAACCCTACTTATTCGGCACATGGGATAATATGGTGGGAGGCAGTCTGCTAGATATGTCAGTTCCAGGCAGTGGGCAAGAAGCCAAAATGTTCAACTTTCTGAATTTCCTATTGTTGGAATGGTGTATCAGGAGTCAGCTTTCTTTCTGCTTTGAAAGTACTTCCTTGAATTGATATCCCTGTCAGTTGAACAAGATTCAGTGCAACCCAAGTGTCTATCTTATCATGAGAGTGGAAATTGCCCCAGTCTCCTTCCTGTTGCCTCCTAAATCTCCCTCTGCTTTCCGCACCCTGCCAAACATATTTCTCTGACACATTTCTTGCTTCCCTTTCCCCATTGTCCTGGTCCTCTGGGAGACCTAAATTCAAGTCGCCACTCAGCCATAATGCTCATTCAGTGACCTTGGGCCTCGTATTCTCTCCCAGCCTCATCTACCTCACAGGACAGTTGTGAGGATGAAAACAGGAAGGTGCAACCATGTATGCTACTCCTAGCTCCTTGGAGGAAAGCAGGGCTAAAAACTTACTAGATATTGTCGAAGGCTTTCACGGTCAGAGTTCATTGGTTCTTGTGGGTTATCCGGGCTGTGTGACCGTGGTCTTGGTATTTTCTTTCCTGACGTTTCGCCAGCAACTGTGGCAGGCATCTTCAGAGGAGTAACACTGAAGGACAGTGTCTCTCAGTGTCAAGTGTGTAGGGAGAGTAATATATAGTCAGAAAGGGGTTGGGTTGAGCTGAATCATTGTCCTGCAAAAAGTATCAAAGGTAATGTGCTAATCATTGTCCTGTAAGTATCAAGATAATGTGCTAATGAGGGTGTGGTATGTTAATATGGAAGTAATGTGACACCTCTCTAGGAATTGCTGGTGGGGCTGATAGAGTGTGACTAGCCCAAGGTCACCCAGCTGGCTTCATGTGTAGGAGTGGGGAAACAAATCCAGTTCACCAGATTAGCATCCGCTGCTCATGTGGAGGAGAGGAGAATCAAACCCAGTTCTCCAGATCAGAGTCCACCACTCCAAACCACCACTCTTAATCACTACACCACGCTACAAATCTGATCAATGACTGAAAATTATGTGTACAGTTGCATTTCTAAGACAAGAGCACCAAAAGAGTAAATGTTGAGGTTGGACATTGAAACAGCTACTGTGACAGCATAGTTTTGTAAAAAAAAAAAAAAACAGGGCCATCTTAACGCATGGGCCCGATGGGCACTTGCCCGGGGACCGCACGAGCATAGGGGCCCTATGATGATCTGTGTATGTTAAGTGACTTGCCATAAATAAATACTACTACACAGTAGTCTAGACTATACTAAACTATAAAATAATATTTGCTGCAATGTTATTGTGTTACAAATGGACATTGTGATTTGTCTCTGATTTAGTTTTTATTCCTGTGAGTAGTTGTCGTAGGGGCCCCAGCACACTGGTTTGCCCAGGGGCCCATAATGCTGTTAAGACGGCCCTGAAAAAACCAATTTAAAAATTAAAGTTTCGAAGCAGCAATGTTACATCTCTGGGTAGACTGTACACAACTTTGTGGTCACTTGAGATTCTGCATTCGGGACTTGTGACTTAACCCAAAATGCTGTTCTGTCCCAGACACAGAGTTTTCAGTTGCCGGCTAAAGTTTACTTTGCAGAGCTCAGTTTACAGCAGAGCATGGCAGCAGAGCACTGCCACAGACAACAGATGCCTTGCCCTGTCTTTGGCAGGATGCCCTTGTATGTAATGCCGCTTTGGCCTGGCCTTTGGAATGGATTACAACACTTTACGTTTCTGCTGCCAGACTTGCTCAAGGTTCAGAGTCCATACTGGTCAGCCAAGGGGATCTGTTTATTATATATTTAGAGATGGCCATTTTATTTTCAATCTCTCTCCTAATAATCTTCAGCATAGATTTTGCCTTTTTTTACTGCTGCGGCAAACTGAGCGGACGCTTTCATTGAACTATCCGCTATGATCCCATGGTCTCTTTCCCATTCAGTTTCAGCAAGTTCAGATTCTATTAGCATGTACAGCTGCTCTTCAGATACCATCAAAGCACAGCAGAATCAAGCTGTTCTTCGGCCTTTTATGCACGGGTTGTTGTCATCACGCCCCCCCCCCAACTAATTTGGAGTTTTTTTTAAATTATGCATGTATTTTCTGACCTTCAGAAGTCATCTTGCTCTCCCCTTGCATTTCCCCCACGTTTTCAGGATGCTGTTTTACCCTGCCTCGATCCAAAATCGAAAGCCAGTCCTGTGCATACTTGTCACTTTGGGTTTTTCTCCCCATGCCTATTCTCACTTTTTCCTCCCACGTGCCTGTCCCCCTCTTCCAACCCCTCCCCTCGAAGCCATTATCAAGTGCATTAGTGAGAGCATAATGCTGGAATACCACAAGGCTGCTTATTTGGTCAGTTTCACAGAGAGTGTGGGTCAGTTTCAGTTCTCAGCAGGATGGGACAAAGCCAGGCTGATTTGCCGCCCTCTCCTTATATGTGTCCTCTTATAGGCATGCAAGCCTTTTTTTTTTTTTTTGCGAGTGCAATGCTACCGATGGAATGATGAATGTCACAAATGACCGTGCAAGTGTTTTTATGTTCGTGTGACCCCTGCATTGAGTTATGCAGAAACAAATTGGTTGTGTGTGTGTGGGGGGGGGGTGCTGTCCGGACCCTTCTCTGCTTTCGCTGTAAAATGGCCACTCGGTTCAGATCAAATGAAAGAATCCCACTGCAGGGCTGGTGGGGGCTGGTGACATATTTTTTTAAAAAAATATACCTCAGACAATTACAAAGCAGCGTTTTCAGGGGGGAGGGACTCATGTGTGGCTCAGAAGCTCCACGTTTTTTGCTGGGGATGCATAATTGATCAAAAGTACTCCTCGAATTTCTTCAGGGGAAAAAGTCCCTGTGCGTAGTGTTTTAAGAATTTGACTGCAACTACTGTGCATTTTGAGAGCAGCAGATCCAGCGGAAACAGACTGTGCATAAAAGGCCTTCCTTGTTTTTTCCCTAGGTGGACAGTGCCTTTGTTGATGTCACTCTCTTTGTTAATGTCACTTTTTTTTGTCGGAGTGATTATCCTACAGTTTGCAAAGCCACACATTTAATCACTTAAAGCCTGGTGTAGTAGTTAAAAGTGCCAGGCTAAAATCTGGGAAACCCAGGTTCAAACCCCCGCTGTGCCATGAAAGCTTGGTGGGTGACCTTGGGCCAGCCACACCCTCTCAGCCTAACCTACCTCACAGGGTTACTGTGACGCTAAAACAGCAAAAAACAATGTAAGCCACTTGGAGTCTCCATTGGGGAAAAAGGTGGCATATAAATAAAGTAATTTAAAAAAATTAATTATATGAAGCATCCTTCTCCTAGCTAGCACAGGCTATGCCGACTTTATTGACCTGTTCAGCTGAACCACACAAATGCAAAACCGAGCAGATTTTGTTCCTTTCTCCTCCCCTCCCCGAATCTGATTCTAGACCTTCTCCTTGGTTCAGAGAATAATAAGCCTTCAGGAATTTCTGCTTCCAAACTTGAAGTTGGAAACCTTGCTATTAGCAGTATGCAACTTCAAACAAGAAAAGTCATATTAGAGAGAATTTCACAGAGATAAAACTATGCATGCAAATCCATAGACTGCTTTAGGTCTAGAAAAGGTGATTTCTAGCCAGCTGTTTCTTTGCACTTCAAACTGTGTGTATAATGTGCCGTCAAGTCACACTTTAAGCTGGGAGATCATAAAACACAAGGCTGTTAATGCACAAAGTCCAGTTGTTGTCGTCAGCAATTTGTCATGTTTAGGCACTCACCACATCTGAGCCTTTCATGTGCTAAACTTAAATTAGCCCCTACAATCCCATTGAATTCTGCATTCATGTTGTACAAGTGCCATAATTGGTAATGGACAGCTAATTTATCATCCTGAGAACCTTGTGTCAAGAAACTGGGGTTCCTCAATTCCTTGAGTTTCATAAGGTTCTTGGTTCAGGCCTCTAGGCCTATGAATTTTGTAATATTGAGACTTTAAAGGGCTGGAGGGTAATCGGCCCAGCCCACATTGTGTGTGTTTGTGTGTAAAGTGCCTTCAAGTCCCAGTTGACTTATGGCAACCCCTTTTGGGGTTTTCATGGCAAGAGACTAACAGAGGTGGTTTGCCAGTGCCTTCCTCTACACAGCACCCCTGGTATTCCTTGGTGGTCTCCCATCCAAATACTAACCAGGGCTGACCCTGCTTAGCTTCTGAGATCTGACGAGATCAGGCTGGCCTGGGCCATCCAGGCCAGGCCATCCAGCCCACATTGCAATAGAAAAATAGTTTCACTTTGAAAAGCTGCTTCTGTGAAGGGAACAAGATAAGCAGCCAGTTGTATCTCATTAAGACTTTTTCTCTCCTTTTGAAATTAAAGGTTGAATTTTGGTCAGCCACAATCTTAATGCTTGTGATGACATTCAGGTGCAAGGTACTGTAGGCTTAGCACCTGGATACATCAATTAATGAGAGCAAGACAGCATTCTGACCAAACGATTAATTATCAGCAAAATTACTTTCATTTTCTCACTGGCCACTATAAGCTCATGCCATTGAGAACATGACTGTAAAGGCAGACCAGTTCTGAGCCCATTTTATGCTCGCTTGGGGTACGGCTGGCGGTCCGTGCCTGCAGTATCAAAACCCATTTGATTTTGGCCCTCAAAGGGGGAACTCTGGTTGGATTGACCTTTGGAAGAAACTTTGGACAACTTTCAGAAATCTTGTATGCTGAAAGACTTTTGGAAACTGGTAACTATTTGAACTTAAGGAGCTTTGCCAAACTCTTAAACCATAGGAACCTGTATGTGTAAGTTAGCTATGCTAAACTGTTTTATTATTTTCTTGCTTAATGCTTCATGAAACCTTTTTCTTTCCTGTTAACTAGCACAAATCTTATGAATAAATCTTTAGCCTTTATTGGGCTGTGTTTTTTGACTTTGGGGTTCCAAGCCTAAATCTGAAGTGCCTGTGCAGTTAACCACCTACCTGGTGTAAACTTTTCCTGGTGCAATTCTCCCCTAACAGGGTCTCTACCTTGCAGGGAGAACGTTCACTTCATTTGGGAACTAGCTGGCGAGGGTTGTCCTTGGCCTTTACCTGGAAGCTAATCTTTGGACAAGGACTGGTGGCAGCAGAATCCACTGCATTTAGGAAAGACGCTTGAGCATAGTGGGTTGCTTTGGGAACCTTTTGCCCACCTTCAAACAAACGAGGAACCGGCCTTGCGGAGGTGGGGCCGGGCTCCTCGACACCTTGGCTGTCTTTCTCCCCCTCCCCCCTGTTGAACCTAATTTTCCAGCGCCTATAGTTGTGAGCTATGTTTGCAATGAATGTCTGATGAAATCTCAGACATGAATGAGGCCATGGTTCTAGTGGCTGGAGGAAAGGCTCCAGTGAGAGCTATAAAATGTTAGCGCTGCCCCACTCAAAACAGAATAAATTCTGAAAAACATATGCAGTGTTGCCTAATTTGAATTGCATATTCAGGTTACATCATTAGCTTCTTATAGCACAGAATCTGTAAAACTTTGGTGAAGAGAATTCTGGAGACTGTGGGCCATGTAGGTTGCTAATCTCCAGGTGGGCCCTGGAGATCTCCCATAATTACCGCTGATTTCCAGATTGTAGAGGTCAATTATCCTGAAGGAAATGGCTGCTTTGAAGGATGGCGCCTATGGCATTATGCTCCACTGAGGTCCCTTCCCTTCCCAAACCCCACCCTTCTCAAGCTCAACCCCCAAACATCCAGGAATTTCCCAACCCGAAGTTGGCAACCCTCAGGTCATGGCAGACATGCCATTCCTTAAATGCTAACCATAGTTTGTCATTGTAGATTAGACTACTGGGGCATGAGTTTCCTTCCTTTTCTTTCACGCTTACATCCTTCACACCTCCTGTTATTCTTCCTAACCGTAACAAACTGGACAATCCTAAGGAGAGTTACACCCTTGTAAGTCCATTTAATAGAATAAATAGAATTGCTACTTGGCCTGGAGAAAAATGTCCTGGACTTTTAATAGAGGCTTAATGGGGAAGAGGAAGAAGAACAGTTGGTTTTTATGTGCTGACTTTCTCTACCACTTAAGGAAGAATCAAACCGGCTTACAATCGCCTTCCTTTCCCCTCCCTACAACAGACACCCTGTGAGGTAGGTGGGGCTGAGAGAGCTGTGACTAGCCCAAGGTCACCCAGCTGGCTTCATGTGTAGGAGTGAGGAAACAATCCAGTTCACCAGATTAGCATCCACCGCTCATGTGGAGGAGTGGGGAATCAACCCCAGTTCTCCAGATCAGAGTCCACCGCTCCAAACCATTGCTCTTAACCACTACACCATGCTGGCTCTCTATTTACTAGGTGATTAATTTTTTTAACTCCATGCCATGAAAAGCTTCACTGCCCATTTCCACACTTTAAGCCTCTCTTAAAGGGACAAGACGTTTTTTCTCCAGGCCGTAGGAAGCCCTGCCCCCGTCATAATGGATTGCAAATATTGCTAGATGTGCTTGCGTTACAGATATGCCAAAGCAAATCCAACCATACCCATTGCAAAACTAACAAAGCTACCCCAGGCAGAGGGATCACTGGGGTTTGACTGCAGTTAGTGTGCATGCCGCTGCCTTCAAAAATTCTGTTGTGGTCAGTTTACAAGCACAGCTCTAGTGCAAGGCAAGGATAACTTATATCGAATGAATGCCATTGACAGAAAGTGAGGAAGGACGTTGTTGCATTGTGTGGGGGAGACTAAACATCCCCCATGAATCAGAGCTCTTGTGTACACATTAACTGGAACCCGTGACGTTTTCCTGTGGTTTCAGTGTTTGTTTGCGGAAGCAGATTACACCTGTTCAGACCATGTTCTTACAAGAGGCTTCTAGGTGCTTTGTAAGAAGAATCTTGTAGAAAATACAGAACTCTTTTTAAACTATTATGGCTTGACTGGTCATTGGGGTAATTGTAAGTGACAAATAGATGGATAAATGCAACGCATTAAAAAAAAGAGTTAGCAAAGCAGATAGCTTACTTGAAGTAAGGGTGAGGAGAACCTCCTCAGCCTGCCTTAAACTGAGTCAGCCCATTGGTCTCTCAGTGTCAGTGTTCTTACTCTGAGTAGTAGCAGTTCTCCACAGTCTTGGGTTTTTTCCACACATTTCCCTTCACATCCTCTACTACCATAACCTTTTAACTGGAGGTGCTGGGAATTGAACTTGGGACCTTTTGCATGCAAAGCAGATACTTTGGTTGCGGTGTGGCTCAGAAGGTCCTGGTGTGGTTCAGAAGGTCCCAAGTTCCACCGCAAAATCTCCAGTTTAAATCAACAACACTGTACCTCCTGGTAACTCGGGTGGTAGAAAGTAACAGCAAATCACAGTTGACATATAGTGACCCAGTAGGCAAGATATGAGTAGAGGTGGTTTGTCATTGCCTGCCTCTGCATAGCAACCCTGGACTTCTGTGTGGTCTCCCACACAAGCACTAACCCTGTTAAGCTTCCGAGATCTGATGAGATCAGGCCAGCCTGGGCAATCCAGGTTATGCATCTGCAGGTGATGTGAAAGACCTCTGTCTAGGACCCCGGAGAGCTGGCGCCCATCAAAGTGAACAGGACTGATCTTGATAGACCAGTTCAATATAAGGTAGTTTCATGTGTTTACATATCTGAAGGGCCATAGCTCAGTGGCACAGCATCTGCTTGGCATGCAGAAGGTCCCAGGTTCAATCCCGGCATCTCCACTTATAGGAACTAGGCAAGTAGGTGTTGTGAAAGACCTTAGCCTGAGACCCTGGAGGGCCGCTGCCGGTCAGAGTAGACAATACTGACTTTGATGGACCAAGGGTCTGATTCAGTAGAAGGCAGCTTCTTGTGTTCATAGGGTTGCCAACAACCTATAAAAAAATATCTTGCCCCTTTAACAGAGGTTTAATGTGTGAAAAAAAGAAGCTGAAGCATTTCATGTCACAGAAGTAAATAACACCCCCTGGCAAAAGGGTGTGTGTGTAAAGTGCCATCAAGTCACAGCTGACTTATGGCGGCCAAAGCAAGGGGCTTTCAAGGCAAATGAGAAGCAGAGGTGGTTTGCCATTGCTCCTGGCAAATAACATCCCATTAAGCCTCCTTTGAAAGAACAGGACATTTTTTTCTTCAGGCTGTTGGCAACCTTATAGTCAAGGGTTCAACCACTGAGACACAGCCCCTCCCCAGCATTTGATTCACTGGCATGTGTATCAGTCATTAACCCAGGAAGAAGCAGACTCACCCCATGGCTCAGAAACCTGCCGAGAAGGTCTCGCTTTTCATCTTACATATGTTTGCATCCCTTGTAAACACCTATGTATTCATTTACCAATCACACGCCTGATTGATAAGTGTTAGAAGAGGTCATCTTTTAACTTGGCACAAGTCACATTCCTTCTGATTCCCTCTCAGTGTGCCAAGATGCTACCCAAAGGCACCTTTAACACCATTTCTCTCCCCCCCACATCTCCTCCACAGGAGTGTGTTTTCTTATGCACCTTTTCTTCAGAATCCCTTTTCCTTGAGATATGTAAACAGAGCCTCTGTTGCTATTCCCACTGGGAGGAATGCCTCCAGTATTTTTTTTAAACAGAAAGGCCAAGGTTTGAATATTCTAAATGGAGAAAGAAAGCAGATATAAAATGGTCGAGACAATGATCTGCATGTCTCTTTCTCCAGCATTTTTTTTTAGATATGAAAACTAGCACTTGGGTGGCTGTGCTTGGGTGCAAAAGGGAGAAGGACTCTTTAGCCTTTTCCCCTCGTGCTGTTTGCCTATTTCTCCCAACCTTTGTTTCACCTTATGGGGAGAAGACATGAGAACCCAATGACTTCCCCTGTGAGTAGAGAAAGTTCAGGAAGGATCTTGATCTGAATAGTGTCCAGAGGGGAAAAGCTAAGCAGTCATCCCCTGCCTCCTTACATTCCACTTGCCATCTCCCCAAGGTTGCTTTTCCTTTTAAAAGAAAACCACTAAAGGATTCATCCTAAGGAAGGGTAACCAGAAGTAAATCCGATTGCAGCCTATGACAAAAGATGCAGCACTCATTTTCATGCCTTGTTGGGTGGTTGACATCTGCAACGAAGGGATGCCTTTGGAGCTGAAGCCCCTACAGGTAGGGTTGCCAACCTCCAGGTGGTGGCTGGAGATCTCCCGCTATTGCAACTGAACTCCAGGTGACAGAGATCAGTTCACCTGGAGAAAATGGTCGCTTTGGCAATGGAACTCTATATGGCATTGAAGTCCCTCCCTCTCCAAAACCCACCTTCCTCAGGCTCCACCCCCAAAATCTCCAGGTATTTCCCAACCCGGAGCTGGCAACCTTACCTACAGGCGAGATTAGGCCACTAGGTTCCCATTTGCCTGTTCCTATTTCAGTCCATGTTTATGTTTGAAATGTATCAAAAAATTATGTATTATTTACATGTGCACCAGATGGTTGTCTGACGATAAATCCTCTGATAAGGACTGGGACCAAACATGCTTGTAGTATTTGGGGTGGTGATACCCTGGAGGCCACAGGAGAACAGCAGCACTGCCGTCTTTTCTGTGTGACTGAATGCATCAGTAGTTGTCTTGGGTGTATAAAATAATGTGGGTATACGTTTCTGGCTGAAGAGTCTGCCGAGGAAGGCAGTGGCGAACCACCTCTGCTTCTCACTTGCCTTGAAAGCCCTTTGCTGGGTTCACCACCAGTTGGTGGCGACTGAACGGCAGGTACAAACGTACGTTTCTGACTCCCCTGGTTGGATTAATGGAGGGGAAGGAGTTGACAGCGTTGAGGGTAGAATGAGTGGCTCTCGAAGGAAGGACATGGGAAGGTTTTTTACACGTGAGGCTTAAAACAGCTCTTCCTTCCACTGGATTCATAATGCGACTGTAAAACCTTCCTTGTCTAGAATGCTCAGAGACATTACAAAGGTTTTGGAAGTACTGAGGAGGGCCGTGCCGCCAAGTCACAGCTGACTTAGAGCAATGCCAGCAAGCAGCTTCTGAGGCAAGTGAGAAGCAGAGGTGGTTTGCCATTGCCTTCCCCGGCAGAATCTTTCTTGGTGGTCTTCCTTCCAAGTACTGGCTAGTTTCTGAGATCTGATGAGATCAGGCTCTACCATGCTGCCTTCCCTCCAGCAAAGGGAATTGGACTGCAGTTATATCTGTTAAATTTTAGGCAGTTCATTGCATTGTCCATTGTACATTCTATACTGTGTGTTGTTCTTCACCTTGCAATTCTGTTTCATAGCATTGTTTGCATAATACTAGCATTGTTTGTATAATACTGTCCTTATTTGCATCATTTTAATTGCATTATACTATCCTTATTTAACTGCTTTTTCAATGGCGTGATTCGCCTTGAGACTTAGTGAGAAAGGCAGAATGTGAGTTAAGTGAGTAAATAAACTCCACTTGTTCTTCGGCAAAAACAACAATCAGATGTTGTGCAAAATGTGAGCCAACATGGAGTACTGTTTAAGAGCGGGTTTGATTCCCCACTGCTTCACATGAGCTGTGGAATCCAATCTGGTGAACCATGTTTATTTCCTCCCTCCTCCACATGAAGCCTGCTGGGTGATGTTGGGCTAGTCACAGAACTCTCTCAGCCTCACCTACCTCACAAGGTGTCTGTTGCGGGGAGAGGAAGGGAAGGGGATTGTAAGCTGCTTTGGGACCCCTTAAAGGTAGAGAAAAGCGGGGTATAAAAACCAACTCTTCTTCAAAGAATAAAGAAAACAACGCTGAGGAAGCAGCCTGACAGAGAGCTGAGTGCTAGGAAGAGGCAAAAGCGCTGGGCAGGAGGGAGTTTTAAAGAGATTTTGCGCATGTCACTGAAAACACTTCTGAGCCTCTCTCCCTCCCACAGCTGATTGCTGCACATGTAGAAATGCAGCTTTCAATGTGCCTGTCAAGCTTTCCCATTGACTTATAGCCACACAGGAAGGTGGATTTGCAACCACATTTCAACCTTTATGAACAGATGCATTCTATTGAAGCACACGGCTTCTCATCCTGGTACAGATGTGTCCTTTCCCTCACTGTTAGCAGGCACAGCATTATAGTCCTTTGCATTGTAGTTAATTGCAGAAATTGCCTTCACTATCTCTCTCAGTTCCCTCCCCCACTCTATATATTTTTTTAAAATGAACACATTTAGTGAAATTGACTAATGCCTGATTTTGTCCCTTTCACTAGCCTGGTGAAGGAATACTTCCTTAGGTGAAATTGACACGCATTTTCCTAACAAGTTAATTTCACTGGTGTCCTAAACCAGAAGGGGGGGGAATGACAATTGCAAGGAAATATACTCAAGTGATTATTAACGGTCTTGAAAAGGCCTACACGGTTCTGGTGTTACGAAGCTTTGGATCTGCAAGAGTCAGGAGTGCCGAATCAGCAAACTCACAAGCTGCACGGGAAGTGTGATGGTCCCCTTTCTGATTGCTGTTGATGGTTAGTGGTACTCAGAGCAAATTAGCAGTGATCTGCAGGGTGGGGGCAAGGTCGGGTGGGGAAGGAGCTGCAGCAAGACAGAGTGGAGCATTTGGTAAGGCTAGAAAAACGGAGAGGACTCTCCCCCAGCACAACATAAAAAATGCGAAAGGGAGAGATAATATTAACGTGTAGTGTTATCTTTCCTACAACTGAAAAGGCTGCACTTGGTTTTCTTCAGAGAAACAGGCAGGCTGTTTGCTATGTGTGTATAAAGTGCCATCAAGTCACAGCTGACTTATGGCCATAGGCATGGTGTAGTGGTTAAGAGCGGTAGTTTGGAGCGGTGGACTCTGATCTGGAGAACTGGGTTTGATTCCCCACTCCTCCACATGAGCTGCGGAGGCTAATATGGTGAACCGGATTTGTTTCCCCATTCCTACACATGAAGCCAGCTGGGTGACCTTGGGCTAGTCACACACTCTCAGCCCCACCTACCTCACAGGGCAGGGAAAGGGAAGGTGATTGTAAGCTTGTTTGAGAGTCCTTAAGTGGTAGAGAAAGTTGGCATATAAAAACCAACTCTTCTCCTTTTCAAGACAGGAGGCAATCAGAGGTGGGTTTGCCATTGCCTGCCTCTGTGTGGGCTGAGTTCTGAGAGAACTTTGACTGGCCCAAGGCCACCCAGCAGGCTTCATGTGGAGGAATCAGACCTGGTTCTCCAGATTAGAGTCCTCTGCTCTTAACCACTACACCACACTTGCTCTCTAGGGGATTGCAAATTTACTGTCTGCTGGCCAAGTACAGCCAAGCCATTCTATCTAGACGTGCAACCTGACTAGATATTAATCAGGGTATATGTTTTGGCCTTTTCGGCTGTGGCCCCTGCCTGGTGAAACTCTCTACCCGAGGAGACCAGGGCCCTGTGGAATCTGGTCCAGTTCCATAGGGCCTACAAGATGGAGATGTTCTGCTAGGAACATGGTTGAGGACTTTGGGCTGCTCTATTACATCCACTGGTCACCGGGAAGAACCCCCCCCCCTCTTCTATATGCTCCCCTTGGTCCCCCCATTTACTTTGTGGAGAGTCTGTTAAAGTATTAATTACTGTAATCCATGTTTGAAATAAATGGCTTAGAAATTCATTATTAAGGAGTCCTCATCTTCCTCCTCCTGAAACACACTTTTCTAATCAGAAAGCTATTGCTGCTTTCTTGAACATGCACATGTTTTTCCAAAGGAAATGTTTTATTTATTTAAGCGGTTCTGTACGAAGGAAATACTGGGGTGGGAGGAATTTGGAAAGGCCCTTTTAATCACACTGGCTATCTGATCACAATCCTCAGTGGAGGCAGGTGATGTTATCAGCGCCACGTCCTTTATAAACGTTCGCTTTAATGCTAGAATCCCCTAGAGGTAACAAACAATCTTGCAAGGAGGCATTCTGGTCCCAGCTTGACAACACATGGTTGTTTCCAATACTTGTACACCCCTTGGGCAAAAGCTGTTACCTTGTGAATGAAACACAACACATGGAGAATCCAGCATAGCATTTTCAGAATCAGAAGCCTTCAGAGCCGTGAGTGATTTCTTCAAAAAAAATTTTTTTTCAAAAATGGCTTTGAAAATCAGGTAGGAATGCATAATGTGATCAATTGTAGAGTTTAGTTTTTAAATTTCCTTATCTCCAGGGTATGTTTAACCTGTACTTCCTTGCTCCAAAGTATTTGGCTTTAGTTGCAGAAGATGCTCTAACTGTAATAAAACAAAACTTCTAATAATGTTCCTTGTGGGAAATACTTCAGATAGGAAGTCCCAAATATTATTTTAGCATTACTTATATATATAATCTCATTTTTTCCCACCGCTGTCAGCCAGGAAACCTTTGATGGCGAATTGATTTTTTAAAAACAAAAATGATAACATAATAAAAAGAAATGGAGAAAACTTGCTGGGCGTCATGTATTTTCCACGAATAAGGTTGCAGTCCTTAAGAAAAAGCAAAGTTCAAAATAAATCCTATGGGGCATACTTCTGATTAAGGTTGTCACCTGGCTATTATATATAAAAAAGGCCTGTTCCTTTAAACATTGTTGTTACCCAGGATAGTGTACTGGTTAAGAGCAGTGGTTTGGAGCGGTGGACTCTAATCTGGAGAACTGGGTTTGATTCTCCACTCCTCCACATGAGCGGTAGACACTAATCTGGTGAACCAGGTTGGTTTCCCCACTCCTACACATGAAGCCAGCTGGGTGACCTTGGGCTAGTCACAGTTCTCTCAGCCCCACCTACCTCACAGGGTATCTGTTGTGGGGAGGGGAAGGGAAGGTGATTGTAAGCCGGTTTGAGTCTCCGTTAAGTGGCAGAGAAAGTCGGCATATAAAAAATCCTGCTCTTCTTCTTCTACCCACCCTGAGCCTGGCCTTGGCCAAGAAGGGCTGGATAGAAATCGAAATTATAAACAAACAAATAAATAATGCAGGTTTGATACAAGACCCTTTAATAGAGAAATGGGCATTAAGAATAGAGCTTTAATAGAGCTTTCATTAGAACCTTTAATAGAGGAATGGCCATCAGGAACAGAGTTTTGATTCAAGAATGTGCATTTTCATTAGACGCTTTCATAGAATCATAGAGTCATAAGGGAGCTCCAGGGTCATCTAGTCCAATTCACAACTGCTTCCCCCCCACCCACCCCAGTGACCCCTACTCCATGCCCAGAATATGGCAAAAAAATCCTCCAGGATTAGGGTTGCCAGCTTTAGGTTGAGAAATACCAGGAGATTTTGGGGGTGGAGTCTGAGAAGGACAGGATTTGGAGAGGGGAGGGACTTCAATGCCATAGAGTCCAATTGCCAGAGCAGCCATTTTCTCCAGGGAAACTGATCTCTGTCACCTGGAGATCAGGTGTAATAGTGGGAGATCTCCAGCCACCACCTGGAGCCTGGCAACCCTATCCAGGATCCCTGGCCAATCTGGCCTAGAGGAAAATTGCTTCCTGACCCCAAAGTGGCGATCAGCATTTTTCTGAGCATGTATGAAAGGGCCACGAGAGCCACCCTTTCCTGCCCTTATGATATGCTTTAATAAAGGAATGGGCATTAGAAGCTTTTCATAGCATGGGGCTTAATAACATCACCCGATAATTGTTGCAGATCACAGTGATATTAAAAGGAAAACTTGAGGAATCAGTTTAAAAATGAAGTGTTTCAGACAGAGCCCCTTATGTGATATATTTTTCTTTTTAGGGAAAAAATATGTCTCTTAGTAGCATCTGTTTGTGATAGGCTCTTGTGAATCCCCTATTTATTTTATAATGGCACTTTTACAGGAGAACTTTCCGGTTGCCCGGCATAGCTCAGTGGTAAAGCATCTGCTTGGCATGCAGAAGGTCCCAGGTTCAATCCCCAGTATTTCCAGTTAAAGGGACTAGGCAAGTAGGTGATGTGAAAGACCTCAGCCTGAGACCCTGGAGAGATGCTGCCAGTCTGACTAGACCAGGGGTCGGCAAACTCATTAGTCAAAAGAGCCAAATATCTACAGTACAACGATTGAGATTTCTTTTGAGAGCCAAATTTCTTAAACTTAAACTATATAGGTAGGTACACTGTTTATTAACTTAATAAACTTTAATTAAAGTTTTAAGTCTTAATTAAACTATAGGTACACTGAATAAAACTTGATATCATACTTAATAGTGATCTTATTTATTGATAAAATTAAATTGTAAGTCCCTGCCATTTCCCCCTCCCCGTCTGGAGTCCTTGTCTGGAGGCCTGGTCTACCGCCATAAAAGCCTATTGGTAGACCTGGCCTCCAGCTGAGTCCCATTGGGAGGCCAGGTCTACCCATTGGCTTTCTTGGCAGTAGACCTGGCCTCCGGAGGCCCATAGAAGCCAATGGGTAGACCTGGCCTCTGAAGGGGGACTTTTTCCCCTCCTCGGAGTCCAGGTCTACCGCCAAGAAAGCCAGTGGGTAGACATGGCCTCCCAATGGGACTCAGCCGGAGGCCAGGTCTACCAAAGGAAGCCCGCCCCACCCAACAGCTGATAGGCGGGCGGGGAGGGGCTCGGGAGCCGCAGTTTGCAGACAATAGACAATACTGACTTTGATGGGCCAAGGGTCTGATTCAGTAGAAGGCAGCTTCATGTGTTCATGCCTTTAAAACTCTTGAAATGAATAGGAGATGCACAAAAGCCCAGCACAAACGGATGCTACCAAGAGAGACCCCCCCAAAAAAGTATTTGGTAAAACGAACCCCCAGAATTACAGTACAGTGGGACTGTTACTCCAGGAACAGCTTTCCTCTGTTCTTCATTATCTTTAAGAAAGTCGGCACCAAAGAAAATATGCAGAAATGGAAAACAATTTTAGACAGGAAAGAGTCCTACAGCGCAAAGGCATCCACTTTTTCACCCCTGCGGTAAATAAAACCCCCAAGTCCACAGGTCCCTAAAAACCAAGACAAAATAGCTCTGGAGAATTCTTGCAAAATATCCTATCCGTGCTCCTTATATCCTTGGAAGTGTACAGGTCGCTGACAGCACAATCCTAAACAGAGTTACACTCTTCTAAGCCCATCGACTTCAGTGGACTTAAAAGAGTGTGACTCTAATCTGGTGAACCGGGTTGGTTTCCCCACTCCTACACATGAAGCCAGCTGGGTGACCTTGGGCTAGTCACAGCTCTCTTAGGGCTCTCTCAGCCCCACCTATCTCACAGGGTGTCTGTTGTGGGGAGGGGAAGGGAAGGTCATTGTAAGCCGGTTTGAGACTCCTTAAAGGTAGAGAAAGTCAGAGTATAAAAACCAGCTCTTCTCTTCCTAATATTGTCGAAGGCTTTCACGGTCAAAGTTCATTGGTTCTTGTAGGTTCTTGTAGGTTATCTAGGCTGTGTGACCGTGGTCTTGGTATTTTCTTCCCTGACGTTTCGCCAGCAGCTGTGGCAGGCATCTTCTACAAAATAGTTGGTAGAATTGTTGGTAGACACTGAAAGACTGGACAATTCTACCAACTATTTTGTCAGATTACACAGAGAAGCCATTGAAATTCATAAACATCAGCACAACTTTAACAGAAAAGAAGAGAGTTTAAGAATGAATAAGGCTTGGCTTCCTGTCCTGAAAACCTCCAGACTAACAAAGACTACAGTCCACAATAGCCATGCAGATTAGCTTAGGATCCACACATTAACAGATCACTTCAGGATACAATGGTTCCATATTAATATACCACACCCTCATTAGCACATTATCTTGATACTTACAGGACAATGATTAGCACATTACCTTTGATACTTTTTGCAGGACAATGATTCAGCTCAAACCCTACCCCTTTCTGACTATATATTACTCTTCCTACACACTTGACACTGAGAGACACTGTCCTTCAGTGTTACTCCTCTGAAGATGCCTGCCACAGCTGCTGGCAAAACGTCAGGAAAGAAAATACCAAGACCACGGTTACACAGCCCGGATAACCACGAGAACCAATTACACCGTGTGTTTCTGCATCATTAATTTTCAACCATTTCAGGCCTTTCAACTGCATCTGTGATACAGGACACGTTTTAAATATTCGGGGGGGGGGAAATGTGGTGTCCCAGAAACAGACTCACTCCTTGATGGAAACTGCCTGGTCCCCAGGCAGCAAATTAGAATGACTTTAACATTAAAGTATTATTAGATAATTAATAATGTTGTGATTGCGAGGTTTTGTATGCAAAAAAAAAATAGTGTGAAAAAGGCCTCCCAGATCATGTTGGTGTAGCACTGTTTGCTTGTGGGATCCTTTTGCTTTCTAAAAATTCCCATAACTTAATCACATTTGACTAGGGAATGACCAGATTCAAAGCCTGCCCAAATGTGTAATACTTATGTGGATGTGTGTGTGTTAAGTGCCATCAAGTCGCTTCCAACTCATGGTGACCCTATGAATGAAAGTCCTCCAAAATGTCCTATCTTTGACAGCCTTGCTCAGGTCTTGCAAATTGAGGGCCATGGCTTCCTTTATTGCTTTATGTGGGTAGAAAAGTGTTATGGAGTCTAGTGTCAGAGTAGGACCCGGGAGACCCACAGTCCAGTCCCTCCTCAGCCATCCAGTTTTTTGCCATTCACTGTGTCTTACTTAACCTAACCACAGGGTTGTAGTGAGGATAAAATGGGGAATGGGGAGCCATGACCAACTTTTGGAGGGATAAAGACACGCTAGTGAGATAGCAGCGATATCTTCTGCAGGGGTAAGGAAGGTGGCACCCGATGGGGTTGCTGTAAATCAACTGCGGCTTGAAACAAAAAAACAAACAAACCTGTGACATGTAAATAAAGAATTGTGTGGCTAAGAGTCTGGGAATCTCCTTACAAGCAAGACTCTTTTGTACCTCTAGTTCTGATAAAGGTAGCAATTTCTCATTGCAAGTGCTGTGTCAATGGAATGGTCCCTACAACACCATGTACTCTGACTGCCACTAAATAAACATTTAAGAAAAGGAAATATCCTCAAGGCACAACGATTCTTGGATCTTATCAGACTCTTTGGGCAGTGGGAATGTTTTCCAATCGTTCTGGCCCTTTGCATTCACAAAATCTTTAATTATTCCAAACTTAAGATAACACATTCACATTTTGAGTTTCATCTTTTTAAAAAAACAAAACATGTGAATGAGTTTGTATTTACAGAGACCGTTGTGCTCTTTTATGATAAGAAAGGTGGGATGATAAGAAAAGATGCAGAGGGGGGAATAAAGAGCTTATTTGTTGCAGATGCAGGGTGGTAAAGATAAGCGGGACCCTTCTTTTACACCGTCTGCTTTGCCCTAGGAAGCTCTTTATGCTGTTATCACAGCCATGTGTGTTACAAGCCAGACGTCTGTTCTATAACAGAAACATCTTTTCTCAGCTTATCAGCTGGCAAAGATACTTATCATTAGCAAATGCAGCCACAGCCTGTGGATTTTCTCTTGTTGCAAAGGTATGATTCATGGTATAATTATAAAAGGTTCAGATTTCTTTTAATTTTTGTCCCTTGGTATAGGCTTAATTTTTTTAAAAAAGCACTTAAATTACACACTTTCAGGTGTTTACTTTTTGTGGGTAACTGCATCTGAATGTTTCTAGTGCCTTTAAAAAAAGGTAAAGGTCCTCTGTGCAAGCATGGGGTCATTCCTGACCCATGGGGTGACGTCACATCCCGACATTTACTAGGCAGACTTTGTTTATGGGGTGGTTTGCCAGTGCCTTCCCAGTCGTCTTCCCTTTACCCCCAGCAAACTGAGTCCTCATTTTACTGACCTCGGAAGGATGGAAGGGTGAGTCAACCTTGAGCTGGCTACCTGAAACCGACTTCCGTCGGGATCGAACTCAGGTCATGAGCAGAGCTTGGGCTGCAGTACTGCTACTTACCACTCTGCTCCATGGGGCTCCTTGTAGTGCCTTACATGTGTAAATATTTAAGGTGCCATTATCTGTGTACATTATCTTGTCAGGTAGGTAAGTATTATTATTCTCCTATTACAGAGGTAAGACTGAAGGAATATGGCCACCTTTTATCAGTTCATGGCTGAGGTGATACTTGAACAGGGTATTTTCCAGGTCACACTCTTGAACCACTACCTCACAGCAGCTCTGTAGAAAAGTTTAAAGAAAATTACCGGAGCATGAAACTATAATCATATAAAAATGTGAAAGTATCTCAAAGGTCTACATTTGAGAAGGGAATGATGACTGAGATAATATACAATAAACCAAAAAAATTACACCTCTATACCTAAAGGTGCAATGCACAACGTCGGTATAAGTCAACACACGAATAACGGTGTGTATAAATATCTTTAAACCATTTATCTCGCTTAGTCAATTATAAACATATATAGTTGGTGAAAATCCAAAGAAACTGACAAATACATATGCAAAAAGTCCAAGAAGCACTTCTTCCTTAAAGCATACTGTTTGCAATCCAAACATCACTTCATTACGACTTCACAGCAATTCACAAGCTCCTGTAGATCCTTCACATAAGTGCGATTCCAGCTTCACACATAAATGTTAAGCAAAGCACATACGGTAATCTAGATATTCCAACGTTTCGAAATCAACCTTCTTCAGTGTACCATCAGTGAGCCAAAAAATGCTATGCTTCATTATAATTCTCGCCATCCAAGACACATGAGATCAAACTTACCATATGGTCAGTTTTTAAGATTGAAGCAGAATTTCTCTCAGGCTTCACACTTTGAGCTGGCAGCTGAACAACTCACCTCTGCTCTTCATGAAAGATGTTATCCAGAGTCAGATATTCAATCAGCCATACATCGTGTGAGAAGTATAAGTAGAGAGCAAACACATATAAAACTAAAATGCAATGTGGCAACATAGTAACATCATTTGAGTATACACATTTGGCTACTCATATCCAACGAGTAATTAGGCGACATTGGCACATGTTAGCAAGTATTCCTGGTTGTGAAACACCTCCAACGATAGGATTTCGGAGGACTCCTTCATTCAGGGACTCTCTGGTTAGAACTGATCTTTTACACAAAGAACTTGGATCGTTACCAGCGGGTCATTACAAATGTAAGGGGTGCGTAGTATGCCCCTTTGCACTACAAGTTAAAGAATTTCAGAAAGTGGGATCAGAATTTAAGTTTCAATTAAAACAATACACCAACTGTTAATTCTAAACCGCATGGTGTAGTGGTTAAGAGCGGTGGTTTGGAGTGGTGGAGTCTGATCTGGAGAACCAGGTATGATTCCCCACTCCTCCACATGAGTGGCGGAGGCTAATCTGGTGAACTGGATTTGTTTCCCCACTCCTACACACAAAACCAGCTGGATGACCTTGGGCAAGTCACATTCTCTCAGCCCCATCCACCTCACAGAGTGTCTGTTGTGGGGAGGGGAAGGGAAGGGGATTGTAAGCCGGTTTGAGTCTCCCTTAAGTGGTAGAGAAAGTCGGCATATAAAAACCAACTCTTCTTCTTCTATTGTGTCCTTGTAATAAAATATATATAGGCTCTACTTGCAGGTCAATTAAGACACGAATTATAGAACATCGGTCCTGGATCAGATCTCAGCATAGAGAGGCTTCATTAGTTAAGCGTTTTTTTTGCTGAATAAACATATTGACCTGGACATAAGATTTTTTGTGTTATGGCATGTGATTTTGAAACCGTTTCAACAATTAGATGTTCAACGCATACTTTTCCAGGAACAAATGCATTTCATTCATTTATTAGATACAGTCAGCCCTAATGGTCTAAACTCTGAAAGTGACCTTTCATGTTTTCTGCGAGAGATAAGGAATTGTTGTAAGTTTTGGGAGGATTAGCCTGTCTCATTTCTTGATCGCACACACCTGCAAATGATATATACAAGGTTAGGAATGTTGCCTGTGTAATGGAGAAGACACTGCACCTTCACACTCTACATGCTATTTGGAATACGCAGTGCAATTTAGCATGAATTAAACTACAAGAGGATAAGGTAAGCCCTTATGGTATTATGAATGTATTGTAAAGAATGAATTTCTAAATGTATACTGATATGTACTTCACTTTATTTTGACAAGCTCACTAATGGCACCCTGAAGAAGGTTGATTTTGAAATGGTGGAATATCTAGATTATTGTATGTGCTTTGCTTAACATTTACATGTGAATCATGCTTATGTGAAGGACTTACAGAAGTTTGTAAATTGCTGTGAAGTCGTTATGAAGTGATCTTTGAATTGCAAACAGTATGCTTTAAGGAAGAAGTGCTTCTTGGACTTTTTGCATATGTATTTGTCAATTTCTTTGGATTTTCACCAACTATATATGTTTATAATTGAGACAAATGGTTTAAATTGTGAGATAAATGGTTTACAGATATTTATACACAGCATTATTAGTGTGTTGACCTATACTGACTTTGTGCACTGAGATAATATACAACCACAACAAAGGCAAAGATAAGTATGCAAGGTCCAGCCAAAGATAAAATTGTTAATAAGTTAGGGATGTTGTATTTTTAGAAGACTTTTAAAATCCCTGTATTATGAGTTGTTGGTATTAGAAACACCATTCTTTTTTATGTGGGAGGTGTAGTATACCTCATTTAATATCTTGGAGATCCTGGTCCATACCCCTGCTCTGCAACAAAATCTTGCTGGATGAAGTTGGGCTAGTCACACTTTCACCCTACCTCACAGGGTGGTTGTTGTGAAGATAAAAAGGAAGAGGGGAGAGCAACACTGTAAACCACTCTGGGTCCCCATGGGAGAGAAAAGCAGGATATAAATATGCAAACGCCTTGACCTGGATGGCCCAGGAGAGCCAGACCTCTTCAAATCTCAAAAACTAAGCAGGGTCAGTTCTGGTTAATACTGTACATGGATGGGACACCACCAAGGAAGTCCTCGGTCACCATGCAGAGGCAGGCAATGGCAACACACCTCTCTTGGTCACTTGCTTTGTAAACCATGTGGGTTGGCCATATGGGTTAGTCAGCTGCTACTCAATGGCAAAACCAAAAAATCTAAATAAATAAACCGTGTTTTCTGGGGTGGCTAAATATTGCGCCACTGCAATCACTCAACTCCTAGAGCAGAGTTTCTCATCCAGTAGGGTTGCCACCCTCCGGGTACTAGCTGGAGATCTGCTATTACAACTGATCTCCAGCCGATAGAGATCAGTTCCCCTGGAGAGAATGGCCACTTTGGCAATTGGACTCTATGGCCTTGAAGCCCCTCCCCGTCCTCCTCAGGCTCCGCCCCCAAAATCTCCAGGTATTTCCCAACTAGGGTTGCCAGGTCCCTCTTTGCCACCTGCGGGAGGATTTTGGGGCGGAGCCTGAGGAGGGCAGGGTTTGGAGAGGGACTTCAATGCCATAGAGTCCAACTGCCAAAGCGGCCATTTTCTCCAGGGGAACTGATCTCTATCGGCTGGAGATCAGTTGTAATAGCAGGAGATCGCCAGGTAGTACCTGGAGGTTGGCAACCCTGTTCCTAACCCAGAGCTGGCAACCGTATCAAGTAGGGTTCCTCAAGAAATCGCTAGGGGTTCCGTGAGAAATAGTGATGAATAGGCTAATCATATGTAAATCATATGTAAATAATGTGAAGGGTTCCCTGAGACGTGGATATTATTTCAAGCTTTCCGCAAGGGTAAAAAGGTTGAGAAACGCTGTCCTAGAGGGGAGGTGAATCATTCACGACACTATTGTTACCGCACTTGTATTCCCAGCGATGTATTAAGAGTTTGAAAACGTTATAAAAAATACTGTTCGCCCTTTCTATGTATTCCCAGCGATGTATTAAGAGTTTGAAAACGTTCTAAAAACTACTGTTCGCACTTTGTTTGGCCCCTTTAGCCGTGAAGACGTCTTCCAACCATTTATAAGCCGCGGTATCCAAAAACCCTTGTAAAGCGATGTTTTTTTACAACGTTTTCAAACTCTTAATACATCGCTGGGAATACATAATGCGGTAGGAACACGCATTATGAAAACGCACAGGCCGGGCACGATGACCCTACGCTGCAAATTGCTGGTGCGTAAGAACCCCCGGCCCTAGTTCTGGAAATAACTCACAGTGGGTAGCCGTGTTAGTCTGTCTGCAGTAGTAAAAAAGGGTCCAGTAGCACCTTAAAGACTAAGAAGAATATTTTCTGGTAGGGTAATGAGCTTAAAGACTAAGAAGAATATTTTCTGGTAGGGTAATGAGCTCATTAACCTACCAGAAAATATTCTTGTTAGTCTTTAAGGCGCTCCTGGACTCTTGCCCTTTTCTACTAGTTCTGGAAGAAAGGCCCGCAGGCGGCGCAGGATTACTCGCGAGTCACAGCGCCTGGGATCGCGACTCGCAAGCGGCTGACCAGGCGGGGGGGGGGGGGAAAAGGGAGCCGGGCCGGGGGGGCCGGAGCTGGCAGGAGCCCCCAGCACGCCCCCCCTCGTCCTCCTCCCCCATTCCCGGCCCTTGCCCGCCAGGCCGCTCAGAAAAGTGGGCATTAATTCTGACATTAGGGATTGATTTCATGATGTTGGATGCGACAAGAGCAGATGGGTCAACATGATAGTGGGATGAGTCACGTTAGCGAAAGATTAATTTGAGAGGGAGAGGGAGAGGGAGAAGTCTTTGGATTGTTAAATTAGAATACTATTTTTTCTCTTTATTATTATTATTAATAGTATTATTATTATTATTATTAATAGTATTATTATTATAATTATATTGTTTTTATGGATATATTAAATGAAGAAAAAGAAAAATTATTAAAAAAAGAAAAGAAAAGTTTGGCGGCGGCACAGGCGGCGCTTGTGTTGCTGTCTGTCCGGCCGGCCGGCCCCACCTCCCTCCTCTTCCTCCTCCTCCTCCTCCTCCTCCTCCCACTTGCACGGTAGCCCGCAGCCGCCGGCGCGCCTCTCCCTCGGCTGCCTCCGCCAGCCTCGGCCGCGCCGTCCCCTGGCTCGCCGGCTGCCAGGCCCGGGCTCCGGACGCCGCGCGGGGAGAGAAGCGCCGCCTCGCCCCGGGAGCCCCGAGGGGGCCGCGGCCGGCGCGCACCCCCCTCGCCCGGGCCACCCCGCCTGCGGGCGGCCGGCCGGGCTCCCCCGCTGCTTCCCGGCGGGGCTGCACCGGGCTGGGCCGCGCCGGGCCGCCTTGGCCCCGCGCGCAACGGAGCGGCGCGCCGGCGGGATGGAGCCGCAGCGGCGCCGGGAGGTGAGCTGGGGGGTCGGAGGGGGGGTCGCCAATTGGGGAGGGGGTGTCGCCAATTGGGAGGGGGGCGGCCCGAGCGAGGCTCAGCCCGTTCGCGCTGGAGCCAGTGGCGCCGGTTCGGGGCGGGTTGGCCTCGGGTCGAGTCGCTTTGCAGGGCGAGGAGGGCCGTCGGTACACGGGAAGTTTGCGTGGTTTATAGAAAATTAACGCAAAGGGGGTTGCTAAGGATGCAAATGGACAGAGGAGGATGGAGGGGAAGTCAATTTTGCTTTTGCTTTTCCTTATTTCCCCCCCCCTCTTAGTAACGATCATATCTGTAATTTTTATTTTCCTTTTCTTTAAACGAATATAATGAAAAGTGACGTGATGTTATTGAAAAGAATAAAAAAAATTAATTAAAAAAAAAAGAAGATACACGGGAAGTTTGCCTTGGGTTTGCCGCTCTCCAGATGCGCGTTTCCCCCATCCCAATTCCCAAACCTCTGCCCGGGGGCTTATTGTGGAGTTCAGAGAGTTCAGAGAGTTCAGATGGGCAAAACGTGCGTCTGGAGAGAGGCAAATCTAAGGGAAGACCTCCCGTGCATAGAGTCTGCCTGATCCTAGGAACTCGGGTGGGGAAAATGTGCATCTGCAGAGCGGCGAACCCAAGGCAAAAACCTCCCGTGCGTCAATGGTCGAGGGGGTCCCAGGCCTGGTGGCCCCCTCCGGAATGAGCCGCGCCACGCTGCTTTGCTCCTTTCCCCCTCCACTGCCCGAGCCCCCTTCCCGGAGCATCTGGACCCCTTTTCAGAGTCCTTGTTTGTTTTCCTATTAGAAGCAAAAGAAAGCGGATCCCCCTTTTTTTCCGGGTGGGGGGGGGGCTTTCTCCCACTGCGCCTGTCCTAAAAGAGTGACATCCAAGTGGGGTCACTGGGGATGTGGGGGGGAGGTAGTTGTTAATTTCCTGCATTGTGCAGGGGGTTGGACTAGATGACCCTGGTGGTTCCTTCCAACTCTATGATTCCATCCCCCCCCCTCTTGGAAATACCTCCCCAAGACCTTCCAAGTAGAGACCAAGCGATCCACTATAGCCCGCTCTTGATATCATGCCAAATATGGTTTTCTGTACTTTGCTGGTGTAGCCGGACAAGAGATTTCTTCCGTAGGCACCCCAGGAGTCTCCAACCAGCGGGGCTTTCTTTTCCCAAGTGGGTTCATAGGGCGGAGCGCCCTTGCCTAGTTTTGTCTTAGTAGAGATTCAGCTTTCCAGGGAAGGCCCTGAGCTTTGGGGGTGTTTGGGGTGTGTGTGTGAACAGCCAAGTGGTTTCAGGGGACACACACGCACCCCGCGCAAAGGCAGCGCATGCTTACGGACGTCTTGTTGGTCTCCCCAGGCAAAATGCCCGGCCTCCTCGTGTGTAAAGCTGGAGAAGGTTGGCGGGAGTTTGACTCAGGGATTTCAGCCTGGAAGGTGACACTTTGGAGGGGATGAGAAGGCAGGAAGGACCCTGAGAGCACCAGTGTGACTCAGAACAATCCCTTCCCCTCTAGTTTTTGTTTTCCTGGAGGGAACATGTGTAGGCGGGCTTGGCAGAACTTCAGCTCAGTAATCAGTAGGATCATTGCCAAGGCCATACGGTTGGGTCAGTGGGCCCTAGAAGGTGGTTGTGGAAAGCGCCATCTCGTCACTGGCGGCCCCATAGGGTTTTTAAGGCAAGAGATGTTCAGATGTGGTTTGCCATTGCCTTCCTCTGCATAGCGACCCTGGTGTTCCTTGGTGGTCTACCATCCAAATAATAACCCAGGCCGTCCCTGCTCAGCTTCTGAGATCTCATGAGATCAGGCTAGCCTGGGCCATCCAGATGAGGGCACTTGGAAGTATTGGCTTGCATTTTCAGGGAATTATTTCTTCAGTCAACTAGTTGACAGTTCAGGCAAGAGAGAAAAAATTGCCTGAGGGACCACTGAGAATCCCAGAGCCTGACACTTTTATTCTTTAGTTCTCCACTGAACGGGGACGGATGTCTGAGCAAACGTGAAGGATGAAACTGTCATAGCATCCTTGGACCTCTTGTTCGGTGCTTACGTCCCTGTGTATATCGCTATGCTGATTTCCCAGGTGTAGTTCTGAGTGTGCAAGTTATCAAGTTTCTGTTGTGTGGAAAAATGGAGAATTTGTACTGGATATCTGACCCTACTAATGGCCCTGTGGGATGCTTGGTTTACAGTTACTCTTCAATTTATAAGGTGCGATTTTGGGCCGTATGGAGAAGGAATTTAATGTGCAAATTCTTGCTTTGTTAAGTTTTATGATTGCAATGTTAAAGCATGCCTGCAGGCACATGATGTAGCAGTGTTCAGTATATAAGGTGTGATTTTGGCTCCTGTGTGCAAATTCTCGCTATGTTAATTTTTATGTTTGCATTTTTAAAGCATGTCTATAGGCGCATGATATAGCAGTTTTAATGAACTTAGGCAGGTCTGATTGATTGGTGCTTTAAGGGAAGACTTCCAGGGAAACTTTTGAACATCACGTTAAAAAAAACACATACACACTGTAAACGTAGTTAAATCAGCTTCATGGTTATTTAACTTCAAGGGTGGGAAAATTCCATTAGCCTTTGGTTGAAAGTGGAAAGTATCTAGCCTGTTCTACATTGTTCGTTTAAAATCCTAATGAGCTTGATGTGGGTCAGTTTCTTCTCTCTACAAAAATTATGTTAAAATATTTACAGTGCAGTCCTAAAGATACTTTCCTGGGATTAAGCGCAATTGAATAGTTGCACTAGGATACTGAATAGACCGTGCTCTCAGAGATGCTTGCTTTCAGACTGAAATCCAAGAGGCCTACAGAAATCTTTTAAAGTCTTGCCTGTGTACTGTTATAAGTTTCCTTGGGCCCAAATACTGGGAAGGTGGCAACAAAATGCCATAAAACTGAAACACGCTTTCTTCTACAACTCTGTATGTTTCTCCATGATGTGAAAAGCACCTTTCCTTCTGTCACTTAAGTGAAAATTCTTAATGCAGAATAGAAAGTGAAAAGAAATCTGTTTTTCAACTGAATGTACTTCTAGTCCGGATAGAATGCCTTTCAAGTTTTGGATACAGGAAATGTTGCGAACATCTATTCATCCTGCCTCTCTGCGTTAATCTCCCTTCTTTTATGGAACATTTATTTGCTCTATACTCATCTGTCTGTTTCCTGCAGGGCTACTTTTAAATGAGGCTGAGAGACCATGGTCCCAAACCTGTAGATAGGGTTCCCAGCTCCAGGTTGGGAAATACTTGGAGGTTTTTGGGGCGGAGCCTGAGGAGGGCGGGGTTTGGGGAGGGGAGGGACTTCAATGCCATAGAGTTCAATTGCCAAAGTGGCCATATTCTCCAGGTGAACTGATCTCAAGATCGGTTGTAATAGCAGGAGATCTCCAGTTAGTACCTGGCGGTTGGCAACCCTACCTGTAGTAGGCCATGCATCCATGTCCTTTTGCATGTGCCGTCTCTCTAGGGTTGTCCTCAAACTGGGGGGAAAGTATCTTGCCCCTTTAACAGAGGCGTAATGTGTGAAAATGGATGGCTGAAGCATTTCATAGCACAGAGGTAAATAACATCACCTGGTAAATGCCATCCCATGAAGCCTCTTTTAAAGTGGCAGGCAATTTTTTCTCCAGGTTGTTGGCATCCCTCACGGAGCCTGGCTTTGCTCAGAGCCTCTAGTAACTGTGCCATTGTTAGAAAAAAATATGCAAAAATGTCTTTAAATGCAAAAGTAAAATTTTAATGGCCAGTTTATACAACATTATTTAGGATCCATTTTTAGCACAGCAAAGAATGCTTACAATCTGTTTGTTATTAGCATTTCAGTTGCACTAAGCATGGAAAATTTGTGGGGGCGGGAAGAGAAGTGATATATACAGTTCAAATTTTTCCCTTTTAATTTGGCACAGCGTTTGGTCATGATTACTACTTTTTCCTTTCTAGCTCTCTGCATTTTTGTTTGTGGGATCCTGCGTAGCTGGATCGACAGCAGAAACACGAAGGTTATATAATTAGCATAACAGTCCACTGACTGTTAGAGGCATTATGCAAAGAAATGTAACATGATTCTGGTGGCGTATCAGCATAAAGTTTGAATGCCGCTTTCCTGTTGGTATTTCCAGGGCTCTGTTACAAGGCCAAGCCATCTCTTCTGTTGCCTCTAAACCTTTTGAGAAAATGTTTTTGGGGAAATAACGTGTGGGGCATTGGAGTTAGACTAGAGAAGCCCTCATCTGTTACAAAACCTACTGGGTAGTTTTGGGTTTCAGCCTATCTATCTGGCAAGTCTCTAGTAAGGATGAAATTGGGTGGAAAAGCTTGAAAAAGCTTCCCCAGCAAAAGCTTAATAAAACATTTCCCGATGAAAAGGAGATCTGTATTTTATTTTATTTTTGTCCTCAGTGGTTTAAGCCACAGCCATGAGTCAAGAGCATTGACTTAACAGCAGAAAATAACTTTGGAAGCTTTTAAACCTGTCCTACAGCTAATTGGAGAAGGACTTCATGCATACATTCCCAATTTCCGTAAAATTACACAAATGCATTTTCTTATAGAATGGAATAGTGTGGGGAAAATTCTCCTGCTTCTATGCTTGAAAGATGTAGCATTTGAAAAGTAGATAATTATTTGTGGGAAATTGCTGAACTCCGGTTCCATCTCCAGCAAGTAGGTCAAATATGGATGATGTGGCACGTAAAAAGAGAGGAGGTGGAACACTGTCAAAGTCACAGCAGCTGGTTTTTCTAATGCAAGTGGCTTGAATATTTCTGCTAATGATGTGGTTCTCCTGTGATTCTGTCCACCTTGACTCATTTCCCCTGGTCAGGCTGACTTTCACTTTCCCCATGATTGTACACTGAGTATACATTTAAGAGGACTATCAGTTTTCTAAAGAGATAAAAGATTTGCACGTTCAATATGGCACAACCTTTTGAAGGTAAGAGCCGGATGTAAACAAGGTCCCTGCTTAATCTGGTGAGCAAGGTACCAAGCACATGTATCACACGGGGCTAATGCAGTTAGCAGCTCAGGAACGCCGTGATCGCAGAACAACAATTCTGTTCCAGACAGTTTATGACTTGATAATGTTTAGCACTGACACAGCACTTTCATTCCTCCAAGCAGTTATTTTGCTGCAGTCCTTACAGTAACCCTGCCGGGTCAACCAGTATTGCTATCCCTTACTGCAAAGGATGAAGTGGTTAGCAAAGACTGCTAAAGTAGAGAGATGAATGGCCTTTTAAGAAGTTCGTAGTCATGTGATGTTTTTTTTTTTGTACAAATCTGATCTGTGCCTTGATAATACATTTGTCAGGAATAGTCATTCTGGGAGCTGTTGCAGCAGAGCGAATGAAAACTGTGCCCAGGCAGGGCTTTGGTTCAGATCTCACCTCTGCCACAGATTTGGCCTCTGCCAACAAGCTGAACGATTTTTTCTCTTCATGCTGTCCAGAGAGACTGTGGATGAGTTGGCATTGGACTGAAGCCCAAATCTGCTATTTCTGGTCCAGAGTCATTCTCCCAAGGTAATTAAGGTTGCGACCCAAAGGTTCCCCTTTTTATCCTTAAAATGTTCATGGGCAAAAAAATCACTGCAGTTCTACCAGAATAAAACCACTTACCCTGGAGGGCTTCTGGGTACAATTTAGGCTTCTCCCTATCTCTCTCTCTCTTTTTTAATGATTGTATGAGATAACAGATACAAAAAGAAAACGGGAGGGGAAAATATGAATATCAAACATAGAATTGTTTTTTTTGTAATTTTTAGATAAAACCTAACGCAAAACAGGCTGACGGCATTACCATAATTTCATCACTTGGGCTGATTATATAAATGGCCTGTGTCTGATATCTATATCTGTATCTAATGCATTATCGAGTCTAATAGCTTTCTGTCAGTATAGTAAAAGTTGCATTATAATACATCCTACAAAAAAATCTTATCTATCGTTTTCGTGTTGCTAGCCTTGAGCCTCAACCGTAATCATAAAAGAAATTCCAAGTCTCGTAATGCTGCTCAAGTGTCGTATCACTGTTAGTGTTTATCATATCAGTCGTTTTTGCCATAAGGGCGTATTCCATTAGTTTGTCCCTCCATTCTTCTATGTCCGGTACAAGTGGTTGTTTCTAGGCTTCTCCTGATCTCATCTGCCAATCATGGGAGGCACAATGACTCAAAAAACATTAGGGGGTGTTCAGGAGTTCACAGCATTATGTGACATGCTCTGCCCAATCAGAGTTACATAGGTTTACTGCCTTTGAGAAATACTCCGGTAGACCAATCACAGACCTCTCCTGTCTTCTCTTTATGTTCTACCAGTGGTGTTAGAGCGCTGGTTCCCAACCAGGGGTCCATGGACCCCCAGGGGTCCGCGAGAACTAAATTAAGGTCCGCGAAACAAAGTTATAAACCCATAATAAATTAATATTTTCAATTAAAAGTTCTCTATTATGAAATATATATATTCAAATATTATTCTAAGTTTAATGTTTAACTAACAGTTATGATTAAAGTTTATTTTCAAATTCTCTGAATTTTTATTTTGAACCTTGGGGTCTCTGGACCGAACAAAAAAGTCCTAGTGGTCCCTGGTCAAAAAAAGGTTGGGAACCACTGTGTTAGAGAGACAGGTCAACCCTGTGAGTATAATTTCCAAGAGCCTGCCTCTGTTTTCTCTACCGAATATCGGGTTTGAAACGTGTTGTGCAAGCAGTTGCTTGACAAAGATGTGGCTTTTCTTAGGACCTTCCTAGTTTTGTTGCTGAAGTTCTGAAACTGTTACGACATAGTGTGTGGGGTGGAGGTGTGTAATCTCCAGATCGCGCTGGTAATCCTGCTTGATGTGGCGTTGAAACGTTACTGAATAACTGATTTTTGTTACTGCTGGAGGCCAGAAGCTTTGGGACTTGCTTGCTGGCTAGATTTTTTTAAAAAAAAGAGAACTTGGAGGGAAAGGACGATGGAAGCAATTTGGTGGTACAAAGTCTTTTTTTTTCTTTTAAAGAAATAATTGCTCTGAGCTTCATTGCAAGAAGATGGTTCTCAAGTTTCTTAGAGCAAAGGCCAAAAATAATGTAAAATTAAATGAGAATGGCTTCTGTAATGGCAGGGAAAGGAGGCTTAGCCTTTGAGGTTTGCAGATAACATTTGGTTGGAAACAGAAAGATAATGAAAGCCCTTCGTCTCTGGAAGTCTGGGAGTCTTTTTCTTTTGGCATTCAGTGCTTTGACAATTTTGTTGCATAGGATTTTGGGGGGAACAGAAGGCTACAGCGATGTGAGCCTGTAGATACTGGATGCACTGTTTTTGTGTGAAAGCTTCCCTCTCTTGCAAAGTGTACAAAGGTGCCGAAGCACAATGGGAAACGGGCAGGTGGTGAATAATCTTATTCAGTTGTAAAATGTAAATTGTCGAGTGTCGCTATTTTAGTAGGGGTGGGGTGCTTGTGTACACACTGCTACTGTGCACCGAATTTGCATTTAATGTTGGGGGATAGACACAGATGTGCGAATTATTTCTTGAGGTCTTTTGCATGTTTACTTTCTGTGCATTCTGCGGGACTTACTCCTAGGTAAATGTACATAGGACCGCAGCTTGCCTCCTGGACCTATGCCTTGAAATCTTGAAAAATCTGAAAATGTTTACTAATTCCAGAGTAGTTGTCCTTTTCTTTTTCTTTTTTCTTTTCAGTCTGTTGCTGGCAAAAACATGGAAACAGGAGCCTTGTGGCTCCTTAACCCACAAGATCTTACTCTGAGTTAGACTTCCCTGATCTGACACTAACTCTGTCAGATGCATGCAGTGAATTCTCACTAGGCATCATTTATATGATTGAAGAAGAAAAGTTGTAAACAGCAGGGACAAATAGGCCAGGAATGCTTGAAGTTCCAGGTGTGGCGTAATTGGGTAAAACTTTAGTGCAATGAAGGAAAAGGCCAAAAACCGTTCACAACAGACATAACTGGTGATAATGCAGTGTCTCAAATGCAACTGGACTCCTCTTTAGTATTTATTAGCACCTACAGATTTAGGTTATATCTGTAACTGCGGGGTGGTGTATATGCGCTGTTCGCATAAAAGCCCTGCTGGAGCCGCATCTTATCCAGCGTCCCGTTTCTCCCAGAAGCCAAATGAAAAAAACAAAGCCAGGGCTTCCAACACATGAAACTGCCTTATACTGAATCAGACCATTTGTCTGTCAAGGTCAATATTATATGCTCAGACTGGCAGCAGCTCTCTGGGGGTGTTAGATTTGCATATATTTTTTCTTTATAAAATCTGATGCTGCTGCCCCCCTCTGCATGCTTCCCGGGGCAGGTGCCCCCTTGGCCCCCTAGATCCAGCCCTGTGCAAAGCAGATGCTTTCCCACCGAACCACAGCGTTTTCTCCAAGCTCCTTCCAGTGTCTTGTATTTCTGGTTCACCAAGCCACACAGGAACACACATGAAGCAGCCTTGTTCTGAATCAGACCATTAATCCTGCAAGGTCAGTGCTGTCTACTCAGACTAACAGCAGCTGCACAGAGCCTTAGGTGAAGGTTTTTCACATGCCTATCACCTGGTCTTTTTCCACTGGAGATGCCAGGGATTGAACCTGGGTCCTTCTGCAATCAAAGCAGAGGCTCTTCCGCTGAGCCAGAGCCCTGTCAGGCTCTGTAAGATTATTTCTGTGTTCTGTACAGTGTTGTGTAAAGTTATTTCTATAACAGTGATATCTTGCAGCTTGCTGCATTTTAAAAAAACAAAGTGATGGGCCTCCCTAGTGATCAGCTTGATGGAGCAGCATTGGGTGGAGGTACAGGAAGAATTTTAAGTGCAGTGGTTGTAGCGAGGTTTGATGATGTAGCCTGCTCAAAAAGAGCTGTAGGGGAAAGACAACCTTAGGTAGGGGTCCCCAACCTTTTTGAGCTTGCGGGCACATTTGGAATTCTGTCACAGCATGGTGGGCTCCACAGCCAAAGGGCTGCCACGAAAGGCGGAGCCAGACACAAAATGATTGCCACAGCTTAACTTCAGTAACATAGTGTAGATCCTTGTGCTGTGGTGGCAGCTGCCGTGAAAGAAATATTTTAAAAAAATCTGCGCAGCCAATCAAATTTCCAATAGTTAATCAGAAGCCCTGCTGGGCAAAAGCCTTCTCTGGCTCCACCCACTTCCTAAAATCACTTGGTGGGTGCCAGAAAAGGTGTAAGTGGGTGCCATGGGGACCCCTCTCCTAAGGTTCGCTTTGAGACATACGCCTGCCAGATCCTGTGTAAGAGGAGGTATCTGAACTCTTGACGCAACGGCTGGACAGAGCAGCAGCATCAACCCTGCAGAGAAGCTGGTGCGGTCTGATGGGTGTGAAAAAACCCAGCGAAGGCCCATCCTTAGAATAATTTCAGAAGGAAATGATTCGAATAAGTGTTTGATTGAGATAGCGTAAGGGCTAGACTAGTCAAACAAATGTGTCCTTAAGTGCAGCGTTTACAACGGGAAGCCTCAATTTTAGGATGGAGGCATTCCATTAACAGAGTGCTCTTAACCTTTGACTTCTGTATTAGCAGTGTTCTTCCACTCAAGATACCGACATCAGGCTAGTTGATCTATAACCAATTTGGCAGTAATGGTCTCATGCCATATCCTCAGGTTTAAGATTACTTAAACAAGCTTTAACTCGAAAACAAGCCAGTGTGTTGTATCAGATGAGAATCTGGGAGTCCCAGGTTCAAATCACTGTCTCTGCCATGCTGGGTTTACGTGGGCCGGCTTAATTTACTTCACAGGATAAAATGGTGGAGAGGAGAATTATATCAGTTGCTTTGGGGTCCCTACTGGGTAGAAAAGGCAGGGTATAAATGAAGCACATTAAAAAGAAGTTGCCTATTTTTACAACTTTAAGTATTAATGAACATTGTTTTATGTAACCACTTGGTGAACCTTTGCTTTCTTTGAACATAACCTAGCGTACAAAGCTGTAAGTGGCATTTCATTGTCTGTAGGCATTTATATTCTGTTTGAAAAAATAAATTTAAACCATAAAGGTTTAAATTTCTCTTCGGCATTCAGGAAACTAGCAGATCCTCCCCCACCCCCCGGTGCGGCAAAACTTTCTTGTGGAATTAATAGCAAGGTGCCCTTATCTGAAATACAGATCAAGTTTGTGCACTTTATTGACAGTTGCATGTTTCTCCTTTCACTTTTAAGGAAGAGGTTTTTGTGACACGCAACACCAAAAAGGAAAATAATCGTAGCCCTTCGAGGTATGAAAAATGTTTAATGGCGTTAGATTTGGTGCGATCTGGGTTAATGCTCACTCTGGATCAACTAGCTAGTGACGGAGAGTTCGTGCTGAAACAATTTAGGGGTGATTTTTCCTACTCGTGAGTTTTTGCGTTGTTAACTGGTACCTGTAATGTTAAATATTGCCATCTAGTGCTGCATTAAAGAAGCGTGGCAAGCAAGAATCTCTTTGCTAAACAATGTTTTCAGTAATGAAAAGAAACTCGAGGGCACGTCTTCACCACGTTCAGTGTCTGGACATTTGTGTGGCTGAAAACAGACATCATGCTCGTCGAGCGGTGGTTAAACTCAAGGGGTGGGGTGGGTTACAGATTTACAGCCAAAACGATTATGAACCATGCCAGTTGCATCAAGACCACCTCCCCACAGCACCCCCCCCGAGCGGTTTTATTTATCTTTAAATTATTCGAGGGTACTTTCTTCAGTGTACGGAGCAGCTGGGAAACTGTATCCCGAGCCAAACAATTCACGAGACATCTCCCCAGCCGCAGTAAAAATAGCAACCATCACCGCTAAAGCCCAGGTTTGTAATTGCTTTAAAAACGAAAGGATAACGGAAAGGATGAATATGTGGATTAATACATTTACATGGGTTGTTGGGCTTTCTGAAAATGCAGACGTTCCACCCTGAAGTGGGGGAAAGGGCAGACTGCCGGCTGACTCATTGGTTTGGTAGAAGTGATATCTAGCAGGGATCGCAGCGTGGGTGCGGAACCTGCTGTGACTTCTCTGAAATTATTCCGTCTGTCCTCGCTGTTAAATATGTTAAGCTAGTTACACTACTAACGAAAACATTTTCGGTCGGTGCCTGGTCAAAACCCTTTTGGAAACAGCCAAGAAAGGAGATTCCCCAGCCTCCCTGAACCTGCATGCATCTGACTCACAAATGTGCATCATTATTGGTTCTCGTAGGTTATCCGGGCTGTGTAACCGTGGTCTTGGTATTTTCTTTCCTGACCACGGTTACACAGCCCGGATAACCTACGAGAACCAATGAACTCTGACCGTGAAAGCCTTCGACAATATTGTGCATCATTGTGTCTAATTTTGATCAATGGCCACAGCATGTGGATCAAAAATGGGCATAAAGGGGCCATGTATGATAGGGAGTGTCTTTCTACAACCAGGGGGGAAGACACAGGTTGACAGAACATTATGAAAAGTGCAAAAGAGCCAATGTGGTCCAGTGGTTAAGAGCGTTGGACTAGTATTTGGGAGACTAGGGTTTGAATGTCTACTTGTGCCATGGAAGCTCGCTGAGAGCCAGTCGCACCGACCTCACAGGGTTGTTGTGAGGCTAAAATGGAGGAGAGGAGAATGATATAAGCCACCTTGGGTCCGCATTGGGGAGCAAGGGGGGTCCAAATGAAAAATTAAGTGTGTGTGCTCAGTGGCAGACTGGGTCTCAAAATATTGGTTGCCAGGAGACAGAGGGGGCCCACCCACAGCTATAAGTCGGAATAGTAAAGATCCGAGCCTATATAACGTATGCGTCGGCCTCACGTAACCTGAATCAGAATGAATTTTTAGAGTTATTTATTATATTCTTAAATATAAAGTATCCTTGAAAAATGATTTTATTAAAAAAAAATTATTAAAATAGTAATACAGCGTAAATTTTAGTTGCATACAGTAATGATATTGGAACTTCTATTTTCAAGCTACTAAAAGGTCATTAATATTTTTAACATATTGTCTAATGTTTAAGGTGCCATCGGGCAAGCTGACACCCTGGCCAGTCCGCCACTGTGTGTGCTTAAAAACCCTAAAACCATATGAGCAATGTCTGCTTTCTAAGAAGAGACTGCCACTGAGATCTCATGTTGTGAGATTTCAGGGGCCGTTTGGGGAGTTGCTGGCAATCCCAGCCAAAACTGAAAAAGATCTGTGGGTGACTGAGGTGGCAAAAGCTTCCAGGGGGAGAAACGGAAGGAAGGTGGGTGGGAGAGAAGGAAAGAGGACAGACTTCCCGGGGGGAGGGAAAACCGAGGAGGGGAGGCAGACAAAAACAGGATAGTTGGTGGAAAAGAAGGAAAGGAGAGGCTGCAGACGCTGCTGGATGAAGCAAATAAGAGAAGCAAGAAGGGTTAAAAAATGAGATTCCACCTCTTTTTTTAATAAATTTTTATTAATTTTTATAACATAACACAAAAAGCAAAAACAAATACAATAAAAAACAACATAAAAATACAAAAGAGTATCTATATATACTTATCCATACGTACGTGATTACAAAATTATGAAAACCAAAAAGATACCCCTTCAACCCTCCACCCACCTTAAAAAAGTGACCCATCACCCGACTTCCGAAGAAGTGTCTTAACAGTTTTAAAAATATCTATTAACAAAAAAATATATAAGAATATTAAAACTAGTTTCTATAACTCACTAAGAAATGAGATTCCACCTCTCACAAGTCTTGGAACCCTTGTGGGGAGTAAGCCTTACGGCACAACTAGACAATATGGCATCCCCCGGGGTGATCCAGGGACACGGCTGCCCTTTTAAACTGAACACGGGCCATCGAAAAATGCCACGAGGGCCTGATGACCGGGCCCGCAGGGTGGTGGAACCAGGTGCTCCCGTTCCTCCCACCTTTTCAGGTGCCAAAAGCAACCACACACCCCAGCCCAGCGGGGTCTTGACATGGAGACATGGATCTTGACAGGAGGGAGATGGGAAGGAACAAGCAGTGACGTCTCCCTTTCATCATATTCAGCTCAGGAAAGGAGGGATCTTCTGCATGGTGCTGTTTTTGGAACGCAGCTCCCATCCTGTATGGCGTGGATATTCCTGAGAGATGCACACAAGGATGGGGGTTCATCCCTGACTTTGTGCTGTGATTTATTTCTGATATTCAGCATAACATCAACGTTTAGACCCTCCTTCTCCATGGCAGGACTGCAGAAAATACAAATTATGGCTGGCGGAAAAGATTGTCTATAATTTGTCAGCTTCTGGTATGCACCGTCCTTTTCTGAACAGTCAGAGTATACCCCTCACGAATCTCATTTGTACACTACTCATTCGACCTATTCCGTGGCAATTAAATGATTTGGGTTTCCCCATGCTGCCTCTCCCCCTCTCCCGGAGAAAGGAAGTGGCGGCAACCCCCCTTCCCTTACATTGGGTAAAAACGGTTGGAGGAACCAGCCTTTAAAACAGTGCGGCACAGATATTCCAGGTCTTTGCGTCTGTGTGTTTAAAAAAGAAATCTAAATAATTTATTGCGGGGTAGGACCCTGCGGTCATGGAATATCCGGCTAGATGAAAATGGGTTTCAGCGTCTTATTAAGGAATGAGAGCCACTTACAGGAATTGAATTGATTTCTTCTTTGTATTCAGCGGATTCCTGAAAGCATAGATCTATACTTCCTTGATAAATTACTGTTGGCTTAATATTTTCAGTGTCTCCCAGGACTTAAAGTTATGCTTTGTGTGTGTGTGTGTGTGTGTGTGTGTGTGTGTGTGTGTGTGTGGCATAAAATTGGCAAAGTCAGTCATGCCAGTGACTATCATTCTTTTCTGGCTACTGATTATGTAAACGTGGACGGTGGTTCTTAAGCTGCCGATGGCCCACCTCCCCTGGGTAGAACATGTCATATAGAACGGGAGGATGCTAAAAGTCTTCTTCTTTTTTGGCCGTCACAGCTCACTTATGGTGACCCCGTAGGGTTTTCAAGACAAGAGACGTTCAGAGGTGGTTTGCCATTGCCTGCCTCCGCATCATGACCTAGGTATTCCTTGGAGGTCTCCCATCCAAATACTTGCCAGGTTAGAGGCTCAGTGTGTGTGACTGGCCCAAGGTCACCCAGAAGAGTGCTGGTTTTGTTGTCTTAGACAACAGTTCTTCAGATCCATTGTGTTATTTTGTTCAAAATCTTTGCTGCTACATTGTGTTGTTTTATGTCAATTTTGCCTACATTGATTCTGTTTGTTTTATTTATTTATATCCCCCTCGTTCTCTCCAGTGGGGAACCAAAGCAGCTCACATTGTTCTGCTTTCCTTCATTTTATCCTCCCATCAACCCTGTGAGGTAGGTTAGGCTGGGCATTTATGACTGGCCCAAGGTCACCCTGCAAGCTTCCTTGGCAGAATGGGGATTCGAACCTGGATTTTCCAGATCCTAGTCTGACACTAACCACTACACCAACACCGGCTTTCATGCTGTTTGCTTCTGCCATCGTTCCAATTCCTCAGTCCCAGCCTCATTGCATTATTTCTTTTTATGAAGAATCTTTGCTGTTAGACTGACTTGTTTTGTCAAATTTTGTACTCTGCTTGCTCACGGACTGAGTAGTCTTTCTTATTCCTGTAATCTGCCTAGCCCCACTGCATTGTTCTGTTTTTATCAGGAATCTTTGCTTTTAGGTTCAAACGTTTTTTATCACACTTGGTAATTTGCTTGATGATTGGCCGAATAGTTCTTATCATATTTGGAATCTGCCCTGAGTCCCAATGAGAGAGGTTATAGAATGAAACGAATAATCATACACTTGCTACCAATTTGCTTTGATGACCATCGAGACTGCAGGAAGATGGGGACATACCACCGTTCCTTCTTTTCCTACTACTACTTCAGCTTGTTAGGTTTAGGAGGGTGACTGAGATGGCAAGAACTCTTCAAATACTAGTTGAGTTAATACCCAGTTTGTAAATCTCGATGCACTCAGTAGTACAGGGGTCCCCAATGTAGTGCCCTTGGACACGATGGCACCCTCTGACACCTTTCATGGCACCCGTCAAGGGTTTTTGAGTGGGTGGGGCCAGTTGGGGCTTCTGCCCAGCAAGGGTTCTGATTGACCGTTGGCGATCAGATTGGCTGTGCAGATTTTTCAAAATGTTGCTTCACCAGCAGCTGCCAACACAGCTCAAGAACATGTGAACACATGAAGCTGCGTTTTACTGAATCAGACCCTTGGTCCATCAAAGTCAGTATTGTCTACTCAGACTGGCAGCGGCTCTCCAGGGTCTCAGGCAAAGATCTTTCACATCGCCTACTTGCCTAGTCCCTTTAACTGAAGATGCCGGGGATTGAACCTGGGACCTCCTGCGTGCCAAGCAGATGCTGTAACACGGAGCCACAGCCATGGAAATGTGCTTGAAGGTAAGCTGCAGCAGCCATTGTATGGCTGGCTCCGCCTCCTGTGGCAGCCATTTTGTGGCTGCACCCACCACACAGGCTCAAAAAAATTGGGGGCCCCTGCAATAGTACATTGTAGTGGAGAGACGGTGGGTCAGTGGTAGGGCATCTGCTTTTTGTGCGGAAGGTCCCAGGTTCAATTCCCAGCATCTCCCGTTGAAAGGATCAGGTAGCAGGTGATGTGAAGGGTCTCGGATAGAGTTTTTGTCAATCAAAGTACACAGCAGTCACCTGGGGTAGACCAAGGGTCTGACTTGGTATAAAGCATCTTTTATGTGTTCATGAACACAGGAACGCATTAGGCTGTCTTCTACTGCATCAGACCCTTGGATCATCGAAGCCTGTATTGTCTACTCAGACTGGCAGCAGCTCTTCGGGGTCTCAGGCAGGGGTCTTTCAGATCACCTATTTGCCTGGTCCCTTTAACTGGAGATGCCAGGGATTGAATCTGGGACCTTCTGTATCTGTGTGTGATGATCCTATTATGGGCTGCCATAATATATGGTTGCAGGTGGGTTTGGGGGAGCTTGGTAGATATACTAACTGCATTCTTAAGGAGAGTTACTCCAGTCTAATCCCATTCATGTCAGTGGGCGTAGACTGGAGTAACTCTCCATAGGAATGCGCTGTTAAGTTTAGAAGGAGTTTTCCTTTGCAAATGTTGACTGGGCTGGGCATCAGTCAATGTGTTCATTGTTTGTAAACGGTGGAAGCATTTTCCTCGAAGTGTCACTGTTCCTTTTTGTATGATGTGTGCTTTGTTCCCACATTGCCCCTGTAAAGTTACATCCTGATACTGGTAGAATAATGCTTGCTTTCAAACGGGTTTTCATCTTGTTTGTTCTTTTTAAGAGGAACAAGAAGTAGCTGCTTCCCTATGTGCTTGTGGCACACGTCTCTCGAGTAGCCATTTGTTCATGCCAGCAGGGCTGGTGCCAGGGCAGGTGTTTGAAGGCACTGGATGTGTGCAGGTGTGACTTCTAATTAGTAACATTAAATTTCTGGAAATTTAAAGCCATGGAAAGAGTACGGTGTGTTTCTAGGGAAAAATGGAATGGTGGGGGAGGGATGAAAGATACACAATACTTTCTTGTAAAGTCTAAACTTAATCTATTGCTTTAACAATATAAATGCATCATTTAGAGTGTAGTTAGCATATTAAATAATAATAATAACAATAATAAATTTTTATTTATATCCCCCCTCCCAGCATGGTATAGTGGCTAAGAGCAGTGGTTTGGAGCGGTGGACTCAGATCTGGAGAACCAGGTTTGATTCCCCACTCCTCCACATGAGCGGCGGACGCTAATCTGGTGAACTCGATTTGTTTCCCCGCTCCTACACACGAAGCCAGCTGGGTGACCTTGGGCTAGTCACAGCTCTCTCAGCCCCACCCACCTCACAGGGTGTCTGTTGTGAGAAGGGGGAGGGAAGGTGATTGTAAGCCGGTTTGATTCTTCCTTAAGTGGTATAGAAACTTGTCATATAAAAACCAACTCTTCTTCTTCTTCCCCTGGCTAGGCCGGGCTCAGGGCAGCTACTAACACAGTTAAATACACATAACATATACTTAAAGTATAAATAAAACAAAATAACATGTTTAAAAACATTCTAAAATGTAATAAAACCTTAGCACACAGTAATTCTAAAAATCTAACTTTGGTGGCCAGTTTCCTATACAGGAAGCGATGATTATATGGTTGGGCTAGTTGTTACAGCGTCATGCCCATAATACAAATCTCAAATCTCAGGGAGGGGGGCCATGGACCCAGACATATGGGAGAAGAGAGTGTTTAGAATAGGATCATGAGCCCCAGAAATGGGAAGAGGAAAAGGGGGGGCAGGAGGGAGGGAAGAAGGGAAGGGAAGAGGGGGGGAGTAGGGAAGGGAAGGAGCTTATTTATGTCACTTAAAAGTACAAATGCCTTATTTTCTACAAGCAAAATTTCACATATGGCTAATACTACAGGGAGACAGAGAGTGAGCTTCAAACTGCTGTGCCTGTGCACAGAGTCACTGGAAAAGACAGTCATGCTAGGAAAAGTTGAGGGCAGCAGGAAAAGAGGAAGACCCAACAAGAGATGAATGGACTCAATAAAGGTAGCCACAGCCCTCAATTTGCAAGATCAGAGCAAGGCTGTCAAAGATAGGACATTTTGGAGGACTTTCATTCATAGGGTCGCCATGAGTCAGAAGCAACTTGACGGCACTTAACACACACACACACACACACATGCTTTAAGCTATCGTCAGGGTTAACTGTCTACGCATACAGTGCTGAGAATTGGAACTTTTATCAAATTTTTTTTTAAGTTTGCAGGAGTGACTGCAAAGATGTGATAAAGTGTCTGCAAAAGACTTCCTAACCATAAGCAGAACACAGTTGGATGATATGAAAGGCAGAAGTTGTGGGCTTGATTTGACACACCTGTCCCTTTTGGCTGCAACCATCTGTACTTCCTGGAAAGTGCTTCCGAGGTTTTTAAGAACCTTTTGGGAATAGCATCGGGTGCAACATGGTAGTCTACGGTGGGAACGGGATTGTCGAAAATAACGACCCACCATGAGAGTGGAAGCTCTGTTCCGTTTGGGAAAGACAGGCTCTGGATCCACCGTCTAAATGCAAGAGAGATCTATTAATACTCCCAGATTAATTAAGGTTCCAAGATTTTTCCAACACATTTTAAACAGACAGTTTCTTCTATGGGAGAAACTACAGGGGCTGTGGGTCAGTGGTAGAGCATCTGCTTGGCATGCAGAAGGTCCCAGGTTCAATCCCCAGCATCTCCAGTTAAAGGGACCAGGCAAGTAGGTGATGTGAAAAACCGCTCCCTGAGACCTTGGAGAGCCACTGTTGGTCTGAGTAGACAATACTGACTTTGATGGACCAAGGGTCTGATTCAGTAGAAGGCAGCTTCATGTGTTCATGTGTACTTTACAGGTATGGTATGAAAAGAGTAGAGTGATCGCATTCAGTCTTTGCCAGTTTAACCCTGTTATAGGTGCACTTTTTCAGTTGTTTTGTGGTTGTGGAAAGATGGCAGCATTCTGTTCAGCTTTTGCTGATTGTAAAAGGAACTGCTCTTACCAGTCCCGGCTAAGATTAGCCAAGGCTGGGGAATGCAGTTCCTCTTCTAATCAACATTCTGGAACAGAATACTGTGTCTTTTTTTTTTTTTAATGGCTCTAAAACCATGCCACAAGTCCATCTGCTCTGTACTAAGCAGATTGGATTCAATTAGAATATTGTTTGCAGAATTCAATTGTTTTGCATCGTTTCCCTTGAGAGAATTTATATAAATAGATTGGGAAACTAAGAACATATGAAGCTCATCATCGCTTTGATGGGGGACCAATGGGGGCGCCATGTAAGTGCTCGGAGCTTTCGAGGGGATAGCAGTATATTAAAACTGTTTGGAAATCACTGGAAAATCTGGAAATCACTGTGTTTGTAGCAACGTGGGAACCATATCAGACTGGTGCTGCAGAGATAATTTAAAGATTTTTCACTGCACGTCGTTGTTGTATCCAAGCCACTGGCGACATCCGAATCGTGGTTTAATCCAGGTTTTCAGGGAAAAGGGCAGACCACGTAACAAACTATCGTTTAGTGTGCATGCAGAAATCTATCTTTAACTGCCACATGGGAAGGGGAAGGAAGAAGAAGAGTTGGTTTTTATATGCCAACCTTCTCTACCACTTAAGGAAGACTCAATCTGGCTTACAGTCACCTTCCTTTCCCCTCCCCTCAACAGACACTCTGTGAGGTAGGTGAGGCTGAGAGAGCTCTAACAGAGCTGTGACTTGCCCAAGGTCACTCAGCTGGTTTCGTGTGTAGGAGTGGGGAAACCAACCCAGTTCACCAGATTGGAGTCTACCGCTCATGTGGAGGAGAGGAGAATCGAACCCAGCCTCTGGATCAGACTCCACCGCTTCAAACCACCGCTCCTAACCACTACACCACACTGGAGTGAGCGATCCCAAAGTGAGCGAACCCAAGGATTCCCCAGGGTCATCGCTGCAATGGCCAAACCATGGCTTGTCAATAAATCTGAATCATTGTGGCATTTTATAAACTGGCAGATTTATTGTAGGCTATAGCTCACTTTAAGGCATTGGCAAACTACCTGTTTGCCTTGAAAATCTCTTGCCTTGAAAATCCCACAAGGCAGGGGTGTTGAACTCATTTGTTACGAGGGCTCACTATGACATGTCACTTGATTGGGTTGGGCCAGGCCATGCCTCGCCAGCCCAAGTCAGGACTGGGTGGTGGCAGCTGCCTCATGGGCCGGATAAGAGCTCTCTAGGGGCCGGATCTGGCCCATGGGCCTAATGTTTGACACCCCTGCCATAAGGGGTCGCCATGAATCCACTGTGACTTGACGGCACTTTACGCACACACACATAGCTCACTTTAGCAAGTGTCTGAAGTGTTTTTTTTTAAAAATCAAGTTTTTATTTTTCTAAATAAAACTCTGTGAAGTTTAATCCCTGAGTTCTAATGTATGTATGTTGTAAGGTTTGGATTCAGTCTTCAGGGTGGCATCCATTGTTAAAAACATACAAAAATGTAATACAGAACTGTACTCTTTGCAAACAATAAAACAACAAAACAGCAGTGCAGTTAAAATCGATACGAAACATATAATCCACAAGCCACTTACTGGAGGAAAGAAATTCAGACACTGCCCGAAAAATGCCTGCCAGAAAAAATATTTTCACCGTTCTCCTTAAAACACACAGCGGTTTGGCAAGCATCTGTATCCCCTGGCTTTGCATTTTCATCACTATCAATCATGCTTCCCTGTCACTTTTTAGTTGTCTCTGCCCTTTGTAAAACTTTTCCCAGCTCTTGCTGTTAAAAAGACAATCCCAAAAACTCAGATGGAACAAATTCAGAATATCAGTGCTTTTTTTCTGAATTCATGTGCCAAATTAACTTGCAAATTAGTACATACTGCATTAGTTTTATAATTAAACTCTCTTGGAATACACAATTTGAGCATAATCAGTAGTAGAATTTCTCTTGCCTTGGCTCAATTTTCTCTGCTTCAAGGCAAAAATTTTAAGAGAAGAAGAAGAATGTGTTTTTATACCCCTCTTTTTCTCTACAGAAGGGATTTCTGTCTATGGAGCAGGGCTTCCCCACTTCCTCTTTCCCACTGCAGTGCAAACTGCCCCCCAGTGCTATTTTGGGGGGTAAGGGGACCCTCAGGAACATCTTGAGACAGAGGAGTCAGAGGTCTGCATCAGGTGGGGGAAATGAGTGAAAAATTTCCTTCCCTTTCACTTTGTGATTTCCCTCTGCTGAATTCATGGATCTTTGTCCCATCCATATTAGGTTCACAGTAGTTCAAAGCGAACACAGTTAGGACAAAAACCTACAATATTTTCACAGGGTAGTGTTCGCTTAATTAAATTTAGGTTATAATGCTGTGCATGCTTACTAGGAAGGAAATCCTGCTGGGCTCACTTCTTCACAGCCATGACCTGCAGGCCCAATTTTAGCAAAGAACATGTTATATTCTTGCTGCAAATCTGGCATATTTCCTTGCCTCAAAGTTGGAAATTATAATATCTAATTCAGCTATCCCTCTTTGTTTGGCTGTGTACTGTGAGTGGAAAGTTCTCATTGGGTAAGAGAGTCTTAGGTTTACAGCATATTACTATATGTTGTCTGGCTTTGCAAATGGTCTTACGTTCCTTACTCATATTTTGGATTGTAAACTGTTGTTGGGGTGAGGGGTTGTGGCTCAGTGGTAGAGCATCTGCTTGGCATCCAGAAGGTCCCAGGTTCAATCCCTGGCATCTCCAGTTAAAGGGATTAGGAAAGTAGGGGGTAAGAACATAAGAAAAGCCATGCTGGATCAGACCAAGGCCCATCGAGTCCAGCAGTCTGTTCACACAGTGGCCAACCAAGTGCCTCTAGGAAGCCCACAGAGAAGACGACTGCAGCAGCACCATCCTGCCTGTGTTTCAGAGCACCTAATATATTCAGCATACTCCTCTGATCCTGGAGAGTGTGAAAGACCTCTGCCTGAGACCCTGAAGAGCTTCTGTTGGTCTGAGTAGACAATACTGACTTTGATGGACCAAGAGTCTGATTCAGTATAAGCCAGCTTCATGTGTTCATGTGATTTTGTGTGGCTCTCTTGAGTGGGAGACGGGTGACATGAGTTCCCTGTTCTCAGGGATGTCAACAGTAGGGGAGTAGAAAGACCAAATTCCAGGGGCCTGGTCACTTTTGGTTGGCCCAGAGCAACTAGGCAAATCATGTGATTTACTTCCATATGGAGTGGAAATCCAGATATCTGACCAAGGGAGCTTTGACTCTTGTAACTTGAAAATCTTGTTGGTCTGTAAGGTGCTACTGGACTCAAATCTAACTTCCATATTATTAGGGTGTTTGCTTTGGAACTGGGTGGGATAATGGGTGGCCTAGGGTGTCCGTGGCAGCTCTGAGCAGTCCAGTCTGTTCTTGCGGTGGTCTGGATTTCAGACATGGCTCTTTTCAGTGTGTTAACCTCCTTGAAATTTAATAGTTGAAGATCAGGCAGTAGTAATGGTGGAGTTGGTGTTGCCCAACCCCCTGTAAAGTGCCGGGTAGTTTCCAAAATGACTTTGCCGGGAAGATCTTACTCTATTGAATGTCTGGTGAAGGCAGTGGCAGATTGGGTCTAAAAATATTGGTTGTCAGGAGACAAAGAAGGCCCACCCACAACTATAAGGATATCATTTAATTTTTTAAAGAAATAAATAAAATTTTCAAAAAATATGTAAGTGGAAAAAAAGGTACAATTAAAATTCCCAGCTAAGCTTCATTGCGCAGTCGCAATAGTAAAGATCCGAGCCTATATAACGTATGCGTCTGCCCCACATAACCCGAATCAGAATTATTTTTTCAGAGTTATTTATTATAAATATCCTCAAAAAATGATTTTATTAATTAAAAAAAATTAAAATAGCAATACAACGTAAATTTTAGTTGTATACAGTAATAATTTTGGAACTTCTATTATATTGTCAAGCTACCAAAAGGTCATTAATATTGTTAACATATTGTCTAATGTTTAAGGGGGCCCACTTCATCAGGGGCCCACAGGGCCCACTTGCCATCAGGCAAAGTGACTCCCTGGCCAGTCCACCACTGGGTGAAGGAAAGGAAGACAGCAGAAGATCTGCTACGTGGCCTCAACCTATTGACTGAAGGTCCCCTCCTGTGCTTTGCCTGTTGCTAAATCGTCACCTTTCTTTCATCTTCCTGAGCCACTGGGTTCATGAGATAAGGATCGTAGCATTGCCCTGCTATCTTGACTCTCTTACTGAAATAAGCCAGGAATGGTTTGAGGGCCATTTGTGGGCTGTTTCTCTCCCCCCTCCCCCAAAGTATGAATGCATGCCCATTGTCCTGCCCTGGGGACTTGAAGCAGACTATCTTATCATCTGTTGTAATTAGCTCTTATCGATTCTATGTCAAACAGAAATTCTGTGACGGATTAGTTTATCATAGCACACAGGAAACTTTGTGGAAGAAAAATAGGAAATTGGTAAGACGAGAAAATATTGAGTAAAATATTAAACCTCACTTAGCTCTAAGTATTAACAGGGGCTTTTTTTGGTGGCTGTGTTTTAGAATTTGTCAAAGTAAATGGTTTTGGTTAAGTCTGCTACTTCTGTGGCCTTCGGTTTCTTTTCTTTTTTATTAGCTGAAGCTAGTTTTTTCAGAGCCTTGGCCTGGATAGCCCAGGCTAGCCCGATCTCAGAAGTTAAATAGGGTCAGCCCTGGTCAGTGTTTGGATGGGAGACCACCAAGGAATACCAGGACCGTGATGCAGAGGCAGGCAATGGCAAACTACCTCTGAGTGTCTCTTGCCTTGAAAACCCTATGGGGTCACCATAAGTGAGCTGTGACTTTATGGCAAAAAAGTTTTGTTCAGAATTCAAGGCGGACAGTTCTATTAAACTACTGCAGTGTGGGTGGGGAAGCAGAGTCATGTGGCACCTTAATGGCCAATATATTTATAGAAGAAAAAGCTTTTGTTGGCTAGTGTCTGCATTATCAGATGTAAGGCTGTTATTAGTTTATTCCAGAAACTCTTCCTTGATTTCTTGTTGCTATCTTGTGATATGGTAATAAGCAAGCTCATCCTATTTGATTAATTTTTGGATTTTTTCTTTCTTATCCTTCCTTCAGGCAACCTGTATTTTTTCTGCTCTCCAATTTGCAGTACAGGCTTAACCCCCTTCTAAGCCAGTTGACTTTTTGGGGGGTGACTTGGTTTAGGATTGCACTGTTGCAGAGTAACTCTGCATAGGTTTGCACCGTCAGGAGATTGCCGAAGATTTGCCGAAGCCATGACTAAATCAGTATTTGAGTCTCGTTCTCCAGGCCTGATACTGTGCGAGCAATCTTAAGCAGGTCTACTCAGAAATAAGCTGGATTTGAGTCCAGTAGCACCTTAGAGACCAACAAGGTTTTCAGGGGATAAGCTTTCGGGAGTCAAAGCTCCCTTTGTTTGGCTCTCAAAAGATTATACCCCCCAAATCTTGCTGGCCTGTAAGGCGCTACTGGACTCGAATATAGCTCTTCTACTGCAGACCAACATGGCTATCCTCTGAAGCCACTCAAAAATAAGTCCTGTTTTGTTGAATTGGACTTACTCCCGAAAAAGTTTCCTCACGATTGTAGCTGGTATCCATTACGCCACGTTGGAAGTGCTCAATTGCTCATATGTTTTATGTCTCTGTATTCAAGTTCTGAACTGTGGTTCTGTAAAAACAGAATTTCACAGATTTCACCAGAGAAGTTGAGTGATGAAGAAATTTGGGGCCAGTGGGTAAGCACTACCAAGAGAATTTAATTTTCCAGTATATATACAGAATGTATTTCCTGCTAGTGAGCTGGTGTGTCTTTTCAGCAATGTGCTGTAGGCACAGAGATTCTAAGGTGTGAATGTTGGTTCTTGACCTCTAAGAGCCCTGCTGTTTTTTCCTTCAGAGTGGGAAAGTTGAATATGTGGAAGGAAGGGTGCACAGAAGTTGTCATGTTGACTCTTTCTTACGAACAGATGTATGCAAGTACAGGCAGGACATATGTGCATTCACTGTAACACACGAACATGGTTTGAAGAAACCACAGAAGGTTTTGCATCACCACAGAGGCCTCTGGAACATCACATTCTGTGTAGGGTGTGCCAAGTTGGAATAGTACATGATTCCTTTTCCTCTGCTGTTGGTCTGGCAGGGATCTCTGAGTTAAATTGGAATTGTCGTATTCTTTCATTTTACACTTATTATTTATGAATGAGATTTTTAACCTGCCCTTTCCTGACCAAGGTCAGGTTCAGGGCTGCTTACGTCCAAAAACTACATAGTCAATACTTACTGATTAAAATACAGTACACCATAACAAGAAATGTGTGTGTTAAATGCTGTCAAGTCGCTCCCGACTCATGGCAACCCTATGAATCAATGTCCTCCAAAACATCCTAGCTTTAACAGCCTTGCTCAGAGCTTGCAAACTGAGGGCTGTGGCTTCCTTTATAGAGTCAATCCATGTCTTTTCCTGCTGCAACTTTTCCATGCGGAATGAGGATCTATTTATTGTTACAATTTCCTATCCTATATCTTAAAACATTGAACAACTTGATGGATTAAAACTGAAACTCCAGATGACGCCATTCAAGCTAATACCGATGGCAACACAGCCAAGAGAGAAGGTAGAATTAGCAGATGCAGAGATGGCGCAGGGTGGACAGCTGTGATACAACCATCGCTGCACTCAACCGTAGGCCTGGCAGAACACCTCTGTCTTACGGGCCCGGTGGAACTGAGCTAAATCCCACAAGACCTGGGTCTCATTTGACAGAGAGTTCCACCAGGAGCATTTGCCAAGTGTAGTATGGATTTGTTTAAACCCACCCCTTTCAATGGCCAGGAAGTCATTAAATAGTTTTCTCTCCCCCCCCCCCCCCCGCCCTATTCCATGCTGACTGAAGAAGCTGGCCTATGCTATCCAACGGTTAGATTTTGAAATCCAAGGATACGTACATCTGGCTAAGACAGGAAAATAGTAGATAGATGGGGAGTATGTATGTTAAGCTATTGAAAATTCCCAGGCCATCATTTTGTATACCTTTGCTTGTGTTGACAAAACTTGCTCAGATTCAGGACTTATAGTATAGGCTAAAAACATGCGTGCCCTGACCTGGATGGCCTGGGCTAGCCTGATCTTGTCAGATCTTGGAAGCTAAGCTGGTTTGGCCCTGGATAGTACTTGGATGGGAGACCAACAAGGAAGTCCAGAGTTGCTACACAAAGGCAGAGGCACCTTCCTAGAGGCACCTGGTTGGCCACTGTGTGAACAGACTGCTGGACTTGATGGGCCTGGGTCTGATCCAACATGGCTTTTCTTATGTTCTTAGAAACTCTCAGCGGAGCTTCCTATCTCGACGCCATCTTGGCATTATACCCCACTTATGTTCTTATGACAGACAATAGAAAACCACTTCTGAACATCTCTTGCCTTGGAAAGCCTACAGGGTTGCCCTAAGTCGGTTGCAACTTGACAGCATTTTCCACCACCAAATATATGCGTAGGAAGCAGGAATCCTGTTTGAATTGTGTCCCTGGAAGTTTTGGTGTTTGCAAATATTCATCTAAGTCAAAAGGTGAGAACAAAATGAAGCTTTTGCTTTCAAAACATGGATGCAATATAAAACCGTTTGCCTTTTGTACTGGACCAGAGACAAATTCCATTTAGCAAGGTAAAATGGGGAACAAATGAAACAGGATAGGCAGTAGCTGTCAAATGTGAAACTGAGGCCACACAACTGAGAGCCGTGTGGTGTAGTGGTTAAGAGCAGTGGTTTGGAGTGGTGGACTCTGCAAGATGCAGCCGAGACGGCACAGATGCATACAGTTAACATTGGAGTCAGTCACAGCGGATAGCTATTTAGCAAAGCTGCTTTACATTGCATACATGGCTACACTTCTGAACGTTACCCTCCGTGGGAAATAACTTGTATCCAGCACTTTGAAAAATATTATTAAGATGTGCAATATAAGAGGAACTTTCTTGTAAGTATATTTTTGTATGTATTTTATATAAAGTATTTTTTATAGGAGATTACATGTAATTGAATATTTTTTAAAAATGATTGTAAATTATATTAGGAAGGACTGATGAAGAATTCATATGCAAAGAATTTGAAACTGCCGTATCCTCCATGAAGCCTTTCCTCCTTGGACATTAATATTCTCCTACTCACCTGCAATGAGATGAGCGCAGAAGAATGATGTTTGTACTCTTAGAGACATGTCATATATGAATTGTTCCCTTTCTCTCATCACCGGTCAGGTGGTTTTGTATGTCTGTTTCATGTTGTAATTGTGTGTTGTATACATTTTGTAGTTGATTGTAACTTTGACGTATATAATTAGACACAGTAGCATATGAAGATAATTCTGCACCTTATACGTTCCTTCGCTCCTGTACTGATTTCCTAATCTCCTCGATACTAGTACAGTGGTGTCTGTTTTCTCCCCCAGTACCTGGAGGTTGGCAACCCTACTTGGGCTCCACTCTCCAAAGCTCTTCTGCTGTTTCTGCCTTTTGTTAGGCCCTTTGGGAAATAGCAGGAGATCTCCAGCTAGTTGTAATAGCAGGAGAGCTCCAGCTGGAGGTTGGCAACCTTAGTGTTATAGTCAAAGGCCCTGTTATGCTTGGGTATCTCATGGACTTTGGGAAAAATTTTTTTTAGAGAAGTATCCTTTGCTCAGTAGTCCAGGACATGACGTACGCGAAGATTGCAGGTCATGTGTGTCTCCAGTAAACAGTATCTGTATTAGCATGACTTAAAGAGAGACCTCTGCTTGAGATCTTCATGGGGCACTGCAAGTTGTAATAGAGGTTATTCGACTAGCTGGAGGAATGTCCTAACCTGTCCACTAGAACTGGTCTTACCTAAGCCCAGTAAAGCCCAACATGGATCCTGCCAATACGTTTTCTGTTTCCTGCTTGCTTCTTCCCTAAAGAGTCAACCCTGACTTCCTTCCTCCTCACTGGAGCAGGAGGTGCTTCAGAGAAGCCCAGGAGGCATCACTTTCGGGTCTGCAGGGAGAACCCATTTGAAGACTTATCTCCATTTTAGGAGGAAACTTGGAAGGGAACCGTCCCAACATTTTGGTTCAGTCATTTTGTTGTATTGTCAACTTTCTGTTCTCAAAATTCCAAATGTGCGCACAAACTCTACAAGGTTGGGGATCATAACCGCAAGTCTTGGGGTTTTGAAAGTGTGACATGAAAGGCAGATATTGGGGAAGGGGGCTGAACTTCTCGTAAGTGAACTTCCTGGGAGAGTGCGAACAGGCATAGTGCGAACAAACCAGCCCCATTTTTGAGTTTCCGATAGGGCTGGCTTGCCTGTGGAGCACCTTGTCTGCTTTTTTGGTAGCCCAGAATGCCTCCCGCTGGATGTCTGTCTCTTGAATCCTATTGTATTGCAAACGAGGGAAAGGAAATCCTAAATTTAGACGGAAAGGCAAATTTCTACTCTCTCTCCACCTCTTTAACCACTGGCATGTGTTCTGAAATAACACAGCCTCTTGGATGAAAGATAAGGAAATTGTCTTGTCTCTACGATAATTTACAGCAAGAACTAAATTGATGTGATAAAGAAGAGAAGGGGGGGCTGAAAGCTGCGGGTCAGCAGAGCTTGCTCTTAAGAAAATAAGTTCATCTTCTGTTTCTTCATCTTTTATCTTTACTGTCAGCCAAATTGGCAATTTGCTGCTCTTTCCCAGAAATGTACACTTCTTCTGGCATGTAATTAGGGGGAATTTTTGGAAGCTTTTTATATTGGCAATAATAACAGGATGTGTAATATGATACTTGCATCTCTTGAGTGCTTTCCTCTTCCCACCGAAACAATAGGCCACACACACACAAACACACGAAATTCTGTATTAATATAATAATTTACCTTTCCCAGCCATTCCCCGCTTTGTAACTGGGCACAGTGTTTTGTGGAAGGATCCAGTAGTTTCTTTAGTCCCAGATTCTTGTCCCCCAATTTTTCCTTATCTTTACTGCACATTAAGTGTTCACCTTCTTCCAAGGGAGAGCCAGCATGGTTAAGAGTGGTGGTTTGGAGCGGTGAACTCTGATCTGGAGAACTGAGGTTGATTCCCCACTCCTCCACATGAGCTGCAGACCGGGTTGGTTTCCCCACTCCTCTACATGAAGCCAGCTGGGTGACCTTGGGCTAGTCACAGCTCTCTTAGATAAAAGTGGCGCTCTCTTGGAGAGAGCCAGTGTGGTGTAGTGGTTAAGAGCAGTGGTTTGGAGCGGTGGAGTCTGATCTGGAGAACTGGGTTTGATTCCCTACTCCTCCACATGAACGGTGGAGGCTAATCCAGTGAATTGGATTTGTTTCCCCACTCCTACACATGAAGCCAGCTGGGTGACCTTGGGCAAGTCACTCTTTCTCAGCCTCACCCACCCCACAGGGTGTCTGGAGGGGAAGGGAAGGTGATTGTAAGCCGGTTTGAGTATCCCTTAAGTGGTAGCAAAAGTCGGCATATAAAAACCAACTCTTCTTCTTCAAGATCATGGTCATAGTGATGCATATCTGGTCAGCCTTTCAAGATCACACCTTAGTTTTGAATTGCAAATGCTTTACATTTGTTTACATGTCTCAGGTCTCACAGTCTTGGTCATACTAGACTGCTTTGTTAATGAAATCTGACGGTTAGATATTGGGGAGGGCAATAGGAAAGACTGTTTTGTTAGTGAATTCAGGCTCATGAATCTTCCGACGAAGACTTCTGGAGAACTTGAAAGCTTGCCCGCTGTGCTGTATTATTGTAGTTGGTATTAATAAAAAGTTAGTACATGGCTTTTCTTTTTAATTTTGCTATGGACCAAACATAGCTACCTACTTATTTTGTCCATATTGATAATATAAGGACTGCTATGTTTTCCTTCGCTTTCAACCTTTTAAGGGACTTGTGCATTCCATCTGGCATTAGATTAACGTTTGATCAGCTACGGGCAGGCTTATTTTCAACTGGATGGCTTCCTTTTTGTTTGGCTTCTTGTTGCATGTGTGTTCCAAGGATACCCCGACACTTTTCTGTATTGTTTTTAACAATTCTCAGCACATCAACTTTAATGCTGTAGCTCTGTTCAGGGTTATACTTGTAAGAACTGTTCGCCTATGGTTTGCAGGTTGGGTTCTAAAGGCACATAATGCGTGCTAATACTCGATTGGCAAGGGGGTTATCAGACCCCTCAACCTTACTCCATCCCCTCAAGTACTTTGTTTTTTTAAAGACAAAAATTAAAACCGTTGTTGACGCTGTTGTGAGGATGGCATTGTTGATGCTCTGCATACTAGCCAATAGGTGCCCACCGAAGTCCTATTTTCCAGATTCCATGCAAGTTGCCCTGAACAGGCGTATGCGTTCCCCTTTCTCTAGACAATGAAACCGTTTCCAGCGAACTTGAAATGTTGTTCCTGTCTTCACCTGTTGTTCATCAATCAAATGAACTCTCCTTGATTGGGAGGGGGGGCATCGAGCTCATGAATTGCCATCCGTGGCAATGGCTGTCCTTTTCAAGTCCACAGTTCATTGTGTTCAAACAAAACATGTGAGCTGCAATTGAAAATTGTATATGCAAAGGAAAGCGATGTGGTGCCAGAATCATTTGTCATCATTAAAGCAATTAAATATGTTCTCAGAGCATTTTCGCCATTGATTACTGCATTCATAATAACGACTAGCTCTGTTGCCTCTGTCTAACAAGTGCACCAAAATCTAACCTGTTGCCACCAGTACTTGGAGGCATATTTTTACCAGAGTCTGATGAGGACCCAGACTTGCTGTTGGGTGGTCTTTTCATTTTTCCATTTTCAGTTCTTGTACCTTTACCATCAACGAGGATATTCATTCTGTTTCCTGCACTTTGTGATTGGGCGCTTTGCTTTTTTCAGAGTTTTTATTTTGTTGTATCATTCGTACCAATTTGACGGGCGTCTCGTGACCCTTTCAGCACTGGAAGGTATAGAGATTCAGGAAGAGAAGCGCGCGGAAGGGTTGTGGCTCAGTGGCAGAACACCTGCTTTGCATGCAGAAGGTCCCAGGGTTCAGTCCCTGGTATCTCTAGTCAAAGAAAGACCAGGTAGCAAGAGATGTGAAAGACCTCTGCCCGAGATCTTGGAGAGCTGCTGCCAGTCATAGTAGACAGTACTGACCAATGGTCTGCTTCCCTAGAAGGCAGCTTCATGCAGTAGAAGGCAGTTTCAAGAATGTGTGTTCACATTCTTACTGAAAAAGTTATTCCTCTGGCCCTACTGTATTGCTCCTCATGATCAACTGAGGCCTCTTGGGCTTAGGGTTGCTAGGTCCCTCTTTGCCATCAGCGGGAGGTTTTGGGGCGGAGCCTGCAGAGGGCGGGGTTTGGGGAAGGGAGGGACTCCAATGCCATAGAATCCAATTGCCAAAGCAGCCATTTTCTCCAGGTGAACTGATCTCTACCAGCTGGAGATCAGGTGTAATAGCAGGAGATCTCCAGCTAGTACCTGGTGGTTGGCAACCCTACTTGGGCTTCACTCTCCAAAGCTCTTCTGTTGTTTCTGCCTTTTGTTAGGCCCTTTGGGAAAAGCCAGCAATAGTTCTTCCATCACGAGGGACTGCAGATTTCTAAGATATGTTTTGGCAGACGGGACGTACTTGGCTGTTTGCAGATGAACTCCTTGGCAGAGGAAGTTGGGCGTTTCCAAGCGTGTGAATGGGGGCTGTTGGGCACAAATGCTCTGCTCAGAGCCGCGCTGCGAAGAAGGTCTCTGTTAGGTTCACCACAAGCAGATTCTTCCATTGTGCAGTGGTGAGAGGAACTGGTGGCTTAGGGTTGCGGCAGATGAGCCAGACAGACAGTTTGCCACGTCTAAGCAGAACTGTTTTATGTTCCTCTCTTCCTCAAGAAGTGGGTTGTATGCACCCCTCCCTTTTCCTCTTAGGAGCACTGTCTGCTACAGCCTTTTATAAATATTATTGTACACAACTCCGTAATTTTCTCCCGGTGGAATGTAACTGGCTAGTAATCCCAAGAAGAAAACAAGGATACTAAAAAAAAAAAAATGCAACTTTTGTTTCCTAATTCAACTGGGTCTGCAGAGATTTTGCAAAAATCATAAGTTGGTTTTGTTGTCGTCGTCTTCTTCTTTTTGGGGGTATTTTGGGTTGTGTGTAATTTCTTATTACCTCTTCCTCTTATCATTCTCCTTTCCCCATTTACCCTGTTGGTATTATTAAAAAAATGCATGAGTAAGAGCTAAGGGGGAAAACTATCAGACATTTACTTCAGAACTGAGATATCACCTGCAAAATAAGTTTATAATACATCTTGAATACATGAAACTGCCTTATATTGGATCAGACTGAATCAGTATTGTCTACTCAGACTGGTATCAGCTCTCCAGGGTCTTAGATTGAGGTGTTTCGCATCACCTCCTGCTTGGTCCTTTTAACTGGAAATGCTGGGGATTGAACCTGGGACCTTCTGCATGCCAAGCAGATGCTCTACCACTGAGCCACAGCCCCTCCCTATAAAGTTGAGCATGTTGAAGAATGGTGTTTTGGTGATAGCTGCATCCCAGTCTCACCAGAGTTTGCATATTTTTTGCAGATGTGTTTCTGGTCCAATCCCATGTTCTTGGTGAAGACTGTAAACTGTGGATTTCAAAGTCGCACCACAATAAGCATAGGTTTAACAGTATGGGAAATCTCAGGTCTTGGGATTCTGTTCTGTTTTACAAACCTAGCTTCTGCTCCTTTTGGCTATAAAGTTAGCCTTAAATGTTTATTTTAGTTAGAAAATGTATATGCTGCCTCTCTGGAGAACTAGCTCAAGGCAACTTACAATGCAAAACATGATACAATCATTAAAAACAGCATAAAATCGTTAAAACTAACAAACTATTAAACACCCAGCCAGAGCATAAAAACAGCATGAAAACATCTAGCAGCCTGACACGATTTTCATAAAACAATTCTCAGGCTAGATGTTACTGGGCAGTATCTGTTGAAATTTCCTGAGCCAGATGAGGGGAGGGGCTGTGGCTCAGTGGTAGAGAAGAAGAATTGGTTTTTGTACCCCGCTTTTCTCTACCTTTAAGGAGTCTCAAAGCAGCTTACAATCGCCTTCCCCTCCTCACAACAAACCCATTTTGAGATAGGTGGGGCTGAGAGAGTTCCGAGAGAACTGTGACTAGCCCAAGGTCACCCAGCAGGCTTCATGTGGAGGAGTGGGGAAACCAACCCAGTTCTCCAGATTAGAGTCTGCCGCTGTTAACCACCACGCCATGCTGGCATCTGCAGATGGTCCCCAGGTTCAGTCCCCGGCATCTTCAACTGAAAGGACCAGGCAGTAGGTGGTGTGAAAGACCTCTACCTGAGGACCCTGGAGAGCCACTGGCAGTCTGAGTAGACAGTACTGACCCTGATAGACCAAGGGTCTGATTCCATATAAGGTAGCTTGATGATGTGTTATGTTCAGGCTGAGCAGGATTTCCAGTCTATTTTCAGGTCTGTTTGGGGTTCTTTAATATTTTGAGTAGCCCCACATTACCCCTCCCTAATCCCCCAATCTGTCATTGGCTGTTCTGCCATATTTCAGATGTCTTTTTTTTTACTCTGTCCTGTTTTGCACCTGCCATGTTTAGTACTAAGCCCTTTCCCAATGGATTATAATGTCAATTGTTATATAAATAATTACGATGGGTAGCCATGCTAAGTCTGTCACTCTCTGAAGAAGTGAGCTGTGGCTCACGAAAGCTCATACCCTGCCAGAAATTTTGTTAATCTTTAAGGTGCTACTGGACTCTTTGCTCTTCCCTGCTATAAATAATTACACAGTTTTGGGAACAGGAGAAAAGGAACGATGAAAATCCAAAGCTTACTACTAAGTGCTTTCCTTTAAACCTGACATTTTTAAATTGTGGGATGTAGCCGGCAGCTCTTATTTGTCTCCTGATTTACAACTGTTGACTAAATGTTGGCCAATCTTTGATTCTTCATTGTGAAGAAAAAAATGATCATTGGCTCAGCCGGGATGAAGTCTGGAGGGGAGGGGAGTTCCTAATTAATCCCCAAACACTGAAAAAAACAGGCCTTAGATGCTGACACTTGACATCTGTTTTTTTTTTCCTTGTCGAAGTTCATCTGTAAGTTGAATGTACTTTGGCAGCCGTGATTTTGGGGCTTAGTTTAAAAGAACCCTCTTGAACCAAAAGAGTTCCAGTGGAGCTGACTAACTTAAGAAATTCTTTTGCAACCCTAGTTTCTAGTCTGGGGGTGGAAGATTTGGTGTTCTCTCTCTATCTGGCACAGTGTTCCAGTTCTGATGTAATGCTGTCTGAATGTATAACTTTGGCTGGGCAAATGGAGCACTACTCTGGCTTGCTTAGCTGTGGTTGGCATTTTCATAAGCATTCTGTACCCCCTTTTTCACCAACCGCAGGGAGCACCGAACCATGTTTCGAACCTGTGGTCAGAAGCAGGTTTACAAATGGGGGCCGTACAAAACAGCCTAAAACAATCCGTAAAGCAGATCTCAAGCCAGAAGACCACCATAAAACAGCTGGAAAAATACCCCCCTAATTAAAAGCCTGGGTAAAAAGGGATGTTTTGGCCTGGTGGATGTCAAAGTGGGTGCTGGGGGGGGGGCGTTCCAAAGGCGAGGTGCCACCACAGAGAATGTCCTGTGTCTAGTTGCCATCTGCCTCAGCTCTGAAAGCATGGACACAGTGAGCAGGGCTGGGATGTGTGGGAGCAGATGGCCCTACAGGTACCCTGGCCCTAAGCCATTTAGGGCCTTAGAAGTAAGAACCAGTGCATTTAATTTTGCCCAGAAATAGATGGGCAGCCAGTGCAGATGTTTCAGCACAGGGATGATATGATCCCTGTAACCATCCTCTGACAACCGGCTGGCTGCCACATTTGGGACTAATTGAAGTTTCTGGACTGTTTTCAAAGACTTAGTTTGTATTACCTAACTTTGATGTGATCAGAGCATGGATCACCATGGCCAGATCATGCTTTGCGAGGAATGGCGGTAGCAGCTGGCACATCAGTCTTAAGCCAGGGGTGTCAAACTCATTTGTTATGAGGGTTGGATATGGCATAAATTTCACTTGGTGGGGGCTGAGCCATGCCTCACCAGCCCAGATTGAGAGTGGAGGGGTGGCTCTCTTGGCTGGCTTGCCAACTGGATAAGAGCTCTCAAGGAGCCAGATCAGGCCAGCAGGCCGTATGTTTTGACACCCCTGGTCTAAGCTGATTTCACATGAACACATGAAACTGCCTTTCACTGAATCAGACCCTTGGTTCACCAAAGTCAGTATAGCAGCAGCTCTCCAAGGTCTCAGGCTGAGGTCTTTTACATCACCTACTTGCCTAGTCTGTTTATCTGGAGATGCCGGGGATTGAACATGGGACCTTCTGCATGCCAAGCAGATGCTCCACCATTGAGCCACTGCTCCAGGGGAGGTCTGAGCCTTCAACCATAGGCTAGGATCCAACAGCTCTCCCAAGTAAAGGAGTGTCCCTTCAGGGGTTATGCAGCCCTGTCCAGACTTTGCAGTCCCTGCGCAGCTTCTCCATCGACCTACAGCACCTCAGTCTTGTCCGGATTGATCTACAGCTGCAAGATTGAAAAGGGTGAGGAAATGTCCATCAGCGAGCAGAAGAAGAAAGGGGGGGGGAACAGGCGAGTGTCCATGGACCCAAAGTGGGGAAAAGAATGGCAGAAGGAAACCAGGAGGAGGAGACCAGGCTTATGCTGGGATTAACAGCCCAAGCAATCTTCAGTGGAAGAGCCAGAAGGTCCCAGGTTCAGTCCCCAGCATCTCCAGTTTAGAAAGGAACAGGCAGTAGGAGATGTGAAAGACTTCTGACTTCAGCTTTACTGTGGGCACTTCTAAGTTCAGCTTTACACTGGCAGAAATTCTTCAGCAGTAAAAACCAAGCTGGCACCCTCTGTGCATTAGCTATCAATGCAAAGGTTTTGTGTAGGCAAGTGCTTTTCAAAGCAAACAGATACACAGATCACTGCTTTTTTTAAATGATTTCTCCCGCCCCACCCACCCCCCGCTTTCCATTTCTAGCTGAGCAGGGCTCTTGTTCTGACATGTCCTCTTACTGGGGCCATTTGACTTCAATCTGATCAAAGTATGCCTATTACAACTTATTACAGACACATGCATAAAGAGATTTATTTCTCTCTTGCCTAATCTTGTCTGTACCTCAGCAAGCTGTCAAATATACTGCTTGGAGGGATGGTGGATTGTAAGTGCGTACGATTCGTCATGGCCACAGGGCAAGGGGAGATAAAGAGCCTTGCTAGCTATAAAAGCTACAGAAGGCACGATGTCATTTTGAGGCACCAAGTCGGCCCGCCTGTTTTCTGCTGGCTCCATCCTCCAAAAAGCCAATTCGTGGCTGACGGGTTAGAAGCTAAAATCCCCTTCTGTTCCTGATCGTAAAGGGGATGTCCTGCTGGCCTGGGGCAAGCATTTGTTGTTTTTCGGAAAACAGCAGATTGGCCAACTGTACCTGCTTCTCCTTTTGCCTGCCCGCCTTTTCTCTCTGTCTGTCATCACTGTGCTAACATAACTACCTGTCCTGACATTGTGGAGTGAGGCAGCAGAGACCTCTGGGAGTTGCCTTTTGTTGAGACCTTGGCAGCAAAGCTCTGTGGCGAAGAACATTTTCAAAACATAATTCTTCTGACTCTGAGAGACTGATTTAAGGTAAGGATCGCATGCATGCACTGCTCCACGTGAATTGTCTCTTTCTCTCTCTCTCGGCTTTCCCTCTAAACCACTGGTTCCCAACCAGGGGTCCGTGGACCCCCAGGGGTCCACGAGAACTAAATTAAGGTCCGCGAAACAAAGTTATAAACCCATAACAAATTAATATTTTCAATTAAAAGTTCTCTATTATAAAATATATATATTCAAATATAATTCTAAGTTTAATGTTTAACTAGCAGTTATGATTAAAGTTTATTTTCAAATTCCTGGAATTTTTATTTTGAACCCTGGACCGAACAAAAAAGTCCTAGTGGTCCCTGGTCAAAAAAAGGTTGGGAGCCACTGCTCTAAACAGATGCAGCTGGTGTGGTGTAGTGTTCAGGTGTTGGATTTGAGTCTAGGAGATATGGTTCAAATCCTTGCTCTGCCATGAAGCTTGATGACTGAGCCTGGGCTTGTCATGCGCCTTCAACCTTGCCTACCTTGCAGGGCTGTTGGCATCAAGTGGTGGGAGGGAGAATGATGCATATCCTGAAGAGGAGAAGACTGAGAGGGGATATGTTAACCATGTTCAAGTATTTGAAGGGCTGTCATATAGAGGATGGTGTGGGGTTGTTTTTTGTTGTCCAAGAAGGCCGGACCAGAACCAACGGGTTGAAATTAAATCAAAAGAGTTTCCGTCTAGACATTAGGAAGAATTTTCTAACAGTTAGAGCGGTTCCTCATTGGAACAGGCTTCCTCAGGAGATGGTAAGCGCTCTTTCCCTGGAGGTTTTTAAGAAGAGGTTAGATGGCCATCTGTCGGCAATGCTGATTCTGTGACCTTAGGCAGATGATGAGAGGGAGGGCATCTTGGCCATCTTCTGGTCACTAGGGGTGTGGAGGGGGGGAGGTAGTTGTGAATTTCCTGCATGTGCAGGGGGTTGGACTTGATGGCCCTGGTGGTCCCTTCCAACTCTATGATTCTATGATATTGTCCTGAGCTCCTTAAATGAATGTTGGAATAAAAATGTGCTAAATAAGTGGGAAGAAGGGATGGCAGCATGGTATAGCCCAATCTCGTCAGATCTAGGAAGCTAAGCAGGATCAGTTCTTGGACGGGAGACCAACAAGGACGACTCTGCAGAAGAAGGCAATGGCCAACCACCTCTGATTAATTACTTGCCTTGAAACCTCTTGGTGGGGTTGCCATAAGTCAGTCGGCTGTGACTTGACGGCACTTGACACTCACAAATATGTGGGAATAATGGTGATCACACATACACAGATTTTGGCTGAGAAACAGAATCTTATATGCAGAAACCCACTTGTTCAAATGAATACAAACTTAGGTAGGTAGTTGATTTGGTCTAGGCATTTGGATGTTAAATCCCTTAGCCAAGTTAAGCCATCACTGTTAAAACAAGAGTCCTGTGGCACCATAAAGACTAAGGGCTGGGTCCTAACCGGCTTTTCCATCTGCAAAAGAGGAAAGAGGCACTCCCATTTGAACACAAAAAGGCTGTGTCAGGGATCGTGGGAGCCACATGAACAAATAAGCTATGTAGGATGGTAGCTGTAATGAAGAGGGGGGCTGGACGAGATTGAGCGAAAGAACTGATGGAATCCATCTCTAAGCTTTTATAGATATGTCTGACAAAGTGGACTCTGGCCCCCAAAAGGCGTATACCACAATATGTTCGTTAATCTTTAAGGGGCTACTGAGTTTAAAAATACTAGAACACCTCTCTAGTAAGGAAGACAGAAGTTAAATTTTGTGCATTGCAGTTTCTGGCACTTTGCATCAAAGAATTGTACCGTTCTAGGGAAAACCAGAGTGTCATTTGTTTGCAGCATTTGGAGGGCCCTATTAGATCTAAGTTAGCTGCTTGAAAAAAAAAAATTAAGTATGATACCCAGTTGTGATTTGTGTATGTTAAAGTGGTAGCCTGTTCTCATTAAAGTATAATAATCTTAAGAAGAGCCCTGCTGGATTGCATTCAGGGTCCATTTAGCACAGCATCTTGAAAATACAGTATTGACGTGGATTGTTATTATGCATATTGATGCCAACAACCTTGTATTAAGCATCCTTTTAATAGGAGTGAAGTTGCAGTATCTAGCAAGTTAGGCAGGACCACAGTTTGAGTGGGTGAATGCCACAGACATCTCCTGCAACATGCGGTAGAGTGCATGCTTTCTTGCATCGCCTTTTTTTCTTTCTTCTTGTGGGGAAGGGCCATGGCGCAGTGACAGAACATCTGTTTTGCATGCAGAAGGTCCGAGGTTCAATCCCGAGCGTCTCCTGTTAAAATTGTTAGGTGATGTGGAAAACTTTAACCCTGCACAATTATTTCTGGTCAGAGTAGACAGTACTGACCTTGAGAGACCAATGGTCTGATTCAGTAGAAGGCGGCTTGACATATTCTGCAATAATATATGATAAAGATATTGGTGATTGATGTCAGACCCTTCTAGTTTTCTCAAAACTTTACCCAGCCTAAGTGAGGAAAGAGGATGTTGTCTAAAGAAGAAACACTCACTGGAGAGTTTTCCTTTTGGTAGATTTAAAAAGTTAAAAAGGTAAAGGTCCCCTGTGCAAGCACCAGGTCATTCCTGACCTATGGGGTGATGTCACATCCCAATGTTTACCAGGCAGACTTTGTTTGCGGGGTGGTTTGCCAGTGCCTTCCCCAGTCATCTTCCCTTTACCCCCAGCAAGCTGGGTACTCATTTTACTGACCTCGGAAGGATGGAAGGCTGAGTCGACCTTGAGCCGGCTACCAGAAACCAACGTCCATCGGGATCGAACTCAGGTGGTGAGCAGAGCTTGGACTGCAGTACTGCAGCTTACCACTCTGTGCCACAGGGCTCCTTTTTGGTAGATTTACAGCAGGTTAAATATTGAATGCTTCCAGATGAGAGTTCTTATTCTGGAGTGATTGCCAAATAACTCTGTGTGTGTGTTTTTTTAATGGTCCCTGTTCTTAAAATAGCATGTTTCTCCTCTGCTGAGTGAACTTCAGAAAGCCAAAGGCTGGCTCAGCTAAGTGCAAAGAAATGTTGGTTCAAAAGAGAGAGCCACAACGCACTGGCTTTTGCTGGCAGCTTTGAAAAACACCACATTCTGTCTAGAAGAAACCAAATATAATGCACTGCAGCACAATTTTGCCAAGCAAGTCTACGCAGATTACCAAGTCTTACCATTATAAGCCTCAAATGGAGCTTGGTTGCCCACACAGATAAGTGCTGGCTATTTCAAGCTCGAATAAATCCACTTCCCTCACGTTTCTAAAGCAAGTTTCTGTATCCTTTATAAAAATAAAACAATTTTTTTTTTAAAAAAGTTTCTAAATAAGATCATCAGAGGATGAGACAAACTAGCAAGAAACTTGTTAACAATTCTGCTGCTGTGTTTCTCAAGCCTCTTGAGGGAACCGGCCAAATTGAGGCCAGTCGTCCTCTCTGATTGTTTTGTCATTTTTGACCCAGCTTTTCGCCCACAGAGAAGCTAAATTTACCGTGACAGGAATGTGTCATTGGAGTCAGGATGTGGCTTATGGTTTTGGTGAGCCACATGTGGACTGTGACTGCCACAAAACTCCAAATGTCAAGTTCTTTCCAAAAAATTGACGATCTTCCCACCCATGGTTTGTCCCAGCTAGCTTATTTTATTTATATTTTTTACTTTATTTATTCCCTTCCTTTTTCACGGAGACTTCAGGCAGATTAACATGGTGTAAAACAATGCATTTAAATAGCATGAGACCTAATAAGCAATGCTATAGGACTAGGATTACTACGGTTGCCAGGTCTCTCTTTGTAATCCGCAGGAGGTTTTTGGGGCGGAGCCTGAGGAGGGCCGGGTTTGGGGAAGGGAGTTTGTTTCTGAGTTTAAGTCAAGGCGGTTTAGTATGCTGGTGCATCGATATCTTCACAGATACTTTTTTTTTGGGGGGGGGGCACTTGGGACCAAAGCTTTGTATACCCCCGGCGTATACACCTGCTGCATCTTGGTATCCACAAATATGCAAGTTTTGATTCTGGTGTTTTAGTATGCCTCTTGAAAATGTAAGCTGATAGATTTGAATCCTGGGTAGGAGAAAACGCGGTATATACATTTCTAAACAAATAAAATGTTACTATTCAAAAATTTAAATATTTACATATTTTTTATTTCCTTTTTTAGAGTCTGGCTGTGTAAAAGATGATGCCCTTTCCTGCTTGAGGTGACCAGTTCTTCACTGTGAATTGTAAAAGAATGTGGAGAGGCTCAAGCCTCTGCTGTCTCTTGGCAGTAGCACATCTGTATTTCCTGAGGTCGGTCCACAGTCAAGAGAAAGGTTGGTGCTGTTGGATTGCAACTTGCTGTCTATATTTGCAGTTGTGCTTTTGTGTAGTTTGATGTGGGAATGGCAAGTAATATGTTTGTTTCACTTCGGGGACAAATCCTTTTGCTGGTATAACGGAACTGGCAATCTGTGGTTGGTGCTTGCCCTGGAAACCTGAGCTGTGTCTGCACATGGTTGGATATTGCACTGTTGCGCAGTAGGACTCTGCCACAACTGAACTAGACAACCCAGCTGCAGATAGAATGACAGAGTTGGAAGGGGCCATACAGGCCATCTAGTCCAGCCCCCTGCTCAATGTAGGATCAGCCTAGAGCATCCCTGACAATTCATCCAGCCTCTGCTTAAAGACTGCCAGTGAAGGGGAGCTCACCACCTCCCTAGGTGATGGCGATAATGCAACCATAATACACCTGTATGCGGATGCAGCCTCCGACAGCAAAAAAAACCCTTATCATTTGCCACTAAGGAGGGAATAAAACATCTTTCTCATGACGTGAAAGGAGGTGAGAGACAAGGTGGGAGATGTTTAAAGCATATGTTCCCTGTCATGTTTGCTTTGCTGTTTAATACAGAATGTGTTGAACATGAACACCCAAAGGCAAGGTTTTTTTGTTTGCTTGTATTTGAATGAAATGTATGTGGCTTCAAGCCTTTAGGGAGATGTTGTAGATACTGATAAAATGAATAAAACATACATTATTAATCTGATGCTCCCATTGTTTAATTTGCTAATCTAGTAAATGGAGTTCAGCAACTAGTGGTCCATTTGAAATTTCGCATTGGAACCAAGGAGAAATATCTAAACCATTACTGTTGTGCACCTAAGACTTTTAACAACAAAGATTTCTTGTTAAAAAATGATTTATTAAATTTTTTATATCCATTTATTAAAATGGTTATAATATTAAAATAATTATAGCATCTGCCTACCCCTGGTTTTTGCTCCAGCTGAAGAATAGTGGCAGGAACTGGGGGGCAGGAGATGGCCTGTCATGGCAGAGCAATCCGGGAAGCCTGTTGGGGGAGGTAAGCAGTATATAATTATTTAAATCAATAAAAGCATGCCACTGGTCTTTGAGATGGGAAAACAACCATACATATTAGGAAACAGTGCTTGGAGTGGGGGGAGGGGATGGATTAGCTAGGGAGTGGGGAGAGAGTAGATTTGAGTATGGGCAAAGGAGCGGAAAGGAGCCCCCAGGCGCAGCGTGGTAAGCTCTGCTTGCGACCTGAGTCCGACGGAAGTCAGTTTCACGTAGTTGGCTCAGGTTTGACTCAGCCTTCCATCCTTCCAAGGCCGGTGAAATGAGTACCCAGCTTGCTGGGGGTAAAGCGTAGATGACTGGGGAAGGCAATGAAGTCTGCCTAGTAAATGTCGTGATGTGACATCACTCTATTGGTCAGTAATGACCCGGTGCTTGCACGGTGGACTACTTTTCCTTTTTAAATGAATGGAATGGCACGAAAGGGGGTAAAGTGTCCTGGGGGAACACAGAGAGGGCGGCGGCGGAGGGAGGCAAGGCTAGCAGAGATGGGAGCATTGGCATTGGTCTGCTCTCCCATCCACTGCTTGAAGAACTTGCTTCTTTGCGCAGCTGATTCTGTATTGAAGGGCTCTTGGCGTGCATCTTTGGTGTGTTTAGTTGAGTGCTTGCAACTGCCAGCGTGGCTGTGCCTCTAGTGGTTTTGAGGGCATGTGAATTCCAGGAGGGAAAGCCATTCAGCCCGTATTAGGGGAATCAGATTTCCTGGTTGAAAGCTGGGTAGGCCACACCTTACACATCAAAGTCCTGGTGGGCAGGCCAAGTAATTGGTAGTGACTCATTGAGGTGCCAAGGATTATTCTTACAATCCAGTGATGTGGTCAGCTGTAAATTAGAGGGAACATTGTACTTTTCCTTTGGCTGCTTCCTTTGAGTACTCAACAGTCTCTTTTAACGGCTGTGATGAAATCCAGCAGCTTGTGAAGTTTTCAAAGTCGGTTCGAAGTATGTGATAAAAAGTTGCGTCCCAAAAGATTCTTTAGCCCTGGAATTTATGTGTTGTTTTTTTTGTATTCTGCTTTCTCTGGCAAAGGCTTGAAACACACTTTAAAACAATATAAATTCCAGTATAAAACGTAATATTTATTAATCGCCTGCAATTTACACCAGAGTAAACCAGCAGTTCAAACAAGTACCCATGACTCTAAAATAACATAAAATGGTAAAGATAAAAAGACATAGCAGCCCGGAAAACTACAATAAAATAAGATTTATTAGCTTCAAAACAATACAAATGTGCCGAGCAGCAAACCAGACAATGAAATTTAAAAAATTAAAATAAAATAAAAGGCGAGAGGTATACAAGATTTCAAAACAATGGGACAAATAAAATAGCATTAATAATAAATATGTTTAGCTGGTTCAGGAAGCTTAATAGACTCAGAAACCGTAACTCAGTGCCAGCTGAATATTTGTGGTGCGGCTATTCCACAAGTAAGGTGCTACCATAGAAAAGACATGTTCTGAGGGTAGGGTTGCCAGCTCAGGTTGGGAAATACCGGGATAATTTGGGGTTAGAGCTTGAGGAGGGGCATGGTTTGGGGGAGTGAGGGACTACAAGAGCATGTAATGTTATAGAGTCCACCTTCCAAAGTGTCCATTTTCTCCAGGTGAGCTGATCTTTGTCACCTGGAGATCAGGTGTAATAGCGGGAGATCTCCAGCTACCACCTGGAGGTTGGCAACCCTACCTTAGGGGGCCACCCACCTTATTGCTGGTGGTAATGGAACAAGGGCTGTAAAGGTAACCTGAGCAATCAGGCAGCTTTATGTGGGAGCAGATAGCCCTTTGAATACCCTAGTCTCAGACTGGTGATACAGGTGCTTTGTAAATTATGCCAGACGGCAACCTTGCTACTGCAGTATGAGCCAGTTGAAATCCCTGAACAGTCCTCAAAGGCAGGCCCCACATAGGCCCTGTGAGTCCACCGTTGTGTTTCCACAGTGGCCAGCCAGATGGGAAGCACAAAGCAGCGGTGCTTTATCCCTAAGATCTAGTATTTAGAGGCATGCTGCTTCTGAACATGGAGGTTCGATTTAGCTGTCATTGCGAGTAGTCTGATACAATCGACATAAATACAGAGTGAAGTGGAACATAGCTGGGGAAGGAAATGAGTGTATAATATTGTAAGTAGTTATTTAAATAATTGATTAAACCATTTAAAATGAAAAGAAATCGAAAGAAAAGCTTTGGAAGTCTTGATTTATTTTATTAGTAATGAAAAGGAATGTGTCAGATTTATTTTAATACAAACACTTTTGAGCTAGATAAAGCCCACTCTTAATAGGCCACAAACCTTACAGTGTAATAAATCTGTTAGTCTTCCAAGTGCCACAAGTCACATTTATTTGTGCTTCTTAGCAAAGGCTGACATGGCTGCCTCAGTGGAATTGGTTTGAGTATCTCTAGTTTGGTTTTAGCCTTGGATTCACCCCTTTTTGAATTATGAAATTGCATCTAATGTGAACAAGGAGCAGTTGCTGAGATTGTAACCAGGCTTTCTTTCTCTGTTGGAAAGAAATGTTTTATGAAGGGTTGAGAGGCCAGAAGTCTCTCGCTCAGCTGTTTTCCCGGGGTTGGGGTGTGGATATTACATGGAGTAGTAAGAAAGAATTGGTGCAGCTGTCTTCGAGATAAGAGACCCCCTCGTTTAAGAACAAAACAGCTCTTCTGTCTTTGCCTCAATGCTCGTTTGGCCTTTCTAAGGTCGTGCAGTTTCAGACTTTTCTCACCCTCTGGAAATGAAATTTGTTAATTTATTTTTTAATTTGTACCCGGCTTCCCCCCCCCCCCAGACACACAGTGGGGACCCAGTGTGGCTTTTCACATCATTCTCCCCTCCTGTTTTATCCTCACAACAACAACCCTGTAAGGTAGTTTAGGCTAAAAGTGTATGGCTGGCCCAAGGTCAGCCAATGAGCTTCCGTGTCAGACAGAAACACTTTTGTCTATCCATGGCCCTTTGTGAGGCATCTGGAAGGCCTTTTATAATGGCTGCATTCGGTTACACAACATGGGTTTAAAATGTGGAACAAGAGTTTATGATAGAGCTGGAAGGGACCACCAGGGTCATCTAGTCCAACCCCCTTCACAAGTACACCCCCAGTGACCCCTACTCCATGCCCAGAAGATGGCCAAGATGCCCTCCCTCTCATCATCTGCCTAAGGTCATAGAATCAGCATTGCTGACAGATGGCTATCTAACCTCTGCTTAAAAACCTCCAGGGAAGGAGAGCTCACCACCTCCCGAGGAAGCCTGTTCTACCAAGGAACCGCTCTGTTAGAAAGTTCTTCCTAATGTTTAGACGGAAACTCTTCTGATTTAATTTCAACCCGTTGGTTCTGGTCTGACCTTATGAGGCAACAGAAAACAATTCGGCACCATCCTCTCTATATGACAGCCCTTCAAGAACTTGAAGATGGTTATCGCATCTCCTCTCAGTCTTCTCCCCTCCAGGCTAAACATACCTTGCAGAGCAGAGCTGTCGATCTTTCTTTCTTTGTATGGGATGCCGTTTTAGTTAGTTTAGAGCAAGCGGAGCAGTATCTGCTGCCATCATAGCTACAGTCCTGAGTGAGGGTTACACCTGTTACAAACAAAATGACATACTTGGATTGTCTTGCAATATGAGCCATGTATGCAGTGAGTGTGTGTATATACTGCCTGTATATCTGTGTTAAAGCTAGGGTTACCAGGCATGGTCTGGGAACTGGTGGGAGATGGAGGGGAGACAGATACTGTGGTGGGAGGGGGAGCAATTGGGGAGGGGCCGTGGCTCAGTGGTAGAGCATCTGCTTGGCATTAAGAAGGTTCAATCCCCGGCATCTAAGTTACAGGGACTAGGCAAGTAGGTGATGTGAAAGATCTCTGCTTGAGACCCTGGAGAGCTGCTGCATGTCTGAGTAGACAATACTGACTTTGATGAACCAAGGGTCTGATTCAGTATAAGGCAGCTTCATGTGTTCACATGTGTCACAGCTGCGCGATGATGTCACTTCTGATTAGGGTTGCCAGCTCCGGGTTGGGAAATACCTAGAGATTTTGGTGGTGGAGCCTGAGGAGGATGGGGTTTGGGGAGGGGAGGGACTTCAATGGGGTAGAATGCCATAGAGTCCACCTTCCAAATCAGCTATTTTCTCCAGGTGAACTGATCTCTGGTGCCTGGAGATCAGTTGTAATAGCGGGAGATCTCCAGCCACCACCTGAAGGTTGGCAACCCTGCTTCTGGTGTGACTCGGAAGCGCTGGCATGGTGCTGGGACAACTCTGTAGCACTTGCCCCCAAACACCATGATTTCCGGAGAGTTTTTGGGCAAGTGCTAGAGCGTCACCCTGGCACCATGCCAGACCTTCTGCATCACACCAGAAGTGACATCATCACGGCAATGATGATTGCTGCCCCCGCTTTGGCTGACCTGCTTCCATTCACCAACCAACTGAGCATTGGTGAGTACAGGGTCCATAAGTGCTGGGAGTTTGTCCGCCATTAGCACATACCCAGCAAGCCTAGCTCTTTTCAGTCAATATGGTCTCATGAACTAGAATCCTGGCAAATGCATGTATGGTGAGAGCGGGCTGCATACAGTATATACAGAGGTTGAAAATATGCTCATGGCCCCTTTCCGGGGAAATGGCAACAGGGGGTACTGGGATGGTAGTGCGTGTAGCACACTTTCCCCGTATGAAGAGGAGTTGGTTTTTTATATGCCGACTTTCTCTACCTCTTAAGGGAGAATCAAACCGGCTTACAATCACCTTCCCTTCCCCTCCCCACAACAGACACCCTGTGAGGTAGGTGGGGCTGAGAGAGCTCTAAAGAGCTGTGACTAGCCCAAGGTTACAAGAGCTGTGACTAGCCCAAGCGGTAAAACATAACAAATGAGAAGGGATTAAGAAACAGCTGGTGCTGGTGAAAGGTGAAACTGGCACCAAGTGTCTGGCTAAACTTGGGGTTGAAATCGAGTTCAGTCACACTGATGTTCAACGCAACGTAAAAATTATTCAACTCAAAGGAAAATCATGTGCGTGCTTTGTGTTCGTTGGGCATCGATTCACTGTAACTTGTGCACGGGGCTGTGGTTGCTGGCTTGTCTGATTTTGGTGGTGGGAATTGCTGGGCTTAAAAATGAAACTGACACCCTTTAGTCAGATTACAGCCCACATGAAACAGACTGTAAAATACTTCCTATATATTAACACTTTTTTATGCCTGTTTGTGGTTCAGTGGTTTTTTGGCTTGTTCATCACATAGCAAGATGAGAGGGGTTTTTTTTTGGTTAAGCTTTGCGAATCAGTGCTGGTTAGAGCTAGAATAGTCCCGATTTATCCTAGTCCTCTTTCGTACTTTGCGTTTTAGTTCTTAAATAACCATTTAGCAATGGGGAGAGGGGTTGTTCTGCATCAGTGTGGCTGCATCACAGGGGCAATTCACGAACTCTTAGTTCTCTACTCCGTGTATGTTTTTGTGCACAGTGCAAATAATTCTGTCTCCTTTTGAGTTTTTCATTGCATGGTCCATGAAAAATAAAAGGCACAATATGTACTGTATTTACTTTATTGTGCAGTGAGTATTCAGTTCATTGCTGCTAATTCTCTGTCAATAAATTTCTTTTACAATTTCTGTTCTTGTATACCCAGAGCAGAAAGAAGCTGGAGTGCCACAGATGGGAAATGATTTGTAATGTGTTTACATTTTTATTGTGTATGACTGCACTTCATGGTGAGAAGTGTGTGTGATATATATCATCATACAGTAGAAATATAGCCTACTATTGGTGTCTGGCTCTTCTGTGCCAAATGTTTAGTTGGAGATCTTCGAAGGAGAGCACTCTGTTTGGAGAGTTAAGGGTTTAAAAGTGAATTAGAAGTAAGCTGTTGCCTAGGGATTTCTCCAGGCAGGAATTTTCCACAAAAGCTTTGTGTCGTATTGTTTAACGACTTGGTCACTGGCTCTGACATCTGGAAGCTGCCCAAATCTGAGTAAATATCAGGCACCTTCCAACTAGCTCTGAAAGTGGTCAGCAGTGTAGGTTTTCAAGATGTTGCTGTAATTGTCTGACTCATGCGCTGTTTTCTGCCTAGAGGTGCTTGGAGCGGGTACGTAAAATAGGTCGGTGTGTGTCATTTTTGGACACCCTCCCATCAAAGTTGAACACTGGCACATTCTGTTGATTTCACTCACGTCCTTAAGCTCTATCTGCCCTCGAAATCTGTTGGATTTAATAAAGTGCTTAACCTTGGTCAGAATGCACCCTTTGCGTTTGCAAAAAAATGGAACATAGTGAGACTGACAATTTTCATTCTTATGGAAGTGACCCAGCTGGAGCAGCGTTGGTGTGACAAATTGGCTTGAGATGGCCCTGGGTTCATGTAGGACATGTTCTGGTCCAGACATGTTCTCTCTCTCTCTCTCTCTCTCTCTCTCGATAGATAGATAGATAGATAGATAGATAGATTTTGCCAAACCTGTTTCCATATTATTGTTCCCACCCAGACAATAAAAGGAACTCTCTTCATAATGAATGAAACAGGAGTCCAGTGGCACCTTAAAGACTAACAAAATGTATGCCAGCATGAGCTTTTTGTTAGTCAGAGCAAACTTCACCAGATGCTTGGGCTATACATCCATAAGAATGTAAATATACTTTATTTTTTTGTATTTTGTAGAAAAGTACACCCTGAAAGGCTAGCCTGATCTCGTCAGTTCTCAGAGGCTCAGCAGGTTTGGCCCTGGTTAGTACTTGGTGGGAGTCCAGAGTTGCTACGCAGAAGCAAGCAATGGCAAACCGCCTCTGTTTGTCTCTTGCCTTGAGACCCATACAGGGTCACCATAAGTTGGCTGCATCTTGACAGCACTACACCATCAGAAATTTACTCCCCTGTGAATGAGATACAATGAACTCTTGGCTCATGAAAGCTTGTCAGGCTGGTATTAGCCTTTCAGATGCCACTGGACTCCAGTTTTATGGTTGTCTGTAGCAGCAAAATTGCTGCCTTTCTGGAATTCTCTTCATGCTGGTAGAGCAGTGAACAAGCCTTCCCCTTATGTTGAAAAATATGAACTTTAGATAATACAACTTAGTAATATAATATAGAGAATATAACCAGGTTTTGTGTAGCATTTTAATAACATTTTAATATGATGCCTATGATATTATACTACAATAGATAATGTAATCTGTAAACTAATAACCTTGCATATATATTTAGTTTTCCCTCCCCTCGCTGCTTGGTTTACTTATATTTTATACTATAGCTCTAAGAATATTAGTAGCTAGGATGACTGTAGATTGTAGACTTGCCCCAAATATGGGTAGAATATGATCTTGTCTTACTATGGTAATAGTGTTGTATTAAGTATATGTGTTGTGTATTTTGCTGTGTGTTGTGTTGAAAATAAAAATAATAAAAACTTTTTAAAAAAGAAAAAAAATATGAACTTTAAAAATCCTAACTGAAATCTTTTCAAGGTAAGAGTAATGCAGTTGTTCTGTTGTGCATTGCTAGAACGGATACCTGGAGGTTCTGAATCAGGTTTTCCCTTTTGTCCCCCTTCCCAAAAGCATATGTTCCCGTCACTCCACATATTGATCACTTGACTGCGAACTCTTCAACCCGCACGTTGAATCTGGAGTGGAATGATGGCGGCTCAGCTGTCCCAGTTGACGTGGAAATTCAGAATGTTACCTGGGAAATTCAGATTTTGCGCAAAGATCCCATGGAGACTGTGGCGCTGGTGAGTTGTCCTTTCGCCTTTCTGTTCCAGTCCTTGTTTACTTCTCCATCCCAAGCTTTGAATGGGATAGATCACTTTCTAAATTTAGGAAAGCTATATGGGAGGGGGGAGGTAGTTGTGAATTTCCTGCATTGTGCAGGGGGTTAGACTAGATGACCAAGAAAGGGATCTTGGGGTGGTAGTGGATAGCTCAATGAAGATGTCAACCCAGTGTGCGGCTGCTGTAAAAAAGGCAAATTCCATGCTGGCCATAATTAGAAGAGGAATAGAAATTAAAACTGCTGATATCATACTGCCCTTGTACAAACCTATGGTGAGACCACACTTGGAATACTGTGTACAGTTCTGGTCATCACACCTAAAAATGGATATTACAGAGCTTGAGAAGGTGCAGAAAAGAGCAACCAAAATGATTAGGGGACTAGAGCAACTGTCCTATGGGGAGCGGTTAAGACGCTTAGGGCTGTTTAGCTTGGAAAGAAGGCGGCTGAGGGGAGACATGATAGAGGTCTATAAAATTATGCATGGTTTGGAGAGAGTGGACAGGGAGACGTTTTTCTCCCTCTCCCATAATACTAGAACACGGGGTCATCTGCTAAAGCTGGAGGGTGAGAGATTCGAAACAGATAAAAGGAAGTATTTTTTCACACAATGCATAGTTAAATTGTGGAACTCCCTGCCCCAGGATGTGGTGATGTCTGCCAGCTTGGAGGGCTTTAAGAGGGGAGTGGACATATTCATGGAGGAGAGGGGTATTCATGGCTGTTAGTTAGAATGGATACTAGTCATGCTGCTTACCTATTCTCTCTAGTATCAGAGGAGCATGCCTATTATTTTGGGTGCGGTGGAACACAGGCAGGATGGTGCTACAGCAGTCGTCTTCTTTGTGGGTTTCCTAGAGGCACCTGGTTGGCCACCGTGTGAACAGACTGCTGGACTTGATGGGCCTTGGTCTGATCCAGCAGGGCCTTTCTTATGTTCTTATGACCCTGATGATCCCTTCCAACTCTATGATTCTATGAAGATTCGGGGTTGGATTCAGCCAGGTTTTTCACTCACTGTTCCCCCAGTTTTCCTGCTTCAGCCCGTGTCCCCCATGGTTTGTGTCAGTAATCCCAACCACACCTGATTTGGGTAGTCAAAGGGGGTCCCCTCCTTCCCCCCTCCTGTGGAAAAGCTGGTTGAATCCAACCCACTGAACAAAAATTGTATCACTTGATTTGTTGCATATTGAAGAAGAAGATGACGAGTTGGTTTTTATATGCTGACTTTTTCTACCACTTAAGGAAACTGGCTTACAATCATCTTACCTTCCCCTCCGCACAACAGACACCCTGTGAAGCAGGTGGGGCTGAATGAGCTCTAAGAGAACTGTGACTAGCCCAAGGTCACCCAGCTGGCTTCGTGTGGAGGAGCAGGGAAACAAATCCAGTTGACCTGATTAGCCTCTTCCACTAATGTGGAGGAGTGGGGAATCAAACCCTGTTCTCCAGATCAGAGTCCACTGCTCCAAACCACCACCATGCTGGCTCTCTTGCACTCGTATCCCCACCAAGGAATTCAGGGTAACATATACAGAGAATCACAGTCCTATCCTAGATAGCATATTATACTTCTATATCAGTTGAAGTCACTGGGCTTAGAATGATCCAACTCTGTTGAGGATGGCACTGCTACTCCTATTTTTGTGCTTAGAAGAACCCTGAGAACTGGTTTAAGCTGAGAGGTCCAAGATCACCCTGTCGGCTGCTGCTTTATGGCTGAACAGAATCTCAGTCCAGCACTCTATCTGTCCTCTACAAAACACTCCTTCTGTAGGGAGGAAGAGCTAGGAAGACAATAAATAATACTGCAAGAAGGCCAAATACGTAGCCACTTTGTCTGGAGATGCCCAGATGTCCTCCATTAGTGGAGCGTAACATTTGCTCTTGTTGGAATTATCAGTGACATATATGGGATACATTGCTAGATGCTCATGAACAACATTTGGGAGATTGTCCCATTTTCCATCCTACAGGGGGCATGATGAGCATCTCACTGTACACCCAATGGGGAAGATCTGTCCTCAGAGCAGGATAATTGAACCAAGCGTGTCTACTCAAGAAGCCAGAAATGAACATGCATTCTTTATGCTTATTTTGGGGGGTGGTACAACTTTTTGGTAGCTGCTTGATAGGCCAGGCTAGCCCGATCTTGTCAGATCTTGGAAGCTAAGCAGAGTCAGCCATGGTTAATACCTGGATGGGAGACCACCAAGGAAATCAAGGTTGCTGAGCAGAAGCAGGCAATGTCACAACCACCTCTGCTGATGTCTTGCCTTGAAAACCCCACGCTCCTGGGGTTGCTATGAGTCAGTTGCAACTTGACGGCACGCAACGGTTACATTTTATGTGAAGGTTTTGCAGTAAGAGTAGTCTTGTGACTAAAAATGATTCTTTGGAAGCATGATTAAAACCATGATTAAATATTAGAGATGGAGATGACAAAAGTGCCAGCAGAGAGTGGTTGATGTAATCCCAAGTGTAAATTTGAAGGCTGATGAAGCCAAATGAGATCAGCAGGCTTGAGGGTGTTGCGAAGTCATCACTGGGACAGTTTTCCACCTAAGAGGAAACAGTCCTGGATATCCTACCCTTTTTGTTACTGTATATCGGCATCGTTGCAGTGAAAGGATTGAGAGTCTGCAGAATCCATCAAAACCAGAGTGATGCCTAAGATTAGAATCATAGAGCTGGAAGGGACTACCAGGGTCAACTAGTCCAACCCCCTGCACAATGCAGGAAATTCACAGCTACCTCCCCCACACACACCCCAGTGACCCCTACTCCGTGCCCAGAAGATGGCCAAGATGCCCTCCCTCTCAGGATCTGCCTATTGTCATAGAATCAGCACTGCTGACAGATGGCCATCTAGCCTCTGCTTAAAAACCTCCAGGGAAGGAACATTTACCACCTCCTGAGGAAGCCTGTTCCACTGAGGAACCGCTCTAACTGTTAGAAAATTCTAGAGAAGGAAGATTTATGTTTGGATCTTATAGAACATGATCCAATTTATGGTATTTCTTCTTGCTTCTTTTTTGTTTTTTAACACCGTGATTCAGATTTCCTTGGTACAACACAGGCAAAGTAGACCGAATGTGGTTGGCAGTTCTGATTTATAAGCTAGTAGTTGTTTTATCGAGCTACTTTTAAAAGAAAGATACTGCACTTTTAAAAAGAAGCAGGTGCATAGCCCAGTTGTAAAGTACGAAAAGGTGTGTGTGTGTGTGTGAAGTGCCGTCAAGTCACAGTCAACTTAAGGCAACACAGTAGGGTTTTCAAGGCAAGAGACTAACAGAGGTGGTTTGCCATTGCCTCTTCCTGCAAAATGACCCATAAGTAGGAGACCTTGCTGTTGAAGGTCCCATAAGTCAACAGCATTTTATTTGGAAGTTTTTATAATTATTTTGAAGTGTGTCCATCATTGTGGGTCAGATACGTCCTCTGCAGTCTTTATTGTAGTGTTATTCCTTCATAACTCAGTGCATGGAATAGTATCTTTAGAGTGCAGTCCTAAGCAGTTACATCCTTCTACGTCCCTTGTCCCACACACGTTCTCTGTGGTGGCTCCCATGTTATAGAACAGCCTTACCCGAGTCTATCAGGAAGGCTCGAATGCTTCTGTCCTTTCTCAGAATTAGCAAAACAGAAAAATTTCAGCAGGACATTCTCTTAAAGAGATCAGAATTACAGCGTAATGGACCAGCTCAGGAGATTGCTTCTATAAGGGATAGGATCACAGCATATTGCAGCGTTTAGAGTACTTATCACACTCTAAACTGCACTTGACTCTCTTCTCCCCATATAACCCTGTCTTCTGTATGGGATGTCAAACTGCAAGCAGTTTTTCCATTTTAGACCCTTTTTTGTTGTCTTGCATAGTTTTCCAGTTTCTTCAGTCGTAACCCCACTGCATTGTTTTGTCTATCAGAAATCTTTGCTGTTCAGCTGAAGTGTCTTTATCATATCGTATTATATTTTGTAAGCTGCATACTGCTAAATGGTCTTTATCATGTTTTGTAATCCAGCTTTACTCTGTCAAAAAGGGCCACTGTGAATAATAATGGTAAAGAAATAAATCCTCCTCAGGGTGGCACTAGCACTGTATTGGAAGACATGATAATTGCAACCACAGCTTGCAAACTGTGGGCTATGGCTCAGTGGTAGAGCCTCTGCTTGGCATGCAGAAGGTCCCAGGTTCAATCCCCAGCATCTCCAGTTAAAGGGACTAGGCAAGGAGATGATGTGAAAGACCCCTGCCCGAGACCCTGGAGAGCCACTGCCAGTCTGAGTAGACAATACTGACTTGGATGGACCAAGGGTCCAAGGGTCTGATTCAGTTCAAGGCAGCTTCATGTGTTCATGTGACTGATCGGCCCTGGCAATTGAACATGCAGGCAATTGAACATGCAGGCTTGTTTACTTCCCTTTTTGTTGATGAGTCTTTTGGGGGAAACAACAGACAACTGAAACTCAGAACTGGACCATTAATTCACGCTGTATGGAACCATCATGCAAAGAAGTATGCCCGTACTTACCAAAGGACATTCCACCACTGCTACACAATTACAATTTACAGGAGAGTGTAATTCCTTCGGTTGTATCTATAAGAAGGCCAAAAGTATAGATTTGAATGAAGTTGTCTGTAACATTCCTTTTGCATTTGTAGGAAACCTATCATTCAAAATTAACTGCTAATAAAATGACCATCCTCCACTGGAGCTGGACATCAGACATACCTTTGGAATGCACCACTCATTATGTCCAGATTCGCTGCTACCATCACTTGAAAGACTTTCCAGGGACCACATCATGGAGTGAGTGGAGTTCGCTTGCCAAGATACCAGGTAAAGTGATGCTGTCGTGTGACGGCTACTCAACAAGTGAAGACTACGGCAAAGTAAATTTACGGTTGTGTTTGACTGCAGAATGCAGCACACCTGAGTCATTTGCTTTAGAGCCAGGTATTGAGAGGAATACCTAAATCATCGCTGGATTTGTGCTGGCGAGTGGCAGAACAAAACATTCGCTTGCATAGACGTTGCCTCTCCATAGATTTTGTTAAGTGTTTCTGTTTGTTCAGATTCCAGGAGATTTGATCCCAGTGAGGCTCATCTCACATGCATGTTATTAGAGATGCCACAAACCTCAACAGTCCCAGGTTCAATCCCCGGCATCTCCAGTTAAAGGGACCAGGCAAATAGGTGATGTGAAAGGCCCCTGCCTGAGACCCTGCTGGTCTGAGTAGACAGTACTGACTTTGATGGACCAATAGCGCATTCCTGAGCTTTAAGGGCAAAAGCCCTTAGGAGGCCAGGAAGGCGCTGCGCCAGTGTTAGGGGCCCCTGCACTGGCGTCCAAGCTATTTATGCCGCCGTTAGTGGCCCCAGTGCTGGCGAGGAGGCCTGGATGCTGGTCTGTGGGCGCTGCCATGGCAGCACCACCCCGGGACGCTGACGGAGCCTTTTGTTGGCATCCCACTGGCTTAAAGGCCTACGCTGGCATCTTGGGGGCGGGGGGTGTTCCGGCATCCCGGGAGGTGTTCCCGGGGCAGGGCGAGGGGAAGAGCTGCCTTTAGGCAGCCTCCTGTTCCCTTTCACCCGGGGTACGCCGGCGGCAAGAAGAGCAAGGCTGTGCCTGCTTTTTAGCAGATGCAGCCTCCCTTTTCTCTATGGGGCAAAAAGCCCCATTTAAAATTTAAAAAGCCTTTAAAAGGCTTTTTTTGTTTTGACTTTTCAGCTTTGGGGAAACAGGTTAGGAGGCGCTGCAAGGGTCTGATTCGGTATAAGGCAGCTTCATGTGTCCAGTGATGCATTCAAAAGTCAAAATTCATCTGAGCAAAGTTTCTTCTCGAGGTGATCCCCTGTTAGTCTTGAATTACAAAATGTGTTTGCAATTTAAAATGAAATGTTACTTAGAGTTTGGGTTGATCTTGTGCATTCTTGGAATGTAGTTTCTAGATGAAATGTGCGACTCTTTGGTTGGGTAACTGAGGGGATAATCATAAACTGTGGATGTTTCCTGTTCCCCTATGCTGACCCCAATCCTTTCCCTTCTTCATTATAGGGCAAGATACGGGCTCTGTGCTTAAAGTGTTTCCTGTGGACGAAGTGGTACAAGTAGGTTCCAACCTGACTTTCTGCTGCGTGTGGAAGACAGGACAGCAATTCGACAGCATGGGGTATGGCTCTTATCCACCTGGCCAGAGCCCAGAGCCTGTCCATCTCTCCAACTGGAGTGTTGTGATCTATGTGCCCAATGTTAACAAGAGCATCACATCTGGGGATAATGCATGGTGTAGCATAAATCCCATTGATGTCACTGGAACCACCGTCTTTATAGGCTGTAAGTACATCACTGGGCAAATTGCTTTCGTCTTAATTCTTTGCTTCGATGCAATGTAAATAATTGGGTCCTTTCTTCTTTGAGATGGAAATTGCACTAGGTCTTTCAGCATGGAACCTGATCCCCACCCCCAAGGATATGTTGAGCATATAACAAAGGAAAGCCTGCAGTCATACTATATATAGTCTGCCATGTTGGAGTATCTCTCCCCCCCCCCCCCACTGCCATATATGATTGCCAGCGCAAGGCAGCGGAGTATCTCTGTCTTTCCCAAGGTTCCTTATTGCACTTCGAGTTAAAGGTAAAGGTACCTTGTGCAAGCACCAGGTCATTCCTGATCCATGGGGTGACGTCACATCCTAACGTTTCGTAGGCAGACTTTGTTTTACAAGGTGATTTGCCAGTGCCTTCCCCAGTCATCTTCCCTTTACCCCCAGCAAGCTGGGTACTCGTTTCACCAACCTCAGAAGAATGGAAGGCTGAGTCAACCTTGAGTCGGCTACCAGAAACCGACTTCTGTCGGGATCGAACTCAGGTCGTGAGCAGAGCTTGGACTGCAGTACTGCAGCTTACCACTCTGAGCCACGGGGCTCTTGCACTCTTGAGTTGGGCAGCACTAAATACAGTTTAAAATGTAGGAATCAGACAGGTAAATATGCTATATATTTTTCAGCTTAAGAAGCAGAATCAGAGCTGTCGCCAGATTCTTCCTAAATCCGCATTTAGGGCAACAGTTGAGCTTTAAGTCTGTGACTTGAGGTTTGACGTGTATGATAGCCCGGACCATTTCTTTTCTTGCTGCTGCAGACCCCCCTGATATTCCACAAAGCCTAACCTGTGAAACATCAGATTTTAAGGAAATCACTTGTGAATGGAAAGGAGGAAGGCCAACTAATTTGTATAGCCCTCAGCGAAGAACGAACTATACTTTATTTGAAAGGTAATCACGATTATGAATAAGATTCTCGAATGTAATATATTTTAATATAACATTAGCTGATCTGGCCCAGTGCTTTCTAATGTCTTTGCAAAGCCTTGGGGAGATAAGATCTTGGCTGGATGGCTCATTGGAAGACCGGAGGACCTTGGTTCAATCTAATGAATGGTCCGAAGTGGTTATGGGTGTGTGTGTGTGTGTAATCCAGTCTGATGCGATTTTGCAGTCATCCTTATTGGAGACTTGTGTTATTAAGTACCCCTTTTTGATAGTTTGTCAGGGAACCTACTGTAGCTGTAAACATGAAATCTAAACCCCAGTTACAGTGGTTTTATGTTGTTCATGGCACTGAATGTTTCATATATTCAGGCAGTCCATTGATAAATACTTGGCAAGAAGAATGGGTGAGGTCTTCAGTTTCTACATGAGCTGCGGACGCTAATCTGGTGAACCGGGTTTGTTTCCTCACTCCTACACATGAAGCCAGCTGGGTGACCTTGGGCTAGTGATAGTTCTCTTAGAGCTTTCTCGGTGTCTGTTGTGCGGAGGGGAAGTGAAGGTGATTGTAAGCTGGTTTGATTCTTCCTTAAGTGGTAGAGAAAGTTGGCATATAAAAACCAACTTTTCTTCTTCATTAGTAAGGGCTTTCATTATATTGAACCTGGGACTTCTAGTTCTTTTCTATTCAGTTCATTGGGTTGGGTCCAGTGTAAAGGCTGCAAATTTTCCTGACTTTTCCTTCCTCCCTGGCATGTTTTTTTTTCCCAACCCCAGGAAAGTTTATTCCTAGGGTTGTGGACTTGCATGGTGCCATGGCCGTCTGGGTCAGGAGGTTGCAGTGGGAAAAACACCACTCATGGAGGGGGCAGGAAGGGGTGATTTTATTCTTCTGACCTGTGTGGCTTTTATCCCACATGAGTCTCACAGCCCTAGGAATAAACTGTCCTGGGCTGAGGAAAGGACAGCTGGGGAAGCAGAAAAGCTGGAAAGATGTGCGGCTATCATTGTAGTCTTCTGACTGGTTATAAGACCTATTATATTAGGTGCTGTGGAACACAGGCAGGATGGTGCTGCTGCAGTTGTCTTGTTTGTGGGCTTCCTAGAGGCACCTGGTTGGCCACTGTGTGAATACACTGCTGGACTTGATGGGCCTTGGTCTGATCCAGCATAGCCAGTGTGGTGTAGTGGTTAAAAGCGGTGGTTTGGAACGGTGGACTCTGATCTGGAAAACCGGGTTTGATTCCCACTCCTCCACATGAGTGGCAGACGTGAATCTGGTGAACCGGGTTGGAACCCCCACTCCTACACATGAAGCCAGCTGCATGACCTTGGGCTAGTCACAGCTCTCTTAGAGCTCTCTAAGCCTTGCCTACCTCACAGGGTGTTTGTTGTGGGGAGGGGAATGTAATTGTAAGCCGGTTTGATTTTGCCTTAAGTGGTAGAGAAAGTCAGCATATAAAAACCAACTCTTCTTCCTCTTCTTATCATATCCGATTTGCTATACTTTTAAAAATGGAACACATGTTCATTTTCTTTAATCCATTTCTGAAATATTCTAATTATATTGTCCTTGAGTGGGTAATAGAAAGTTATCATGAAATTCATTGTTGGGAACTGAATGTTAATTCTTACCTTTTTGTTTTTAAATCTTGTAGTATATCTGGGAAAAACGTTACATATAACGAAAAAGAAAATCCTGAATATTATCGCTGCAATTTTTCCGTTCTTGACAATCAGAGAATATATAACTTTACAGTCCATGGCGTCAATCCCCTGGGTCAATCAGAAGCCTCTATTTCAATTGATATAAATTATAGAGGTAAGACTTTTTTTATATTCAGCACCAAAAATTAGTCTGTTTTTGGGCACCTACAAGATGAAATGTTCATTCAGAAATCAGTTTTCCCCCGTCAAAACAACCATTAAATGTTTCAGAATTCAAGCAGTCCAATTATATAGGAGAGCCAGCGTGGTGTATTGGTTAAGAGCAGTAGTTTGGAGTGGTGGACTCTGATCTGGAGATCCGGGTTTGATTCCCCACTCCTCCACATGAGCGGCGGAGGCTAGTCTGGTGAACCGGGTTGGTTTCCCCACTCCTCTACATGAAGCCAGCTGTGTGACCTTGGGCTAGTCACAGTTCTCTTCGAGCTCTCTCAGCCCCTCGTACCTCACAGGGTGTCTGTTATGGGGAGGGGAAGGGAAGGTATTGTAAGCCGCTTTGATTCTTCCTTAAGTGGTAGAGAAAGTTGGCACATAAAAACCAACTCTACTTCTTGGATGATGGGACAGAGAGCATGCTAATCAAATTTGCAGATGACACCAAGTTAAGAGGGGTAGTTAATACCCCAGAGGATAGGGTCAGAGTTCAGAATGACCTTGATAGACTGGAGAGCTGGGCCATAAGTAATAAAATGGATTTCAATAGGGAGAAGTATAAGGTACTTCACCTAGGCAGAAACAACATAAGGCACAGGTACAGGATGGGAGAGAGTTGGCTTGACAACAGTACATGTGAAAGAGATCTGGGAGTCTTAGTGGTCCACAAACTGAACATGAGTCAACAGTGAAATGTGGCGGCTAAGAAGGCCAATGCAATTCTGGGCTGCATCAATAGGAGTATTGTGTCTAGATCAAGGGAAGTAATACTACCACTCTATTCTGCATTGGTCAGACCTCACTTGGAATACTGTGTCCAGTTTTGGGCTCCACAATTTAAGAAGGATGTTAACAAGTTGGAGCGTGTCCAGAGGAGGGCGACCAGAATGGTCAAAGGTCTGGAATCCATGCCCTATGAGGGAGAGTCTTAGGGAGTTGGGCTTGTTTAGTTTGGAGAAGAGAAGGTTGAGGGGAGACATGATAGCCATTTTTAAATATTTGAAGGGATGTCATGTTGATGAGGGAACTAGCTTGTTCTCTGTTGCTTCAGAGACTAGGACACGGAGTAATGGATTTAAACTAAGAGAAAAGCGATTCCACCTAAACATTAGGAAGAACTTTCTGACGGTGAGGGCTGTTCGACAGTGCAATGCGCTGCCTCGGAGGGTGGTGGAGTCCTTGTCTTTGGAGGTCTTTAAATAGAGGCTGGATGGCCATCTGTCGAGAGTGGGATCCTGCATGGTGGTGGGGAGGGCTGGGGTCACTGGGGATGTGGGGGGGAGGTAGTTGTTAATTTCCTACATTGGGCAGGGATTTGGACTAGATGATCCTGGTGGTCCCTTCCAACTCTATGATTCTATGATTCTTCTTCTTCTCCTTCTCCTTTTACTTTTACCTTATCTACTTCTACTACTTCTACTATATTTAGGGTTTCTCTGCACTCTGATGCAGAACTTGTTGTTCTCCTTCAGTTTTCGCAAAATCGTGTTCTCCTTTGGATAAAGCTTGACCCCTCTGTAATGAACAGGCTTGGATGTAGATCACGATGGGTAGTCATGTTAGTCTGTCAATAGCAGTATAAAAGAGCAAGAGTCCAGTAGCACCTTAAAGACTAACAACATTTCTGGCAGGGCATGAGCTTGGATGGGTGGAGTGGTCTTGCTTGGTAGCAGATGGCAGCAGGGGCCGAGGAGAGGGGCAGTCTGCACTTGCCCCCCCCGAGCCTTACCCCCTGTGGGTGGGTGGCTGTATGTCAGTAGTCTGGGGGCACAGGTGGAAGACCTAGTTAGCCCCCTTCAACAAGTATCCCCAGGCTAAGAGAAAGGCAGTGGATCGGAGAGCTTTTATATCTGCCACAAATGTTGGCTTGGTCTTTGTGCCCCCTGACTTACAAAACCAGAAGGATTATGGTTTATCTGTGTAAATGTCCTAGCTGCATGTCCTTCCTCTGATAGGCTTCTTTAGTGGTGTCAGAGCCAGTATCTCATTCTCATGGCTCTTGTTTCAAATAGACTCCCTAGCCCACATTGCTTTAGCTTGTCCACAAAATAATATTGCATGAAATAAATACATCACTCCCTGGATAAAACGGCTAAAGACCCTTTCTGAGAAGCGGGTACTGCGTTGTCTGCTGTCAAATAGATCCGTCAATTGCATGAGAGATGTGGCAACTTTTCTCTTTATAGTAACAAGGAAAAATTTAATTTCATTCCCCCTTTTTAAAGTGTGTAGTGGTTGATGGGTAGCCAGTGGCTGTTAAATCTAGGGAAAGGAAACCACGCAGTGCCTGATGCCATGTTTACTTTTCTCCCATAATGCATTGAGAGGGGGATGGAAATAGAGGAAGCTTGTTTTGAATCTCTCCCAGGCGTGGAAAGGGTAACTTCTGATCATCAATTGCAGCAGTCCTGGTTCCAATTGTTTCCGTTTGTGACTATAATTCCTCTAGAATCTTCCCTTATCTTGTTCCTTCTGCTCTGCACAGAATCATTTGGTCTCGATCATCTAGATATTAGGAAGAATTTTCTAACAGTTAGAGCGGTTCCTCGATGGAACAGGCTTTCTTGGAAGGTGGTAAGCTCTCCTTCCCTGGAGGTTTTTAAGAAGAGAGGGAGGGCATCTTGGCCATCTTCTGGGCATGGAGTAGGTGTGGGGGGAGAAGGTAGTTGTGAATTTCCTGCATTGTGCAGGGGGTTGGACTAGATGACCCTGGTGGTCCCTTCCAATTCTATGACTGATCCCCTTTCCCACTGCCACCAGCTTTCAAGCCTCTCACCATGATGATTTCTCCTCTCTGGTGGCCACCTCTAAAGGTAAAAGTAGTCCTCTGTGCAAGCACCAGGTCATTCCTGACCCATGAGGTGACGTCATATCCCGACGTTTACTAGGCAGACTTTGTTTACGGGGTGGTTTGCCATTGCAGTGGCCACCTCTACCCATCTTTAAATCTTTCCCATAGTTTTTCCTGAACAATTTCCAGGGGGAAATAGCAGGTTGTAATAGTGAGTATCGAATTCAGGTTACTGAGAATCCCAAGCTATCTCTTTTTTTAAAAGTTTCTAGCTATTATGGCTACAGAGATACACTTGAAATTGTGTGGACAGTACTTTCAGGCCTTTAAGGTGCCACTGGACTCAGTTCTTGCTCTCTCTGTAGACACCGTCTGCTAACATAAGACAATAAATAAGGGCTAAATAAGATTGGCTATTCAATGTCTTTTCCTCTCTCATAACTGCAAAATCCAGAAAGCAAACATTGCTAAATAAATTGTATGACATAAGAAATTATGTGTTCAAATTTGCTTGGATATATTGATTTATTTGCTTGCTGCATCTAAAGCAGGGGTGTGAAGCATAAGGCCCACGGGCTGGATCCGGCCCCTTGAGAGCTCTTATCTGGCCAGCCGAGACAGCCACCCCCTCCCATCCCGATCTGGGCTGGCGAGGCATGGCCCGACCACGTGACATTTATGTTATATCCGGCCCTCGTAGCAATTGAGTTCAACACCCCTGATTTAAAGTCTGCCTCCCTACCAGTTTCCAGGTGGTCTGCAGAAATTTAAAAACCAACTAGGGGGGTGCATTCAGGTATACCTGAGCCAAAATTTTTCCCGAAATTGGCTGTTTTGGGTTGGCTCAGGAAATGACCCCAAACAGTCTCAGAATTCTGGTAGTATGAAAAATTCATCTCTTGGGATTTGGGGAGTTTTGAGAAGGCTCAGGAGTGGGGGTGGGAGAGAGAGAGGAAGCTGGCCTGGGAAACAGCTGTTAGTTGGCGTGTCTCTTCCCTTTCAAATGGGAGGGAGATGCCAACTAACTGCCGATGGTCAGGTAGACCTGGCCTCCACCCATTTGAAAAGGGAAAGGCCCAGCAGGTGCTAGCGGGCCCACTGGAAATCGGCAAGTAGCGGACTGGAGTCTACCTAGCAAATTTTTGGTGTTAAGTAAAGAATAGCAACAGGCATCTGACAAAAAAAAATACATTGTTTTTTCTTCCCCTCCAGTTCATCTACAGACCCCTACAGCTTTAACTGTGATTAACAATAACCCAACTCATGTCACACTGTCTTGGCGTCTGTCTGGCAACTTGAAACCCATTATGCTTCGGTGTCTGGTTCGCATTAACAGTAGCGGAACTACAGAAGGTTTGGTAGGTACCTTTCCCTTTAAACTGGTGTGTGTGTGTGTGTGTGTGTGTGTGTGTGTGAGAAAGAGAGAGAGAGAGAGAGAGATTAGCCACCTAGCTACCAGTGTGATGTAGAAAGCCAGCGTGTAGTGGTTAAGAGCAGTGGTTTGGAGCAGTGGACTCTGATCTGGAGAACCGGGTTTGGTTCCCCACTCCTCCATATGAGCGGCGGAAGCTAATCTGGTGAACTGGGTTGGTTTCCCCACTCCTACACATGAAGCCAATTGGGTAATCTTGGGCTAGTCACACACTCTCAGCCCCACCAACCTCACAGGGTGTCTGTTGTGGGGAGGGGAAGGGAAGGTGATTGTAAGCTGATTTGATTCTTCCTTAAGTGGTAAAGAAAGTCAGCATATAAAAACCAAGTCTTCTTCTTCTTCTAGCTCCTGCTTCAAACACAAGAACAAAAACAACATAATACCTTTATTTTGTGTGTGTAAAGTGCTGTCAAGTTGCAGCCAACTTATAACAACCCCTGGTGGGGTTTTCAAGGCAATTGATTAAGCAGAGGTGGTTTGTCATTGCCTTCCTCTGCAGAGTCTTCCTTGGAGGTTTCCCAAGTACCAACCCAACTTAACCTCCGAGAACTGAAGAGATTGGGCTATATTATACCATTCCACATCCCAATACCTTTTATTAGGACCAACCAAAATGTCACAATACAGTGTGCAAGCTTTTGAGTTCTCTATCTGGACGTTACTTTCCCCACTAGAGCAACTGCCCTATGAGGAGCGGTTAAAATGCTCAGGGCTGTTTAGCTTGGCAAGCAGGTGGTTAAGGGGAGACATGATAGAGGTCTGTAAAATTATGCATGGTTTGGAGAGAATGGACAGGGAAAAGCTTTTCTCCCTCTCTCATAATACTAGGAGGTGGGGTCATCTGCTGAAGCTGGAGGGTGAGGGATTCAAAACAGATAAAAGTATTTTTTCACAACGCATAGTTAAGTTGTGGAACTCCCTGCCCCAGGATGTGGTGATGGCTGCCACCTTGGAAGGCTTTAAGAGGGGAGTGGACATGTTCATGGAGGAGAGGGCTATTCGTGGCTACTAGTAAAAATGGATACTAGTCATGATGCATACCTATTGTCTCAGCATCAGAGGAGCATGGCTATTCTATGAGGTGCTGTGGAACACAGGCAGGATGGTGCTGCTGCAGTCGTCTTGTTTGTGGGCTTCCTAGAGGCCCCTGGTTGGCCACTGTGTGAACATACTGCTGGACTTGATGGACCTTGGTCTGATCCAGCATGGCCTTTCTTACGTTCTTATATATATAAAAGGGTGGGGGAGAACATTAGATATCTCATGATCCTAAACTCAACAGGGGATGCAGACAACAAAAGGTCTTAAGATCGCAGCCTGGGAAATCTATGTTCCTCACCCCTTTAGGTTTTGTAACATCCAGCCTGATAAAGAGTTCTAGAACTTGAACCCTTTTGCACACTGTTCTGTGTCACTTTGGTTGTCCTAATTAAAAAAAAAGTATGATGTTGCTTTTGTTGTGTTTGGATTTTGGTTTGCCTGCCTACAGCCTCTCCCTCCTTTGTTACCAGTCAGGTGGAAATGACTTGTTGAATTGGCCCTTCCTATGTGGCTTTGCCATTTATGACATACCATTGTAACTCTGTGGGTATCATCACAAGGAATTAGCTTATGCACTTCTCTGACTGTGTGTGAAAGGAATGTTTTGATTGTAAGCTCCTTTGTGGGGTTAGAATGTGTGGGGGAGGCTAAGGTTGCCAACCTCTAGGTGGTGGCTGGAGATCTCCAGCTATTACAACAGATCTCCAGGCTACAGTGGAACAGGCTTCCTCGGGAGGTGGTAGGCTCTCCTTCCCTGGAGGTTTTTAAGCAAGAGGCTAGATGGCCATCTGTCAGCAGTGCTGATTCTATGACCTCATCATGAGAGGGATGGCATCTTGGCCATCTTCTGGGCATGGAGTAGGAGTCACTGTGTGTGTGTGGTGGGGGGGAGGTAGTTGCAAATGGTCCTGCACTGTGCAGAGGGTTGGACTAGATGACCCTGGTGGTCCCTTCCAGCTCTATGATTGTATCAGTTCACCTGGAGAAAATGGCCACTTTGGAAGGTGGACTCTATGGCATTATACCCCGTTGAATCCCTCCCCTGCCCCTCCCCCCCAAATCTCCAGGTATTTCCCAACCCAGAGCTGGCAACCCTAGGGGAGGCTTTTGGTCACGTATAGCGCCATGCATGTTGCAAATATATGCATGCGCAAATATATGATGCCACCAGTACTATTTCTAGCACCCCGACTCTCTTTGACATTGGAAATTATTTTTCAAACAGCGAAATGTTCAGCTGAACGGTACCGAAAGTTCGGATTACTCGGTCTCTGTGGACAAATTGCGTCCGTACACAAAGTATGTCTTCCAAGTTCGTTGTTCAGCTGCTGAGCCCTTCTTCTGGAAGTGGAGCAGATGGAGCGAGAGTAAACACTACACAACTCTGGAAGCCCGTAAGTTTAATGAGCAAGGGGATGTTTTCCAAATCCAGGCATGGCCAATTTCATGATTGAGCCAGTAGTGCAATTTGAAGGTAATCTAAACCAGTGGTTCTCAACCTGGGGCCATATGCCCCCCCCGGATATTCCAAGGGGGGCCACAGTTGAAAATTGCGTAAATGGGGGGCCACGGCACAAGACTAGGGGCCCACAGAGGGAAGTGAAGAAAACAGAAACACATGAAAGCCTAACACATGACTTTCTTCATTGCACTTCTATGCATCGTTTGCAACTGTGGGTTTTCGTATCGTTGTAACCTTGTGCAACGGTGGTAGAGGCTTTGTTCTCCCTTGTACGTGAACACTGTTTATTAGCTTGTTGCATTCCTTTTTTGTGGGGTATTTTTTTGTAAATTTCAGTTTCCCAATAAGAACTGCATGTGTGCGTTTTGTGTGGCTGTTTATGCTTCTTTGTTCCTTGGCTATTTACAAACAAAACATTTAAATAGCTGCCTTTCTACCGGTAGGACAGGGGGGCCACAGGAAGGAAACAGGGTCAGAAGGGGGCCACAGTTGGAAAAAGGTTGAGAACCACTGATCTAAACATTCTTACTTAGGGAAAGCTCCTCTCAATTCAGAGCACTGTGAAGCTGCAGATTATAAATCTGCCGCTCAAATTTAGATACGCTTGAATTTGTATCTTCTTTTTATCAGTTTTAGCTTCCCAGTATCTGAAACTGAATTTTCAGCTGCCCTGGGAAATGTATTATGCTTTACATGTGTAACATGTGGGAAAGATTTCATTTTTTGTCAAAGGAAACAGCAACCTAGTAGCATGTGATCATGATATTTGAAAATAATTCACAATTTGCTCAGGAGATAGGGAAGGTTTGTTTCCTCATTCATTTCACAGGGTACATACTGAAAGTAATACACACCATGTTTCATAAAATACATTGAAAAGAATCCCCCCCTCCTTAAAACTGGTATATAAATTTACTGCCGTGGCATAGGATAATAGTATGTGTGTGTGTGTGTAAAGTGCCGTCAAGTCGCAGCCGACTTATGGCAACCCCATATGGGGGTTTTCAAGGCAAGAGGCTAACAGAGGTGGTTTTTGCCAGTGCCTTCCTCTGCATAGCAACCCTGGTATTCCTTGGTGATCTCCCATCCAAATACTAACCAGGGCTGACCCTGCTTAGCTTCTGAGATCTGACGAGATCAGGCTAGCCTGGGCCATCCAGGTCAGGGCAGGATAATAGCATATTCTGCTGAAAAAATTATTTGACAAATGTGACAATTTCATGCAAGTTGTATACAGATGCGGCATACATTTTCTGTCAATTCCCCCCTTTTTTCACATGACCCCTGTATCGTATTATACAAACAGGCACACATCCATCCATTCACAAACCCTGTCTTATGTACTTTATTTACACAGTAATAGCTGATCAAGACTTCACCTATTCCACTGAATCCTAACTGAGGAAGCATCAGTTCTTGTGTGTGTAAAGGGGCATCAAGTCACAGCCAACCTATGGCAACCCTGTAGGGTTTTCAAGCCAAGTGATTAAGCAGAAGTAGTTTGACATTGCCTTCCTCTGCAGAATCTTCCACGGAAGTCTCCCATTCAAGTACCAACCCAGCTTAGCTTCTGAGATCTGACAAGATCCATCTATACCATTAGGGTTGCCAACCTCCAGGTACTAGCTGGCGATCTCCTGCTATTACAATTGATCTCCAGCCAATAGAGATCAGTTCACCTGAAGAAAATGGCTGCATTGGTAATTGAACTCTATGGCATTGAAGTCCCTCCCCGCCTCAGGCTCCGCCCCAAAAACCTTCCGCTGGTGGCAGAGGGACCTGGCAAAGCTGGCTTTGACTTCTCAAACAGACATTTATTAGATGCTCCTCTTTTCGAGAAACGCGAGGCTGTGGGAAGCAATCTGTAGGGAAGAAATTCATGGTGTGAGTACAGGCTGTTGTCACAAACAGATTGTCTGGCCTAAAGGGACTGCCTTGGTGTCAGCTGATAACAAGCCATAATTTATTTTATGTAATTAAAACTGTCCTTCCCTAGCTCCGGCGAAAGGACCAGATGTTTGGCGGGAGAGGAGTCCTGATGGAGAAACTGTAAACATCTTTTGGAAGGTATCCGTTTAACTGTTCGCTTAAATTGTTTGTAAGATCCTTCTTGTTTCTGGATGTAATGCTGGTTGTTTGTAAATCACTGAGCCAACACAGACAATCCACGCTCCTCTGATGAGGAGACGTTTCTCCTCTCTGCATTTGTGCACGAATGGTTTTGTGATAAGATGAGAAGTTACAGTGTTCTGAATAAAATACCACATGGTAGCCGTTACCACATGGTAGCTCTCTTCCACGACCAGTTCATTATATGTGGGGTTACCACATGGTAGCTCTTTTTCAAGACCAGCTGGTTATATGTGGGGTTACCACATGGTAGCTCTCTTCCAAAACCATTTTGTTGTATGTGGGGTGGAGAATCAGCCTATGGACTGGGTCATCATATCACCCCTGTGCTGAAAGACCTTCAGAGGCTACCTGGAGTCCCATGCTCATTGTATTTCTAAGAATACCCCTTTAATTTCTCCCATGCAAATAAGTGTTTAGACGAGAATTATAATGTTAAGGAAAACCACTTCCCCAAAGCAAGGGCCCTAAGCTGTTTCCCCCCCCCCCCCTTTAAACTGCAGGAGGTGAGGAGGAGAAACTGAGAACTCTCTTGGGCTGTTTGCAGTCTTCTCAGTTGCTCCAGACTGAGGGAAACTAGCAGCTCTTCTGGAGCAGGTGGTTGCTTAAAGGGCCTGGCAGCTTAAAACCCTTTCAGCAGAGACACATTGTGCTTCTCATGGCTGTTTCCAGAGAGCATCACAGTCCAGTGTTTCATGGGGCCCCTTGCTGGCCATGTGGCCCAACAAATGCCTGACCAGGCTGCTCTCTGGATAGGGTTTCCAGGTCCCTCTTCGCCGCCGGCGGGAGGTTTTTGGGGTGGAGCCTGAGGAGGGCAGGGTTTGGGGAGGGGGGGACACTTCAATGCCATAGAGTCCAGTAGCCAAAGCAGCCATTTTCTCCAGATGAACTGATCTCTGCTGGAGATCAGCTGTAATAGCAGGAGATCGCTAGCTACTACCTGGAGGTTGGCAACCCTAGCTAGCCATGCTATCAAATGCACAATGTCCGTGTGAAGCCCTGAAAGTTGCCAGTCTGCTACTTTTGAAGAGGTTCTGTCTGAGGAGAAGGGCTGCAAATAGGCATGTTAGACCAGGGCCCACAACTTTTTTGAACCTGTGGGAACTTTTGGAATTCTGACATGGCATCGTGGGTGCAGCAACAAAGTGGCTGCCACAAAATAGCTGCCACAGGAGGTGGAGCCAGCCACAAAATGATTGCCACCGCTTAACTTCAGTACTACAGTGTAGGTCCTTGTGCTGTGGTGGCAGCTGCTGCCAAAGCAACAATTTAAAAACCCCCTCAAATCTCCAATAGTCAATCAGAAGGCTTGCTGGGCAAAAGCCCGACCTGGCCCCACCCACTTCCTAAAAACACTTGGCGGGGTCCAGAAAAGGGATCAATGGGTGCCATGGCACCCACAGGCACCACATTGGGGACACCTGTGTTAGACTATTGCAGCAAAATATAACAAACGTCCAGGACTGATTGGGTAGAATATTAAGGAAGGCGCCATTAAACAGTCTCTTTCTTCAGCACTGAAGCAAGGTGAGAGTTGTACCTGACTGATTTTACCAGTGGTGTGAAGACCGAGATTATTATATATATTTTAAAGGGTCAATAAAGTGGATTGCATAGACCGAACATCATTTAATTTTTTAAAAAGATGTATTCAATTAAAAACCTTTTGGACTGGGGACACCTGCCCCCTCTGATCTCCGTAATTTAACCTGACCTATCTTGCTAGAACTCATCCACCATCTGGATGCAGAGTCTGTAGAAAGAGAGATCCTCAAAGGCATCCTGTTTCTTTGTAATGACAAACGTTTTGTTAGCACAAGGCTTTCCCTTGTGATCACAAAAGGGCCTGAAAAAAGACTGAACTTGTAGGGGGTTTTTTTAAGGCCCTCGAAATTTCATTTTATTGTTATTGTCTCGTACTTCCTTTTCCCCACGTTTCCTTCAACACTTTTTTGTTTCCTTCACGGTGTCTTTGTCAATAGCCGCTGCCCCTTTCTGAAACAAACGGATTGATACAGAATTATGAAGTGTGTTGGACTGAACAAGATAAAGGCAAGGTCACTCAGAAGGTTCCTGCACACAACAACAGCATTGCAATAAAACTTGGGGGGAAAGATTATGAATTTCGTGTCGTGGCAGAGAACAAAGCGGGCTCCTCTCCTCCTTCTCTCATAAAGAGTGCAGAAGTTCTCACTGGTAAGTACAAGGTCAAGTTGAGAATTTGGGTATGGGAGATGAGCAGCTTTTCAGAGATGTACAAACTTGGAATCTGCATTTTAAAATGATGTAAAATGGGGAATTCGAGCAGGCGTAGCTAGCTGTTCTCACCCTGAATTGCTAACTCCACCTGAACAAAACTTCTCTTAGAATCATAAAGGTGGAAGGGACCACTATGGTCATCTCGTCCAACCACCTGCACAATGCAGGATGTTCACAACTACCTCCCTCCCACACAGACCCAGTGACCCCTGATTTCATATGCAGAAGATAGCAACAAATACCCTCCAGGATCTCTGGCCAATCTGGCCTGGAGGACAATTGCTTCCCAAAGTGGCGATCGGCATTACCCTGGGCATGTAAGAAAGGGCCACGAGAGCCAAACACTGACACAACCCTTCCTGCCCTCCCTCTCATGATCTGCCTAAGTTCACAGAATCACCATTGCTGACAGATGGCCATCTAGCCTCTGCTTAAAAACCTCCAAAGAAGGAGAGCCCACCACCTCCTGAGGAAGCCTGTTCCACTGAGGAACAGCTCTTGTCAGAAAGTTCTTCCTAATGTTTAGGCGGAAAGGTATGGAAGTCCTGCTGTGTTCCTTTCTGTGTGGTCTACTAGGCAACGACAAATGCAACAAAGAGGTTAAACTTAACACATGACAGCCTGAATCTAAAGGCATTGGAAACATTTGTATTTTCTCCCGTGGCCCATGCTCTCTAGCAAGATGGCCTACAAAAGCCTTTGAGAAGGAATGAATGCAAGATCTGTGGAAATCCAAAGGAAAGTAGAGGTCTTGGGCATCTTGGGTCTGAATGAAAGATGCTCGTAGGGAACTCTTGATGGGGTAGCTTAGTTGATTGCAAGACCCAAGTTCAGAGGCAGCTTGTCCACTTGATGTGTCATGGCTACCCTTGACAGGTTTTTGGCTTTCGGTGGCTTCCACCAGAGATCTGTGAAAGGGCCTAAATCTCTAGGATGAAGGAAAATTATGCTGCCTGTGGTAAGATAAAAACACCAGTAAGGCATGTGGGTCAGTATGGAAACCGAAACAGTAACACTGAAGAACAAGTGTGTGTTTTGTTACTATTTCCCATATGAATATCTTCATAAGAACATAGGAAAAGCCATGCTGGATCAGACCAAGGTCCATCAAGTCCAGCAGTCTGTTCACACTATGAAGAAGAAGAAGAGTTGGTTTTTATATGCGGACTTTCTCTACAATCACCTTCTCTTCCCCTCCCTTACAACAGAGAGCTCTAAGAGCCGTGACAAGCCCAAGGTCACCCAGCTAGCTTCGTGTGGAGGAGTGGGGAAACAAATCCAGTTCACCAGATTAGCCTCCGCCGCTCATGTGGGGGAGTGGGGAATCAAACCCGGTTCTCCAGATCAGAGTCCACCACTCCAAACCACCATTCTTAACCACTCCACAGCGCTGCCTCCAAATGGCCAACCAGGTGCCTCTAAGAAGCCCACAAGCAAGTTGACTGCAGCAGCATTATCCTTCCTGTGTTTCACAGCACCTAATATAATAGGCATGCTCCTCTGATACTGGAGAGTATAGGTATGGATCACAGCTAGTATCCATTTTTACTAGTAGCCATGAATCCTCCATGAACATGTCCACTCCCCTCTTAAAGCATTCCAAGTTGGCAGCCATCACCACATCCTGGGACAGGATGTTAATGCTTGTTCTTGAGTGTTGCATCTCCACAGACCACAGTGGAATGTTGTTCTGAAAACAGTGTGCATGCTGCTGGCCTATGTTGCATGGTTCCCAAGCCACAGACAACAGAAGTACATCTCCAAAGCCAGATGTGAACAGGAAGACAGGGATACCACTCATCTGCTGACTTAGTTTCGCAGTTTTGTCCTGGCAACTCAGCTGCGTTGACTGTTGTGCTCCCGAGGTTTTTCCGTACATCCCAGAAGGAGGAAGAGATGTAGAAAGTCTCTCGCCTCCACGCCAGCTGTGACCTGTACGTGAGACCTCTGGAATCCGAATCCTTTGCCACAAGCCCCCCTGGGATATGATTCACACTTTCACTTTGGTATTCGATGAAGGCAGTTATCGGTCATTACAGATTTCCCACATGAATATCACTCAAGGTTTTCAAATTGTGTCCCAGGGAACCCTGGAACCTTCTGAGGATTTCCTGGGCAGGAAGATTTGTAACGGCAGGCTGGCTTCTATGAAGAAGAAAAAACACAGCCTCCTACCCATTAGTGAAGGATTATTTATTTTAGGGAATTTCTGTCCTGCCTTTCACTGGTTAAAATAACATGCAGGAGGGATAACAACCAGTCAGAAGCAAACAATGCAAGAAAATTATGCTAAAACTGTGGCTACAATAAACATGTAATGCTTTTTATTAGGATCAACCCACAAATATAAGAGCACAGCTGGATGGCATTGAAGCTCCCTATATGCTAGGTGTTCTCCTTAGCCCCATCATGAATTCATTTGCCCTTGCTTGTATTGGGTTGGATTTCCCCTGTTTTTCTGCCTGTTCTTGTCATTCTCCTTCTCACTGCAGCTCTCATCTCTCTTGGCTTTTGTCCGTATGAGTCCACGATCCCTGGAAGAGCTTTTTCACCTGTGGAAAACCTGATGGAATCCACCCCATTGGCTGAACAAAATGGCAAACGTCCTGGATCTAAATAAAACAAAGTACTCCCTGGTGACCAGTGCTGGGACTTTGCCCTTCAGAACTGTAGGATGCTCCAAACGTCTGCATTCTGTAGCTGTGAGCTAAATGAACAGCTGGCAATTCTTACTTCTTGCTAGACGCTACTTAGACACTCCGAAGTTTGAATGACTGTCTCTGTCTGTAGCACCCCGCACTGCAACTCATTTCTGAGGCACAGTGAGTCACGGATTGCAGTCACGGAGCGTGACTCATCCAGAAAGCTGCACAAGGAATAAGCTGGCAGGTTTTTTTTTTTTTTAACTGCGTTGTGTGCATTCTTCAAATGCTTTGGAAGCCGAGAAGAGAGAATGATGTCTTTCATTTCATTTGAGGTGTGTCGTGAGTTTCGTGAGCTGCTTGAAAGCCAGACAGGAGCTTAGAGGCAGGCAGGACAGAAATATTTCACTTCTGGCTGGCCTCCCCTTCTCCTCTTGTCCCTCCTCCTCCCTCCTCCTCCGTCACTTTAGTATTAGAGGAGCATGCCTGTTATATTAGGTGCTGCTGTAAAACACAGGCAGGATGGTGCTGCTGCAGTCGTCTTGTTTGTGGGCTTCCTAGAGACACCTGGTTGGCCACTGTGCGAACAGACCGCTGGACTTGATGGACCTTGGTCTGATCCAGCGTGGCTTTTCTTATGTTCTTTTATCTCTGCCATCTCTCCATGAACAGGATAAATTGATAATGCTGCTGTGTTATGTTATTATAGTTGTATCTGCTGCTGTGACAGTAGGGCGCCTGGTTTTAGTGTTGTATTTTATGTAACTACATACTGATTTTAGGTTGTTCTAAAAAGTTGTGAGCCGCTCCGAGCTTCACTTGTCCAGGAAAGGGCAGGTTAGACATCAAAGAAATAAAACCAAATTATGGCTAACAGCTGCATATGGCAAGGCAGGTAAGGCCCACTGAGATCAGTGGAACTTCCTCATGAGTAAAGTTACACAAGACTGAAATTTTCTCTGTGCGAACTAGATATGTGATAAATATTTCAAGCATGGGCCTGTTACCAAACAGATGCAATTCCATGCACTTATTGATTCCACTTGTGATATACATCTGGCAGCTAGAAATAGCAGGGGGTTAAACTAGATGGCCTGTATGGCCCCTCCAGCTCTATGCTTCTATGAAATAAATATCGCTGTAAACTCCTGCACTAAACAGATCTCTTCCACCCCCCCACCCCCTTTCTCTGCCAGTTCAGGTCTATATTTGGTATTTGTCGGTGTTCTAAGCTGAGCAGCTAATGAATCAGCAATCTTAAGTATTCCATTAGCAACTGACAAAATCGTAGGGAAGAAAGGGAAAATGTATGCTGGAAAATGCATTTAACATGCCCATCCTAAAGGCAGTTACTTGTAAGAACTATTGATGGTACTACATGAAATAATACTTATTTACTTAAGTGGAACTTACGTCATACAGTTTGTTTCGGATAAGATGTATACCTTGCTCCACAGTCTGGTTTATCCTGGCTGAGTCCTAACGGAGAGCTGGAAAATCTGAATTTAAGCCAGTACAGTGTCAATGAGCTTTTAATAGAACGAAATCTGATTTACTTGCTAGATGCTCCAGTGCAAGCAGACATTAGGTTGGTGTGCCAGGTATCTTGTTATGAAATTATCTTTGCATGTGCTGTAACAGTGTAGTTCCCTAGGACAAGATTTACTTATAAGTATTTTTTGTGTGTGTGGATGGGGAAGTTGGTTGTTTTGAAAGGCATAGACATAATGGAGATCATGCATCCTTATCCATCTGTAAAAAACAAATTGTGTGCGTTTACAGATTTGATTTGGATTGGGTGGATATGAAATGATCCTTTAACAGACTCTGTCGGCCCTGGGATAAGGTAATGGGCAGAGCTGCAGTTTCTGATCTGAGCAACATTTATCAGGCAACCTGGTCACTACAACTATGGAAGTGCTGCAGGCTGAAGAATAAATCTGTAGCTGTGACCGCAACAATCACATGCAAAGGTGTCTTTAAGTTAAACATCCCTGCTCTAGCTATGTGGGTTTGCCTCTTCTTCCTTTCTCACTTGAAAAGGCATTATGTTCCTAAGGGAAGGACATGAAACCAGCAATTAAGAGGGTATTTATTTACAGAATTTATACCCTGTCTTTCTGCCCTCATTAGGGCCACCAAGACAGCTAACCGGTAAAAAACAAATCTTAAAAACTATTAAACCAACAAAACAACAACAAAAATCTATTAACCCAACAACAACAAAACCCCACATCATTCAAACCAAGTGAAGATACACATACAACAACCTAATAACAATTAAAACAGGGCATGAAGGAAGGATCACTGAGGGAACACCAGACAAAACCGAGAAGTCTTCATCTGCTGGTAGAAGATGGCAACAGAAGTGGACAGACAAGCTTTTCTAGGGAGAGTACCAGAGTTTTGGTGCCATGACCAAGAAGGCCCTCTCCTGGGGTGCCCACACAGTTGCCACGGATTTAATCTCAGAAGGTAGAGGGGACCCAAATTATGGCCTCAGAAGATGGTCCAGAAAGACATCGTGATCTATGGTATCAAAAATTGCTGAGAGGGCCCGGAGAATCAACAGGAGATGGAAAGAGGGAGTACGATTCTTTGATTTTTGTGATTCCAGTCCCATAACCAAGCTTGAAACCACATCCATCCAGGAATGCTTGAAGTTGTTCATCTACCACATGTCATCTGGCTCAATATTGGAAAGTTTGAGTATGATCGATATTTATTGAAATAAATATCTTAGAGGCTCTGGAAGGAGTCCCCTGTGTGATGTTGGCAATCATCACCCCAGGATGTGGTGATGGCTGCCAACTTGGAAGACTTTCAGAGGGGAGGGAACATATTCATGGAGGAAAGGGGTGTTCATGGCTATTAGTTAAAGTGGATGCTAGTCATGCTGCATGCCTGTTCTCTCTAGTATCAGAGGAGCATGCCTATTATATTAGGTGCTGTGGAACACAGGCAGGACAATGCTGCTGCAGTCGTCCTGTTTGGGGGCTTCCTAGAGGCACCTGGTTGGTCACTGCGTGAACAGACCGCTGGACTTGATGGGCCTTGGTCTGATCCAGCAGGGCTTTTCTTATGTTCTTATGTTCTAACTGGATCATATTGTACAGCTTTAATTTTAGATGGTGGGCTTGTTAGGCATAAAGGGTACACTGTTGTAGTGGTTGTCTGTGAATTTGTATTGGGCGGGTTGGAAAAGGAGGGCCTAAATATCTGAATGCAGCAAGGAAGTCTCAAGGACTAACTTTTGACACTCTCCGTGTTTCAGATAGTCCCATGACAGAAGAAGGTTTTGCAACAGGAGATGGCGTTTCCATCGCTTGGCACAATGATTCTGAAGTCACCTGTGGCTACACAGTCAGATGGTGTGCCCCCGGGCCTGGACCCTGTGTTGTAGATTGGGAAACATTTCCTTCCAATGTGACACACGCTGTGATCAAATCTGGTAAGAAAACAAGGGTATTTCCCTCTATGGGTGCAAGGGTTTTGCTTCGTTTTCATTGGAAGACTGCAGTTGCAAAGGAGAGCGCCAGTGAGGAGAGGGGCCATAGCTCGTGTGTGGTGTGTGCAAGACCCCACACTTTTATCACCCCACACGTCTTCAACAAACAATCCTTTTGTAGCAGAGCCGCCCAAGATGGCTGCGAGACCGTGGAGAACTGCTGAACTAGATGGTCCGTTCGGAGCTGATGGCTCAACATTTGACTTATAAGGGCCATGTCAAGTGTACCTATCAGCTGTGCTGTACTTTCTGAAATGATTCCCCCATCCCTTGCTAGCACCATGCTTAGATTTCCTCCAAGATTTCTGTTTTTGTGTCCCTTCACGATGCTAGCAGTTGTGTGCTTAATTGTAGCCAAGTTGCATGGGCTGTGTGCCCATCCATCTGTGTCTTGTTTTGTTCAGGGAGGATTTAGGGAACAGAACTAGTGTGGGAAATGTCTTGTTTTTTGCCTTTTTGGTCTCTCAGCTAAATGGCCAGTGCCACGATCCTTTCCCCTGGACTGGCTGGGGCCTAAGACAAAATAACAAGGCCTCTAGTAGCTGAATTAATCCCTCCTCTGGAGCTGCCCCTGATATATCTTCTTGATGAGAGAGATCTGCAATTGTGTTGCAAACTGCTATTTTATCATAATCGCAGCCTTCCCAGCCTTCTACATGAGAACTTTAGCTAATAGGGGAGTGAAATTGATGTGATATTGGCAATGCATACCAGAGTTAGTACACGTGAAGCTGCCTTATACTGAACCAGACCCTTGGTCCATCAAAGTCAGTATTGTCTACGCAGACCGGCAGCAGCGCTCCAGGGTCTCAGGTGGAGGTCTTTCACATCACCTACTTTCCTAGTCCCTTTAAGTGGAGATGCCGGGGATTGAACCTGGGACCTTCTGCATGCCAAGCAGGTGCTCTACCACTGAGCCACGGCCCCTCACAGTTCTAATAGGATCAAGCAACTGGTTGCCATTAAAGGTTCTGGTATTGGTATTGGTAACTGGTTGCTGCTTGGCAGTTACTTATGAGTTTACTTCATGGTGCTTGTAACTGCGTGAGAAGCTGGCTGCTTGTAGCTGTGGTCACACACTGTGAACCCTAGTCTTCCCTCTGCGGCTCCTCCGAAATCTGGACAAAAAGAGGGCTTAGGCGAGGACACAGCAGTCTTTTAAGCAGCTGCTGCATGACTCTCAATCGCCCAAAGCCATCCTGATGTGGGTCCTTGAGATACACACAGGATCTTCCTTCCTTGAGTCAGGCATGTTTGGAGAGACATGGGATAAAAATTTGAACAAGCATAGAATAATAAATGTCGATGTAAGAGCACAGTTAGGACCGTTCATGCTTTGAGGGAGCCCAACATTGTATCTCCTGGCTTAGGGAGGTTAATTACGGAAAAATTTAGCCATCTAGGAACAATTCCCTCTTTTCTAAGGATCAAAATAATGAGTTACAGAATTTCTGTTCTAATGCTCAGGGAAGAAAATATTAATATGTAAACTAGCCTGGCTCTAATATGTCATTGAATAATTGTTACGTGTATGAAAACATACACGAAATATTTTAAAAATGATGTTCCTGTCTCACAGCTCTTTTCGAGCCGGGAGTGAGATACAGTTTTACTGTCCTTGGCTGCAAAGACAATGGATATCAGCTAATGAAATACATAGATGGCTACACAAAAGAATTGAGTAAGTGCACTTGCCTTTTGCTAACGTGAATGTGCTTGGGGTTTATTGAATTAATACTAAAAGCCGCCCTGAACCTGGTCTAGGCTGGGGCGGTTTACAAATCGGAAAAAAAAATAAAGGAGTGGAACAGGCTTCCTTGGGAGGTGGTGGGCTCTCCCTCTTTGGAGGTTTTAAAGCAGAGGCTAGACAGCCATCTGCCAGCAATGCTGATTCTGAGAACTTAGGGAGGGAGGGAGGGCGGGAAGGGTTGTGTCAGTGTTTGGCTCTCATGGCCCTTTCTTACATGCCCACAGTAATGCCGATGGCCACTTTGGGGTCAGGAAGCAGTTTTCCGCCCGGCCAGTTTGGCCAGGGATCCTGGAGGGTTGGTTTTTTTTGGCCACCTTCCAAGAAGGAGCAAAGGTTACTGAGGGTGTTTGTGGGGAAGGTAATTGTGAATTTCCTGCATTGTGCAAGGGGGTTGGACTAGATGACCCCTGAGGTCCCTTCCAATTCTATGATTCTATGAGATCGAAGAAGTAATTAACTGATTTCTTTGGCGTGCTTTTATCCTTGCACTTTGTATGGATGTGTGTAACGATTGGGTCATCCTACAATAATTGCTGTTCAATTGCTGGGTCTTCACCCCGGCTATAAGTTTTAGGTGAGCGGCCCCAGCAAGGGTACAACCATTTTTCGGAGAGACTCAAAGCAGAACAGGTGCAGTTCAGTGTGTGCAAGGGACTGAAGCCACATGGACAAAAAGAGAAAAAGGGAAACAAAGGGGGACAAGAACAAGACCAGCTTTAGAAAGACATTAGACAAATTTGTACGGGACCCACCAATCAATGGTAGTTACACACATTGGTTAAGCGGAATACCTCTGATGTACTGTTGCCAGGGAGGGGGCGGCAGGAGGGAAGGGCTGTTGCTTGTGAGCTTCTCAGAAGCATCTGACTGGTCCTTGCGGCAAGCAGGAGGCTGTAGGACTTCTGGTCTGACCCAGCAGGGCTTTTCTTATATCCATATGAGGGCACATCTAAATAGAACATAGCACAGATAAACAATGAACGTGTTCCCATATTACAGGTTGGGGTTAAAGGTGTCCTTTGGACTTGGAAAGCTGATTCAGTTACTGGTTTCTGCCATTCATTTTCCAGATTTTCAAGTGCATGAAGTAAGCTAAATGTGAAGAGAAGAGCTCTTGTCTCATTAGGCGCTCTTGACTCTCACCACTGTTTCGGGGTTTTTTTTTGCTATCCTAGTGCCTGCCCCCCCTCCTGAGTGGTCTGGAGCCCAATGCTAGTCAGTGCAAACGGTAACTTGAAACAATGAAGATAGATCACGATGGGTACCGGTGTTAGTCTTTCACTAGCAGTAGAAAAGAGCAAGAGTCCACAGGGGTTTGATACATGTACTGTCTTGAGCTTCATTGTCTTGAGCATTCTCCTGGACTGAATAGGGATCTGGGATTCCTGTCTCATTAGCAATGCTAATTTCTCCACGCCTACTAAACCTCTGCATATCACGCCTAGCCCAATCACACCTGCTAATATCATTTACTTGCTTTTGACATTTACATTGCCGATGTGTGTCTAATTCACTCGTCTCTACTTAAGAATAGATGGAATCATATTCTAGCTGTATCTGAAGAAGTGAGCTGTGGCTCACGAAAGCTCACACCCTGCCAGAAATTTTGTTAGTCTTTAAAGTGCTACTGGACTCTTGCTTCTTTGAAACAATGAAGATAGTTTTCAAGTGGGTAGCCATGACTGCAGTAGAAGAGCAAGATTCGGATCCAGTAGCACCTTAAAGCAAGATCAACAATTATAGTCAATCTGCGACTGGATTCGAATCTTGCTCTTGAAACAATGAGCAATGGAACACCAGCAAGGTAAATGTTTGTGTGTGTAGGGGGTTGCTTTTGTTTCAGAACTTATCCACTTAATCATGTATACAGCACCTTCCTGCGGTTGTTCCCCGGCTCTATTCCAGTTGCGTTTATTACTTCTCTGTACACTCTGCAATTGAAGTTGGTCCAATGGAAGATGCTTCCTGTATAATGTCTCTTTGCCTTTTATAAGAAGAGTTGGTTTTTATATGCCGATTTCCTCTACCTTTTAAGAATCAAACTGGCTCACAGTCTCCTTCCCTTCATCTCCCCACAACACACCTTGTGAGGTAGGTGGGGCTGAGAGAGTTCAGAGAACTGTGACGAGCCCAAGGTCACCCTGCTGGCTTCATGTGGAGGAGCAGGGAATCAAACCTGGTTCTCCAGATTAGAGTCCTCTGCTCCTAACCACTACACCACGCTGGCTCTCTCTTTTAGGATAGATGACCTACAATGTGCAGTTGCAGTTTATGTGTCTTATCTGTGTTATCAAAACATAATCCTCCCTTCCTTTTGCCTTCTACCCAGGTCCAAGAATAGCACCCAAGGTGTTGGTGAAAGATACCACTTCAGATTCCATCACGATAACGTGGGAGATGTTTCCTGTCAATGAGAGTGGCGGTTTCTTAAAAGGCTACTTGCTTCAGTTTGCCAAAGGGGAGGAAGGCAGAATAAAGCCCCGGGGGTTTGAAACAGGTAAATGATCCCTCGTGACTGCCTACAGCTTGAGAAATATCCTTTGTGACAAATTGCGCTTCAGACTGCACATGCGAAGGGTGGTATTGACAGTCCGGATAAAGACGGAAATCTGCATGATGCTTTCCAGTAAACCAGGTTTTGGGTTGGATCCAGCAGGACGCTTCCACAGAGTGGGACTTTCTCGCCTGTCCCCTCTCGCTGCAGCCCCAAATGCCCACCATAAATGCTGCTTCTGGCCCCAGGAACATCATTTGGGGGGCATTTTGTGCTGCAGCCGGAGGGGGAGTTGTGAGAGAGTAGTGTTGCACAGGCAGAAACCTTTGTATCCATGGAAATGTTCGGCTGGGTCCAAGCCTACTAGTTTGCATGCCAGCACTCTTGTGAACCTCATCAGCATGAGGCTGATCACTTTTGCCAGATGCTCATGGGGGCTCCAGTGCTTTTAACCACACATAAGAACATAAGAAAGGCCATGCTGGATCAAACTAAAGCCCATCAAGTCTAGCAGTCTGTTCACACAGTGGCCAACCAGGTGCCTCTAGGAAGCCCACAAGCAAGACCACTGCAGAAGCACCATCCTGCCTGTGTTCCACAGCACCTAATATATTCGGCATGCTCCGCTGATCCTGGAGAGAATAGGTATGCATCATGACTAGTATCCATTTTGACTAGTAGCCATGGATAGCCCTCTCCTCCACGAACATGTCCACACCCTTCTTAAAGCCTTCCAAGTTGGCAGCCATCACCGCATCCTGGGGCAGGGAGTCCCACAATTGAGCTATGCACTGTGGGAAGAAATACTTCCTTTTATCTGTTTTGGATCTCTCACCCTCCAGCTTCAGCAAATGACCCCTTGTTCTTGTATTATGAGATAGGGAGAAATGCTCTTACAAAACCATTTTTACTAAATCTTGCTTCTGAGATGCATTGAGGGATGGTAGTGGGGGAGGTGTTCAGCCATTTGACTGATTCTTACTCTTATCCCCCCCCTTTTAAACCCATGTCATCCAGAGTTGTTTAACATTACGAAGCCTACGCAAACAAAACTCAAAATATCGAACCTTCAAGGGAAAACTAGCTACCACCTGAATTTAAGTGCCTACACTGCTGGAGGAATTGGACCTGGGGTTAGCTTGTACGTGGTCACGAAGGAAAATGGTAAGTGGCGTCGTGCTTTTGTTTGGGGTTGGGGATTGCTGTGACCCTGTAAGCAGTGGAAAGAGAGTATGGCGCACAGCGCTAAAATAGCAAATGTCCTGTTCATGAAAAAGAATCTTCCAGTCATGAACAAAATATTCATTATCATTACTGAATTTTGCCGGATCATGGAAATACCTGATGCTGTACTCCCCCCTCCCAACACTCAAATCTAAAACTTACAGCGGCCTCCTTCGGGCATTACAATAAACTGCAGTTTATAAGCTATCTGTATGATAAAACCTCAGTAAGTTGTAATGGTCCAATCCCAGTGACTTGTTTTTAATCCTATGCATTTATTGAGTGTGCTGGCATACTAGAAATAACTACACAAGATTCTCCTTCTTGCCCCTATCAAACAACAGTTGCCATTTTGGCCATTCTAGGTATTTATTTGTTTGTTTGTTTTGATTTGTATCCTCCCCTCTATCATGTGAACAATGTGAAGCGGGCGGGTCAAGCTTGTAGTTGTGGTTGGTGGAGGAAGAGAAGGAAGAGCATAATGGGCAGATGTGGGTGGCTAATATCATTAGCTACAGTATAATATAATACAGTAAAACCACAATATACAATGAATAAACTTTAAAATCTTAAAACCAGTTCACTATTATTAATCAATGAATCCACAGTTGTTTTCTGTTGCTCCAGAAGGTTGGAGACCAGAACCAATGGGTTGAAATTAAATCAAAAGAGTTTCCATCTAGACATTAGGAAGAATTTTCTAACAGTTAGAGCTGTTCCTCAGTGGAACAGGCACACCCACCTTCACTCATTCCCACTTTTTATTACCCCCTTTGGCTTTTCGGGCTTCTCATCAGTACAACGTAGCCATGGGTGACGACCGACCTCCTTTGCTGACACTCAAGAGCCAAACTTTGATCAGATCTGTAGGTGAGCCGCCGCTTACAGAAGGCGCTGCAGCTTCAAATTTAGACCATGTACTCCTGCCATCTTGAAATAAATAGAGAAGAGGACCTTTCACCAGATGCCGACAATACACTGTAAAAAGGTGTAAAACCTGGTGTTTTTTAAAAAAGCAGAGAAGGTGTTCACTCGTAACATTTAGTTAAGAATGGAAAGAAAAATCTCTGTCCTTCTGCTACAAGTTGTCATTGGTTCTCTGGTAGGAAGGGCACACCGTCATAAGTGGCACAGTAAAACTCAACAACTCGCCTCAGGCTATTGAGTGCCTCCTCTGTCCAACATGCCTGCAACCGTGGCTGCTCTTGGTTACCTTTGCTCTCAGTAGGAAGCTTCCTGTTAACTGTGCTGAATGCTAATACCACCTCCTCCATTATGGCCTACCCTGACCTCAGCAGAGTATATCAAAGGCAAACTCTGCTCATCCCAACTACTCATAACCAGCCAGGAGAAGATGTCTCTGCTGCAGCAGCCAAGAAGAGCGGTGGAAGGGTGTGTGTGTCCAGCACCTGTTTATGTTGGGGAAACAAAGCTCCCTTTCATCAAAAAAGTCCAGGGGTGGGTAGAGCCAGTGTGGTGTAGTAGTTAAGAATGGCAGACTTTAATTTGGTGAACCAGGTTAGCTTCCCCACTCCTTTACATGAAACCAGCTTGAATGACCTTGGGTTAGTCACAGTTCTCTCACAACTCTCTCAGCCTCACCTACCTCACAAGGTGCCTGTTGTGGGGGGAGAGGGGAGGCAGTTGTGAGCCACTTTGAGACTCCTTACAGTACAGAAAAGTGGGGTATAAAAACCAACTCTTCTTCTTCATTTATTAATGTGTTCATAACCTGCATTAACTATCATAAGAGGTGGCTTTAAAAAAGAGAATATTCAGAGTGGTGGACTCTGATCTGGAGAACCGGGCTCGATTCCCCACTCCTCCACATGAGCAGCGGAGCTAATCTGGTGAACTGGATTTGTTTCCCCACTCCTACACATGAAGCCAGCTGGGTGACCTTGGGCTAGTCACACTCTCTCATCCCCACCTACCTCACAGGGTGTCTGTTGTGGGGAGGGGAAGGGAAGGAGATTGTAAGCTGGTTTGATTCTTCCTTAAGTGGTAGAGAAAGTTGGCATATAAAATCTACTACTACTGCTGCTGCTTTTGCTGCTGCTTCTGCTGCTATGTTTGGACAGAAGAACTAAGTAATATAAAATGAGAACAACAATTAAGGCAAAAAGCAGGGGAAATGAACTTAGCCCGAATAAATCCCAGAACTGTCTCAGAAACTGCCTAAAGATAACCCTTTCCTTATTCAAACACCATCCTAAATAATGCAGCTGAGCTTCAGCCAAGCAGGGTGCCTTCTTAACATTTTCAAGGAGCCTGTTTTTAAGCCACAGCTTTAAAAGGCCTTCATCTGGACAGAAGCAGATTTAATCTTCTTCAGAGATAAAAGGAACTGCTGAAAGTGCTTAAGCTGTTGCACAGGTTCATGTAGGGGAAGATGATCCTTCAAGTAATGTGTATTCGTGGCTATTATAACACTGCGTCGGCAACTTTGAATCAAACTTGGTAATAAAGAAACAACCAGAGCAGATGTTCAGGATCGGTGTGATGTGTTCATACCTGCTACCTTCAGTCGAAAGGCAGAGAGGACTTGCATTTTGAGCCATTGGAAGGCTTCGGGACCATGGATGAGCATCGCCAGATCATCATTAGCAAGTCTGACAGACGCCAGCGGACTCTGGAGAGGGAGAAAGGCACCCACGAATCATCCCCTGCTGTCCTTCACCAGGGTGTGGAGTTGTTGTTCGGGATGGGAAGCCACGCGTTTGTTGTGTGTTCAAAGGAACTAATCTTGGTCAAACACAGTCCCACTGTCTGCAGACACACAAGAAATCTGTGTAGCTTATGTCACATGATTGAACAATGTGAAGCGGGTGCGTCAAGCTTGGAGTTGTGGTTGGTGGAGGAAGAGAAGGAAGAGCATAATGGGCAGATGTTTTGGGAATAAAAAAACCCCCAATGGGCTTCAGAAAAAAATGGCATTGCTGAAGAACCAGTGTGGAGGGTGTAGAGGGAAAGAATGAGCATAAAATGTCTCTGGGGAGCATAGGAGGAGCAGCGTAGTACAGTGGTTAGATTTTGTCGAAGGCTTTCACAGTCAGAGTTCATTGGTTCTTGTGGGTTATCCGGGCTGTGTAACCGTGGTCTTGGTATTTTCTTTCCTGACGTTTCGCCAGCAGTTGTGGCAGGCACCTTCAGAGGAGTTACACTGAAGGACAGTGTCTCTCAGTGTCAAGTGTGTAGGAAGAGTAATATATAGTCAGAAAGGGGTTGGGTTGAGCTGAATCATTGTCCTGCAAAAAGTATCAAAGGTAATGTGCTAATCATTGTCCTGTAAGTATCAAGATAATGTGCTAATGAGGGTGTGGTTAGATTGTTGGTTTAGGAGCTGGGGGACTCCGGTTCTAATCCCTGCTATGTCGTGAACATCACTAGGTGACCTTGGGTTAGCCTGACAGGTTGTTGTCAAGATATGGGGTGGGTAGTGAACCAGCGTGGTGTAGTAGTTAAGTGGACTCTAATCTGGACAACCAGGTTTGATTCCCCACTCCTCCACATGAGCGGCGGACGCTAATCTGGTGAACCGGGTTGGTTTCCCCACTACTACACATGAAGTCAGCTGGGTGACCTTGGGCTAGTTACAGTTCTCTCCGAACTCTCTCAGCCTCAGCTACCTCACAAGGTGTCTGTTGTGGGGAGAGGAAGGGGAGGAGAAGAAGAAGACTTGGCTTTTATATGCCGACTTTCTCTACCACTTAAGGGAGACTCAAACTGGCTCACAATCACCTTCCCTCACCCTCCCCACAAAAAACACCCTGTTGTGAGGTAGGCGGGGCTGAGAGAGTGTGACTGGCCCAAGGTCACCAAGCTGGCTTTCTGTGTAGGAGTGGGGAAACAAATCCAGTTCACCAGATTAACCTCTACCGCTCAGGTGGAGGAGTGGGGAATCAAACCCAGTTCTCTAGATCAGAGTCCACCACTCCAGACCACCGCTCTTAACCACTATTCCACGCTGGTAAGCCAATTTGATTCTCCTTAAAAGGTAGAGAAAATTTTCTTCTTCCTTCTTCTTCTTCATCTCCTTCCTCTTCCTCCTCCTTTCTTCTTCGTTGTTTACACACACACACACACACACACTACTGTTTCCTAGGTTTTGTACAGGAAAAGCTTTCTTATTGCAATTTCCACTCTGACACAGCTGAGATGCATGCTGTGGAGTCATGTCTGCACCCTTGATATCCAAGAGACTGTACAAAGACATTCAGCATTGCTCAGAGCAATCATTGCTATGCGTACGACAGGGGCGGGAGCAGAGCATGGTACTGTGGCCACACAATGAGATTTTGCGGGGGGGGGGGCACTGCCTGAGACAATTAGAGCTTGCTTGCCCATACCACTTGATGTTTTAATAAAATTGGTGACTTCTCCACTGCCCGTGAAGTCGTCAGAGAGGTTCATGGGTTCTACAGGCTTTTCTCAGAAGATACGATCTGGCTTGGTGATGAGAATGAGATTATGGCAGACTTAGAGGTTTTCGGATGCTCTAATTGCCTTAGGGTAATTGAAGGGATGCACACTGACAAGAGAAGAGTTCTTCAGCTGTAAACTACTACACCGTGCTGATTCATTCATGTATTTATTTATTCAATTTGTGCCCCGTTCTATTTCCCAGCCAGGGCCGGGCTCAGAGGCGGCTGACGACTTTAGATACATAGATCCCAATAATCAGTAAAAATTATAAGCATTTCTATTAAAGCACTGTTATTTAAAAGAGCCATTAAAATATGGTTATGCTAATTGGCGTCACTGGTAAAACACTGAGCCGCAGAGAGGTGCATGTCACCTGTGATACAAAAGATCATTTCGTGGACTTCTGCACCAGGATCTTTGGCTGTTTACATGATGTGACAATCTTCTGCAGTGCCTTTGGCCACCAAACTGGATACTGGCACTGCCCTCTGGCTAGCGGAGTATGCAGTGTTCCCAAGAAACTATATATCAGGAACTGCAGCTAATTTTATTGAAGTATTTATATGCTACTTTTCTCCCTAATATGCACCCCGGACTGCTTACAATGTAAAAAAAGGGTGGGTTTTTATATGCTGACTTTCTCTACTGCTTAAGGGAAAATCAAACCAGCTTACAATCAATCACCTTCCCTTCCCCTCCAAACAACAAACACCCTGGGAGGTAGGTGGGGCTCAGAGAGCTGGGACTAGCCCAAGGTCACCCAGCTGGCTTCATGTGTAGGAGTGGGGAAACTAACTCGGTTCACCAGATTAGCGTCCGCTGCTCATGTGGAGGAGTGGGGCATCAAACCCGGTTCTCCAGATTAGAGTCCACTCCAAACCACTGCTCTTAACCACTACACCACGCTGGCTCTTGCAGTCACTTCTTGAATAGATGCTGCTGCCTGTACAAAATGCAGGCCATGCTTTCTGTCTGATACTGGTCGTATAAAGGATGCATCTGACTGCAAGATACAAGCAGCAGATGAGTGGCAAGTAATTCTGTGCTCTTAACCACTACACCACGCTGGAAAACAGGTGGGGAACATCTTCCCATTGTAAGATAGGTCTTTTTCTCTGCCAGCAGATCTTCCTCCCAGCCCCAAACTACTACCCTTGGGCACCTGGGACAGCTCAGGCTTCAAAAGGTTACCAGGAGTAATCTGGCTATTAAAGGTAAAGGTTGTCCCCTGTGAAAGCACCGGGTCATTACTGACCCATGGGGTGATGTCACATCCTGACGTTTCCTAGGCAGGCTATGTTTATGGAGTGGTTTGCCACTGCCTTCCCCAGTCATCTACAATTTACCCCCAGCAAGCTGAGTACTCATTTTACCAACCTCGGAAGGCCCGTCAGGATCGAACTCGGGTTGTGAGCAGAGCTTTTGACTGCAGTACTGCAGCTTAACCACTCTGCACCAAGGGGCTGGATATACAGCCTCTCTGTATTATCCACTAAAGTCTTCTCTGCTGCTCCTTCCCATTTCTGCGCCAGCCCTGCAGATTGAGCCAGCTGTAGTTCTCTTCCTCTGCAAAAGGAGGCAGCACCCTCTCTCTTCAGCCAACATCGGCTATCCTCCCTTGCAGCCCAAGAGGCATTGGAAGGAGAGATTCCCTCCCGCGTCCTCCCAATGAGAGGATCTGTAGTAAACAATTTTCATTTCTTTGCCTGCGCAAAACTGATTAGCAGCAGAGTTTGCCAGGATTTATCTTATTAAAGGTAATTTATGACCTTTAACTCTGATAATTCAAAAGAGTAAGGTTCAGTTCTCTGAGCTGTTATCCAGCAAACAGAACACCTGTATAATCTTTTATCTTTTATTGAGCAAATAAAAGGTTCTTTTTATTGAACAAGACACAGAAAATATAGGCATGAAAAAGATAACCCTACAATTACTATGGAGGGAGTTGGACTAGATGACCCTGATGGTCCCTTCCAACTCTATGATTCTATGAGAAAAATGCTAAAATTATTAGAGTTCCTACCATTGCTTAATCATATTATAGCAAGTAATCGTTTTAAAAAGCAAATCAGGTTTCAGCGTTTTTCTCACTACTTTTAGGGATTATAAAAAAAAAGTCCAAGTTACCCAAAATTCTCATGTAGAGGTCGCCTCTATTTTACTGAGACTTCCAGCCAGAGAAATCTGATTTGCTTATCACAAGAGTGCATATTTTTAGAAAAATATCAATCTTTCTCTAAATTTGATCTATTACAGTTGTGTGGTTATATCTGACTGGTTGTAACTAAATATGAGATAAGCAACATAAGTGCAAATAAGCCAGTCAGCAAGTGCATATGAGATATGTCTGATATACCAAGATAAGAGAGCCAATCTCAACTCTTAGCTTCTATTAAAAAACAATTAATCTAACTTTTTTCTGTAACTGCTTCAACTAACTGTCCCAGATGAAGGTAAATCTAAGCATCGGAGTTCATTTACAGTTAAAAAGTGTGTGAACTCTCCGTCAACTTGCCAACTCAGCAAGAAACGAGGGTTGATATCATAGCTACCGCTACAGCATTTTCCACATACCAAACCCTGTAGAGCAGGGGTGCCAAATATAAGGCCTGCGGGCCAGATCAGGCCCCTTGAGAGCTCTTATCCTGCCGCGAGGCAGCCACCGCCCCCACTCTTGATCTGGCTTGGCGAGGCGGCCAAGTGACATTTATGACATATTCAGTCCTCATAACAATTGAGTTCAACACCCCTGCAGTAGAGGCTGCATACGGAGAAGCCAAGCACCGCTTACCCCTGTAACTGATTGTGATTCCATATTGGCTGTGAAAAAGTACTGTAACTAGGACTATCATAGCCATGTTGAGACTCTGTAGGAGAGAGACTTTGGGAGCTTGAACAGGAAGTGGAGGACATAGGGCTGCTGTTAAGCTTACCAGTTGGTTTCACCTTATTGTATTTATATTATGCCTTCTATCACATGGAACTCAAGGTGGCTTGCATAAGTTCTCGAGTGTGGGTGACAGCTGCACATAACTTGAGGAAGAATATCAAAAGCTTCACGTGACAGGAAATTCACCCCGCCCACAAAAAAAACTTTGACATAGAATATTTGAGCAAACATAGGACAGGCGAGGTGGCTGATCACATCTCCAAATGGAGATGGGTGGAGAAGTTCAAAACCTAGTCCCATAGTCCCGTTTGCTGCTTGTGAGCGAGGAATTTCACACCCCTTCTAGATTCCAGTCACACTGGGAGGCAGTGCTTGCAGATAAAAAGAGGACGCCTCTTGACAAGTCTATATATCTAATGAATGAATGATCCAGCCAGGAATATGTGGTTTCTTTGATAGCCATCAACAGATAAGGGAAACATATGGGAATGCAGTGAAATAGCAAAAGAGTTGACATGCAGTCTGTGAAAGACATCTGCATCTGAAGCTAGAGTGTGACTGACAAACACCCAACTGTGAATGGTCTGAGGGTCTCCCAAGGGGCTTTGCTTCTGGTGCCCCACCTATTGCTATAGAGCACTGGTTCCCAACCGGGGGTCCGTGGACCACCAGGGGTCCGTGAGAACGAAATTAAGGTTCGTGAAACAAAGTTATAAACCCATAATAAATTAATATTTTCAATTAAAAGTTCTCTATTATAAAAATATATATTCAAATATTATTCTAAGTTTAATGTTTAACTAACAGTTATGATTAAAGTTTATTTTCAAATTCTCAGAATTTTTATTTTGAACCTTGGGGTCCCTGCACCGAACAAAAACGTCCTAGTGGTCCCTGGTCAAAAAAAGGTTGGGAACCAGTGCTATAGAGAGTGGTGTCCATACATAGTGACACTTTGTCAGCAGCTGGAGCAATGCAAAGATTCATGGTGGGCGAAGGGATGAAAAGCACGCAGACCATGCTTTGTGCCTCAATTGGGGCTTGTTCTGGACATCTGGAAGATGTACCAGGGTTTGTTGCACCAACCCCAGTTTGTAGAAACTGATCTGTCATGACATCTGACTGCAACATTTGGGGAGGACGGCAGGAAAATGTAGAAGAGAGTGAGAAATCAATTGGAGAAGGTCAGGTTATGCCTAAGCTTGATCGCAGATGGGAATGAGGTACTAAGAAGTTCCACCAAAATTCTTGTGGAAAAGCTGGAGGGATTTGAAGGAGGAGAGGTGTTGCAGTGTAATTATATGCTGTGTTGTGCGACATGTATATATATCTTGATGTTTTAGTATGTTAAGAACACAGTATGAGCATCTATATTGAATGAGTAAATAAGCAATCCAGGAAAGATTCACAGTGCTCAATCACAGAAGAAGCTCAACAACTAGAAAGCTGACCATTTCCTACATTGTACCTGGAGATCTACAAGTTTACAGTTGTGGAAATATGATGTTTAGCTGATTGTCTATGTGGGAGATGTTGTCCAGGAGCTTTAAGAGATTATTGTGTTGGTTTATTTGAAATAATTAAAATATAATACCCTGTATATCCTGTCTGTCCACAAGCGCAATATGCCGTCAGTATCTAAGAACATCTAAAAAACTGCATACGATTTTAAAACTAAATTCTACAGATTCCAACAACACTAAACCCTTAGCATCCCCTAATAGTTTTTTAAGAAGGCATATTTTTTTAACCTTGCCTAAAGGCTTAGGAGGGATGTGTTCAGAATAAACCTCCTCAAGGTCTACAGACCTGATTAGGATCTGTAAAGGCTTTGCTCTTCATAGGGCATTAACGCATGGGCAGAATGTTCCTGGTTCGCTTTTCTGTTATCCCACAATATTTAATCCCACAATATTTAAGTCTGGATAATCAAACGCATGACGCCAGCCTATCCCACATTAAGTCTGAAACAAGTAGCTGCTGGAGGCTCCCCGTGCGTTTGAACCAACCATATAATGTGGGATAGTTCGCAATGCGGGATAGCAGGGAAGTGACATCGCCCAAGGATTGGCTGAGGAGTTATCCAATCAAAGGGCGATTCTCCCCCTTTTTTTTTCTTAGAACACCAGCGTTCCGGTATACCATCGTCTCAACCTGTCAATTAAAAAAAGGCGGGACGGGAGGCCGGAAGCAGCAATTGCTCACACAGGAAAGGGGGCGGGACGGGGGACGGGAAGCGGCAATTGCTCGCGCAGGGAAGGGGGCGGGACGGAGGAGACCGGTAAGGGGCATTAGTAGCGAGCTAGCCAAGTAATTACACGCACGTCGGCGTTCCGGTAATGTAGCGGAATTAGCACCGAAAAAAAGTAGCGGATTAGCACCGAAAAGATCGCTATAAACCAGGGATTGATTAACCCGGGTTTTTTTGCCTTAATTCGCGACTAAGGTGGGTCCGATGCGCATCCCTTGGACGGTCGTGCGTGTGGACCATGGAGATTCGCTACTATTAAGGCACAAAAGCGAGACAAATTGGCCGTGCGTTAAGCCCCATAGATTACAATCTTCCCTTTTGTTAAACGATAGTACATGGAGCAGTGGTTATGTTGAAAATCTTACCGGATTCATGTCTGCTATTCATGGAAAATGTACAAGCAGCATTTGCCATATAAGATGCCTGAAGTGCTGTACAGTGAAAGTGGTAAAGTACCAAAATAACAATGCAAGAACCAGAAGCTGTATCGAAAAAATCTCAAAGACACATTACACAACAGAGTTCCATGATGCACCTCGAACATAATAAGTATGGAGAATTAGTCACTAGAGGCTTGAGAGAACAGAATTGCCTTAACAAAAGGTAAAGGTAGTCCTCTGTGCAAGCACCGGGTCATTACTGACCCATGGAATGATGTCACATCACAATGTTTACTAGGCAGAAGATGTTTACGGGATGGTTTCCTATTGCCTTCCCCAGTCATCTACACTTTACCCCCAGCAAGCTGGGTACTCATTTTACCAACCTTGGAAGGATGGAAGGCTGAGTCAACCTTGAGCTGGCTACCTTGAGAGGGGTCATTTCACCCGTGAAAAGGGCAGGGAAGAAGAGTTATCCTCCCCCCTCCTTGCTCAAAACGACACCCCCAGTCCAGACGCCCTCTTTTTGTGGCTCACTGATCTCTGTGGTATAAAATGCATTGGGAAATCTGACCATGGATCTCCAACATAAAGTATAGTTTTTTCCTAAGAATGGAGCGTATCGTGGTCAGCAGACTTTTCATGGACAAGGCACTCTTACCACCCCTCCTGTAACATCCACAATTTTAATACAGTATCTATAGTGATACCCCTTCCTTTTTTTGGTTTTTATGCCAGTGTGCTGTTAGGCAAAGGTCTATCACTTACTGCAGAGAAATCCTGGTGATCAGCATCCTGTTCTCTCCATGAAGCCCACAAAAGGAAATGTAAAGAGATGCCAATTCCATCAGCTATACTGAAGAAAATGTAACGAGATGCCAATTCCGGAAATACAGCTTGAATGTATTAATTAGTATCAATAATATCATCTCCCTCCGAGAGATGAATGACAGGCACTGTCTTGGTTCCATTGGAGACATCCCCATTTAGAGGCTCCCATATATGACCACTCCTGCCATCCTCCCTCGGACTATTGCACTTGTCCTTGTGATTCTTATACTGGAGAGGGCAATCTGGGCCACTTCCCTTCAAAAATAAGGGTGACAACTTTGTATTCAAGTAAACCCGCGTTGGAAAAATGCCTCTTGCACTAAGAAACTTTAACTCGTAGTAGTAATGATGGGATTTCCGAGGTGTTAAATGTCAGAAGGACCCTTTGGATCTGATTTGCACTAGTCAGGAGTTCCAGCTCCTTGAGATGCCAATTCCATCAGCTATACTGATGGAAGCTCGGGGAATTGAAATAAGTGTGAAATATTCCTGTAATAAAAATAAATGCACATAACCAGCTAAGTACTATGGCAATGCAACAGTTACCTTAAGGAGAATGCTTGTTCTAGACCCAAAATACCATTGTTTGGGTCAAGAGTTAAGGCACTTGTGGAGCGCCGCCTCAGACTTGGCCCTCTCCGTCCCTTCAGGGATCCTTGGAGTCCTAGCCAAGGGAACATCCTCGGCCTCAGACCATTCCGAGGGAGAGTCTGAGTCACTGTCTCCCCCGGATGCAGCCCGGGTCTCTCACTCGCGCGCTCTCGCTATAGCCAGCAGGAGTAGAGACCTCCGACCATCCTCCTCCTCGGCCTGAGCTCTAGTGGCCTTTTATAGGCCTGGCTCACGAACCCCTCCCCCTGAGCTCCCCCCCAAGTCCTTATTAGGGTGAACCTTCCCCCATTTCCCTCCCCGGTGCTCCCCTCCTCCCGGAATCCTCTGCGCATGCGCGCCCCCGATCTGGGCAGGCCCGCCCAACTCCCATGTTTAGATGCCTGTCTGAATAATATAGTTATTTAGTACTTTTTTTTTAGTATGTGGACTACAAGAGTGAAGCTAGCGATTTCAAATTCATTGCTTCCATTTCCAACAAGCTACATAAAGGGTAACCAGCTACTTTATGGAAAGTTAGAATCATAGAGTTGGGAGGGACCACCAGGGTCATCTAGTCCAACCCCCTGCACAATGCAGGAAATTCACAACTACCTCCCCCCCCACACCCCCAGTGACCCCTACTCCATGCCCAGAAGATGGCCAAGGTGCCCTCCCTCCCGTGATCTGCCTAAGGTCATAGAATCAGCATTGCTGACAAATGGCCATCTGGCCTCTGCTTAAAAACCTGCCGGGAAGGAAGTCTGTTCCACCGAGGAACCGCTCTGTTAGAAAATTGATTTAATTAAATCAATTTAATTTAATTTAACCAACTGTTAGAAAGTTGATTTAATCTTGTATGCAACGGTGTAATTTTGTACCCTTTTCCCCCTTCAAAATATTTGTAAGCAGGCCCTGATCCTTAATTGTCCCGTAACTTTGTCGGGGGCATCCAACAAACTTTACTGGCTACTTGATTGCTGTCTAAGTAGTTTTCTCTCTTGTATTTTTCAGCGGTGGGATTAATCATTGCCATCATTATCCCCGTGGCTATTGTTGTGGTGCTCGCATTGGTGACCAGCCTCCTTTGCTACCGGAAGAGGGAATGGTATGTATTTGCATGCCTTGGACATTTGTTCTCTTTCCTGCTAGGGGGAGGAACAGCGAGAGATGGGCCACAGTTTTTGCTGTTGTCTGGTACCACTGTGTCCAGTACATTATTGGTACAATATAGGTATGAAATAGGGCAAAGGTTGTTGGTACCTTTTGAAATAGATGGAACTTTGAAATAGATGGAAGAGCCATTTTTGTGTGCCTGCTCATCATAGGATCGGCTGAAAACATCTTTCTCTGTAAATCAGCTACAACATTAGAGTAGGGTTGCCAGGTCCCTCTTCACCACCGGTGGGAGGTTTTGGGGGCGGAGCCTGAGGAGTGTGGGGTTTGGGGAGGGGAGGGAATTAAATGCCATGGAGTCCAATTGCCAAAGTGGCCATTTTCTCCAGGTGAACTGATCTTTATTGGCTGGAGATCAGAAGTGATAGCAGAGGATCTCCAGTTAGTACCTGGAGGTTGGCAACCCTAATAACTTGTGACGTTTCCTTGAAAATACTTATCAGCAGGCCCCAGTCCTTCCATGGTCTTTGTAATATTTTGAAGAGTCCCCAACCTTTCTCAGCCTGTGACCCCCTATAAAATTCGGATACAGTGTTGTCGGTGCAGCCTCAAAATGGCTGCCACAGGAGGTGGAGCCAGCCAGAAAATGGCTGCCGCAGCTTACCTACAGTCATACAGTGAAGATCCTTGTGTTGTGGTGGCAGATGCTGCCAAAGCAACATTTTTAAAAATCTTCACAGCCAATCAGACGCTTTGCTGGGCAAAACCCCTACCTCGCCCCACCCACTTTCTAGAAACATGTGGTAGTTACCAGGAAAGATGTTGGTGGGTTCCATGGCACCAGTGGGTACCATGTTGGTGACCCCTGCCTTATGTTAGTTTATACTCCACTGATATACCTTGATTAAAAAAATGTTTAAAAGCTTCTTCACATCTGTCATCATCCCTTTCAAAATGGGGTATCCTTTACTGAATGTAATAATTCAAAATTAGGTGTGTGACAAATAGGATGGATGCTTTTCCAGGTTTGAATAGGATGCTGCTCTTAACTCACTTAATAGCACCAGCATGATGATGCTGAAATCTAAATGTAACCTTTGTATTAAATTAAAGTATGTTCAACATAGCAGATTAAAGGGGGAGGGAAGGTGGCTTTGGAGAGGCCTCCTGATCTAGAGATCAGTATGTGCACTGATGCAGGTACACAATACTATTGTGTGCATGGATTTTCCCATTCGTTTCCATGGAAGGATCTCTGTGTGCACATGGAAAGCACATTGAATCTGCTGGGAAACCTGCATTTGGGAGACTCTGTGTGTCCAGATTCCAATTGCTCTACTAGGTTGATAACTACACACATCATATATGAGAGACATATACAAACCAGTATTACAACTAGAACCAATCTGACCAGATGTTTCAGTAATTGGTAATAGATTTTACAACCTATACGCATGCCTGGTTGGGTTTGAACTCTTTGTATATGTATGTATTTATTTATTTCTGTAAATGTGTGGAGGCTTAACATGGTTTTTAATTGACCACTGATAAAGGCCCAATAGGCCAAAACGCGTCTGGTATGTGGTTACAGATATCAACCCTAGGAAATGCCATTGTGCTATTTTAATGTTTTAAAATATGTATATATATAAAATTTCTACCCAACCTTGGGTACCCAGCTTCATGTCCAGATTCCCACCAGAGACAGCTGGAGTAGAAACTTCTGTACAAACTGTATTTAGCGTGTGTTTAATTTAATGGGTTGTTGCATTTTTTAATTAGTACTTGTAAGGCAGTTTGTTGGAAATTCCTGACGATAATATCGGTGTTCTTACTTCCAAAGGATTAAAGAAACCTTCTATCCTCCCATTCCAAACCCCGTGAACTGTAAAGCTTTGGAGTTCCAGAAGGGTCCATGTGAGGTAATTGTTTTGATTTTACCACTCTGTTCTCTTGTTAGCAGATAGTTAGAAGATGGTGATAATGGGAGCAGGAAGTAAAGAAAGACATCTTCCTGTTTCCTTTGTGAGGTGGAAGGAATGTCATGTGTTTTGGAATTACCGTTATTGTGTTGATTGAGCCTGTTGAGCTAGAAAAGGTAGTTTTCTTGAGGAACCAGTGGTAGCCAAGGACCAAGGGCAATCGTATGGAACAAGGTACAGTGACAAGGCCTAAAGTAAAAAGATAGAGACTTGAATATTTGCAGAAAATATCTTTTCATTTCTGAATTTTATATGCACCCCTTGGGTCAGTTCCATCCATTTTCATTGACCCTAATCCCTTTCTCCCTTCACCCTGTAGAGTGGCAAGAGTCACTGTCATGGCTGACTGCGCTGCTAATTTGTAGTAGCTCAGTTAGGGAAGGGGCACTCCATGGTGACCTTCTCTTACAGCCTTCTCACACATACATGCGCTGCCTCGGTTTCATCTTAGTCCCGTTAGTCTAGTAAAATGAAATAAGATGCCTCCTCTTTCACAATTTGAATGCTATATTGCTAATTTTAATGGTGCTGGGGAGCTTGGCGTCATGGTCTGTTAAGAACAGTTCTTAAACATGCTTGGTGGTAGAGTAATAAGTTTGATTTTTCAGAATTCAAGGGTCTTCCAGTAGGTAGCTGAAGTACAAGGAGAGAAATTGTCCCCTCACCACAGACCTGTCTTGGGAATGAATTGCATTCCGTTATTTAAAAAAACCCAGTAACATATGATTAAAAATTGTGCTTGGTGTTCACTGATAGCTCAAAACCCATCAGGACTTTGCACCTTTTATTAAAAGAATTTAAAGTCCTGTTTGCTCCACTTGGCTATATTTGAAAATGTGGGTTTTACCCTTTCATATCAGTAATGCTAATATTTGTGAATCCTACCAAGCAATCCGTTTTTTCTAACTTCAGTCGTAGGGTCAGGGAGTATCCTAGAGTCAGAGTACCAAAGTAGCGATTGTTGCCAGGTGGTAACGGTGGACGTTTTTTTAGTCTTAAGGTTTTAAAATGCTAGAAATGTTATTTTCTCAGTTATTGCATTTTCTCTTTGTAGGGGAAGGCTAACCTTAAAACCTTGGAGATGAATCCATGTACCCCCAACAACATTGAAGTGGTTGAAACACAGTACCCGTGCCTGAAGGTGGAGGACACTGCGATTACGTCACCCATGGCAGATGAGCTTCCAGAAGACGGGTTTGACTCTGAGACAGAGAGCCATATTGTTGTCTCCTATTGTCCGCCGATCATAGAAGAGGAGATTTCCAACCCGCCAGGAGACGAATCCGCAGCGTCTTCCCAGGTCGTTTATATTGACATCCAGTCTGTGTATCCTCCTCAAGTAAAACTGAAGGAAGAACCAGAGGCGGACTATGTCGCTGCTGCAGGCTATAAGCCCCAAATGCAACTGCCTATAAATAGCTTACTAAAAATAGAGGAGATGTCATCTGCAGAAGAAGATGTGGACAAGGCTGCAGGTTATAGACCTCAAGTGAATCCACCCACCTGGAACACGGGCTGCCCAGATTCTCCTGGATCCATTGAGAGCAACAAAGAAAATGCCTCGTTTGGGAGCCCTTGTTCAATTAATTCTCGACAGTTTTTGATCCCGCCCAAAGAGGACGAAGAATCCCCCAAAGTCATTAACACAGGGTGGTCCTTCGCAAATTTCTTTCACAACAAACCAAATGATTCGCCCTAGGATGGAAAATCTTTACCTTGGAAGCTTCCGTATGCTGGGACTTGTTTTAAGAATAGCGCCCAGAGGTGCGGTGCAGCAGGTTTATAAGTTTCATTTCAGTGAAATTGAATGTTAACCTTGTATAAGATGCAGTGTAGAGTGGCAAGAGTTACTGTCATGGCTGGCTGAGCTGCTAATTTGTAGTAGCTCAGTTAGGGAAGGGGCTCTCCGTGGTAACCGTCTCTTACATGCGAAGCCAAAGAGCACCTACAGTACTGCATCTGCTCCCAAGCAGTTTTTTCCGCTGTCAGATAGGCACAATGCTCTTTCCGTGACTCTCTTTCTAGTTCCTTGTTCTGCATTGATAGAATAGGTAAATTGATCAATCCGCCCTCTTGGGGGACTCCATTTGGGTGGAAAGGCGGCATACGAGTGTTTTAAATAAATAAAGGCAGTGTACGAGTGTTTTAAATAAACCCCATTTCCAAAAATGTAGAAGGAAGAAATACTTAGTCCTTATAAGCTTAGCCTCTGGTCTCGACACATTTGCGTGGGTTGTAAAAATGTAGAGCACGTAGCCGCGTTCAGGATGGGCTCGTTTTACTGATCCAGCTGTTGTCCAATCAGAGGCATTTTTAAACAGTTTAGGGTTCTGGGGAAAGTTGTCCAACACTACAATACGACATGTATGATCATTGGGAGGCATTAGTCCTTGGACTGCTCTGTAGAGCACCTGGCACTTAAAAGCAGCCTGTTTTGTTGTTGTCCATCACAACCTCAGCTTGGGATGGTCTGTGTTAGTTTTTAGAAGCCCGGATGCTTGTTTCTGTACCTGCTGTTACAAAGATATATGCAAAAATTGACTCAGGGGTGCAAAAACTAGTGTAACACTGATTTTAAAATCTCAGTCAGGAATAGATTAAAAGCTTTAACTTCCAGCATTTTAATAATGCTTACCTTTTCCATGCTTTTAAAAAATAATAGAATGACTGCAGTTGACTGAAACCACGTAGTCGTGCCACATTAGCATCCTTCTCTGTGACATTCTTCACTTTTACGTGGAGGGATTTTTTTGTTTTATTTTTTGGTGTTTTCCACAAGCCCATTCAGTCACTTGACACCCCCCCTTCCCAGCCTGCAGTATGAAGTGGTACTGCCCAGACATGGGCTTTCCACCTCAGGCCACAGTTTTGTTTGCACTTCTGTGGAAGCCACTTCGTCACTTGCGTTGATATAAGAATGCCATAGGCAGATTGTCCCAAGTAAGAACAAATAGCTACAGTGGCAATGTCTTCCATAGCACTTTTCCTGCACAAACGCCAGTAGAGGCAGGATAAGCTCGAGGACGGTTCTTCGTTTCCATAGAAAACCGTTATTCCTGTAAATACCTTTGCTATCCGTGAATATTTTCTATGCATAAATATCAGAAGTGGAGCTTCTTTCCCTGAATTTCCTTTCTAGTATTTGCTTAAATTGAAAGTGTTGGGCGGGTGTTGTGTTTGTGTGAACACATAGGGCGAAAACGCATGGTCGCTTTAGCTTCCTCTATTCCCTGTTTCAGCCAGGATTCAGCCAGGATCGAACGCATGCGTTTCGCCGAATGTGCGTTCGATCCTGGCTGAATCCTGGCTGAAATAGGGAATAAAGGAGGCTAAAGTGACCATGCGTTTTCGCCCATACACATCCTGGATGTCTTTAAATCTACCACTGGCAGAAGAAAAGAACTTTTCAGCCTTGGGTTACAAATAGATTGGCTGCCATTTTAAATGAAGCTAAACGAGATTTTAACCTTTAGAGTATATTACATGCATATGCACTTCTGTAATTACACACTACTTGTAGAGCTGCTTCTTTATATACTCAAGGCATAGAACTTTTTTCCGATTTCTTCGTTGGCAACTGAGTATTGAACGCTTTTGTGCGTGGCAGACTCCGAGGAAGTCAAATCAAGGGACCAATGCACTGAGCTTCTGCCCTGAGCCTAATTTCAATCCCAGTGCGTCCCACATACGACCTCAGCTGTACGTCAGAGATCTTCAACTAAACTATGGAGTGGCTGTTGCATTTCCAGCTGCAGTCTGAAATGCATCACATATCCTAGTTCTATTCAGGTCTACTGCATTTTCAATGGTTGTTTGATACATGCTTTGGCAGATCTGAGGGGAAGGTTTCAGATTTTCTTGGCAAAAAAGAAGTACTTAAAAAAAGCAGTCATAGATGTGCTTGAATGTGAGGAGGGATTCTTTTATTACTTTTGCAAGGGCCATGGAGTCCCACCTTCTACTCAATGTAAACAACTCAAAGCCATCCCCAACCGATGGCTGGCCAGTGATTGTATGAAGACACCCAGCAAAGGGGTGCCCCCCCTCACTGTTGATCCTTTCCATCCATTTCCATCCTGCCCTTCCCCTCAAGGAGCTCAGCGTAGCTCCCGTGGCCACATAAATCCCCCATATCCCTCAACACATACTTTTGTGCTCCGAATTCCACCACCCCAAAAACAGACCAGACAAGGGGGGACCTGCTTTGGGATGCACTTCAAACTATGTACAAAATTTAGCTCCTCAAAGTTGGCTCATCTCTGATTTCCGTGACCCAGAGTTCTGTTGACTTCATTTCAATCTCAGGGTCAGTAAAACTAACTTGGAGCCTTAGTCTGATTTTTTTTTCTTATTAAAAAAGTTTGTGGATCAAACTAAAGGCTGGAGAATGAGGCGGCAGAACGGACGGCCCCGCTTCTGACTGTAGGGGTGGTTACAAAAAACCACATTTTGAAATGCTTCTGAACGTTTCAGACTTCTTGTAAAGAACGTGTCAACACAGCAAACCAAGATAAAGGGGGAGGGAACCTGTCTCCCCATGCTAGTTTTTTATTTTTGTAGCGCTTTTAAAAAATGTGACGGGACAGTCAAAACTGGAGTTCTTCAACTGCAGGCTGAAGTAGGTGCAGCCTGTTCCTCCAGCCCATTCTCCTGTAGGCCAGATCCAAGCCTAGAGAGGGAAGATGCCTATGAGTGGGAAAAACCAACTGATCTTCCACACCAAGTTGTTTTTTTTCCTGTGGTGCTATATATCCTTGGTAAGCATCAGAGGTAAATTCTGAAATCAGGTAAGACCAGCGCTTGCCTCCACACACACACCCCCAGGGAATGTAGAGGTTAGACTAGATGGTTCTCTAGTTTCAAAAGAGCATTTTTGGTAGCAGAGAATTTACATGATATCCAAAACGGCTGCATTGAAATTGTTTCCTCTTTTCTTGAGCAGTTTTGTAAAACATCTCCCTAAATAAAAAGGGAGTTTTAGAAGGGACTGTGTAGTTAATCTGTTCTTTATACCTCGCGGGGGGAGGGGAGAACAGGGGATAAAATTCTGGCACTTCAGTTAGCATTTGACTCTTTTTTTTTTTAACCATCTTTCTGTCACGTTAAATGCCTTGCGGAAAATTCTGAAGTACATTGCTTCTGTTTTGAGCCATTTGTCGTTTTATGTGTGTTTTTAAATCTTAAGAGAGAGAAAATGAATTTATTTTTGAAAAAAAAAAGCATCATGGCCTTTAATTCATTATCTGTGTGTTGCTTTTTTCTTTCTTTCTTTTTTTTTGTTAGCCAACGGGGAGGAAAGGGACTGTGAATTTTGAAATGGCATTTTGAACTGTCTAAGGATGTACATTTTTTAATAACCTGCATATGATATATACCTCACAAAAAAACATTACCACCGTGTCGTAAGCTAAGTTTAAAAGCAAAGTAGGGCATTGTGGTCACTTTGGGTCATACAGAAAATCTCTCATTTGCTGTGTAGCGTATACATCACTTGACGGTTCCGTGTACCAACTGGTTGGTGAACACTATGCAAGAGTAGCGGGTTGGGTTGGGGGTTATGTACTCAGTGCCTGCAGTCATGATCGGCTATCCTTAATCTTGTACGTAGCAGGGGTCACCATTGTGCATTATGCGTCAGACCGAGCGGCCATTATCTCCTTTCAGGGCCCGCCCGCAAAAACAGTTCAGCGAGATCCAGAAGTTCTGCCAATGTGTTGCTGAGGTCGGCCGTCAAAATGCATGGAGGCTTCAGCCTGTTGCCTTTTGAGCCTCCCTCCGCCTCAACAAGACCAAGCAGGAGGCACTGTGGAAAGAGACCAGCACAGGCCTATCCACTTCCATTGCAGACTTCTAGGGGTTAAAAGGTTGGGAAAGTGTGCCTGCAAAAAAATCCATCCTTCTTCCAGGACGCTTCCTGAAGTGCTTTAAACCAAGGCTGTGGAAGCTTCCAAAAAGACCTGGGCAAAGACTGATTGCAGCTCATTTCAGAGAGGTTTTTCTTGGATGGTGGTGAGACCCAAAGAAAGGGAAATGGGGAGGACTGCTTGCCGATTTTCAAAACAGTCCTATGGGACAGACGTTTCCATCCACCAAAGTTGGGACATAATTCGTTGACTTCGGTAGGGCTTGCAGCATTGCACTATGAAAAGGCAGTGAGAACATGGATCTCTTCTAGAGCATCACATTCTTGAAGACCATGGGCTCCCGTTGGACTTGGTTTTATATGGACTTAGGGCAGTGGCGCACTCACGTAGAGATATCAGAAAAAGAACAATTAGGACAATTCATATTGTTTGAACACTGATGTTCTTTTTTTCAAACTGGGCTTTCTCACAAGCTCACCACTGATTCCTTAATTAAAAGATGAATAATGGCAGGCATGCTTCCTTTAAACCATCCACGTGTGGTCGTCCTCTGCAAGGTACAATGGTGTTGTGTGTGTTTGAGCATACCCTTAAGTGCTGAAGGGTTAGGCCTGTACGCCACGTGAACTGAAAGTGCACCCAAGCCACTTAAATATGCCCCAGAATCCTTTGTTTGGTTCAGTGTGTTAAGCGTTCACTGAAGGTAAGGAACCTACCGTATATACTCAGGTATAAGCCGACCCGAGTATAAGCCGACCCCCCAAATTTGAGGCCAGAAAAGGGAATTTCTTATTGACCCGTGTATAAGCCGAGGGTCAATAAGAAATTCCCTTTACAGGCAATGCTGCGCTCTAAAATGCTGGCCGCCATTTTAGAGCGCAGGGCCCCTGCCCCAGGTCGCCCTCCTGCCGGCCTCCCAGGCCCTCCCACCCCACCCCAACCCCAGTGCCATCCAAGGGGGGGAGGGGGAAGAGCCCCTGAACCCCCTACTTACCGGGAGACGTGGCGAATCGGCGGCGCGGCCTTCCTGGGCCGGCAGGAGGCCTTTCCAGGCCCCTGCCGGCAGGAGGAAGGCGCCTGGGCGCGTGGGGGGTTAGCGGCGCAGCCGGCAGGGGCCTCCTGCTGGCCAAGGAAGGACCCTGCTGGCAGGAGAAAGGCGCCCGGGCGCCTGGGCGGCGGCGGAGCAGCCGGCAGGGACCTTCTGCCGGCCAAGGAAGGACCCTGCCGGTAGGAGAAAGGCGCCTGGGCGCCTGGGTGGCGGCGGAGCAGCCAGCAGGGACCTCCTGCCGGCCCCTCCAGGCCCCTGCCGGCAGGAGAAAGGCTCCCGGGCACCTGGGCGGCGGCGGAGCAGCCGGCAGGGACCTTCTGCCGGCCAAGGAAGGACCCTGCCGGTAGGAGAAAGGCGCCTGGGCGCCTGGGTGGCGGCGGAGCAGCCAGCAGGGACCTCCTGCCGGCCCCTCCAGGCCCCTGCCGGCAGGAGAAAGGCTCCCGGGCGAGGCGGCGATGGCAGCGGTAAGTTCCTCCCTCCTCCCCCCTCCCTCCTCCCCTCTCCTACCGTATTGACCCGTGTATAAGCCGAGTTCGGCTTTTTCAGCCCTTTTTTGGGGCTGAAAAACTCGGCTTATACACGAGTATATACGGTACTCCTACCAGTTTCAAGTGGTCCTTCCCCACTGTGAGGGATTTGTAAGCTACCCGCACTGAGCTGGAGGCGCTAAGCAAACATTTAGTGGGTTAGATTATTATTTTTACCTTCTGTGTGATAATTTGGCTGAGGCCTTCATTATGAATGTGAAATCCTCTGAAATGAGAAAATTGATGGGGAAGTTGCATTGGGGCAGTGAGCAAAAACGGGAAGGTGGATCAGAGGTTGGGGGAGGCACTATTACATGTTACTTGTGTGATAAATGCTGTATTTTATAGCTCAATAAATGCTAATGGATTTTATTAAAATGGATAGCATATTAAATATTCTGTATTCATGGATGTGAAGATGATTCCAAAGCTTTTTGAAATATTAAGCATTGCCATATTAATCTAACTGGAATACTTACAGTTGCTTAGCTTTTGGGGGGGCATTTTCTGTGCAAACAATTAAACTGGCACCCATTCTCCCTTTCAGTCTGGGTACACAGAGCTGCTGCCTTCGGCAATGGGGCACCAAATGACTCAGATGGTGTTTGTCTCTTAAGCAAACCTACAGGATGTATGCAAATGAATGTATTTTTTATTCTACTGTATATATTGAACTCTCTGGGATGGCTTTTGAGACTGTTTTTCAATCTCACCCTGGGTCCTTGATGCCGAGACATGCATTGCTGTTCTGTATTCCAGTGAAGGAAACCCCATTGGAACACTTTATAGGGTCCCTGTTATTACAAAAGTAGAAATGTAGGCATTAGTAACTTCCAGTGTTCATCTGAAGTAATCTCCATGCCAGTAACATATTTAGAGCTAGGGGAAGGGCTAAACCTCTCCTGCTATGCAGTGAAACGCTGGCACTGCCAGCTTAACTGAGCTAAGAAATCAGTGGAGAAGAGCCAATATTTAATAAATAGCTGTGCTGCAAAAACCATCCATTAAGTAGCCATATGTTGCCATGTACAATCATGCAAGTAGACTTTTGGCATGGAACATAACATTGGGAAACACAGTTGGGGAAGAAGAGGTGGTCAGTACTAATATACTAACTTTAGCATGAACATTCAACAAGCTTGCCTGGTTATCATATTGGCAAAATACTGCTTATCTATTTTACAAATATGCATGTATTTAAGAGTTTGCCAGAATATTGCCATGAAATTTAATAAATGTATTTTCTTATAGATTCTCAGATGTTTCTGTATTTCTTTGCTCACAGCCCCTTTTAACTTTCAATTTTTTTGGCAGTCAAGTTCTCTGGTTCACAGCTGTGTGCTGGGTCCCTTCCATTACGACCTTATGTTCTCCCAGTGCAGAACACAAGCTGGCTGTAAAATTTTCTGGCGTTTCATACGCTTTCAAAGCTCTTGTGCCATTTGCATGGACTGTAACTACTACTCCAGTAACCAGAAATTCTAAATTCTTTCCTGTACTACATAGATGGCAATAATAACATATCTGTAACGCAGGTAATACGAGCCCCATGGTGCAGAGTGGTAAAAGCTGCAGTACTGCAGTCCAAGCTCTGCTCACGACCTGAGTTCGATCCCGACGGAAGTTGGTTTCAGGTAGCCGGCTCAAGGTTGACTCAGCCTTCCATCCTTCTGAGGTCGGTAAAACGAGTACCCAGCTTGCTGGGGGTAAAGGGAAGATGACTGGGGAAGGCAAAGGCAAACCACCCCGTAAACAAAGTCTGCCTAGAAAACGTCGGGATGTGACATCACCCCATGGGTCAGGAATGACCCGGTGCTTGCACAGGGGACTTTTACCTTTTTAATGTAGATAATACTTGAGAAGTCATAGGTTTAGATTTCAACCATAAATTTAGGATTACATTGCTAAGGCTTAGGGCCCTTATAGAAATGATGGAGGTCATGATGGAAATTATGGATCAGAGCCCTGTGGGAAGGGAATTTAACCATTAACCCTCTGCTTGGCTACTTCTAATTAAAAATGGGTTCACTGGGCTGCTAGTGACAGTTTTACAAGGGGGGGAAAGAAAAGGTTTTTTAAAGAGCATGTATTTTTTTCCCTTTAGAAGTGGTAATAATAACACGGACAGCCCAGTGTCAATGAGTGGGGCTTCGAAAAATTCAAATCTCTTCCCTTTCCATGTGGTCCTAATCCCAATCTTGGCTTCATGTCTACTCAGTAATTCTGAACAATAGCCTGAGAGCATGGATTGAAAGATCCACACTATAGGGCTATGTACAGATTTTTCTACACAACTGGGGGAAATTGCAGGTTTGCTGAAAAATGTGCAACGTTAAGCAACGACGACACTGGGGGGATTAAGTGATAGAAGCAGTACCTGCTTCTTTAAGAAAAGAATGTCTCTGAGATCTTGTAAGACTATAGGAGTGTGGAAATAAGACCCCCTCCCATGGGTCATCATAACGTCTGTTTTGGACCCGTTCTTTAAAAAAATGATGCCACAATATCATAGCATAACAGTTTTTAACATCTTTACAATACTTTTAAAGCAGAAAAGCCTTGTTAATGTACATATTCAACTGTCTAAATTTACAAAACAAAATGGTTTAAACCAGTTCTATTTCACAGACATTTCCACTGAAACTATCATGAGTACACATGAAACTTTTTTTGTCCCACAGTCCAATAAACACCTCAGCTTTCTTCCTCCTAGCAGTGAAGCGTGCTTAAACGGTGATAGCAAGACACCTAATCCGTTTACAAAATTATGCTAGCCGATCAATTCTGCAGCTGCTGCTATATAAAAATATACAGGTACAAAATTACCGCTACAAAATGTGGTTGTTGATTTTCATTGCATAAAAAAGTAAACTTTGTAAATAGTAAGGACGGTCCTCTTCAGCACATAACTGAATCTGCAAAGGAATTAACTTTTGACGGTTATTTACATTGGGCAGAATGGAGCTGGGAAATATATATTTTCCCTCCTCAGTAAATGCAAATGATGAGTCTGGAATAGGCAAATGAATGCATAAATACAGCGCTTTCAAAATACGCCACTAAGATTGCCCAATGATAGTCGTCATGACATTACATGCTATAAAAGTTCCAAATGTTTTGAATACTCCTCTTGTGGTTCCAAAGATGTTCTTGGGGCATCATTTCTCAGACATGCAGCTGATCACTTGCTGTATTGTCCTTGGGACACTGGACTTGGTCTCTACTGACCAACAGGTGGCTATTCAAAGCCTCGACACTATTGCAGAATACCAGTCCTCCGTTTGCTCACGTCTGTCTGTATGGAAAAATAAAGGGCCAATAAGCATTCTCTCCAGTGGTGTATGATGTGCAAGGAGAGAAGATGAAGCAAAACCAACAGGTTACAACTGTTCCTGGATCCGGCCATTTCGACGTGAAGTGGCACTGAAACTCCCTGCCCCAGGATGTGGTGAGGCTGCCCACTTGGAAGGCTTTAAGAAGGGACATGTTCATGGAGGAGAGGGCTATCCATGGATACTAGTCAAAATGGATACAAGTCATGATTCATACCTATTCTCTCCAGGATCAGAGGAGCATGCCTATTATATTAGGTGCTTTGGAACACAGGAAGGACAATGCTGCTGCAGTTGTCTTGTTTGTGGGCTTCCTAGAGGGCTTCCTGGTTGGCCACTGTGTGAACAGACTGCTGGACTTGATGGGCCTTGGTCTGATCCTGCACAGCTTTCCTTATGTTCTTATGAATGAATTCTCTCCTCTATTAGAATAAAGCTAGGTGTGAAGACTGCAACCCTTCTCTATTACTTGGTTGTTTTTAACGTGCGAAGATGTCATTGTGGGGGCTCCTGGGGAATGATTCGAACATGCAACAGGATGAAGTGGAGTTGCCCCGAAACTTTGTGCTCTTTGCCTCCTCTCCACTGAGGCTCAAATGAGAATGGAGCAGCAGTTGATGCAGAGGGTGTGGTTTTAGTGCAGGCTGGGTGTGTGTGTCTATTTTCCTTCAAAGCAGAAGAGATTGTGCTGTTTCCACCATTGTGGTTGCTGAGAGAATCTGCCTTATCATGAGGTCATGCAGTCAAGGATGTCACATTAGGTATGGCTACCACGGTTCTAGCCCAACCTCTCTGTATAGGACACAGTATTTACTTAAGGAGGACCACTGGGCACCTGGTGGGAGTCAAGGCAGTTGCACAAGAAAACGCAAGCCCTTACAGCTTGCCTTGAACTGAAGCAAGGAAGTCAGGCAGGTGCTGCTCATGGCTACAGAAGCCATTTCTCCAAAGCCAGAGAAGGTACAGTTTGTGTCGCTCATCTGCTTACTGCTCGTCTGCTTGCTAGTTGCACGCGCAGGTGGCTTATCAGGTATGCACGGCTGCAGGTCTGGCAAAGGCGGAAGCTTGTGCACGGCCCTAACAGAAGAAAACACCAGCCCCATCCCATTCCTCAGGGGCTTGCGGAATTGCATTCTGAATCTGTAGCAGTGAAGTAGGACGGTCCTGCCCCCAAAGCGTTTTGACTGAGACAGCACAGCATCCCACCTTTTTTCTTTTTAAAGGAGAGTGGGAAATGGTCCCTTTTTAATGATTTTGCTTCAGTTTGTTTTGGTTTGGTTTTGGTTTTTTTTGCTTTGCCTCCAGACCCATTCAAAAGAGTTCTCAGTGCGCACAGTCATTTGGATTGTGGTTGGCAGTACGCATCAGGCAGGCTCTACCATGCAAAGGTTCTCCCGCTCTTACTTTGTCCCACAAGTGTTGATGTTCTTCCCATCGGCTGCATCTTCAACCAGCGAAATATGATAATCGGTAGAAAGGGTGAAGTGCGAAATGCAGCCCACTAGTCCTCTCATGTATTGTCTGTTTGTATGTAGCGCAATTTCCTTCATTCCACCTAGCAGAGAGGCAGACAGAGAAGGAAATAAATAAACCAGGCACCCCAGCAGGATAGCCATATTAGCAAATCGCAGCATAAACTTTTTTAAGCCCCTGAAAACTTATGCTACAAAAAATTCCGTTAGTGGTCAGAGTGGCAGTCTAGGATCATAGAATCATAGAATTGTAGGGCATTTATGCAGGGTCAATTTTGATGCTCACTCAAAGCTCTTTTAAAACATGTGACTTTAAAAATGCCTATTCACAGTCCCGAAGCAAAAGGAGAAATTCCACCCACCTCCCACTTGCCTGCTCCTTCGTTCGTTTGCATAGCCATTAGCATGTGCATAGCTAACGTGCCACTGTTGTTTTGCATGGTTCCCTCTGGTTATTCTTCGCAGCAGCGGCGGAGCGAACACAAAAGGTCATGTTAAGTGGGCTCTTTAGTAATGCGAAGCAGGTCTGTGCCGGCTTCGCAGTCACTTCCGGAATGACAGTTCAGCGTGCAAAATTCAAAAAAGATCTGTGAGGCAATTCAGCCTGGAACGTGCTGCTAACTACCATGCAAAAATGGCCATAGAGTTGGAAGGGACCTCCAGGATCATCTAGTTTAACCTCCTGCACAATGCAGGGATTTCACAACTACCTCCCCACACCCCCACACCCCCAGTGACCCCTGCTCCATGCCCAGAAGATGGCAAAAAAAGAAAAACCCACCCAGGTACCTGGACAATCTGGCCTGGAGGAAAACTGCATCCTGACCCCAAAAGTGGCAATGGGCATTTCCCAGGGCATTTAAGAAAGGGCCGCAAGAGCTAAACGCTGACGCAACCCTTCCTCTCACGATCAGTCTAAGTTCACAGAATCAGATGGCCATCTAGACTCTGCTTCAAAGCCTCCAAAGAAGGAGAGCCCACCACCTCCTGAGGAAGCCTGTTCCACTGAGGAACCATCTAACTGTCAGAAACTAGGAGATCCATGTTTGGATCCTACCCACTCTGTCACAGAAGCTGACTGGGTGACCTTAGGTCAGTCATGCAACTTCAGTCAAACCTACCCCACTGGACTGTTGCTGCAAGAATAAGATTGAAGAGGGGGGAAATGTCACTGGGTCCCCACTAGGGGAGAAATGCAGAGTACAAAATATCTAAATAAATACTTAAATCTCTTGTAATTGTTCCAACATTAAAACAGCAGCTACGGGAGAAAGCCCACTTTGGTTTCGTGTGTGTGTGTGAGAACAGTATGCTGAACTCTTTCCTTGATGTTTTCATGGCCTTGATAGCCCTCTATGGCTGCTTTCTGCCCTGTGCGGAAAATGTAGAGGTACCACAGAAGGTCCTTTTTGTTTATTTTACTTATTTATGTTATTTATAGTCCACCTTTTTCTCTGGGACTCAAGGCAGATTACACAGAAATGTCAATACAATCAACATGGTGGGACACCCAATAGACATTGTGGTAGGATTTAACTTGTAGACATCTGGAAACCAGCCAGAGGTGAAACACAGCAGGCAAACAGCAATTCCAAGGTGGGGCACTGAGAGCACAAAGGCAGCACATGGTGAAAGGGCTAACCCCCCTTACCCATGCTCTATGACACCAATCTCGACTGGGACCCCCTAGTGTGGTTACATACTTTTAATATTCTCTAATTTGGCCTTAACTTCAACAGATTTGGCCATTATTTCTCATGCTCATAATTATTATAAGCTTTAAAAATAGGATTGCTTTTTTGCAATGTTTTTATGTGAACCACATCACAGAAAGCCAGAGCTGGAAACGCTGAGTTCAAGTTCTACTTCTCCTATGGGCTTGTGGTATAGCCTTCCGCACACTTTATCTCAGCCTGCTAAATAAGAACAGCTGCCCTCTCCTTCCAAGCACTGTTGTAAAACAGGCAAAGCACTGAATCACGATGAGAATGACAGAACATAAATAGGCACGTTAAATCAAATTTGTACTGTGAATGGCTTTAGAGACTCAAAGCCAAGCCAAACATTCTGTTACTAAGATTGTACAGTTTCATCCTGGGAGCCACTCGTCTGGCTTGGCCTTTTTGTGATACGACCACAAATATTTTTATAGAAGTGCTTTCTGTGCCTATTATGAGAAACGGTGTAAAATGTTACACAGGAATTAATTGTCCATGCTAAACAATCAGTTCTAACTTAACCAGTTTCTCCGTGGGCAATGTTCCAAGACAACACTGCCGTGAATGCCAATACTTGAGTGCAAATTTCCTTAAAACCATGCCGAAAACAGTCAAAGCCAACAACAATCAACTTTAACTGATCGCATGGCACTACGTTTATGCTTGTGTTGATCTCTCATAAGATCATCACTCACAGCTGGATGTGCAAATGTTGGACTGAATGCAATGAACTGTAAGCTGGACTCATTTTATGGATCAGAACTTCTCTGCTGTACTCCCAAGCCCAGCCACCCAAAAAGCTGTTTCTGAAGTTTGACAGACACTCAGGAATGTAGCCTAGGGGCTGCAGATCAACTGGGGAATCTGCGGAAATTGTGGATGACCTGAAAGCAGTGGCGGACCTACATTTTTGGGGCCCCAAAGCTTGAACTGTTATGGGGGCCCCTTCACAACCAGCAACAATAGGGCATCGTCCAACAAGGTCCAAAGGGCCTTGCTGCCCTTGCGAGGACCTTGAGCCGAAATGGTGGCGAACAGGGGGGTGGGGTGGAGTCCTTGCAAATGGGCCATACAGTGATGAAATAAAACTACAGAACTATTAAGCCGTGCACCAACGAAGGATTTGAGGATCCGGCTGCCAAAATGTAGGCTGTGAATAGATTCTGGTGAGCTCAGTGAGCCCTTACAGCTGGGGGGTTCAAGCACTGCAAGCCTCCATAAAAGTTTTGAAACTTGACCAATTACAGTGACATTTTCAGGCCATATGAAATGGGTATTAGAGCATATTCTAAAGTCAATATTAAGTACTTCAACCCATTGGCTTATGATTCGATCACTAAAAAACTCCATTGATTTTGTTGAGAAATTCACTCATTAAAAAAAGTTGCTTCAGGGGGCCCCTCCGGGATTAGGGGCCCTGAAGCTTAAGCTTCATTAGTTTCACAGTAGATCCGCCTCTGCCTGAAAGTACCTTTGCTCGTGGTAGGGCACCACTGTGCTTCATGTAATGGAAGGTGAGAGGAATGATGTTTGTTCTGGTTGATTTGCAAGGTTTGATCAGCAAATGATAAGCATGCATGACCCTCAAATCCTCAATAAAGAAGAATTAAGTTAGGAGGGCCCTGACCTGGAGGGCCCAGACAAGCCTGATCTCATCAGATCTCAGAAGCTAAGCAGGGTTGTTTCTGGCTAGTATTTGGATGAGAGGCCACCAAGGAATACCAGGGTCACCATGCAGAGGAAGGCAATGGCAAACCACCTCAGTCTCTTGTCCTGAAAACTCTACTGGGTTGCCATAATTCAGCTGCGACTCGACGGCACGTTATGCACACTCAGGTTAGGAGGAACTTACCAATGTACAGGTCCCCATTGATGTTCAACTGTCTCATCATTCCTGGTGATTTGCCAGTTCTAGCACCATAATCATCCACTGTGACTTTTCCAGATTGTCCATCTCTTAAATTGAACAAGATATAAATATTACACTCGCACACTTTTCAGATGGCTTCGCATCATAACTGATTTAACATGGGTGGGGGCCAGTATCATCTCATTCCCGTTGCCACACCAAATGTAGGACTATGGCAGAGGTCTATTTTTGGTCTTCCCTTATTTGGGGATCACTTGAAGCCTTTTAAAGCATTCCTAATCTGACCCACATTCAAAATCCTGAAAATCTCTTCAGGCACAGAATGGATGCAGCTGCTCAAGTTCATATTTTTGGTGAAGGTTGTTCCATGGCCCTAAGCAAAAGGAAGCCTAAGGATAGACAACCATCTTTGTTGACATCAAGCTTGTGAAAACCATAATAACAGCAATAACAACAACCACAACAACAATAATAATTTTATATTCCACTCTCCCTCACCAAGGTGGTCTCAGGGCGGATCACAGCAAGAATAAAATACATCACAATTGTAGAAGCAACAGCAATGTCCTCATTCCTTTGAGCAATTGGAGGGCTCCCCAGGTGCATTTCATCATCAGCCCTTCGTTATGAGTTTGGTCTTAGCTCAATAAAAGCTCGTGCCTGGGTGCCTTTAATTATTGGTTTCATCTATTTTTTAAGGTCCCGGATGATAGCTTGATAAGCTTAACCCTCAAGGACTCTTATAAGGCTCCCTGGCTCCAGCATTTTGAACAGAAGCTATCATTTGTAAATTTGAAAGTTGAAGACCTTTACTCTTCTTCTGTAGATTAATGTAAAAAACATGTGGCCAAACTGATCTATGCTAGAGATAAGAGTTACACTCATTTTGATGCTTGGAGGACGTGTTCTCCACTTGCCCTGGGCCTGTTATCTATGGGTAGTCTTCCTTCCTATCTGGATTCTCTGGTTAGTCCAAAGTTATGTAGAATCTTTATGCTTTCAAAATTTAATTGCCCTTTTTCCATGGTTTTGCTGGGCCGTATGCTAAAAAAGCAACAGCAATAAATATAACATTAGATAAAAACATAATCACAACTTTAATCCACCCCCCATTTGTCAATCAATACTTCTCCCTCTGTAGTCTCTTCCAAGTTGAAATTTAGATTCTACTCTTTGAAACAGATCTCTTTTGATCAGAAACCTTACCCTTTGGCTTCCATTTCTCAAGTAACTGAACCAAGCACATTGATAGGAGCGTAAAAACAGAGAAAAAAATTACCGAACTGCCTTTACTCTGTGCCATCGGCCATCACTGAAAGAGCCATTCACCATTATGGAAGCGATACCACTGCCCAGATTATAGCTGAAACAAAATGAAACATGAATCAAATTCCAAAAAATTCATAGGTATGCTTCCTTTTTAAATAATCAAACGTTAACAACATTATATAACTGCTCCAGTGTAGATATTGAACATATGAAGCTGCCTTATACTGCCTTATACTTGGTCCATCAAAGTTGGTATTGTCTTCTCAGAACGGCAGTGACTCTCCAGGGTCTCAGGCAGGGGTCTTTCATATCACCTACTTGCCTAGTCCCTTTCAATTGGAGATGCCAGGGATTGAACATGGGACCTTCTGCACGCAAAGCAGATGCTCTACCGCTGAGCCACATCCCCTCCCCTTGGGTTGGATCCAGTTAGCAGTTTGCAGCCAATAGGCGAGGGGTTGATTTTTGCTACTCTCACTGCAGATCTCCAATGCCCCCCTGCTGTTCTGGGGAGGGGGGGAAGGGATGTCTTTCAGGAGCAGCATTTAGAGATGTAGTAGAATAGAGGAGATGAGAGAGTCCCATTCTGCTGACAGAAACTCCTTCAGTCAGCAGAAAATTATCACTGACTCCAACACATAGGTATCAAATATAGCCATCTAATATAGCTATTTTGGTTCAGTTTTGGTTACTTCATTCATTTATAGGCCACCTTTCTCACTGAAACTCAAGGTAAATTACAAAATTACGTTAAAATTAGATAAGTAAGCCTTGAGATGATAAGATACCCTCCTCTTCCTCTCTTCTGGTACATCAGTTCCTTCCATGAGTTGCTGTTTTTCATATGAAGTGACAAACTATGGTCCGTGCTTGCCCTCAAAATTAGAATCTGGCTATCAAACTGGGGAAAGGTGCAAAAAAAAAAAAGAAGAAGAAGAAGAAGAAGAGTAGAAAAGCCCTTGAAGAGTTTGCAACCACAAATGCAGAGGGAGCAGCAGCAAACACACCAGAAGATAGAATTCAACGAGATCTGAAAACACTGAATGTGAACAAGATGCAATTCAACAAGGATAAATATAGAATTCTACATCTGGGTAATAAAAACGAAAAACATGCATACTGGATGGGGGATACACTTCTGGGTAGCAGTGTGTCTGAACAAGATCTTGGGGTACGGGTAGACTGTAAGCTCAATATGAGAAGCCAGTGTGATGCCAGGGCAAAAAAAAGGCTAATATGATCTTGGGGTGTATTAACAGAGGCATAACATCCAAATTGCAAGGTGTCATAGTCCTGCTGTACATTGCATTGGTCAGGGCACACCTGAGTAGCGTGTGCAATCCTGGGGGCCTCACTTCAAAAAGGATGTAGGCAGAATGGAGCGGGTGCCGAGGAGAGCGACAAGGATGATCAGGGGTCTGGAGACCAAGCCCAATGAGGGAAAGCTGAGGGACTTGGGAATGTTTAGTTTGGAGAAGAGAAGGTTGGGGGGGGGGACATGATTGCTCTCGTCAAGCATTTGAAAGGCTGTCACTTAGAGGAGGGTAGGGAGCTATTCCTGTTGGCAGCGGAGGACACGCCTCACAATAATGGGTTTAAATTACAGGCAGAAAGGTACCGGCTGGATATTAGGATTTTTTTTTACAGTTAAGAGCAGTTCAGCAGAGGAATCGGCTGCCTAGGAAGGTGGTGAGCTCCCCTTCATTGGCAGTCTTCAAGCAGTGGTTGGATGAACAGAGATGCTTTAAGCTGGTCCTGCACTGAGCAGGGGGTTGGACTAGATTGCCTGAATGACTCCTTCAAACTCTATGATTCTATCAACAGCTAAACAAGAATAGCTAAACATCTTTAGTAACTGTCTCTGATTATAAGGTGCAGACGGTATGAGACAGCTAACACTTGATGGAACCTTTGCTTGGTTCAGTGAGGTCATTCTTATGCTTTTAGAAAGGAACACCATGTAAACATTTATCAAACAAAAAGATGACGATTTAGCAGGTCTTGTGTAACAAAAGATGACTCTCTCCATAATAATGTAAGTGTGATACTGTTGGTTTCTTTTTCTGGGTTTTGCAGTGGGAAATCTGAGGGCGTCAGTCTAGAAAATGGAGTTTCTCATCCCAAAGCAAATAAATTCACTGTCATTCCCAATTTTCACATTGAAGATTCCACAAGAAACTAATTACTATTTTACTTCACAATTTGATTTCAACCTTGTTTCAGTTCCTTCTTTAGAGAGAAGAGTTTTGCAATGTTTAACCACCGGAAACCACAAGGAAATGGCTTTGTGCCTCTGTATATCTCAGATTTTTACCACAAATTTGCCACTATGAAACTTGATGAAGTTTTCCTTACTGAATGACAGGACCACACAGGCCAAGAAATTACCCCACGAGGGAGAAAGCTTATCGCAGGATAGATTTGAACATCCATATTGGTCCTTGTCAGGCACTTATCTTTGATAAAGGATGTTCTTTAAAAGACTCAATAATTTTTTAGTATAATTTCTCTTTCTCACATTACATCTTGATGTCTCAGGTGTCTTGTGTAGTGTGTTTTACTGAACTGTGAAAATAGTGTTTTACTGCATTGTGTCGCTATATAATCAAAACCAAGATGGACAACTGTTTTCTCAAGAGACTCCATGGCTACTTAATCTGAGAAAGAAAAACTAACAAAAAGAAACAGTAGGCCCTTTGATGAACCAACCATCAGACCGCCAAAAAAAATTATATGGGAAGCACTACATAGAAAGTTCCTGAACAACTGAAGGATGAGAAACAACCCCCCAAAGAACAGAGCATTAATTTTACTGTCTGTCATTTCTTGGGTTTACATTTCTTTTGGCAGTAAGAACATTTGCTTTTCAGAGTAATTCGTCAAAAATCTTTTGTGGAGACAGTGAGGAGATTAAATAAAATAGAAAACCAAATAACAAGGTAGATTTCAGTTTGCTGTGAATTCCTACGGGACTGAACAAACTTGCATACTGTCCCTCCACTGAAAACTCTTCTTTCATACAGAGAAGGAAAATCTAGCAACAGTACTGTTCCTTGTAGAAGATGCTGAAAAAACAGGAAATGTATCCTTACTTGCTAGGTAGATAGGTTCTATTACCCAGAGCCAGAGACCTATTGATGCGTGTCTTTATGTTATTTTGTCCTTCAGATTGTAAATGGGTACAGATTGGAAGCAAGACTCGGGTTTGGGAACTCTATGGTGTGAACAGAGTGGCCAAGCCAGAGATGCTAGTAGACCCTTTGTTATCCTATGAGACTGAACAATACTCACACAGGGCTCTTTTAAATGTAGGCAGCTGCATTCATTCCAGTAGATTGGGCAGCTCTAGTTGCACAAAAGGGTGCTTGAGAAATATATCCTCCACCATTTAACTAAATTGCTCAGCCCATGTAGGCAGCGGAGCAGAACATGTATATTATAATCTCCCTGATTGGAGCGCCTGGATGGGGAAGGGGTGAAAGCTGTTGTGTATATCTGAGGGTATGTTAGTTGGGGGTACTAGCCAACCTTCAAGTACTAGCTGGCGATCTCATGCTATTACAACTGATCTCCAGCAGATAGAGATCAGTTAACCTGGAGAAAATGGCCGCTTTGGCAACTGGACTCTATGGCATTGAAGTCCCTCCCCTCCCAAACCCCACCCTCCTCAGGCTCCACCCCAAAAACCTCCCGCCGGTGGCAAAGAGGGACCTGGCAACCCTAGTTGGGGTTGTTTGGACCTCCTAGGCCCCTGTAGTTTTGGGACATGTCTGAAGGTGTTGTTCAGTGTTGGTGCTGACTGTGTTCCAAGACTATAAACCTAGTTATGGTTTAAGGCCTGTCAAGCCTCAATTCTTACCACTACTTAGGATTGCCAGTTCTAGGTTGAGAAATTCCTGGAGACTTGAGGGTGGAGCCTGGGGATAGTGGGGTTTGGGGAGGCGAGAGACCTCAGCAGGGTATAATGCCATAGAGTCCATCCTCCAAATAGGGTTGCCAACCTCCACGTAATGCAATATTAATACTCCATAACTATATACATTTCAAATTTCTTATGTCTCATGTACAACAATATTTATACAACCAAAAACAGTGACTTATCATCAAAGAGTCACCACAAGTTATATAAAGTCCCATCCACGGAGTACAGTCCAATCCCATTTAATGCTGTCCCTTCTTCATAGGGTCAAGTTTCTCACAGGATGGGACTTTATATAACTTGTGGTGACTCTCTGATGATAAGTCACTGTTTTTGGATGTATAAATATTGTTGTACATGAGACATAAGAAATTTGAAATGTATATAGTTATGGAGTATTAATATTGTTTTATGTGCTATTATTTTCCCCCATCTGTGTTCAGAATTTGTAGTATCCTTATGTATTGAACACGGAGGTGCCAATTTTTGTTAACCTCCACGTAATAGCTGGAGATCTCCCGCTATTACAACTGATCTCCATCTGATGGAGATCAGATCACCTGGAGAAAATGGCCCATTTGGCAATTGGACTCTATGGCATTGAAGTCCCTCCCCTCCCCAAGCCCCGCCCTCCCCAAACTCCACCCCAAAAACCTCCTGTCAGTGGCAAAGAGGGACCTGGCAACCCTACCTCCAAAGGAACCATTTTCTCCAGGGGAACTGATCTCTGTAGTTTGGAGATAAGCTGTAATTCTAGAAAATGTCCTGGCCCCACCTGGATGCTGGCGAACCTACCACTACCAGATCCAGAAGAGCAGCTTACCTGAAGACTAAGGTGCCATCTTGAAGACCTAATGAGATGAAGTCGCTATTGGGCCTCATAGGACTGTCTCCCCGCCACATCAGTAGGCCATCCATCAGGGTTGTCTTGAACCTCATGAACACGTTTGTTCTTGATCCTGACACCCTATTTAGTGGACAGGAAGATACTATTAAGTTGTATAAAGTTGGATGGCGCAGTGAAAATATTATACCTCAGGACCCCTACAATCAACCACTGTTCTCTGAACATTCAAAGTCTGACTCAATAACAGATCTTTTTAGCTTCAATTCTAATTTGAATTTCCTTCACTATACATCTGGCTTTGCCATTGTAATTTTGGGAACTATGGAGCTGCGCTAGATTTTCAAGTGACATTTTTTTGTGTGCCTGTGGCAAAATGACTCCTCACACCATAAGTAACCTGAAAAATATTTACCGTTTGGGGTGGGAAATTATTAATTTGAACTCTACAGACATTCAAAGCCTTCCCAGTTAGGAAAAAAGGAGTAAAACAAGTTTCCCAAGTCAACTTTCACGTAGGAATTTGCTGGGCAAAAAATAAATACAACTGATATGTCTTTTAGACAACAGGCAAAGACTTATCTTTTTACCCCACCGGTTGGGTGTTATCTTTTTATTTTCTACTTCTGGTTTGAGACCTGGTTTATGGATTTTTTAGGGTGCTCAAGGATTGTTTTATGCTGTTTTTATCAGCTTGTTTCAATGGCTTGCTTTGTTTTCTATATTGACAATTTATGATGTTTTTCATCACTTTGTGGTATTACTTTTACTTGCATGCATCCTCAAGCAAGACTCTTAAGTAGCATACAAATTCCCAAAATAAGGAAACAGATGACGGATTTAAAAGGTGAACCACAGAATCCATTTTACCGCTCATAGTTTTGTGGCAGAATAACCCATTTCATCCATTCACACAAAATATTTGCACCTGTGTCCAGACCCAAGAAACACAGTACCTCAGATTTTTAAAACAACAGATCTTCGCCCAGAAGATTAGGGCAGATTATTAGATTAGCTCAGTGATTTGGCTAGCTGGAAACAGAACAGCGGATCTTGGTTTGGTCCAGAATGGCAGTTCTTAATGTGATTGTTTTAATACCTGTCATCTGCCTCTACAAACCGAAGTACCAATCCTCCCTTCAACAAGATTTTCTTCGCAATACTACTTGGAATGTAGCTGAAAGGATTTTCTAGATTCTGTACCAATTTACCTTTTAAGAATATCTGGATTATCATATGTGAGGTAACTGCGACCGATAAACTGAGGAATTTCAATTGCTTCTGTGACAGCTAAAAAATTAAGGGGAAAAAACAATATTAAACGACAAACTTTACTTGCAATAAGGGCTCTATTAGCAGGGTAAGAAAAAAACTCGATGAACGTGAGTCCACAAAAAGATATTCAGGGAACAATCCTCTCTTAATGGAACCCAGACAAAATGGCATCTTGATAAGTGTGACACAAACAGAATACATCTTGTTCCAGAAAAACCCCAAAACAACCCAAAACCAAGTTGGGGAAAACAGTAAGTTCTGACCTGTTCTGCTGAAGTTCAGCCGGTTGGGGGTAATTAGGAATGAGCCTTGGGTTCTCCTCCATGGGAATCGAAGGTACTTAGTGAACTCGTGAGAGCCCAATTTGATTGAATTCCCTTCATCCCTTGAAGTAGAAAGTGGGCTGTATTTCGCACAGTTGGACGCTCACCCCAATGGAATATGAGGCTAACTGTAATACTCTGAACTTGGAAATCCAGGAGATTTCTAGCACAATATCCAATAATGTGTAGACCCAGTCAGGACCAGGCAGCAATCACATTTATAAAAATATGGGATCACCCTCCTATTTTGTGGAAGACAAACAGGGAGGGACTGCTTGAATGGGAGCTCTCGTGAAGGGTGTCACACAGGTGAAGATCTGACAGGCCCTCATGGAAAATGTTTCCCATTTAAGCGTGGCTGAGGCTAGCAAAACAAGCAAATGGCTCCTCAGAAAAGTAGCCTCCATCGGGTGGATCTTTATTCGTATGATCCAGAATATCATTTACCATTTTTTTTATTTTTAATGTATCCAATATAATGAATTATTTTCAGATAAAATTGTTGCCCCAAAACTCAAAACGGCAAGTATTGTGGTCGAAGAATTTTAAAAGCAATCCAAGTGGCACTTCAGAGTGTCAGGCAATGGTCAAAATTGCTCTCTTCTCTTAAGGCCAGCCACTATCCTGGAACCTAATCCACAGGTTTAGCTGCACTTGCTGCTTGGAGCAGAATCCTTCCTAGCCAGCAAAGCACATGATTCTTCATGGGCAGCCTCACAATGCCTGTTCAGATGCTTCACAGAAGATTGTAAGAAAGCAAATCTCCAGCTCCAAGACACCTCTCTATAAGTGAATAGTTCTTCAGTGGCCAAGTTCCCTCTCTCCCTCCTGACTTGCTGCCAAATGTAGGGCTATCAAACATCATGGATGTATTCAGCCATCATGTGGAAACAAAACAAGCCATGGTTTGTCTGTGATGAGAACAAACCTTGCATGCCTGGGGTCTTTCCGCTCTCCCACCACTCTAAGCTTGAAGAATTTCTATTTTCAAATTAGCTACAATTTGATGTACCATCCAAATGAGGCGCTTTAACGAACTGTGTTTTTTCTCCCTTCCCTGTAAGAATGGATTCTAAACTACAGTTTAATCCTAAACTACAATCTTTCTTCGAAGGCAAAAAACCCCCCAAAACCCACAGTTCGTTAAAGTTCCTGATCCGGGTGAAATTTAAATGGCTTTAAAATGTGATTTTATTATGGATTTGTTAGCTGTCTTGGTGGCTCCTGTGATAGCAGAAAGACAGGATATAAATGTTACAAAATGAATAAATAAATAATTTTACACCAGAAAGTCTTCCACTGCGGTGTGCCAGAGGAGAAATGAGGGAGCTCAAGAACCAGAGGACCTCAGAGATTACTTCTCATCACAAAACAACCAGAGTTTGTTCATGTCATCTGAGTGCAGTCGATGTATTAAGATGCCCTTTGCTTCGGAAGAGAGACTGTAACTTTTTTACGGCACATTTTGCTGACCCCCCTCCCCATTTCCTCTGACTGGAGCTGGTTGTGATCATAGCAGCAGGCCAATTTTGTCTCCAACTAAAAGATCGGGTAAATTTTCATTAAGGGCCATGTTGACACACACATGAACACACAGGAACCTGCCTTATGCTGAGTCAGACCCTTGGTCCATCACCTTCAGTATTGTCTACTCAGACTGGCAGCGGCTCTCCAGGGTCTCAGGCAGAGATCTTTTACATCACCTACAACCTGATCCTTTTAGCTGGGGATGCTGGGGTTTGAACCTGGGACCTTCTCTGTGCCAATCAGATGCTCTGCCACTGAGCCATGGCCCCTCCCCAAAACAAAATACTAAACAAAATGGAGGGGAATTACAAAGAAGAACTGAGCTTAATGCTTCCAGTCTCCTTTTTCAGCCTTTCCCTGTTTCTTCTCACTTTCCTTAGTTATCGAGTTAGCCTTAGTTAGCCTTTCTCTGCATGGCTAAAAAGGAAAAAGCGGAGGGGGGTGCACATGGTAACAAAATATGAACAACAACAAAAAATACCTGGTAGGCAAATGGCCGTTTCATCTGCAATGAAATTAGGGAAAATGTCCAGTGTGGCCGAAGCAGAAACACACGTGAACACACATGAAGCTGCCTTATACTGAATCAGACCCTCAGTCCATCAAGGCAAGTATTGTCTATTCAGACTGGCAGTAGCTCTCCGGAGTCTCAAGCTAAGGTCTTTCACATCACCTACTGCCTGGTCCTTCTAACTGGAGATGCCGGGGATCGGACCTGGGACCTTCTGCATGCCAAGCAGATGCTCTACCACTGAGCCACAGCAACCAAGCCTTGCACCATGCTGACACCATGCAATGCACTCCACAACACAGGCTAAGGTGTGCTATCACTCGCCATAGGCCTGGGATACACATTGCCAGGCTTTTTAAAAAGGGAAACATTTGACGCCAAGCTCTTGCTGATACTAGACTAGTAGTGCAATCCCAAGCACGGTCACAAACTTCTGTGTCCACTGCAAGTGGGAAAAAAGGTGTAACACACCCTGTTCTTCAACACTGCAATCAACGGGCAGCCAGAGTGAGGCCTGCTGAAGCCCACACAAATCAATGGGCTTAAACATGCCACACTCTGCTTTGTATTGTGTCCCTGTATGTCTAGGTCGGGGGAATGCCGCAAGGGTAGCTTCCCTTATGCACCAAAGATGATGGGTGGTCCTCTGTTAGGCTTCCACAACTCAGCTTTGCTGCTTACTGCATAGACCAGCACCCCTATCCTAACAATCTCGAATGGAATCCAATGAAAGGGTAGTGCCTATGAGCATTGGCTCTGAATAGTAAAAGAAGAAGAGTTGTTTTTTAGATGCCAACTTTTTCTACCATTTAAGGGAGAATCAAACCGGCTTACAATCACCTTCCCTTCCCCTTCCTACAACAGACACCCTGTGAGGTAGGTGAGGCTAAGAGAGTGTGACTTGCCCGAGGTCACCCAGCTGGCTTCATGCGAAAGAGTGGAGAAACAAATCCAGTTCACCAGATTAGCCTCCGCAGCTCATGTGAAGGAGTGAGGAATCAAACCTGGTTCTCCAGTTCAAACTCCACCGCTCCAAACCACCGCTCTTAATCACTACACCATACTTACCAGGTACCCCTTGGCAATTGGCAAGGGATGGGGGAGGAACTTACTAGCTGCAAAGGAAGGAGGGAGGGAGGCCGGTGTCAACAGGCTGATGTCACGTCATCACGTCACCGACAATCGCAGGAACGCTCTAGTATTTGGGTAGAAGTTGTTTTTACCATAGAGTTTTCTCCAAATATCACAGTGTCCCCACAACTGTTGTGGACGGGATGACATCACTTCCGGAAGTAACGTCAGTGCATTGGTGCCAGCCACCCTTGGCAGCTAGAGTAAGTCTCTCCCCTGGCCAGCTGAACGGAGCCGGGGGACGGGACTCAGAGTAGGGAAACCCCCGCCACCATCAGGGGAATGGCAACCCTAGCTCTGGGCAATCAAGCACTATCTTTTGCTGGGGTTGAGCTATATTCTAAGTGTAGGAACTACCTGTTTGAATACTCTCCCATGTAACACTACCTCTCTGTACCTGGAAAACTACTGTATCAAGCAGAGGGGGAATAGTACTGTCAGCTGTCCCCTGTGCCTGTTTCTGCCATGCATGTTTCACCTCTGTGTCTCACTGAAATTAGTAGAATTAAAGTGCATGGTTGATTAAATGCTTAACCTTAAGGCCCAATTACATATTACAGGAGGATTACGTGGTGAGCCAGAGTGGTGTTGTGGTTAAGAGCAGTGGTTAGGAGTAGTGGACTCTAATCTGGAGAACCAGGTTTGATTCCCCACTCCTCCACATGAGCGGGGGAGGCTAATCTGGTGAACCAGGTTGGTTTCCCCACTCCTACCCATGAAGCCAGCTAGGTGACCTTGGACTAGTCACAGCTCTCTTAGAGCTCTCTCAGCCCCACCTACCTCACAGGGTGTCTGTTGTGGGGCGGGAAAGGAAAGGTGATTCTTCTGGTTTGATTCTTCCTTAAGTGGTAGAGAAAGTTGGCATATATAAACCAAGGCCATTTATGCATGGAAGGTTTTGCCTTGGATTTGCCGCTCTATAAGATGCACCTATCCCCCATCTGAATTCTCAAAACTCTACGTAGTAGCTTATTTTTTAGTTTTAAGAATTTGGATGGGGAAAATGTGCATCTATAGAGTGACAAATCCGAGGCAAAACCTTCCATGCATAAATGGCCCAACTCCTCTTCTTCCTCCTCTTCTTCTGTATGTGGTAGGATGGGTTACCATGTGGATCCCACCTACTGCATGGGGTTTCCCTGTGGCAACTGGTCATCGAGAAGAGTATCCAGAGATACCACTGGCATTTGAAATGCAATGTGGCTGATCTATATGGGAAGCCATGCCACATGTTGCTGCTGCCCCTGGGTTGTCGGTCCCCACAAGGGGCCTCCAGACTGCAAGTGAAACATATAGGCCAGCACTTAAGTCTTCTGACTTACAGTGAATTGCACCAATTGGATTGTAGTCAAGGGCTGCTGTAGTTGTGCAACACTCAATTTCACTGAGTGGGACTTCAATGGGTTTTATGCAGAAGAAACCAGGCTACAAGAGTCCAGCCATATCCCACTGAAATCAACAAAGTTTACTACTGCATCTTTCCCGTGTAGAAGTACCACAACCCAATGCAGTGCAAAAATGGATATTTCTGTTTTCAAACTCCAGGAGAATTGGTACAGTCTACAAAATGAATATAGTTCAAGGATGAAATATTAAAAGAAACTGTCTGGGAAATTCTTCCAGTGATGATTTAGGACCACAAGGCACCACTTAGCTAAGATGCAATCTTTCTGAAAGAATTTTTGCTGGCAGAGGAATGCTTTTGTGACACGCAGAGTAATTCGGAAGGAAGCATAGGAAATTTTCATTCTCCCTGGGTGCAATCCAGTCGACGCTCAGCACTGTGAAGGTTGCAATTCTTGAGAGCCAGCATGATATAGCAATTAAGAATGGCAGACTCTAATTTGGAGAACCGGGTTTGATTCCCTGTTTCTCCACATGAGCAGTGGACTCTAATCTGTTGAACCGGGTTTGATTCCCCACTTCTCCACGTGAAGCCTGCAGGATGACCTTGGGATAGTCACAGTTCTCTCAGAATTCTCTTGGCCCCACCTCTCCTCTGACTATTGTGGGGAGAGGAAGGAGATTGTAAGCCAGCTTGATCCTCCTTAAAAGGTAGAGAAAATTAACATATAAAAACCAACTTTTCTTCACACACTTCCCAGAGAGTAAGTCCCAGTGAAGTCACGGAAGGAGGGTCTCAACTAAACAAGCACGTTGCATTGCTTTCCAGCAGGAAAATAACCACATCCTTATCACTGAGATGTGCAGGAGTCAAAAGTGCTAAACTTTCGCTGGACTGCACCCAATACAAAAATTAGCAACTTCTCTGTTCTACTAAAGAGAGAATTCTATGCAACCCAAGTGCTGTGATTAAGCTACAGGATGCACATTAAGCTCATTTGCTGATATTTCCTTGTTTTTTCCATCGGACTCTAATATAACCTCAAGATTTGGGTTTTGAATTTTTTCTGGCGAGGACAGAACAGAATCAGATGGGGATGGGGAGCTGGCAACTGCAGACTTTTTATCTGCAGTCACAAAAGCTAGAAATTTCTTGCAATAAACAAAACTTGGATCCTGAAGTTCCAAGGCTATCTGATAGATTTCCAGAACACACACAGAGCTGGTAATGCTTCATTTTTTCATTCCAAAGGGTCATCCATCTAGCTTTCTTTTTTTTGAACCTCCCCCACACACACACAACGTACAGATTCTAGCATTTTAACAAATCTGCCTGCCACACATAACTTGAATGTTGGGAAGGGTACTCTGCTGAAGCCAAAACAACAGAGAGCCTAAAAGATTAATGAATGTATTGCCATGTTAAATTCGTTAATCTTTAGGATGCTACAAGACTCTTTGTCGTTTGTGTTTATCCAGAGGCAATTCTCAATAGTCCTAGGTGGCAAAGCAAAATGGCTGCTTACAAGCCACACCGTAATGATCTCGCAGCATTAAATTGCAGTCTAAGACGAGACTGTGCATCATAGGCTATCTACCAAAAGCCGTTTTAAATCATGCAGCTTATCTTGATAGAGAGGAGCACACCAACAGAAACACAAACAATCGCACAAAGAAAGAAAGCCTTTCTCTGGGGCTACTTACTGTTCAAGCAGTAATTTCCACACTCTGCAATTCGTCAGCATAAAGCAGAAGAACATTCAGATTTTATTTTTCCGGCAGTAACATTTCAAAAGGATCATCCATTCTAGGTATGCAAGGGTTCAAGACTTTCCCTCCCTCCCTTTTATAAATATTTTGCAGGACATCAGAAGATGCCTTCAACTTTTCCTAGCATGATTGTCTTTTCCAGTGACTCTTGTCTTCTCATAATGTGACCAAAGTACAACAGCCTCAGTTTAGCCATTTTAGCTTCTAGGGTCAGTTCAGGCTTGATTTGATCTATAACCCACTGATTTGTTTTTTTGGCAGCCCGCGGTATCCGTAACACTCTCCTCCAACACCACATTTCAAAGCAATCTACTTTCTTCCTATCAACTTTCTTCATTGTCCAGCTTTCACACCCATACATACTAAGAGGGAATACGATGGCTTGAATTAACGTGATCTTGGTTGCCAGTAACACATCCTTACACTCAAGAATCTTTTCTAGCTCCTTCACGGCTACCCTTCCCAGTCTCCATCTCCTTCTGAGTTCTTGGATGATTGCTTGATTAACGGTTACATATTATATTATTCTGTGTGTGTGTTTCGGGTGGCAAACAGGGCAGAAAGAAGCAATGTGGCCTTTGGGTTGGTTTCAATTGTGGAGGTGGCTCTCTGTGAGCGCCAGAGTAAATACCACTGGTTTTCAGTCTTATCTCCTGAGCAGCAAAGATGCAAACAAACAGAAAGGTGCTGCTGCCCCCTCGTGGAATGAAACTACATGCTATTTAGTCTAGGCAAGTTTCCACCAAAACAGGAAATCCGTTGGCTTGAAATACCACACTGTATTGGATCTTAGCTCCTCGGAGTACAACCCACCCACCCCCAGCTTTGTAAAGAATTCTTTGGTGGTCTCCGATGTGTGACCGAGGAAGGATTTGTTCCTGCTGTCAAATTACAAGGGAGCCAAAGTCTAGCAAAGGATTAGAGGGTGTATTGTCGCACTGGCAGCTCGCACAAATGAGGATAAAGTTTCAAGGCCTATAAATCCCTTTGCTTGAGGGCATGAGCTAAGTCCCGCTGAAGGAGACAACATGAAGCTTTGCTCTCACACACACCGGCACAGAGTTTTCCAGTACTAGCCGTGGAAGTTTTCAGCTTTGAACTAGTATAAAAGAACTGGGCACTATAAGGAAGTATCCAAATTTAGTCATGAGAATGTGTAATTAATATCCAATAGCTGCAGGTAATCACTAATACTACAAGCCTTGGGGGTGTTTTGTTAATGTTCCAAAATTTTGTATTTTTTGTGGGCCCAAGACCAAACAAGTCAGTTTTTGAGCCAGCATTGTAAGTTTTGTGGATATAACTCATCCCCCCCCCCAAAAAAAAACCCTCATGCTCCTCTTACACCCAAATCATACAACTCACAACTGTTGTGTCAATAAATAGCTATGTACAAAAGCAGTACAGATGGAGTAAAGGAATTTTTCTCTTGTGGACCCCTGCCATCTACCAGTCTTCATCTACCATAGGGACCCTCAAAGAAGGCAGCGTGGGGAATCTAGCTTAGTACATTTGGGAAGTGTAAAGGGGAAGAATCCCCACAGAGCCCCATTTTCACAGAGACTCATGGTCACCAGATGGATCTGATTGGAAATTTTAGGACTGATGAAAGAAGGCATTTCTTCACAAAACTCACTACCATAAAATGTGCTGAAGGTCACTTATCTAGTTCGTTTTAAGAAAACGTTTGGCAAAGCTGTCGGATTTCGTGACAACTCTGATTCAATTTGAAATTGTGAGTCTCCCTAACAGCTTCTCCAAACTTGAGATGAAATTGTGGCTATGCCGTTAACAAAACTCAACAGGAATACCGAAGCCTGATTTTGCATCTGCTGTACATAAATACCATATAATGGCATAAAAAAATGGCATTTGAGATAAAACCCGAATTTAAAAAGCCAAGTAGAATGGAAAACAAATTGCCAAAAAGAATTAGTGGGACAAGAATTGTCTTTGTGACCATACATGAGAATGAAAAGAAAGGAAAGGTATATTCAAGGTAAACAGCCTCTCTTTGATACTCTATTTTACCAGTTTAGAATACATTTATAAGAACACAAAGAATTAAAAGGATTTGCAAGAATTTGTCACCTTGCTTTCTTTTCCCTCTTAAATGTAGCAGTGCAAGTTAATTCTCTGAGCAGGTCTACCCCACATGCATGAAAATTCTGCATTTCAAGCACAAAACAAAATCTTCATTACCTTTCTGGCAGTTCAGCCCATCAAAACCCAAAGGGCAATCACATTCATAGTTGTCCCTCTTGGGCACGCAGGAGCCCCCATTGGCACAGGGGTCAAATACACAGGGATGGAGAGCATTCTCCAGGTTGACTCCAGATGTGAAGTCCTGCTTCATGTCTATCACCCGGTCATTCAGAACAATCTAAGTTAAAAAGACAGGGCAAAAAAACCTACAAAAAGTCTCCTATTTCGACATTTTGCTTTATTACTCGACACATCAACATTACAAAGGCCTTCCTTTTCAAACAAGAGCAGAGAAAGAAAAGGCTGCTTGGAGAGGTCATTTCTAACATCTGTTTATTTTCATCATGATGTTCCCTCAGAACAGCCTTCCAGCAGATTCCACTGTTTACCCTCAAGAGAAACAGGAGGAGGCAACAGAGATCGGCTCCTTTAAGCTCTGTAACACAAAGCTCTTTAGCATCGACTTTAAAAAAGTTGTCAGATTTATGAGCCTGGTGCATGAACTTCAGCAAAAGAATATTTTTTGTGGTTCTATTTTGAGCCAAAGCTGAGATGTACAAGGAAACCTCTTAGAGGAAGTTGACATTACCAGATTGGCAGGCTGCCCTGTCCTTCTTGCTATGCCTCTTCCCTCATTTGTTCCAATGTAATGAGTTTATTTCATTTTTAATCCCTCCCTTTCCTCGAGGAGTGAAGGGCAATGTATATCCTCTCGACCACACTATCCTACTAGTAACTTCTGGTTTGGGTGCAAATCCTAGTTTGCTTTGAATTAGCTAACTGTGGTTTGTGCTTAGTCTGCAAACCAGGATTGGTGTTAAATCACAGTTTTACATCCTAGATTGAAGGGTAAGAGACAAGCCATGATTTAGCGTTACATGTGAACTGACCTATAGCAAAATTCCTCCCAAGCATCACTGACATGCCATATATTGGAGCAATCCTGGAATGCAGTGTTAGATTGAAACTTTACAATCTTCCTGAAGCAGCTAAGGGAGACATTGGTTTGATTTCCCCTTTGGCTACTGTAGCTTTGCAAATGCATCTACAAAATTTAGATGTGCAAAAATAAATTTTATTAGTCAGCGCGCCTAGCACCCTGAAGGTTTGAAAGGAGGAAAAAATAAAGAACCAATTCTCTTACAGTTATCCAATGTTTCCATTTATTTTTTGTCCTAGCCAGTGTGATGTAGCAGTTAGGGTCTCAGACTAGAAGCAGGCAGCCTTGGGTTTAAAACTCTCCTTACCTACAAAGCTACTGAGTGACTTGCATTATCTCTCCGCCTAATGAAACTCGCAGGGTTGTTGGAAATATAAAGGAGAAACTGGAGCATACACCACCTTGAGCATCTTGGAGAAGGGTGGGATAAACGCACAAAAAATACTGCTTTTCAGCATGGCAAAAACACCCAAATTGAAACACCTGCTCTGTGGCTTGGTGGTGATTCTCAATTACCACAGATGACCAAGTGTATGACTACTGAGAAGCATGAGCTAGTGTTTCTAGGGACTCAGCGTGGGTTGGCAACTCAAATTGATTATGTGGTAAGCATTCAAATCCCTCATTTCAAAAGATGCTTGCAATCAAATAAAAAATACAGCTGATTTCTATAGACGGCCCTCTACCACCTCTGAAAATGGAAGCCAATGTATAACCTGATAAGCCTATCAAGTTTAATTTATTTGGTTGTATGAATCCTAACAGAATGATTCTAGAAGACTCTTCGGTCTGCTAGAATTTCAGTGCAAAAATGTTCTGATATATGCTCAGCAAAATCCAAAGTGAATCAACAGAATAGCCAGCATGGTGTAGTGGTTAAGAGCGGTGGTTTGGAGCGGTGGACTCTGATCTGGAGAACAGGGTTTGATTCCCCACTCCTCCACGTGAGTGGTGGAGGCTAATCTGGTAAACTGGATTTGTTTCCCCACTCCTACATATGAAGCCAGCTGGGTGACCTTGGGCTAGTCACACTCTCTCAGCCCCACCTACCTCACAGGGTGTCTATTGTGGGGAGGGGAAGGGAAGGTGACTGTAAGCAGGTTTGATTCTTCCTTAAGTGGTAGAGAAAGTCAGCATATAAAAACCAACTCTTCTTCTTCTTCTGTATCACAACATAGTTTGAAGTAGGGATGCCAGCCACTAGGTTAGGATCTCCCAGAATTACAGCTCATTTCCCCTGGCATTGTACCCCAATGAGGTTCGTGTTCTCCTAAGGCTCTACTCTCAAATATCCAGAAATTTCCTAACCTGGAGCTGGCAACACTATCCCTTGCCCCCTTCAGGTCACTAGGGGGACCTGGAAACCATAATTTGAAGGCACCTCAAAAGAGGCAATAGTGGCACGACACAGCTTTCTGCCATTCCCAACCCTAGCGTCAAGTGTTAACACCAGCCTATGAGCAAACCTATTGTGTCTGCACCCAACAAGGCCTGGAAGTGACATTAAGGCCTTATGAGGAATAACGATCGACACCAGACTCTAAATTCTGCCCTGTCAATGGAGGCTCCTAAGATACAGCAGTGTCAAACAAGGATCTGGCTGAGGGACTGCACCATTTCTCCCTAGCCCTACAATGTCAACAACTGAAGAAGAGGCCAGCTAATTCCTGAGGAGACCATTATGCCAACAATCTGGCTAATGGCTTGGATTTTTGCCTACCTCTTAAGCAGGCCTTGAAGTAATATCAAGGGCCATAAAAACAGTGGTTCAGGCCAGGCTATAAAACCAGACCCATAGGCTGAGACTCTTGAGAGACTCTTGAAAGATGAAGAGTCTACACCATGAAGGACTACATTATTTATATAACTCCTCCGCCTCAGCTCTAGGGTCAACAGCTCTTGACTGCGGAATTGTCTGTATTGTTCTGCCTAGGAGATTATTGGTGTTTAATAGAAGACTCCCCAATGACAACAGAGGGTAGACGATGATTCCAGGGTTGATATATGAGAGCTACAAGGCTAATTTGGGAAAATCCATTCACTTTATGACTTTTCGCTTTTAAAATTCATGGAATTTGAATTGCTTTTTCATGCCTGGTGTTTCCTTGGGGACATTTCAAAAGCAACCACAAGCCGCTCTACTCAGAAGCAAACCAATATACTCTTTGCAATAGATAATGAGTGTTCTAAGGACTGCATCCTTCCTTGGGCTCATTGGAAACCATCCCGAGTACAGGACTAGCCCAAAAGTTGTTTAGCACCCTAGGCAAATGATGACTTTGGTACCCCCACCCACATTAAATACAGAGAAATATGATGTCTAGGGATGACATAATAATATATGTGTTTTTAAAGAGAGAAAATAAATTCACTTCTAATTTGGTATCCCTTAAACTCTGGCTGTCCAAGTGCTTGCCAAAGTTGCTTATATGGTCAGGTCAGCCCTGCCTATAAAAAGACAAAGTAGTTTTATCTCAGAAACTTAAATTGGCTCCGCACCTTGTGAAAACCTGGCTTGGAGACAATGGCTGTTACCACACTAGGTATTCCCAGCGATGTATTAAGTGTTTGGAAATGTTATAAAAACATCGCTTTAAAAGGGTTTTTGGATGCCATGGCTAAAAAATGGTTGGAAGACGTCTTCACAGCTAAAAAGGCCAAAAAAAGTGTGAACAGTATTTTTTTATAACAGTTTCAAACTCTTAATACATTGGTGGGAATACATAGAAAGTGCGAACACTATTTTTTATAACATTTTCAAACTCTTAATACATCGGTGGGAATACCTAGTGCGGTAACATCCAGAGAGGAAGCCCCGCGTGCATACAGTTTTGAACTCCTTGCAGGAAAAGCAGGACACAAATGTAAGTGAGAGGCAAAATTTTATAACACACATACCTTTTGGATACTCCCAGAGAAAGGTTTGAGGACTCCCGAGTTCTTCTTCACATTATCATAATTCGGTACTCCACCAATAAATATGACCGGATTGCACTTAATCTGTGTGAAAGCTCCCTGTTTGCGCGGGGGGGGGGGGAGGAAATTACACGGCATTATGAGAGCACCTTCAAAGTTGCCTTAAGTTCAAGTTTGAAAAATCATTGCCAAGTCGTACCATTTTAAAAATCTAACAGGCAGAGCGTTTTTCTGCTGACAAAAATACTACAATTTAGGTGCTTAGAAAAGTGGTTATAGGAGCAAAAGAAGTGCTGCTTTGGAAATAAGTCTGGATCCTCCTAAAAAAAAAAAAAAAACCAAAACAAAACGACCAAACAAACCACTGAGAATTACTGCTCACAGAAAAAAAATAACTGTCTCAAAAAGCCCTAAAGTATAACCACACCAGTGCTCCCCATTATGGGGAGGGGCCGTGTCTCAGTGGCAGAGCATCTGCTTGGCATGCAGAAGGCCCCAGGTTCAATCCCCGGCATCTCCAATTAAGGGACTAGGCAAGGAGGTGATGGGAAAGACCTCTGCCTGAGACCCTGGAGAGCCACTGCTGGTCTGAGTAGACAATACTGACTTTGATGGACCAAGGGTCTGATTCAGGATAAGGCAGCTGCATGTGTTCATGTGTGATTTCCCTCCCAATCCTTGAATTTGTTGATGCAGTGGTCCCCAATGTGGTGTTTGTAGGGGCCATGGCACCCACCCCTGTATTTCCTGCTGCCCAAGTGCTTCTTCAACAAAGTTTCTCTTCCCCAAAGCATAGGACCAATCCTGGCTTCCTTCCAATTCAGTGGAGCAAGAGATGCTACAAAGAGCCCAAGACAGCATCCATTTGAGAACAACTGCCTTCATCATAGGAAGCTGTTGGTTTGGAGCCCAAAATGGCACTCCCCTGATTTTTTTTACAGACTGGTTGACTGGCTTGTTTTGATTTTGGACACTGAACCAGAAAACAGCAAAAAATATATATCTAAAAACCCGCACAAGCCCAGTCCTTAAAATCATCATTCTGGGTGCACGTTATTACACAAAGAAAACTTTTTGTTACCTCAGCCATTCCTTCAACTGGTCTCTGCTGATCAACCTGCAAGATGCCATTTTTGGCTGTGCGGGACACTTTCAGCTCATGCCACTGGTTCAAACTAACAGGTTCTTCACTCCTGTTCGGAAAGAAAAAGGAACAAAAGCGTACTCTGAGTCCAAAGGTGTCCCTTCTAGCACTTGATGGAAGTAAAAGAGTTTACACTTGTGCATGAAACAAACAATGGGGCTAGAGTTTGATGGTGAACAAAAAAAAACAGCCAACCCCTTCTAAAGAATTTTTAAAATATTAACTTCAAAATATAGAGTGTTCTTCCCTTCATGGGAAAAACCCCCCCAACTTTCTCAATTAAAAGTTGGGAATGTGGGTCTAATTTCCCTCCAAACACTATAAACTTCAGGATTTGTGCATTTATTGCACGGTATCAAAAGTATAACATCCAGTCCAGATTTATGTTTATAGTCCGATGGTAGAAGAAGAAGAGTTGGTTTTTATATGCCGACTTTCTCTACCACTTAAGGAAGAATCAAACCAGCTTACAATCACCTTCCCTTCCCCTCCCCACAACAGACACCCTGTGAGGTGGGTGGGGCTGAGAGAGAGTGACTTCCCCAAGGTCACCCAGCTGGCTTCGTGTGTAGGAGTGGGGAAACAAATCCAGTTCACCAGATTAGCCTCCGCCGCTCATTTGGGGGAGTGGGGAATCACACCGGGTTCTCCAGATCAGAATCCACCGCTCTAAACCACTGCTCTTAACCACTACACCACGCTGGCTACACCACGCTGGTAGAACATGTAGCTTGCATGACAAAATAATCCTTGGGGTATCTAGTCAAACTATCTCAGGATCAGGTCGGGGAAAGGCCTCTGCCAGAGACATTGTAAAGCAGTCATCAGTCAGGATGGAAAGTTCTGGGATAGACAGACCTACAGTTCGACAATATTTATTTTAATCATTTCTATTCCATACCTTCTCCCTGAAAGGGACTCCTAAGCAAGAACAGGGAATTTCATATTTGTTATTTCTTTATGCTATTTACAGCCCACCTTTCTCATTGAGACTAGGAGGACTACACAATGGAAATCAGTGCAATCAACAGAATAAGACATCTAATAAGCAAAGTAATGGAATTAGGACTACAGAAATCTGAAAGTGAAGCATCAGTATTAGTAGGGTTGCAAACCTCCAGGTACTAGCTGGAGATCTCCCACTATTACAACTGATAGAGATCAGTTCACTTGGAGAAAATGGCCGCTTTGGCAATTGGACTCTATGACACTGAAGTCCCTCCCCTCCCCAAAACCACCCCAAAAATCTCCAGATATTTCCCAGTCCAGAGCTGGCAACCCTTATCTGACCTAGGGTTGCCAACCGCCAAGTGCTAGCTGGAGATCTCCAGCCAATAGAGATCAGTTCACCTGGAGAAAATGGCTGCTTTGGCAATTGGACTCTGTGGCATTGAAGTCCCTCCCCTCTCCAAATCCCATCCTCCTCAGGCTCTGTCCCCAAAACCTCCTGCCAATGGTGAAGAGGGACCTGGCAACCCTAACCTGCCCCCCATGGCCTGCACTGCCAGCGAGCCCGGTACAGCTCCAGCTCCCTCCCCCATATGTACATAAACTTACAAGGACATTGTACTGCATATAGAGATAATTTGCATAGACTGTTGATAATATACTGCATAGACTGTTGATAATATATATATTGTTTCTCTGAACTTCTTATTCTTTGGTTTTGATTTGTGTTACAGTTGTTCCTTTTTTTTGTTCAGTTCATCTCTGAATCGAACAAAATTAGAAAAATTGTGTTTCTACCAAAATCCAGTGGGCTAGAGTTTGCTTTTGCTTTTTATTCAAGTTCAAACTCTTCAATGTTTAATATGCCAGACTGTGTGCATTTGAATTACTCTGGCATTACAATTGCAAGTCTAGCTACAAAAACTTTATCCCAAATGCTACATCTTCTTAAAATGTTTAAACTTGTATGCCATTTGTTCATCAAATCAGTTTGAAATAAACAACCCATTCCTTTAGATTTTTATAACCCACTTTTCTCTCCATTACCCCCTCCTCCATTTTATCCTCAGAACAATCCTACGAGGTAGGTTAGGCTGAGAGTATGTGACTGGCCCAAGGTCACCCAGTGAGTGTCCATGGCAGGATGGAGATTTGAACGTGGGTCTCCCAGATCCTACTACTACTCAACATTGGCCTATATGTGCGATCCTATATACAAAGGCTATGGAGAGGAGCAGAGTCCTTGATATCTTATGAGAGGTGTAGAATTTCCGAGATGGTTACAGAACACCTTGAACCACCTGGGCCTAGGTAAGGTTTGTTCATGGGGAGGAGGAAAGAGCTCAAAATACTCTCTATGTGTATCTGTGACAGTAGACGCATTGTGCTATACATTTTATAACACCTATTACACTCAGGGGTACTAAATACAGTCAATCTCTGGGGATGCCCAACCGCGACACAATTCTAATTACGGGAAAAGCTCCTAAGTAACATAATTTGCAATTGAGGTGTCAGGCCTCCCGCAGGAGGAATCTGAAAAGTATTGAAGTGATCTTTATAAATTGCCTCTAATCTGAGAAGTGGAAAACAGCCTCGATAACAAATAGATATAAATTAAATTACCCATCAGACCGATTACGTTTAGTAAAATCATGCCAAAGGAGCTGAAACAACATTTCGGATTTAACAATGCGCGTTTAAATTTCAAAGGCGTGCTGCATTTTATACCTTGTCATTGATAAGCTCTAACATTTCCCAGAAGCAAAAAGAAAATCCATTACGAACTCTAGAAAAACCATTGTACTAAACAACCCCCTTCACCATCTATTCTTTTAATTAACTGCCAGAGTCATTCATTCATTCCCTTTGTTTAATAACAAGTACGATTTAATTGCCCTGGATAGGTCAATATAAATAGAGTAATAATCACATTTGATCAATATGTCATAAAGGAACCAGATGGGACCAAATGTTTAATAAGGAACAACATACACAGAATGTCCTCTTTCCTTGTACATGTCTGTGCCCTGAAAGAGCTCCTGCATCCAACAAGGTAAAAAGGTAAAGGTCCCCTGTGCAAGCACTGGGTCATTCCTGACCCATGGGGTGACGTCACATCCTGACGTTTACTAGACAGACTTTGTTTGCGGGGTGGTTTGCCAGTGCCTTCCCCAGTCATCTTCCCTTTACCCCCAGCAAGCTGGGTACACGTTTTACCAACCTCAGGAAGATGGAAGGCTGAGTCAACCTTGAGCCGGCTACCTGGAACCAACTTCCGTTGGGATCGACCTCAGGTCGTGAGCAGAGCTTGGACTGCAGTACTGCAGCTTACCACTCTGCGCCACAGGGCTCCAACAAGGAGCACTATAATAATCAAGGTCTAAAACTTGGTTTGGAAATTCTGAGAATTAGAGGTACATTTTTGGAGTTTAGTTGTTTTGCAAAATTAGAAGAAAACAAGAAGAGTTGGTTTTTTATATCCTGTTTTCCTCTACTGTAAGGAGTCTCAATGAGGTTTACAATCACCTTCCCTTCCTCTCCCCGCAGCAGACACCTTGTGAGGTAGGTGGGGCTGAGAGAGTTCTGAGATAACTATGACTGGCCCAAGGTCACCCAGCAGGCTTTATGTGGAGGAGTGGGGAATCAAACCTGGCTCTCCAGATTAGAATCTACCGCTCAGCATCCACGCTTACCTGACCATCAGTATTCTTCACGTCTTGTTGGACTTCTCTGTCTTATTTACCCCCATGTGAGGTTGGACTGTAATGTTTGTCTACATGTATGCTTAGACACTATATAGATTGCTATACATTGTAGTATTTTGTGTATGGTTCTTGTCTATTTCATTATATATTATTCCATCATTTAGCCTGGTGTTGTTGTTTTCAACCTTGCAAATGCCTCAAAAGAGCAACAAGCCAAAACTGAAAAATATGTATGATACTACTATACATAATAAACAGATTCCATTTACCTGATTATAGCAGTGCCTGAACCGCAGTCAAACCTGAATTCCACAAAGCTGTCCACCATGATAATGGACAGAAAGTCTTTGCTCCCCGTGTCATAGCTGTACAAAAGCACACCGTTTGCTGAAACTGGACGAAATGTAATCTCAAACTCCATGAAGGAAAGATAGTACTGTGGCTCTAACGGCCAGGGAGTTGTAGTGAAGGATTTCAAGGTCGCATTGAACTGAGGTATGGCAAGGGTGAAAGCTGAAAGAGTAGGTCAGAGTCATGCATTATTTCAGTTCTCATGCATTATTTCAGTTCTCAAGAAAGCAGAAGAAGCTCAGCTGCTCTGCTGGTTTCTTTAGTCGCTTAAAATTCTGTTGCAGAAATTACTGCAAAAACAGCATACCATGCAAAATACTGTATGTACAATCTAAACAGTTCACAAGTAGCTCGAACTATTCCCTTCCATTTGTACTTAGCAATGTCTTTCCTGTTAACACAAGGACAAGACAGTCACCAAACATTCCTTCATGTTCCAGTTTTAAAATATGGATACAAATTTAATACTACAATGCTGTAGAAACATGCAGTTCACCTGTATGACACAGGCTCTTTCATGTATAAATTGTTTTAAAAATAAATGTAATACAGATGCAATCTGCATAGAACACCTCTGGCTTATATATAACCCTTTGCCTACTAATTCTGAACAAAACCAGGATTCTCTCCCTTGTGATCAGATGCTCTGTTCATCCAATCTAGTCAATATAGGGCTATACACAGGGTGCCATTTTCTTTTGGAAAAGGCATTGCTTCTTTCCTTTCCTTCTTTGCTCCTATGACCCATAGGTCCTGAGCAGTTATTTCTTAGAAGAAAATATGATGGAGAGATATTTGGCCATGGCCAGTGTCATATTTGGATCTCTATCCATCAGCAAAAAGGGGACTATTTTGTCTCTTGTTATGGCGGCAGGAATTCTTGCCAATATGGGGATGATCCATTTATCTTGGTGGTGTTTAAAGAGGGGGCATTCCATCATTTTATGAGATAATGTGTCAATTATCTTTGAATTGCATGGGCAAAGTCTGTCAGAATATGGTAGATTTCTATATCTTATGTTTAATACTGCTGAGGGTGCAGCATTTAAACAGGCAAGCATAAAGGCTCTTTGGAAGTATAGTGGAGTTAGCAAAGGGGGAGGAATGCCAAAGAATTGAGTCGAACATACTCTCCAGGCACGCTTTGTGGAACTATAGTGGTCTAATTCTTTTATGCATCTCTCAATAGTTAGTATAGATTTCCTTTTCCCCATATTTAGTAAGGTATCCTTAGACAAACCAAAAAGTTGTAATTTTTTGTCGAGTTCTTGCATCCAACATGTGCTGAAGTGATCTTGTTTTCGTTCATAGATAAGGTCGTCCTTCACCGTCGCGAAAATAATTTTTAGGCGATGTTAAAGGCTTGCAGCCATGCTTTGGCTTCAATAGAGCCTTGGCCTAACTCTAATCTTAGGCTAACTCCAGCTATACATCTCGGTGCTCCTGTAACATGCTGCAGAAATTGACACAATAGGAAATAGGAGATCAATATTCTCCTTGATGTCTAGAGTCCAGACTGAAAAGGCATTGCTGCTGTGGTGAAACAATATCAACCAGCAAAACAAGGTCTAGATTTCTTTGCTTAGTTGCACAGCAACGTCAAGTCGGAATGCAGTCGACTGGCGATGTGATACAGACTGTGAAAACCAGCCAAGCACCACCAGTGAGCTGTGGACATTCCCATCGATTTGGTTGATTAAAGAGGGCACAGACCGGTCCTGGCGCATACACAGTGCCAAACGGTAATGGGCAAGAATGGCAGTAGCCTTCTCACCTTCTTCACAGTGTCGACCTTTAAACCCGAGCGGGCAAAGACAGATGTATCGATCCGCTTTGCTCGCTACGCAGGTGCCGCCGTTAATGCAGGAGGCCTCGTCACAAATCCCGCTGCTGCATTCACCTGAAAAGCAGAGGAACAACACAGATTCGTCATTACCGGAGGGATGGGGGTTCATTTAGCTACTTGCCTTCCAGGTTCCTACACAAATCACACCAGCCCTTTGCCACATAAACACAACTCTTTCCTGGCAACACGTAAATCTAAGTACCAGATTAAGTGACTGGGCTCTAGGCCACAAAAAGGTTTCTCAACATGGCAGCAATGGGAATTAATCGCTTCGATTCTCTGCGGTTGAACTCTTGCCAGGGCAGGCCAAGGTCCCCCTCCCTTCACTAGCCTCACTCTTGTTCTCACAGATGAAATGTAAAATCTCCAAATGTCACCAGACTGTTTATGAGGACCATGTTTTTGCTTAACCTCAATTACCATAAGTGCTGCTTTGTTTGTTCAGTGTATGAGGGGAAGAAACCGTTAAGAGCTGGAGGTGTTAAGCAGTAGGATCTAAGCCTATTAGTAGCTCAGCGATTTGTTGTTAACGGTCCCATCTGCATGGCAGGTAATCCATAGTGCCAGCATACGGGTTTCTATAATCAACATCTCTATCATCTTGCCAAATAACAGGCAAACCTCCTGAGGTTATAGTACGGAAACTGTCAAAGGCTGACAGATCTGACTCCTTCAAAGATATTTCTGAAGAACATTTAAATATTTCAGCGCACATCGTCTTGTGAAATGCATGTTTAAGGTGATTATTTTCAAAATTACACTCTCTCTCCCTACAGTATAGTAGCAAAAAACGGGGAAAAAGCAGAACTGAAATGCTATCGCTCCACAGATAAATATCAATATAGCCTATCAACAGAAATACAAATATAAGCAGTATGTTTCATGGTAGTAATAATGAATAATGCTATGAACAAAAATACACCAATAATATTTCACTAAAACTGTGAGCAGGTAAAATGTTAAATGTAGGCTACAACCTGGATTTTGATGCTTCAGAATTATAATATTTGCACTCTGCCTTTCTTTAAAGAACTAAGGGCAGATAACAAGGGGACACCCCTTTTGATTCTCAAAACAATCCTGCAAGGTAAGTTACGCTGAGAATTATAGATTTGCCAAAGCTGTTCAAGAATCATTATGGCTGAATAAGGATTTGAACCTAGGCATTTGTGGTCCAGCAGCCTAGACAGCCCATCCTAGCCAGATCTCATCAGAGTTTAGAAGCTAAGCAAGGTTAGTGGTGGTTAGTAATTGGATGGGGGACCACCAAAATATAACAGGGATGCTACCCAGAGGCAAGCAATGGCAAACCACCTCTGCTCATCTCGTGCCTTAAAACCTCATGATAGGATCTCCATTAGTTGGTTGCAACTTGACAGCTTACTTTAGCATATTTGTGGTCCAACAAACTGCTGGAACAATTTATGGGAGAGGCCGTGGCTCAGTGGAAAAGCATCTGCTTGGCATGCAAAAGGTCCCAGGTTCAATACCAGGCATCTCCAGTTAAAGGGACCTGTCAAGTAGGTGATGTGAAAGACCTCTGCCTGAGACCCTGGAGAGCTGCTGCCGGTCTGAGTAGACAATACTGACTTTGATGGACCAAAGGTCTGATTCAGTATAAGGCAGCTTCATGTGTTCATGTGTCCACTAAAATCTAGGCTTAAAACTTCCATTAATATTCAGGCCTCTGAAATGCACTTTTCATCAAACAGTGGCTTGTTATTTAATTTTAGCCTGCGTAGTTTTCAAGAGTGTTACCAAACAGAGGCCAGTGTTACAGCATAGGCAGATAAGCATAAACACACATGTACATTCCAGACACGGGTTCCATGGGGATCTTTTAGCCCTTGTATATACCAACATGGCCAGAGTTAATATACTTACTAGAAAGATAGGGGAGGCAGACAGATACTAACCAGACAGCAACTTTATTATCCTAACCATACCAGAGAGTAGCAAAGATAAGAAGATGGCTTTCAAGTCAAGACCAAATTTAAGCAGTAAAACATGAGCAGCAGTTCTGAGAAGTATGATGATCGCAATCTTATCATGACAATAAAAACGTCCAATATTAACATCCATTTGCAAATCATTAACATCCAGTTTCAACTCCAGTTTACCCAAAAATGTTTTCCGCCCATATGACTAGTCCAGGGGAAAGTGGCTAAGGGATGGGAGAAAGTGAGTGCATACCCTTGAAGGGTCATGGAAATCGGAGGGTATGAGAGACAGGAAGGATGGATGAAGGGAACTGCTGGTCAAAAGGGGGAAGCTATGGGGTGCAAGAGATTAGCCCGTCAGGAATGAGAAAGTCTGGAGCTAAGTAGCACAACATGAAGAAAGAGCAGACAGAAGGGTAAGGTTTGAAGAGGGAAAGTAGAACAGGGAAATTAGGTCATACTCTGCCTACCCTGAATTGGAAGTGCCACTTGGTCTTGGTGGTAGAAGATCATCCATGAGTGGAAATCACCTCAAAATGGTGCAGCCAGTAAAGCTCCTTTTATACCTTTCTCCATGAATACTACCAGGTGATTGTGAATGAGAGGCGTCAGACCCCTCATAGGACAACCTGGATGACTGATGCCATTGGACAGGTTCCTGATGGGTTGGCTGGAATGACTAATGACCTACCCAGGGAAATGCTAATGGATCAGGAGACTCTCCTGCCTGATTAAGAATTTGAATTGGTTTCCAGGCGAGCCTGTATTATGGGTGATATTTTTCAGCAGCTGAAATGCCAAGTTACTGTGTTGCAAAGACCAGTCGTTTATCACGGCCAGGGTTTGGGGGGCCTCAGGGAATCACAGAAAGGGTCTTGGCTGAGGTGTAACAACAGCGGTCTCATGGGAATCACACCATTCCCTCTTGCAATCTCATTTTATTGCATGCAGCTCAATCTCTGGTTTGATTTCAAATATGGAGTCTCCCTTCACCTATGGTTTCACATGGGATCCCAGGGAGTCACAAAGCATGGCCCCCAGCTTGGAGCAACAAGGGCCACATTACAAGCACCACAACAACAACATGTAGCTGAATTTATAAGCACGATCCATACGTAACCTAACCTTGAACAATAACTAATTGAACAATACCAAATCCCCAGCATGTTTTTTTTAAGTATATTGATTTACTTCTCCTGGATCAAAATTACTGTAACTTTTGCACTTCTTAGCTTCAGCAAGAAGGCACAGCATCACAAAATAAGCTTGCTAGTTAAAACTGAAGACTTTTGAAAGATTACACTGTGTATTTGCCATCACATTAATGGGATTCAGTACAGCACAAAACAAGGCTAGAAGCTTTCTCTTACTATATAATTTTCTACCTTCAGGGTTTTTTTTCCTTCCATGAGAGATCATTCAAGATGTAATGATGGAAAATAGCTTAGATGGTAAGCTTAGATTCAGGATGTAATGATGGCAACTAGCTTAGATGGTTTTAAAAAGGGGACATGACAAATTCGTGGAGGCTGGGTCTATAATGGCTATTAGCCATGATGGCTAAATGTTCAGGTGCAGTTGCTGGGGACAGAAGAGGAGACAGAATCTCACAGGCCACAGGAGGAAACCAGTTGCTGCTGGGGGGGGGGGGGAGGAGGAGGAGGAGAAGGAGAAGAAGGAGAAGAAGGAGGAGAAGAAGAAGAAGGTAGAGTTGGTTTTTAAATGCCGACTTTTTCTACCACTTAAGGAAGAATCAAACCGGCTCACAATCACCTTCCCTTCCCCTCCCCACAACAGACACCCTGTGAGGTAGGTGAGGCTGAGAGAGCATGACTTGCCCAAGGTCACCCAGCTGGCTTCATGTGGAGGAGTGAGGAAACGAATTCAGTTCACCAGATTAGCCTCCGCTGCTCATGTGGAGGAGTGGGGAATCAAACCCGGTTCTCCAGGTCAGACTCCACTGCTCTAAACCACTGCTCTTAACCACTACACCATGCTGGACACATGAATACATGAAGCTGCCTTATACTGCCACAGATAACTGTTCTGAACACACTCTGTAGACAACTTATGGCCTTGTTATTTGTGGACAGTTACCTGCCAAAATTAAGGCGTCTCCCCTTATGACCACTAAGGAACCAATTAAAATTGAACTGATGGCAAGGTTTCTAGAAGAAGAAGAAGAAGAAGAAGAAGAAGAAGAAGAAGAAGAAGAAGAAGAAGAAGAAGAAGAAGAGTTGGTTTTTATATGTCGACTTTCTCTGCCACTTAAGGAAGAATCAAACCAGTTTACAATCACCTTCCCTCCCCCTCCCCACAACAGACACCCTATGGCCGAGAGTGTGACTTGCCCAAGGTCACCCTGCTGGTTATGTGTGTAGGAGTGGGGAAACAAATTCAGTTCACCAGATTAGCCTCCGCTGCTCATGTGGAGGAGTGGGGAATCAAACCCGGTTCTCCAGGTAAGACTCCACCGCTCCAAACCACCGTTCTTAACCACTACACCACGCTGGCTCTCTACAGTTTGCAATCCAAGAACGTGAGTGCTTGTGTATCAAATAAGGCTGGCTTAGAACTGCAAAACTAAGTAATCCACTTATATCGATTTTACTGTAAAAACGATGGAGATCTGATGTGCCTTGTATAGTATGGTCTTATGTATTTGCTTTCGTACGCTTTACTTTTTATGCCAACAAAGGCTTCAGATCAGATCAGAGTAGGGGGACCTTTGCATGGAGTGACTGGTTTGCTCTCCTTGAGGGAGGGAAGGGAGATGAACTCGCTTCACCCCATGAATGTTAAGGGACAAGTGCACATAAGAATTGGATCCGCATTTTCCAAAGACCTGTTGAGTGTTCTGCACACACATGTAACACCTTGGATACAGATCAGGCCCTCACACAATTGATTCCCACGCACACAAAAATCAATCTTGGGACCTGCATCTGGATAGAATTCGTTTGAGGAATTCCTTAGCTCGGAGCAAACATTCATTTCCCCTGGGGAAATTCCATGTTTCTATCAACATCGGTTTGGAGCCTGTCACCGCTTCTGGGAATTACTGCTATGGTAAGACACCCTCATTTTTTTATTTACCTAAAACAACACTCTCAGGAGACAGGAGACATTGTCTTCTACACTGACAAACGTCTTCTCTAAGAAGAGCTTCTAACAGGATTGGAAGCATATTTTACAGTATCTCCCCCTTTGAACTGCAGAGAACAAACAGTCTTTCTCACAAGGTCTCTGTTGCTTATTTCCCAGGCAGAGGAGACAACTCCAGAATCCTGCCTGGGACTTTGCTGAAGCAATAATCCAAAGGATCTTTACTTCGTTTTGACTACCCACGCTACATTACTCACCCCTCCGAAGGAAATTTAAATGACAAAATACCTTCACTCATACACAAAAGTAAGATGCAGCTCATCACCTCACGGAGGATTTAGGAGTCAACTTCATACGAATGCCACTAGCAACAACTCCCATGGAGTGAAAGACAGCCTCGATAACACCCTCAAAAGGACCCATCAAGGGAACTGAACTGAGTTATCAAGCTATAGGAATAAACAGCTATTAATCCAATCAAAGACATTTTAAGACGCACGCTATCAAGCGATCATCTCTTTGCTTCCCATCTGCTCACTCAATCAACATTACCATTTATCTTCAAACCAAGGTGACATAAACCAGGGGGGCTTCTTGAGCTCTACAAGGTCTTGTTCTTAATATAATGAAGTTAGTCTGGCTGCAGGATTCAACACTGAAAAGCTGCCGTTTGGAGATTGTGAGACAGAATCTGTCAAGCCCTACAAGACTCCCATGAAGTGGGGAAGCCTACAATCCTTATAATGGTAGAGCTCAGGATCTGGGTTCAGATCCTGGTTCATGCTTGTTCATGAGTGCTCATGTTGCCTAGGCCATACAGTGACAAGATTTTTTCCAACCCAGGAATTGTTGCTTGCGATCTGTGAAATCATTCTATTGTCAGCCCAGGGGAGAGGCACATACTGCCTTCTGAGGTGTACACCTAAATGTTTTATGTATAACTCTAAAATGTGAATGCAACAGTGGTATCACATAGGAATACTCGTCAGGGAACTGTGCTTTGCTGCAGTTCCTAGTTGATTATTCGCTCACACCGCAATCCTATGCAGTTACCAGATTGTGTAGTGGTTAAGAGTGGGGGTATGCAGCAGTGGACTCTGATCTGGAGAACTGGATTTGATTCCCCACTCCTCCACATGAGCGGGAGATGCTAATCTGGTGAACTGTTTTGGTTTCCCCACTCCTACACACATGAAGCCAGCTGGGTGGCCTTGGGCTAGTCACAGCTCTCTCTTAAGAGCTCTCTCGGCCCCACCTACCTCACAGGGTATCTGCTGTGGGAAGGGGAAGTGATTGTAAGCCAGTTTGAATCTTCCTTAAGTGGTAGAGAAAGTCGGCATATAAAAACCAACTATTCTTCTTCTTTGACAGTTCTGTTCCCTCTCTTCCCAGTGGGCTATCCACACTGTAGATTAGGGAGCAGCAACTGGGAACTTGCTGAGCGAAACTTTGGAGACTCCCTTGGAGAACATCAGTTCCAAGCTGCCAGTTCAAAAAGGGGATGTAGAAGTGGGTTCAGATCATGGGCATGGGACATGTACAGATTGCGGAAGTCAGGTACAGATGTTCAAACTATCATGTACATATCCGCAAGAATGGTACACACTTGAGTGTTTTATCGTTCAGCTTCAGTTAAAAAATGGCACAGATATATATAATCCATTTGCTGTAGTATATATGATTGTTGAAGCATCAGCAGTACCGAGGACCGCTGCAGCTAAGATCAAAGAACCAATACAGATCAGAGAGAGTTTTTGATAAGTTTTCAAGCTCTCTGCGTATTTCACAGATTCTCACTCTATCGTGAAATTACTCTTTGTGCTCTTCCAAGACCTTATTTTCTCTGGCGCCTGCTTTCTGGGCCACCCTGTTAGCTTTTCATCTCTCACCAAAACCTGGTCTTTATCCAGAGGCCAGAACAGCAATTGCTAATATGTCTGATGCTGGTCACTGCCCTCTTCGGAGTCACGATGAGAAAATTCAGAAGAGAAGGAAAAAAGCACGAGCTTGTATCTAGACACATGGACTTAAAAAGCGGGCTTTATCTCTGCATCTACTAATGGGTACAGCGTGGCCATCAAGACAAGTTTGTCAATCTGTTTTGTGATTCAAAGCGTCAGTGCATTAATATTTCTTTCCCAGCCTAACCCCAGAAGTCTGGCAGAGAGATATATACTTGACGGATGCCGTGCAGGGAAACTGGCCTTGAATAAGGTCCTAACATCCAAATCTTACATGGTGTGACGTTTTGTTCCTATGAAAACCTGAAATCCCTATTTCACCGTATTACCATAATTGATAATGTCATGAGCCTACATTGCTTTCCAGTTTCTAACTGGGAGCAAAAGAAGGAAGACCAGAAGCAACATGTAATAAAAATGATCAAATGTGGGGCTTTCAACGCTCCTGATGGTATTATATGCAGAGCCCATGCTAAAGAAGAAACAAGTTCAATTCTGTATCCAGGAAATCCTTCCGCAACAAGTAACTTCTACAGTGTGCAAAAATTATGCAAACCATGCAGATTTGGGCCTTTTTTTTTTTTTTACTTTTTTTTTTAATTATTTTTATTATTTTCTACAATTCAACAAAAAAATTTTTTTTACTTTCCCTGGATTATTCTTACATTAAATAATTAGTGTAGTTTATTCTATCAATTAAAATAACAGACGAATAGAATAATAAGCCTATTCAATTGCTAAGGTCATCTTCTGAGGTCCTACTTTGGGTGCCACAGTCTTGTGAGATTAAGTGAGTAGCAACCTAAGAGAGGGCCTTCTCAGCCCCAGAGCTATGGAACTCTCTCCCCAAGGGGTATTTGTCTGTCCCCTTCAGTCACTGACTTCTGCCAGTGGCTGAAGACTTTTCTGTGTCATCTGGCATTCCCTCAATGATCCCTTCTTCCTGCCCTATGTTTTAATTACTGTTTTATGTACTTTTAATGTGTACTTTAGTTTTGGTTTTAATTGTTATGAATTGTTTTTTAGTATATGTTTTTATAATATTTTGTTTTAACTGTTAGCACTTGGTAGCCCTGACTGGTGTACACATTTTGTAAAGAAAAATAAATTAATATTATATTTTTATCCTGCTCTTTCCCCAAGGAGCTTAGGGGTCCCCCTTCCTCCATTTTTACCTCATACAACCTTGTGAGGTAGTTTAGGTTGAGTAAGAGTGACTGGTCACATGAACACATGAAGCTTCCTTATACTGAATCAGACCCTTGGTCCATCAAAGTCAGAATTGTCTATTCAGACCGGCAGCGGCTCTCCAGGGTCTCAGGTCTTTTGCATCACCTACTTGCCTAGTCCCTTTAACTGGAGACACCGGGGATTGAACTTGGGACCTTCTGCATGCCAAGCAGATGCTCTACCAATGAGCCATGGCCCCCTTCTGGTGCAGTGTTACCTAGGCAGATTAATGGGTAACTGGGATTCTGAACCCTGGTCTCTTCATTCCTAGTCCAAGTCTCAAGCACTACACCATACTGCACCAAGAAGGGTATGCAGCATACTGCAGCCATGCCCTCAACCAATGCAGATCTTATTCTGCCACATTTCTGGTTTCTGAGATTTCAGCAGGCATCACTGCCATCCCGCTTGACCAAATTTTTGCATCCATGAGGGCTAGAAACATGCTTTTTAAAAAGTGAAAGCATCAGGAGTTGACTTTCATGCCCAGTATTGCTTCTGTGCATGTTTCTGAGGTTCCACAGAGTCATAGATTTTCCCTTTTGAGAAATCTCCCATTTTTACCCAAGGCTCTTGATAACTTACTGTTATCCTCACATTGCAACAACAAGCAAAATGAAAACAGGCAGACCAAAGACAGTCTCAAAACACCGCATTCTTCGGTCGGCGACTCATTTTCCTTTCTTTGATCCAGATGGGAATCATAATGTCTTGTACTTACCTACATCTGCCCCGCTAAGAGCTTTGCCCAGAGGCCAGGGCCGCATGTCGATGGCTTTCCCGTTGACATTGAGCCACTGAACACAGCCTTGATAGCCCCGGTTGATTCCCGTAGACCTCACTAGCCAGTAGGCAGTCGGAGCACCTCCGAGATAGAAAGGAGTCCGGAAAGTGATCTTGCTGTACTGGCCCTGGAAGAAGGGGAAATGCACCAACCATGGACACAAAATTTGGGTAAAATAAGATAATCAAAACAGTTTATTTGTCAGTTATTCCATGCCTCTCCTCTATGGAGCTTCAAAGTGGTTCCCAAGCACTGACCCAACTCAGAGCAGTTTAGCTTCAGCAAGATTGCTCTCAGAGCACGTAATGGGGAAAACTCATGAGCACATGAAGCTACACTGAGTCAGATTATTGGTCTATTAATGTCAGAGATTCAGAACAGATAAAAGGAAGTATTTCTTCACACAACACATAGTTAAACTGTGGAACTCCCTGCCCCAGGATGTGGTGGTGGCTGCCAACTTGGAAGGTTTTAAGAGGGGAGTGTAGGAGAGGGCTATTCATGGCTACTAGTAAAAATGGATACTAGTCATGATGCATCCCCATTCTCTCCAGGATCAGTTCAGCATGCCTATTATGCTTTGGAACACAGGCTGGACAATGCTGCTGCAGTCATCTTGTTTGTGGGCTTCCTAGAAGCACCTGGTTGGCCACTGTGTGAACAGACTGCTGCATTTGATGGACACCTTGGTCTGATCCGGCATAGCCTTTCTTATGTTCTTATATTCTTAGTACCATCTACTCTGCCTGGTATCTAGAGATTGTAGTGGCAAGCTGAGGATACTGGTTGGCCATCCATTTTCTTTGAACATCTAACACCATTTCACTGCCAGCACAGGTTCATAGTTTTATCACCTGTGATCAACTGGGTGACTCACCTGAGATTTACCAGAAACTGGAAGGTTGTTATCCAGCTTAAGCCAGCCATTCGATCCGTCTCTGAACACGGTCACTCTATGCCAGTTGCCCACCTTAATCTTGTTCTCGCTTGTGATTATTGCAATTCCAGTACCGCAGTTGAACCTGAGACCAACACAAAGCAACGTGATGCTCTCATGTGGAATGAAGCAGCTCTGTTTGCTCTTTCTTCATGACCCTGTCCCCATCTTTTTATATTTAAAGGTGATATTTGAGGATGGAATTACACACAATGCAATAAACTACATTTAATATTTTGTTATTTAAAAAATCTCTATGCCATCTTTCTACTCAGTACAGGGTCCCTTAGGTGACAAGCATCAGATAATTAAAATATTAAGCAAAACATATAAACACATAAGCACACAAACAGGAAGCAGGGCTGATAAGAGTTAATGAAGGAACACCAAACACAATAAAACATGTTGTCACCCGCTGGTGGAAGATAACAAGAAAGAAAGAAAGAAAGAAAGAAAGAAAGAAAGAAAGAAAGAAAGAAAGAAAGAAAGAAAGAAAGAAAGAAAGAAAGAAAGAAAGAAAGAAAGAAAGAAAGAAAGAAAGAAAGAAAGAAAGAAAGAAAGAAAGAAAGAAAGAAAGAAAGAGGGAGGGAGGGAGGGAGGGAGGGAGGGAGGGAGAAATCTCCCTGAGGAGCGAGTGTCAAGGTTTTGGTGTCACAACCAAGAAGACCTTTCTTAGGTTGTCACCTGTCCAACCTCAGATGGTGGGGGCACCTGAAGAAGGACCTCCAAAGATGACCAGAGGTGTCAGGTAGGTTCATATCAATTATGGCATTTTAACTATGGGAAGTTTGTGAAAGTAAGGCTACATCCACATAGAATCATAGAGTCATAGAGTTGGAAGGGACCACCAGGGTCATCTAGTCCAACCCCCCTGCAAAATGCAGGAAATTCACAACTGCCCTCCCCCCCCACACCCCCAGTGACCCCCACTACATGCCCAGAAGTTGACCAAGATGCGTTCCCTCTCATCATCTGCTTAAGGTTATAGAATCAGCATTGCTGACAGATGGCCATCTAACCTCTTCTCAAAAACCTCTAGGGATGGAGCGTTTACCACCTCCCGAGGACTATTTCTATGTTGCCGCACTATAGCAATCCTTTGCAAAAGGATTGTGTTGGTCTTCACAGCAAAATCAGCTGAGACCGACCACAATAGCACAACTTCCAACAATGTCTGAATGCAACTGAAGTTTCGGCTTGCAAGTGATCACTCGAATCCTCATTTACTTAGACGAATGCAGGTTTCAACACCCTTTGCTCTGGCCAGGTGTTTCTGTAGCCGGACAGTGTGTAAGGGCACTGCCGGAAAACAAGCTAGGATTAAACCAGGTTTGTATAAGGAAACCATAGTTAAGACTAACTGCAGTTAATATGTCAAACCCTGTTTCAAATCCTGGTTCGATGGACCCAACATAACCGTAGTTAGTGGAGCGGCTCACAGTTGGATAACAACACTATAACTCAGCACCACTGGGCGGGGAGTTTAGATAACTGTACATTTTCCAGTGGAGATAAAAGGAACAGGGAGGTACACATTTTCAGAGGGGAAACTGCAGTGGGGAGGGGTTAAAAAGTCTCTCCCCTCATGTCAATACCCCCTAGAAATCTTATCCCCAGTAGTAGCTGCAATTTATAGAAGAAGAAGAAAAATCCTTCAAATGTGTCTGGGTGTCCACCTGAAGAGTCAGATGCCTGTACCACATCTATCTTTTCTTTAGTGTGCCCCCTCCCCCGCAATCTCTTTCCTTTCCCCACAGAAACTTTAGCATCCTCTGGCTACAGTCAGAAAAATAATACCCCATATACAAGTAAGAAACTACCAACTTTCAGAAATGGTTTGGTGAGGCAAGGTTATTAGAATCTGACTTAGCGCTATCACAATAATTTCTCTTGGGAATTCTCCTGGCTCCCTGGGGAGACCAAGTGCTGTATTAATAACGCCAGAATTCTATATATGAAACTCAGCTGCAGAGTTGATTGACAAGGAGGCCTCAGCAGCAGATGCAAGGATGGGAAACTTGCTAATTTCTTTTCCTGCTTGGCCTCCAGTTCTTGGGTTTGATTACGAAAAGTTGGAAAAACAGGCTTGAAGGAGTTTGCAGCCCACATTCTTATGAAAAAGGAGGAGGAGGAGGAGGAACAGGAGGAGGAGTTGGTTTTTATATGCTGACTTTCTCTACCACTTAAGGAAGAATCAAACCAGCTTACAATCACCTTCCCTTCCACTCTCCACAGCAGACACCCTGTGATATAGGTGGGGCTGAGAGAGCTCTAAGAGAGCTGTGACTAGCCCAAGGTCACCCAGCTGGCTTCATGTGTAGGAGTGGGGAAACCAACCCGGTTCACTAGATGAGCGTCCGCCGCTCATGTGAAGGAGTGGGGAATTGAACCCAGTTCTCCAGATCAGAGTCCACCGCTCCAAACCACCACTCTTAACCACTACACCACACTGGCTCTTTACAACCCTGCTGTGCTCCCTCTCTAAACTCAGCCCTAGGCCATAAAAAAAACTCACTTTTATGGCCTAGGAAGGAGCCATGGCTGAGTGGAAGAGCCTCTGCTTGGCTTGCAGAAGGTCCCAGGTCCAGTCCCCAGCATCTCCAGTTGAAAAGGACCAGGCAGTGGGTGATGTGAAAGATCTCTGCTTGAAACTCTAGAGAGCTGCTGCCAGTCAGAGTAGGCAATACAGACATTGATGGACCGATCATCAGATTCAGTATAAGGCAGCTTCACGTGCCCTCTCCAGGCACTGCCATTACATCTCTGTGAACTTCCCAAGCCAGAATGTGCAACCCCCGCATTACAGTAAATCAGTCCATTGGTCTCTCAATACTGTCTGCTCTGACTGGCAGCCGCTCTCCAGCATTTCAGGGTCTTTCACATCACCTGCTACCTCATTCAGTTTAACTGGAGATGCTGGGAACTGAACCTGGGACCTCCTGCATGCCAAACAGACGTTCTACCACTGAGAAGTAGCCCAACCCTGAGATATAAACAGCTCACTAACATTCCTGTAAACAGCTAACTAATGTTTATGAGTACCAACAGCAAATAGTCTCGCTGTGACAGCTACACATATCTTGAGCAGTAAAGTTTTAAAAGTAAATGGCACCGTATATAGCTGGTGGTCACAGATTTTCCGGCCCCGCTAGTAACATCCTAAGCTTCCACCTTGCTGTGATGGGGTATATGATTGTGGCAACATGTTTTTGCAAGCAGATAGGCTAGGTAGCATGCTTGGTGTAGTGGTTAAGAGCGGCAGACCTCTAATCTGAAGATCCACGTTCGATTCCCCACTCCTCCACCTGAAGCCTTCTGGGTGACCCTGGGCCAGTCACAGTTCTCTCAGAACTCTCTCAACTCATGCAGAGACAGGCGATGGCAAACCACCTCCAAACGTCTCTTGCCTTGAAAACCTTAGAGGGTCACCATAAGTCAACCGTGACTTGATGGCACTTTACACACACGCAGGTTAGAAAGGTGAGAAGAGCCCCGGAGCGGCTTCCTGGCAGTCTTCACCTGAACTGAACGCTTCGTCTGATGATCGCCACTGACATGAAGTCCCCGCGCCCGTGCTCATTCTCTCCGCAGTAGAGAAGCAGGCCGTCCTCTGCTTCCGACTGGCAATGCAAAAACAAACAAAATATTAACAACACTCATCATACTCCAGCATATATCTATATATCTAAGTGGGGACCAAACCTTATGTTGCTTTGAAAACATAAAAGAACGAGAGATCCCCCCTCTCACCACCTTTCATTTCTTTCTAAATTTGTTTCTCTTATTTCTCCACTTTTCACTGCTGGCTTGGTAGATTAGTCTGCATTGCATATCCGTGCTGCATGTTTTTTTTATGGCCAATTTAGATTATATTTATACAGAGAACGACTGCAATTTATAGGCATAATGTACATTTAACATACAGTGCTGATTTATCGACACAAAGAAATAATGTTCAGATCTCACAGGTAATATAAACCCAGAAAAACAAGATTATGACTTCTCTGCACACTCTTCATACCAAGGTTGTGACAATCGCAAACTCGCCACATGTGAGAGCCATTCTTAAAACAACTTGATGCAGAAGCTGAGAGGAAGATCCATTTGTGGCAACTTTTCTGTTCAAATAGTTTTGTGTAAAGTGAGCTTTTGATAAGAACATAAGAAAGGCCCTGCTGGATCAGACCAAGGCCCATCAAGTCCAGCAGTCTGTTCACACAGTGGCCAACCAGGTGCCTCTAGGAAGCCACAAACAAGACGACTGCAGCAGCACCATCCTGCCTGTGTTCCACCGCACCCAAAATAATAGGCATGCTCCTCTGATACTAGAGAGAATAGGTATGCAGCATGACTAGTATCCATTCTAACTAACAGCCTTGTGGTATACATAAAGCCAGAGTGGCTGAGCATTTAGGGCATGACAGTAGAACTGGGGAAACCTGGGCTTAAATTCCCAGTCAACCACAAAGATCATTGGGGTGATCCTGGGCCATGATGACACATCAATCCTAGATCCATTCCAGTCTGGCTTTCGACCTGGCCATGGGATGGCCTCACAGACGATCTCCGTAGACAGCTGGATCAGGGCGGGTTTGTGCTGCTGTTGTTGTTAGATCTCTCAAGAGCCTTTGATGCTGTCTGGGACCTTTGTATCTATGAGAACACCTCTTCCGATATACCCGCCCCCCGAGAGCTTTACGCTCCTCAGGAACCAACTTGCTAGTGGTACCTGGCTCCAGAACTATCTGGCTGTCCTCAACCAGGGCCTTCTCGGCTCTGGCCCCAGCCTGGTGGAACTCTCTGGGCCTTGTGGGATTTATTCTTTTTTAAAATGATCAGCCTAGCCTACCTTGCAGGGTTGTCATGAGGACAAACTGGGGAAACCACGTACACCGCCTTGAGCTGTTTGGGAGAAAGGTGGGTTAAACATGTGACGGACAGTGGCCAAGCGGCATTCTCTGCCACCAAATCAGGGAAACACAAGCAACTTCCAGGAAAAAAACTCCTGGCCAGCTTCTGTGTGTGCGATATTACTTCTGGCATACTAACTTTCCATGACTTGCCTCTATGCGCAACTTTTTAAAGAAGGTATAATTGGGGGGATTATGCAAAACTTTTGAGCTGCTCGTCCTTGGTGCCATCCTGCTCCCAGTTCTTCCTTGTTATCACACTCCCATCAGTTGAAATAAAATACAACACTGAAAATGTCTTACTTTACACTTACCCTAAATTCAACAGAAATCTGGAACGTCTGGTACGAATTTTTCAGAGGTTCAAAGGTAATATACGAGTAGCCGAAAAACTGAGGATACTGGATATTCACATCTGAAAGGCAAGGAGAACATGTTGCTGGTGAGGAAGTTCCAAATAAAAACAACAGATGTATGCAGCCCTAGAGAACTAGCTTCTATGGGCCTCATCATACTTATCCGCAAAAGTTGACCATCTGCTCTGTCTACCTTTGAACCTTTAACAGCCAATTCCCTTACTCCTCCGATTTTTTTTTCCTAGCAGCAGCTGGTATAGTCTTCTCATCCCATGTGGTATCTCTAATTAGGGGTCTGCTTCTCAGTTTTGTTGTGAGGAACGCAGTATTTCAACTAACCACACAGCAGCAGCAGCAGAAGAAGAAGCAGAAGCAGAAGAAGAAGAAAGTTTTTAAATGCCCACTTTCTCTACCACTTAAGGAAGAATCAAACCGGCTTACAATCACCTTCCCTTCCCCATCCCACAACAGGCACCCTGTGAGGTAGGTGGGGCTAAGAGAACTCTAAGAGAGCTGTGACTAGCCCAAGGTCACCCAGCTGGCTTCTTGTGAAGGAGTGGGGAAGCCAACCCGGTTCACCAGATTAACATCCACCGCTCATGTGGAGGAGTGGGGAATCAAACCAGATTAGAGTCCACCGCTCTAAACCACTGCTCTTGACCACTATACCATGCTGGCTCTCATGGGTTTAGACAGTCTACTATCTATTATATTGTATTATCTATTATATTATCTAAAGGGTTTAGAAGGTCTATTATCTATTATTTTTTTAATCCTATCCTTCCTTCAGAAAGGCACATAGCTGAACCTCTCCTCCACTTTATCCTCAAATCAACTCCGTAAGTTAGGCTAGGTTTACGTGGACTCCTATAGACTCCTGCCTAACCACTTACCTAGCTCCTGTGGCTTTGATTGTAGCATCCCGTTCATCACGTGTAATGCTACTACAGAAGTCGAAGGTGCCAGGGACCCCAGGAAACATAATTTGGCCATAATGCCAATATCGATAACTCTGACAACTGCATGTCCCAGGGCAGGAGAGACTTTATGCCCAGCCACCAACATAACTGCAGATAGCTAAGACTGAAAGTGTTCAAAGGATGGGGGAGGGGATCATTCACAGATTTCTGTTGTTCTTCCAAAGACATCAACCAGGAACATGATATGGTTCATTAAAAAAAAACCTAAGCTATTTTCCAATTTGGGGCAGGGGGAATAGCTTGCCAGGGTGGTATAGTGGTTAAGTGTTGTGGTTTGAAGTGGTGGACTCTGATCTGGAGAACTGGGTTTGATTCCCCACTCCTCCACATGAGCGGCGGAGGCTAATCTGGTGAACTGGGTTTGTTTCCCCACTCCTACACATGAAGCTAGCTGGGTGACCTTGGACTAGTCACACTCTCTCATCCCCACCTACCTCACAGGGTGTCTGTTGTGGGGAGGGGAAGGGAAGGTGATTCTAAGTCGGTTTGATTCTTCCTTAAGTGGAAGAGAAAGTCGTCATATAAAAACCAGCTCTTCTTCTTTGTTTGGCAAGCTACAGGTTTGCTCATCCTGATAGACAGGGCCAGCTGACACTGTCCAACTCAACCCACCTTCTGTGCAGGTCTCTCCTCCTTTTCCAAGGTTGCAGTGGCAACGGGAACCACTTCTCTCGTAGTCGTTGACACAAAAGCTGTCTGTAGAGCAGAAGGTTTCGTCACAGGGCTGATCGAACTGTCTCACTAATGAAGCAACAGTGTTCTTCCTGGTGGCCTTCGCGGTAACGGTGGTCGTGGTGCTGGTGGTGGTAGGCGGAGGGCGTGCTGTAGTCACAGTGGAAGTCGCAGGATATGACGGAGTTGAAAGCAGCCTGGAAAGGAGCCTTGGATTAGACCCTTGCATGATCTTCGTTTCAACTAAAAATTTCCTGTTACCTCCTTTGATAGCAGGAAGTGGCTTGAGCTGATGAAAGAAAAAAGAGAAACTTAGAATAATCAGAGGAAAACATTGCATGTTTGCATCTAAATAAGAACTGTATACATTAGGACACTGGGAATCAACCACAGCTCCAAGGATTGAGGCTCTCTCCTTCGGCTGGCCCCCAAGAAAGAAACGTTTGCAGCATCCTATTGTTGAATTTCAGCCCATTCCTGAGAGAAGGGGCTGCGCTGGTGGCTGGAGACAGTGCGGTGGCAGAATCTCCAAAGGAGGATTCAGCTCCCCCCCACCCCGAAGGCAGAAAGCTGCCCTTACTTGCAAGCCCTGTGAAACCACTCCATAGCGTTCCACGGGACTACGCCACCTAAAAAGGTGGTGTAAATGCAAGTAAGAGCAAAGGGGCGTTCCTGGCCTGAAGGGGATGTCCCAGGGCCAACAGGATGCCAAGCCAGTGTCCCAGGGCTGTGCTGCTGTGGCAGTGCAGGCAGTCCGGCATGCGCAGCCCAACGCTGGTGTCCTTGCCAGTCATGGTGGTGCAAGTGGCCCGGGCATGAGGTGCAGATGTTGGCACGGGCCCTTGTGCACCTCCAAAGAACTATCGCCCGTACAGCTCAGGAATGGGCTGTAAGAAAGCAAGGAGCATTTTCAGCCAGGATTAGAGCAATCATGGAACTTGTTTTAATGCTCGGCCTCTTAGAACAGAAGCAACAGTATTTATTGACTTATTCGTTTATACCCCACTTTCCTCCCCAATGGCTATCTGCTTTATCTGGCCCCCAAGAAAGAAACCTTTTCAGCCTCCTGTTACGGAATTGGAAAGCAAAGGGCCAATTTCAACCAGGATCATTTTTTTAAATAAACAGTTGTATGCCACCTTTCCACCCAACTGAGGGTCTCCAAGATGGTGAGCAATCAAAACAACGTTAAAATACAGATTAAAATACATTTTTTTAAAAAAATAATTAAATAAAACATATAAACACAGAGTCACACAAACAGGGAGAAGTGCAAAGGAGAATTAGAGAGAGGACACCAAACCAAACCAAACCAAGTCTTCACTGGCTGGTTGGAAGACAAGAATAAAGAGAACAGACAAAACTACCTGAGGAGGGAGTTTAAAAGTCTGGGTGTTAATGACCAAGATTCTCACTACTGAAGTCCTGAAGCTTGTTTTAATGCTCACCTTTTTATACAAGCAACAGTAATACAGAATGTCCCTTCTGGACATAAGGCAAGATGGCTGAAAGGAAGACCCACAGAGTCAGACTTGCATCAATTGGGTGTGACTTTATACTTCTACACTCAACTGTCGTCAGATCTCGTCTAAATTCTGCACCAAAAACATTTTAAGGAACCCAAATATGTGGCTGAAACCTTTGGATTTACCTCGTCAATGTAAATGTCATAGTCTGAATCATCAATATCAATCCCGTCGTCGTCCCCAATGCCAAAGTCTGTGATATATTGATGCCCGTAGCTTCCGCTCCCTAACTCCTCTGGGTCTGGGAAGACAAAACTGACAATCAGACCACAATTGAACATACATATAGTTTTGGTACAGAATCCACACTCACAAGAGTGCAGCTTGTACCCAGTGCTAAGAGATCAGATGATACCAGGTAGTTTTGTATGCACGATAATAAACACAGATTAGAGTCCCTGGTCGTGCTTCGTCCACAAGCATGTGCTAAAATAGAAAGAGAAGGAAGAACACTTGGGTCCCATCCATGCCTGAAAAGGAGAGGTTCTGAGAAACTTATGTTAGCCACCTTGAGTTCCATGATAGAAGAAAGGTGGGATAACAAAGTAATTGACTAAGCATCTATATATGCTTTTCCGATTTTTTTTTAGATACTTCATGACCTTCAGTTTAGCTGTGGGTTAAGCAACTTGATTCTATGCAGGGCTATCCAGGAAAAAGTCTCGCTATTTTCAACAGGGCTTGCTCACAGGTAGGAATGCACAGGTCTGCAGCCTTAGCATTTATTCATGCCCTGGAAGTCATGAGCTCTCACAGTGCACAACTCTTTATGCAGGACTGTACATGTAACCAGCTTCTAAAAACAAACAGGAATTGAGCTACCAGTAGCAGTGCTTTTCCTGTTTAACAAACCCCTCCATTGTCAAGAGATGGGATTTCACAGTTGATGGTGAAGACTCACTTATGAGAATTACCACCCATATGGGTGGTAATTCCAACTATGATCTGTCCAACTATGATCTCTGCTCAAAAATATTTGTGCAGGGCTTCAAAAAATTTTTGACCAAAGACCAAAATAAAGGGAGGTAAGAAATCAGCGTGCATATTGCGGGCAGTAGTGACTTTATCATACAGCTTTCAAGGGTCGGAAAGATGGTTTCAGTCAAAGGATTGATAGTAGCAGAGAACTCCTGGATGTTGGTACAATTCAGCCTCAAGCATCACTACCACGGGCATCCGTCATATCCTCTGCTTTTGGTATTTTCACACATGAAGATGAAATTATCAGATGCCCCACTGGACTGTCCTTTCTCGTTCTGTTGTTTTCTTGTAAGGTCATGCCGCGCGATATAATGATAGCAGAACAGACAGCAGAAGAGACAGAAAAACAAGGTGGTGGATTTGGAAAACCCTCTAGTTCTCCCAAGGTGAGAATGAGATAAAGTTTTACGTTAACTGAGGGATGGGTCCATAACGGGCAGCTAATGTTACTGCTAAAAGCAGTGGATTTTCTGTAAATTCCAGAAACAAAGACTATTGCAATTCAGGGCCTTTCATTCAGGTCTTTGGACTGCAACAAATTGAAGCCTGCTTAAAACTCTCCACCACCCTGGTAATCTGGTGCCCATAATTAATTGAAAACTCTGCAGGGGAGACATTACGATAAGAAATCCTCTCCAAATAATCAAGGATTAGGTTATACCCGGCAAACCCTGTTTGCTGAGTAAACCCCTTGCTGTTACTAATTAGTTGGCAACTGATTGCAAGTCAATGCCTTACAAAGCTGTTGTATTAAGAAGATGTCAAAAGCTTACTATTTACATTTGGAACATCACTGAGCAGAAAGTCTACACAACGTTACTTTGCTCAATGGCTAGAACTAGGGTGAAAGACTGGCCTCTTCCGTTCCACTCTATGGATAACTTACTGAGCTTTAAATTTAAAACTGGGATCAAGATGACATCTTTGTTTTGCCAAATAAAGCCAAACCTAAATAGCTGGTCACCACCAGAAAAGAGCAACCAAAATGATCAGGGGGCTAGAGCAACTGAGGAGCGGTTAAAACGCTTAGGGCTGTTTAGCTTGGAAAGAAGGCGGTTAAGGGGAGACATGATAGAGATCTATAAAATTATGCATGGTATGGAGAGAGTGGACAGGGAGAAGCTTTTCTCCCTCTCTCATAATACTAGAAGCTGAAGCTGGAGGGTGAGAGATTCAAAACAGATAAAAGGAAGTATTTCTTCACCCAACACATAGTTACATTGTGGAACTCCCTGCCCCAGGATGTGGTGATGGCTGCCAACTTGGAAGGCTTTAAGAGGGGAGTGGACACGTTCATGGAGGAGAGAGCTATTCATGTCTACTAGTCAAAATGGATACTAGTCATGATACATGCCTATTCTTTCCAGTGGCAAAGGAGCATGCCTATTATATTAGGTGCTTTGGAACACAGGCAGAACAATGATGCTGCAGTCGTCTTGTTTGTGGGCTTCCTAGAGGCACCTAGTTGGCCACTGTGTGAACAGACTGCTGGACTTGATGGGCCTTGGTCTGATCCAGCATGGCTTTTCTTATATTCTAAGCACAACCCTGGAGGCCTATTTATTGCTCAAGGTGTGTGTTCTTCGAGCTTCTTAGTAAATCCACCTTATTGCTATTATGTATGACTTATGAAATGTTTGAAATTATGATGGTTGGAGTGTAGGTGGAGGGAATACTTGTGTATAGCAAAGAAGGAATGCAGTGGGTGAAATGTACAGAGAGATACATTTCACCTCTGTGGAAAACTGGTCTCACGTATGGGAGGTTTTCTGGAGCAACATCTTCCACCATCCACTTGGTTTGCTTCTATATTCAGGCTCTGGTATTTACTTCCACTAAAGCAGGTAATGCAAGATAGCAGTCAAGAACATGAGTGGGGGGGATTTTCCAGTCCAACCCCCCTGTCTAAGCAATAGGTCCAATTGAATAATTTACCAGAACCAACGGGTTAAAATTAAATCAAAAGAGTTTCCATCTAGACATAAGGAAGAATTTTCTAACAGTTAGAGCGGTTCCTCAGTGGAACAGGCTTCCCCGGGAGGTGGTGAGCTCTCCTTCCCTGGAGATTTTTAAGAAGAGTCTAGATGGACATCTGTCAGCAATGCTGACTCTATGACCTTAGGCAGATCACGAAAAGGAGGGCATCCTGGCCATCTTCTGGGCATGGAGTAGGGGGTCGCTGGGTGTGTGTGGGGGGGAGGTAGTTGTGAAATTCCTGCATTGTTCAGGGGGTTAGACTAGATGACCCTGGTGGTCCCTTCGAACTCTATGATCCTATGATTCTATGGAGAAAATGGCCGCTTTGGCAATTGGACTCTATAGCATTGAAGTCCCTCCCCACCCCAAACCCCACCCTCCTCAGGCTCCTGGTGGTCCCTTCCAACTCTATGATTCTATGAATATAACACATAGAGAGTGTAAAAAAAGTTTTAAAAAGTTCATGCAATCTTCCACTGTGTGCCTGAAAATCTAGGCAGAACTCAAATTCATTAGGAATTACGTTTCCTTTTCCTTTCCAGGTAAAAAGAGTTAATAGTTTTCCTTGCATGAAACACACTTTTGCATTGTGCAGGCTTATAGTGGAACGGGGGCAAAATCTTGCTCAATGAGGTCAGAGGAGGTAGGGACTGGGCAGAACGACTCAATGAGAGAAGATTTCCCCACAGCCTGGAGATTGTGATAATGTTCCCTTTGAGAATTCATCTTATATAGATATGGGGAAAGAATCCTTGTAGATACCAGCCTCACAGATAAGCATTACTTCACACGAATCAGAGCCAACAGATGTGAGGTTGCGTGCACTAAGATCCCAAGAATTCTTTTTTTGAAACAACAGGCATGCGAGACCAATGGTGTAAGAAGGGAAGGCAGTAAGACTCCAGCCGTGCTACTTGGTGGTGGAAACTGCCATCAAGTTGCAGATAACTCATGGTGACCTTGTAGGGCTTTCAGGCTTTCACAGGGAGATACACTTGCCTTTGTGTAGCAATCCTGGACTTCCTTGGTGCTCTCCCATCCAAATACTTACCAGGGCTGGCCCTGCTTAGCTTCTGATATTTGACAAGATCAGGCTAGCCTGAGCTAATTGACCAACCTACAGTTGCTTCACAGAGTGATTTGGCCCATGGGATCACATGTTTAGGTTACTTATACAGTGCCTCTATGTTTCTTTCAGAGGGTCATACAGAAACTCCACAGGGCCTTTTTAGGTCACGGGAAATGGCATGGGGAAAAGGCTTAAGAAAACCATTCCCTCACAAAATAGTGGTGATCCAAGTCTAAGTCTCTACCTCCTGCAATTTTTAGACCTGGGAGTTCAACACATGGTGTCCATTTTGGTCTTCAGCGCCAAAGAGATGGAGCTAATGGAACACAAAGGGAGAATAGCAACAAGCCTTCCTTATTGTTCAGGTAGTGAACTCCAGCTACAGGAATTAAAAGCACATCTCGAATGCCTTGAGACTAAGCAAGTTAACTAGGGTTGTGCAAAAATAAAAATAAAAATGCTAAATTTCGGGTTTGGGTTTATTGGGCCCATTTTTTCCTGGTAAACCCAGAATAAGCCAAATAGCCATACCAGTGAAGGGGTATTTCAGCTTAACTTCCGAGTTTACCGGAAAAAACCCAGGTCCATTATAATCTATGGGGATTTTCCCCTGAAGCTCCTATGAGGGCATATTTGGAGGTAGAGTTCCCAAATTTTCAGGGTAGCTTCAAGGGACTCTCCTAGCATGAACCCCGAAGTTTGGTGAAGATTGGGTCAGGGGTCTGATTTTGTGGGGTCCGGAAGGTGTTGCCATAGAGAGGCAGTTTACAATGGAGGAGGGGGGGTCAACTCCTTCAGGACCCCATAAAATTGGACCCCCTGTCCCAAACTGTACCAAACTTTGGGGTTCATACAAGGAGAGTCCCTTGTAGTTATGCTGCGAATTTGGTGACTCAACCTTGAAAAATGCCCCCAGGAGAATTTTAAAAGTACTTATTTTTCATAGTCTGTCATGGCTGCCTGCTTCCTCACCCAAGAATCGTGGGAAAACTCAGTTTCCCATGAATGCTTGCAATGAGGCTCATAAATCTGAAAGCCGAATATTGCCGAAACGGCTAATTTCGGGTTTATTTTTGGTTCGGGTTTATCGATATACATAACCCTAAAGTTCACTCAACATGAGCGGGTGAGTGGGGCAGGGCAGGCTTTATGATTTCACAAAGTCCATGTAAATCTAAGACAACCCAGAAATCAAAATAGACAATGAAGAGGAGATTTTGATATCCTATGATACACTTTGTGCCATAGCCCTTCCCACTCCCTGCCACTGCAAGATCTCTGTCACTCAAGGCTGACCTACATATCAGAGCTTGAAGAATGGTCTTACCTTCTTCACAACAAAGCTCCCAACTTCAGAGCTTCATGGGGCAATCCCTCAACTTGGTTCCACCAGTAATCTCTAATGATGAACATGACTTTTTCACCTTCAGCTCCTGAAGCTGACCAAAAGCTCTCCAGCACCACCAAGTGCAGCACCCAGGGGACAAGGGACACCCTGGAACAGCATGATGGGTAAAGAGAGGTCTGCAGCAGGGTAAGATTTGAGAAAAATAATCTCCCCTTCCATTCACAGAAATCCTCTGTTAGATCTCAGAGTGCATCTACAGTAAGGGAACAATCCCACCAATCTGCTTTACGGGGCTACTGTAAACATTTGCACAAGATAATGAGCGCAAAGTGCTTGGAACACCAAAAGCTTCACAGAAGTCCTGATAATTATTTTTATGGTGGCGGACTAGGACCTGGGAAACTCAGGTTCAAATCCCCACTTGTACCATGGAAGCTTGCTGGGTGACCTTAGGCCAGTCACGCACTATCATCCGTGACCCTGGCTAGTATTTGGATGGGAGACCTCCAAGGAATACCAGGGTGACGCAGAAGAAGACAATGGCAAACCACCTCCGAAAATCTCTTGCCTTGAAAATCCTACGGGGTCGCCATAAGTCAAATGTGACTTGAAGGCAAAAAAAGTATAATTATTATTGTTATTTATAATAAGACCTTATTTCGATTGTGTAATAAAAAGAAGATAATCCTAAACGACTGAGAATGGCAAAATAGTTTTAGCTTCACTTACAAAAGGGTTCAGGATTTTCATGATTTCAAGATAAACAGGATGGAGAAGTACGCATGTCTAACAACAAGGACAGCTGACCTTCTATGAAGATCTCCAGGCTGCAAATCACATTGTAGCTCGAAGAGGTTTCCATAAACAATCTGTTCAGAAGTTAAATTTAAACCCAAGAAACTTCCGCAGATAAAACTTTTCAACAGATTATAAGAAATACGTAGAAACAATGGAATTTGGGGTCTAACGTTAAGGTCATGTGGAACCTTGTGTTAAAAAATTGCAAAATGCTGAAGAGTCTGTGACTTTTCAGTTTAGAACAAATACGTCTGGGGGGGTCATGATGGAGGTTTATAAAAGTATATGCGAGGCACAGAAAAAGTGAATAGAGATATTTTTTTCTCCTACATCCAAAATATTAGAACTCGGGGGGCTGAATCTTCAGGACAGAGAAACGGAAATACTTCTGTAAACAAGAGATTAAAATGTTGAATTTGCTGCCAGAGGATGTAATGATGGCCACAGGCACAGAAGGCTTTAGAAGGGGATTAGAGAGATTCGTGGGAGACATGTCTATCAGTGGCTGCTATTCATAGTGATTAAAGGGAACCTCCACATTTAGGGACAGTAAATCAGTCCCAGGAGGCAACAACAGGGGAAGGCCTTGGCCTCTATGCCCTGTTGCTGGCCCTCCAGAGAAGCCAGGCCCCAAACTCACCCAGAAGCCAAGTTTGCGGCATAGGGCAGGGACTGCAATGCCAGATGGGGGGGCATCCTGTGTGTCCTTTCCAGGGGGCAGGCTGGAAGGACTGGGCCACACAGACAAGGGTGCAGATCTGTTGTGTCGGCCTGCCCTCCCCCTTTAAACTCAGGGGCTGTGCTCTCTTTCTGGCAGCAATTCTCCTGCTCACCCTCCCCTTGTTGCAACGGTTATGGGTTTTCCAGTATATTGCTATAGCACTATTTTTCTACACCTCTGTATGTAGTTTTCCACTTTGTTCTGCTTTGTCACAGCTTAGCTGGCGGTTTGGGCATCGGGACGGATCCCGTTATGGGGAGGCCATGCCTGCATGCCTGGATCCCCCATTTGAGGACTCCCATAACGGGTCTTGGGGTGGGGGCTGATCAGTGGCATGTCCGGCTCGAGGGCTGTCGGTGAGAGCTCTCACCACCAGGTGGTAGGAGAACCATGCAGAGGCTCACAGCCAGGGGGATCCTGGGTTTGCCACTCCACAGTTTTCCCCTTGGCAGGCGGGCTGGGGCACATCGAGCAGAAGGTGGGTCACCTGATGGGGGGATTCGTCCCCATGCTGTGCCAGCGCGCCTGCACTTGCAGCCAATAAAAGCTGTGGCCTAATTTTCCCCAACCCAGGCTGTGTGTGGTTCATCCTCCTCAATAGCTGGCTCCTTTCTTGGCCCCTGGGGCCACATACTGAATGACCATGGTAGGCAAGGTGGAACATGTCCAGAGGAGGGCAACAAAGATGGGGAGGGGTCTGGAGACCAAGTCCTATGAGGAAAGGTTGAAGGAGCTGGGTATGTTTAGCCTGGAGAGGAGAAGACTGAGAGGGGATATGATAACCACCTTCAAGTATTTGAAGGGCTGTCATATAGAGGAGGGTGCCAAGTTGTTTTCTGTTGCCTCAGAAGGTCGGACCAGAACCAACGGGTTGAAATTAAATCAAAAGAGTTTCCGTCTAAACATTAGGAAGAACTTTCTAACAGCTAGAGTGGTTCCTCAGTGGAACAGGCTTCTTCAGAAGGTAGTGAGCTCTCCTTCCCTGGAGGTTTTTAAGCAGAGGCTAGATGGCCATCTGTCAGCAATGCTAATTCTATGACCTAAGTCAGATCATGAGGATTAGGGCATCTTGGCCATCTTCTGGGCATGCAGTGGGGGTCACTGGGTGTGTGTGGGGGAGGTAGTTGTGAATTTACTGCATTGTGCAGGGGGTTGGACTAGTGAGGTATAGTGATGGACTAAGATCTAGGGGACTAGTTGGACTAGTGCAGTATAGTGATGGACTAAGATCTATGGTGTGAGACAGGGTGCTGGACTAGATGGATCACTGGTCTGATCCAGCAAGGCTCTTCTTTATGTTCTGATGATGCTGAAGACCACCCAGTGAGCTTCAAGTTAGAGTGGGGATTTTGAACCCAGATCTCCTAGATCTTAGTCCATCACTATACTGCACTGGTTCTTACAGAATTTTTTTTAAAATTTAAGATTGGGGAATTTCTGGATTGTCCTACCAATATTTCTCAAGCCCACTTAGAATGAACACATGTTCGACTTCTAGCCATTGCCCCATGGCTTCTGACTGGAAAAACAACAACAACAGAGGCAATCTTATTTGTGACATTATTCACCCTTTACTGGAAACTCCAACCCTCTTTCACACTACTAAAGGCTTACTTTGGTCTTTTCTGTGGTTGTTTTTAAATTATACACATAATACACACAATTCAGTTTTAAAGAACTGCAGGAAGAGGTGAACAATGTCAGCGTTAGTTCTCCCTAAGAGGCTTGCTTATCAATTCTATATGAAGTTGCCATTAAAAAAAAAATCAGGTAGCAATTCAGGACTGAAACTGGCAATCACACGGGAGCAGCATGACACCGCATGACACCATTTTTGACCTGGAGCTTCCTTTAATTGCACCTGTAACTTGCCTTTCACGGAATTATAGAAACTGCCAGCCCTCAGCCAGATTCAGGGGTGAGAAAAGGGTGTATGTGTAATGTTACTTAAAAAAAAGATGGGTAGCTGTGTTAGTCTGTCTGTAGCAGAAGATAAGAGCAAGAGTCCCAGTAACACCTTAAAAATGAGCAGCATTTCTGGCAAGGTAAAAGCTTTATTATCTGGAACTTGAAGATCACAATGGGTAGCTGTGTTAGTCTGTTTGTAGCAGAAGAGAAGAGTCCAGTAGCACCTTAAAGACTAACAACATTTCTGGCAAGGTATGAGCTTTCGTGTGTCACTGAAGAGAACAGTGACTCACGAAACTCATATCTTGCCAGAAATTTTGTTAGTCTTTTATGGTGCTCCTGGACTCTTGCTCTTTTCTATCTGGCACTTGAATATTCAGAGAACTTGGTTAACCGGCATCGCGCCTCCTATTCCCCCAGCCACCATACCCCCATGAGAGCCAGCATGGTGTAGTGGTTAAGAGCAGCCGACTCTAATCTGGCAAACCTGGTTGGTTTCCCCCACTCCTACACATGAAGCCTGATGGGTGACCTTGGGCTAGTCACAGTTCTCTCAGAACTCTCTCAGTCCCGCCTACCTCACAAGGTGTCTGTTGTGGGGAGAGGAAGGGAAGGAGATTGTAAGCCAGTTTGATTCTCCTTAAAAGGTAGAGAAAGTCGGCATATAAAAACCAACTCTTCTTCTTCTTCTTCTTTGGGCCTGCATGCCCCACTCCTTCCTCTCCAGCCAGGTGGACTGATAATTTTGAAAGCTGGCACTGCCAGCTGATATCAGCCTCGGGTACCTCCTTCTCCCTCAGCCTACCCTGAGCTGTCTGAAGGCAGCTCTGCTGGAGGACTCCTCAGCAGCTGGCTTGTTCATCTGCTTGCCACCTAGGATGGCTCCATGACTCAAGGGGAAGGGTTCTACCAGGCATGGCGGCTTCTGCCATGGTGTACCCAAGCATATGAGGTTTGATCCCCATGGTTTCTTCTGGGTAAGGGGCGGAACACAGCAATAAGCTTGAGTATCCAGCACATTTTATTAACCAGCAACCCCGCCCCCCCCCCAATCCACATCAATGCTGGATAACAAAGTTCATCAGTGCTCAAAAGCAGCTTCTTCACATTTTACATGCCACAAAAATTAAAGAGTTCTTCTACTCACTCAACATTGTGGTAGTATCGCTGGCAGGGCTAGGCAGACTGGATCCGTATGAATTCGTCGCTCGGACTGCGAACTGGTACTTGTGGTTAGGAGTTAGCCCCTTCAGAACCATGGAGTCCATCTGGATCTGCTCTCTAATTACAGTCCAATTGGTGTCAAGCTCAGGCCTTTGGGATGAACAAACATGATGATGAATAATTGAATTTAGCTACATGAATGAATTAGTGTGGAAGCTGAATATTCACAAATAATTGAAATTTGCCAAATGGGCCCATTTGAGATTACAACCTTTTTATGTTTAAATCCGAATACTGCACAGTACAGTCTTATGAAGCGTTACTCCCATCTAAACTTATTGATTTAAATGTGCTTAGACTTAAAAATCTATTTGGACCATTGGGAAAACCCACATGTTCCCTCAGATACATGTGGACTTCCCTAAAGGGAACAAATAACATCCTCCTGTCCATTTCCAGGTCAGGAAAACAGTGCTGTGGGAAGGTCGAGGCCCCATCTCCACACATACTGCAGTCCTGATCCAAATTGAGGAGAACCCACAACTCAGAACACAGTTACCCAGCTTCTGTACTCAGTCCTCAATCACAGTCATGCTGATACTCCACTGCAAGGCATTTCTGCCACTTCCCAAGGAGCACCCAGTACAAGGAGGAGGAGGAGGAGGAGGAGGAGGAGGAGGAGAGGAGGAGGAGTTGGAGTTGGTTTTTATATGGCGACTTTATCTCCCACTTAAGGAAGAATCAAACCGGATTACAATCACTTTCCCTTCTTCTCCCCGCAACAGACACCCTGTGAGGTAGGTGAGGCTGAGAGACCTCTAAGAGAGCTGTGACTAGCGCAAGGTCACCCAGCTGGCTTCATGTGGAGGAAGCAAATCCAGTTCACCAGATTAGCCTCCGCCGCTCATGTGGAGGAGTGGGGATTCAAACCCAGTTCTCCAGATCAGAGTCCACAACTCCAAACCACCACTCTTAACCACTACACCACGCTGTCTCTGGACCCCAGGCTACATCTAGGAAAAACAGGAACACCGCCACGTAGAGCCCAGACAGAAAAATGCTGCTCCAAGTTCGTACGGAAGATGCAGAAGCACCTCACCTGTCCCCAACACAGAGAAACCCCCATCCTAGTACTATATAGTTTTCTATGGGGCAGGTACCGACACCGTTCTGTTTGTGTGGCGCAAGCAGGATCGCACCCTTCACCATCTCACTAAAGACTTCCAAGGGGAATTGTCTGAAAATAACAGGGGTGGAACTGACCTTTCAAGATAAAATTAAGCTGCTGTCCTTTTCTCAGATGTAATATTTATTTCAGGAAATAACTTCTCAGCCTTGGAGCTTCCAGTGTTTATACAGAGCTAACTACAAACAAATCGGGCTGTATTCTAATGAAAATTATAGCACAAGGCAGGCATCCCTGGGCTTCCTGTTTAGCTGAGGCGGATGCGATAGGTGGAGGGGCTGCTGCTGAAACCGATTCAAGTGACTTCTTTTATCAGTCAACACGAGAATCGTCTGAGGGTCATTCTTGTTGAGCGAAAATGATAAAAACAGATTAATTTAGAACTGTTCATTTCAACGTGGCCAGGACTCTCTGAAATTTTCCATTTCCGCAAGTCACGTGAGTCACAAATGTGTGTTTTTAAAACCTTTATACAACTGCCCAAGAGAGAATGACTCAGTCCCAAAATATTGTCTTGTCTTTAACCTCAGTGCCTGTCATAATTCTCCGAGACAGAAAAAATTCTCCTAACATGCTGCTTTCTCCAAACTAAGAAGAAAGGGCCAGCCTATTATTCAATACTTATCTGACCACTCAACATTTAATTTCGATCCAAACCGTGGGCCTCCACTGTTCCTGTTAATTAAGAGCATCTGTTCCCTCCTTCTTTATACTTCTTGCTTTATAGTAGACTTAGTTTTTATAAGTGAACACTTTTTCCACTACTTAAAGCTACTGCTTATTAAAATGATGCTATATATATGCTACAGATATTGCTTCACCATCCAACAGAGATGGAAATCAGTCTCATTTAAGTTGCAGCTTTCTGTGCTCTCCAAAAGAGGTCTCTAATGCTCAAACTAGATGTTTTGGCATGAGTCAGGACCAGGTTCCTTCAACACAACTGTGAACATCTCAGAGTCAAATGCGACCTGCAGGAAACAGAGTTGCTAAGAGCTCCAGGGCCCAATTCGGATCAGGAGTACTGGATTTCATCCTTCCCCCACACCATTTTCTCAACCCCAAATAGTCTTTTTCTTGTTGGGATCCTGCAAAGCCCCACAAAGAGGCAAAAGGTACTCCCCAGGGCTGTTCTGGGAAACCCAGACCCAATCTGTGGCAAAACATCTCATCCAGTTTGGACCTCAATGTCTCTACTGCTGTTTATTCCAAGGACTTTCTTCAAGTGACAGCAATGAGAAACATTAATAGAGAAGGAGCAGGTATGTTTTTGCAAAGAGGAAATGTAGGTGCAGAAAAGAGCAACCAAAATGATCAGGGGATAAGAGCAACAGCCCTATAACGAGCGGTTAAAACACTTAGGGATGTTTAGCTTGGAAAGAAGGCGGTTAAGGGAAGACATGATAGACATAAAACTATACATGGTATGGAGACAGTGGACAGGGAGAACTTTTCTCCCTCTCTCATAATACCAGAACGCGGGATAATCTGCTGAAGCTGGAGGGTAAGAGATTCAAAACAGATAAAAGGAAGTATTTCTTCACACAATGCATAGTTAAATTGTGGAACTCCCTGCCCCAGGATGTGGTGATGGCTGCCAACTTGGAAGGCTTTAAGAGGAGAGTGGACATGTTCATGGAGGAGAGGGCTATCCATGGCTACTAGTCAAAATGGCTACTAGTCATGATGCATACCTGTTCTCAACAGGATCAGAGGAGCATGCCTGTTATATTAGATGCTTTGGAACAATGGCAGGAAAATGCTGCTGCAGTCATATTGTTTGTGGGATTCCTAGAGGCACTTGGTTGGCTGCTGGGCAAACAAACTGCTGGACTTGATGGACCTTGGTCTGATTCAGCATGGTCTTTCTTATGTTCTTATGCAGTAGGTGAAGCACATATATTTAGCAGAATTCTGAATTCCAGAGTCTCATGTCTCCTATCTATGCTTATTATTTATTGGTTGTTTTTCAACCCATACTGGTCCCTTATGTGGCTATGACAGCATCTATCTATCTATCTATCTATCTATCTATCTATCTATCTATCTATCTAATTATCTATCTATCACATTTGCTAGCTGCCTTTCTCCCTTGTGGAACTCAAGGCAGCTTAAAAGTATGAATAAAACATTATGAAAAATACAATAAAACAACCAACCCATAAAAGTAACAGTTTAAAAACTCCAATTAGGATTGCCAATATTAAAAGCTAAATCAATCAAACTGCAGTCCTAAATAAAACTGTCTCCAACTGCCTCCTGAAGATCGACAATGAAGGGGCCAGGTGCACCTCCCTGGGGAGGTTGTTCCATAATTGGGGGGCTGCCACCAAAAAGGCCCTCTCTTATACACCCACCAAATGAGCATCTTTAATTGGTGGGACAGTCGGGAGGGAGAGAGGGAAAATGGTTTTCAGGAAAAGGGTGTGGTCCTTTGACCACAGCAGAAGTAAGAAATTATCCTCTGACAAGGTGATCATTGGCTCTACCCAAGGAAATGATAGCTGAGGTGTAGAAGTACCACCATGGGTGTCACACCTTCCAGTGCCACGGACTCCATATTTCCCAGTACACTAAAAAGCTATCAAGAAGTATCCTTCAAAATGTCTTTCAGGTTAAAAAAAAAGTCTGTAATATAAAGCCTTAAGATGCCTTCAAGAACAAAGATTTTAGAAGGCTTACAGGACCCGTTTCTGCCCTCCAATTATTTTGACAGAAATTCCATAACAGTGCAGAAAAACGTCAGACACAAATATATTAACCACTATGTATTAAATAGCTGTAGGTGTATCTGAGAGCAGAGTTCTATCACACAAGTGTGACTTGTACCATCTGTTCTACCCTTTTTTTAATAACCTTTCCTGTTGATTAATGTCCAATTGACTTTGCAGATACTTTTTTCTTCCCTACTGAAAAAACTATACAGAGTTTTAAAACATCAGACTGGACAGAATAATTTTCCAGCCGCCAGCAGTCCAAATTGTAGAATACTTCTCATTGATACTCTACTACAGTGCTTGAACTTAGCTCCGCCAACAAGATCAAAATTATTGTCGAAGTCTTTCACGGTCAGAGTTCATTGGTTCTTGTAGGTTATCCGGGTTGTGAGACCGCGGTCTTGATATTTTCTTTCCTGACGTTTCGCCCACAGCTGTGGCAGGCATCTTCAGAAGAGTAACACTGAAGAGGAGAGACACTGTCCTTCAGTGTTACTCCTCTGAAGATGCCTGCCACAGCTGTGGGCAAAACGTCAGAAAAGAAAATACCAAGACCACGGTCACACAACCTGGATAACCTACAAGAACCAAAGATCAAAATTGTATTTGCACTCCTAGGTCCCAGGCTAGCCTGATCACATCAGATCTTGGAAGCTAGGCAAGGTCAGCCATGGTTAGTATTTGGATGGGAGACCACCAAGGAAGTCCAGGGTTGCTACACAAAGGAAAGCTACCGCAAACCACCTCTGTTGATCTCTTGCCTTTAAGAGGGGAGTAGACATGTTCATGGAGGAGAGGGGTATTCATGGCTACTAGTTGAAATGGATACTAGTCATGATGCATACCTATTCTCTCCAGGATCAGAGGAGCATGCTGAATATATTAGGTGCTGTGGAAGGCAGGCAGGATGGTGCTGCTGCAGTTGTCTTGTTTGGGGGCTTCCTAGAGGCACCTGGTGTGTGAACAGACTGCTGGACTTGATGGGCCTTGGTCTGATCCAGAATGGCTTTTCTTATGTTCTTATGCCTTGAAAACCTCACCGGGTTGCCATAAGTTGGCTGCAACTGGATGGTACTTTCTACCACCATCATGCACTATATTAATTATCCAAATGGCAGTAACAGTGAATTCACAAATACAGTGATGAAATACTCTTCCTGTTATGTAATTCAATACTGAATACTGATATTATGTAGTAACACTAAGGTAACCCCACAGTTTCTGTTCCTAAACACAGACAAGGAAGATGAAAACTATATCAATTATGTGGAGTTTGACATTTCACCTTAATAACGAAAGGAAAATGCACAGATTAACAGTACCACTGAGATCCTTAAAAACTCTACATATGTATCTTTTAATCCTTGCCTCATTTGTCTCCAGTCTGTCTCTTATTCAAATTCCTGTTCTATGAATGAAAGACTGAGACAGACAGAAATTCTGCAAACACTGACCATTAAAATATGTATTTTCCTGTTTTAACATATGATTCAAACTGAGATCACATATGTTGAAAGTCTCAGGAGATATTCAGACTTCAGATTCCCATTTACCCTTTTCAAATTTACATGCAAACACTGCTGGGATCAATCTACAGAACAGGGGTGGAGCTCACCTCCCCACCCTCTTTTACTACATTTCTTAAGACAGAAGCCCCAGGATAGAGCTCAGATATATTCCAATTCACTCCTTATTTAGATTTCACTTGATAACAAACTAGGAGACAGATGGAAAAAAAAAAGCAAGAGTCCAGTAGCACCTAAAAAACTAACAAAATTTCTGGCAGCGTATAAACCTTCGTGAATCACAGCTCACTTCTTCAGATTATGCATGGTATGGAGACAGTGGACAGGGAGAACTTTTCTCCCTCTCTCATAATACCAGAACGTGGGATCATCTGCTGAAGCTGGAGGGTGAGAGATTCAAAACAGATAAAAGGAAGTATTTCTTCATCCAACTGGCTGCCAAATTGGAAGGCTTTAAGAGGGGAATGGACATGTTCATTGAGGATAGGGCTATCCATGGCTACTAGCCAAAATGAATACTAGTCATGATGCATACCTATTCTCTACAGTATCAGAGGAGCATGCCTATTATATTAGGCATGTGGTCTTGTTTGTGGGCTTCCTAGAGGCACCTGGTCCGCCACTGTGTGAACAGAATGCTGGACCTGATGGGCCTTGGTCTGATCCAGCGTGGATTTTCTTATTTTCTTATGAAATGTAAATTCCTGAGTGGGTTGGGGCCAAACCTGCATTTCAGTGCAAATGGACCTCAAAAACTTAAATGTAGTACAGAAACGTTATCACAGCAGCTAGATACGAGTCCAGAATCAACTTAGAAACCAACAAGATTTTTTGGGTATAAGATTTAGCATGAAGAGGAGTATGTTTAGACTGAAGAGGAGGAGACTGAGAGGTGATATGATAACCATCTTCAAGTACCTGAAGGGCTGTCATCTAGAGGATGGTGCCGAGTCTTTTTCTGTTGCCCTAGAACAGTGATGACGAACCTTTTAGAGACCGAGTGCCCAAACTGCAACCCAAAACCCACTTATTTATCGCCGAGTGCCAATGCGGCAATTTAACCTGAATACTGAGGTTTTAGTTTAGAACAGGGGTAGGGAACCTTTTTTCTGCCAAGGGCCATTTGCATATTTATAACATCGTTCGGGGGCCATACCGGGCGTAGATCTCCTGGTGTGTGTGTGTGGGGGAAGCTAGGGTTGCCAGGTCCTCTTCACCACTGGCGGGAGGTTTTGGGGGTGGAGCCTGAGGAGGGCGGGGTTTGGGGAGGAAGACTGCACAGCCATAGAGCCCAATGGCCAAAGTGGCCATTTTCTCCAGGGGAACTGATCTCTATTGGCTGGAGATCAGTTGTAATAGCAGGAGATCTCCAGCCACCACCTGGAGGTTGGCAACCCTTGGGGAGGCTATGCAGAGAAGACTTGGAGGGTGCCTCTGCTCCCCCAGGTCTTCCCCCTCCTCCCAGGTGGGAGGGCAGCCAGCGGTGGGCCCAGGCAACCGAGGTGCCAGGGGGGTGCAGCTTGCAGCCTGCAGTCGATCTGCAGGAAAGGAAAGAAGGAAGGAAGAGAAGAAGGAAAGAAAGGAAAGAATGAAGGACAGAAAGAAGGAAGGACAGAAAGAAGGAAGGAAGCAGGGAAAGAAGGAAGGAAGGAAGGACAGAAAGAAGGAAAGAAAGGGAAGAAGGAAGGAAAGAAAGAAGCAAGGAAAGAAGGAAGGAAAGAATGAAGGTCAGAAAGAAGGAAGGAAGGAAGCAGGGAAAGAAGGAAGGAAAGAAGGATGGAAGGTAGGAATGAAGGACAGAAGGAAGGAAGGAAGGAAGGAAGGAAGGAAGGACAGAAAGAAGTAAGGAAAGAAGGAAGGAAGGAAAGAATGAAGGACAGAAAGAAGGAAGAAAAGAAGCAGGGAAAGAAGGAAAGAAAGAGAGAGAGAGAGAAGAGAGAAAAAATAGAGAAAGGGGGGAAGAGACAGAAAAAGAGGAGAGAAAGAATAGGAGAGTGACAGAAAAAGGAAGAAAAGAGAAAAGCCTACACACACACACACACACAGCCGTCTCCCTGCGACCGGGCTTCAGCCTTCCCACCTCCCCCCCACCCCCGGGTGGGAGGTTAAAAAACAAACTGGCGGCAAACAGTCGCCACACAAAATGGTTCACGGCAAAAGCCAGTGCCGGGCTGCGTCCCCACTGTTGGTTTTGGGCAAAAGGAAGCTGTGTGGGCAGGAGCTGCCGTGGGGGGGGGGAGGAGAGGCACCCCAAAAGCGAGTGCGCATGCGTGCTGTGGCGCTGTTCCGCCTCGCTCGCTTGCTCCCGAGCCTCTTCACAAGCCGGAGCTCGAATCAGGTGCTGTTGCTGCCGCCCCCGCCAGGCATCCCAGTCCAGGACGCAGGGACGCTGGATGAGCAGGGGACGAGGGGGCTGGGAGAGCTGGGAGGCTCGGCCGCTCCGTCGCCTTCCCCGCTGCCCGCTCGGCCGGAAGTCTCTCGAGGCTGCCGCTGGCCCTTCCTCCGCCGGACCACGTTCGGGTCGAAGGAGTGGGAGAAGTCGGCGGCGAGGAGGTCGCTGGCCCAGGGCTGGAGATCTCCCTGCTTCCTGAGCTCGGAATGGAACAGTCCGGCGGTGGGAGACGCGAAGGGGGAGGGGCCCGTCCGGGTTCCTACCGAGCGGGGCTGCTGGGGAGATCAATGCAAAAATGTTGGCTGGAGCACCCGCTCAGTAGTTGCAGGGGATAGAAGGCGCCTTCTCCGCCTTTTGGGGCAGGGAAGCTGTTTAAATTAAAAGTTTGCCGCCTTTTTCTTTTGTTTTGTCCCCAGGCAGGGTTCCGCAGCTGGGTGGCAGGGAGTCCAGGGGCGGGGCAGCTTTGAAGGGCTCCGCGCTGCCTGCAGGCAGCCCGGAGCCCTTCAAAGCCGGGCAGGGAGTCGCGTGCCCACAGAGAGGGCTCGGCGTGCCAGACTTGGCACACGTGCCATAGGTTCGCCAACACGGCCCTAGAAGGTCGGACCAGAACCAACGGGTTGAAGTTAAATCAAAAGAGTTTCTGTCTAGACATTAGGAAGAATTATCTAACAAAGCAGTTCCTCAGTGGTACAGTCTTCCTTGGGAGATGGTAAGCTCTCCTTCCCTGGAGGTTTTTAAGCAGAAGCTAGATGGCCATCTGTCAGCAATGCTGATTCTGTGACCTTGGGCAGATCATGAGAGGGAGGGCATCTTGGCCATCTCCTGGGCATGGAGTAGGGGTCACTGGGGGTTTGTGGGGGAGGTAGTTGTGAATTTACTGCATTGTGCAGGGGGTTGGACTAGATGACCCTGGTGGTTCCTTCCAACTCTATGATTCTGTTTCAAGAATCAAAGCTCCCTTGATATCACAGCAGTCACTGTTGGGTTGTCAGAGGATCCCCTCAATGGCTCCTCCCTTATACACTCCCTGCCCTTGCTAATTTAGCATACAATACAGAATGTTCTGGTCAAGCAGTGTCTCTGGCAAGTTAGATATCTATGTGGAGGGAGTATTTGTGCGGGTGTGGACTTTCAATTATGCAATCCCCGCCAGCATTCCTGGATGGGAGTATGTGAAACTAGTACAAAATAATTTCTGGAACTAACTTTCCAGAATCCCCTCATAATTTCTAACTTGATTCAAGCTATTGCTTACTTTTACCAGCACAAGGAAATAAAATTACATAACCGGTTGTAAGTAAAAACTCAGCCCAAAGAAAAGTAATCAGTTGCTGTGTATCATCTATATTGAGTTAGTATGAGAATGGTGGGGTATAAATCCTGCCGGAGTTGTCATGTCCAAACATAAAATTCTAGAATAAGAGTGTCCTATATGTTACTCACCTATCCATTTCCTACAGTACCTTATTGCACAGATCTCTTTGTGTCTGTCATTGGGTGCTTTGTATGATTTGATTTAAAGAGGGGGGTTGGGGATAATTGGAATTAATGTGAAGGCACATAATGAATTTCTGGAGCAGAGGATAAGAATTCTGGGGTCATGCAATGCGGCTGACTAATCACTGCAAACCACTAAAGCCCACGAGTCACATTACAGAATATTGTCCGCGCACTCAAACATATTTCATGGCCAGTTTCTTGGCTTCTAAATCATGCTGCTGCCCGGGGTCATGGGAAAATGCAAGTTGTACAAAAGTCAGAAAACCATACAGTCCACTGCAGAACTAACTTTGCTGGACTGTCTTATACATGTTGAACTAACAGCAGAGGAAAACTGTAAGAGCAACAGCATTCCACACAAGAACAGAACAGGGACAAGTCTTTAAACTGCAATACAAATAATTTACTGCTAGGATGAGACATCCTTAGTCCAAATTAAGAATGTCTATTTGTGAATTCCAGTGGGTTGGATCCAAAGATCTGTTGTGGAAGGCAGTGAAGGATTCTCCCCTACTATCAGCAGTCCTGTCTGACCCCAGGAAGGATGATTCCCAGAGTGGTCAGACTCACCCAAACCAATATCCACAGGTATGGGGAAGGGCTGAACTAAGGAAGGTGAAGTGGCCAGTACCACCTTCTGAACTAAGGAAGGTGAAGAGGCCAATACCACCCTGTTGCTGATAGCAGTGACAGGGGTTCCAGGCCCACTGTGACATCACAGGTAAATCACTAGGGGCCAGGGACAGTCACAATAGACATATAAAATAAAATAACTATTTAAAATAGTTACTGAACAGCTGGCAAAATAAAATATGGAAATATTTCTGAAAAGGCTGAAGTTCCCAGGTGTCTCCCAAGGGAGAGTGTTTCTTAGCTGGAGAGCAATAACAGAACATTTAAATGGAACCATGAGGATATAAATGGCCTTTTAGACATTTATATCCCACTTTCTCTCCATTGGGAACCCCAAGCAGCTTATAATACTGTTCTCCCATCCTCTGTTTTATCCTCACAACAACAATCCTGTGAAGTAGGTTAAGCAGAGACAGTCCAAGGGCACCCAGCTGGCTTCATGTGGAGGAGTGGAGAAACCAACTCAGTTCACCAGATTAGAATCCGCCGCTCACATGGAAGAGTGGGGAATCAAACCCGGCTCTCCAGATTAGAGTCCACCGCCTTTAACCACTACACCACGCTGGCTCTCAAATAGACATGAATGGAGACTGTCCACAAATTCAATTTCAATCTGGAAAAAAAATCACCTGATAAACTCCACTGTGTAGTACTGAACTGGGGAGCTTCCTTCGCTGGGCCCTGGTTTCCATGACAGGGCAACTTCTGAATCAGAAACTACGATGACTTGGGGTTGGAAAGGTGGATCAGGAGGCATACATTTATCTAAGAGAAAAGAAACAGACATGATATATGGTCTTCTAAGTCACTTTTAAAACCCCTAAACAAATACCTTTTGCTGCTTCCAGGTCACTTGTATTATTGTAATTTTAAAGAGATTAAAAGTGCATAACCACCCTGTCCAAGATCGCATCAACCTGTCTAGTTCGCTTCCCTGGTACTCTGTTTCCTCCGGTTCAGCTTGTTCTTTTCGCTGGACTTCATGGCTTTTTCCCTGCCTCCCTCAACCACTATTTTCTCCTTCCACCATCAGTTTCTAAGATCTGTTCAAACTCCTGGCACTGATCTCTGACTGGGCCTTCTCCAAGCATTTTCACGGTGGTTGTGGGGGGAAAAAACTTATACAGGATGAGGTCTCTAAAAGCAGGAACATGCTAAGCTAAAGTATTCTGAAGAGTGGTTATAGCAAAACAAACACTGTTCTGTATCTCCTTAAATGTCATTTTCCCCCCCAATGGGGTCAACATTTTCAGGAATGTCACAAAATAAATTTGTTAGTCTTTAAGATAAAACAGGACTGGATAGTACTGCTATGCATAAAGTTGCCAGGTCCCTCTTTGCCACCAGCAGGAGATTTTTGGGGCGGAGCCTGAGGAGGGCGGGGTTTGGGGAGGGGAGGGGCTTCAGTGCCATAGAGTCCAATTGCCAAAGCGGCCATTTTTCTCCAGGTGATCTGATCTCTATCAGCTAGAGATCAGTTTAAATAGCAGGAGATCTGCTACTATCTGGCAGTTGGCAACCCTATACATCATGGGAATTTCAAACACAAGTTTAATCTCTTGGACATACCTGCTCCCAACAACCAACAAACCATGTGAAACCTAAAAGGCTAACAAAGATATTGCCAAACAAACTTATCTTTTCACAGCACACCTTTCTTTAATTATTATTGAACTGTAATTAGACAAAACCAATTACTATCAGCACCATAATACAACAATATAAAAATACCAACACATCCATTCTAGACACTACCCTGGTAAAAGCACAACAGAAGCAACTACCATACCTCAAAGACTTTCCTAAATAGAAAGCTTTTTTCCTTGCCTTTCAAAGAGAGAAGAGGCCACTTTAAATTCCCTGTGATGGAAATTCCACAAATCTGGTGCCACCATCAAAAAGGCCCTCTTCTACCCCATTTCAGAAGTTGTTCCGCTAAAATCCCTTATTGATAGCCTTCAAAGAACCACAGAAATAGAACTCATACTAGTTTCTGGTTAAAGAACTGGAAACTGCTTTTTAAAACTCTCATGAGGCAAGACGGTGGGGGGGGGCCCTCTGATAAGGGAAAGAAAGAATTGATGTATATGCACATCAACTAGAGATGTACAATATATACTTTTCATTTCTTTTTATTTTCTTAACTTGTCGTTGTGAGCCATTTAATTTCACACATTTTCGTCACTGACGTTCCAGGTTCATCTGTCTCTTTTATGACATTTTCCACAGCATTTTTATGTTACATGCCACTCATATCCCCACTGATACACAACTAACACCAAAGATAACATTTAAATGCGTAGATATCATGGGGGAGGGAATTTAGCACAAGAAAACAGAAAAGGAGAAGAAAAGAAAAACTCACAGATTGAATTTGTTCAATGGAAAAGGGAAAATAAAACAAATGTTTGGGGGGTGGGGCTGCAACATTTGGTAGCATCCCTAACATCTGGCGGTGGAAAAAGTGCCATCAAATGACATGGGAACCCTGTAGGGTTTCCAAGGAAAGAGACTTCAGAGTTGTCTGCCTGCACACAGCTACCCTGGACTTTCTTGGTGGTCTCCCATCCAAATACTAACCAGGGCCAAACCTGCTTAGCTTCCGAGAACTGACGAGATCAGGCTAGCCTGGGCCATCCCAGTCAAAGCCCCTAACATCTACTAGCATGCTTTTCTAGATTTTGTCCATGAGACACAAATTAGGGTTGCCAACCTCCAGGTGGTGGCGAGAGATCTCCTGCTATTACAACTGATCTCCAGGCGATAGAAATCAGTTCCCCTGGAGAAAATGGCCACTTTGGCAAATGGACTCTATGGCACTGAAGTCCCTCCCCTCTCCAAATCCCGCCCTTCTCAGACTCCACCCCCAAAATATCCAGGTATTTCCCAACCCAGAGTGGCAACCCTAACCCAAGAGGACTTAAATCCCCCAAATTCAGCTGAGCTGCAGATAAGGTAATTCCACTGCTGGACTTCTCTATAGCTTTGGAAAACAACTTGCATAGCTACAGTCCAGAGGCAACGTCGAAGAAGAAGAAGAGTTGGTTTTATTTGCCAACTTTCTCTACAACTTAAGGAAGACTTAAACCAGCTTACAATCTCCTTCCCTTCCCCTCCCCGCAACAGACACCCTGTGAGGTAGGTGGGGCTGAGAGAGCTCTAACAGAGCTGTGACTAGCCCAAGGTCACCCAGCTGGCTTCATGTGTGTAGGAGTGGGGAAACAAATCCAGTTCACCAGATTAACCTCCGCCGCTCACGTGGAGGAGTGGGGAATCAAACCTGACACCAAACTACCGCTCTTAACCACTACACCACCCTGGCTCTCAAGGGCTGGAAGCCTTCCAAAGTGAAAGAAATTTTCAAATGCCCTTGTGAAGACTTTTTACAGGGAGTTTGTAAAACTGCCATGTGTATCAGGCTGTGTTTATCCTTTTGAATCTTTAATAGTGCTCCTGACTGTTCTGCCATTACGGCTACATCTTGCCCTCTGATCAGCAAAGACTTTGAATTTCCCCCCACCACCACCATCTGTGACTGTGCATTGTACCAAAGTCTTCTTGCTGTCTTCCTGTGTCTACCTGCCAGCAAAACGAAACGGCGGGGATTAAGTCTGCCCCAATCGGTGTCCATAATGGAAAACTATTCACACAGCTTTTACCTTCTGATAGAGTTGTTGTATCTCTGGGCATGCTGGGCCGGCCTTTTCCAGTCCAGCCGTAAGCTCCAACACTCACGCGGAAGAGTGTCCCTGGCTTCAAATCCCCAATAACAACTTCCTGTTAAAAAATGGGAGGGGGAGAAGAGGGGAGGAAAGAAGGGGACTATATTAAACTTCTCCAGTGAACATGGCTGCTCCATTTAACTTTCAACAATGTTTTGTGTGGCCCATCTCTCATAGGGCACAACTTAATAACAAAACATAGAGATGGGAAGTCCCCTCCAAGGGAGGGGTTGCGGCTCAGTGGTAGAGCAACTGCTTTGCATGCAAAAGGTCCCAAGTTCAGTCCCCGGCATCTCCAGTCAAAAGTATCAGATAACAGTTCACATGAAAGATTTCTTCTTGAGACCCCGGAAAGTCTCCGCTCATGGGAGCAGACAATACTGTCCTGGCTTGATAGACCAATGGTTTAACTCAGTATAAGATAGCGTCAAGTGATCAACCTGCTGAAAATGGCACATGTCTGTCAAATAGTGGTGCAACTGTTAAGAGGGTTGAACCTAGGGTAACCTTAGGTTCAAACCCCCACCCTGCCATGAAACTCTCTAGGTCACCTTAACTCACTCACAGACTAGCAACTCATAGGATTGTTGCAAGGCTAACACAATGGTGGAAGAATCATATATGCCATCTTGAGCTCCTTGGAGGAAGGGAAAGATTTAAAAATGTCCATTTTCCTTCTGCAATGTGTTTTTTTAGAGAGACACACATCATGACATTATTAAACTGAGTTTTGTCCTGAACTACCACAACAGTATCCTCCAATAATATGGAGTGAAGCAGTAAACTGCACAATGCCGTGTCATGTATATGCGATGAGGAGAGGAAGGAGAGTTTACTAGAGATTTAACACTGTCAAGAGATGCTTAGGATCAGCGTAGGGTTGCCGGGTCCCTCTTTGCCACCAGCGGGAGGTTTTTGGAGCGAAGCCTGAGGAGGGCAGTGTTTGGGGAGGGGAGGGACTTCACTGCCATAGAGTCCAATGGCCAATACAGCCATTTTCTCCATGGGAACTGATCTCTATCGGCTGGAGATCAGTTGTAATAGCGGGAGATTTCCAGCTAGTACCTGGAGGTTGGCACCCCACCCCCAAAAAACAAATTCCTTTAGAAGAATCACACTAATGCTAGTTTAGTAGATGAAAAAACAAACAAACACAACCAGGGTCAAGTGTTCTTCCTGTAAAACTCCCCCAAGGGATCCAGAAGTACAACCTACATCCATTTCTCAGTACAGTTTAGACCTCTGCAGAAAGCTTGACAGCTGCTCAGAGAGGTTTGCTCTTGAAAGTTAAGCTAGAAACATCCTCCTCATGTACAAAAAGGCAAATAAGTACGTGATCCAACGTAATGTTAAACCCACAGAGGGGAGAACTTCACAGCACTTTGGAAGGAAATTCCAAACTCCTTGACGCCCGCAAGGACACAATGAAAACAGATGCTGTGAACACTGTCTTAAACAAAAAGCAAGTTTTGAATCTTAACTTGTCCTGAAAGTGAGGAATTGAACCCAGTATTCCAGATTAGAGCCCGCCACTCTTAACCATTACACCACGCTGGCTCTCAGGAACCTATTGCTGTGTTTTTGACTTTGCTGCTAGACCATAGCGATGTTAACTGATATTATATGAGCATGGGCACCAGGACATCAGCTGCTGGGCCTAGCAGGACCATAGGCCTGGCTGGATTTTATTTTTGATTTTTTGCATATTCACGGCTGAAGCAAACTGAAATAAGAGCGAATGGAACACATCAGGGCAACTCTTACGGCTTTTTCAATCTTCTCCCCCTGTTTCTCATTTCCAGATGCTTAAAATCTTCCTCACAGCGAAAGGAAAACTACAGAAACGTCAGAACAGCTTGAAATAGTATTTCCAGGTGCATAAAACTAACAATTTGTCTGCCAGATCATACTGTGATATATTTTTTTTAGACAATGCCCTTTCGTTTTGATTGTCAGAACCATGCATATAAGGTTCCTCTTGAGTTCCCATCCCCAAGATAATGGAAGAAAACAGGGGAAATTGCTGTCTTTAACAGTGTGAGAATTAAAACCCAGACTCCAAGCTTAAAGGGCCACATTCTGGCTACTAGAGTATTGCTTAAATAATTAATCAGTCTTGTGGGGGAAAGGAAAATAAAGGCTGGTAACTTCCCAGAGCTGAAAACTGCTTGGGCATAATGGGACAGAGTAAAGGAGAAGTTGCCACTTCCCCAAGCATTAGTTTGCATTACGTCATTCAATTTTTATTTATTTGATTTCTACCCCGCCCTCCACCCCCGGCCAATGCCAGGGTCAGGGAGGCTTACATAATAAAATCCAACAATATAATAAGATGAAACCATAAATATAAACCTAAAATTTTAAAATCAATTAAATGCAGCCATTTCCAAATATAATATCTAAAAAACAGATGGCACATCTTTGGCGGGGCGGGGGAACAGGCCACATAAAGCCCGGTAATGCAGCCAGTGCCCCCTGATTCAATCCAGAATGACACCACAGAAGGGGGGGAAAGGGAGGCCAGATTTGATGAAACCATAGCTGCCCTCAACTATAGGCGTGGCAGAAGATCTCTGTTTTACAGGTCTTGCAGAATTCTTTCCAATCCCGCAGGGCCCTGGTCTCACTGGAAAGAGAATTCCACCAGGCTGGGGCAAGGGCCGAAAAAGCCTAAGGCACTATGCTGCCTCAGCTCTCACAGCATCACAAAGATGGCATAGTGGGTAAGAGTGGTAGACTCTAATCTGGAGAACCGGGTTTGATTCTCCACTCCTACACATGAAACTTGCTGGGTGACCTTGGGCTAGCCACAGTTCTCTCAGAACTCTCTCAGCCCCACCTATCTCACAAGGTGCATGTTGTGGAGGGGAAGGGGGGGCAAGGGAAGGAAGTTGTAAGCAAGATCAGACCAAGGTCCATCAGGTCCAGCAGTCTGTTCACACAGTGGCCAACCAGGTGCCTCTAGGAAGCCCACAAACAAGACAACTGCAGCAGCATTGTCCTGCCTGTGTTCCAAAGCACCTCTGATCTTGGAGAGAATAGGTGTGCATCTACCCCTTACGGTAGAGAAAAGCGGGGTATAAAACCCAACTCTTCATATTCTCCTTGCACCACCACTTTGACTGGTCCAATGTAGTCGGAAAACAGAATGACAACCTGTTGTCTATTTAGCAAATCAGTGGGTTATGACTAAACTGAGGCTACTGTACTTTGGTCACATTATGAGAAGACAAGAGTCACTGGAAAAGACAGTCATGCTAGGAAACGTTGAGGGAAGCAGGAAAAGAAGAAGGCCCAACAAGAGATGGATTGACTCAATAAAGGAAACCACAGATTTTGATTCTTAGGGTCGCCATGAGTCGGAAGCGACTTGACGGCACTTAACACACACAGGTTGCAATCCAAAGATTGCCTTTGTCAATATATCTGCAGCAGAAGACGGTGCCACCACAGCGCCCCTTAAATTCTTTCTAGTCCTATCACTATAGTCCTGCCTGCTACAGCAGATGGAAAGAAGAGTGAACAATGGGGTGCCAGAAAGGAATGAAATGAGAGCAATATATATAAACATGTGAAGCTTGAACTGAGTCAGACCACCATTAGCCCAGGTATTCCAGCACTGGCAAGAGTTTGCCAGCAGGAGCTCTCCAAGGTCCTAGACATTCTTATCTCTGATACCCAAGATCCATCATTGTGAAAGTGGAGGAGCCAGAAACTACCTAGGAGCTTCTGCACGCTCCACTATGTAGTCTTCACCTTCACCCATGTCAACCTCTTTCATAGCATACGTCAGAGGGGTTTCAGACATACGGCCCATGGACCGGATCCGGCCCCTTGAGAGCTCTTATCTGGCCCAAGAGCCAGCCGAGGCAGCCAACCCCACCCCCAGTCCTGATCTGGGCTGGCTAGGCATGGCCCGGCCCAACCAAGTGGCATTTATGTCACACCTGGCCCTCGTGACAAATGGGTCGACACCCCTGGCATACATGTTGTTACAGGTAAAGGTGTGGCATCCAAGCAACCCTGGACCTCACAATGTATATTTACATTCTGCTTTGTGATTGTGCATCTTCCCACATGCCCAGGATTGTGCTCAGTACCCTGTCTCAGCTACTTTCCCCCACCCCTTCGCAAATAACTTGGGCAGAATCTTGCCCAAGGGAGGTGAACTGGATCCCCGCATCAGTGGCTTCACATGATAACTTTTTTCTCTCCAGAAAAACAGTACTTACGAAAATTGCTTGCCCGTCAAGTTGACCCTGGTGGAAGGGGAAAAAATAGAACTTCATAAGAAAGCAGCATATTTAAAGACAGAATTATTTAAACATGTTGTCAGAACTCTCTCCAGATTTCTGGGCGACCTGCAGGAAGATTCCCTCCAGAAGCCTTTGGCAGCGCCATCTTCTGGAGTGTGTGTGTGTGGGGGGGAACACTCTCCTTCTCTCTGTTGCACAAGTTGGCAGCCGAAGGGAAAGGACAGGTGACTTTTTCCTCCAATAGTTCACTCACTCACCTTAGTGATGGTGGGAAGCAGCAGCTTTCACTGTTCACTTGCTTTGCGCTCTTCCTCTCAGTATCAATGAGGATTGGGCCCTTCTCTCATTTGCTAACCAAGGGGAAAGTGCAGTGGCAACTGTAGGCTACTGCAGCCATCTCCAGTTTCTCACCCACTCAGGTAGATGGACAAACAAACAGTGATGGTGGAAAGAACAGAAGCCATCACTTGCCCTCTTCTGGCAGACGGCAAGTGAGGGCTCCATCATCTTGTGAGCCCAATTCTGACATTCTCCTAGGGACAGTGGGTGAACAAAGAGAAGCAGGTTCTTAGAGGATTAATACTAAGAAGCCCAGAGAACTCACTGGCGTACAGCAACGTTGAAGTCTGCCATTTTTAAATTCTACCCACAAGGACCAAATCCTACTAAAACACAAAGCTGCATTTCAGTTGAGAACTCTTTTGTTCACTCACTCACTTACTTGGATTTCTGTGTATAAAGGGCATTAGCGCACACTAATAAGACTTTGCACATGAAGAGCACTGATTGGTAGCACATGTCGCTGTTAACTGTGAACCACCACCACAGCCTTCAGTTACTCATACATTTTCCACATGCATGCAGACTTCTCTTTAATGAAAATGCCATGTGTAAAGTAAATATGTAAAAACATGCCACGTGTGTTCAATTTAGACAGCAAGGTTTCTCCCCACTCCTCCACCAGTTTTTCAAGCCCATTATTTTTAAACAAGAAAACAAAATGGAGGATGAAAGCAACAACTAATATTGGTACTTTGAAAAAAAAAACACCTAAAAATCCTGGTGTGAGTTTTGCGATGCTTTAAAGTGTGCTTTTTCTGACAGGGTTCCAATGACTTTACCAGCTGTATGGTGTCCAAAAATGGAACAGGAATGGCTTTTCTCAACATGGAAGTATACCTGCTGGTGGTGCAGCAATTTGAAGCACGGGATCCATGCCAAAAAGAGGGTAGCACCACTAGCAGAACATGACTCAAACACCTTTGGGGAAATGACTGGCACACCAAAAATCTAAGAACTGATGTACAATATCAGATACTTACGGTACTGAGCATGTCCAGGCTGAGAGGCACATCGTGCGACTGCTGTTTAATTGGCTTATCAGCCGTGACCTCTGAGTAGTATACCTTGGGAAGATGTTGGTTAAGTCAATTAGGGTCATCAGGACGCAAGTCCATTAACACCGCCCAAATTTTAAAGCAGATTACGGTTGTCAGTCCTAGAGTTGGTAGGGGCTTTACAGGAGATCTCGTCCAACCTTCCATGCAACACAGCAAAGCCCTGCTAGATGGCTGTCCATCCTCTGCTTGGAGAGCTCCAGTGAGCCCATCCCATCTAAGTAACTGGTTTTATTCCTGAACTGCTCTTAACTGTTAGGAAGTTGCTAACTTCTAACACAGTGGCAGTAACCAAAATTATCAGTCCACCACTAAACATGTCCACGGGTTAAATACGACACCACCCAAATGCAAACTTTCCAACCTGCAAATGCATTTAGAAAGTGTTTACACTAGATCCTAGCCCAGGGGTCCCCAGTGTGGTGCCCATGGGACACCTTTCCTGGTGCCCGCCAAGTGTTTTTAAAAAGTGGGTGGGGCCAACAGAGCTTCTGATTGGCCAGTGGAGAGCTGACAGATACTGCCCGATGGGTCTTTCTTAGCTAGCTCAGTATGTATTCTTGTGTGTATGCAAGAAAATGTTTTTTTAATGTTCATCCTGTTAAACAGAGCTTCTGTCTGAAATGCTGAAGAGCTACAATCAGAGTGATCATAAGAACATAAAAAAGCCATGCTGGATCAGACCAAGGCCCATCATGTCCAGCAGTCAGTTCACACAGTGGCCAACCAGGTATGTAACCTCGCTCCCTGATATTTTGTTGTTGGCTTTGCCTCCTGTGACAGCCATTTTGTAGTTGGACCCACCACCCTGTTGGTTCTCGTAGGTTATCTGGGCTGTGTTAGATTTCCAAAGTTGCCCGCTGACTCAAAAAGGTTGGAGATCCCTGTCTTTGCTGATAAGAACTTACATCCTTGTACAAAAGAGGGAACAGATAGGAACACCATTTCATGCAGGTATCAGAAAAGCAGATCCTGACAGATTCTCTTTTATACAACTGTTAAACTTACAGAAATTCCATGTTCCATCACCTTGAATGCAAAATCTGAGCTTTTATAGAACACCAGCATACTTGGACAGATTCCATCAATATAGCACTCATTCAAGGAGGGCAGGAACAAAAAGTAAAAACTAAATCTAAAAAATATTTAAAATTCTCAAACAGACAGCAGACGTTACATCAACTCAGAATTAAATCATATTCCCTCAATTTGAAAGATGTCCAAAGTAATGGGTGGATATGGGTTGTCTTACTGCCACTTTCAACAACAGCCAGACAGCTAAAATGAGAGGGTGGACAAGAAATTTTTTAAAAATGTATTTAACACACAAAGGTTGATTTCCATATTGTTTACCAAACATAATTTCTCAAAAAAAGCAAAATACTGTAGGTCTGGATTCCTGTCCCTCCAAACAGCCAAAGGAACATCCATCTCTGTGAGCGTTCATGTCCACCACTGCTAAAACAGAGCCAGGAGAGTTTGGACAGCTGGACCACCAAAGACTATAACTACAGTTATGGCAGCAGAGAAATGAAAGAAAAGCATCACACCTGCTGTGCTTTTCTTTAGCATTTCAGCTTTTGAAGAAATGGAAACCCTATGCAGCTGCAGGTGGCCACCCTAGATAAAAATCACACATTATGCCCTTTCCAGGGTTTCTCTTTCCTTATGTTTCATGATGAATAATTGCAAACCTGTGGACAGAGCTTACCTTAATTTTGTTTTATTATTTGTACAGCTCTTTGACTTTGAAAGTACTTTAGAAATTGTTGTTGTTGTTGTTGTTGTTGTTGTTAAAATACTCAGATGTGGCTCCCACTAAGGGCATATTCCTAAGGGGAGGGGCGAATCGGCTTAGGAGCTGACATGACCCTGCGCCAGTGTAAGTGCCCATTTATCCCATGATAATGGGCACCTATGCCGGCACGGGGGGGCAGATTTCTGCCGGCGCCTGGGTGCCGCAGAGCTGCACCAGCCTCCACCACCGGCACAGCATCCCACCAGTGTCCACCCAATGCAAGTCCCTGCACCGGTGTCCCGGGGGCCATTCCCGGAGCCTTCCCGGGGGCAAAGCTGCCTTAAGGCAGCTTCATAAGAACATAAGAAAAGCCATGCTGGATCAGACCAAGGCCCATCAAGTCCAGCAGTCTGTTCACACAGTGGCCAACCAGGTGCCTTTAGGAAGCCCCCAAACAACACAACTGCAGCAGCACCATCCTGCCTGTGTTCCTCAGCACCTAACACAATAGGTATGCTCCTGTGATCCTGGAGAGAATAGGTATGCATCATGACTAGTATCCATTTTAACTAGTAGCCATGAATACCCCTCTCCCTCCATGAACATGTCCACCCCCCTCTTAAAGCCTTCCAAGTTGGTAGCCATCACCACATCCTGGGGCAGGGAGATTCCTAGCTCCTTTTGCCCCAGGAACGCCCCCTCCCACGGCAGCATGGCTACGTCACCTTTTTTGGTGGCGTAGCCCTGCTAAAGGCAATGGGGCTTTTTTGCCCTTCTACTTTTATTATTTTAAAATGGGATTTTTATCTCCATGGCAGGCAGGAATCCTCTTTAGCGGCGACATGACTGCCCACACCTGGCTGCCGCACAACCACTCCCCCTCCCCTCCCAGGAGTGGGTTGCCCAGAGCACCAAACTCCACAGAGAATAGGACTCACTTTCCACGTTCCTTTCCTTACATCAACTTCCATGACCCTGCCCTTCACAGGTTAAGAGATGCTAGGAAATCCCTGGGCCCAACCTGTGAACTCAATCATAGTTATACGTTACTTGCATGGTCTCCTTGCTTCTCATGTTTGCTGTTCCTGCTCCAGGTTAACATGATGCGGAAGATGCTTCAGCTTGTCTCCCACCCCTGGGAGGTGCAGAAGACCAGGTGGCCATGTGTTTTTCTACAATGGGCCAAAGAGTTCCTTCCCTAGACTGTTTCCATTTACGGGTGATACTCCATAAGGGGCAAGCTTAAGGGCATACCTATTTAAGATTCATTTGTGGTCTGTCATTTACTTCTAGTCGACACTCACCAAGGTATTTTTTTTCATTCATTGGAATGTATTTTGGGCTAAGACTGATAGGTTAACAGTGCAAACCTATTCAGAGTTACGGGAGTAAAATGATTCGTGTGTGTTAAGTGCCGTCAAGTCGCTTCTGACTCATGGCGACCCTATGAATCAATGTCCTATCTTTGACAGCCTTGCTCAGATCTTGCAAATTGAGGGCTGAGGCTTTTTTTATTTACAGTCAATAAAACTCTTGTTGGGTCTTCCTCTTTTCCTGCTGCCCTCAACTTTTCCTAGCATGACTGTCTTTTCTAGTGACTCTTGTCTTCTCATAATGTGACCAAAATATGATAGCCTCAGTTTAGTCATTTAGTTTCTAGGGTCAGTTCAGGCTTGATTTGATCTATAACCCACATTGGTTTTTTTGGCAGTCCACGGTATCCGTAACATTCTCCTCTAACACCACATTTCAGAGGAATCTACTTTCTATCAGCTTTCTTCAATGTCCAGCTTTCACACCCATACATAGTAATAGGGAATACGATATAATGATTAACTTAAAACGATTTAGACTGGATTAACTCTGCACAGAATGGCAGTGTAATTTAGGAAGGGTGTTGTATTGTCTCCCAGATTTACAACAAGTATGGGATTTATTTCCAGTATACTTCTAACCCAGATTTTAAAAAATACTCACAGTGTACCCTGAGATGATACTTGCATGCTGCCGAGGCATTCTCCATTGTACGCTGAACGCTGTGCAATTCAGCGAGTCCAGTATTATATCCAGAGGAGGCCCCAATCTATCTGTCTCAAAGAAAAAAGACAGCGTGTAAGAAATGGTGGGAAATAAAAATATCTTCTTACAGTCAGACTAGAAGTGCATATTGATGCAAGCTGTCGATAGGTTCTCTTCTTATGAACACTACTGCTGCATAAAAGAGACTTATTTTGGCAATTGTCATTCCAAATCCTACCCTCCTCATCTTACAGGTGCAATAAACAGCTTCCTAAATTGAGCTATCATTTTCAGATTAGCCCCACCTGCTATGCAAGACCCAACGAATTAAACATGCAACAGACAGTGAGAAGGCACTTGTCTGAGAAAGAAGAAGAAGAAGAAGAAGAAGAAGAAGAAGAAGAAGAAGAAGAAGAAGAAGAAGAAGAAGAAGAAGAAGAAGAAGAAGAAGAAAATAGAGTTGGTATTTAAATGCCGACTTTTTCTACTACTTAAGGAAGAATCAAATCGGCTTACAATCACCTTTCCTTCGCCTCCCCACAACAGGCACCTTCTGAGGTAGGTGGGGCTGAGAGATCTCTAAGAGAGCTGTGACTAGCCCAAGGTCACCCAGCTGGCTTCATGTGGAAGAGTGGGGAAACCAACCCGATTCACCAGATTAGCATCCACTGCTCATGTGGAGGAGTGGGGAATCAAACCCAGTTCTCCAGATTAGAGTCCCCCACTCCAAACCTCTGCTCTTAACCACAACACCACGCTGGAATCTAGAGCTACAGTCTATGGCACACCGGTAACAGCTACAATCTGTGTGGTCTATCTGTCCCAAAGGCAGTGAAATGATTTCTTAGAACACAAATGGGCATATTCAAAAGGGTTATCTGCACAAGCATAAAGAAGATTTAAAATCAGTATGTACTATATAATCTGGAGTCTCATTTATTTATTCACTTATCAAATTAAGTATACTTTTAGTATCTTGCTGTACTAAGTATTGACCCAGCGGATTGTGTATCTTACTTGCAATAGATAAATATATTTTTTCCCTTTCACCCTGTTTGTAATGAGGAACAGTTCCCCCTTTTCAGGGTTGTGCATCTAGTTCAATGCTGTAGCGGCTTACTTGTGATCTTTTATTATTATATCACAGGGCACCTTTGTTGTCCAGGCTAATAGACCTTCTCAGTTAATTGCGGGATATCCTTGGCAAGGTCATCAAAGAAATAATATATGTAAACAGAGATGATGGAACATCTTAAGAAGATGTTTTTATACCCAATGAATGAAGAAGTAATGAAGCCTGACGGCCATCTTCCATCTACGAAGAAACCCAAATCCATTCATATCACATGACCAAGGGTCTGCTCATCCCACCTGTGCAATTATTTTTTCTTTTATATCTGTCTTACTAATAAATTACTACTCCACTAATATGCTTTATGAACATATGCTTTAGTTAGTCAACTGTGGCAGATCCACAGCCTCAAAGGGAGGCTGGTGGTGGAAAGTGCTGCCAAGTCACAGCCAACTTATGGCAACCCTGTAGAGTTTTCAAGAGAAGATATGCTCAGAGGTGGTTTGCCATTGCCTGCATCTGAGTAGTGACTCCGGACTTCCTTGGTGGACCCCCATCCAAATACTAACCAGAACCTACCCTACTTAGCTTCTGATATCTGACAAGAGCCTGGGTTATCAAGGTCAGGGCCAAAAGGAGGGCAGTGGAATATTATTTATTTGTTTGAAATATTTTGAAATATTTTCATATATTCCAGAGGTACTTTTCAAAAGTCTGAGAATAATGCAAAGGTGAAGAAGAGAAAATGGCAGTGTCACCATTGTGGAGTGTGTTTAGAGATCCTTGCATTATTCAATTCCCTGGGCTCACAATATGAAGACGTGTGTGTGTGTGTGTGTGTGTGTGTGTGTGTGTGTGTGTGTGTTAAGTGCCGTCAAGTCGCTTCCGACTTATGGCGACCCTATGAATGAAAGTCCTCCAAAATGTCCTATCTTTGACAGCCTTGCTCAGATCTTGCAAATTGAAGGCTGTGAAGACAAGACTATTGGTCTATCAAGGAGAGGGTCTGTGGCTCAGTGGTACAGCCTCTCCTTTGCATGCAGAAGATCCCAGGTTCAATCCCCAGCATCTCCAGTTAAAGGGACCAGGCAAGTAGGTGATGTGAAAGACCTCTGCCCGAGACCCTGGAGAGCCGCTGCCAGTCTGAGTAGACACTACTGACGTTGATGGACCAAGGGTCTGATTCAGTATAAGGCAGCTTCATGTATTCATATATGTAAGGTCAACGTTGTCTACTCTGACTAGCAATAGCTCTGCAAAGTCTCAGGTAGAGTTCTCTCACATCACCTATGACCTGATCCTTTTAACTGGAGAAGACAGAGATTGAAAGAGGAACCTTCCAAATGCCAAACTGATGCTCAACAACTCAGCGACTGCCCCTACCCTTCAATTTACCTCACCTCAACTAATCACAACTGAGAATGTGGAGTGGAAAGGCCCTGTAGCTCTGTTATTTTTACTTCACAAGTGACAGATCTGAGTCATTTGAGTAGAAATAGTATCTGAGCCCTTCAAGGAAAGTGTCCTCTTAAGAAACTGTCCTACCTTCTTTTCTGCAGGAAGCCAGAAGAACCACCGCTGCAACAACCAACAAACTACAAAAATATCTAACAAAGAGAATAGGAACCATTTTGCTCATTTAGAGGAGGAAATTCCCCACTAATCATGACTGGATGATCTTGGAAAAGTGCAAAGGCTGCTTCAGAACTGAATCTCTCTTATATGGAGCTCAACCATAAAAAGGAGATGCTGTGGATGAAAAATGAGACTAAACACTTGTAGCCAAATAACTGGCATTATGTCTAATTAGGCTTCCAGTCCTAAGGTAACCAAGTCACAATATGCCAATAGAAGCTATAGTGGCAAAATCCTCCTTAGTGATATTTCTCTCACCCTCTATGGCATGCAGCAATTTATTATCAAACCAACCCAGTAAATCAGGTGGAAGAGACTAGAAGCAACAAATAATTGGTTTCAAAAGCCTTTTCAAATAGCTATATTTTCACTGCTTGTCATAAAAGGCGGTCAAGGAAGATGCACATTCAAAATGCTGCTTGGTATAAAACTCACAGGGCAATCCTAACAACACTTTTCTGAGAGTAAGCCCAATTGAATAGACCATAGTAGGATTCTGAATAAACCGGCTTAGATTGCTGTCTCAGTGGCCAACCATGACCCATCATTCTTTGTTCGTGCACCCTACGCTCAAAGAGTTGTTGCAAGGATAAAACAGAGGATGGAGGAATCATGTATGCCAACCCCCTCTGCAGAGGAAGGGTGAGATAAAAATTCATTACAGAAATTATTGTGATAAAGAGATAATAAAGAAGGACAGTTGGACTTCCCCAAAAGGGCATTCCATGGTGACCAAGCTGGTAAAACTCTGCCTTGCGCTCCAACCTGTCATCTATCTAAGGGCAAGGGACACAAAATAAAGCCACAGAAGATGATCTGTATTTCTAGGTATGTAAATCTGGTAGACAGCAGTCCTTACGATAGTTTGGTCACAGATCATTTAGGGTCAAGACCATTTAAGGATCTGAAACAAATAGGCACCCAGTGGAGTTGGTGCAATTTCAAATTTTATGCACCATTAGCCAAATTCAAGACACATTTGGGGCAACTGAAGCTTCTGATTATTCTTAGAGCATTCATAGTAAAAATTATAGAGATAATATGCAATTCTGTTTCAAAATGCTACTCCTGAGGAGCAGGAACCATAAAGAACAGTATAAGGGGCGAAGGGAAAGAAGAATTGGGAAAAATCCAGTCAAAGTGCCTGGAGTGTGTGTGTGTAAAGTGCCATTAAGTCACAGCTGACTTCTGCAACCCCATAGGATTTTCAAGGCAAGAGATGAACAGAGGTGGTTTGCCACTGCCTGTCTCTGCATAGCAACCCAGGACTTCCTTGATGGTCTCCCATCCAAGTACTATCCAGGGCTAACCCTGCCTAGCATGCAAGATCTGACGAGACTGGGCTAGCCGGGGCCACCCAGGTCAGGGTAGGAAGAGCCTTACAGTGGTAGAAAACAACCTTTAGTCTCTACCTACTGAGAAGGATTGGCCTTACTGTAGTCTTTTTTGTAGCTCTCCTATACAGAATATCTCTTAAAAATGCCATGTATAGTTTTAATAGTTGTTTTGCAAACTTGACGTACATTGGTTGAAAAAATAAAATTATACTTGATTCAATATGAACTAAGCAAAAGAATTTCTTCCAAAGTACTTAAAATAGCTGCCAATGGGTTTGAACCTAACAATTCATTTAATAAAGACCTTTCGGTAAGAACCGACAACTGACAAAAAGACCTTTTTCTTTATTTCCCAACTTCTCTTTTCCGCTGGCTAATGATATCACTGACCTTATCTGTTGAAATGGTGGTGGGAAAGCTGCAAAAATGGGGCTTTTCAGCTAGTTCGAAGAAAAATGCCAGGTGAAATGAAGTTATCGCAAAGGTCACTTTTGCAGACGTGAAAGAGCCTTCTCCTGGGTTTGCTCTTGTCATTTCCACAAACATCGGTTCGGCGGCTAAACACAAAACTTAACACCATGCAAATACTCACCTGTATTGATCAGCAACAACACGTTTGGAGATCGGAGAAAACAAGCAGAGAGAAGTGACATTTTGAGATTTTAAATAATTTACTGGATTGTTTTCTACAATGGAATAATTTGGGGGGGGGAAGTTATAGGTATCAAAGCAATTGGGCCATTCATGCAGGGCTGTCACCCCCACCAACTGCTCCGGTGCTTCATTTTGATTATGCATGCCTTTCCCAACCATCAGAGGTCTCCTCGCTCTCCCCGGGCATTTCTGCGCATTTTGCCCATGTTTTCCGGATGCTGCTTTAGTTGAGAATCCAGAAAAGGCTGGCAAAACATGTGGAAATGTGCGGGGAGAGCGAGGCGACCTCTGACGGTTGGGAAAGGCATGCATAATCCAAACGAAGCACCGGAGCAGTCGGCAGGGGTGACCCCGGGGAAACAGCCCTGCATAAATGGCCTTGGTGTCAGAGGTACAACCAGAATCTTCTGTGGCCATAGCTCAGTGGTATAGCAACCTGCTTTACAGCAGAAGATCCCAGGGACAGTGCCTGGAATCTCCAGCTGAAGGATCTCAGATAGAAGGTACTGGGGAAGATCTTTCTCTGCCTTAGACTTTGGAGATCCACTGTTAATCAAAGTAGAACTGGACGGAACAGGCAACCTCATATGAAATAACAATCTGTACCTTGTCTCCATAATATATATTGCATATAACGGCTGCGTCGCACAGAAGTCTGGGGTCCTCACCCTGTATCAGACACGAGTTGTGGGTTCTCTTCCGTGCCCACGTGCATGATGCCTGATTTGGATAAGGACCACGGTGTGCTTAGAGAAGGGGCTTCAGACTTGGAGGAGGAGGAAAAGGAAGAAGCAGCAGCAGCAGCAGCACTCCAAACCACTGCTCCTAACCACTACACCATGCTGGCTCTCTAACAGTCTGGTGAGGGGAACCATCTGGCCAGTTGGAGAGACCCATGAGTTTCCAGGGATTATTACGGGTTTCCCCAATGGGTCAAGTAGTATCTCCCAGGCCATTTTAGGTTGGGAAAATTGTGTGCTGAAGAGCCTCCTCCTTGTGTACCGCAGCCCTGATCTGAATAAGTCACCACACATGTCAGAATTGAGGAGAACCCACCATTCACACCTGACTTTTACACAAAGTGGGGACCACAACTACCTCTGTGCTCCGTAATGAATGAAGCAGTTCTTACATCTCACCTTTCTTCCAAGGAATGCAAGGTTAGCATCCATAGGCATGGACCACGACCAGATGTGCTTAATTTCAGGAAGGCTTCTATACCATGTACTTTCACATCAAGCCCTTGCAAGCTATTGGGAGGAGGAGTTCCTTTTAGGGGCCTAAACCAGATAACAACAGTGAACAACCCTGGCAGTTGCTGGGTTTGGTGGTAAACTCTGGGAAATCCATTTGGAATGCAGCTTCCTAAAGTTATGTCAGAGGGAACATGGCACGGTATAGCCCGATCTTGTCAGATCTTGGAAACTAAGCAGAGTTGGAACTTGGATGGGAGACCACCAAGGAAGACTCTGCAGAGGAAAGCGATGGCAAACCACCTCTGCTTAGTCACTTGGCTTGAAAGCCCCTTGCTGGGATCCCCATAAGTTGGTTGTGACTTCACGGCACTTACATCTTACAAGTCCCCAGTGTGGTGCCGCTGCCAACAAAGAACCAACTTTCAATAACTTCCTTGACAGAGGACAGACTGTTTCAATCAGTTCTAACGTTATTTCAAATAAAGCTGGAAAATAAAATTTCAAATGAAAAGTTTAAACAGAAAGGTAACTATATAGGAGCAGGTACTGACGAAATAGCCCTGACCTGGATGGCCCAGGCTAGCCTGATCTCGTCAGATCTCAGAAGCTAAGCAGGGTCAGCCCTGGTTAATATTTGGATGGGGGACCACCAAGGAATACCAGGGCTGCTGTGCAGAGGAAGGCACTGGCAAACCACCTCTGTTAGTCTCTTGCCATGAAAACCCCAAAAAAGGGGTCGCCATAAGTCGGCTGCGACACACACACACACACACACACACACACACACTGACAAAATAAGAGTGGGTTTTGCCATTGTTGTGTTTATACCACCCTCCAGAGCTACAGCTCTTGACACAGCGTGAAACTGGAGGAGCAATCATGGAACACTAAGTAGCCATCAACGTAGGAGGGGCATGGGTGTATGTGCACAGGCTATCTTCCAGAGGTCAGTTGCATCTGCAGCCACGCTGTGCCCAATCTTGGCTTGTGCTAGACCCTCACGCAAGAGGATAATAGCAGATGCCATTGCCTGCCTTTGCTTAGCGAGCCTGGACTTCCTTGGTGGTCTCCCATTGCAACTCCGTAATTGCTGACACTCTCTTTCTAGCACTCTAGCACTTAAGTGAGGGGGAGGATAAAAGGAACTCCTGCAGTGAAGGACAACCAGGGTCAGTATTGCTTCTGGGGCCAGGCAGGCAACTACACCAATCATTGCGCCTCTCTGCAGCGTAACAGGCTTTTCAATGTAGTTGCACACTGGCTCCAAATGACACAAAGCCCAGCACTGACCCAGGAAAGACTGTAGAAGCGGATCGTTTATGTCTTTTGTTTATTAATACAAGCATTCACAGGTGAGCGCTTGTGCATAACCACACATCCAACACAACAATGATCTGTGCACCTGCCCTCCTGCAATCATAGGGGCTGTGGCTCAGTAGTAGAGCCTCTGCTTGGCATGCAGAAGGTCTTATGTTCAATCCCCAGCACCTCCAGTTAAAGGAACTAAGCAAGTAGGTGATGTGAAAGACCTCCGCCTGAGACCCTGGAGAGCCGCTGCTGGTCTGAGTAGGCAATACTGACTTTGGTGGACCAAGAATCTGATTCAGTACAAGGCAGCTTCATGTGTGTTCATGTGTTCACACCCAAATGCTCAGATTAACCACAATCCTTGGATAATAATTCCAGAAGGACAGCTGTGTTGGTTTCTTGCGGCAAAAATAAACAGGAGTCTTAGTAGTATCTTAATAGGATTTCATGTGCGGTCCTAGCAGTTAACTCTAGAAAAACTAGCTGTGAAAGAGAAGTAGGGATTTTGCAGAACACATCATAGATGTATTTGCAGAATCCAGGTAAATGGCCTAAACTTATTTTGCTTTGTTAATAAACCTGGATACACCAGCTGTTAAGAGAATCCTCGCGTGGGGCTACAGCTCTCTTCCAATCAAGAATACCTGATCTTTAAGGGCTGTCAAAGCCACCGTAAGTATGGATGCAATCCTAAGGACTGTTTCCTGGGAGTAAGCCCTATTGGATAAAAAGGAACTTACTTTTCAGTAGACCTCATTAGGCTTACTTCTTGTGTCATATGAATACATGAAGCAGTCTTATACTGAACCAGACCCCTGGGTCCATCCAAGTCAGTATTGTCTACTCAGACCGGCAGCGGCTCTCCAGGGTCGCAGGCAGAGGTCTTTCACATCACCTACTTGCCTAGTCCCTTGAACTGGAGATGCTGGGAATTGAACCGGGGACCTTCTGCAGGCCAAGCACAGGCTCTACCACTGAGCCACGCCCCCTCCCCTCAACCAGTCGCTTTCCTCTGGTAAACATTCACCGAAAAAGAATATGCTTTCATCTTCCGTGTTTGACATAAGTCTACTTGTGGCAATCATGATACAATCTGAGAGATAGTACACACTCCCAGCGAAATCTTACTGCCTAGGCTTCCCTTATGACCAAGAACGTTCATTTCCCAACCTGCTACTGCAAAAAAAAATCTTTAATTTCATTTCACCTCCCCTCTTCCTGATGCAGACTCTGCTTTTAAGCGTTCCAATTCTTCTACAACAGAATCTTCATTATCATTATCTAAGCCAAGGCAGGCTTGGACACAAGGGGAGTAGAGCACTCACCCACTGATTTTTCCCAGGTAAGACCTGTTTCAGTGGAATTATGGAGTATTTTGCTCTAAAACAGCCTATTATCCAACTATCATTTCTGCCAAAATACCCCTAATTTTCAAAGATCTGTTGCTGGGAAACATATCCCCCAAATATCCCAATGTTAAAGCAACGTCTCTATTTACCGTATATACTCGCGTATAAGCCGAGTTTTTCAGCCCAAAAAAAGGGCTGAAAAAGCCAAACTCGGCTTATACGCGGGTCAATACGGTAGGGTAGGGGAGGGGGGAGGAGGGAGGAGGGAGGAGAGAACTTACCGGCATCATCGCTGGGAGCCTTCCTCCGGCCGGCAGGGGCCTGGAGGGGCCGGCAGGAGGCCCCTGCCGGCCGCGCCGCTGCCGCCCACGCGTTCCTTCAGCCGGCAGGAGCCTTCCTGGGCCGGCAGGAGGTCCCTGCCGGCCGCTCTGCCGCCGCTCAGGCGCTAGGGCACCTTCCTTCGGCCGGCAGAGACCTTCCTGGGCCGGCAGGAAGAGCCTGCCGGCCGCGCCGTCTCCGCCCACACGCCCAGGCGCCTTCCTCTGGCTGGCAGGGGCCTGGAGGGGCCTCCTGCATCCCAGGAAGGCCGCGCTGCCACCGATTCGCCGCGTCTCCCGGTAAGTAGGGGGTTCAGGGGCTCTTCCCCCTCCCCCCCTTGGATGGCACTGGGGTCGGGGTGGGTTGGGGTGGGTCGGGGTGGGTCGGGAGGGCCCGGGAGGCCGGCGGGAGGGCGACCAGGGGCAGGGGCCCTGCGCTCTAAAATGGCGGACGCCATTTTAGAGCGCAGCATTGCCGGTAAAGGGAATTTCTTATTGACCCTCGACTTATACGCGGGTCAATAAGAAATTCCCTTTTCTGGCCTCAAATTTGGGGGGTCGGCTTATACTCGGGTCGGCTTATACCCGAGTATATACGGTATGTTATTTGTATTCTATATGTGCCTATGAAGCCCAAAGTGACAACCCCATAGAAGAGAGTTCTCAGTGCTGTATACCTCTAGGCCAGGGGTCCCCAATGAGGTGCCCGTGGGTGCCATGACACCCGCCGACACCTTTTCTGGCACTCGCCAAGTGTTTTTAGAAAGTGGGTGGGGCCAGGTAGGGCTTTTGCTTGGCTGTACAGATTTGATTGGCTGTGCAGATTGTTTTAAATGTTGCTTTGGCAGCAGCTGCCACCACAGCACAAGGATCTGCACTAGGGTTGTCAAGTGCCAGGTGGTGGCGGGCAAACCCCTGCCAATCCACCTGGCTGACCGCCGACCAGCTGAACGTCGGAGGGCAACGCGTGCATGGGCGCCTGCCCATGGCGCCACGTCACTTCCGGTTTACACCCGAAAGCGCTGCATCGCAAGGGGCCTTTTACCGCTCAAACTCCCACGCGATCTCACCTCACCTCCACCCGAAAAACCTCCCGCTGGAAGAGGGAAGGGAGCTGGTGAACCTAATCTGCACTATGTTACTGAAATTAAGCTGTGGCAATCATTTTGCGTCTGGCTCCATCTCCTGTGGCAGTAGGGTTGCCAGGTTCCTCTTCACTGCCGGCGGGAGGTTTTTGGGGCGGAGCCTGAGAAGGGCGGAGTTTTGGGAGGGGAGGGACTTCAACGCCATAGAGTCTAATCGCCAAAGCGGCCATTTTCTGCAGGTGAACTGATCTCTATCGGCTGGAGATCAGTTGTAATAGCAGGAGATCTCCAGCTAGTACCTGGAGGTTGGCAACCCTATGCGGTAGCCATTTTGTTGGCGCGCTCACCTTGTTGTGTCAGAATTTCCAATGTGCCCGTAGATTCAAAAAGGTTGGGGACTCTTGTTCTAGGCTCTGCTCTCCCTTGAGTAGAATCATAACTTCCCTAACCCCCTTAGCATAGGGATCCTCCGTTTGGAAAATCTTTTGAGAGAGCTGTTTCAAGCACCTGTCTTGAGATGTGGGATATACATGACCTAAATACATAGCTGTGCACAGTTTAATTTTTCCATGGTTGATATTTCAACCAATGACTTTCAAAACTGGGATTAGCTTTTGCGAATAGGTTTGCTAGGTCCCTCTTTACCACTGGCGGGAGGTTTTGGGCGCGGAGCCTGAGGAGGGAGGTGTTTGGGAAGGGGAGGGGCTTCAATGCTAGGGTTGCCAACCTTCAGGTATTAGCTGGAGATCTCCCGCTATTACAACTGATCTCCAGCTGACAGAGATCAGTTCACCTGGAGAAAATGGCCGCTTTGGCAATTGGACTCTATGGCATTGAAGTCCTTCCCCAAATACCGCCCTCCTCAGGCTCCGCCCCAAAAACCTCCCACCGATAGCGAAGAGGAACCTGGCAACCTTATTCAATGGCATAGAGTCCAGTTGCCAAAGCAGCAGTTTTCTCCATGGGAACTGATCTCTATCGGCTGGAGATCAGTTGTAATAGCAGGAGATCTCCAGCTGGTACCTGGAGGTTGGCTAGCCTATTTGCGAAGGGGGGGGGGGTAGTATCTTGTGGTCAATCAACTTTTGTGCCAATGAGTTTAGGATTAGAAACTTCATGGAAGACAAGTGTACAAATAGCTATTATTAGTGAGAGCAATGTTCAGATGCAGTAATTTGTTTCTTTTTAAATGTAAATGAACATGTCACTGGTGATCCAATACAAGACACAAAGAAAAGGCGAATTATACACATTTATGGAAATCTTGCCTAACATTGTTAAAAGTTACAATAATTCACTGTAGTTTTTGAAAAGTTATTGCAAAACAAAATAGTTAAGTACTTTCTAATGGATAGCCATGTTAGTCTGTAGCAGCAAAATAAAAGAGGAGTCCAAAGACACCTTGGGGACTGAAAAAATTTATTCCAGCACAAAGTCAGAGCTAGTGAGCTCACTTCGTTTTTGTAGTTACCATGGGTATCAAATCTGCTGGTAATATGGGGGGATACAAATGAACCAAAGAAATAAAGTTAACTTTTTGTTTTCTGCTCTAAACAAAGTTAATGCGTAAAAACACCTGCCCATTATCTGAAAACATTTAACAAACAACTGCCCCACCAAATCTTTTCTTGACCTTTCAAAAACACCCACACCAAACTGAAACAACTTTCACAGTTTTCATCAGGAGCAGCTCGCAGTGATTTCCTTGTGGTGAGTAAGGATAAAGAAACAAGCCAGATGAGATGAAGATGCCAAGGCAACACGAAAAAGGGGTCAGGAAATCCAAAATGGAAAACATGTGACATCTCATTCTTTTTTTTTTCCTGAAGTGTGTAATTACCACAGCTCAGCTGCAAAGAATAAGAAGCCAAAAAATTTCCAGATGCAGCCCCTGCAAAGTAAGGTGATGGCACTGAGACAATTGTACTCTCTGACTTAAAAAGAAGACTGTACAGCTCAATTCCTAGGTTAGTTTGAAAACGTGGAACATGAAAATAGGCAGTACCCTCTTTAACCTCTCACATCACTGCCAAGTCTGGCAATTATATTACTGTATTTGAAAGACTGTTTAATGGAAATCTTCAAGTGTTCATCAGGCAATGTGGCAAGAATCCCAACTGCAGTTTTAAATTCAGGAAGCTTCTAAACTTAATGGTAAAAGACAACCTGAATATAGGAAACTCAGAGGACCGTTTTAAAGACTGTCTCAGCTCTATAAAATAACATGCTAGCATTGTGCCGATCTCGTATACCTAAAGTTGCCAGTCCAACCTTCATCCCACAACAATAGGGGTGAGAACACCACTGAGAAAAAGGAAGACAAACCAGACAACTGATCTGTTTGCTAGCATTAAGGTTTCAGACCTCAGGTATGGAATCTTATGGTTAAACGGTTCTCAGTCGACAATATTCCCGAACATAAAGAGCATATCAGGGACAAAGCTAGGCTAGAATTTCTTTTCTTGAGGGAGTTTTTTAAAAATGAACAGAACAGCATTCAGTCATACAGTAGGGTTGTCAGGTCCCTCTTTGCCACCAGCAGGAGGTTTTTGGGGTGGAGCCTGAGGAGGATGGGGTTTGGGGAGGGGAAGGACTTCAATGCCACAGAGTCCAATGGCCAAAGCAGCCATTTTCTCCAGGTGAACTGATCTCTATAGGCTGGAGATCAGTTGTAATAGCAGAAGATCTCCAGCTAGTACCTGGAGGTTGGCAACCCTATGTATACCATATACCGTATTTTTCGCTCCATAGGACGCACCTGACCATAAGACGCACCTAGTTTTTAGAGGAGGAAAACAAGAAAAAAATCTTGTTTTCCTCCTCTAAAAACTTGTCTTATAGAGTGAATGCCGGCTGGGCGAGTGTGCGTCAGGATGGCGCGAGCTGGCGTTCCCCACCCCGATGGCCAGCTGGGAGGCGGGCGGGGCCGCACAGAGCCGGCTGGGCGCGTGCGCGTCGGGATGGCGCGAGCCGGCGTTCCCCGCCCCAACGGCCAGCTGGGAGGTGGGCGGGGCAGCACAGAGCCGGCTGGGCGCATGCACTGGCTCGCGCCGACGCGCACGCGCCCAGCCGGCTCTGTGCGACCCCGCCCGCCTCCCAGCTGGCCTTCGGGGCAGGGAACGCCGGCTCGCGCCATCCCGACGCACCTGCGCCCAGCCGGCTCTGTGCGGCCCCGCCCGCCTCCCAGCTGGCCATCGGGGTGGGGAACGCCAGCTCGCGCCGTCCTGACACGCACCCGCCCAGCCGGCATTCACTCCATAAGACGCACAGACATTCCCCTCACTTTTGAGGAGGAAAAAAGTGCGTCTTATGGAGCGAAAAATACAGTATGTGCCTTCTAAGGACTATTTTTTACAGATGTGAGATTTATTGTCTCCATTTAATTTTAATGGAGGCATGTATTTGGTCTGTTTACTGTATATGCACTGGACATTAATGGTAGATGTGTTGATCTGGTAAATAAATGATAAACATGTCATGGACTATAGCCTGAAAATAGGCCTTAAAAATGCTTCGTTGTGGCTGAATCATATTCAAGATTTTTTGACTGAGAATTTGATGACCTATGGGTAGCACAGGAACGCATGATGCAGCATAACTGGTTTTATATCAACATAGTCCACAGAAAAAGTATATAAAGTATGGTCGACACACTTAACATCAACATATACTCAGCGGGAAATAATGGTTTGCTTGGAGTTCTCTATTGTTTTGTCTGAACCACATCCAAGGACTTCAGCAACAAATGATTTGAATTTTGCAAATGTGGCGCAAAACTAGAAGACAGGAAGAATGCAAGCAGCTTTCTCCCCTACCCCAGCAGGATCCAAACACCTCCTCTGTAATGTACCAAAGACAGTAGATAGCTGATGGATGAAACATGGGGAACAACCAAAGGGAAAACAGTGCAAGAACATTCACATCTAAAACAGTCTGCAATTCAGGACACAGCAATTTTCAGCGTTTAAAAAAGTACAAGGGTGGGGAGGTTTCTGCTCACAATTTACGATCAACTTGCACAATCCAAACAGAGAGGTGATCATTCATACCTAATTTCAACCAGAAGGGCTAACTTCTCCTCCCATGCTCAGGAATTCTCTGCTAGTTTCTGAATGTTTTGCTTCATTTTTGTTTTTACATTTTATTCAGATCAGCACTTTGAAGTATGAGCAGGCATCCTCTCCAGGGCAGAAACTCGGGTTTATCTAGATTTTTTTAAAGGGTAAGCTCACAGCTGTATGGTTACGTCCTGGAAGCAAGCATAATACATGCCATGTGTCCTGCATATCATTAATTACCTTTGAATGAAAATATACAAGACATGGACATTTTACAGAGTTATCTGGATAAAACCATCAGCACACCCCATCAGACGTTTTTACAGGAGGAGGAAGAGGAGGAAGAAGAGTTGGTTTTTATATGCCAACTTTCTCTACCACTTAAGGAAGAATCAAACTGGCTTACAATCACCTCCCCTTCCCCTTCCCACAACAGACACCCTGTGAGGTAGGTGGGGCTGAGAGAGCTCTAAGAGAGCTGTGACTAGCCCAAGGTCACCCAGCTGGCTTCATGTGTAGGAGTGGGGAACTCAGATTAGCGTCTGCTGCTCATGTGGAGGAGTGGGGAATCAAACCCAGTTCTCCAGGTTAAAGTCCACCGTTCCAAACCACCACTCTTAACCACTACACCATGCTGCCTCTCTCAAGAAGAGTTCATACTGGTGGCTTGAGTGAGCAAATAAAGAAATTGATTTAAATGACTACAAGTCACTCTCCAGGATTTCAAAAATCCCTTCTGTTAAATGTTGTGGCTAGTTATACCCTTGGCACAATCCAACACACATTTAAACAAGTTTAAACCCATTTAGTTCAATAGTCTTAAAGCAGTATGGGCCTGGCACAGCTTGTAGCCCCATCACTCACCCAACAGTCGTTCACTGAGCCTTCCCAAGGGAACTGTTGTTTTAATTTTTTGGCACAAACAGTCGTTCACTGAGCCTTCCCAAGGGAACTGTTGTTTTAATTTTTTGGCACAAACTCATTGACAGTGCAAGGCTAAATAGAGTTACACCCTTCTAAAACCATTGAGTCTAATGGATGGACCTATAAGGTGCAACTCCCCTACCCTGAGACTCCAATGCCTTTTCTAGCATTAAGCAATGGTGCACAGTCTATTCCTTCCAAGAGAAAAGATCTCTCTCAGCCAGAGACACAGGAGAGCTGCTTTCCAGAGTGGACAATGCTGATCTAGATGGATCAATTCAGTACAGGGCAACCTCAGATATTTCCTGTGTTCACAGGCAGTAGGAAATAACTAAAAGCATCTGCATTCGTAAGTATCACTGCAACTGAATATAGCAAAGAATTGGCTGCATTTCCATCTGGCAAAAGTTCCTTGGTACCTAAGTGTCAGTATGACATTAAATCAAAATGTCATTGTTTTCTGGAGTCAAAATGGCATGCTGCTCTATTTATTAGTCGCTCGATTTGTAATGCCTGCTTGGCTTTGCCAGCTGGCCTGAAACATCCTCCCGTTGGCTGGTTCCTGTCCCCGTAGCGCCAGTCTGATGCCCAGAAATCAGCAGGTGCAGTTTTTCATGACATGGAGCGAAACGTTATCACCGACTCACTCCTGCAGACTACACAGCTGTTCAAAGGACAGCCACAGCAATAAGATCCCCAAACTGGCAGCGCTCATGCCTACCAACCCAAACCACATCAAACTACACAACCATCCATGCACTAAAATATCAACACTTTAAGGCTTGAAGTTGGCTGTCCTTGGTCTTCTGTCGCGCTCGTCACACCTGCAGAATTTTCTCCATTATTCTCATGTCCTTCGTGAGTTAATGTTAATAAGGGGAGTATACGTTTTAACAGCACTGCAGATGTGTTTCTGATGACAACTGAAAGCCAGATCAGTCATCATCCATTGTATTTGAAAACAATATATTGAATCTTCATGGCGCACATTACACTATGTTGGAAAAAAAACATACAATAATCTATATAGCTCTCATTGTTCCTAGTACACATTAGATAGCAGGAGACTTCTCACAAACAGGTGCTAGCGATTTTAAGCTCCTTTTCTTTTCTTTTTTAAAAAGAAGAAGCATGAAGTATAATTAGAACATGGAATTCAATTCAGAATTGTGATTCTTCCTGAGAATTGTGTATCTATTCCAAGTGTGCAGAGCTTGCCCGTTTTAGGTGATACTGCTTTTCCAACATTTCCCCCCTCGCAACAATGGCACTACTTTGCAGTATATCGGCTGGATATATAACAACCAAGGTGTAAAAAAATCAATGAACTTTGACTTCAAAAGGAGAGAGTTGGTAGCCCTATGCTTTACTCTCTCCCCACATAGAAATCAATAAGTCGGGACTTTCCACCTCATGGAGAAACATTATTCTGCTTGGTCGCTACAATCCCTGCTGCTGGGAACTTCTGGATATTTACAGTGCAATCCTAAACAGAAGTACACCCTTCTAAACCCATTGAAGTCAATGGGTTTAGAAGGATGTAACTCTGTTTATGATTACAATGAGTAGCCATGTTAGTCTGTCTGTAGCAGTAGAACACAAGAGTCCAGTAGCACCTTAAAGACTTTTCTGGCAGGGTATGAGCTTTTGTAAGTCTGAAGAAGTGAGCTGTGTCTCACGAAAGCTCATACTAAGAACATAAGAAAGGCCCTGCTGGATCAGACCAAGGCCCATCAAGTCCAGCAGTCTGTTCACACAGTGGCCAACCAGGTGCCTCTAGGAAGCCACAAACAAGACGACTGCAGCAGCACCATCCTGCCTGTATTCTCTGTACTCTGTTTAGGATTGCCCCTTTAGTCCTCAAATAAGTGATCTTTAATGTCGTTACATATGTGCAGAAAGAGACTTCCATTAATTTCACACCTGCCCACCATACCTGTAAGTAGCACAGGGGTTGCCAGCCTTTTCTTTAATGACAGCTACTTCTAAGCAATGAAAAAATATCCTGAGCTGTCCCCCACCAGCATGTTACCGAGTTCTGTTCTGTCCTTGAAACACAGGCTAGGAAGAGCATCAGATACGAAGTAAGCAGCACTGAGAGAAAAAATCCCATTAAATACGTTTTCTTTAAAAAAGCTCAGAGCAGATCTTTTCATTCTTTTCCTGAGTCTTCTAGGAGTAGGGTTGCCAACTCTCAGTTGGGAAATTCCTGGAGATTTAGGAGTGGTGCCTAAATTACAACTCCTGCTATTACAACTGATCTCCAGCCGACAGAGATCAGTTCCCCTGGAGAAAATGGCCGCTTTAGAAATCGGACTCTATGGCATTGAAGTCCCTCCCCTCCCAAAACCCCGCCCTCCTCAGGCTCCACCCCAAAAACCTCCCAGCGGTGGCAAAGAGGGACCTGGCAAACCTAGAGGGAGCTCAGCAAGGATATGATGCCATAGAGACCACCCTCTAAAGCAGTCATTTTATCCAGAGGAACTGATTTCTACAGTCAGGCAATTTCTTGTAACTCTAGGCGAACTCCACACCTGGAGGTTGGCAACCCTGTCTATGGGGATATATGAGCTATTATGTAGCAGCTAGGGAGCTACCTGTAGAAGCCCCTGCGAAAGATCATTCTGTGGCTCGAAAGCCATGTGGATTATGGCTGCATTCCAATGACCTAATGAAACATCGGAAACCTCGCAGCTTCCATTCTCCTTTCGGCATCCTTCTTCCAAGCCCATGATCGAAGACCTCCTAGTTTAAGTTGTCAAGATGTTCAAATTGAGAACTTTTACACATTGTCACTTCTTCCGCGGCTAAAAACTGGGATCCTAAAGTACTGTTTACTCCTGGTTTAAAATCCAGGTTTGTAAGCAAGAAATACACCACAGTTTGTTAACACACCTAGTTTAGATGTCACAACAAATTGTGAATGGTTCGTCTAAACCAGGAAGTTTTCTATCTTGGTGCAGTGCAATGGGGATGAGAATTGGTGGTACATGAAAGTTCCTTGATCATTCCTGTCATGAACAAATGGTTTGTTTGGACATCTGAATGTTGCTTATATAGCTAAACGTTTTGTATTATGCTATGAGCTCAGTGGTACACACTCCATTGCTCCAGACCCACGTGCCACCTCTGACTCTTCTTCTAATTTCACTTTCTACAAGTTGTTTCCATATCTGATGGTGTGCCCAGAAGTAAATGTATGCAATAAATAAGTGGAATTTAATTCTGCTATGCTGAAAAATTCACCTGGTTATGTGTGTATGTGTGTGTGTGTGTGCGCGCGCGCGCGTGTGTGTGTGTGTGTTAAGTCGCTTCCGACTCATGGCGACCCTATGAATGAAAGTCCTCCAAAATGTCCTATCTTTAACAGCCTTGCTCAGATCTTGCAATTTGAGGGCTGTGGCTTCCTTTACTGAGTCAGTCCATCTCTTGTTGGGTCTTCCTCTTATCCTGCTGCCCTGACTTTTAAGGGCAAAAGCTCTTAACCACTACACCAAGTCAAAGTTTTGAGGGTCTCAAAAACCCTCTCATGTACTGCAGGCTATTCCATGGCATATATGGTACCACCTGCAGCAGTACGAATGACACAGTCTCTCAGGTGAATATCCAAGGTTCTGTTCTTGCTCTGAGGAGGAGGGCATCTTGATATGGACTTCCAATAGCAGTGCCCCAAGCGACGGGTGGGAATTAACTATCATCCACCACATGCTGCAGCCCTCTGCATCTGAAAGCGACGTCAGCAGAGGAGGAGTTAACTTTGTAGTGTCTAACGAATGTCAAAACTGAAGACCATGTGGCCGCCTTGCATATTTCCTCCACGGAGGCTTGATGATTGAAGGCTGTGGTAATGGCTGCGCTTCTCATGGAGCGTGCTGTAATCCCTGCTGGGGCCAGAATGTTGCTTGCCTTGTAGGCATGGAGGAGAGCAAAGAAAAGTAATGAAGACAAAAAAGGCAGCAGAGCCAAGAGGAAGTGTGAAAAGAAGGTGTGAAGAGAAAGAGAGGAAGGGTAGAGAAGTTAGAAGACTCTCTCTCAGGTCTGAAATAGCTCTAGGAGAAAGACAAGTAAAAATGGTGAGGATCTTTACTTAAATGATGCACTCCCTGTTGAGGCAGGAAGGAGACTGGGCCAGGGTGACTCCCACCCAGGAGACAGGAAGTTATTAAAGTTGGTCCTGCCTCCCTGAGCAATTGGTGGGAATCACCATAACAAGATGTCCTCCTCCTCAGAGTGAGAACTCCAGTTTCTTCCAGGCAGTTCGAAAGGAAATGGAAAGACTGATCACTTGAAAGCCCAAAATGTCAGGCAGGGATCCACCAGCCACCATCATAACCAATCATCACAAGTATTGCACTTACGTATAGACAATGGCACTCTTTCCTAGAACAATCTCTTTACATACATGTCCCACCATTCGTCCAAAGAGCTCAGGGCAATACAAGTGAGAGAACAATTAAGGATGTTACAAATTTTGCCATGAACATGTTTGACGGGAACTTACTGTGTTCCACTGTGAGGATCAGATATGAGCCAATCACCTTGTCTGTTCAGGTCAGTGCTGAACTACTCAAATGCCTACTGATGAGGCTCACGTTGGGTTTTTCAAAACCGCACATACGTGAAAACATTGACAGTCCAAACAGATGTACAAACATAAATGTTGCCAAAGACTACTTAGACAAACAGCAACAGCAGTTCTTTTTGAACACAACACTTATTTATGACTGATTTATGTTATTTGTGAGTGATTTAACTGTTTAAACAATTTCCTGGAGCAAGAGAGGGAGCAGAACTCAATCAGGCTGTGTGAGAGCACACACACATACAAAATGTCAATTGTACTGTACCGGACTGCACTGTTAGGAAGGAATGCGGTGATGCAACCTGCTGAACAGCCTTGAACAGGTCAACTCAACACATAGACAAACAGCCTGCCGAAAAATCAGCTACATCTTCATGACTGGGTAACAGAACATGGCCCAAACTGGGGAACAGAACATGGACCAAACCCTCAAGTACTTGAAAAGCTGTCATATAGAGGATGGCGCTGAGTTGTTTTCTGTTGCCCCAGAAGGTTGGACCAGAACGTACGGGTTGAAATTAAATCAAAAGAGTTTTCGGCTAAACATTAGGAAAACCTTTCTGACAGAGCGGTTGCTCAGTGGAACGGGGCTCTCCTTTGGAGGTTTTTAAGCAAAGACTAGACGGCCATCTGCCAGCAAAGCTGATTCTGTGAACTTAGGCAGATTATGAGAGGGATGGAAGGGTTGCGTCAGTGTTTGGCTCTCGTGGCCCTTTCTTACATGCCCAGAGTAATGCCAATGGCCACTTTGGGGTCAGGAAGCAGTTTTCCTCCAGGCCAGTTTGACCAGGGATCCTGGAGGGGTTTCCCCCCATCTTCTGGGCATGGAGTAGGGATCACTGGGGGTGTGAAGGGGAGGTAGTTGTGAATTTCCTGCATTGTTCAGGGGATTGGAATAAATGACCCTGGTGGTCCCTTCCAATTCTATGATTCTATGAAACCAAGTTCGAGCACCCCTAATTACACTAACATTCCATTTTATCTTCAAAGCCACCATGTGAAATAGGTTAGACTAGGAAACAGTGTAACTCCCAAGGTCACCAATGAGATTCATGGCTATGAGGAGATGAGATAAGTCCAAGCCCACTCCTACACCACTGCTTCAAAATGAAACAACTGAAATAGATCTACGCCTTCTCTGTTAACTGACTGTTGCACCTTAGAAAAATTCACCTCACTGTGTGCTGTGAGGGAGGGCTGGGGGACTCATGTATCTGAAGAATGTATCTCTAAGGTAGCTGAATTTTCAAATCTAAAAAGAACTGCCTCTGGCAATAGTAGCACTGGGATGTAAGAGAGGGAAAAGGAGGCTGTGGTACGCCATGCATCTTTTAAGCTCCAGACTCTGAAAGGGTTCAGATAAGATTACCAGCTCACAGAAAGACAGTTCTTCACAAGCATGACAAGTAGATATATAGGACTCCACAGAGCAGTATTTTGCCGAAACAAATTCATCACAGAAAGCCATATTCCTCCATTCAGTGCCTGCACAGGAGAGCAGTTACAGGGAACTCCACAGCCTTCACACTATACAGCTCCATTGCTTCTTAAGGCTGGTTCATACATGAATATCCATCCCTGGGAGACTGGAATGATGAATTCCATGTATGGATGTGTCCTCTTCATGGAATAAAACAACACAGACCGCTTTCATACTGCCCCTCCAATGGAACATTCTGGCAGTCGTTGAGTTGATTTCGGTAATGGGGTGTCCAGTGTGGAGTGATCAAGTGAAATGAAAGCATATTATGTACACGTTTGGGTGAACCAGCATCGAAAAGGAAAGCAGCTGCAAGCACTATGGAAGGGATGATTGTACGGGTCTGTAACATGCCTCCTAAGTTGTAGGGACGGAAAGCCCATGCAAACATCCAGCTAACTTACCGTATTTTTCGCTCCATAGGACGCACCGCTCCATAAGACGCACCTAGTTTTTAGAGGAGGAAAACAAGAAAAAATCTTGTTTTCCTCCTCTAAAAACGCGGGAAGGGAGCGGGCGCGCCAAGCGCTCAGAGCGGGCGGGGAGGAGGCAGGCGGGCGCTCCAAGAGCTCAGAGAGAGCTGGGAGGAGCCGGGCGGGAGAGGCGCGCCAAGCGCTCAGAGCGGGCGGGAAGGAGGCGGGCGGGTGCGCCAAGCCGCCGCCCCTCCGCTTCCCAGCTGGGAGGCGAGCAAGCGCACAGAGCTGGCTGGGCGGGCGCACAGAGCCGGCTGGGCGCGCTGGAACGGCGCGAGGCAGCTTTCCCCGGCTGCCTCCCAGCGCGCCCAGCCGGCTCTGTGCGCACATTCGCTCTATAAGACGCACCCACATTTCCCCTCACTTTTGAGAAGGAAAAAAGTGCGTCTTATGGAGCGAAAAATACGGTATACTAAGTAAGACCTAGTTCTATTTAGGTCGGTACTGTTTAATCTGACTAGCAGTGGCTCTTTGGGCTCTCAGGAAGAGGTCTTTCCCATTACCTACAACAGGAGATGCTGGGGGTTCAAACTGGGACTTTCTAAATGCAAATAATGTGTTCTACTACTGAGCCATGCCCCCTCCTATGAGAGAAAGAGGATATGGGGTTGAAAGCTAATTTGCTAAGAGAGAAGAGTCTTAGCAGGGCATTTAGCTAGGTATGGGAGGGATCTTGGTGTGATGGGATGACAAGTCTAGTTCCCCCTGTAAGGGAAGAGATAACATCTAAGGAGAAGGCTTGCTTTGGATGAAGTAGAAAATCCCTTTGTGAGAGTCAGCATGCAGAGGGTCAGAACTATTGCACTTTGTCCAATGGCTGAGACAAATCTAGACTTCAGGTGACATGGGATGATCTCTTTCTGATGTGATCTAGAGTTCTAAACTGCTACATAGCAGCAAACATGACCTTCCTTGTATATCTTGGGTCTTCCCTATTACCTCCCCACCTAACTACAATTCCTTGCGTTCCACTTCCTTTAAGCCTCTTCCTGTGAAATGAAGCAACTATCCTAGAAGGTGTTTGTGTAAAAGAGGTGGTCTTTTGAGGGTGTTCAAATTTCCAAATAATGGTTAAGTATTTAACTGGGTCCCAGGAACCAACCTAGAAATGAAAGAGGTGTGACGAAAGTATTCTTCAATTGAGATGTTGATCTTCCATCCTTCTCAGAACAGTGGAAGGGGAGGGAATGGGGAAAATACTGCTAGTTAGCAGCAGCTGAATACCATCTCTCTGCACCCAGGTATGTACATCCTGGGCATACCCAGAGGCGCAAGCTGAAGGGATGCTGTCCTTCAGCTTTTAGCCTGAGAATGGGGCCTAGAGCTGGGCAGATCAGTCATTGGACAGGGAAGACCTGTTTGACACCAGCCTTCCCTTTCTTGTTTGATTTGTTTTTTCCCCAGTGTATTATTAGCCACCTTGGGTCTCCCAAAGGAGAAAATCAAAATATGATTATGCAAAACAAATTAAATTGGAATAACCTTCTAACAAAGCTAACCTCTAGAGTCAGATGCTAGAGCCCCGTTACAGCCTAGGGGTGTGCACTGTTAAAATTATCATTTTAATTCCATATTGTAACGTAAGAAAGGGAAGTAGGTTTGCAAGGTCCCCCTCTCCTCCGGCAGGAGATTTGGGGGGCAGGGATCACACACGCAGGGCGTGAGTGAAATGATCCCATTGCTTCCAGTTTACTTCCGGTGCAACGGGATGATTTACCACTCAACCCCCATTTGAGTAGTAAATCTTCCCATCGCGCTGCAGTGCTTCCTTAAGTAAACTGGAAACGGTGGGATCGTGTTGCTTGCAGCTGCGTGCATGCATGATCCTCGCTGTGAGCCAGAGGATGGATTGGCAGGCAATTGCCCGCCATTCCAAGCCACCTGACAACCCTAAAGGGAGGTGTATCAATTTTAAGACATCTGGGAAATGCTGTCGTATCATGAAGACTCGTTGGGTCCCAATGGCCAATCAGTTGCTCTGGAAGGTCAACAAACAGGGCATGTAGGAGTCTTCCTCGATGTTGCCTTCTAGTACTGATACTCAGAGTTTGGCCACCACAGCTCTAGAAAGTACTAAGGGGTCAGCTGAAGAAAGCTTTTAATACATGCCTCTGATTTCCCTGCCTCAGGCATTTTCAAAGAAAATACAGTTTCGTGTCTTTTCTCAAATCTGGCAGATAGTATAAAAAATTCTCTGCAGAATTACAACACAGGTTATTTTTTCCTCTCCTACGTTCTAGCAGTGAAAGGCTAGTAAATGCTATAAACTCTAAAGACTAGTTTTAGTGGGTGTCCTTCAGAAGAACCATGACTGACACATGCCAAGCTAGACAAAAAGTTCAGCTAGGACAATGCTGTCAGCTGTAATTGCCAGCAAATCTTGAAACTAGTTCTCTGGGGACCCAGGCAAAGGTCTTTCCCAGCCCAACTTCTTAAGATCCCTTGAGATCTCATAGCAGGACAGGCAGTGGAAAAATTTTAATCCAACAGAGAGAAAGCAAACTTTTTAAAGTGTTTAAAACACTTGCACCATGAAGCTGCACAGTTTACAGATGGCCTTACTGTGTTGGGTTTTTTCACTGGCTCAAAAGGGAGGAGTGATCATACCCAATTCCCCTCCTCACTGAAGCCCCCAAGCTGCATGGCTTGTTGCCCATGTTACCAATACCACTATTACCAACATAGCTTTTTTGAGGGTCAGAAGACACATTTCCCCCCTCTTGCACCAGCCGTAAATGCTGGTAGGGTGGCAGGAATCTTCTTAGAAGAGGCATTTCTCCATTCTCTTCTGTACAGAGGTAACACCTAATGTGACGTATTCAGGTATCATCCCTTTTTTTTGCCGTCAAGTCACAGCCGACTTATGGCAACCTCTGGTGGGGTTTTCAAGGCAAGAGACGTTCAGAGGTGGTTTGCCATTGTCTGCCTCTGCGTCATGACCCTGGTATTCCTTGGAGGTCTCCCATCCAAACATTTGCCAGAGTCGAGGCAGAGTGTGTGTGACTGGCCCAAGGTCACCCAGTGAGTTTCCATGGCAGTGGGGATTTGAACCTGCGTTTCCCAGATCCTAGACTGACACCTTAACCGCTATACCACACTGGCTCAGCATGGTGCAGTTCTGGTTATCAAACCTCAAAAAAGCATACTGCAGAGCTGGAAAAAAATACAGAAGAGGACAACCAAAAGGATTAAAGGATTGGAGTACTTTTCCTATGAGGAAAGGATGAAGAGTCTGAAACTTCTCAGTTTAGAAAAGAGACAACTAAGGGGGTCATGATAGAGGTTTATAAGATTGTGCATGGGTGAGACAGAGTGGCCAGAAATACTAGAACTCGAGGGCATCCAATGAAGTTGATGGGCAGTAGATTCAGGACAGACAAAAGGAAATACTTCTTTACTCAACAAGTGATTAAAATGTGGAATTCGCTACCAGAGGATGTGGTCATAGCCACAGGCATGTGTGTGTGTAAAGCTCCGTCAAGTTGCTGCCGACTTATGGAGACCCCGTAGCGTTTTCAAGGCAAGAGACTAATTGAGGGGGTATGCTATTACCTTCCTCTGCATAGCGACTCTGGTATTCCTTTGTGGTCTCCCATTCAATTCGCTTCTGAGATCTGACGAGATCAGGCTAGCCTGGGCCATCCAGGTCAAGACACCAGAAGGCATAGTTTAGACAGATCCAAGGAGGACAGGTCTATCAGGGGCTACTACCCATGGTTACTGCAGGGAACCTCCACATTGGGAGGCAGTAAACCTCTGAATACCAGGAGGCATCAGGGGAGGACCTTGGCTTCTTTGCCCTTTTGTGATCCTCCAGAGTAACTAGTAGATCGCTGTACGAGACAGAATGCTGGACTAGATGGACCACTAGTCTGATCCAACAGGGCTCTTATTATGTTCACTCCTCCCACTGAACAAGGTCTTCCTCTTAGTGGTAATGTTAAAACATCACTTGCACACTTGCACCTCATTTGATTGTTTTTGGAATTATATATAAATGCCATGCTGCTTACTTCTGCAATCCCAGAACATAAGAACGTAAGAAAAGCCATGCTGGATCAGACCAAGGTCCATCAAGTCCAGCAGTCTGTTCACACAGTGGCCAACCAGGCACCTTTAGGAAGCCCACGAACAAGGCAACTACATCAGCATTATCCTGCCTGTGTTCCACAGAGAGAATAGGTATGCATCATGACTAGTATTTATTTTGACTAACAATCATGGATAGCCCTCTCCTCCATGAACATGTCCACTCCCCTCTAAAAGCCTTCCAAGTTGGCAGCCATCACCACATCCTGGGGCAGGGAGTTAAACAATTTAACTATGCGTTGTGTGAAGAAATACTTCCTTTTAGCTGTTTTGAATCTCTCACCTTCCAGTTTCGGCAGATGACCCCGCGTTCGAGTATTATGAGGGAGAAAATTAATCTGCACTGACACACAGGTTATTCAAGAAGTATTCCATTAATTACCAATTAACAAATCAAGGGTGTCTTTTTATATTTGTGTACTCAAAGAACAAACGAACACCATGCCCCTTTTTTTGGACTTCAAGTTAAATTGATATCCAGGCAAAAGCAAAAAAGCCACATTAAAAGGAATAACTACCCTGGACAAACAGCATTCTCACTTACAATTTAAAAATAACATGCTATCCTAGTTGAACCAAGATCTTCTAAAATCTTCTTTTTCATTTCTTCTAATCACTCATCAGCTAAGACATTTTATTTATGAACATTATAGTTTGCCTTTCTCATTGAGAATCAAGGAAGATTACACAGCGTAAGTCAATATGATCGCCAGGATACAGCATCCAATAAACAACGCAATAAGGAGTTTTTCCACACATGTTATTTTGTCGCATATATGCCTGTATTGTGTCATTTTTTTCCTTTCTGCAAATGTTTGTTCCCTCATTTTCAAGTGCTGGGGATGGGGGGAGCAAACGGAGACACAGCAATGAAATATCAAAGCAACCGCTAGAGGGAGAAAAACGTGCAGAAAAGGAGGGGGAAAACCCCGACAAAGTTTGGGAACATGAGCAATGAAAATATGACCTGTGGAAAACCCAAAGGTTTGGATTGCAGAAATCTGAAAACTAGCAGACATCTGAGAGTTGAAACAACGCTGAAACAAAGCACAAGCATTTAAACATGGCATGTTAAATGATGAAGAAACCACATAATACAAGTATACTTACCACAACAGACAGTACACAGTAGCATAGTCCACAGACCCTCTCTCTTAACCAAAGAACCATTGTGTTACAGTACAGACCTATTACCTGTGTAAAAAAAACCCTCCTGAATACTTCAGTTTTGCACAATTTGCAAAAAGCCAAGAGAGTGGGATTCTTCCTAATCTCATCAGGCAGGCCATTCCATAAGGTTGGGGCCACAACAGAGAACTGGGTTGGCAAACTGAGAAGAAGAAAAAGGAGGAGGAGGAGTTGGTTTTGATATGCTGACTTTCTCTACCACTCAAGGAAGAATCATACCGGCTTACAATCACCTTCCCTTCCCCTCCCACAACAGACACCCTGTGAGGTAGGTGGGGCTGAGAGAGCTCTAGGAGAGCTGTAACTAGTTCAAGGACACCCAGCTGGCTTCATGTGTAGGAGTGGAGAAACCAACCCGGTTCACCAGATTAGCATCTGCCGCTCATGTGAAGGAGTGGGGAATCAAAACCTGGTTCTCCAGATTAGAGTCCACCCCTCCAAACCACTGCTCTTAACCACTACACCACACTGGCTCATGTGAAGAAGAAGTGCTCATGTTTGAGAGAGCAATAGGTTGTATTTATTTTCATTTTATATCCATCCCTTCTCCTCCATGGCCAACGACCAGGACCTCTAGGCAACCCTTGTATTGATGATCCCAACTGTTCTTTGGGTTAGGTTATGCTAAAAGATGGATGATTATTTCGGATGTAATTTTGGAACCTCTGTCCATTATCTTTGAAAAATCTTGGCAAACAGGTGAGGTGCCAGAAGATTGGAGGCAGGCAAATGTTGTCCCCATCTTCAAGAAGGGGAAAAAGGAGGATCCAAGTAACTACCGACCCATCAGCTTGACTTCTATACCAGGAAAAGTGTTCAAACAAATCATCTAACAGTCCGTCCTTGAGCATTTAGAAAGGATGGATCTGATCACTAAGAGCCAGCATGGGTTTCTCAAGAATAAGTCATGTCAGACTAATCTTATCTCCTTTTTTGAGAAAGTTACTGCCTTGCTGGATCAGGGGAATGCTGTAGACATAGTTTATCTAGATTTCAGTAAGGCTTTTGATAAGGTTCCACATAGTATTCTAGTTGACAAATTGGGAAAATGTGGGTTAGATCCTATTATTGTTAGATGGATCTGCAACTGGTTGACAGATCGTACCCAAAGAGTGCTAGTTAATGGTTCCTGATCCACTTGGAGAGAAGTGACTAGTGGAGTTTCTCAGGGATTTGTGCTGGGCCCTGTGTTGTTCAACATCTTTATAAATGATTTGGATGAAGGAATAGAGGGGATGCTTATTAAATTTGCAGATAATACTAAATTGGGAGGGGTAGCAAATACGGTAGAAGACAGAGACAAGATGAAAGATTATCTTGACAGGCTGGAGAAATGGGCTAGAACTAATAAAATGCACTTCAACAAAGACAAATGTAAAGTTCTGCATTTAGGTAGGAAAAATCAAATGCATAATTATAGGATGGGGGAGACTTGTTTGAGCAGTAGTGTGTGTGAAAAGGGTCTTGGGGTCTTAGTAGACCAAACACTGAACATGAGTCAGCAGTGTGATGCTGTAACTAAAAAGGCAAACGCAGTCTTGGGCTGCATCAACAGAAGTATAGTGTCCAGATCACACAAAGTGATGGTATCACTTTACTCTGCTCTGGTTAGACCTCACCTAGAGTACTGTGTTCAGTTTTGGCACCACAATTTAAGAAAGATGTAGACAAACTGGAACGTGTCCAGAGAAGGGCAACAAAGATGGTGAGGGGTCTGGAGACCAAGTCCTATGAGGAAAGGTTGAAGGAGCTGGGTATGTTTAGCCTAAAGAGGAGAAGACTGAGAGGGGATATGATAACCATTTTCAAGTACTTCAAGGGCTGTCATATAGAGGATGGTGCTGAGTTGTTTTCTGTTGCTCAAGGTCGGACCAGAACCAACAGGTTGAAATTAAATCAAAAGAGTTTCCGTCTAGACATTAGGAAGAATTTTCTAACAGTTAGAGCGGTTCCTCAGTGGAACAGGCTTCCTCGGGAGGTGGTAAGATCTCTTTCCCTGGAGGTTTTTAAGAAGAGGTTATATGGCCATCTGTCAGCAATGCTTTTTCTGTGACCTTAGGCAGATGATGAGAGGGAGGGCATCTTGGCCATCTTCTGGTCACTAGGGGTGTGGAGGGGAGAGGTAGTTGTGAATTTCCTGCATTATGCAGGGGGTTGGACTTGACGGCCCTGGTGGTACCTTCCAACTCTATGATTCTATGATTAGACCAAGGCTACCCCTTGAGTTTAATGGCTTTGAAGGAAAAAACTGTCTGGAAAGGCTATGACTTTTCTTGCAGAACTGTAATCCCCTTCTAACGACTATTTATTTATTTAATTCATCTGTACCCTGCCTTTCTCCCATTTTATCCTCGCAACAAACCTGTGAGGTAAGTTAGCCTGAGAGTGTGTGACCGGCCCAAGGTCACCCAGCAAGCTTCCATGCCACAAATGGGAATTCGAACCCAGGTCTCCCAGATACCAGCCCAACACTCTAAACCACTACACCGCACTGGCTCTCAATGCCCGAGAGGCATGCATGTTAATACCGAAGGTCTACCTTATGTCCACTATCTCTGATGCTCAGTCCTCCTTGAACACCTTAATACAGTTTGCATTGTCTTTACTGTACCCGGTGGTGTTTTCAACAATTCAGTATTGTGCGTGAAGAAAACTGTCAATGAGCTGGAAGGAGGACTGGAATCCAGTTAAAACTCCTCCTCAGGGACCCTCTTCCCTCTCCGCTGCCTGCACACACAATTACGGTACTATTAAGCCTCATTATTATAACGGCAATGATTTTTACACATGGCAAATGTAACGTTTGCGCGACTTCAGCAAACAGCCCGATGAGAATAGGAGCGAATATGGGGAAAAGGCGGGTGAACACAATGCTGAAGTGAAGAAGCGTTATGAATATTAAGCGTCAACCACCGGTGGCAATTATATGAAGGCACGGTGGAAATAAGATAGAAATATTCAAGTCTTTGGGGAACTTGGGTCTCTTCCACTTATTGATATACCCAGATTCCTGACAGCCGTCGTTTCATTTTGCCCTCTTTTAAATTGCGCTTGACTTCCTCTTTTCCCTCATCCATAATGCATTTCAAACGCGACTAAAAATAAATGTTCAAAATGCGCCTGGCAGTCATCAAGAGGCTTCGAATCGGACCCATAAGGGTTTTTGATCTTGGAGTTTAATTTTAGAATGCTGAATTTGTGGCGTCTTATTTTTACAATAACCCCCCTCCCTTTATTGTCACCAGCTTCAGAAATAGATTTCTTTCTCCATCACTTGTTTCTCGGGGGTAACAAAATTGAACTGCATACACTAGCAAGAGTCTGAGCAAAAGAAGTTATTGGGGGAAGGGGAGAGGGGGAAAAAATAACCCAATAGTTTGGCTACCTTTTTACTCCTGACCCCCCAAGACCTTTCAAAGTCAGATCTCATTACTGAAATGGGACTCGTTTTAACACGCTCTCTTCGGCGTGACCTTTTCCAGCTGCAATTCCTGCATTAACTCACTTTGTCTATCAGTATTAAAAAAGCGACGGAGTGGGATGAAACACTTCTTGCTGTCTCGGCTTTCTCTCACCCGCTTGTTTTATGATGCCTGAGTACGTTTTCTTTTAATAGTCAGGAGGGTAAAGTGGTGCTTAAAAGCAGGTTGAAATGGATTTAAAATAAGTGCAAAGGCTAAAACAAATTATTACATTCATTTCAGTGTCTGCTTCTTCTTTTTATTTATTTACTGTGCCGCCGTGCCCCCCCCCCCACCGCAAGGAAGATGGTTGTTGAATATATTAAGCTGGTTTACACGGAGTCAGACCATTCGATCACCAGCAGCTCTCCAGCAGATCTGCCAGGAAAAACACTTCTCTCTCAGCATCTGCCAGCGTAGTATAGTGGTTAATAGTGGTGGACCCTAATCTGGAGAACCAGGTTTGATTCCCCTCTCCTCCACAAGAGTGGCGGACGTTAATCTGGTGAAGTGGGTTGGTTTCCCCACTCCAACACATGAAGCCAGCTGGGTGACCTTGGGCTAGTAACCGTTCTCTGAACTCACCTCACAAGAAGAGTTGGTTTTTATATGCCAACTTTCTCTACAACTTAAGGGAGAATCAAACCGGCTTACAATCACCTTCCCTTCCCCACAACAGGTGGGGCTGAGAGAGCTCTAAGAGAACTGTGACTAGGCTGCAAACAAGGTGTCTGTTGTGGGGAGAGGAAGGGAAGGAGATTGTAAGCTGGCTTGATTCTCCTTCAAAGGTAGAGAAAGTCAGCATATAAAAACCAACTCTTCTTTTTCTTCTGAAATCCTTTAACTGGTGATGCCAGATGTGGGTGCTGGAATTGTTTGCATGCAAAGCAGGGGATCCATCACTGACCAACTCTCCTCCCCACACCTTTGACATCTGACATTTTTATGGCCAATGCCCATGGGGCAGAGCAGGAAGCCCCCAACACTACTTTCTGTGACTAACCTCCCCCCCCCCAAATAGGACTCAAACCACTATAACACTATGCCCCTTAATCCTAGCACTGAGAGGCAGCTCAGTAGGATACTATGGTTAGGGTTGCCAGGTCCCTTTTCGCCACCAGCGAGAGGTTTTGGGGGCAGAGCCTGAGGAGGGCAGGGTTTGGGGAGGGGAAGGACTTCAACGCCATAGAGCCCAAATGCCAAAATGGCCATTTTCTCCAGGTGAACTGCTCTCTATCAGGTGGAGATTAGTTGTAATAGCAGATCTCCAGCTAGTACCTGGAGGTTGGCAACCCTAACTATGGTCAATAGTACTGAAGGCCGCTGAGAGATCCAGCAGGCCGAGCAAGGTCACATTCCCCCTGTCTAGTCCTCGACAGAGGTCATCAGCCAAGGCGACCGAAGCAGTCTCTGTTCCAAATCCTGGCCTGAACACAGACTGAAATGGGTCTACTACAGACCAACATGACTTTACCCTGCTGAATCAATTTTGGAATGTGAGCCTGAAACTCCGCCTTTCCGCTTGCTTGTTTCCAGTGATACTACCGTTCCTTTTCCGCTGTCAAGTGAAGATAAGGTACCCTTTTGATTTTAACTACAGTCAGCAGCAAGGCTGAAGCGGAGCGTTACCTACAACTGAATCTCCTCCAGCATATTGAAAAATAGTCTTTCACAGGATGGAATCAACATGAGGTTTCTCCCCACACCCACCCACAACGCCAATAGTTTTTGGCATTGTGTAGGTGGGATTTAAATTGCTTTTGACTGCAGACTGACTCTCTTGGGGCTTAGCCTTCTTCAGTCTTGCTGCAAATGAGGGGAATTGCTGTGTTTGAAATGTTTTCAGCCACTCTTAAAAGATACCGCCAACTTGGGAGGGAGGGGGGAAGTACCCTTTTTTCTGATGAAAAAAGGTAAAGAAAAAATTAAATGGAGAGCAGGTAAGTGGAGGAGTCAAACATTTAGTGCTGTAACACTTATACACGGAGAACACAAGGAGAAAATTCCCCAGAGAATACTGTCTCCCAATTTTAAAGTCTGGAAGCCAGTGCTAAAAGTTGCACAGACAGTCCACATGAAACCTTGGCAGAGTTTGTTCTTTGGTGTACATTGCATGAAGTTGCAACGCAAACATAAGCATGTGTACTTAGAAGGAAATTCCATAGATTTCAGCAAGACTTCCTCCTACTAAGTGTGCTTAGGATTGCAGCCACAGTGAGCAAAGTGTGTTGCACGTTTTCAGATGTGGATGAACTCTACAATCATTTTGGGCAACTTGCTGAGAACAGCACATGGACAGAAAGTACTGTGCATGATACATCTGCGTGGCATGAAAATGTGTACAAGGTGAGCAGAATCAGCCTCACTGGCTATGCTCATGCACATTCAGCATAACTGGTGAATGGTTGCTATGCTATGGGTGTACAACCTGCATATGCATAGATTTTATTTGTGAGCTCAAGAATCCTGCAAAAAGAGACATGTGCGGAACTTATGCAGTTATTGTGTAAGCACATAGGTTCTATTCACAGTTTATGCTGAGGGCACGTAGGCAGGAGATGGGGCCACATCCTCCTAATGCTGCCCCCATACCCGCTAAAGGCTCACCTAGACAACACATGTGGCCCAAATCAGGTTGGGGATCCTTTAACCCGACTACTGGTGCACGCAACATCAGGCACAGATGACACTGTTCCTAAGTACTGCAGGGCTGGATTAAGTTCACAAGTGTGGAGGAAGAAGAAGAAGAGGTTGGTTTTTATATGCCGACTTTCTCTACCACTTAAGGGAGAATCAAAACGGCTTACAATCACCTTCTCTTCACAACAGCCATCCCTGTAAGGTAGGTGAGGCTGAGAGAGTGTGACTAGCCCAAGCTCACCCAGCTGGCTTCATATGCAGGAGTGGGGAAACCAATCCAGTTCACCAGATTAGCCTCCTCCGCTCATGTGGAGGAGTGGGGAATCAAACCCGGTTCTCCAGATCAGAGTCCACCACTCCAAACCACCGCTCTTAACCGCTACACCATGCTGATTCTTGCTGGAGGGGGAGGGGGTGTTCCAGCTTTACCTCATGCATTATTTTCCAGAGTTGAAACAGCCACAGGGGTGCCCTGTTAGATCCCAGTGTGGGGCACCATGTGCGGCAGTCAATGCGCATGAAGCCCCAAAGCGGGTCAAACAGCCCTCCCCACATGGCTGTTTCCACTTTGGGAAATGGGGCAGCAGGGAAGGCTGGAGCCCCTCCCCACTACACTATGCTCACCAACCAAATCCAGCCCTGCAGTGCTAGTGAAAGTTAGTTCCCCGGTATTGTGTGTGGTGGGAGTCAGGTTGGGGAAGGGCCCCCCGATCCGACTTGTGTCACACATATCATCGAGTTGAGCCCTTAGGTAAAAGTATTACAGGGTCTGGCATTAGCTATGCCATCCGGGGCTGGTCATCATCCAACATGATATATACCATCATCTGTTAACAATTCCCTTCTTCCGCCTACACAGGGCAGTCTCTGTGCAAAAGAATAAATAGACACAAATCTGACATTTAAAAAATGGCTGTATTGAGAACAATATCTGAGTCTCCCCGGATACTCTGCTGCTAACCTGCAAGTCACCATTCTTCAACAAAAGACCTTTGAAGGTAGACTCCAGCATGGAACTGCTAAATTAGAATTTATCAAGAACTGTTATTTAGATGTGGAATGATCCTGCTGCTTTCCGGTGGATATTTATATGGTATCCTGTTTTGGGTTTTGTCCATTAATTATAGTTGGTTTTATTATATTTCCTTGTTTTTTATTATTGTTTTTTTTAAATTAGTTTGCAATTGAAATTTTGGAAGGAGGAGGAGGAGGGGGAGAAGAAGGAGGAGAAGAGTTAGTTTTTAAATGCTGACTTTCTCTACCACTTAAGGGAGAATCAAACCGGCTTACAACCACCTTCCCTTCCCCTCCCCACAACAGACACCCTGTGAGGTGGGTGGGGCTGACAGAATTCTAAGAGAGCTGTGACTAGCCCAAGGTCACCCAGCTGGCTTCATGTGGAGCAGCGGGGAAACCAACCTGGTTCACCAGATTAGAGTTCGCTGTTCATGTGGAGAAGTGGGGAATCAAACCTGGTTCTCCAGATTAAAGTGCACGTCTCCAAACCACCGCTCTTAACCACTACACCGCGCTGGCTCTCTTTATTTGCACATAAGCCACTTTAGAGGGGGGAAGTGGCTGCCTCCTGTTCCCTCCATCTCAAACTTGGATCTTACTTTTGGGGAGAAAGGAAGAGGGTCGAGTGACACACCTCTGAAATTAGAGAGAATACAGGCAGGAAGGACAACTGGAGAAACTAAGCACCAAACAGCCTGAACCAGCACAGCCTGACAATCCACCCTTGGTCACACTATAGAGTGTGTTGAAATGCTAGAGCTGGCAGATACTCACCATTGTACCAAGCTATGAATATACTACCAGAGACTGCACACACAGACAGGCAGGGAGTCTATTCGAACAGTCAGCAGTTCTGTGTAGGGTTTTTCTGACCTACATTATTAAAACTGAGACCAGGAAGGGGGCTCAAGGTTCACAGACAGGGAAGGATCAGCCTCCTCCTCTGCCCTGTCTCATTCAGACTAATGGTAATGGGAGACCTCAGAGATGACACCATGCAATCTCATTGATTACACAGGGCCAGGACGGCACGTGCTAGTTATCACAGCAAGGAAGGTGGAAACTGAGCCGGAGGAGTAGCAGAGCGGAGACACCGCAGTGGCTGAGAATAGCCACGATAAAAAGTACCTTGGAGGACTTCATGCTCATGGGAGGGGCTGTGGCTCAGCGGTAGGGGGTCTGCTTTGCACGCAGGAGGTCCCCAGTTCAATCCTTTCTCCAGTTGAAAGGATCAAGTAGTTAGGTAATGCCACCTCTGCCTGAGATCCTGAAAGCCACTGCCAGTCAAAGTATGTACTACTTAGACCAATGGTGTGTCGTAGTAGCCCTCTACACATGACCATTCCACGCACAAGTGTGTTTGCCCCATCCTCCACCTCTGCACACAACGCATAGTTAAACTGTGGAAATCCCTGCCCCCAGGATGTGCTGGTGGCTGCCAACTTGGAAGGCTTTAAGAGGGGAGTGGACATGTTTATGGAGGAGAGGGCTATTCATGGCTACTAGTCAAAATGGGTACTAGTCACGTTACGTTTATTTATTTAATTCATTATTTCCATTTGTTACCCCGCTCTTCCTGGCCAAAGCCAGGCTCAGAGCGGCTTACAGAATATAAAAGTCATATTAATCAATAAAAGCATTAAAACATTTTAAAATAGCCCTATAAAATCATAATCATTATACTAATTTACCTAGGCGCCTCTAACATACAACAACCCAGCTAGGCAAACAGATGGAAGACACCAGATGGAAGGCATATCTATTCTCTCCAGGATCAGAGGAGCATGCCTATTATATTAGGTTCTGTGGAACACAGGCAGGATGGTGCTGCTGCTGCAGTAGTCTTATTTGTGGGTTTCCTAGAGCCACCTGGTTGGCCACTGTGCACAGACTGCTGGACTTGATGGACCTTGGTATGATCCAGCATGGCTTTTCTTATGTTCTTATGCACAGTTACCCGGTCATTTGCACTGAACAAACAAGTTGAGGAAGTATCCATGCATAGGTTCTGTCCATGCGAGCAGGGGTGCTGCTTTCTGAATGTTGGCAATCATGCGAAGGGAGTTCATGCACGGGCACTTCCTTCACATGCAGCCACCATGCTCACAAGCCGGCGACCACGTGGAGGCAAAGACAGGGCCTGCTCATGCCCGCTCTCCCTCTCCATGGGTTTAGGCAACACATGGATGGGTCATGTATACAGAGCTCATAGAAAGCTGCTTCATGTTTCAAATAAGTGTTGGAAGTGTCAGACTCATGAAGGGTCCTTTTATCATCTACGGTGGACTTGAACACATGCTAAAAAAAATTGGACACCAATACATTTGGAAATTCAGAAGATTTTAAAAGTTAACTTTAAAATGAAACCAGAGATATACCTTTTAGGTCTCGTGGACAAACAGTTTGAAAAAGAATACGGAACTTTGTTTCTGTATATGATTTCAGCAGCAAGATTATTATATGCACAAAAAGGAAGAACTCAGCGATACCCAGTTTAGAAGAATGGCTGATGAAGCTACTAGAATTAGCAGAGATGGCAAAACTGTGTTAATTAGGGGAAAGAATCTAAACAAACTCATCGAAAACTGGAATCCTCTGATGGACTCCATACGGAAATCAGAAAAAAATGACTTGATGATATATGGGTTTGAAAATTAAAAGAATAAGAATTTAAGAATAATAAAGTAGATAACTTATGGTGACAATAAAGACAATAAGTAAGATGTAGAGTATACAAGGTAACTAGAGAGCTAGCAATAATTTTGTTATTACAGATATATCCTTTGCAACTGAAAGCAGAAGTCTTATGTATATGTATGTATATATCTTGTTTGTTTTTTATGTATGTCTATGTTTATGTATTGAAATAAAAATTATAATCTGAAAGCTGCTTCATGAGTTCATGCCATTTTTATGACACAAATGTTGGTGGCTGAACATATGTTCCACGCTAACTTTCTGAAATACCACAAACATTTCTTTAAATAGTACAAACAAATCTTTATCTATTTAGTTAAACTCACAGGTTTAACTAAAATATATCAGGGAGGGCGGAGGACTCCCATTCCCAGTCCTCCATTCCAGCCTAGTCAATTCATGAATAGGGTTGCCAGGTCCCTCTTCGCCACCGGCGGGATGTTTTGGGGGCAGAATCTGGGGAGGGCGGGGTTTGGGGAGGGGAGGGACTTCAATATCACAGAGTCCAATTGCCAAAGCGGCCATTTTCTCCAGGGGAACTGATCTCTATTGGCTGGAGATCAGTTGTAATAGCAGGGGATCTCCAGCTAGTACCTGGAAGTTGGCAACCCTATTAATGAAGCAGAATGTGTTGGTAGAATTCAAAGGTGACAGAACAGACTATACTGCTTCAGGGTGCGGCGGCGGAGATGTCACATTCTTAATGCTTCACCCATGTAAAAATCCCCTAGAAATAATTTTTTTTAAAAGCGTATCAGGAAGGGATGTTCTATCCTAACCTTTTGCATGGTTGCCAGTTATCTATTTGAGACTTGTTCTTAGGAACGTCTTAGGACTGCTGACTAATGCCTTTTATGCAGGGGTTGTTTCCGTCGTGATCACCCAAAACTAATTTGGGGCTTTGTTTTCATTACGCACATCTTTCCCAACCTTTAGAAGTCACTTCGCTCTCCCCCCGCAATTCCCTCACATTTTCTGGATGCACCCAGAAACAACATCCAGAAAACGCAGGGAAAATGTGGGGAGACAGCGAAGTGACTTCTAAAGGTCGAAAAAGACGTGCATAATGAAAACAAAGCCCCGAAGTAGTTGGGAGGGTGACTGAGATGTAAACAACACCTGCATAAAAGGCCTATATAACAAAAATTAAACAGACTTAAACAATGCAACCTTAAGAACACTTTCTTGAGAGTAAGCCCCACTGAATAAACCTGAGTAGGGCTCTGAGTGGGCCTACTTAGGACTGTTGCCAGCCTCCAGGTACTAGCTGGAGATCTCCTGCTGTTACAACTGATCTCCAGCTGACAGAGATCAGTTCACCAGGAGAAAATGGCCGCTTGGGCAATTGGACCCTATGGCATTGAAGTCCCTCCCCTGCCCCAAACCCTGCCCTCCTCAGGCTCTGCCCCAAAAACCTCCTGCTGGTGGCGAAGAGGGATGTGGCAACTCCATCTGTAAGTCTGCTGTTGGCAGCAACTTCTGGGTCGGTTTGTGGGTCACCTACCTGGAGACCAGCCTACCGCCAAAGCAGGGAAAGGAACGAGGAAGGGTCAAAGGGAGGGAATGCAACCGCTCTTTTGTCCTGTTGTTTGCTCTGACCTGCTCCTTCCAACTACAGTGAAGAATCATGACTAACCCTACCTGTCATAACATTCAAGCAGCTTTATTTTACTAAGGCGGCGTACTCTGTCAATAGCCCTCCGACGCCTCAGCCAAAAGCCGTTCCCCAGCCCTGTGCAAACTGAGTGCCTTTAGCCAGACAATTGTGTGAGTGCCGCATACCACTCTCATCAGTCACAACTGGGGGAGCGGGGGGAATACAGGGGGATACATTAACTAAGCCCCAACATTCACTACCTGTTTTTATAATACTGCTACTTAGCATTCGTATAATACTTATTTATTTCCCAAAGGCGTTCAAAAGCAACTTGACAACGTAACAGCATGCACAGGCGCTTCGTTCCGTAATTGCCTCAGAGCTTTGACGGCTGTACTGTGACGGTCAGATGAGCAAACTTGGCCTGCATTCAAAGCTGGCTAATCTGACTTGTGCAAATTCACCTCCGCACACAGAATGCATGCCCAGCCAGCATCACAAGCGCACCTGGGCACATGGCTGGCTGCGAGTCCTTTAACACCTGAATCCTGGCCGAAAGAGATCGGTTCCCCTGGAGAAAACGGCCGCTTTGGCCATTGGGCTCTGTGGCATTGAAGTCCCTCCCCTCCCCCAAACCCCACCCTCCTCAGGCTCCGCCCCAAAAACCTCCAGGTGTTTCCCAACCCGGAGCTGGCAACCCTATGTGGCAGAGAGGTGGCACTGACAGGATATCTCCAGTCTTGCCCCCTAAACCTCTGCTTCAATAAAAATGTACCACATTTAACACTGGACACCAATGGATCTCCATCTGCCCTCCCCCAATTTTGTCACCTATTCAACCGTCTTGCATACTACAAGCCTTGGAAGGTCAGACAGACTTTGCCCCTGTGGTAACAACTGCATTGAATCAATTGTACATGTCTTATTCCACTGTAGATTTTATGCAGAAATTCGCAGCAAATTTTTGGCCCCTATTTTGACAGTCAAATTCTCCTTTCTTGATGCTCTTTCTTTTATTGAACAATCACTCTCCTGTTAACACTGGAGAAAGTGGCACAATTTCTGAGATTTGCTCTGAATGTTCGCCAGCAAGTTAATTAGAGGGTTTTTTAAAATTAATTTTCGCATCCTTTTATATGTCTATGTTCTAACCTTGTCAGTAATGCTCAACTGCAACAATTCTGTTACTATGTAGTCACCCCGTGTTTCGATTTTATGCCAATAAAGGAGATTGTGTGTGTGTGTGCACAAGCCTTGGAAGTAACAGAATTACATAGAAATCTAGAAGTCGGCTTTTAGAAGTGTGCCTCCTCTTGCCCATGTTTTCCCATGTTTTTTGTTCTTCTCTTCCCCCCTCCTTTAATTAGAGTAAGCTAATGGCCATTTAATTCACAAATGCCGTCTCTTCCATTTATCCCAGTTCTTAGTGGCAGCAATTGAGCTAACCAGGGATCACGGAACTAGATCCTTGAGGTCAGGCTAGTAAAATTAGCCATCTGTCCAATAAAAGCTTACCCTCGGCCTGTTCTTAAGCATTAAGGCTCCAACTGTGCAGTTCGCACAACGGCAAACAACCAAAGCTATGACTCAGCTCAAAATAACTTTTAAACGACAATTTCATCAAATTATTGAGAGGGGGGGGAACGTAATGACGGATTTGACCTTTGCAAGCAAGTTATGCCAGGGAGCAAAATATGAAGGGAAAAATAATAACACCTAGACTAGAAATAAGGTTTGGGGAACTGGATCAATCAGATAAAACGTGTTGGGGTCAATTAGTCGGAGCGTCTCCTCACTTCTGGAGCAGAGCTGTCACCTTATAAACCCCTTATGCTGGAGTAATCTTGCAGACAAACTGGAATTCAAAGTGGCTATTCAAGATGTGGCCTTGACAGGCTTGGCAGATGTTGTTTTCCTTGGTGCAGGCAGCAGAAGGATGAGAAAACGTCGCAGCCATTCCTAAAACCTTCATCAGTGACGGCGAGAATGCCAAACGTAAGAGCATAAGTACTGCCCTTCTGCACCACGGCTAGGGTTGCCAGGTCCCTCTTCGCCACCAGCAGGAGAGTTTGGTGGCGGAGCCTGAGGAGGGTGGGGTTTGGGGAGGGGAGGGACGTCAATGCCATAGAGTTCAATTGCCTAAGCAGTCATTTTCTCCAGGTGAACTGATCTCTATCGGCTGGAGATCAGTTGGAATAGCAGGAGATCTCCAGATAGTACCTGGAGGTTGGCAACCTTACCTAGGGCTAATCCAGTCTTCTATCTCCACCAATGGGCAGCCATGTGCCCAAAGGAGCTCAAAGGGCACTGCACGATGCATAAGCCACCCCACTACTTGCCCCCTACAACAACTGACCATAATTATTATTCATTCCCTTCATTTCCCCCCCCCATGGGGACCCAACAAGGCTTACATCATTCTTTTCTCCCCAATTTTATCGTCACAACAAACCTGTGAGGCAACTTAGGCTGAGAGGGTGTGACTGGCTCTAGGTCACTCAGCAAGCTCACATGGCAGAGCGGGGCTGCAAACCTGGGTTTTCCACATCCCCTAACCACTTCACAACACTGTCTTTCCTAACACTCCTTCCAAATGCCAGCGCCTTCCTTTTCTTGGCGGACTTCTTCGGGGTCATTGGAATTCCCTGGCTGTTTTGACGTATTCAGTTGGGCAAGGGTTTGCTGCCAAGTTTACTTTCAACAGGATGCTGCAGCCCAAAATAGTTCCTTAACAAGTGTAACTGTATGACTAGCATCATCCTAAGCACAGTTACACCCTTCTACACACTTGCACACATTAATCTGCTAGTGGGGTTTGAGTGTGTCAGCGAAACTGAGAGCAATACACATGAAGCCAGCTGGGTGACCTTGGGCTAGTCACAGCTCTCTTAGAGCTCTCTCAGCACCACCTACCTCACAGGGAGTCTGTTGTGGGGAAGGGAAGGTGGTTTTAAGCCGGTTTGATTCTTCCTTAAGTGGTAGAGAAAGGTCAAAAACACATGGTCGCCTAGCCCACTTTATTCCCTGTTTCAACCAGGATCAAAGTAATCAGGGCTGGAGGAGAATCTGTACGCATTACCTGGAATGAGCAGGGACAAAACTGTGTCAAATGGATCCATGTAAACCACTGGTTCCCAACCGGGGGTCCTCGGACCCCCAGGGGTCCACGAGAACTAAATTAAGGTCCGCGAAACAAAGTTATAAACCCATAATAAATTAATATTTTCAATTAAAAGTTCTCAATTATAAAAATATATTCAAATATTACTCTAAGTTTAATGTTTAACAGTTATGATTAAAGTTTATTTTCAAATTCTCGGAATTTTTATTTTGAACCTTGGGGTCCCTGCACCGAACAAAAAAGTCCTAATGGTCCCTGGTCAAAAAAAGGTTGGGAACCACTGAATTGTAAACAGAAAAAGCGGGTTCCGTGTTGTTCCTGCCAAGTAAGCCCTCCCCACCCCAGCTCCTGGTAATTGGTCCTTTCGAATTGACTAATGAAGGCTTTTCCCACCCCGCTTGTAAAAGCATTTTATGAACAAAAAACAAAAAACTGAGCAATCTGAAAGAAGGGCAGGGGGGAGAAATCTAAGCCTCGTTTTAAAAAAAGCCTTTCTTTTTCTCCAAAAGAGCTCCCAGGTAGCAAGAAGCAGGAAGCACTTGAATCCTTGCCTGTTCTCACACTGCTTCGTGATTGGCTGTGAGAGAAGCCAGTCATCTGTGCTTCCCCTGGTTGGCTGCCAGGAAAAGGCAGGTTCATTCTGCTTACAAACAGGGCTGAGCCAAGAGTAAATAAGGTACTGTCCATTCACGAAGATTTGATCCTGGGTGAAGCAGGGAAGAAATTGGGTAACGGGACCATGCGTTTTCAGCCAAAGTCAGCATATAAAAACCAACACTTCTTCTTCAATACCATAAGGGGCCTAGATTCTATCAAGAGGCTAAAGTCCTAGCAGAGTTACTCAAGGAGGATTGGTCCCAGCTGAGACACCAGACTAATATGCATCCACCCCCTTCATGGATCAACAGTCACATCAGCAGAAGAGAGAAGACAATTCCGATGGTGATGGGGGTAGAGGAATCCTTGAAAGGTAGCTAACTGGGAAGCAGCAGTAGTGAAAGGTGACATTGGCAGAGGATCTTCATAGACAACAGCAGTGCCACTTCAGCTAACCTGGTTAGTACTGCACAGAAGAAGGCAACAGTATACCCCTTCTGACCACCTCTTACCTCAAAAACCCTATGATGAGACAATCCAAAATTTGGAAGATATTAATTCATAGGGTTGCCGTAAATCAGAAGTAACGACGGCAATTAACACACATAGAAGTCCATTGAAATCTAAGGGCATGGAAGGGTGGAACTCCACTTTGGATTGTGCTGGACCCTACCAGCCATTCCATTCGATCTTACCCGATTTCCCTACTTAATTAAAAGGAATTTTTAAAGGTTTTTTTAGAGTAACCTAAGATGTATAAGATTATATGAAATGTTACAGTAGTATATTGATTAAAACTATTTATTGTGCGTGATATTGTGGGCATAGGCCTGCTTATTGTTGTAGGTTGGCAGTTTAGTTATAATTGTTTAAAATTATATTATATGGATACTACATGGTATTTTAATATAACTATTTTAATAGGCTAAAGCACATATTGGGTTAAAGCACATATCATTAAATTTAGAAAATGTATAGTATAACTATGCATTGACTGATATGTTTACTATACATTAGCGAAATTATATAACAATAAGAATTGTAATTCATGTAACCTGAATTGCTATACATTAGTGGAATTATATAACAATAAGAATTGTAATTCATGTAACCTGCTTGCAAAAGAGATGTCTCCAGAGCAGCATACCCTGAGCCTGGTGACTTAAAGCTGTGAGCATCCCCTGGGTGTAATTTGCGAGTACATGTATTATTTCAATTTATATCCATTCGCCCAAAATGGGGGAAGGGGGCCGAGGGTGCTCGGAATCTGGCCTTCGACTGCGTCAATATTTCAGGCACCAAACACTGCCCTTGATCCACATGCAAAGTCTCAATTGACGTCAGCAGGGGATCCACAGCAGATCAAAAGCAGCCCAGATTCTGAGGGGGCCTTTTATGGTTTTTAAAGCGCCCCTTTTCAAGAGCCCCAAGAAAGTTTACAAAAGTGCCGTTCCATGAAAGACCCATCAGTTTGCTTTAATGGAGCTACTGTCTGCTCCCTTCTGGCTGCTCTCATTCATTTGACATGAAAATCCTCATTGTGTTAACATCCCAGATGCTCCAAGGTTCAATTCCTGCAGTCACCCAAAATTACGGGCCACTTAAACCAGAGCATATGCATTTCATCCAGTGCAGACTGGCAGACAATGAGCATGATTAATTTTACATGACAGTGTCAAACTCTGGACATCTTCTTTTTCATGGACCTTTGGCCCTGACGATCACATCTCCCACTCCCCCATGCATACATAAGTAGATAAAACATATACATATATCTAGAAACTGAGGATCCACTCATGCACTTGATGGAAGTCCACAAAAACCTATGCTGGAATACAGATTGGAAAGTCTGTATGCCAATTGGAATTCACACATTGTGCAAGTGAAGTAGAAGAAAAGTTGGTTTTTATATGCTGACTTTCTCTACTGCTTAAGGAAGACTCAAAACGGCTTACAATCAATCACCTTCCCTTCCCCTCCCCACAACAGACACCCTGTGAGGTAGGTGGGGCTGAGAGAGTATGACTAGCCCAAGGGCACCCAGCTGGCTTCATTTGTAGGAGTGGGGAAACAAATCCAGTTCACCAGATTAGCCTCCACCACTCATGTAGTGTTGGTGTAGTGATGATGTAGTATTGAAGTTGAGCCAGGGTTTTCCAGATCTCAGTGTTCTGGAACTTGGCTTTAAAAGCCATTCAGACCTAGGACTTCAGAAGCAATAATATGAAACACAAGTGTTTCCAAGTATGTCCAGAACACATGTATCCCTACTAGGCCACCAGAGAGAGCCAGTGTGGTATAGTGGTTAAGTGCGGTGGACTCTAATCTGGAGATCCGGGTTTGATTCCCCACTCCGCCACATGAACAGCAGACTCTAATCTGGAGAACCGGGTTTGATTCCCCACTCCTCCACATGAACGGCGGACTCTAATCTGGTGAACCGGGTTTGATTCCCCACTCCTCCACATGAACGGCGGACTCTAATCTGGTGAACCGGGTTGGTTTCCCTACTCCTACACATGAAGCCTTGGGCTAGCCCAAGGGTGACCTTGGGCTAGTCACAGTTTGTGGGTTAAAGTGCTGCTGGCTGTTCTTTTTAGGTTTCTCCTTTCTAGTTTGTTATAAATGTGCTATGTTAAAAATATTGTCGAAGGCTTTCACGGTCAGAGTTCATTGGTTCTTGTAGGTTATCCGGGCTGTGTAACCGTGGTCTTGGAATTTTCTTTCCTGACGTTTCGCCAGCAACTGTGGCAGGCATCTTCAGAGTAGTAACACTGAAGGACAGTGTCTCTCAGTGTCAAGGGTGTAGAAAGAGTAATATATAGTCAGAAAGGGGTTGGGTTTGAGCTGAGTATTGTCCTGCAAAAGTATTGTCCTGTAAGTATCAAGATAATGTGCTAGTGAGGGTATGGTATGTTAATATGGAACCATTGTATCCTGAAGTGATCTGTTAATGTGTGTAATCCAAAACTAATCTGTATGGCTATTGTTGGATGTTGTCTTTGTCTGGAGGTGTTTCAGGGCAGGAAGCCAAGCCTTATTCATTCTTAAACTCTCCTCTTTTCTGTTAAAGTTGTGCTGATGTTTGTGAATTTCAATGGCTTCTCTGTGCAATCTGACAAAATAGTTGGTAGAATTGTCCAGTCTTTCAGTGTCTTGGAATAAGACCCTGTGTCCTGTTTGTGTCAGTCCATGTTCAGCCACTGCTGATTTCTCAGGTTGGCCAAGTCTGCAGTATCTTTCATGTTCTTTTATCCTTGTTTGTATGCTGCGTTTTGCTGGCGAAACGTCAGGAAAGAAAATTCCAAGACCACGGTTACACAGCCCGGATAACCTACAAGAACCAGTGCTATGTTAAGTTTCATAGCATTTGCTGGGCTGATATTTTTCAGTGATGCAAGCCCCCTTCAATATTATTTTCAATGGAAAATTTAGCATAAAGCATCAAAATATGCAAACAACTGAACAAAATGTTACTTATTAGGGATCCCAGTCGGATAAACATATAATATTGGCAATCACATTCCTCAGGTCTGTAAATCATTCTTTTTCCCTTCTTTTCATCCTAAACCACACTGTTAATGAAGGAAGATGTCTTGTGAGAAGGCTGATAGGAAGAAAAGAACGTTTGGAAAACCTGCAATTGCCTATTCACAGTCCCCCCACCCCAAACCCTCTCTTTATAGAAATCATGTAAGTGAATATCACAGCGCACAACTGTTTAAGAAACGTCATCCTTGTTCTTGTGACATCGGCAGCCACGACACCAATCCCTACCTACCGTAGTCTTGGCTCTATTTGCATGCCTAGCAACCAAGACAACTCACACGAAAGAAAAGAGGGGGGGAATAGTCCTGAAAGCACATCAGCAGGCATTCAGAGGGAATCCAACAGTCAACTTAGCTGTTGCCTGGAAGCACAGCTGAGTGATGGCGAAGAACTTGGGGAAATGAGGACCTGTCCCCCAGGCCCTTGGCGCACACTGCTTGCCATGTAAGGATGCACACATCTTTAGAACATATTCTCACTATGTGACAATTAGGGATGCCACAAGCTTTGCAGCAGGCAGGTTCAACAGGTGGCCACACTGTGCTGGACTCCTGCGACTGCCAGTGGGATGAACCTCGTATCTTCCCAACTTCCTGTGATCAGCCTCAGGTAGGTTGCCAGGTCGCTTGGATTGTCCGCCAATCTATCGGCCGGCTCAGGAGCAGGGATCGCGCGCACACATGACATGATTACATCACTTCCGGTTTACACCCGGAAACACCGCATCGTGATGGGTTGCTTTACCACTCAAACCCCTAAAATGCTAGTGTGGTAGAGTGGTAAAGCAGCCCGTCATGATGTGGCACACTTGGAGCAGTGGACTCTAATCTGGAGAACCAGGTTTGATTCCCCACTCCTCCACATGAGCGGCGGAGGCTAATCTGGTGAACTGGATTTGTTTCCCCAGTCCTACACACAAAGCCAGCTGGGTGACCTTGGGCTCTCTCAGCCCCACCTACCTCAAAGGGCATCCACTGCAGGGAGAGGAAGGGAAGGTGATTGTAAGCCATTTGAGTCTCCCTTAAGTGGTAGAGAAAGTCAGCATATAAAAACCAACTCTTCTTCTTCTTCTGGGTGTAAACTGGAAGGGACATAATCGTGCTGGCACGTGCGCGATCCCCACCCCAGATTTGCTCCAAAGACCTCCCACTGTAGAAGAGGGGTGACCTGGCAACACTAGCCTCGGGCACCTGCCCAGCAAGGGCAGCTGCAGTGGGGGTCTTCTAGGGAGGAGAGGTGTGCAGGATGCCCTGCCAAGCAACAGCAATGCCTTGTGGGTGGGGCGTGCCCGACAGACAGGGTTTGGCCCTATAGTAAGACAAATGGCTCAATGAGGGATTGCTCCCTGCTTGTCACCAGTGGGCAGGCTGCGTGCTGAGCCGATGAGGGTTCAAGCATTCTGAATAGCAAGAATAATAGCCCTACTTACCTGTAAGGAAAACTAGGGGGGGTTCCCCATCAAGAAAAATAGGGGGTGCCTTAAAATATGAATACAAGTCACAGTTATGGTAGAAAGTGCCATCAAGTTGCAGTTGACTTATGGAGACCCCTTGGGGTCTTCAAGGCAAGAGACATTCAAAAGTGGTTTGAAGAAGTAGTGTTGGTTTTTATACCCCACTTTTCTCTACCTTAAGGAGTCTCAAAGCGGCTTACAATCACCTTCCCTTCCCCCCTCCAACAGGGACCTTGTGAGGTAGGTGGGGCTGAAAGAACTGTGACTGGCCCAAAGTCACTCAGCAGGCTTCATATATAGGAGTGGGGGATCATACCTGATTCTCCAGATTAGAGTCCGCCGCTCTTAACCACTAGACCACGCTGGCTATTACCTGCTTCTACATAGTGACCAGGACTTCCCTGGTGGTCTCACATCCAAATACTAACGAGGGCCAACCCTACTTAGCTTCCCAGATCTAACAAGATTGGATTAGCCTAGGCCATTCAACTCTTGCAGTCACATTATGCACAGTCATAAAAATCTTTGGGGTATAACCTTTATCTTAGTGGCATCGTCTTACATGTGGGGTTGTCTTCTTTTGGAGCAAATACAGTATATTTGCGCTATGAGACTGTCCCGAGGAAATTAAAATGTGAAGCAGCCAGTGTGGTGTAGCAGTTGGAATGTCAGACTAGGATCTGGGAAACTCAGGTTCGAATCCGACTCTGCCATGGATGCTTACTGGGTGATCTTGGGCCAGCCACATATTCCCACCGAAACCTCTCTCGCAGGGCTGCTGTTAAGGATAAAACAGAAGAACGATGTAAACCACTTTAGGTCCCCATTGTGGTATAAATGAATAATAAAATTAAACATAGATGTCTGGGTTTATGGACTAGACTTTTAAGAACATATTCTCATGTGACAGTACAACGAGCAAGGCAGTAATGGCATTTGAAAACTATCGTTACCACAAAACAGAAAATGCTTAATTGCTTATCATATTGCTTCCTTAAGAATGGCTCACCAGCATCCCAGTTCTAAGTAACCGAAGCAATGATGAACTGCAGCTTCTTTTTGCCAGGAGTCATTCTACGTCATCTGCTACCTTTGCCTTAATATAACCACTAGATGTTAGGAAGCAGGGTTTCTCTTAATGGAACATTCCTTGTTACATGACTTAACAGTTGTGTACCATACATCTATCACAGGAGCTTCTTAGTATGGGAGAAGCAGAAAACCTGCTCTTGGACTTCCCCTGTAGAGGAGCCCCTCAAGCTTCTGCTATGGGAGTGATGAGCATCACGGACATTTGGGGAAACGTTTTAGGCCCCGAACGATTCACAGGGAGCACAGGCATGATGTGACGAGCCTCGTGATCCCATGCGATCTACGTGCATAGCTTAGAACACATGCAATGTGGCAGCACATTGCAAGAGAAGGCCAATACAGGTGGACCAGCTGTCTTTTGGGAAATCTTACTGCTGAGGGAGATATCCAATATCATTTTCCAGGGTTTCCCAGAACTTGGTTTGAAAATCATGGATGCACACATCTCCCATTGGTGGCTGTGGAAAGTGCTCCCAGTGTCTGAAGAAGTGAGTTGTAGCTCACGAAAGCTTTTGTTAGTCTTTAAGAAATTTTGTTAGTCTTTAAGGTGCTACTGGGCTCTTGCTTTTTTCTACCATCATAAAGAAAGGGGAGATCTGCTATTTCCTAGTGGCACTGATAGAAGGACAAGCTGAAATGAGGCCTAGTTAACAACCATACACAGGTAAGCAAGTATCACGAAACAATTCTCAACTACAAAAACAGGTCAGTGACAGACCTAAGCGAGTCGTAAAATCTGCCTCTTTCTCTAAAGATTTATTTTTTTTAAGACCAGCTTAACGGAACGAGGCTGAAATTCACTATTTGATTCAACAGGACAGATGCAGCATGAGTAAGTAGTTGCGATAGTGAGGCGGTGCCGGCGCCTGAAAGGACAACCCGGAGCCGCTCTAAACCGTACAGAACGCCAATTCCTCCAGCAGATTGCACACAATCAGCTCATCTCGGCTTAAAGCTTAAGAAGTCTAGCGGGGGCTACCTTGGACCAAGTGAGCCGCGACACCCCTTTCCAACCCAATGACGGCTCCTCAAGACCGACAGCGTTTCTGTTAACGCCAAAATCTGTGTTTAAACCGAGCCGCTCCAAACCATACCGAACAGTTGGGTTGGAAAGGGGTGTACGCCATCAGCTCACCTTGGCTTAAGCTTTAAAAGTCTAGAGGGGTCTGCCTCGGACCAAGCGAGCTGCGACACCCCTTTCCAACCCAACGATGGCTTCTCAAGCCCGACAGCGTTTCTGTTAATGCCGAAATCGGAGTTTGGCCCTGCTTTTCCCCGTTTTCTGCCAGGAGCTGCAGAAAGAGGCACCGATTGGTTAATTCCATCAGAGGCCTTATCCAATTAACACCCCGGCATTGGGTACCGTAAGAAGCCGGAGAACGTAGTACTACATTGGAGAGCACACAGGCATCAGCTCTCCTGTTTGAAGTGAATGAAACAGAACAGCAGGCAACCCGCCCGAGTGTTCACGTTACTCGGAAAGCCTCCGCAGTCAAGCCGCCTGCAGTCAAATAACAGCCGAGCGGGTACAATGAGCGAGTCTTTAATGGCAGAACTGCGGGGAAAGGGGGGGGTTGATTTTTCCAATGGAAGTCCCGTGAACCAATAAAATATTAATTCTCCATAAGAGAGACGCCCAGTAGAGATGCTCGCAACAATAAGCACACCCGTGCCTCCACTGAATTAAATGGGGAAACTTTAAATAACTGACTACAACCCACTTACTACTGAGCATTAGCAGGTTCTGCTCAGGAGCTGGGCAGTGAAAGGACCGGGTCCACTGCGTTAAGCCTCAGGCGTACGCTTTTCATGGCGACTATTCTTTCAGAGCCCGCACCTTTTTTTTCTGGCTTAGCTCCCTTGCCTTTAACTGCTGTACAGCAGGCAGAAATTCAACAGGTTAAACTTTTTTCCAGCTTGGGGAGAAACGGCACTGGAGGGAATTCTGCCTACCTGTTAAAGGAAAAAACGCTCTGGTGGTGGGGAGGAGGAGATGTCAGATCTGCTGGTTATGCTCTGAGCAAAATATTATTTTGAAGACTGCCAGATTTATTCCCTTTCTCAAAGCTCTGTGTAAACTCTGAATTAAAGTCATATTTTTCTATAACAATCATGAATACACATTTGCCAACCAATGCCTTAGCTAATAATAAATAACAACAACAATAATTTAGCTGAAACCATAAAAAATACTTTCTTTGGGACAGGGACCAGAAATGAAGGAAGGAACAATAGCTGAAGATACATCCCTTCCTACAATTTCTGACCCCCCCTTTTTTTTTTGCAATTTACTGTGTGCACATTAAACTGGGGCTGGTCAGGATGGAATTTCTGGGGGGTTAGAAGAGTCGTCCGATTGTTCTCCTCCCAACAGGAAACCGAAGTCTGTTTTGGACAGTGTGGATTCAATAAGGGATGTTTTAAAGAGAGGGTAATGCTTCCCCCCCCTTTCTTCCAAGAGCCCAGTAATTGAGATCACATGGGATCCGCCTGCGCGTCTAACTGCTCTTCGGGAGCTTGCACGGGAGGATTTGCCTTGGATTTGCCACTCTCTAGATGCACATTTTTCCCATCCAAATCCTCCAAACTCAACAATAAGTCCCCACGCAGAGTTCTGAGAATTCGGATGGGGAAAATGTTCGCCTAAAGAGCAGCAAATCCAACCCAAAACCTCCCATGTATGAAAGGCAAAGGGGGGGATTCTGCACTGGAGAAGGGCCATAGCTCAGCGGAACAACCTCTGCCTGGCAAGCAGAAGGTCCCAGGTTCAATCCCCGGCATCTCCAGTTAAAGGGACTAGGCAAGGAGGTGATGTGAAAGACCCCTGCCTGAGACCCTGGAGAGCCATGGAACGGGGCTGTGGCTCGGTGGCAGAGCATCTGCTTGGCACACAGAAGGTCCCAAGTTCAATCCCCAGCATCTCCAGTTAAAGGGTCCAGGCGAGTAGGTGATGCGAATAGAGTAGACCGTACTGACTTCGCTGGACCCAGGGTCTGATTCAGCAGAAGGCACCTCCCTGTGTTCACAAAGCTAAGATTGAGCCAGCAGGGGTGGAAGCCCCACAGGGGGGTGCGGCCTTACCCCTCCAAGCACGTCCATGCGAAACGGGGCTCCGGGGGATGGGTGGGACCCGACGGCTTTGGTTTGAAGTTCCTCTTCTCTCCCCCACCCCCCATAGAAACTTTGCTCCCCTCTAGGGCAAATGCCCTAGAGGGGAGGGCTGAAGGCCAGGTCGCCAGCCACGCTCCCAGGACAAGCGGGGGCCGCCCCCTACCCCCACACACACACACCCATATACCCACCCACCCCCCTTACCTTGACTCCGCGGGATGTTCCTCCTGGCGGCCGCGAAGGGCCCGGCGCAACAAGCCAGGAGGAGCCAAGCCAGCCGGCAGGGGCGGCGGGGGGGTACATCCATCGGGCTCCTCGGCGCGCCCCGGCCACCGCCGCGGAGCAAAGTTTGGGCAAGTTCAAGGGCGCGCGCGATCCGCTCCGGAAAGAGGGCGGCGAGGAGCCGGGCACCGGCCAGCCGAGCGGGGCTGGCACCGAGAAGGACGCGCACGGCCGGCCTGGGCGCGCGCGCCAAGGGGCGGAGACCGGCCCGGGAGGGGATCGGGAGGCTCCCCGGGAGGGACGCGCGGCCGGGCGGCGCGAGAGCGGCTCCCCCTGCCCCGGGGGGTCGGAGCCGGCCCCGGACCCGCACAGCCGTCCTCGAGCAGCCCGCTCTCGCCCCCTGCGGAGCGCGCCGGCGCTGCCTGGCGCGGAGGGAAGGAGCCGGCCGCACGGACCGCCCCTCCGCCTCCCCGGCGGGGTCCGCGCTCCGCCCCCTCCGGGAGCCTCGGGGGGTCCCTGCCTCGCCTGCGCTTGTAGGGTTCCCTACTGTCGGGTTTTCCCTAATATTTTTTCATCCTGTTGCAGATTTAAGAGCAGCAGTTCTCTTACAAAGGAATTTCAAAGTGAGCTTGGAAAGAGAAACTGCTGAATTGCAGTGGATATTCCAACTAAAGGCAATGCATTGACCTGGGCTGAATAAAGACCTTGCATTCATGGCCCATTGTGTGTGTGTTAAGTGCCGTCAAGTCGCTTCCGACTCATGGCGGCCCTATGAATGAAAGTCCTCCAAAATGTCCTGTCTTTGACAGCCTTGCTCAGATCTTGCAAACTGAAGGCTGTGGCTTCCTTTATTGAGTCAATCCATCTCTTGTTGGGTCTTCCTCTTTTCCTGCTGCCCTCAACTTTTCCTAGCATGACGGTCTCTTCCAGTGACTCTTGTCGTCTCATGACGTGACCAAAATACGACAGCCTCAGTTTAGTCATTTTAGCTTCTAGGGTCAGTTCAGGCTTGATTTGATCTATAACCCACTGATTTGTTTTTTTGGCAGTCCACGGAATCCGCAACACTTTCCTCCAACACCACATTTCAAAGGAATCTATTTTCTTCCTATCAGCTTTCTTCATTGTCCAGCTTTCACACCCATACATAGTAATAGGGAATACGATGGCATGAATTAATCTAGTCTTAGTGGCCAGAGTCACATCCTTACACTTCAAAATCTTTTCTAGCTCCTTCATGGCTGCCCTTCCCAGTCTCAATCTCCTTCTAATTTCTTGGTTGCAGTCTCCCTTTTGGTTGATGGTGGAGCCAAGGAATAGAAAGTCTTGAACAATTTCAATTTCCTCATTGTCAACCTTAAAGTTGTGTAATTCTCCTGTAGTCATTACCAATGCTGATTTCTCCACACCCATCTCTTCCCTGGAAATCACAGACTCTTCTGCATATCACACCTAATCCCATCAAGCCTGCTATTCACATTTACATACTGTTCCTCTACTTAAAGACCGATGGATTCACATTCTAGCTGTATCTGAAGAAGTGAGCTGTGGCTCACGAAAGCTCATACCCTACCAGAAAATATTTTTGTTAGTCTTTAAGGTGCTACTGGACTCTTGCCATTTTTTCGAGCATTCTCCTAATATCGTTCCTAACATTTCCCAATGAAGCGCCTATAAACTTCATTGATGGGATTATGCGTTCTTTCGCATGCATAGAGACTCACAGGCCATTTATTCGTGGAAGGTTTTGCGCTGGATTTGTCATGCTATAGATGCACATTCTTCCCATCTGAATTCTCAAAACTCTGCATGGCGGCTTATTGTTGAGTTTTGAAAATATGGATGGGGGGAAAGTGCATCTAAAGAGTGGCAAATCTAATGCAAAACCTTTCATGAGTAAATGGCCACAGATTTATAAGGTGCTATGCTCGAGTATAAGAGCATAACGTCGGGCGCATATCTATTCTGCACCCATATGTAAAGGCACTGGCCCATAAGGGGCAAAAGAATTAATTGGTTAATTAATGTATAAGGGGCAAAAGAATTAATTGGTTCTTGTAGGTTATCCAGGCTGTGTGACCGTGGTCTTGGTATTTTCTTTCCTGACGTTTCGCCCGCAGCTGGAAAGAAAATACCAAGACCACGGTCACACAGCCCGGATAACCTACAAGAACCGATGGACTCCGACCGTGAAAGCCTTCGACGATGAAAGAATTCATCTTTGGTTCATGTTCACTAAAGGTAAAGGTAAAGGTCCCCTGTGCAAGCACCAGGTCATGCCTGACCCATGGGGTGACGTCACATCCCGACGTTTCCAAGGCAGACTTTGTTTGCGGGATGGTTTGCCAGTGCCTTCCCCAGTCATCTTCCCTTTACCCCCAGCAAGCTGGGTACTCATTTCACCGACCTCGGAAGGATGGAAGGCTGAGTCAACCTTGAGCCGGCTACCTGAAACCAACTTCCGTCGGGATCGAACTCAGGTCGTGAGCAGAGCTTTTGACTGCAATACTGCAGCTTAACACTCTGCGCCACGGGGCTCATGTTCACTAGTGTGCGAATATGAGTTAGCATCAGCTGGCAGCCGTTGCTATCAGGTACCAGTGAGATCATCCTTGCAGGCCTGGTACCACCAGCCGCCTTAACAAGGCCTAGCAGTGATTTAAGACACCCGGAGCGTCGGATAAGAATGTTAAGTTTCGGTTCTTCATTAGGGATCATATGGCCACCTAAAGTGAACGCCTTAAGACCACTTTAATTGGATATGCTAATGATTGTATATACAGGAATCTCATGTGTATTGGCTCTAATGTTCTACGCAATTGTGATTATTGCTGTCCGTCCTAACGTCTCTAAAACATATGTATGCCTTTGTTCTGGGTGGACTGTTTCTGACGCTTTTTGAGAACAGCTCCACACGCGCTGCTTCTTTTATTGGCCTAATAAAAGAATCGTTTACTCCTGATAACCTCTCCTGAATTACTTTATTGGGCAATTGAAGGTAATTGAGGCATTTCACTAATAATATTTCCTAATTAGGATTTCCTAATATTTCCCCATATAGTGGTCCTGTCGAATAACGGTGCCGCCTTCTCTTCCAAAATAGGCTCCCTTTGCAAAGTATTGCTTTTCACCTTTGAACTCATGAAGCTGCAGCTTAGGGTTGCCAACCTCCAGGTACTGACTTATTACCTTACCTCTTGGAGAAAAAAAGATGCTCTCAAGCCCAGGACTGTAGATATTCCCTGCGGTGGTTTTAATTGTATATAGTATTTACTTGGTTGGACATTGTCCATGTTTGGTGTACCATATGTATGGTGCATGTTTATGTGTTGTTAATACAAACTTGTACTGTTTTGCAGTTTGAAGCTGTTTTTTTTTTTTTTTTTTTTTTTGCTAATTAATTTACAGCTTGCTAATTTTTGTGTGCCCAAACCTCCAGGTACTGGCTGGAGATCTGCTCTTACAACTGATCTCCAGCTGATAGATATCACTTCACCTGGAGAAAATGGCCGCTTTGGCAATTGGACTGTATGGCACTGAAGTCCCTCCCTTCCCCAAACCCTGCCCTCTTCATGCTTTGCCTCAAAAGCCTCCCGCCGGTGGCGAAGAGGGACCTGGCAACCCTATCTCCAGCCGATAGAGATCGGTTCACCTGGAGAAAATGGCCGCTTTGGCAATTGGACTCTATGGCATTAGTCCCGCCCCAAACCCTGCCCTCCTCAGGCTCCGCCCCAAAAACTCCCGCCAGTGGCAAAGAGGAACCTGGCAACCCTACTTCTACTGAGTCAGAGCACAATGGGTAGCCGTGTTAGTCTGCTGTAGCAGCAGAAAAGAGCAAGAGTCCAGTAGCACTTTAAAGACTAACAACATTGCCAAAGTGGCCATTTCCTCCAGGGGAACTGATCTCTTTCAGCTGGAGATCAGTTGTAAGAGCAGGAGATCTCCAGGCTCAGCTTGTACCTAGTGGCTGGCAACCCTTAATGGGCATATTCATACCACCCATGACACTAAGGGCATTAACGCATGGCTGTTTTGTCTCGCGCTTCTCCCTGGAATGAAGTGAATCCCCCTTGTCTGAACGCATGGGCGCCTCCCTCCCATGGGATCAACCCACTCCCTTGCACTACATTACCAGGTTTTCCAATCCCTCTGATTTTCTGATTTTAAACTCAGTGGCGCTGCAACCTGGTGTGCTTGCTTGTGCCTTAGCGTGTGCGGGTCGACTCCACTTCCGGTCCCTTCTTCCCCCGCCCCTTGGCAGGCGCTCTCCTCATGCGCCGCACAAGAATAGCGGTGGCAGCCGGCTGGCCACCACCATAGCAGCTGCTGCTGCCGCGGGAAAAGCAGGTGAAGGGGCTGTGAGAAGCAGTGGCAGCGAGCTGGCTGCCGCTGCAGGAAAAGGAGGCAGAGGCGCCGAGAGAGACGGACACCTGGGGGCTGGAGAGTTGTTGGTTGGTCCCTCTCATGCATTCAGTTTTTTGAACACGGTTTACTAAAGTGTGAAACACGAGAGGGACAAACCAACAACTCTCCAGCCATGCATTAATGGCCTAAAAGAACTTCTGAACTTTCCTTGCACTGGTTCTTGTAGGTTATCCGGGCTGTGTAACCGTGGTTACACAGCCCGGATAACCTACAAGAACCAATGAACTCTGACCGTGAAAGCCTTCGACAATATTTCCTTGCACTGTTTGCAAGACAGCAGAACGTTGCCTGGGACAGACAATGGCAAAAAAAAAACATTTTCTGAAAATTAGTCGATGTGGTTTGGCATCCTTGCCTGCTACAGATGAAAAGCACTGAGGCACACACTTACTTAGGAGTAGGCCTCGCTGAACTCAGCGACAGTTCTTTTCTGAGTAAGCATGCACAAGAATGGGAATAACTTTAAATTCTTGCCCTCTTATGTAGACAATGAATTGGACTACACCCTAAAGACACAGTCCTGTAGAGGAGAGTAACTTTGTGGTTAAAAACAATAACATTTTCCCTTAACTAAGCAGCCTGGTCTGGTACCCTCTGCCCTTCTCGGTTTGGAATAAATGTAGATCCATTCCGCCAAGAACATCCGAGTCTCTTCAGTACCACCCCTTCAGAGAGCTAAGATCACTTCCCAAAGGACATTATTAGGACCAGGAGTCTGCCACCTGGTCTACAACATACTCTGTTCTCACACAGACACACACACAGCGGTTCCGAGGTAAAATACTCCCTACAAAACAGAGAATGAACAATCAGCTAGCATCCCTCCTGGGTTTAATTTCGGGCCTGGCCTACCCAGGCAGCAGAAATGAGGGAGGAATGAAGAGGCAGGGTCTTGAGACTGTAGTTAGGGGGGGGGGGGTTGTCAATTTTTTTCTTAATATACAATCATTTCTTAATATATAATTATTAATATACAAAAAAAATTTCCAGTAGGACAGCAGGGAGTGGTGGAACATTTCTCCCCAATGTGCTTGTTTTACCTTCAGGGCTTTTCGGGGGGGGGGGGGTGCAAGGAAAGAGAGCATTAAAAAAAACGGTTTGGGGAGTGGGGTAGGGTTGCCAGGTCCCTCTTTGCCGCTGGCGGGAGGTTTTGGGGGCGGAGCCTGAGGAGGGTGGGGTTGGGGAAGGGAGTTTCTTCAATTCCATAGAGTCCAATTGCCAAAGCGGCCGTTTTCTCCAGGCGAACTGATCTCAATTGGCTGGAGATCAATTGTAAAAGGAGATCTCCAGATAGTATGTTGAGGTTGGCAACCCTCGAGTGGAGCCTGGGGAGGTGGAATTTGGGGAGGGGGGACCTCAGCTGTGTATAATGCCATAGAGCCCACCTTTCAAAACAGCCATTTTCTCCAGGGGACCTGATCTCTATAGCCTGGAGATCAGTCAGAATTCTGAGAGATCGCCAACCAACACCTGGAGGTTGGGCAACCCTATTATCATATTTTTCCCCATGGCCAAGCTTTTATTCTGGAACATTAATTAAGTAATTAAAATATGTTTATACTGCCTTTCCACCCAGGTTAGGGTTCCCAAGGCAGGGAACAATCCTAAAACAAGCTTTTAAAATACACCATGTAATTAAAAAAATGTAAAAACAACTATTAGACAAAGCACGTACACAGTTAAAATGCATACACAGGAAGGAGCGTCATGGGGGGAATGTCAGATGAAACAGGTAAGTCTTCACCCACTGGTGGAACACAATGTTAGAGAGGGGACAGACGGATCTTCCTGGGGACGGAATTCCATAATTTTGGTGCCACAACCAAGAAGGTCCTTTCTTGGTTGCTACCCATCCAGGCACAGGCAAGGGCACCCAAAGAAGGGCCCCTGAAGATGACTGCAGTGGTCAGGTAGGTTCATATGGGAGTAGGCAGTCCTTAAGGTATGACAGTAAATCTGATTGCTCAGAAACAAGTCACTCAGAGCTTCTATCTATCTAGGATTAAGGTTGTAGAACTACAGTTGCCAACCTCCAGGTACTGAAACAGGCTGATAATAATGTGTAATGACAATAGTATATTGAATGTAACAATGTGCTACCAAGCCAATTGCATATATACAACAAAGTATTTCTCAGTCCTGGGTATATAACAACGTGCTAACAAACCAGTTGCATATATATAACAAAGTATTTCACAGTCCTGGTACAGTAACAATCAATCCGAGGTCGATGTCTTCAAGTGAAGAAGGGTAGAAAGGGATACGATCCGTATCCCTTTCTACCCTTCTTCTCTTTTTGTTTGGATTATGTTTTATTTTATATTTTGGGGGATACAGAAGGGGGGGAAAAAGGAAGGGGGAAAATAGATCATGAATATATAAAAACATCGTTAGAATTTCGTTAAAAAATAAGCTCATAGAGTACAACAAATATCAAACAAACATTATATGATTTATCTAATAAAATGGCATTTTAAAGATAAATATCTTTCATTTGTCAATATATCGTTTTGAAAAAGATATTAACTAATCAGTTGCTTATCTAGAAGACATATAGGTATAAAATAACTCCCATTTTTCATTAAATTGTTCCATGGATTCATTAATCTTTGGATTTGAGATAAAAGTCATTTTTGCCATACTGGCGTAGTCTAAAAGCTTTTCTTTCCATTCTTCAATTTCGGGAGTAGACGTTTGTTTCCAAGTCCTTACGAGAACTGTTCTTGCTGCTGTTGTGGCATATTTAAAAATATCATGAAATTTCAAAGGCAGGTTTGGTGGGACGATACTAAGTAAATAATATTTGGGATCTTGTGGTATCTTCATTTTCAATATCATCTGGAGTTCTCTGTGAATCTGTTTCCAATATTGTTGAATTTTAGGGCATGTGCACCAGACATGAAAGTAAGACCCGTTTGTATTTTGACATTTCCAACAAACGCCTTTTTTTCCGGAAGATGTCATATGAGAGAGCATATTTGGGGTCAAGTACCATCTGTAAAATGTTTTGTACCAGTTTTCTTTAACTTCTTGACACACAGTATACTTTAATTCAGAGGTACAGAGTCTTTCCCAAGATTCCATGTTGATCATTTCGCCAAAGTTTTGCATCCATTTAATCATATTCGTTTTTACTTGTTCTTCTTCTGTATCATATTTTAAAAGAAGTTTATAAATTTTTCCTAATAGATGAGAATCGTTCTTGGTTATTAGCAGTTCAAACTCTGTCAATTCTCGAAATGGCCGAGGATGTAAGCAATCTTTCTTCAAATTAGACCTCAGTTGGAAATAAGTTAGCCAGTTTAGTTTTTGAAAAAAAATTTGAAGTTCAGTTAAGCTCTTGATTTCACCTGTTGGCTCTATCATATCATTGTAAGTAAATTGAACAGCCGGTTTCAGTTTAACGTTGTCATGGTATGCTTCAGTTGGAGACATTATGGATGGTGGAGTTGGACTTATTCTTTTCTTATGCTTCTTCCATACTTTTAGTATCGCCGTCTTGATGTCACAGTCTTTACCCTTCTTCTCTTGAAGACATCGACCTCGGATTGATTGGTACTGAGACCCAGGACTGAGAAATACTTTGTTGTATATATGCAATTGGCTTGGTAGCACATTGTAACATTCAATATACTATTGTCATTACACATTGTTATCAGCCTGTTTCTGTACTAATTTTCTAACCTTAGGTAATGGTGCAGAGGTGTTGATTTTTTATTGCTAACCTCCAGGTACTAACTGGAGATCTCCTGCTATTACAACTGATCTCCAGCCAATAGAGATCAGTGCCCCTGGAGAAAATGGCCGCTTTGGCCATTAGACTCCATGGTATTGAAGTCCCTCCCCTCCCCAAACCCCACCCTCCTCAGGCTCTGCCCCAAAAACCTCCCGCCAGTGACAAAGAGGGACCTGACAACCCTATGTAGGACCAATCAGAAATTTAAAAAAAGAATTGAAGCAAAGCATAATATGACATACTGGATGATGCAAAAATTACATAGCAGAATGCTGGTTTCAGCAAGCTAAACACAGCACTTTAAATGATACAAAAATTACATAGCACGTCCCCCAACTTCTCTTGTGGTTTACTATTACAGCTTTAGAGCAATATGATTTATCCTTCAAGTCGTATTAACAATCTTCTAGCCCAACCAACTAAGATCATCATTCTCCAACCCATTATAACATTTGGGTGGGCTCCTCTGTTTTTCTTAACTTCTCCTAGAACCGTGTTTTTTTTACAGAAACGTAAGATACGTATTCGCATGCCGCCCTCTCCGTTAAAAGTTTACAAAAATGACAAAATACAAAAGAATAACAACACACTATCAAACAATTAATACAAATGGCAGTAAAAGAGAGGATAAAATGCACAAAAGCACAAGCAGAGATTAATTAATAGCAGCAAAAAAGAGAAGAAAGAACCCTGTGTAAATTAATTCATAGCAGAGTCCAGCCAACAGCAGAGGCAAGAACAACCAATTCAACACAGATTATCAACTAACTGAAAAAGCCTGGGCAAAGCAATGGGTCTTATTTTGACGCTAAAATTGGAGACTAGACAGAGAGCTATGGGAGAGAATCCCTTAAAGTAGTGCTCTCCAACATGGTGCCCTTGGGTGCCATGGCACTGTTCTGTGTGTTCCTTGGTGCCCTCCTCCTCCTTCCCCAGAACAAAGAGCCAGCCCTAGCTTTCCTTCAAGTTACTGGAGTAAGAGGCCTCGTGGCCTCTAGGGTTGCCAGGTCCCTCTTCGCCACCGGTGGGAGGTTTTTTGGGGCGAAGCCTGAGGAGGGCCTGGTTTGGGAAGGAGAGGGACTTCAATGCCGTAGAGTCCAATTGCCAAAGCAGCCATTTTCTCCAGGTGAACTGATCTCCGTCGGCTGGAGATCAGTTGTAACAGCAGGAGATCTCCAGTTAGTACCTGGAGGTTGGCAACCCTAGTGGCCAACCTATAGGGATTCAGACATGGAACAGATCGTCTCCCTCCCCCTGCCATTTGGTGGGCTGGTGGGGGGAGAAAATAGAGAGGAAAGCGCCAGCAACGTGGTGACATCACTTCTGGCACAATCTGGAAGTGACATCATCACGTAGCACCCAAATCGCATTCACGCCAGACTCTATGGTTAAATTACAGAGTGTTGGACAAATGTTAGAGCATCTCTCCTTATGCAGTGACATCATGAGCCCCCCCATGCCAGTAAGTCTCCTACTGGTTGCTGGCCTTGAGCCGGCAACTCTACCACCAGCTAGCTAACAGCAATACAGGACCAGGAGAGGATGGGTGTATGTTGCTTGAGGGCAACAAAATAACTTGAAAAAGTGCCTATGGCAATAATCTCCTCTTTGGATACAGACAGGATTGGAGGAAGATGAAAGTTTGAGTCCATAACTACAAGTACATGTAAACCAGGCCCATTAAAATCAACAGGACCTCTGTCAAAAGAAATATGGTTAGAAATGAGTTGTAAGTACCCTAGTGGAAACAGAGATAAGCAGATAAACAAGATTTAATCTCCCCAGATGGAACCTGAGTCCACTTCAGTCACTCAGACTGATATAGAAACTTTCACGGAGGATTACCGGCGACGAAGAGGAGATTGTGGAGGGGACAGAAAAATAACAGGGGGAAGGGTAGTGGAAGCCGGTCCCACCTTCATCCCACAACAGAAGGGGTGAGAAAAAGGAAGACAAAACAGACAACTGATAAGTTACCATACCTGTTTGTTAGCATTAGCAATAAGGTTTCAGACCTCAGGTAGGGATCTTATGGTTAAATGGTTCTCAGTCGACAATATTCCTGAACATAAACAGCTAGAACTCCTTTTTTTGAGGGAATTAAAAAAAAATAACAGAATAGGATTCAGTCATATGCTAGGGTTGCCAGGTCCCTCTTCGCCACTGGCAGGAGGTTTTTGGGGTAGAGCCTGAGGAGGGTGGGGTTTGGGGAGGGGAGGAATTGCAGTGCCATAGAGTCCAATTGCCAAAGTGGCCATTTTCGTCAGGTGAACTGATCTCTTGGCTGGAGATCAGTTGTAATAGCAGGAGATCTCCAGCTAGTACCTGGAGGTTGGCAACCCTAGTCATACACACACACACACACACACACATATATTTGAAGTGGTATGGTCCAGGAACAGTTTTAGTTCCTCGTTTTTGATATATATGAATCAACATGAGAGCAGGGAGGTTAAAGTCCCTTGGAAAAAGGAACTGGAGGAAGCTTTCTTTAACCTTTGACCTTAAGACGATCCCCATTCACAAACAATCCCTTTATATTTTGTTCTTGTGAACAATGATAATTTATCATGGCTTATTATTAGGGTTGTCAGCTCTGGATTGTGAAATACCTGGAGATTTTGGGGGTGGAGCCTGAGGAGGGCATGGTTTGGAAAGGGGAGGGACTTCAATGTCATAGAGTCCAATTGCCAAAGTGGTCATTTTATCCAGGGTAACTGATCCTGGATATCAGGTGTATTAGCAGGAGATCTCCAGCCACCCCCTGGAGGTTGGCAACCGTGCTTATTATGACAACTGTCCTGTCCTGGATGGCCCAGGCTAGCCTGATCTCAACAGATCTCAGAAGCTAAGCAGCGTCAACCCTAGTTAGTACTTGGATGGAAAACCACCAAGGAATACCAGGGTTGTTATGCAAAGGAAGGCCATGGCAAACCACCTCTGTTAGTCTCTTGCCTTGAAAACCCTATAAGGGGTTGCCATAAGTCGTCTGTGATTTGACGGCACTTTACACACACATTATTACACAACATCTAATTCTTGACTGGTTAACAGGTAGCCTAAACCTATACATATTTGCTTGGAAGTAAATCTTTTAAGAACAACCAGGCTGGATCAGACCAGTGGTCTATCTAGTCCGTCACCCTGATTTTAACACCCTGATTAGTCTGATTCCACAGGGCAACCCACAAGCAAGGCCTACAGATGATGGGACTCTGTCCTATAGACAATATGGCAGACTGAAAAAACACCCCTCACTAAACATAGCCTTATTTCGTCATAACTGTATGATATTTGTGACAAGATAAAGTATACTGAGTTACATGTTGGTATATTTGTACACACATTGCACATTCCACAATATTAGCCCTGTTCACATGTTCCCCATGTACATCCTGCATTTATGTGCATACATTTGTGCATACATTTTTTTCTCCTGTCCTCCGTTTCATCCTCACAACAACCCAGTGAGGAAGGTTAGGCTGAGAGTGTGCGACTGACCCAAGGTCACCCAGCAAGCTTCCATGGCACAGTAGGGATTTGAACCAGGGTCTCCCAGATCCTAGCGCAGCACTCTAACCGCTACACAGCGCTGCCTAGGAAAAATCAAATGTACTCTGTACATAACTTGTGCACAGGGCTACTAAGTTTCCATGGTGGCTTGTTCAGTGGCTGTAATACCATGATGTCTGACTGAGCCATCACAGATCATATGCATCAGTTGGAAGTTTCTCCTGGCTTGAGAGCTTCTTCTGTATTCCTAGGTATAAAGTGTTGGGTACGGCTTCTTTTTCTAAGGCAGTGTCTTCCCTGCTTAAGTATTCAATGAGAGAGAGAAAATTGGATAGGACTTCATTTTGTCTCAGCATGGGGGCTCAGCGCTGGGAGGAACGGCAGTCATTTGATGCCCGCTGAAGTGTCAGTTTGCAGGCGGTACACATTTAAAATACTTTAGTGCTGAAGTTAACATGGGAATCAATCGACTACTGAGGTTGAAAAAGCTAAATGTGACTGCAACTGCCTTGTAAAAATGCATCCACTGTTTGTTTCCCTGGGACGACGGCATATCGGTTTTTCAAGTACCCTAAGGAATCTCTGCCCTCACCTGGATGGCCCAGGCTAGCCTGATCTCGTCAGATCTCAGAAGCTAAGCAGGGTCAGCATTGGTTAGTATTTGGATGGGAGACCACCAAGGAAGACCAGGGTTGCTATGCAGAGGAAGGCAATGGCAAACCACCTCTGTTAGTCTCTTGCCATGAAAACCCCAAAAGGGGTCGCCATAAGTCGGCTGCGACTTGAAGTCACTTTATACACACACAAGGAATCTCTACACAGCAGGGCGTCAACAAGGGATCCAGATGGCAGCCAGATGGCAATGCTGATGCAGTCACTCTGTGCATGAGGCAGAATGGTACTACAGTGGGACAGTTTTGCACCACATTATCCTTTTTCTCACAAGGGAAGCATCTCTCAGCCTCTCCTCCCGTTGCAAGAACATTGCGGGAAAGCCTGGCTATAAAGGGTGTCTATTGTTGTTGTTGTTGTTGTCGTCTTCTTCTTCTTGTTCTTCTTCTTCTTGTTCTTCTTGACTCTGAAATGCAGCCAACTCAGCTAATCCAAAGGCATCATAAAACAAATAAGTGTGGATGTCCAGTTTTAAAAATATTTTGATAAAATATACACAGCCTGCCTGCTTTACAAGGAGAGGCGTGAGACAGAGAGGTGATCCAGCACTCACAGTCCTGCTGTGTACATCTGAAATGCAACCTGTCATGCCAGGTGTGAGCTCGATTCTCAGCATGGGCACAGAACCAACTATTTAAACACCATGACTTGCTCTGCTGAAAATGTCCCATGGATGGATGGAGTTCCATCAGTGGAGGGCAATGTCCTTACCTTGTTTAACCCCCTCCAGGCCAAAATATCCCTGAAAAGCTGCTTCTGGAAGTGGGAGACCCCAGGAACAGCATGGGGGAGCTAGTGTTCTGCAGAAAAAGGGGACATTGGTGAAATCTCCCTTTGCATCCAATATAGGATCCATTCCTATGTCTTTGTGGACATCCAGACGTGGGAGTACAGATAAGTCCTTATAAGTGTAAAGAAGCAAAACTAAATCTTATATTGATCTTATATCTAATAATCAAGTGTGGCCTAATATGCAGATACTTAAATCTACAGATTGGGCCCACACTTACTAAAAACAGTTTGGCAAACTTGGGGGACACTCCATAAAAATCTGAAAAGGTTTAAAAATGCATTGTGGGGGTTTAAATTCCCCCAAATAAATGTGTTGTCTGCACATGTACAGACAACACTCCTACCTCCTTCTCTGTTGAATCGTGGTGGCAACAATGGGGGGGGGCAGGAAGCCACAGCAGGCCCGGTGGCAGAGGCTGGGAGGTGTGCGGGGATTACCACCGGTGTCAGGGGGAAGTAGCCTTGGTGGGCTCTGTAGTGGAGGCTAGGAGCCTCATCAGGACTGGTGGCAGCAATGGGAAGAATAAAGGTAAGAGGGGGAATGGACCCCCCTAATAGTATCATGGGTTCGCACTTGTGTTAACAGATTCTCTAAACTGCACTTCCCTAGGCTTCGTGTTTGCCAGAGCTGACTTGTGACCCCCTAAGTTTGATAGATATCTTCAACTGACTACATTAAAACCACAGTAGTTGTTGCACAGGAAATTTTAGGTGCCATTCCAAAAATGTTTTGGGTATGCCAGTTAAACTAAGAGCACTTACAAAAGCAAATGATAATATTTTCAAAGCACTGAAAAGGAAAGAAGAGGGGGAGATGCCGGGCGGGGGTCCCACTGCTCAAATTTCCTTTTGTAGAATTAAACTGTGCTTTTTTTCGTTAAAGCAAAGCAATCTAAACTGTCATTTAACTGTGTATGAATCCCCTTCCTTGATGTTGTACCTCTGGTTTTGTCCTTCCTTATTCCTGACATTGTTTGCTCTGGAAGGCCTAGCCTTTAATCCCACACAGCAGGATATTTAGTTGAAAACAGTCCGGCGAGTCTTATACCGTGGGCGGCTAAGTGCGCAGCCCGTGGCCTAGAAGGAATAGCAGGCTAGCCAGCCGACGGAGCGGATTTTTTTTCCCTTTTGTGATTGATGGAAAAACAGGCACATCTCTGTCTCGGGAAGTGACTCTGTGAAAGAGCCATCTGAGTGAGTGTTGTAAACACAGATGGAACTCAATTTATCTTATGCTCGGGTCACTACCTTAAAAAAGAACCAGAGGAAGGGAAGCTGGTCGGAATGAACCCATCACCTCTGAGTTCAGGCACAAAATGGGAGTGCCAAGTCTTTTTCAAAGTTTTAGTCTTCAGGGAACTCTTTCCCCATCTGCTACAGAACCTCCGCACATCTGCCGAGGGTAGGGTTGCCAGGTCCCTCTTTGCCATCAGTGAAAGGTTTTGGGGGCGGAGCCTGAGGAGGGTGGGGTTTGGGGAGGGGAGGGACTTCGATGCCATAGAGTCCAATTGCCAAAGCCGCCATTTTCTCCAGGTGAGCTGATCTCTATCGGCTGGAGATCAGTTGTAATAGCAGGAGATCTCCGGCTAGTACCTGGAGGTTGGCAACCCTAGCCAAGGGATCCCCGCATTTTGGAAAGGATTCTCAGGAGGATTCTCACAGGGGGCCAACCAGTCATGTCAGGCTTTACCCTGCTATTACAACTGATCTCCAGCCGATAGAGATCAGTTCACCCGGAGAAAATGGCTGCTTTGGCAACTGGACTCTACGGCATTGAAGTCCCTCCCCTCCCCAAACCCCACCTTCCTCGGGCTTGACACTAAAAATTTCCCAAATAGGAGCTGGTAACCCTACTTTACCATCATACACACACACTCTCTCTCTCTCTAAACGCACCCCAGAATGAACTGGTGAGAACAAGCAAACGATCTTTTGGGGAAGGTGGCTTGTCGTTACCATGGGGTTTCTCAACCCCAAGATTAGTAAGCTTCTGAGAAACCCACAGGATTCCCCAAGTGCATCTATGGTAAATAAGCACTATTTTCCATGGAAAACTTATTTTTACTTTATTTACTTCATTTTATTTGCCACTTTTCTTCCCAGTGGGAACCCAAGGCAGCTTACATAATTCTCCTCTCTTCCATTTTATTCTCACAACAACCATGTGAGGTAGGCTTTATCAACATCAATTTAGACTCCTCTGTCTCTTTTATGCTGTTGTATTTGTTTATTTAAAAAATTTGTTTGCTGCCTCTCCAGTCCTTCCCTGTCCTATTTTTATTGACCTGCTTTAATTGGTTTGTCCTGTTTTATTTTATACTTGGTTTTCGCTTGGTTTTAACTTGAACTACTTTTTTTGTTGGCTTGCTTTGTTTTTATTTATTTGTTGGTATTGTTCTATTGGTTTAGTTGTGAACAGCCTTGAGCTGGTTCTGGAGAGGCAGTATACCCATTTTCTTAATTAATTAATTAATCAGTCCTTATCAGGCTGTCAAAGACCCTTGATTAATTGATCTATGAGACTGTAGTGTTGACACTAGCCTACTGAGATTGGGGAGGGGGGTGTCTTCAGGCAGTATGATGACCCCAAGGTCACAAAACCATAGGGGGGCCAGCTCTAGTTTGGGAAATACCTGGAGGTTTTGGGGGCGGAGACCAAGGAGGCTTTGAGAAGGGAAGGACTTCGATGCCATAGAGTCCAATTGCCAAAGCGGCCATTTTCTCCAGGTGAACTGATCTCTATCGGCTGGAGATAAGTTGTAATAGCAGGAGATCTCCAGTCACCACCTGGAGGTTGGCAACCCTACAAAACCAAGTGGCCCCAGAAGGCAGCAAATATCAAACTGCAGCTCCAGCAACAGCCAAGAAACATCTTGGACTGGCAAGAACAAGATGGTGACCATGAGTCGCATGTCAATGTTGTGTGGAGGCATTTAAACCACAGCCGGCCTAGGCTAAGGAGGACGTCTACAGGGCTCAGGGTAGGGGAGGCCTTATCTGAAAATCTTTGGGCTGGTTTGTATCTAGGGCTGCCAACCCTGGGCTGGGAAATTCCTAGAGGGGTGGAGCTTGGAGAGGATGGAGTTTGGGGTGGGAAAGGAGCTCAGCAGGCATGTGATGTCATAGTCCACTCTCTGAAGCTGCCTTTCTCTCCAGGGGAACTGATTACTGTAGCTCGATCTCTATCCTTTGGAGAAGAGTTGTAATTGGAGAAGAACTCCAGGCCTCACCTGAAGGTTGGCAACCCTGTTGGTATGTGAGAAAGTTGTTAGTCAGAAACCTTGACCCCAAACTGCTAGGTTTTTATGAATCAGGGCCAACAATGTAAATTGTACCCAGAAACAAACTGACCTGGATAGGCCAGGCTAGCCTGATCTCATCAGATCTCAGAAACTAAGCAGAGTCGACCCTGCCAAGTATTTGGATGGGAGACCTCCGAGGAGTACCATGGTCACAACATGGAGGCAGGCAACGGCAAACCACCTCTGAACGTCTCTTGCCTTGAAAACCCCAGCAGGGGTTGCTATAAGTCAGATGTGGGTTGGCGGCAAAAAAAGTTATATGTGTCCCAGTTAGCAATCTGAACCTTTTGAAGCTTCTAAGGCAACCACAACCCAATGCAGTCACCAGACTAGGATGTCACCAAAACTTTGGCCCAATCATCTTTTTTCCAAAGGCAATGCAGCTGGAAGAACAACGCAAGTCACTAACTCTGCAGGTACTTCTACTCAGATAAAAGATCTCACATGAGACCCTGGTTCATAGCAGATTTTTTGGGGAGAGTTTAGCATATATGGGTTCCTGATGTGGTTGATGAGCAGTAGATTCAGGACAAACAAAAACACATGAGCACATGGAGCTGCCTTATACTGAATCAGACCCTCGGTCCATCAAAGTCAGTATTGTCTACTCAGACCGGCAGCGACTCTCCAGGGTCTCATGTCGAGGCGAGGTCTTTGGCATCACCTACTTGCTTGGTCCCTTTAACTGGAGTTGCCAGGGATTGAACCTGGGACCTTCTGCAAGCCAAACAGATGCTCTACCACTGAGCCAAGCTCCTCCCCACTTCTTTCTTTAGAAAGTAATTGACACCGGGGAGACGTGTCCCTGTGCTGCAGACTGTTGAAATAACCCCCAGTTTGGTTAGGTTTAAATGTGGTACAGTAAAATTCATGGAAGTTAGGCGCATCAATGGTTAACTTACTCAGCAATGGCTAAGTGTAAACTCCGCATTCAGAGCCACTAACCCTCTGAATACCTGTGCCTTGCTTGTAGGCTTTCCAGGGGCATCTGGTTAACCCCTGTTTGAAATAGCACGCTTGACTACATAAACGTTCGAACTGGTTTAGCATGGCTGTGCTTGTACTACTACACTATGGAATTCACCTACATATTAAAGATGGAGGGCTGGCTGGATTTTTAAAAAAAAACCTCATGTTTGCCTCTGGGACCAGCCAAGGAGAGGAATGAAATCAAAGAATGATGGTCCCTAGGAAGCTGCAGGATATTATGTCGGTAGGATCTGAACTTGGATATGCCAACAGCAACAAAAAAGGAAGGTTCAGTAAGCTTCAAATTAGTTTCATCCAAGGCACAGCGTGATGTCTCTCTCTGAGGTGTGAGACTGAGGAAGCCAGCCTCTTTCCATTATTTCTCCTTCTCAAGATGCACTTGGAAACCTCTGAAGATTTGACAAGATGTTTGTTGGTGGTAGGTTTTTGTTTTTTTTTAAAGATGGGCTTAAATTCCTTTTTTATTATCTTGCTTTGGAAACCAGTATCTGAATTCAAAGGACTTTTATGCATGGCTGTTTCACTCACCGCCGTCACCCCTCTGACAACTTTGGGTCTTTGTGTTGATTATGCATGCCTCTTCCTACGCATGAAGCTAGCTGGGTGACCTTGGGCTAGTCACAGTTCTCTCCTAACTCTCTTAGCCTGACCTACCTTACTAGGTGTCTGTTGTGGGAAGAGAAAGGGAAGGAGATCGTAAACTGGTTTGATTCTCCTTAAAAGGTAGAGAAAATTGCCATAAAACCCCCAACTCTTCTTCGTAAAGGCAGAGAAGTATTCTCAGTAACTCATTCCATTTGTGTAACTCTCCGTGATGTAGTACTGTGAAAAATTCTTGAACCAGAGCGCCTTTGGGATTCCAAGCAAGACGGGGCTAGTTTGGTAGGTTGGCTAAAGAAATGTGTTTGGATGTAGAAAACCCTGGTTAAAATCCCTAACTAGGCATGAATTTCACTGGATAGGAACTTGCTCAAGACTCTCTCACACAGCTGCTGTTGCAAGACCCTGTTTCTAAGTAATGTCTGAGTTATGGTATATAGTTTAGCACGGAAGGAAAGGCTGAGAGGAACATCTTGGCTGGCTGCAACTTCTTGCTGTTTGCTTTTCCATTCCTATTGCGTATAATAAGGCTTTCCCATTCCTATTGCATATAATAAGGCTTAAGCCCTTGGACACAGGTTGAGGGGCAGGAGTCTTGGCATGTGACTCTTGGCCTCTTCCCTTCAGATGAGCTAGCGATTGACTCCAGGAAGGACTGTGGCCTTATACCTGGCTGAGGTCCCTCCCCTCCTTAAACCCTGCCCTCCTCAGACTCCACCACAAATTCTCCAGGAATTTCCCAGCTCGGAGTTAGCAACTGATGTTGTGACTTCAACCCTCTGTGTCAATTGCTACAGAGTCCACCCTCCAAAGAAGCCATTTTCTCCAGAGGAACTGCTCTCTGTAGTCTGTAGACAGTCATAATTCTCGGACATCCCCCACCTGGAGGTTGGCAACCATGGTCAGCTATCAGGTCAGCAGGAGGTTGGCAACCATGGTCAGCCCTTTTGGGCCCTGAGCTTTGATAGGTCACATGAGCCAACCCTTAGTCCCACTACTGCCCATGAGTAATTTTGCTAAGATTCTTTGTAGCTGCAAAGTACATCTGAGCAGTAGGATTTTAGTAGGGTTGCTGGAGATCTCCCACCCTTACAACTGATCTCCAGGCGACAGAGATCAGTTCCCCTGGAGAAAATGGCTTATTTGGAAGGTGGACTGTATGGCATTATACCTCACTGAAGCCCCCCCTCCCCAAATCCCACCCTCCACAGGCTCCACCCCCAAAATCTCCAGGTATCTCCTAACCTGGAGCTGGCAACCCTAGATATTAGAGTAAGTAGACATATGGGATTGCTTGAGCCTCCTTCTCTGAAACTTATCCTGCTAACATGCCAACAGCGCCCTTTCCTCATATTATGGGGTTCATCTCAGCTTGCTGCATAAAAAAAACCCCATCCATGATTTTTGCTTGTAGTGCCGACACCTGAAGGCAAATACAGAGAAACTGGGAAATTTCTTGGTACTGTTCTGTCCAAAGGTATCGCCGCATTCTGCAATTTGTTTTTTTATCACTGCGAAAATAATGCATAAAATCTTTTCCTTGCTGAAGTTTGAATTCATAGCAATGTGGTTGAAGAAAACAGCAACCCCTAGAAACTATTCTATTTTTTCTTTCTTGAAAGTAGCAATTAATAGCCAAAGATTTCAGATTTGCCTGAATAACGGAAGCTACTATCCCATCATATACTGAATCTCTTATGACTCCAGTCGTTTTGTGCCATCGGGGGCCTCAGGTGGGCTCTTCTGTTGAAAATAAAAAAAAGGGAGATTGCCTACCGTTGCCAAATGAGCTTTCTTAGGGTCTCCTTTCTGAAAATGGAAAAAGTAAAAGGTTTCACAATTTCTCCACCATGTAATCTTATCTCTGTTCTGTCAGTAACTTAATGGTGTATTGATTAGATCTTGCAACCAACTATTTATTTTTAAAAAAAGGCATTATTACTCTTTCAGGGCAACCGTGGGAAAAAAAACTCTATTTTTTTAAAAAGCCCTTTTTCAGTTTTATGATATTTCAAAAGCTTCTCACATGCTTTATCAAGTTCCATAGACAGCTGGAATTAACTCGGCAGTATTCATACGGAGAAAGCAAATTAATCTCAGACAGGAGGAGCTTCAAGCAATGAGAAAGGAGAGGACAATGCCCGAGCGTTGCAGATGTATTCGTTCAACAGTTAACTTGAAGGCACTGATAATTAAAGTTTGAAAGAAGGAGATGACACAACCTCAATGTCTTTGTGCAACTCATGGAGAAGGGGTGGCAGATGACAGAACGTACCCTCTCTCAGGACACCTTTAAAATTGACTGTCAATTCTCTGGGGAAGGGACTGAAGTTTGCTCCCTATTGTCTCCTACGAGATGCACGGTTCTTGTAGAACATTTGCGGTGGCAAACAGCACAACATTTCAGACCATTAGGAACTCAGAGTTGCAAATCTGGGTGCTACTGAGATGCACAACAAGCCGCTGAAATTACTCCTCTAACAGATTAATTCTAGACATGTCAGCCACTGTTTTGCCACACTGGCCTACATCATCTCTAGTTCTTTTTTTCGGGTGGTGGTGAAAGAGCATCATAGGTAGGGGTGTGCAAAAATAAAACATCCGGTAAATTTCAGGTTCAGGTTTATTGGCTGCTTTTTTCAGGGGGAACCAAAATAAGTAGAATACCCATACCGGTAAATGGGTATTTGGCTTTATTTCTGGGTTTCCTGAAAAAAATTGGGTCCATTATAGTCTATGGAATTTATTTTCAAGGCTCCTGGGGTGTGTGCCTTTTTCAAGCTAGAGTCACCAAATTTGTAGCGTAGCTGCAAGGGACTCTTGTTAGACGAACACTGTAGTTTGGTGAAGTTTGGGTCAGGGTATCCAATTTATGGGCCCACAAAGGGGTTGCCCCCATCCTCTAGGCCAGGGGCATCAAACATAAGGCCTGGAGGCCGGATCCGGCCCCTTGAGAGTTCATATCCGGCCCGCGAGCCAGCTGAGGCAGCACCCCGCCCTCACTCTCGATCTGGGCTGGAGAGACATGGCCTGGCCCGACCGAGTGACATTTATGTCATATCCGGCCCTCAAAAACAATTGAGTTTGACACCCCTGCTCTAGGCATTTGCAAGCCGAGCTGTCCATCAGTTTTCAGGTTCAGGAGGTCAGTGTTGCTGAGGACTGGTGGAAGGAGCTGATTGGCAGGCTGATGCCTCAAAGTCTGGGGGCTCCCATCGTATCTGGGTCACTTTGCATGATGTCTGTGCAAATTAGCTTCCAGACTGAGGGAAACCGCTTTTGTTGTGGGTGTCCCCAGAGCGATAGCACTTGCCTGTTCTAGGCAAACTGCTTTCTGGTTGGGAAAACAGCAGCAAATCAGAAGCAGAGACAGCCATTCTCTATGATTATGCCCAGGGTCCTGGGATTCCAAATTTGAGACAGTGCCACAATGTACTTCTTGTAGTGATCTGTAATAATCTTACATATCGTCTCTGAGGGTTTCTTAATCTCTTACAGAGCTCACTCAATAAAATAAACATTCTAAGACGAAATCCAGCATTCCCCTTGTTAAAAACAGCGAAACACACATATTGCAAGCCTCTTGTGCACACTCTGAGGAATTGATTTGCAGACTGTGTTGCAGACGTTTGTTATAAATATTATGTAAACTCTCCTATTTCTTTCTTTTATTGTACATTATGTAAGTTTGTTTGTTTTCCCCCATTAATAATTTTAGGACCTTGAGGGTGTAGAGAGAGCACAATAATTCTATATTAGTATAATACAGGGTAAGTTATTGTTTAGTATTTGCACCAATAAGCTATTCTTTTAAAAAAATATTACCAAGAACAGGATACTGGCAATTAGACAACTGGGAGTACAGCTGGGTGACAGAGGAGACAATTTCATAGCATGGGGTGTCACAGTGTTTGAGTCATCAATTTATTTATTCACTTAAGACATTTAAACCCCACTTTTCTCCCCAACAGAGACTCAAAGCCATTTACAACATCATTCTCCCCTTCTCCATTTTATCCTTGCAACAACAACAACCCTGTGAGGTAGGCTAGGCTGAGAGAGTGATTGGCCTAGGGAGGCCCAAGGCAAAGTGGGCCACCACGGCACGAGTGGAGATTCAAAGCTGGGTCTCCCAGATCCTAGTCTGGCTCTCTAACCACTACCTCACAAATGTGGTAGCAGGAAGAGGTCAGGAAACACACCTAGGTGGGTTTGAGGACTGTAGGGTTAAATTAGCCATAAATGAGAGTATGGATCATGAATCTGTTCATGTCAAGACAGCCAGATCTACGACTTCCGGGGGGCAGGCTCCAATCCCTGCTTTTGCTAAGTAAGGTGGCACGGGGGAAATGAGTCCAAAATTGCTACTGTCTATGGGTTTCTGGTGAATGCTAGAGCATCACGTTGACAGCGTGATGTCACTTCCATGTTTGCCCCCCAAAATGATGTCACACAACAGTACCCACACACCATCTGTCCCTGACTTCCCATCTCCCTCCAGGTGCCAGGCACTGTTGCTGGCAATGCTGGTTCATGTTAAAAGGCATATTTCTCTTTTAAAGGCAAATTAAAGCCATACAGCAAATTACAGCCGTAAATTGCCCTGATTAAGATTGGCATCGTGAGGGTAGGGTAGAGGCATTTTTCATCTCAGGATGAAATCCAGACAAGAATGTGGGAGAGACCCCACAACTGAATGTTCCCAGGATTTTAAAGATGTATTAGAACCACAAGAGGTCCCAGTTCAGATTGGGGCTATGTGGGGGGGGGGTTAACCCTTTGACCCCCATAAAGCTTTGCTAATTGAAACTGAGCCCCGTGATGCTGTTTGCATTTTAAAGGGGAAACTATGGGTACCTAGTCTTTTTTCTTTGAAGAGCTAACGGCTGAAAGCATGGTTTTGTTTGTGAACCTGTGCAGGGGAGAAAGGGTTAAAACCACACATGCACCTGATCTGAACTCAGGCCTTGTGTGGCTGTCATTCCCCATCCTCTTCTCTCTTTTTGACCTGGAAATGAAACAGAAAGATCCTTAAATAGAAGGTGGTGTAGGAATGGGTCAAAGCTGTGATACTAGGACCACTATTGGTGCTCTTGTAAAGAAAGTTACACCCTTCTAAATCCATTGAAATCAATGTGCTTAGAAGGGTGTGATTTTTTAGATCCTGTGAATGACTGCCATGTGTTTGTAGAGTGGCCCAGTGAATAGGGTTGCCAGGTCCCTCTTCACCACCAGTGGGAAGTTTTTGGGGTGGAGCCTGAGGAGGGTGGGGTTTGGGGAAGGGAGGGACTTCAAGGCCCTAGAATCCAATTGCCAAAGAGGCCATTTTCTCCAGGGGAACTGATCTCTATCAGCTGGAGTTCAGTTGTAATAGCAGGAGATCTCCAGCTAGGACCTGAAGGTGTCTCATTACTGGGCAACACAAGAGTCAGCATGGTGTAGTGGTTAAGAGCTACAAACTCTAATTTGGAGAACAGGGTTGGTTTCCCCACTCCTCCACATGAAGCCTTCTGGGCAACCTTGGGCCAGTCACAGTTGTCTCAGAACTCTCTCACCCCATGCAGAGGCAGGCAATGGTAAACCACCGCCGAAGGTCTCTTGCCTTGAAAACCCTATGGAGTTGCCATAAGTCAGCTGTGACTTGGCAGCACTTTCCACCACCACATGGGCCACACCAGCTGTAATGCACATTATGAATTAATACCCTTCTCCAAGGGCAGTGGCGTGGACAGGAACCACGATAGCTTTGGTGGACACCATGCTGGGAGCTGTGCCAGGCTCAGTGCAACTCCCTGCTCCCCTATCACCACATCACCACCACCACTGTTGCCCCCCAAAACGGAAGTGGTCCAGGTAGGGTTGCCAGCTCAGGGTTGGGAAATACCTGGAGATTTGGGGGTTGGAGCCTGGGGAAGGCAGGGTTTGCAGAGATGAGGGACCTCAATGGGGTTATAATGCCATAGCGTCCACCTTCCAAAGCAACCATTTTCTCTGGGTGAACTGATCCCTGTTGCCTGGAGATCAGATGTAATAGAGGGAGATCTCCAGCCACTACCTGGAGGTTGGCAACCCAAGGTCCAAGCCTCTCTCGACCTCCTAGAGGCCCTAACAGACACTATCTAGCATGCCCAAATCTCATTCATAGGATCCACGCCAAGATCTTCATGATGGTGGTGCTGGTATGGGCAGAGTCTTCTTAAGTGAAGATCCTTTGCAACCTAAGAGCCACCCAGCAACAAGGTGCAAAGCAACAAAGATCAACAACCAAGGTCCATAATCCATCAGCAGGAATATAGTTTCTTATTATTATTTAATCCTAGCGCTGGCCGAAGTGGCGTGTTCTTCTGGCTGAAGGTTCCTTGGACCAGAGGAAGGGCTCATCACTTTATGGAATGAAATCATAGGATCTAGACCATATTCCAACATTCTTCATGGCAGAAAAGGGTGTCCCAGAGAAGAGTGATGGCGGTCTTCAGAAAGTGACATTCGCAGCCCCAGCTGAAGGGTTTAAACACACACCAACATTGCGTGCACAGAGAAGCGCGTCTCATTAATTTCTTTTAAAGGACTATAATGTCAAAGAAACCCATTATTCACAGAGACCTGAAAGCTAAGCCACATAAGCTGGGGTCAGATCCCCTTGAGCTATTTCAAATACACAGAGCGATCTGATGTCAGAGCAGAGGAGACCGGATATCTGATGTCAGAGCAGAGCCCCCCTCCATTTTATGCATCTAACTAGCGTTCTAGAAACTGCCTCCGAGACTGAAGTTAGCCCAGAGAATTAATCCTCTTTCATCCCAAGGGGATTTGTAGAAGGTCAGAGTCAGTGCAGATATGTGATCATCTGGTGCTTAAGCCAGACGGAGTTAAAAGAAACATCTCTGCTGGAAACTGGCAACGGATCTATAACACTGTACGCAGCCTGGCGTGCAACATGAAGCCAATTCCCTTTGCTTACCTTTTCTAGAAGGCCATTGTTGAGAGGACCACCATTTGAGGCACAATCACGAAAGTGCCCAACCCTTTATTCCTGTCTCTGTGTGTGAGCAGTCTGGATACCTCATTGGCTGGAGAATGAATTTTGCAGGCATACATAAGCACATGCCCTGACCTGGATGGCCCAGGCTAGCTCATTCTCGCTGGATCTTGGAAACTAAACAGGGTAAGTACTTGGATGGGAGACCACCAAGGAAGTCCAGGGTTGCTACGCAGGGGCATGCAATGGCAAACTACCTTTGTCCATCTCTTGCCTTGAAAACCCTACGGGATCACCAGAAGTCAGCTGTGCCGTGATGGCACTTTCAACCACCACATAACCACGTAGATCCTAATGTGGGTGTATGTTAAGTGCCGTCAGGTCATTTCTGACTCATGGCAACCCTATGAATCAACATCCTCCAAAATGGCCTATCCTTAACAGCCTTGCTCAGGCCTTGCAAACTGAGGGCTGTGGCTTCCTTTTTAGAGTCAATCCATCTCTTGTTGGGTCTTCCTCTTTTCCTGCTGCCCTCAACTTTTCCTAGCATGATTGTCTTTTCCAATGACTCTTATATTCTCATAATGTGACCAAAATACAACAGCCTCAGTTTAGACATTTAAGGGTTAGTTCAGGCTTGGTTTGATCTATTTTGTTTGTTTTTTGGCAGTCCATGGTATCCGTAACACTCTCCTCCAACACCACACTTCAAAGGAATCTACTTTCTTCCTATCCGCTTTCTGATCCTGATACCTCTCTTTAAAAGCAAGAGAACAAATACCATAGTTATACAGCCTCAGCTTGAGGGTCAGACTGTGGAACTCTGCTTTTGTAGAGGTGTTGGTCTTGATTTAGATTTCTAGCATGAAGGCAAGATCATTAAACACATCCACCATTTATTATATTGATCACATTTGTATCCTGCTCTTTATCCAAAGAGATCAGCATAGTGGATGTGGTGCATGCCTCCATAGCTTAGGCTAAGTGACTGGCCCAAGATTATCCAGCAGGCATTAGGCTTGAGCTGTGATTTGAACCCAGTTCCTCCTGATCAAAGGGCAGTGCTCCAGCCCCTATGCCATTGCACAAGGTACGGCCCTTACATTGTTGAGCCTGGACACTATTAGAATTTTGAGAAAGTATAGTGGGTGCCACTATTAAATGTCTACCATGAGGGTCATTTACAACATGTTAGTAGGTTTCTAGCCAAGCATCCTCCTATGATGGGCCATCTGTTTCTGGATGGACACTCCTGAATGGCCCAGGCTAGCCTGATCTTGTCAGATATCAGAAGCTGAGCACGGTTGGCCCTGGTTAGTATTTGGATGAGACACCACCAATGAAGTCCAGGGTCATTATGCAGAGGCAGGCAATGGCAAACCACTTCTGAATGTCTCTTGCCTTGAAAACCCTACGGGGTCACGGTAAGTAAGCTGGGATTTGATGGCTCTTTCCACCACACTGCCCCTGGAAGAACAAAAGGTGTTGTGTGGTCTTCTGAAGCATCTCCTGCTCAAATGAGAAGCATTTCAAGAAAGAAGCAAATGGGCATGAGCAAATGTCAGCAGGCCCATGGTGCCCCAGAGACACCATATTGGGTCACTGCCGGACAAGTCAGCCTGCCCAAATCAAGTCCACAACATGGAATACCCACTTCAACATACGGCAGCCATTCTACGATTATCGCTTTTAACAGCAAATAAACCATTTTACAAGGTTAAATGTAATTTAAAAGAGAATAGGCAGAGGCATTTAAGAAATAAACATGTATAAGATGTACAAGATGTTTAATAGAAGATATGAATTTAGATTTTAAGTTTAGTTGAAGTTGATTATAAGATATTTAATGTGTGTGTGTGTAAAGTGCCGTCAAGTGGCAACTGACTTATGGCTACCTCTTTTGGGGTTTTCATGGCAAGAGACGAACAGAGGTGGTTTGCCAGTGCCTTCCTCTGCACAGCAACCCTGGTCTTCCTTGGTGGTCTCCCATCCAAATACTAACCAGGGCTGACCCTGCTTAGCTTCTGAGATCTGATGAGATCAGGCTAGCCTGGGCCATCCAGGTCAGGGCAAGATATTTAATAGAAGATATGAATTTAGATTTTCTTAAGCTTAGTTGAAGTGGATTAAACATATTTTTACTTATTTTAGAGAATCTTGAGATGGAGTAATGTTTGGAATGATACAACACTAGGTAGCATTTTTTCTTTATCTTTTAAATTTAAATTATGCTGAAGCTCGGAGAATGTTGTATTTTTTATCTTATTGTCACCCTTCCCTTTTTTCTTTTCTGTACCTCCCCTTATTTAAAAAAAGTATATATCATATTCTTGTTACACAAGCAGAAGTAAGGTATTAAAAACACATTTGTCAATGTACCAGTAGGAGAAGAAATATAACTTAAAAAAAAAAACCCACAACAACTGAGAATCATGAGACATACAGTAGAAGAAGTGACATCCTTTTCCAGCAAATTTAACCTGGAGGGAAGAAACGTTTGGATACACTGGAGATATACTTATGTTTTCTATCAGTAACTGGGGGTATGACGTTCATTCCCATTGGTCTTTCAAGGCTACCTCTGTCTGCTCTTGACTGGCTGTGGGTTTCCAGACAGATTTTCCACATCACTTACTCTCTGATTGTTTTAACCAGAGATGCCAGCGATGGAACTTGGGGCCCTTTGCATGCAGAGGAGGTGTTTTGCCACAGCTTCCGCCCAATTTTAACATAAGAACATAAGAAAGGCCAGGCTGGATCAGACCAAGGTCCATCAAGTCTAGCAGTCTGTTCACACAGTGGCCAACCAGGTGCCTCTAGGAAGCCCACAAATGAGACAACTCCAGCAGCACCATCCCGCCCGTGTTCCACAGCACCTAAGATAATAGGCATGCTCCTCTGATCCTGGGGAGAATAGGTATGCATCGTGACTGGTATCCATTTTGACTAGTAGCCATGAATCCCTCTCTCCTCCATGAACATGTCCACTCCCTTCTTAAAGCCTTCCAAGGTGGCAGCCATCACCACATCCTGGGGCAAGGAGTTCCACAATTTTAACTATGCGTTTTCAATTGTTTCATACTGTTTCAATGCTGTAAGGGGCCATTGTGGCAGGGGGGTGTCAGACCATTTGTGAGATATAAATATAAATAACCAAAGAAGGAGCTTCAGTTTCTCCTACAAGCAGGCCAGAACTTTGCAGCAGTCCAAGTTCCCGAATGCAGCTATTATAATAATTGCACCCTCTTTTCACCCTACCTGGTCCTTGAAAGCAATTTTTTTCTGTTGCAGGCGTGATGTGAGTACAACAAATCTCATCTCTCACAGGCTGCTATCAATTGTCGTTTTGTTAGTTATTGCACCACATTGTACATACTCCAGTTTCTCCACCAATTCCCACATACAGCAGGTGAGATGTAGAAGAAAGAGAGAATCCTGTTTGTGTCGTCTCTTAGAGCACCAAGGGCCAAAAAGCTGTAGGTGGCTGAGTGGTGGATTCATATCAATAATTCAGCTCAGGGAAGAAAAACAAATAGGGAATTCAGTTCTTGAGTAGAATATACACAGAGAGACATGCGTGGAGTTGTGTGTTTATTTGGAGAATAAAATGACTTGCGGGGATGGAAGCCATTGAATCTAACTACCAACCCCCAAGCACTATTTTCCCACTAATTATTCTCTTGTAATTTAATCAACATATTGCCTCAAGCAGACAGCAAGACGGAGTACATTAAGGTGTTTGCAGAGGAGACAATTGTCGCTTATGGGAGTTTTACCTGAGGTTGGTTGCTCGCTGGACCCACACTTTCCTGTTGGGACTCTATGCACCACCAGTCTCCAAGCTGAAATCAGGAAGTATTTGAATCCCCGCCCCTTGAAATACTGCTTTGTAATTGGCTGTAGTGAGAGAAAAGTCCCCCCCAAACCCAATTGCAGCATAAAAAAGCATTTTAAGAACAAAAAACAAAAAAACGGAGCAATCTGAAAAGAGTGCGGGGGGAGAAATCCAAGCCTCAGTTTTAAAAAGCCTTTCTTCTGCTCAGAAAGAGATCAGAGGAAGCAGGACGTATTTGAATCCCCGCCTCTGGACATGCTGTTGCTTTGTAATTGGCTGTGAGTGAAACTAAGTTTGCGTGTCCCGCACTTTGCCTTTCGCACGGAGATTTCACCAGGGCTGAGCTCAGGGGAGAGGGAAGAATCAGGTGACTGGCCCAAGGTCACCCAGGTGGCTTTATGTGGATGAGTGGGGAAACCAACCCGATTCACCAGATTAGAGTCCACCACTCTTAACCACAACACCACACTGGCTGTCTCCCTACTGCTGAGTGGTTGGAGGACCCAACCCCATGATAGGCATTTCCTGGTCATTGCATTTAGTATATTGCCTCTGAACTTGGAGATACCATTTAGATAACAGCCAACACTACCCCTCTTCCCAATAAATACATATCCTTTCTAATGCCATCTAAGCTAATGACCACCATGACATCTTCTGGCAATGGATTTCTTAAGTGGACTTCTGCAGTGCATGACAAAGTGCTCCCTTTGAACCTATTGCTATCTTCATTGGGTTACCTCAAAAATCTACTAACATGATCGGGGTGGGAAGGCCACTCTGCTTTCTTAATCTTCTTGGGCTGGTACAGCTTTGTGCATTTCTGTTTTCATGCTAAGTCTTGTGCAGCCAACAATGCAGAAAGCTGACATCTGGACATTGCCAAAAGTAGCAGAATCATGAAAGAGATTTCTGAGTAGCTCCACAGGATAGACCTTTATTTGTCCATTACTCAAGTGTCTGTAGAGAACCAGAGGAGGAAAGGGGGCTGAGATGTGTCCTCTTTGTTACCCTTTCACTGCAGGAGTTCTTTCAATATCCCTAGTATATATCCTTCAGTTTAACGGAGAAGAACACTATTTGGATTAAACACATGGCAGGATTGTTGGGTTTTCTAAAAGAACAAAGAATCCCATTGGTGACTGAACCCTACACCCATTAAAAGGTCTTGACCCACACTGCCTGTTTCAGATAACACATAAATTGAGCAATGTGACCAGAATATCAATAGAGTCCTTATATTTCATGAATAAATTCCAGTGAAGCCATTTGTGGTCTGTTCATCTTCAAATGTACTGTCACCACCGGCCTTGGTTGAAGATATGATAAAAGGGAGGTTATATATTCAGGTTGGGAAAACTGATAAAGGAATTAAGGTCCTCGCACTTTCAACCAGATATACGTGTCCTTGGTGAGAGGACTGGGAAAGTTATTTTTTGAGAAGTCCATGGAAACAGATCTTCCCAGAGCTTAAGAAAAAGGATGCAGCAGCTGTATGCAGCCCCAATCCATGGCTCCAGAGTGGGGAACCACCAGCCAAATCTGCTGCCACTATCCTAGGTCATTTATAAATGGGAGTTTTACCTGAAGTTCGTTGCTCACTGGACCCACACTTTCCTGTTGGGAATCTGAGCACCAGCAGTCTCCAAGCTCAAATCAAGTCCCACCCCATTAAATGCTGCTTTGTAATTAGCGTACTTTGTAGAGCTTACTGTGAGAGAAAATCCCCCCAAACCCAAGTGCTGCATAAAAAAGCATTTTAAGAACAAAAAATAAAAAAACGGAGCAATTTGAAAGGGAGGGGAAAATCCAAGCCTCAGTTTAAAAAAGCCTTTCTTCTGCTCAGAAAGAACTCACAGGAAGCAGGAAGTATTTGAATCCCCGCCTCTGGACATGCTGCTTTGTAACTGGCTGTGAGTGAAACCAAGCTTGCCGATCCCACACTTTGACTTATGCACAGACATTTCACCTGGGCTGAGCTCAGGGGAGAAGGAAGAATTGGGTTAACAGAGCAATGAGAAGTCCCGGGATTCATGAGGGCTGGCAGTGAGGTCATTTCTAATGGACAGAAAACTCATGCATAACTCCAAGGAACAACCGAGACAGACCTGGGGCGAACATGAGTGAAAGTACCCATGCATAAATGACCCTAGTGTTGTCAACTCTGACTTGGAAGATTTGGGGGTGGAGCCTGAGGAGGGTGGGGTTTGGGCAAGGGAAAGACCTCAGCGAGATATAATGCCACAAATCCAAATTTGCCATTTCCTCCAGGGAAATTGATCTCTGTCATCTGGAGATCAGTTGTAATTCCAGGAGCTCTCCGGGCCCCACCTGGAAATTGGCAATCTTACCCCTCCTCATGTGGTTTCACCAACTGAATCCACTCCCTTGGCAGTTAGTAGTCACTTCTGTTTTCCATGCTACATGCCTCGGATAATTCAATTCAATTTCATTTCAATTTATTTACAGCCAAGGACCCGCAAAATCTGATATAATACGAGAAAAAGTATTAAAATTATTAGATATTATTACTACAATAAAATGATAACTCCCTGATCTAAATACATGGCTACTAAGTGCTACTCCAACATTACAAATATAAACATACACACACACACACACACACACACACACACACACACACACACACACACACACACACACATATATATATATATATATATATATATATATATATATATATATATATATATATATATATATATGCATACTGGATATTAACAAACATTACATTTAAATACACATAAATCTATACAGGGAGTACCTCGGAGAATTATTGTGAGGATAAAATGGGATATCATCCATTAAAAAGGTCAGGAGTACAGCACTGAACAGGAATGCCAGTGACAGATCTGGAGTGTTATCATTTCCTGTCATAATTGATCTGAAGTAGGTCGCATAAAAACAGTCTGGACGCACACCCCAACATCACACTGACCCGGTAAAAGGAGTCCCAGGGAGAGGGTTAAGGGTTTTTGATAGCTATTGCTGTGTGTCCTCTTCCTGACTGTGTACTGACTACATACAACAATAGTGTTCTATGTAACTTCCCCCCACCCCCAAGGGCCCTTTTCCTTGACCGGCTGCTCGCACCAATTCCTCTTTAATAATAGCCCTCGGACTATGAATCTAAGAACCATGTCTTGTTCTTGGTTCTGATTTTCCACAACCCATTTCCCTCCTCCTTTTCCGCCTAAGGCTGGTGAAACACATAGCGCTGTTCTGTTAAACACCCCCTATTACACCCCGCCCCCTGTATTCAGCATGTCTATATGCTTGGATGTTTTGAGAGGGGCCATTGTTTTCTAGAGAGCTGTTCAGCTAGAGAATACCATGTATAGCAGAACTGTTGATAGCTCTGCTCACTGGATGTCTAAAGCAGCATCCAGATTACCAACCCTAATAAAATGCAGATGGGGAAACACCTCTGTTAAGCTGTTAAGGTTGTATGCAATTAATATTTTCAATACCATTTATACGTAATTATCAAGTACTAATGATACACAGACTGACCTATCAAACATACCAAAACATTCCTTGTATTCATATGATCAAAGCAGTTTTTTTAGAGAGCCCCATGGCGCAGAGTGGTAAGCTGCAGTACTGCAGACAAAAGCTCTGCTCATGACCTAAATTCAATCCCAACGGAAGTCGGTTTCAGGTAGCCAGCTCAAGGTTGACTCAGCCTTCCATCCTTGCAAGGTTGGTGAAATGAGTACCCAGCTTGCTGGGGGTAAAACGTAGATGACTGAAGAAGGCAGTGGCAAACCACCCCTTAAACACAGTCTGCCTAGTAAACATCGGGATGTGACGTCACCCGACGGGTCAGTAATGACCTGGTACTTGCACAGGGGACTACCTTTACCTTTAATAAGAGATAGCAGACTTTTTCAACAATGTGATTCTCAAAGCAGGTATCTTTAAAGTAACCAGCACATTTGTTGTCTGAAGCTGCATTATACATCAAATGTGTTGTTCATGGACTGTGACCTCCTTTTTCCTTTTGCATTTGGCCCACCGTTGCTCACAACCTTGGCGGCAACAGAGCAGCTATGTCTATGGCAGTCAGAGGAGCTATGCAAAGACCCTCTATGACACCAGAGCAAGGCTGGCCAATGGTCTTAACTGAAATGGGTCAGGCAAAAAGAACCAAGGGCAAGGAGGATAACAGCTCAGGAGTTAAGTTAAGATATCAGCTCAGGAGTTAAGTTAAGATATCAGCCAAGAACCATCAGGAGAGATTCAAAAGGTGCTCGAATATGTGCCATCCTTGATTTTTGACAGTGTGCATGTGGTCACCTTTAACACATTTGTACAAAACAACACTGATCAATGCACAGCCTATGGACAGCGAACATTCTCTTTGCAGAATATTCAGTGGAAATATTTTACATCAAAACATTTCCTTTATTGAAAGTTGGGGGGGATAGCCTTTTTAAAAGGGAATGAACCGAAAACAATGGGAATAGGTTCTGGGAGTTTATTCAGTGTAAAGATCTAGTAAGGCAGAGGGTGGGGGGAAATAGAGAGAACAAAGTGTTGTTGATGCAAGCATGCCAGTGTGTGTGTGTGTGTGTGTGTGTGTGTGTGTGTGTGTGTGTGTGTGTGTGTGTGTGTGAAGTGCCGTCAAGTCGCATCCGACTCATGGCGACCCCATGAATGAAAGTCCTCCAAAATATCCTATCTTTGACAGCCTCGCTCAGATCTTGCAAATTGAGGACTGTGGCTTCCTTTATTGAGTCAGTCCATCTCTGGTTGGGTATTCCTCTTTTCCTGCTGCCCTCAACTTTTCCTAGCATGACTGTCTTTTCCAGTGACTCTTGTCGTCTCATAATGTGACCAAAGTACGACAGCCTCAGTTTAGTCATTTTAGCTTCTAGGGTCAGTTCAGGCTTTATTTGATTGATAACCCACTGATTTTTTTTTTTTTTTGGCAGTCCACGGAATCCGTAACACTCTCCTCCAACACCACATTTCAAAGGAATCTACTTTATTCATATCCGCTTTCTTCAATGTGCAGCTTTCACACCAATACATAGTAATAGGAAATATGATGGCATGAATTAACTTGATTTTGGTGGCCAGTGACATATCCTTACACTTCAGAATCTTTTCTAGCTCCTTCATGGCTGCCCTTCCCAGTCTCAATCTCCTTCTGATTCCTTGGCTGCAGTCTCCCTTTTGGTTGATGGTGGAGCCAAGGAATAGAAACTCTTGAACAATTTCAATTTCTTCATTGTCAACCTTAAAGCATGCCAGAGATACTATCAAAATCAACGACAGTTTTTAATCAATGGCTTCAACAGCATTAGGATTGCACCCAAAAACAGGACAGAGCTTGTGGCAGATGTATGTTTGGCTTGGAAGACAGGAACCAAACGAAGCAGCAAATGGTATCTCATCAGTATGCAGAGAATGAGCAGCACCAACTAACTAAAAAATTCACCTTCATCCATAACACTAACTCAAAACTTGACTGAAAATGTACCTCCTTATCTTCCAGAGGGTTTCACGCAGGGTTTGCCAAACAGAAGCAAAAGCCCTGTTAACCTCTGCCTAGAACCTAACCAACTTTAATAATGCAATTACACGGAGGAATTTCGCTTTAATTCTGTTAAAAGTTTCTGATCTTGTGCCTGGATGGGAATGTCATAAAAATATGAACTTCAAAGCTCCAGATGCTAGGAAATTAAAATCCCAACATTATTGATCCAGTGTATTTTGATCAATTTCTGTTCTTGATCAACCGGCCTTTTGTCTCAGTGGTGTCTCCTAAATTAACGTCGTCCCTGCACAGTGTGAATGGCAATTAGTCCTTCTCTTAAATTGAAGCCCTGCTGTGACACTGACTCAAAAAGTGACAGCCGTCTGAAACCAAGCCCTCTCCATGGCAGCTTCTCGGAATCCGATCTGGGGAAAAAACTGGTAACTTTTTTTAACACCAGATAAGCAGTAGTCAGTAATTGCCTTAAGGACAAGGTTTTCACTTGGTTTCTGCTGTGAATGGGATACCCGATAAAAGATTGGATGAAACAATTGCAGCTGCTGTGAAAAGGAAATAAGACATTTCTCAGTTGGAGAATATCATAAACTGTAAAGCAGACTTTGGACTGCTCAGGTTGCCAGGTTGAGCTTCCCATCGTACAAGTTTCAAATGTTCTTCAGCCATCAAAAAACTTGCAAAGTATCTTTTGCCAGAGTAACAGGAAAGATGTTTTGTTTATTTTTAACTCGCAGTACCCCAGACAACAATCTGGCTTTTTTACACTATCTTGGCCTGCTGAGGTCAAGAAATGTCCTATTAGGATGCTAATGCTAGGGGCCTGCATGGGACATTGAAATTCTGGCAATCCTAGCAATTTGCATTTCAGAATTGCTGCCGTGCGCCCATTTCTTACATATTTTGTAACGCTTCAGAAACCTGCAAAATCTGCTTTATCGATTGAGGTGACTGCACAACAAATTCCCTTGTTTTTTTGCTTTCATATTTTTACTCAACAATGCAGATTCTCTTTCTGCAGTTTGTTTTGCATGGCGGAGAGAACTTGCATCAAACATCACATGTAGAATTAGCATCTCGTAGAGAAGCTAGGACATGACAGAACTCTTCTCCAGAACAACTTACGAAGCTACCCAACCACTATGGCCATCTTCTGACTTTAAGTGCCCTGACTTCTGACATTAGGCTTAGCAGGATATGGTAACAGTTTGGTTCACTGTGCAGCAAAATGTTACAGTCGATATAATAGATTGTGCTCCAAAATACATTTATCAAGTATATAAATACATGCGTGTTCACACATTCACATGTGACCAAGTATATAAACACGTGTGTGCACTCATGCACTCACTACTAAATACATCTTACATTCTGCAAACATGGGGTTGGATCCAGCCAGATTTTTCATTCAATCTTCCCTAATTCTCCTCCTTAGTTCCACCCCATCCTACAGGTAGGGTTGCCAAGTATTTGGGAAATAACTGGAGATTTTTGGGATGGAGTCTGAGGAGGGCGGAGTTTGGGGAGGGGAGGGACTTCAGTGCCATAGAGTCCAATTGCCAAAGCATCCACTTTCTTCAGGGGAACTGATCTCTATTGGCTGGAGATCAGTTGTAATAGCAGGAAAACGCCAGCTAGTACCTGGAGGTTGGCAACCCTACCTACAAGTCAGGTCACATGATCCCCAACGCAGCCATTTTGGGTGGTCAAAGGGGTCTTCTCTTCCCTTCTTCACCAGCAGAAAAGCTAGTTGAATCCAACAGATAGATAACATTCCTGGCAGTCCATGGGAATTCTCCTACCCCCAGTTTAAAGACTGCTAAAGTGTGTAAATAGGAAAACTTCCACGTTCACTCCATGCTGTCACACATTTGTCTTGTCTCATTTCCAGACAAATGCTCCTTGCTGCTGCTGCAAATGTTCCCTTCCTAACGTCAGTGCCGGGAAATGCATTAAGGGTGAGCAGCACCTCTTTGTTACAGGTGAGCCTGAAGTGTTTTCCTGTGTTGTACATAGGGTTGCCAGCTCTGGGTTGGGAAATACCTGGAGATTTTTGGCGTGGAGTCTGAGGAGGGCGGGGTTTGGAGAGGGAAGGGACTTCAACGCCAAAGAGGCCAATTGCCAAAGCAGCCATTTTCTCCAGGTGAACTGATCTCTATCGGTTGGCGATCAGTTGTAAGCAGGAGATCTCCAGCTACCGGTAGTACCTGGAGGCTGGCAACCCTAGTTGTACATCATCTCATTCTCCCTTTCACATTAACAAATTGATATTGGAGCAATTGTAAATCACTGTGGATCCAACATCACCACCATCCTAGACCACCATTTCAGGTCCAGGTTCAGCAAAATGTAATCATTGGGTTTTGAAAAGACCCTCCTGCTCTTCATTTGCATTTGGTAGATATGCTGTACAGTTTACATGTGCAATTTATCCATTCATTTTTTCATTTATCTCTAATTTGTAGTGCTTGTTTATTGATGTACAAATAATAAAAAGGCATACATTTTACGGGGAATCGTGCTGCAAGGAAACAAGAAAGTGGCACAAAAATAAAGAATTTAAGGGTCGATTAACTGAAGGTTAACTGCCTTGTGGTGCAGAGTGGTAAGCTGAAGTACTGCAGTCAAAAGCTCTGCTCACGACCTGAGTTGGATCCCAACAGAAGTCGGTTTCAGGTAGCCAGCTTAAGGTCGACTCAGCCTTCCATCCTTCCAAGGTCGGTAAAATGAGTACCCAGCTTGCTGGGGTTAAAGGGAAGATGACTGGGGAAGGCACTGGCAAACCACCCTGCAAACAAAGTCTGCCTAGTAAATGTCAGGATGTGACATCACCCCATGGGTCAGGAATGACCCGGTGCTTGCACAGGGGACCTTTACCTTTTTTTTTAACTGAAGGAGAAAGCAGAATCATAGTGGGGGTTTTCAGGTCAAAACAGCAGCAATAGTCCGGAGAGCCAGCGTGGCGTAGTGGTTAACCGCGGTGGTTGGAGCGGTGGAGTCTGGTCTGAAGAACTGGGTTTGATTCCCCACTCCTCCACATGAGCAGCAGAGGCTAATCAGGTGAACTGGGTTTGTTTCCCCACTCCTACACACGAAGCCAGCTGGGTGACCCTAGGCAAGTTACAGCTCTGTTAGAGCTCTCTCAGCCCCACCTATCTCACAGGGTGACTGCTGTGGGGAGGGGAAGGGAAGGTGATTGTAAGCCCGTTTGGTTCTTCCTTAAGTGGTAGAGAAAGTCAGCATATAAAACCAATTCTTCTTCTTCTTCTTCTTCTTCTTCTTCTTCTTGGACCAAAAAAATTAATCCTGGATCATAGTCAGCAGCCTCTCAAACTCACCCAATTTCAAGTCACGGGGTGGGGAGAAATCTATTTACATGATGGGCATCTTAAGCCATCATTGCTCAACATCAGGCTATTATATTCACAGACAGCGTGAGACCGACAGTGGCTCAATCCATCACCTTTACTTCTGAACTTCTGGTTTGCCACTGCTACCCTAAAGGACTGTGATGTTTGTTCCGATCCAGCAAGACAATTCTTCGTTATTCTCTGTCTCTGATCTGTCTCCGTCTCTCACTGTTCATACAGAGCCTTTGACCCATAAGTGGTTAGTATGGGTCCCCATCATCATCATTTCAGGATACTCCATGCCTCACCAGTGAAAATGCCATAATGGAAGTACGATAAGGTACTATTTTGGAAGTGGATTGTCTGTGAGCATTCAGCTCAGCATCTCTGAGTCTGACAAGAGCGGGGATGGAAAAAAAGCACCTAGCTTCAGTACAAATATCTTATTTACTGTGTGGTAGATTATAGATGTATAACTGCTAGCAACACAGTGCAATGAAAATGAAATCAGTGCCCGGTGGGCTCAGGCAGAACTCGCGGAAAGCAACATAAATAAAATATATTATTCATTCCTTTCTTGTTTATTTGGTGTTAAAGATATCCGAATTTGCTATTAAAGTGGCTTGCAAGTTTAGAGAGCAATAAAAAAAAATCAAATCAATGGACAGGATGCCTAACATTTAAAAAACAGCACTTTTTTGTTTTTATTTGATAAAACTTCGTTTCTCACATACCAGCTCTCAGTGGGTATTATCACAACACACACAAAAACAAAGCCAGCAATTTAAGGGGTAGATAAATAAACAGACGGGGGAAATTAAGAAGTGTTAGGGAGAAAACCACATATATACTCCACAGCATCTTTCTATTATGACATATTAAGGCAGGAAAATGGTTTGTCGGGATTACAGGCGACTGGAATCCTGCAGCAATTGGTAAGTATTATAAAGTATTGCGAATTGTGAAGTCTGTCTCCACCAAAGGTAAAGAGACTGCAGTTTAATCGTCCCCACCGCTACAGTTTTTCTTTTGATTCCAACGTGCTCTGTCTGGCCTGCCAAACTATATTCAACTGACTTTGTCTAAATTATTGGACAGAAACAATTTTTTCTCATCTTTGCTTATTTAGAATTCAGGACAACCACACATACTCCCCCCCACCCTTAATATATTTTCCCAGCCCCGTGGCGCAGAGTGGTAAGCTGCAGTCCTGCACTCAAAAGCTCTGCTCATGACCTGAGTTCGATCCCGACGGAAGTCGTTTTCAGGCTTTTGACTTATTGATAAGAACAATAGACTGCCTTGCTTGGTCAGTCATAAAAATATAAGAAGAGCCCTGCTGGATCAGACCAGTGGTTCATCATGTATTCAGAGAGTCAGTGGTTCATGTATTCGGTCTCTGATCTGGAGAACCAGGTTTGATTCCTCACTCCTCCATATGAGCGGCAGAGGCTAATCTGATGAACTAGATTTGTTTCCCCACTCCTCCACATGAATCCAGCTGGGTGACCTTAGGCTAGTCACAGTTCTCTTAGAGCTCTCTCAGCCTCACCTACCTCACAGGGTGTCTGTTGTGGGGAGAGGAGGGGAAGGTGATAGTAAGCCGGTTTGATTCTTCCTTAAGTAGTAGAGAAAGACAGCATATTAAAACCTACTCTTCTTCTTCTATAAAGTGGGGAAAGCCTATGTGGCGAATTCATTTACCTATACTTTTCAGCAGCACTGAATCAACTACAGGAAAGGAACTCCCATATGGTTCTTTTGAATGTGTGAGAGGAAGGGGGTCTAACAAAATGACAGCTATTAAACACACTCTCAAAATTAAAAATATGAAAGTACCCAAAAAAATCAAAACACTCACGGGTATAGCATAACAATGTAGGCAGAATAGTTCCAATTAGGTGCAGGCTGTCAGTGAAGAGAAATCTGACATTTTATAATACTTCACAGCTCGGTTATATAAATTATCCAGATGCCTGATGAAACACACAGAGTTGCAAAGGTTTCCATGGCAAATGGAAATTCTGGTTTCATGAAAGAAAATGCCAACAGAATGATCTCAATGATTATCTTCTAATGGTTGTTTTTTTGCCGCTTTCTTCTCCAAACAAAAACTTTTCAATAGCACCGCTACAACCCCCTAGTTTTAATTCATGGCAAACAAGCGATTTCAGAACTGCCGTACTTCATCAGTCCAAAGGATCGAGAGCAACATTTCATGTTGTTAAGCAAGTAATTTGTGAAATTCACTGAAAGTAGACTTGGTGATAGCCACCAGCATAGATAACTTTAAAAGGGGATTTCAAAGATTCATGGAAGATCAGAGGCAGTATACTTCTGAACACTGGTGCTAGGAGGAAACACCAGAGGGAGGCATTAACTTCTTTCACCTCCAGGGCAACTAGTTGACCACTGAGGGATGCAAGATGCTGGACTTCATGGATCTCTGGTCTGATCCAGCAGTGCACCACTTATGCTTGTGGGGTGTCCAACAGCAGCCATTAGAAACACACAACACACACCTGGTTGAATTGGAATTGTGCTCTGGATATCTGGGGTTGATCCTAATTGGACTTGGAGGGCCCCTACACCGGGAATCATGTGCCTGAAACCATTCCCGCTTAACCCACTTACAATCCTGCCTCTTCCTCTTCCTAAGCCTCTTCCTCTTCCTAAGCCGATCCCCGTACGCAGTTAAACAAAAAAAAAAAAAGCCGTTTCGCTTTCGGCCCATAGGGAATAGCAAGGCTGTGTCTGCTAAAAAGCAGGTGCAGCACCGGCATTCCCGGCGCTGGCGGAAGTGGCCTTGACTCGCCCCCGGAACGCCCCCCTGTGCCGGTGTAGCCTCTCCACGCCGTTGCCAGCACCACGGAAAGGCTATGCCGGCGGAGGGGGAGGCACGGTCCCACGGCGCTCAGCCGCTGGCGAGACTGGGCTCGCCGCCAGCGTGAATGCGTGTAATCGCGTGATTACACGCATTTACGCCAGCGGCCAGGTCACGCCGCCTCCTATTGACTTTCAGCCCCATTCTCAGGAATGGGCTGTTAATCCTCTGGGAAATGCAGGACCATGGTTGCTCACCAGACAGCTACATTTGGGTTGTTTATGCATGGGTACTTTTGCTCATGTTCGCCCCCTGTCTGTCTCGGTTGGTCCTTGAGTTTTACGTCCATTAGAGATGACCTAGCTGCCAGCCCTCGCAATGTCTGGGTCTTCCCATTCCTCTGTAACCCGACTCTTCCATCTTCCCTGAGCAAAGCCCGGGTGAAATTCCCATGCAGAAGGCAAAGTACGGGGCACGCAAGATGGTTTCTCTTACAGCCAATTACAAAGCAGCATGTTCAGAGGCAAGGGCTGAAATACTTCCTGCTCCCTCAGAGCTCTTTCTAAGCAGAAGAAAAGCTTTTAAAAACTGAGGCTTAAATTTCTCTTCCCCCTTCCTTTCAGATTGCTCAGTTTTTTATGTTGTTCGTAAAATGCTTTTTTATGTGGCAGTTGGGTTTGGGGGGATTTTCTCTCACAGTAAGCACTACAACTAAGCCAATTACAAAGCAGCATTTAAAGGGGCGGGACTTGATTTGAGCTTGGAGACTGCTGGTGCATAGATTCCCAACAGGAAAGTGTGGGTCCAGAGAGCAACAAACCTCAGGTAAAACTCCCATGTATAAATTACTTTGGTTGTGTCTCCTCTCCCAACAGAGCCAGAATACTTCTGGGCTTCCCATTGCCAAGAACACCAAGGGTCAGTCAAGTAAGGTAGATGCCTCTAAGAACTGACAATCTGGACCAGATGTGAATGAACAAAGCCTTCCAAACCAGTTTTGTGAAGTCCTTCTAATTAGTGTTGGTTTATGAATTACAGCAGGGCTCCCCAGCACAATTCCCAGATACACAGCTGTGACTCAAATGGTGAACATCCGCAGTAATTTATTAAAGGTTCCTTCGAAGTGAAACTTCAAACTCTCCATGGTTGTCAGAAATATAAGGGAAACAATTCACTTCCTTCTGCGATAGGCGGTGTTTTCTTTGATCGGTATTATACATTCAAAAATTTTTTTTTATACTTATCACAGTTAGTTCGATATACTAGTTTTCATCATAATCTTCTTCAATTAAAAAATTATTTAAAAATCAGATAGACGAATTGAGTGTATTCTTGAACATGAAAGACAGCCGCTAACGTAAAAAAGAGTAACACAATAAATGTACCGTGGCTATCATTTCTCTAAAAATTACTCATTATATAAGTATTTTTGTGGTCTGCCTTGAGACCAGTGAGATAAGATGGTTAAATAAATAAATACATGAATGTGGTTATGGAGAATGTTTTGCATCTTCTGTGGAATGATAGCGTGGGGGCCGTCCTGGCCACCTCAGGCAGGCTATTCCATAAAGGTGGGGAGGCCACCACAGAGAAGGCACATGAATGAGCAGTTGCCAGTTTTACCCATTTGCAGGATGGCATCTCCCAACAGCTTTGTCGGATGAGCAAAGCTATAGCAGTGTCGGTATAGTGGGGGATGAACAGACCTGCGGGAATGAGAGTCCAAGAGTGTGAAGGACTTTGTAGGTGATAACCAGAACCTTGAACTAGGGATGCCAGCCTCCAGGTGGGACCCGAAGATCCCTTGGAAGAAGAAGAGGAAGAGGAAGAAGAGGAGGAGTTGGTTTTTATATGCTGACTTTTTCTGCCACTTAAGGGAGACACCCTGTGAGGTAGGTGGGGCTGAGAGAGTGTGACTCGCCCAAGGTCACCCAGCTGGCTTTGTGTGTAGGAGCGGGGAAACAAATCTAGTTCACCAGATTAGCCTCCACTGCTCATGTGGAGGAGTGGGGAATCAAACCCGGTTCTCCAGATCAGAGTCCACCGCTCCAAACCACCGCTCTTAACCGCTACACCCCGCTGGCTCATCTCCAGATTAGAGAGATCAGTTTCCGTGGAGGGTAGACTCTATGGCACTGTACCCCACTGAGGTCCCTGTCCTCCCCAAGCTCCATCCCCAAATCTCCAGGAGTTTCCCAACCTGGATCTGGCAACCCTACCTCCCCCCCCATGCACTGCCAGTGGCCAGGGGGGATCTGGCAACCCCACACTGAACTGAACCTGGCAGCTGATTGGTAACCAATGGAGTATCTGCAGAATGGGTGAGTATGGGCATGACTGCTTTGGTTTGCACCTGATTCTAGCTGGGCTCTGGCGTTCTGTACCAACTCCAGGTTTCCAAGTTGTCTTTAAGGGCGGGTCTGTGTGGAATGCATTACAATAGTTTTAAAAAGAAAAAAACCAAACGGCGAAGACTGATTTGGTGTGACATTGTGTATGGCATGTTGTTATAAAACAAAAAAAGCCCCCAAAAATGGGAGTGCCAGAAATCGTGTGGTGCAGGAGAGAATTGATGTGTAGAGATTCTTTTTCACCATAGTAAAAATGAGGGGGGGGGGAATCTGTTTCTCTTTGTAGTCAAAGCTGTCGGCTACATTAATGCCCCAGGTTACAAAAGCGCATCCCAAGGGACATGAATCATAAAAGCACCAACATCTTTTGCTGCTGTTTTGTCTCTATCCTACCTAGTGGCAGCTGGGTTTATTGAACTAGATTTTAAGCAGACTTGAAGAAAGAAAAACAAATATAGCTCAGGAAGAGCCTCTTGAAGAGGAAGATAGCCTTTGACTGACACCTAGTGGAGAAAGGTGGAAATATCAACTACATGATTGACTACTCTCAAAGGCTGGACCAAGAGATTGCAGACTTCCATTGCTGACTGACCGCTTAACAGCCATGAAAGAATCCTAGTAATATAAGGATGCTAACAAGTCTCCATTAGAAATCACCGGCCTCCTCAAAGAATTACACTTCCCAATGCTGATTAGGGAGCAGAAATGACCAAACACACACAAAAAAAGCTCAAATGTGTGGTATGGATATGCCCCAAAACAAGAGTTTTGAAAAATATTCCAAATTTTACAATTCTTTTGAGGGATGCATGGAAAAGGAGGGTGGCTACAGCAATCTGGGTTGCCACAAAAGCCTTGCACAATTCATTCCTTCACCAAAGTAATACTTCCCCTACCTCTTCAATTTTGCATACCTACAGGCCACAGTCTGAGGCTGGCGGGTGGCATTGGGCGTGGTTGCTTGCAAGTGCATTGGCTTGCACCAAACCAGTCTTTGAGACGAGGGGTTATCACCTGGGCCGATGGCAGGGCACAGAATTCCACGTCAATCAATGCATTAGCCTGTCTCTCTGATACGTTAGAAAGGTGGAGGGCACCACAAAGTGGAATCCTTTCGGTCCACATAGAAACACACCGGGGAAGTAATGAGCACTATGTTTTTGGGTCTCCCTTTCAACAAAACAGTTACAGAAGTGGTCCTACAAATGCCAGTTTGATCCCTGGTCATTTTGGTAGGTCCTAATAAAAGCTAGCAGCATGGTTGGCCACAGTTAGTACTTGGAAGAGAAACCACCAAGGAAGACCGAGGTTGCTATGTGGAGGAAGACACGTCTGGTAGTCTCTTGCCTGGAATGACCGGCAGACAGGGTCGCCATGAGCCAGTTGCAACTGGATGGCTTGTAATTTAGTTGGGTTTTTTACATTGAATATGAACATAAGAACATAAGAAAGGCCATGCTGGATCAGACCAAGGTCCATCAAGTCCAGCAGTCTGTTCACACAGTGGCCAACCAGGTGCCTCTAGGAAGCCCACAAACAAGATGACTAGAGCAGCATTATCCTGCCTATATTCTACAGCACCTAATATAATAGGCACGCTCCTCTGATGCTGGAGAGAATAGGTATGCATCATGACTAGGTATTCGTTTTACTAGTAGCCATGAATAGCCCTATCCTCCATGAACATGTCCACTCCCCTTTTAAAGCCTTCCAATTTGGCATCCATTACCACATCCTGGGGCAGGGAGTAATAAAAGGTATTGTGTGGTTTCTGGTTTTGGATTTTGCTTTTGACCTTTCCTGCCTGCTCTCACATCACTTGCTGACTGCTGTTTCCAGGCAGGGGTTCAAAAACATAGCAGCAAGAGATACGAGAGCAGCAGGAACAGTGTCCACACGGTGGAGTTCTCATTCCGCTTTTTGCTGCTGTCTCCACCCCTGTTCTTTCTCCTTTGACTCAATGGTGTACTATTAACTTTGCTGATGTCTTAACAAGGCTGTTGTCTCAGAATGTAAGCCTAGAGCCACAGTACCACCACCACCACCCCCCCCCCAAAAAACAATTAGGTGTATTATCTGGTACCCGACTGCATCAAGATGCTGTGGCCAAGCTCCAACAACTCCGCCATCTTCCACAAGAAGGAAAAGTTGGAGTCAGAATGAGTAAATCTCCACTGGCTTTTTGTTGAGCGGAAGCGAATCACCTGTGCATTTGACACTTTCATGAAGAAGAAGAAAAAAACAGCATAAGGGCCTTTACAAGAGTCATTTGGCTGTGTTTTACACAGCAAAAACAGGGGGGGAATAACTCTCCTGTAGCAGTGGTACCTTAAAGATTACAAGATTTTTATCACGGAACAAGATTTTCTTGACTAGAACTCACCTCATCAGGTACATAAAGGTCATCTCAGCTGGCAGACATTTATTTTCCTGGGCACGAAATGGGGGGGAGGGTTTAAACTGTGCCAAAACAAATACAAAAGATTCAGCCTTGAATCCAACTGAGCATTTCTGTAGATGGAAGGATCTCTGGCCACACAGCATGAATGTCTCACTCCCCCCCCCCTTTCGTTGCAGCCAAAAGAAGCCCCCACACTGTTCCTGGGGGGTTTCTTTCTCACAGGGGCAACACTGAGCTGCAGTGTGTGTGGGGTGTGTGAGAGAGAGAGACACACTCCATGATGGAAATCCACCCACAGAACTGCTCTGTTAGATCTAAGTCACTGTCTGGGAGATTGGTGTGCAAAGCCCAAATACGTACAAGGTCAGTCACTTGTGATCATGAATCTTCCTATTTCTGCAAAGTTAATTTAATGCAACTCATAATGGCTTAGGCACCAGCGTGGTATAGTGGTTAAGAGCGGTGGTTTGGAGCGGTGGACTCTAATCTGGAGAACCAGGTTTGATTCCCCATTCCTCCACATGAGCGGCAGACACTAATCTGGTGAGCCGGGTTGGTTTCCCCACTCCTACTCATGAAGCCAGCTGGGTGACCTTGGGCTAGTCACAGATCTCTCAGCCCCACCTACCTCACAGGGTGTCTGTTGTGGGGAGGGGAAGGGACGGTGATTGTAAGCCAGTTTGATTCTCCCTTAAGTTGTAGAGAAAGTCTTCTTCTTCTTCTTCTTCTTCTTCTTCTTCTTCTTCTTCTTCTTCTTCTTCTTCTTCCAGATCTGGATGAACACAAGTAAACTTTTCAACACAATCTAATTTAATAATGCCAGACTGTTTGTGTAAAGTGCTGTCAAGTCACATCCGACTTGTGGCGAGTCCAGCCAGGGGCTTTCAGGGAAGTGAGAAGCAGAGGTGGTTTGCCATTGCCTTCCTCTGCAGTCTTCCAAGTACTGATCTTGCTTTGCTTACAAGAACTGATGAGATTGGGCTATGCCATGCCGCCTTCCCTCCCATAATGTCACATTAGTCTCTCCCTTTTTAATTTTGTTTGTGACTTTCAGACCAGCAGCAGCAGAGTGCCTTGGCAAAGAGAGAAACATTTGCCCACGGGTTCCTGACTGCCTGCAGTTTTCTTTGCTAGGTTTGTGTCCATTTATTGTTTCGAGCCGAGGCTGACCTATTTGTCCTATGCAGACAGCATTGTTGCTCGATGATGGCATAGATCATAAAGGAGGATGAGCGAGGGAATGAGGCCCGGCGGTATGGCTGACACGTAGATCGTTGAGCGTCCAGATGGAATGACACCACCCAATATCCATTCATGCCACTTGAGTTCACTAAGGGCCCAAACGGATTTGACAAAGATCATGGATCTTCATCGATATGTCAAAGGGAAAATGTGTGTCCACAGAACTACAAATCAAATCAGGGCCACGTTGGAAGGGGAGAGGGATTTAATCCTTCAACTGCGTTCAGTTTCACTAATCAAAACCAAGCTCCCAGCACTGTGATCTGCCCACTGACCCTCAGGTGATGTGGTGATGGCTCCAACTTGGAAGGCTTTAAGAGGGGAGTGGACATGTTCATGGAGGACTATTCATGGCTACTAGTAAAAATGTATACTAGTCATGATGCATACCTATTCTCTCCATGATCAGATGAGCATGCCTATTATATTAGGTGCTTTGGAACTCAGGCAGGATAATGCTGATGCAGTTGTCTTGTTTGTGGGCTTCCTAGAGGCACCTAGTAGGCCACGGTGTGAACAGACTGCTGGACTTGATGGGCCTTGGTCTGATCCAGCATGGCCTTTCTTATGTTCTTATGTTCAGGTTTCACAATGAGTTTCACCTCTCCTTTACATATCTACATCGATTCAACTGGGGGTTTCTGATAAACAGCCATGATCACCCAAGAGTTGAACCTCCAGTATGTTTCCTGTGTGCTGTCCAGCTGGAATGGTTTCCAACTTTGCAACTCCCAGTAGCTGCAGTGGTGGAGTTTCATTTCCTTCCTTTGCAGAGACTTTTTGCATCTGTGCAGTAGGGAAGATGATCCTACCCAGGGTTGGCTTAGGTAATTAATTATAGATGGTTGGCTTAATTAAGTGAGGGGAGCACCATGCCTTCCAGAAGCTTGTATAAAATACTCATGCACAAAACAGAGCAAGATTTGAGTCCAGTAGCTCCTTAAAGACCAACAAGTTTCCCAGGGTATAAGCTTACCAGAGTCAAAACTCCCTTCCAAGGTTCTTTTGGACTCAAATCTTGCTCTCCCACTGCAGGTCAATGTGGCTACCAACCTGAAACTATGCACAAAATAGTTTAAGAGGGTAGCCATGTTGGTCTGCAGTTAGGGTTGCCAGGTATCTCTTCACCACCAGCAGGAGGTTTTTGGGGTGTAGCCTGAGGAGGGCAGAGGTTTGGGGAGGGGAGGGACTTCAATGCCATAGAGTCCAATTGCCAAAGTGGCCATTTTCTCCAGATGAACTGATCTCTATCAGCTGGTGATCAGTTGTAATAGAAGATCTCCAGCTAGTACCTGGGAGTTGGAAACCCTATCTGCAGTAGAGCAGCTAGATTCCAGTAGCACCTTTGGGACCAACAAGATTTTGGGGGTATGAGCTTTCAAGACTCAAGTATTTGGCAAAGGGAGGTTTGACTCTTGACAGCTCTTACCCCGAAAATCTTGTTGGTCTCTAAAGTGCTACTCGACTCAAATGTAGTTATGCACAAAATAAAATCACTAACTCAGACTTAAAACACCAAATGCTTTAAAAAAAAAAGTGTATTTATAGTTACTGGCCAGCTAACTGATTGATTGGCAGACAACAGGTCTGTGGGGGAGAGGGAACGTAGGACTTCCATCAGAGGCTGTGTGAGAATGTACATGCTTGAAACACTGCTGACCACACTGTACTGTACTGTCTGAATACAGGAGCGCTAACCCAATGAATGGGCTCAAAATGTTCAGAAACAGGCAAACTGATCAACAACGGAAACCCAGCTCCCCGTTCGTAACTGGCGAGCGGACCGTGAACCAAACTAGCAGGTGTTCAAGGATCCCTAAGAGGAATGGGGAATGCCTACGTGCGCATAATCAGAGAAAGGATGATGAAACAGAACTGGGGGGGAGGGGGGGCTCATTCATTTCCAATGGCTGGCGCCCAAGGTCCTACTGTATTTGCTTTAGCACATGTTTGAGTCTCCGCCTTCCTTCCGCCCCCTCCCTCTCCCGCATGGGTACAAGATATCTCCTCAGTCTTAGGCACCCAACAGCCCCCTCCTCCTCTTCCCTTCCAAACTCTCACATTCTTAGAATCTTTTCAGAAATTAACTCAGCGAAACCCTAACTCCACCCCAGAACTCGCCTGTAATCCCGACGTGTTATATGTATCCGAAACCTTTTTTGGGCCTGCAACACGTTGCAAGCGACCAATAAACAACACATTAAAATAATTCAAAGACTTGGCCCAAATGATAAACCCGGTGCCATGCCCTGAGGGGATAAAGATCTGCCTTTGATCTTCTGCCAGAGGAAGTGAGTTCCACAGTGTAAGGTCCTTAGCCGAGGATGTTCTGCCCGCACAGTTGTCCCATGTTATCACCTCCAGACTGACAGCTAAGCACATGATATCTGTCTTCTCGCCACCCAGGAACTAATGGCTCGGCTGACTGATTTATCCAGGCACTTAAAGCAGCCCCCATGTAGATTGGGGAGAGAAAAAGAAACTTTACTCAATAAGATAGTCATCTTTCTTCTAGCAAAAAAAAAAAAAAAAAGCATTCAGGACATGTCACTAGCTCTCAGGGGGGCCCCATCCCCCGCTATGTTATTTAGGGGATGCAATTTGAGATCAGAAGAGGGATTTGCGGAGCAATGTGCATAGTGAACAGCTTGCAGAAATGGCAACCGAGTCCGAGTCCAACACGCTCGAGCGAAACCTGCCGAGCTGTGCCACAGGCGTTATTGTTTGCAGATGGGATACCCAACCAGGTACAGTTAAATCCTAGACCGGACTTTCATTCTGTGCCCCATGCAAGGAAAGCTGAATCCGATCCGCTAAAGGTATGAGGGCCAGCTGCTGGGAGTATCTCACGCATGTGGCAACTGGAATCAGGAATGCTGTCCGAGGTTCCTTAAATGCCAAGAGAGGATAATCCCCAACTTCCTGTGTTACAGCGATGTCATTGTCATTGATTCGCATGCTTTTTATCGTTGGCCTTGCAATACACATTGGTCATGTTTTGCAATATATTACTTGCTGCTTAGTTCCTTATCCTGGGGGGCTTCAGAAATGACTATTAACTAGAGGATCTTAAGAGCTTTGCACTTGCATTCCCCTAAACAAAATAATTGGACAGGTGCTGGTTGGGTTTGTTGTCATGTTTCGGGTCAGAGAGGAATATCTGACCAGGTTAGGTTGGCTGGTGACCTTCAGGGGGTTTGTGTGTGTTTGTGTGAATGTAAAGGATCAGCTCACCTGTATGGGTTAATGTGACACTGCAGCTTTACTGAAATGCTCTTTGCAGCTCACAGCCCTCTGCAGGTAGCACAATGAGCTCTGGATCAGGGCAATCCATTGAGGAACGTCCTGCCTTTTAATGAGGAGTTGTGAACCACTCTTACCTTCTGATCCTAGGATTCTCTTCCATGATCTCAACGCTCCCACCATATAAGCAATCGCTCACAGCAAAACAGTTGTCACGTCAAAGTTTAAATGCCATGACTTTCTATTTAGAAGTTGTGAACAATTTTGGGGCGGTTATAGGAAAAATAGACTGGGATACTAGTGCCCTTTCAACCCAAGATAATCAATAGTCTTCTAATCCATCTGTTTTGAACGAGGCAGGAACCATCAAGGGCAAGTCATTCCTAACAGAATAGTCCACACAGCAAAGTACTGATATATTGTTATGGTGGAGTGAATTGCCCAAGGTTCAGACAGGATGGTGGTTTTCCAGCTGTGATCCTGGGAAATCTGGGTTCTATGGAAGCCTTTGGGGGGTGTCTCTTCAATGAAAAGGCTAGTAGAAGCACCCTACTGAAAGTTTTCCCACAGTATCGGATCTTCACCTGGGCAGTGAACAGCCCGAGAAATATATGTCAGATCTTATATGGCAAAGATGCAGTCCAATATCCCTTGTCCCGGGATGTAAACAGGGGTTCTACAGCAGACTACTCCATTTGAAAAGGTTGAAAGTCCAAAGCTCTCTGCTGTAGGACAACAAGTCAGATTATTCGAGAAGGGACCGGCAGAGAAAAGCTGCAAAAGAAACCTAATGATAGGCTAAATCAGGCCGGTTAATTTTCACTCTCCATCGTCATCCTGCGGAAGTACACATGGATGTGTCAGGGGATGACTGGGACATAAGCAGAATAGCTGGACCAAGAGCCAGGGGAGAAATTGGACCGGATGAGGAACCTGAAGCAGGCGGGCAGAGAGAAGATAAAACCGCCAGGTCTGGGAAGGGTTCCGAGCAGGCACGGGCCCAGCCAAAGGGTCTCATGGAGCACGCCGAAGAGATAAAGCCCTAGAGATGTGAGGATCTAGGCACAGAAAAGCAATGCAAAAGACCGTCAAACCCAAGATCTGGCCCCAAAAGCTGCTAACTTGTTCATGCCAAGAGAATCAGGCCAGTGAGACAGGACCCAGTGAGACTGAATGCCAGCAGAACAAAGAGCAATTCTGGACAAATGGAAGCTCAATGACAAGGAAAAGGTTTTGCATGCTCATCTCTTTGTGGGGGGTGAGGGGACTAGACGAAGACCCATCCCAGTCAAAAGTGAGCCCAGAAAGTTACTCTCTAGATGAAACAACGGTTACCTTGGAGCAAATATTGACACATCTTCATTCAGGACATAAAAGTCAAAGTGTTTTTTTTTCTTTTTTTCCTTCCCATTTTGTTTTAGTGTATGTCTAGAGGCATTCTGGGGGGGAAATGTAGACGTCTTTTGGGGATTCTGCAGAAATAATAGGGGGAGAAATATACCACAGGACACGGTTGAGGTATCATGCCCAGATGAAATCTGCATAAGCTACTGGACTACGGGAATGGCCCTTCAAAACTCTGCTGCTTTTCTTTTATATTTATCTATCAAGCACAAGAGGGCACTGCTCACCATAGTATATTATTCAACCATAATATGAAGTTTGAGGCAAATTCACATGTCCGTTCTTTCCCATGGTTTTTAGGACTCGCAAAGAACAGGGGCAGGTGAAGGGATATGACACATAACTGGTTCAATGTCCTCCAAAACTGAAGTAAGTGGGCAGGGAGAAAATAAAACCACCAGGTTTACCAAAACTGCTAACCAAATCTTTAATGGCAACGGTCTTGGGATCCATTCTAGTCTAGGCAGTACAAGAGCTACTCCTTCAAGACATCAGATTATCAAATGCCACTTTTAAGGTGGAAAAGACAACTTTGGCTAGAGCAAGGCTTCATACCAGAAAGAGCAAATGTGCTGTAGTGGTTAAGAGCGGCAGACTGTAATTTGGAGAACTGGGTATCCCCACTCCTCCACGTGAAGCCTGCTAGGTGACCTTGTGCTGGTCACAATTCTCTCAGAACTTTCTCAGCCACACCTACCTCACAAGGTGTCTGTTGTGGGGAGGAAAGAAGCCCAGGAAAATAAATGTGTGCTAGCTGAGGTGACATTTATGTACCCGATGAGAAGGAGGAGGAGGAGAACAGTTGTTTTTTTATATGCCGACTTTCTCTACCACTTAAGGAAAAATCAGACCGGTTTACAATCACCTTCCCTTCCCCTCCCCACAACAGACACCCTGTGAGGTAGGTGGGGCTGAGAGAGCTCTAAGAGAGCTGTGACTAGTCCAAGGTCACCCAGCTGGCTTCGTGTGTAGGAGTGGGGAAACCAACCTGGTCCACCAGATTAGAGTCTGCCACTCATGTGGAAGAGTGGGAGGTCAAACCCAGTTCTCCAGATCAGAGTCTACTGCTCTTAACCACTACACCACGCTGTCTTGGGGGAAGGGAAGGTGATTGTAAGCCACTTTGAGACTCCTCAAAGGTAGAGAAAAATGGGGTATAAAAACCAACTCTTCCTCTTCTTCTTTTCTTTAACAGAATGATAATAAGCAAACCACTGTAGGTGCTTTACCGTTTTCTCACAAACTGGAGAAATGAAACTGTCTTAAACTGAGTCAGGACACTGGTTTACCAAGGTCAGTACTGTCTACTCTGACTGCTGGCAGCTCTCCAAGGTTTCAAGACTGAGGTATTTCACATCACCTACTACCAGATCTGTTTTAGCTGGCAATACTGGGGACTGAACCTGGGACCTTCTGCACGCTAAGCAGATGCTCTACCACAGAGCCCACCTCATGTGAGATCCACTCCCCAGGATAAAGGTAGCATCTTGTCAGCCTGTTATCCACATTTTTCTCCAGCCCGTGGTACAAGGAGTTCAGGATGGCATACATACTTCTCCCTTCTTCCCTTTTATCTCCACAACAGCTCTCCGAGGTAGGCTATGCTGACTGGCCTGAGCTCTCCCCAGGAGCATTATGGCTTCGTGGAGGATTTGAATCCGTCCCCCCCCCCACTTCTAGTCCACCACTCTAACCAATACCCCAGTAAATACTGATGGCAAGTAGGTCCCAGCATCAGTACTGAAGTCAGCACTCATAACTTATATATCATGATGCACAGTAACAGAACAGTACACATGTTCTCACCATCACATTGCAACCAACTGATGGCAATCCCAGCAAGGGGCTTTCAAGGCAAGTGACTAAGCCAGGACTGAACATACGTTTGGCGAAAACGCATGCGTTCGATCCTGGCTGAATCCTGGCTGAAACAGGGGATAAAGGAGGCTAAAGCGACCATGCATTTTCGCCCATTGGTTCTCCTGAATTCAGTGCCACCTGCTTCAAAGCATCCTTCAAGATTTCAACCTTAGTTTAATACAAGAAGGTATTATACACCCTTTGAGCCTACGAGTAGATTGTTGTCAGACGAATAGCAAGCCAAGGCACCCAGCAATCCCAAATATGAGCATCAGCACTTAACTTCAATACTGCTGAGCGGTCATTTCTGGGACTAGAACCATGTTTGCAGGTGTATCTTTAAGGAGCAGCTCTCTCTCTGTGGGCAAAGGACTTGTGCTTCTTCTAAGCCAAGAAAAAAAAAGTGGGACAGGGTGGATTTATTTCAGGAGTCTCGGGGACTTCCACGTAGCTGTTTTTCGGTGATCAAAGTTACAAGATGGTTTTCATAGTAAGACATATTCTGGATGCTTTTTGTGAGATTAGGTGACTAAAAAGATGGCTTCGGGCCCAACTATACTTAGGCTGTGCATCTCATATCTCTAGAACAGGTTGATGGGGTTTTTTTTAATGGTGCAACACCACTGAAGTCAGAAGCCCATCATATGAATGAGTGATAGATTGGGAAGCTAGGTGTATTTTGCTAACCCATGAATGCTGGATTTCCCCTTCCCCCTTGCTAGCTGAATGATTCTGGTTCCAACTATTTGCTCCAGATTCCTAGCTTTTGTTTCAAAGAATATGTTTAGCCTGTCGAGTAGTTCAGAAAACTTGAGCCAATGGGAGATCAACCAAATGAATTTTTTTGCAGTTTGCACACAGCCTGAAATAGTACCTCTTGACAAGAGGATGAAGGCACTGTTTATTCCAGTCGTTTTTTTCTGAAACCAAATTTGCAATAATTATTTTGCAGGGTTGTTTAGAGACATTTTCTTAATTCATCTTTGTCTAATTTCTTCCTGAAATCCAACAATCTGTTTCTTTCCCTCTTTTTAGGAATTTGAAGTCAGTTCCTAATCAAAGAGAAATTCCAAGAAAGGAGGAGCAGGAGGGGAGGTTCTGCAAATGCAAAATCCCAGAATTTTGCTCTGTAGATGCTCAGAGGCAAGCAAACCTTCCTATCCTCCTGCTAGACCACCACCACAAGATGTAACTTAAAAAAAACCCTGCAAGTTACGAAAAGATTACAGAGGTGTAACAGAAAACTATAAAGAGAAATCAAAGAGAAATTCTTCTTTTGAAAGAGAAAAAAAGAATAAGAGGAATCAATGGCTATATCTATAGAAAAGTGAATTTTGGGGGGGAAAGAAATTCCATTCTTCGTAACAAAACTGGTTCTTCAATAGTGTTCTCCCAGAACGACAAGCCAAATTGAGTGGAAGCAAATTGGTAACCCCTGAGAACCATGATACTATAGGAGTTATGGACACATCTCTATGACCCCTTTCTTTAACAAAGGACAGACATTCGAAGACAGCCTCAGGTCGATATGCATAACTGAAACCAAACATTTGGCCCCTCCTGTTAGGTGTTATAGCCCCACTCTGTGGCAAAGTTATGAATGACCAGATTGGATTGTTAGGGTTGCCAACTCCCAGGTACTAGCGGGAGATCTCCTGCTATTACAACTGATCTCCAGCTGACAGAGATCAGTTCACCTGGAGAAAATGGTCGCTTTGGCAATTGGACTCTATGGCATTGAAATCCCTCCCCTCCCCAAACCCCGCCCTCCTCAGGCTCCACCCCAAAAACCTCCCACCCGTTGCAAAGAGGGACCTAGCAACCCTATGGATTGTCTTCAGATCACAATGAGCTCTTTCTGAGCACAAGAAAGGCTTCTTAAAACCAAGGTTTGGATTTCTCCCCCCTCCTTCCAGATTGCTCCGTTTTGCTGCTGTTCTTAAAATGCTTTTTTATGTGGCAATTGGGTTGGGGGGGATTTTCTCTCACAGTAAGCAATACAAGTAAGCCAATTAAAAAGCAGCATTTAAAGGGGACTTGATTTGAGCTTGGAGACTGCTGGCACATAGATTCCCAACAGGAAAGTATGAGTCCAGCGAGCAACGAACCTCAGGTAAAACTCCCACGCATAAACGACCAGTGGGGAGTATTTGGCACAGCATTTAGAGTACTAGAATTTGGGAAGAACTGGGTTCAAACCTTCATTCTGCCATGAAGCTCACAGGGTGACCTGTGGGCCATCATGGTGTATAAGTTATGAGTTACAGTTGCTTAGCATTCTCTAAACTCAGTGAGAAGGAAGACGGAAGTGACTCCTGACCAAAGTAACAAGTCCTTACTAAAAACCAATTCAGCTGTAGTTCCCTCACCTATAGCCTAATGGCTAAGCTTGCCAGTCTCCAGATACTAACTGGCTATTATAACTGCTATTACAACTGATCTCCAACCAATAGAGATCAGTTCACCTGGAGAAAATGGCTGCTTTGGCAATTGGACTCTATGGCATTGAAGTCCCTCCCCTCCCCAAACCCTGCCCTCCTTAGGGTCTGCCCCAAAAACCTCCCGCCGGTGGTGAAGAGGGACCTGAGAACCCTACTAATGGCCCAATCGTATGCCAACCTGCATGTCCTCAACTTATAGCACCTGGAACTTTGCCCTATCTATGAGCTGGAGTGAATGACCATGTCTCCTGCCTTCTGGATAAGAAGAATATACTACTATTAGTCCTTGCTGGTGTAATGTAGGGGTAACACTACACTCAGTGCATGAACCCAGCTTAAGTTAGGCTTCCTAGAGAATGAGTCCAAACTTCACTTGAAGTGACCTTGCCAAAATTTGAAGAGAAAACTAAGAGGCGGAAATTGACATGTTGGTAGGTTGAGCGCCACTGCATTAAGGCTGTGGCCATTACATGCATTCTTGAAAATAATCCTACGGGAACTTCTGAGTATAGGATTTAGCTGTAATAGGGGCGAGGCCAGATGGCTGACAGACCTTGGCAATTTTCCTAGGGCCATGTGAGCTTGACTTAACACTTGCCCTCTGTTTTTTTCCAGAACATATGTAAATTATTCTATGCCCTGTTTGCCCTCCAGGGCAACCGTTTGGCAACTGTGTAAAACAGGATGCTGGACTTGATGGACCCCTGGTCTGATCCAGCTGAGCTCTTCTTATGTTCTTATTCTGTAAGATCACCTATTATCTCTGGCTAGAACTATAACTGCTAGTTGCCCCTTTGGGAGAAACAGAAGAGCAAATTACAACTCTGGGCATTTTAAGTCAGGCAAATGATGTGAGGGAAAGGGCTTACCTCTTCCTGCACATCATAACCGAATCTAAGGTTGTCAGCTCTGGGTTGAGAAATACCTGGGGATTTGGGGTGGAGCCTGAGGAGGGCAGGGTTTGAGGAGGGGAGGGTCCTTAGCAGGTTACAATGCCATAGAGTCTACCCTCCAAACAATAGAGATCAGGGGAACTGTCACTGGAGATCAGTTGTAATAGGGCGATCCCCAGGCACCAGCTGGAGGTTGGCAACCCCTGTCTAAATCCCATACCCCAGGAGACTGCTAGTGCAAAAAAAAAAAACAAGCAACCCACACTGGAGATCTGTGCACAGACCATCCGGTATCTCCAAACAAAGTCCAGCGGCACCTTAAAGACTAATGACTACATGAACTCTTGCGAGTCAGAGTGAAATAAAGGTTGTTCATCTTGAAAGCGCCAGTCAACATTTTATTTTGCTACAACAGACTAACATGGCTACCCCCTTTGCAGTCATCCAGCATCTTGTCTCCTTGGACCCTCACTTAGGTGATAAACGTGTGCCTTGATGGTACTTCAGAGAATGTAGATGGGGGCCACATTTAGAGTTGCCAACTCTGGGTTGGGAAACACCTGGAGATTTTGGGGTTGGAGCCTGAGGAGGGCGGGATTTAGGGAGTTTTTAAAAATTCAGTCACTATGGCAACAATACTTCACCGGTACATTTAGGGTTGCCAGGTCCTTCTTTACCACCAGCGGAAGGTTTTGAGGGTGGAACCTGAAGAGGGAAGGGTTTGGGGAGGGGAGGGGAGGGTCTTCAATGCCACAGAGTCCAATTTCCAAAGCGGCCATTTTCTCCAGGTGAACTGATCTCTATCGGCTGGAGATCAGTTGTAATAGCCGGAGATCTCCAGCCAGTACCTGGAGGTTAGCTAAATCCAAAATACGTATGCTGACACTCTGGAGTAGAATCAAGGAGAAAAGCATGGTTAGATTTACGAAAGATATTAAAAGAAAGGGCAATCAAGATTTAGTACAAATAAAGAATGGGAACATGGAAACAGGGAAGGTAAGTTATGACTTCTGCCCATCTTCTGGGCATGGAGTAGGGGACACTGGGAGTGTGGCGGGGGGGGGGAAGAGATAGTTGTGAATTTCCTGCATTGTGCAGGGAGGTGGACTATATGAAACTGGTGGAGATCAGTTGTAATTCTGGGAGGTATCCATAGGGTTGCCAGGTCCCTCTTTGCCACCAGAAAGAGATTTTTGGGGTGGAGCCTGAGGAGGGTGGGGTTTGGTGAGAGGGACTTCAGTGCCATAGAGTCCAATTGCCACAGCGGCCATTTTCTCCAGGTGAACTGATCCTGATCAGCTGGAGATCAGTTGTAATAGCAGGAGATCTTCAGCTAGTACCTTGAGGTTATGAAACTGGCACGGGAATAAACCAGTACAATGGTACAAAAGCTATATTGTGTTTCAAACAATTCAACAAGCACAGTGGACTACAAAAAGTGACAAATTACAAATATATACAAAATATACAAAACATGTTTGATGCAGTCAAAAAATAGTACAATCTTCTTGGTATATATATGATGGGTGGGGGAAGCTTAGCTTAGCTGCTGGCTACACTTTGGAGTATCCTACGGGAACTGGCGAATTGACTATATGGTTTACAGAATTTAATTGTGCTTGGAAACTTGTTTGGAAATCGTACTGAAGAAATATCCTTGAAACGGCCGTCCCCCACCCATCTTTGCATAATGAAGACTTTGTGATCATGTACCTTATGGACTTTTCAAATGAATTTTCCTACATGTATATACCAAGAAGATTGTACTATTTTTTTGACTGCATCAAACATGTTTTGTATATTTTGTATATATTTGTAATTTGTCACTTTTTGTAGTCCACTGTGCTTGTTGAATTGTTTGAAACACAATATAGCTTTTGTACCATTGTACTGGTTTATTCCCATGCCAGTTTCCAAGCCTTACGGTATTAGCACAGAGGTGCTTGTTTTTTTGTATTAGTACCTGGAGGTTGGCAACCTAGATATCCAGGCCCCACCTGGAAGCTGGCAATCCTATGCTCTCTAGCCTTACGGAGGACCATGGGCCTTTAAACATGGGGGCTGTGACCTTTACAGAAGTCTGTCAGTCACAACTACACTCCTGTGAAATGTGGGAAATGGTAAATTATTCTACAGTATGGATTTGTGACAAACAGGTTAACAGAATGATTTCTACAGTCCCATGGCACTCCGACGCTAAACGTATTTACACGGCAGAAAGTCCCACTGATTTCAGATGAAAGTATTTTAACGCTGTTTGCTATCAGCGCAACACCTGATAAGAAAGTACATTCCACCATATACCATCCAAAGCACATATTATAGAAGTAGCTGGAGAAGCCAATTTATTTTATCTTGGGATTTGTGCTTATATACAGAGACATACACACACAAAAGTGTGTGTGTGTGTATGTGTGAGTATTCTGACATAGTAGAGAAAAAGCAAATAGCGCTGTGCTGTTCTCCTTATTGACTTCGGGCAGTCTTTATACTTTTTAAATGCCAATTAACAGGTGTCTGAAATGCTGGTTCTTACCAGGAGACCCATGTCTGCATAACAGGCCAAGTATTTGGACGATCCCAACCCCCTAGCATCAATATCGTGGCGTTTGAGCCCCCCTGGGGCCTGTGGAGTTTACAAGTATGCTGTCAAGATCCTTTTCGTTGATAGAACCCTTGAAGTCCTGCCAAGGAGAGCAGGGATTCCAGCGCTTTTATGTGCCTCCCAAACAGCAGCTCCAGGAGCCAACCCCACTTCGAACGAGCGGGTGTGAATCTCAAACGGTTGAGCTGACATTCCAGCCGGGGAGTGGGACGGCGCATGCCTGCCCGGTGATGCCAAAACAGCAGGTGATGCTTGGCCTAGGGTGGTGAGGGGGAGAGAAGTAGATGAGTGGCTTCTTGTTACATGTCCTCAGAACTCTACAGGATGGAATTAGGGACAGAGGAACAGTTATAAAATGAGGTTACAAAATCCGGATGTCCAGATCAAATTGAGATGGTTGTAAGGGATAGCATTATAGGCATAGACTATGATAACATAGCTCGCAGCGGCGGGACCGTATCCCCTTGCATCTGACTTTAGCTGATCCCAGGATGAATCACATTGCAGTCCAGTGATCCAAAACACTCTCCCCGAGTCTCTCTAGAGAGAGAGGGGCCGGGTAAAAAAGAAGCAGCCAGTGCGTCCAAACAGTGACACAAGGGCAGATGGGTACAGAGAACAGAATTTGGGAAAGGGACGATCAAAGCGCTTCCCCCAGCACAACAAGAAAAGAAACCCTTTGCTAATCCGAAAGATTTCCTTCTAACACGCAATCTTTTTTTCTAGTTTACATAGGAGCGAATTAGGCAACTAAGTTCCGAAAATTCAGATCTGAATTTGCTTGCCGAACCCTCACTTTCTCTGCTAAATTGAGGACACTTGGGCCATTTATGCAGGGCCAATTCTGATGCTCGCTTAAAGCTGTTTTTTAAAATGCGACTTTTAAAATGCCTATTCACGGTCCCGATACAAAAGGATAAATTCCACACACACTCTCCCCTGCTCCTTCGCTCATTTGTTTGCACAGCCATTAGCAATGGTTATTTGCATAGTTTGTGATTTTTCATGGTTCCTTCAGTAAATGCTTCGGTGCAGGGGCAGAGCAAATACAAAAGGTCGCATTAAAGAGGCTCTTAAGAAATGCGAAGCAGGAATGCGCCGGCTTCGCAGTCGCTTCCTGAATGACGGTTCAGCGTGAAATACTAAAAAAAAAAATATGCGGGGCACTTTAGCCTAGAACGCACTGCTAATTACCAATCATAGATGGCCTTGGATTAGGGATAATCTGTATTTGGTTATGTAGAGATATGGGCTGGGATGTCAGAGTAACTTCAAGCCTAAGGGAAATTTGGACTTTTTTTTTAACCACCAGCCCTGCAGACTGCGTGACAAATCTCCTAGGGTTGCCAGGCCGCAGCCTGCAACCCGCAGGAACAATTGGGGTGGGGCCTGGCTAGGGTTGGCAGGTCCCTCTTCGCCACCAGCGGGAAGATTTTGGGGCAGAGCCTGAGGAGGGCAGGGTTGGGGAGGGGAGGGACTTCAATACCACTGAGTCCAATTGCCAAAGTGGCCATTTTCTCCAGGTGAACTGACCTCTATCTGCTGGGGATCAGTTGTAATAGCAGAGATCTCCAGCTAGTACCTGGAGGTTGGCAACCCTAGGCCTGGCCCATATGTCACTTCCAGTTTAAACTGGAAGTGACACAGGAGGATGCTCTAGCATTTCGCAGAAATTCTATGGTTTACCATTAGGGCTGCCATGTCTGGGTTGGGAAATACCTGGAGATTTGGGGGGTGGAGCCTGAGGAGGGACCTCAGCCGGGGATAATGCCATGGAGTCCCCTCTCCAAAGCAGCCATTTTCTCTATGGGAAATGATCTTGGTCACCTGGAGATCAACTGTAATAGCAGGAGATTTCCAGGTGCCACCTGGATTAGGATTGCCAGGTCCCTCTTCATCACTGGTGGGAGGTTTTTGGGGCAGAGCCTGAGGAGGGTGGGGTTTGGGGAGGGACTTCAATGCCATAGAGTCTAATCGCCAAATCAGCCATTTTCTCCAGGTGAACTGATCTCTATCAGCAGGAGATCTCCTGGAGGTTGACAACCCTCTTTACCATAGAGTTTTTGTGGAATGCTAGAGCATCCCCTGTCACTTCCAACTTAAACTGGAAGTGACGTAGGCGCACTAGTGTGACGCTGGCACGCCAGGCCTTTCCTCTCCTTTAATTCCTCCCGCCTATGCCCAAGACACCAGTGGCATCAAAAGGAACTGCTGGAGAGGTCTCCCTATTTGAAACCAAGAGCACTTTAAAAAGCATTTTGCAGTGTGCTATGAAGATCTAGTAATCCGGGGGGTGGGGGAGAGAGAGAGAGTTAAAAAAGACCTATGTCCTAAGGTTTTGGGTACATCAAAAGTACCCCTTTGGGTAGGGAGTTTTGAGCCACTGTGGATGACAGGAAAAGCTGGGTATAACTATTTTAAGAAATAAAATATAGCTCCAGGCCATGTTATTGGAAGTATTAGGAATAATAATATTCAGAGTATATTTCATCTCTTGTACTTTTTGTGTGTTGATTTTTATTGCTTTCACTTGCAACAGTAATTTGGTTTTTTTTTTAATAAATAGAAATTAATTTTAAAACAAACTTTTCTAAATAAACACATCCCTAGCATGCTTTTCATCAAACCAACAGAGTTGCAGCACAAAAGAATTTTTGGTCCACCATGAACACAGCTGCTCTGAAGCTGGAAAAGTTGCTTTTAATCCAGTACAGTTGCATTGACTGGAAAGGCGTGAAAATGAAAGAACCTTGGTTAGATGAGCTGTAAACATAGTTGCATTTCAAATTGCCATGTATTCGTGCTTCACACATCCCCAGTACAAGTAATTTATACAGCTACATGTATATACACGTGTACAAATTTGAATGTAGCCCGCCTAGGGTTGCCAGCTCTGGGTTGGGAAATACCTGGAGATTTCGGGGGGGGGGGGTGGAACCTGAGGTGGGAGGGGCTTGGGGAGGGGTTCTCCATCAGTAGAGAGCCAGTGTGGCACAATTAGGGTTACCAGGTCCCTGTGACTTTGAATGGGGAATACGATGTGCAGTTAAGAGCATTGCTGATAACAATATTTGTGCAAATGTGGAACAACAATTTGGATCCATATTACGAAACGAGAGCAGAAAAACACCCCACATCTGAAGAGAAATAAAAAATAATGGAAATTTTGCATTTCTAAATGATGCTGAATGCGCTACATGAAAGACCATGCTGAATTTATGACTTTTATTTAAGAGTGCAATAGTTACTGAATATCAGCATCCCCAGAGGGTCAGCATTGTCTTTTAATATTCGCCCTATAATTAGAAACAGCTTGCTAGACATACTGTAAACTCACTGTAAGATACACTGCAAACACAATTATAAATTCATGTCGCTGCTGATTTTTACCCTTTGAGATTATGGATTTGTGTGTGTGTCCATTCAAAATCAGAACTGAACTGAGCCATTAGAGCAGCGCTTCACAACCCAGCTAAGCCAGAGATCTTGAATTTTAGAATCGCTTAGCCCCATGAAAGTCAACTCAGTGACAGATGTCGGAGTGGCTCATTCAGGAATTGGTAGACAACAACAATGGCGTTGTTGTTCAATTCTGCCTTTGAAGGAAAGCCTAATTTCTAACTTAATTTCCTCCCTAATTTGAGTCAGAAACTGTCAACCCAGTTCCCAGAAACACTTGTCATTGAGTTTTAAAGTGAATGGTAGTATTTGGGGGTCTGGAAATTCTTTGCCTCCATTACACATGCTCAAGTCAGCGACGCACGAGCCCGGCTGTGTGGGCTGATATTTATGAAGGAATGGCAGAGGGATGCAGAAATTTTAATCCCTCCACACTAAGCGTGAGTCACTCGGAACGACTCCTCTTCAGAGAGACCCAGGAAACCTATACTGTGATGAGCAGTAGTGGAAACCTGCCCCCAAGTCGTCCATTAGTTTGATAACTGGGTACACTGCTTTTATCGTCATAAAACAAAAGCCCCCAGGCAAGTCATAGTGAAGGGACCACTAGGTCAGTATTGTATTTGACCTCAGGAATGAATCCATCTGCAGAAACAAAGAAAAAGCTCCCACAGAATGGCCTCGTGCCCCCAAAGTTCCCCCAAACTACGATCAAATGAGAGTTAAAATTCCCGATCGAATGGCTGGTTGCAGTTGGCTCTGAATTCGATACTATACATTATAAATATAGATTTTTGTAGGGGGGCGCGTGTGTGACTTGAGGAGGTCTCCCTTAGTTATCTAAGAGGAAATGGGAGTTAGACAGAGAGGTGTCGGGTTTGTGGCTGGCCTCGTGGGTGAGTTGAATGCCCAGATGAATAAAGGCAGCTTTGTGTTTCCTTCTCAAGTCTTCTGGAAATTTCCAGTGCACCTGCTAAGATCTTCCAGGGAAGTCTGGAAGAAGCGCCAGGCACCTACGGGTATGCATTCTGCTGTTACGACCAAAGTATGAGAAACACAGAGGCAACTGTTAACAAGCTTCAGGGCCCCTAATCCCGGAGGGGCCCTGAAGCAACCTTTTTTTTCCCGAATTAGTGGATTTTTCAACAAAATTAATGAGTTTTTAAAGTGTTTCTTATTAAAATAAGGCTATTTTAGTGATAGACTCCTAAGCCAATGGGTTGAAGTACTTAATATTGACCTTAGAATATGCTCTAATACCCATCCCATATGGTCTCAAAATGCCCCTGTGATTGGTCAGATTTCAAGATTTTCTCAGGGGCTTGCAGCGCCCGAACCCCCAGCTGTAAGGGCTCACTGAGCTCACCAGAATCTATTCACAGCTTACATTTTGGCAGCTGGGTCCTCGAATCCTTCGTTGGTGCACAGCTTAATAGTTCTATAGCTCAGCCCTTAGCCTAGAGCCAACTGGAACCATGAAAAGTCATCTGAATTCTCAACTCAGGCTGCACTCGTCTTGCATGTGCATTTTAACACCTACAATTCGATTTTCACCCTTTTCTCCTAACGAGCCCCCGATAACCTTGTACCTCTCTATTAGAGAATGAACCAATACATCTGCCGTAGAACAACCCCATTGAAGAAGATAACTGCCATTATTATCCAGACCTTGTTGCTGGTTGTGAAGGGGCCTGCATAACAGTTCAAGCTTCAGGGTCCCAAAAATATATGTCCGCCACTGATCCCTGTGCTCCTGGACGTGACATCAGTGTATCGTCGGAGGGGGTGCTGGGGATGCTCTAGCATTTGGGCAAAACTTCCAGATGCACAGGCAGTGATGTAAGCACGCTGGGATGCTGCCAACGTTTTCCCCCTCATTTCCCACTATTTCCCCCCCTGCCAGCCCGCTGGGGAATGGCAAGCCTAAATTTGCTCCCCAAAATTCTCTTTTGCAAATTTGTACATAAACGTCTATATTTTATATTCTATATTCGATAGGATATGTTATAAATTAGCATACCAGTAATTCCGCATGGGGGAGGAACCTAAATTGCGTCAGATATCGATACGTTTTGAGAGCCATCAGCCACTGAATGATTTCTAGCACACATTATCAAGCATAGGCTAGACAGCATGTTCAGAGGGCTGTATCGACAACCATCACCAACTGGGTGAACAATACATAGTTTCTATTGATTGCTGGAAAAGGGCTTTTGGTCAGTGTACTACTTCAGTGACCTACACCTTTTGCAAAGCCCTGTCAGAGTAGTGGTTAAAATTTCATCCTAGGATTTGTGAAACCTTGGTTCAGATCCCTACAGCTTGGCTGTGGCTCAGTTTGTAGAGCATCTGCTTGGCATGCAGAAGGTCCCAGATTCAATCTTCATTTAAGAAAATTAAAGATCATTGCCTGAAACATCTTTTTTCTTCCACTCCCTTTTTTAAGTTTTTTTTTTTAATCATCCAGCCTCTTGAAGAGTATAGGAGAACGCAAAAAGCGTACACACTGTTGATCTTACTCACAGGGTTGCTGTGAAGAAAAATTGAAGAAGGGGAACTGATGTTGTAAGCTGCTTTGAGTCCCATGGGGAAGAAAAGCAGGATATAAATACCGGTATCCAAATAAATCAAACGATGAAAGAAGGGGCCATGGCTCAGTGGAAGAACACATGAACACATGAAGCTGCCTTATACTGAATCAGGCCCTTGGTCCATTGAAGTCAGTATTGTCTACTCAGACCGGCAGCGGCTCTCCAGGGTCTCAGGTAGAGGTCTTTCACATCACCTACTTGCCTGCTCCCTTTAACTGGAGATGCCAGGGATTGAACCTGGGACCTCCTGCATGCCAACCAGATGCTCTATCATTGAGCCACGACCCCTCCCCGTGCTTTGCATTGCTTGGCATGTAGAAGAGCCCAGGTTCAATTCCTGGTGTCTCCAGTTAAAAATGACTAGGCAGTAGGTGATATGAAAGACGTATGGCTGAGACCCTGGAGAGCTACTGCCAGTCTGAGTAGACAGTACTGACCTCGATGGACCAATGGTCTGATTCAGTATAAGGCAGCTTCATGTGTGCTCAGTTCATATGCCAGTTGGGTAATACACTCAGGAAATCATTTCCAACATTCTGTCTTCAATGTTTTCTCTCAAGCTGAATTAGGGTTGCCAACCTCCAGGTGGCTGGAGATCTCCTGCTATTACAATTGATCTCGAGCCAATAGAGATCAGTTCACTTGGAGAAAATGGCTGCTTTGGCAATTGGACTCTGTGGCATTGAACTCCCTCCCCTCTCCAAACCCTGCCCTCCTCAGGCTCTGCCCCCAAAATCTCCAGGTATTTCCTAACCCAGAGCTGGCAACCCTAGGCTGAATCCACACCCTGATAGATATTATGCTATTTTTGCACAATAGCACTCAATCACAACTGGATTTTCCTGTGTGGACAAGTCAGCCACAATGTAGGGTTGCTAGGTCACTCTTCGCCACTGGCAGGAGCTTTCTGAGGTGGAGCCTGAGGAAGGCGGGGTTTGGGGAGGGGAGGGACTGATCTCTATCGGCTGGAGATCAGTTGTAATAGCAGGAGATCTCCAGCTAGTACCTGGAGGTTGGCAACCCTACCACAAGGTCACTGACTGCTGCCAACTAGGATTGCCAACATCCAGGTGTGACATTGGGGTCCCAGAATTACAACTGATCTCTAGATGGCAGAGATCACTTCCCCTGAAGAAAATGGTTGCTTTGGAGGGTGGATTCCATGGCATTATACCTTGCTCCCTCCCTTTCTCAAACCCCATCCTTCGCAGGCGGTATCCTTAAAACCTTAAGGAACTTCCCAACCTGGTACTGGCAACCCTATCTCCAGCATGGTGACCATCAATGTGTTTCCCACTTGCTTCTATCTGAACACTATCTGAACACTGAACACCACTTTAAACTGGGCTCTGTCAAGTCCAGGACGTGGGGTTGCCAGGTCCCTCTTCGCTATCAACAAGAGGTTTTTTGGGCGGAACCTAAGAAGGGTGGAGTTTGGAGAGGGGAGGGACTTCAATGCCATAGAGTCCAATTGCCAAAGCGGCCATTTTCTCCAGGTGAACTGAGATCGGCTGGAGATCAGTTGTAACAGCAGGAGGTAATAGCAGAATGACCTCGATAGACTGGAGAGCTGGGCCATAAGCAATAAAATGGATTTCAATAGGGAGAAGTATAAAGTACTTCACCTAGGCAGAAACAACATAAGGCACAGGTACAGGATGGGAGATAATTGGCTTGACAACAGTACATGTGAAAGAGATCTGGGAGTCTTAGTGGTCCACAAACTGAACATGAGTCAACAGTGTGATATGGTGGCTAAGAAGGCCAATGCAATTCTGGGCTGCATCAATAGGCGTATTGTGTCTAGATCAAAGGAAGTAATACTACCACTGTATTCTGCATTGGTCAGACCTCACTTGGACTACTATGTCCAGTTTTGGGCTCCACAATTTAAGAAGGATGTGGACAAGTTGGAGCGTGTCCAGAGGAGGGCGACTGGAATGGTCAAAGGTCTGGAATCCATACCCTATGAGGAGAGACTTAGGGAGCTGGGTTTGTTTAGTCTGGAGAAGAGACAGTTAAGGGGAGACATGATAGCCATGTTTAAATATTTGAAGGGATGTCATGATGATGAGGGAACTAGCTTGTTCTCTGGTGCTCCAGAGACTAGGACACGGAGTAATGGATTTAAACTAATAGAAAAGCGATTCCACCTAAACATTAGGAAGAACTTTCTGACAGTGAGGGCTGTTTGGCGGTGGAATGCACTGCTTCGGAGGGTGGTGGAGTCCCCGTCTTTGGAGGTCTTTAAGCAGAGGCTAGATGGCCATCTGTCAGGAGTGCTTTGATTGTGGGATCCTGCAAGGTGGGGGGAGGGTTGGGGTCACTGGGGATGTGGGGGGAGGTTGTTGTTAATTTCCTGCATTGTGCAGGGGGTTCAACTAGATGACCCTGGTGGTCCCTTCCAACTCTATGATTCTATGATTCTACCTGGAGGTTGGCAACCCTACCAGGACGGGTTGCCAATCTCCAGGTGGTGGCAATAGATCTCCTGCTACTACAACTGATCTCCAGCCAATAGAGATTGGTTCACCTGGAGAAAATGGCCGCTTTGGCAACTGGACTCTATGGCATTGAAGTCCTTCCCCTCTCCAAACCCCACCCTCCTTAGGCTCAGCCCCATAAACCTCCCGCCAGTGGCGAAGAGGGACCTGGCAACCCTATGTCCAGGAGAAGCAGCAGAACACAAGGCCTTTACTTCTAGGCCTTGCCAAATGATCAGGCTCACTGTCACCCCTGTTACTGCCTGAGTCATCAATGCCCATCCCCAAGGATGATATATTTTCGACAAAATTAGCCCTAAATGCCAATTCCAGAGAGCAGGAGAAATGTCGATGACTAGGTCTTAGAAGCAACACCTATATTTCTGAGAATGCTTTCTGAAACAAAATGTGTTCTTTCTGTGACCTTTCTTGGGCTTATAAAACGTACCCATTCATTCCAGGACAGTTTGGCTTTCTTCTATTTCTCCCTTTGCTGCTGTTGAACTATTCCACGGCAGGCGTCAGCATTTGGCACTGATTGGCATCTTGGGCTGGCTGATACACCTCTCCCTTCCTTCTGACCCATCGAGGATCGGAGGTCTTAAAAATAAGACCTCCAGACAATGTCTGAGTCAAGCTTCTTGTCTTCTGTGCAAATGAGTGGGCCGTGCTAATAATAATAATAAAGTAAATATCTTGTGGATCATGCGACTGGGGCTAAATATAGCAGGCCTGCTCTTGTGAGAAATGACTCTTTTGTTTACGTCCTGACTCATGATTGTCCTGCTCCTCAACCCCATATGCTTTGTGGAATGAAGCTGCTATGGTCAATGGGAGCGTGCAACTGAAATGGTTTGTGGGTTGCTGTCAAAGTGGTTTTGGAAGGCAAAGCAACCAAATGGACACTGCTTCCCTCCAGCCGGTGACTGAGTTCTCTGTCAAGGGGGTCCCCCGCTCTGAGTCAGGTTTTTGTGTTGCGTTTTTGGCACTGTTCATTCAACAGGCCTGTGAGTTTGCTTTGAAGCGACAATGTTGCCCATTGTGTCTCGAGACTCGGAATCAAAGCCCTGGGTTTACCGGAGCAGAGAGCAACAGCTTAAAACAAGAAGCGGGGGGAAGGGGGGAATCAAGGCTTGCGGCTCAGCATCCCTTGGAGCAAGTGGAACAGAAAGGCCCTTTTCCTGGACATCACAGAGGCAGAAGTGGCTGGAATGACATCCTCCTTGTTCGGGTGCAGAACACCTCTGAATGCCAGATGTTGAGGGCAAGAAGGGGAGGGCAGCTGACTTCATGCCCTGGTTGTGAGCTTTCCAGAGTTATCAGTCTGGCTACTGTTGGCGAAAGGGTTGCCTGGTCCCTCTTCACCACCGGTGGGAGGTTTTTGGGGGCAGAGCCTGAGGAGGGTGGGGTTTGGGGAGGGGAGGGACTTCAATGCCATAGAGTCCAATTGCTAAAGCGGCCCTTTTCTCCAGGTGAACTGATCTCTATTGGCTGGAGATCAGTCGTAATAGCAGGAGATCTCCAGCTAGTACCTGGGATTGGCAACCCTGATCTGCAGAAGGCCACTGAGCTTTTACAGGTGTATTCTTTTATGTTATACATTTATGGTTTTAGATTTAATATACTGCTTTGGCTGAAGTTTGGAAAAAGGCAGATGAAGAAGTTTTAAGAATAAATTTAAAACAATTTTTTAAAACATTACTGAGTTTTTAAAAATTCAGTCACTATGGCAACAATACTTCACTGGTACATTTAGGGTTGCCAGGTCCTTCTTCACCACCAGCAGAAGGTTTTGGGGGTGGAACTTGAGGAGGGAAAGGTTTGGGGAGGGGAGGGTCTTCAACGCCATAGAGTCCAATTGCCAAAGAGGCCATTTTCTCCAGGGGAACTGATCTCTATCGGCTGGAGATCAGTTGTTATAGCAGGAGATCTTCTGCCACCACCTGAAGGTTGGCAACCCTAGTTGGCGAGAAAAGGCTGGATTAAGTGGACCTAGGGTTGCCAGGCATGGGCTGGCAACTGGAGGGAGATGGGTGGGAATTTACAGTTAGGTGGGGGAGATTTTTCTCCTTGGCACAGTGATGTCACTTCTGGTGTGATTAGGGTTGCCAACCTCCAGGTACTAGCTGGAGATCTCCTGATATTACAACTGATCTCCAGCCAATAGAGGTTTTTGGGGCGGAGCCTGAGGAGTAGGGTTGCCAATTGCCTGGTGGCAGCGGGTAAACTACTGCCCATCCACTGGGCTGCCCACCAGCCAGCTGAGGGCCGGCGGGCACTGTGGGCTCGCGTGCACGGACGCAACGCACGCTTCACTTTTGGGTAAACCTGGAAGTGACCCGGATGGTCTAGCAATCCCGGCCAAAACTCTATGGAAAAGTTTTTGGCCAGGATTGCTAGAGCGTCCCTGTCACTTCCGGGTTAAACCGGAAGTGATGTAGCGCATTGTGTGCGGGCGCACCGCAAAAGGCGCATGTGCATCGCGTGCTGCCACGGCCCCGCGAAGCTCCCGCTGGTGGAGCAGCGGGGCCTGGCAAGCCTACTGAGGAGGGCGGGGTTTGGGGAGGAGAGGGACTTCAATGCCATAGAGTTCAATTGTCAAAGAGGCCATTTTCTCTAGATTCCGCCCCCAAAACCTAGCTCCAAGGTAGGGTTGCCAGCTCCAGGTTGGGAAACCTGGAGATTTTGGGGGTGGAGCCTGAGGAGGGTGGGGTTTGGAGAGGGGAGGGACTTCAATGCCATAGAGTCCAATTGCCAAAGTGGCCATTTACTCCAGGGGAACTGATCTCTGTTGCCTGGAGATCAGTTGTAATAGCAAGAGATCGCCAGCCACCACCTGGAGGTTGGCAACCCTACTCCAAGGCCTGAGCATGCACAATTTGCAGTAGTTCATTAGGCGAGATCCCACATTATTCAGCAACCTCTGGGGTTAAAATGGCATTTTATGGTCTTTCTTTACAAGACCAGTATGTTTTGAAAGCAAAGTTTGATATACTTGAGGTTTTTGCATTTATTTATTTTTTAAATGGAAGCCTGAGATAAATAAATCCTTCACCACAGACAAAGAAAAGCCGCTTAATTATTGTTTTCCTTTGCCTAAACACATATTTTTTTAAAGTCTTTTAAAAGAAGGAAAACATAGCCATTGTTAAGCAGATCCTAATACCCAAATGGATTGCTTTGTGAGAACAGATGTGGATCGCTGTCCTGTGGTATATCCTCTCACACTGCCTGACAATACGGAACTTCCGTTGGAGCGATGCTCTTGGGAAGCCAACGCTTTCCTTTTTACATGGAATAAAGAGGTTCATATTTCAAAAAGGTTCCTAAAAGGTGGCCTCACAGCTCAGAGATCTCTGAACGATGAGTGTGGGCTGGAAGGCTCCCTCTGTTTCTTTTAGAGAAGTCTCACTGAAGCCACTGGAACTACTCTGAAGTACTCAACCTGCCGCCATTTAATGTGTCAACCACATGCATAGTGCAACCCTACGCATGTACACTCAGAGGTAAGTGTGCATAGGAATGAAACTCTGTTGTATTTTATTTAAAATCATTATATACCACTTTCCACCAACAACAAGTGATCCAAATAATGGTCAGTATTAAAATGTTCAAATAATGCTCTTGCAGTAGGTAGCAGCAAGACATTTTGACCATAGAGTTCCTGGCAATTCCTAGAGCTTCCCAGAAGTTCCAAGGCTCTAGCAATAGGGTTGCCAACTGCCAGGTACCAGCTGGAGATCTCCTGCTATTACATCTGATCCCCAGCCGACAGAGATCAGTTCACCTGGAGAAAAATGGCCGCTTTGGCCATTGGACTCTATGGCATTGAAGTTCCTCCCCTTCCCAAACTCCGCCCTCCTCAGGCTCTGCCCCAAAAACCTCCTGCTGGTGGCGGAGAGGGACCTGACAACCCTATCTAGCAATCTTCAGGAACTCTATGGTTAGATGGGGCACAGAGAAAGGCCTCTGCTGAGGATTTTAACTAGTGAGCAGGCATGTCTGGGAGTAAGTGGCTGTGGCTAAGTGTCAAAGCATCTGTTTTGCATGCAGAAGATCCCAGGTTCAACCCGTCATTTCTAGTTAAAAGAATCAGGTAGCAGGTGATGTGAATGACCTCTGCTTGAGCCCTAAAGTTGCCAGCTCTGGGTTGGGAAACACCTGGAGAGTTTGGGGGTGGAGCCTGGGAGGGCAGGGTTTGGGGAGGGGAGACACCTCAGCAGGATACAATGCCACAGAACTCATCCTCCAAAGAAGCCATTTTCTCCACAGGAACTGATCTGGGTCGTCTGGAGATCAATTGTAATAGCGGGAGATCTCCAAGTCCCACCTGGAGGCTGGCAAGTCTATTGAGACCATTGAATGCCACTGCCAGTCTAAGTTGACAATACTGTGCCTGGTTCAGTACAAGGAATCTGATTCAGTATTAGGAAACTTCATGTATGTTCATGTAGAAGTTGTCTTGTAAGTACCCTTGTCCTAGAACTTTCAGGGCTTTAAAGGTAATAATGACCAGCCCTTTCAATTTTGCTTAGAAACAAATAGGCAGCCAGTAAAGCACTTTCAATCACCGTACTCAATAGCTTGTGCTATTAGCTGTCTCCTTGCCTCATTTTGTTTTAATTGAAGAAGAAGAGTGGGTTTTTATATGCCAACTTTCTCTACCACTTAAGGGAGACTCAAACTGGCTTACAATCACCTTCCCTTCCCCTCCCTACAGCAGACACCCTGTGAGGTAGGTGGGGCTGAGAGAGCTTTAACAGAGCTGTAACTTCCCCAAGGTCACCCGGCTGGCTTCATGTGGAGCAGTGGGGAAACAAATCCAGTTCACCAGATTAGCCTCTGCCGCTCATGTGGAGGAGTGGGGAATCAAACTCGGTTCTCCAGATCGAAGTCCACTGCTCCAAGCCACCGCTCCACCATGCTGGCTTCTGAACAGTCTGACGCAGGGCTCGCTAAGAGGGTGGGATAAAAGGGGAAACAATTCAGGGAGCCTGATCTCTCTGGGGGCCCAAGAAGGTGAGCAAGACGTGCAGTTTGTTTTATGCAGTGTTTTGGTTGGGTCTCGGTGGTGTGAGGGGTGAGTCAGAGGGAATCTTTGTCTATCAGAGGCTCTGCCCCAATACAGAGCACACCATAGTAGTGTGAGGTTCATGGCATGGCCAGATTTATCAGATAGCGAAACCATTCTCTGGATATAAATCTAATAATGTCAGGGTCAGGCAAGCGTCAGCTGGCTAGATGGTTGGTGCTTGATTTCATGTGAGCAAAGGGGATTTAAATCTCTCCTAACTTCTTGCATTTCTAGCCTGCCTCTCCATAAGCTCAAGATGGCTTACATGCCTTGCAAATGAAGATATGGGCAGGCTTCTTGTGTGGTTTCTTACTCTCCCACAAATAATCGCCCCTTGAGCTCATTCACCAACCCCTGACTCCCCCGTGAAGGCTTTCGCCCACCTGCTGCCCATATTCACATGAACACATGAAGCTGCCTTATACTGAACCAGACCCTCGGCCCATCAAAGTCCGTATTGTCTACTCAGACCAGCTGCGGCTCTCCAGGGTCTCAGGCGGAGGTCCTTCACATCAGCCACTTGCCTAGTCCCTTTAACCGGCGATGCCGGAGATTGAACCTGGGGCCTTCTGCATGCCAAGCAGATGCTCTACCACTGAGCCACAGCCCTTCCCCAGTCTGATGGCCTGAACTCTCTTTTGAAGCAAGGTGGGTTATAGACCCTAACAGACTTTGCTCTCACAGGGGAACTGGTTGAGCCAATTATAGCGTAGCTGTCGCTCAAACACATTCAGCAGGGAGGGAAATGGAAGGGAAGTTGTGTACAGTTTTTGTCCATGTACCTAGATGCACACTGGAAAATGTACATGTCCCTCACATATATATTTAACTTCTAGACATCCAGAGGAAGGGGCTGATACCTGAAAAATTAACGCTTGAGTATCTACATTTAAAAAGGGGGCCCCAGCATCTTTCCAAAAGGCAAAAAAAGAGTTTTACACAGGCCTGCTTGAGAGGGGACCGAACGTCTAGAAATTCTGGTTACTCTTTGGCCTATAGAGCTGGGCAAGAGAATATGATTTGTGTGAGGTCTGGGCTGGGTGAGGGCCATGGAGGAAACTTTTTCTGGGGGCGTTTGATGGCTGGTGGCAGCCCTGGTTTTATACCAGAAGTATAACAGAAGGAATGCTTCCGGTAAATAAGGAAATACAGAAATCTTAACTAAACCATTAGTAAATTCACAAAAACATATTATACGATGACAATTAATAGCAGCAGGTTGGGTCTATTAAAAGGTCCAACTTTTAAACCACAATTTGGATATCAACATTTAAGGAGTTTCATATGCCATAACAATTTGGTACAGTACAATATTGAGCTTCTTTGGAAGATCATTGGAGAGAGCTTCAGGGTCACTGGTGAAATGACCCTTCTTCTTCTGATGGTCTTAGTGATGGTCCCTCGAGCACAGTACAGAAAAAAAGGACCCTGCACCTCAGGCAGGGACACTTGAGTGGAAAAAGTACAGAAACATCTCACATAAACCTAGTGTGGTGAAAAAAGCATTCAGAGAGGGTAAAGAGCTAGTGTGGTGTAGTGGTTAAGAGCGATGGTTTGGAGCGATGGAGTCTGATCTGGAGAACCGAGTTTGATTCCCCATTCAGCGGACACTAATCTGGTGAACTGGATTTGTTTCCTCACTCCTACACATGAAGCCAGCTGGGTGACCTTGGGAGAGTCGCAGCTCTTAGAGCTCTCTCAGCCCCACCTACCTCACAGGGTGTCTGTTGTGGGGAGGGGAAGGGAAGGTGATTGTAAGCTGGTTTGATTCTTCCTTAAGTGGTAGAGAAAACGTCAGCATATAAAAACCAACTCTTCTTCTTCTCTTTCTCCTGCTGTTGCATAGTAGGGATACTCTGAAATACTTGGGTGTTTTTTTTAAGAGCCCTAAAAGCATTCAAGAAAAAGGTTTCACAGAATCCCAACCAGGCTTTTAGGACACAGAGAAACTACACATCTGCACATGTTTCCCTTTTCTCTGTGGACATTTAATATATGACTCACTGTCATTGAAAAGTAGAGGCAATCAGTGGGTTTCCTTTAAAAACCCTGTGGAATAGATCTTATTCTATGAACTGTGAGCGCTCGCGATAAACCAGCAATAGAATTGACTTAGACAGTGAGCAGTATATTCAAAAAAAGGAGCAAAATTGTGAGCAAATTTTAATGAAGTAGAGTCTTTGTTTTTAAACTTTGCCTTGTGCGCCCTTTCTGTTGAAAATATGCCTCATGAGTGGAATGTTATTATGAATACCAATTAAAAAAGATGTATTTTAAAATTCAAAATCTAAAGTCACCAAAACAGAATATCACTTTTCATCACTTTCAAGGTACTTGAGTAGAAATGGAAAAGAGGAAGACCCAACAAGAGATGGATTGACTCAATAAAGGAAGCCACAGCCTTCAATTTGCAAGATCTGAGCAAGGCTGTCAAAGATAGGACATTTTGGAGGACTTTCATTCATAGGGTCGCCATGAGACAGAAGTGACTTGACGGCACTTAACACACACACACACACACATCTGACTGTCTCTCTAATCTTTTATAATGGCAATTTAGCTGAAAAAGTAGGGAAATTATTCTTTACTGATGTTTAAATTCAACTTTTCCACATGTCTAAAGAAACTTGTGATCCACCACAGCACGCTACCTGCCATGTACTGAGGCCTGCCAAATGCTTGAAAGACTCCTTATTTTGTTAAAAAAAAAACTAGGTTTGTTGACCACTACATGGCTGGCAGATTATGCTTGGGTTGGTGAGTCACAACTGGTGCACAACATGGTCATCACAGACTTATTGTGATGGACAGCCAACCATTGATGGAACTGCCGGATGGTAACATTCAGCCCCTTGGTGATGTGAAATTCGCTGTGATGCTGTTTCCCCATGTGATTCGTTCCAGATCTTTGGGGTCCCTCTGCAATGAAGGGCTTATAATATCTTCTTATGGGGGGAAAGGCTGAAATATCATGAGTGCCCTCCCACATACACACACACACACACACATACTACACAGCCACATCATCCTTGCCATCTGACATCCAAACTGGTAGGATCCAGGACTGGCCTTCTTAACTCCCTGTGCATATAATTTCATATCCTAAATAAAGAGTTTGCAAGTAACCAGTTTCTGACTGCCCACCTCGTTTGGGGATAGGGTTGCCAGGTCCCTCCTCGCCACCAGCAGGAGGTTTTGGGGGCGGAGTGTGAGGAGGGTGGGGTTTGGGGGCTTCAATGCCATAGAGTCCAATTGCCAAAGTGGCCATTTTCTCCAGCTGAACTGATCTCTATTGGCTGGAGATCAGTTGTAATAGCAGGAGATCTCCAGCTACCAGCTGGAGGTTGCTATTTGGGGACATCTTACAGGAGGCTACGTTACTTTGTTTTTCTTCCCTGCTCTGCCCCCCCCCCCAAAATTAATTACTACAGCTTTCATGCAATTTATGTGAAATTTAGATGAAAGAGCAAGGGAAACTCCAGCTATGAGGTATCTTCTGCACCCACCCAGAGGGTCAAAAGGGACAGGAACTGCACAGAATGCATCCCGGACACAGTTAATGTTTCATTAACAAATTTTTAATTAGCCATTGTTTCTGAGATGAAAATTCAGGGGTTTTTTCCAGTTCCGGGAGAATTGGGCTGAACATCTGCAAAGACTGTTTTATCCAGAATCAGCAGGAAGACTATAAGGAAATAAGTTCATATTGTGGACAACAATGACTTTATCACACTATATCAACATCCAGAAAGCCATTTTTTTCTTCATCTCCACTAGGAATCATAGAAGCATAGAGTTGGAAGGGACCACCAGGGTCATCTAGTCCCACCTCCTGCACAATGCAGGAAATTACAAACTATCTCCCCCACACACACCCCAGTGACCAATACTCCATGCCCAGAAGATGGCCAAAGTGCCCTCCCTCTCATGATCAGCCTGAGGTCATAGAATCAACATTGCTGACAGATGGCCATCTAACCTCTTCTTAAAACCCTCCAAGGAAGGAGAGCTTTCCACCTCCCGAGGAAGCCTGTTCCACTGAGGAACCGTTCTAACTGTTAGAATATTCTTCCTAATGTCTAGTTGGAAACTCTTCTGATTTAATTTCAACCCATTGGTTCTGGTCCGACCTTCTGGAGCAACAGAAAACAGCTTGGCACTGTCCTCTATATGACAGCCCTTCAAGTACTTGAAAGTGGTTATCATATCCCCTCTTAGTCTTCTCCTCTGAGGAGTCTTTGGACCAGTCACGATAGGGACAATCTAGTTGGGAAACCCGTTCCAAAAGGGGAGAAATGCCCATAGGAGCCGGAGTGACATCGCGCCAGTGTAAGTGCCTACATAACCCAGGATAAGGGGAACTTACGCCATCATGGGTGGCATCCACACTGGCGCTGGGATGGGACACAGCAACGTGTGGCTTGGGCACTGGTGCTGCCTCCTGGCAGAGTTCCAGTGGAGCATGTCCCCGTGCCAGTGTCCTGGGAGGTGCTCTCGGGGTGTTCCTAGGGGCGGAGCTGCCTTTAGGAAGCTTCCTAACCCCTTTTGCCCTGGGAACACCCCCTTGCACTGCAGGGTTGCTACACCACCTTTTTTGGTGGCGCAGCCTCACTGCAGTAAATGGTGGCATTTTCTTTTTATTTATATTTAAAATGTTTTAAATTTCTTTTCGGCGGATGGAAAGCCTCTGAAAAAGTAAAAAAGTAAAAGACACAATCTCATTGATTAACCAGATTTTTCCAGAAGATATAACAGCCTTATTTCACCATTGTTTGACAACAAGTTATTTCCTATGGGATCAAGAATTTTATGAACAGATTGATGGAGTAGCTATGGGAAGTCCACTCAGTCCAGTAATAGCAAACTTTTACATGGAATATTTTGAAAAGACAGCATTAGAATCAGCACCTTACAAACCTACAGTCTGGTTCAGGTTCGTAGATGATACATTTACCATTTGGAGCCATGGTGAAGAAAAATTAATGGACTTTCTAAACCATCTTAATAATATCCATCCAAACATTCAGTTTACCATGGAAAAGGAAATTGAGGGTAAACTCCCATTTCTTGATACCCTTGTCATCCGTAAAACAAACCTTCAGTTAGGTCACAAGGTCTACCGGAAACCAACTCACACAGATCGCTACTTACACAAAAACTCCAACCACCACCCCCGACAGAAAAGAGGAATAATCAAAACATTAATGGACCGTGCAAGACGGATCTGTGAACCACAGTTTCTCAAGGAAGAAACTAATCATCTAAATCACGCACTGCTAGCAAACGGCTACTCCAAGAATGAAATCAGAAGGGCCATTAAACCAAACAAAAATCAGAAAACTCAAGAAAAACAGTCTCTCATAGGAAAGGTATTCTTGCCATTTATTAAAGGAGTCACTGATAGGATGGAGAAACTTTTGAAAAAACATAACCTACAAACAGTGTTTAAACCCACCAAGAAAATACAACAAATGCTACGATCAGCAAAAGACAAAAGAGACCCCCTCACCTCTGCAGGAGTATATCGTATACCTTGCAGCTGTGGAGAAGTTTACATCGGGACCACAAAACGCAGCATACAAACAAGGATAAAAGAACATGAAAGATACTGCAGACTTGGCCAACCTGAGAAATCAGCAGTGGCTGAACATGGACTGACACAAACAGGACACAGGGTCTTATTCCAAGACACTGAAAGACTGGACAATTCTACCAACTATTTTGTCAGATTGCACAGAGAAGCCATTGAAATTCATAAACATCAGCACAACTTTAACAGAAAAGAGGAGAGTTTAAGAATGAATAAGGCTTGGCTTCCTGCCCTGAAAAACCTCCAGACAAAGACAACATTCAACAATAGCCATACAGATTAGCTTTGGATTACACACATTAACAGATCACTTCAGGATACAATGGTTCCATATTAACATACCATACCCTCATTAGCACATTATCTTGATACTTACAGGACAATACTTTTGCAGGACAATACTCAGCTCAAACCCAACCCCTTTCTGACTATATATTACTCTTCCTACACCCTTGACACTGAGAGACACTGTCCTTCAGTGTTACTACTCTGAAGATGCCTGCCACAGTTGCTGGCGAAACGTCAGGAAAGAAAATTCCAAGACCACGGTTACACAGCCCGGATAACCTACAAGAACCAAGGAGTAAAAACTCTTCATATGGAAATAAAAAACTAGGTGGTTGAGGAGCACTGGTCTCAAATTATACTTTGAGGCATTTCAGTTACTTTAGATTATCTTTTTATCAACAAGTTCTAAGGCAAAACACTTGAACTACCTTCTTTACAAGCCTTTTAAACAAAAACCTCACAAATCGTAGCTCAAAGCCTCAAGAATGTAGAAACAATTGTAAATCCTCTCACTAAAAGCCTAATATATGCCTGGAAAATTTGGCAAAATAAATCGTCTCCTTCATTTCCTCCTTGATCTTTATACTCAATTATCTATTAGCTTGTTATAATCCGTTTCAAAAGCAGGAAGTGAATTGATTCTATAAACTAATAGATTTCTTTTTCGGGAGATCATCCTTTAGAAAGTGAAAGCCCCCTCTGTGTGTTATGGGGAAAGGCCATTTTTCTCATACCCTGCTCGTGGCCCCTCGTTGAAGAGTTGGAAGGGGCTATACAGGCTCAATGCTGGATCAGCCTGGCCCGAGCATCCCTGACCAGCGTTCATCCAGCTGCTGCTTGATGACTGCCAGTGAGGGGGAGCTCACCACCTCCCTAGGCATCCGATTCCACAGTTGAACTTCTCTTACCTTAAAAAATTTCTTCCTAATGTCCAGCCAGTACCTTTCCACCCATAATTCATACACATTATTGTGAGTCCTCTCCTCTCCTGCCAACAGAACAGCTCCCTGCCCTCCTCGTAAGTGTCAGCCTTTCAAATACTTAAAGAGAGCAATCATGTCCCTCCGCCTCAACCTCCTCTTCTCCAGACTAAACATTCCCAAGTCCCTCAGCCTTTCCTTGTAGGGCTTGGTCTCCAGGTCCCTGATCCAGGCTTGGTCTCCAGGCCCCTGATCATAGGGCTTCCTGGGCATATCCAGTGGCCCCCTGTTGCCAACATAATGCTGTATTAGATGGATCCATGGTCTGATCCAGCGTGTCTTTTCTTCAGTGCCTGGAATTAGAGAAAGCAGTATATATAGGGTTGCCATAGGGTTGCCAGGTCCCTCTTCGCCACCGGTGGGAGGTTTTTGGGGTGGAGCCTGAGGAGGGCGGGGTTTGGGGAGGGGAGGGACTTCAATGCCATAGAGTCCAATTGCCAAAGCAGACATTTTCTCCAGGGGAACTGATCTCTATCGGCAGGAGATCAGTTGTAAAAGCAGGAGATCTCCAGCTAGTGCTTGGAGGGGTTGGGAAATACCTGGAGATTTTGGGGGTGGATTCTGATGAGGGCGGGGTTTGATAGGGGAAGGACTTCAATGCCATAGAGTCCAATTGCCAAAGTGGCCATTTTCTCCAGGGGAACTGAGTTCTGTTGCCTGGAGATCCATTGTAGTAGCAGGATATCCGGCAACCCTAAGTATATAAGGTACTCTTATACTTTGCATTGTGATGCAATAGATGAGCAGTTAAGATTGATTGTATTACAGACTGCTGTTTTGATTTGCTTCTTTTTGGTGGACCACCGTAATTTCTTACATCACAGCTGCCACATGCAAAGTCAGGTCCAACTGAAAACACAACTGCTTTTGCACTCTAGCACAGCTGCGACTGAACCTGCAAAGTAGAAGTTAAATGCAAGGGTTGCCAGGCAACGTGAAGGCATTGCTAAGTTAGAGCAGGCCCAGCATCACAGAGATGGGTTTGTTAATCAAGACATTAATATTCCAGGTCTTTCCGCCATAATATTTTGTTGCCGTCTCCTGTGCCTCCAGCAAATTCACTTTAGACTGCAGGTTAATTAAAACTTTCATTGGAGCACATGGATAATATGATTCCCAGTCCTCCTTGACCCCCTCATTTACAACAGTTAACAACATGAAGCAAAGAATGTAAAAAAAACCCCACAGCAGGCATAAATATAATACAGCTGGCACTGCCCCACTCTCGAATTAGCTTAAAGGTATTGGCTGAAATATCCCACTTGTGGGTCTCAGGCAAACTTAGGAGGCCTTTTTTTAGCTGTTCCCCCAAACTTTGGAACCGATTATGAATGTTTGTATTCTTGACTTGGGGAGACGCAAAACATGGTGACAATGCACAAGATGAAATTAATCTCCCAAAGATTTCTGTATGGCGCCAATCCACACCCACAGTTCTGAAAGCACACTCTTACATAATGAGGTAGCTGGGTTGGGTTGCCAGCTCTGGGTTGGGAAATACCTGGAGATTTTGGGGGTGGAGCCTGAGGAGGGTGGGGTTTGGGGAGGGGAGGGACTTCAACACCATAGAGTCCAATTGCCAAAGCGGCCATTTCCTCCAGGGGAACTGACCTCTGTCGCCTGGAGATCAGTTGTAATAGTGGGATATCTCCCACCACCACCTGGAGGTTGGCAATCCTTTAGGTGGGGCTGAGAGAGTTCTGAGAGAACTGTGACTGGCCCAAGATCACCCAGCTGGCTTCCTGTGGAGTGGAAAACCAACCCGGCTCACCAGATTAGAGTCCACCACTCATGTGGAGGAGTGGGGAATCAAACCCAGTTTTCCAGATTAGAGTCCACCGCTCTTAACCACTACACCACGCTGGCTCTCTGGGGAGATCTGGGGAGAGCGAAGTTTGGGAGGAGAAGCTCAATGGGGATGTGATGTCATAGAGTGAGTCCACCTTCTGAAAACTGCCATTTCCTCCAGGAGAGCTGATCTCTATAGTCTGGAGATCAGTAGTAATTCCAAGAGAGCTGCAGGCCTCAACAGGATGTTGGCAACCCTACCAATCTTTCAAATGACCTCCCTCCATGCACCAATGCCTTAGGAGCATCTTTCACTGCTGCCTGTTGTATGATGGGGAAAGCTCACTGGGCGAGTATTATTTATGTATCAACCTTGCTCCTCTCACCTGCTGTTTTATTAGAACCATAATAGCACTTCTGTTAACCCCTTCACAAGGGTCCGACTGTCACCATTTCTAATATTTTTTTTAAACTGTGAAATCTTATAAAGGTCTTACAGCCAATGGAATAGAAAATCCCATTTCCATTTCCTGTTCACGTGAGATAAATGTACAGCCCAGAGTCTCAAAGTCTTCTCATATAATAGGTTACACATGTGCAGAGGTGAATTCCAGCTAACAGCTTGGGTTTACTGTCTATAAATTAAAGTCTTACATGACAGTTTCCTCCCACCTTCTGTGTGAGATTGTTTTCAAAAGTATTAAATAATTGAGTTTTTTCTCTCTCTCGTTCCTTTGGGAATACCTCTTTCTTTCAATGTAAGAATTGACAAAATCAAGTGAGCGGGTGAGATCTCACTCATAAGAGGCTCGTGATATATTTGTTTTATTTAATTATTTCAAACGTTTCTGTGCCTCCTTGCTACCAAATTGTGGCCCCCAAGGCAGCAAACATCAAAACATGCAAACATTAAAGGCATTAAAACAGCATTTAAAGTAGAGCATATATAAAATATTTAAACCGTACAATAAAAACATAAACACACTGCACATATAACACAACCAAGGAAAAGGGCCTATAACAGTTCTTAGGGATATGCCAAACAAAACAAAAAGGGTCTTCTTCACCTGCTGTGTAAGACAATAATAAAGCAATAACTACTGTTAAAAATAATTCCCCAGTTTCTAATGTGAATTTTGCATACAATGTACAATATAGAGCACATTGGCTCAGAGAAGTGTCATGTTGAAGAATCACCACTGAGGCTAAGCTAGGCTTGCTATTTGCATGCCTGCAGAACGTAAATGCTCACCCTTAGTGCCAATCCTCAAGAAAATGAGGAGCAGGAGAGAAAATAACCAGAAAATGGCCTCCATAGGGCCACTTTAAGGTTTCCCCATTTCTCTGTGGTCTTTACCATTAAGGAAAACATACCCAGTGTCACCTCCCCAAGCTCCACCCTCCCCAGGCACTTGCTTCAAAATCTCCCAGCATTTGCCAAAGCAGTGCTGGCAACTCTCCACTAAGCAGGCCTGGCCTGCAAACAGCCTCAATGAGTAGGGTTGCCAACTGCCAGGTAGTAGCAGGAGATCTCCTGCTAATTCAACATCTCCAGCCGATAGAGATCAGATCACCTGGAGAAAAATGGCCACTTTGGCAATTGAACTCTATGGCATTGAAGTCCCTCCCCTCCCCAAACCCCGCCCTCCTCAGGCTCCGCCCCAAAAATCTCCCACTGGTGGTGAAGAGGGACCGGGCAACCCTACCAATGAGACAGTGCCTGGGTGAATATGTGAGTAATACTAAGGTCTTTGGAGGAAGATTCCCATGTAAACATGTAAGGTGTTTTTCTTAAAATTAAAAAAAATCCCAGAAATCAGCTGTCAGAAAGTTGATTGGTTGGGTTGTCAGCTCCGGGTTGGGAAATACCTCAATATTTTGGGGGTAGAGCATGAGGAGGGCGGGGGTTGGGGAGGGACTGCAATGCCATAGAGTCCAATTAACAACGCGGCCATTTTCTCCAGGTGAACTGATCTCTACCGGCTGGAGATCAGTTGTAATAGTGGGAGATCTCCAGCCACCACCTGGAGGTTGGCAGCCCTATTGATTAGTTAATTCAAGCCAGTATTTGAAATTTTTCCTAATAGCCCTCTTTTCAGAAATTTGAAGGAGTAAAATGAACATTCATGAGGGAGGGGCTGGATGGTAGTAACAAGCTCAGTTTGACCAGTGGGTTTTCTTCACTGGCATCAATTCCTAATAATCACAATAATAAGAATAATAATATAAGAAGAAGAAGAAGAAGAGTTGGCTTTTACATGCCAACTTTCTCTACCACTTATGGAGGAATCAAACCAGCTTACAATCACCTTCCCTTCCCCTCCCCACAACAGACACCTTGTGAGGTAGGTGGGGCTGAGATAGTGTGACTAGCCCAAGGTCACCCAGCTGGCTTCATGTGCAGGAGTGGGGAAACAAATCCAGTTCACCAGATTAGTATCCACCACTCATGTGGAGGAGTGGGGAATCGAACCCGGTTCTCCAGATCAGAGTCCACAGCTCCAAACCACTGCTCTTAACCACTACAACATGCTGGCTCTACTTATTTAGAACATCTGCGAGGGACTCAGCTCACACAGACACACTGCTCCTTCATCCTTGTTGCTGTCTTGTTCTCTGTTGCCAGGTCACAGTGACAACCGAACTCTCAACTGGCGGTATTCCTTTCTTATGCAAAATCTAACTATCTGTTACATGTTTACATTGTCCTTTCTCCAAAATGCTCAGAGAGGCATTCATGGTTCTTCCCACCCTAATCTGTAAATTACAGATAACATCGCAATTATCCTCTTTTTGTCTCAGTCCTTTGTATTCTTTCCTTCTCCTCCACCTACCCTTTCCTTGTCTTCAAGTTTCTATCTTCCTGCCTAGTCTGAGCTTTCTCTTCAGCCATCATGCCTTTGCGATCTCTTCTCAGCCTCATCCTGCCTCACAGCTATTTCTGTCACAAGAACCTGTACAAAAATTTAATCCCAGTCAAATTAACAATGTTCTCTTCCCTCACAGAAACCAAGCTAGAAACACCGAGAGGCCTGTTCTCTGAGCAGTTGGGATGTTTGTGAACATTTTTGCCATCACACCACCAGTTCAACAAGTTGAGGTCAGAAGCATAAGGTAAAGGTAAAGGTCCCCTGTGCAAGCACTGGGTCATTCCTGGTGTTTACTAAGCAGACTTTGTTTGCGGGGTGGTTTGCCAGTGCCCTCCCCAGTCATCATCCCTTTACCCCCAGCAAGCTGGGTCCTCATTTGACCGACCTCGGAAGGATGGAAAGCTGGGTCAACCTTGAGCCGGCTACCTGAAACCGACTTCCGTTGGGATCGAACTCAGGTCGTGAGCAGAGCTTGGACTGCAGTACTGCAGTTTACCAATCGGCGCCACGGGGCTCTTGCTACAAGCATAACAGGCGTAATAATAAATTAGCAACTGCCCCAGTCCAGATGCCTTTGTTTTATATTTTACATTAGGTAGACAAGACAAAGGTTGAGAATCTTAACAAGGCTGATAAAGGAAAAGAGATGGAATCAAATATACAGACTGTGATGTTCAAGTGGTATGGATAGGGTTGTCAGGTCCCCCCTGGCCAACAGCAGGAGATGGGGGGTAGGGTTCCCAGATCCAGATTGGGAAGATCCTGGAGATTTGGGGATAGAGCCTGGGGAGGGGAGGGCTTAGGAAGGGGAGAGGCCTCAGCTGGGTATAACACCATATTGTCTGACCTCCAAAGCAGCCATTTTCTTCAGGGGAACTGGTCTCAGTAGCCTGGAGATGAGCTGTAATTCCAGGGGATCCCCAGGTCCCACTTGGAGACTGGCATCCCTAGGTTTGGAAGTTGTATCTGTGATAGATCCCATTCACATGTCAAAGTCAAGTCATCGTTCAGTGGTGGAAGCCACAAGGGAAGAAAATCCCACTAAGCTATGTGAGCAGACCAGTCTCATATTTCCCACTGGAGTTGGTGAAACTGAACAGTTGACCTACAGAATTGATTTATTACAGTTTATGAACATGTATGGGAAATAGCTACCTTCCAATTTTCGTGCCTCTAAACGGGAGATTTAGAGTGTTGAAGAAAAACTATATACAGTTCATTCTTGACAAGGTCAGTGTATTTATATATAAATTTTAGGCTCTTATAAGGTCTTGTACTTCTAGCTCAAGAACTGGTTACGGGGGAGGCCATTCAGAGATGAAAACACACTGAAGGGAGGTTTGAATAAATTTCTTGAATTGCCAAAATAATTAAGTGAACTTGTGACAACAGTTCATTATTGGAGGTTGCTGGCACAAAAAGTCTCTTAGGCCCTGGTTCAGAAAAGCTCTTAAATAGGAAGTCAGAGCAGAGCAACTGAGCAGGTGGTTGGATGAGTTGGTGAACAAGGAACCTGAAAGAGTCCCAAAAAAATCTGAATGCAGCTTTTAAAGGATTCCTTTAAAAAAAAAAGTTCGCCTTGTTTTAATTATGCCCAATAAATATTGCAGTGTCAGCCAAAGTTTTGCTATGTACTGGACAACAGCATGAAATCTAACATAAACATCCCTCAAGAGATACAAGGCAAGGCTGTGGCTGAATCCTATGGGTATTTACTGGGTTATTAAGTCCAGTTGAGTTCAGTGGCTAACTGCCAACTAAGCTTGAATAAGACCACAGCTTTAAATAAGACACCGTCCCCCATGTCTGCCCTCTAGCAACTGGAATGTGCAGAAAGAACACACCACTTCCATGACTACGGGACATGTTGCCAAGTGCTTGGAGAAATGTCCTAAGGCAGCCTTTAATGTAGGCTTAATGGGATGTTATTGACCAGGTGATGATATTTGCTTCCATGCTATGAAAAGCTTCAGATGCCAATTTCCACAGATTAAGCCTAGGCTAGATCCAACCACCTTTCAAGGAGCTTTCCTCTAACTTCCAACAGAGAAAGTTTTTCTTACGAAACTGGCTCTTTCTCCACCCTAAGGAAACCTTCTTCTACTTTAAGTGGCTCTTCCTCCGATGGATAGGTTTGCCAGCTCCGGAGCCTGAGGAGGGTTAGGTTTGGGGAGGGGAGGGACTTCAATGCCATAGAGTCCAATTGCCAAAGCAGCCATTTTCTTCAGGTGAACTGATCTCTATCGGCTGGAGATCAGTTGTAATAGCAGGATATCTCCAGCTAGTATCTGGAGACTGGCAACCCTATCAATGGAAGAGCCTCGTAAGTTGAAGGAAGTCGGAAGGCTTCAAACATAGCTCAGTGGAATGGTAGAATAGGGGTAGCATCCACCTAGGGTTGCCAGCTCTGGGTTGGGAAATACTGGAGATTTGGGGGTGGAGCCTGGGAAGGGCAGGGTTTGAGTAAGGACCTCAGCAGTGTATAATACTGTAGAATCCACCCTCCAGAGCAGTCATTTTCTCCAGGGGAACTGATCTTGGTCATCTGGAGATCATCTGTGATAGTGGGAGATCTCCAGGTGCCACCTGGAGGCCGGCGACCCTAGATCCACCACGTTTCCTTCAGGCCTTATGGCAACCCCACCAAAGACATGTCTGCTAGACCCCCCCCCTTTTTTTAAACTGACTAATTTCTCTGCAACCTAGAAATAAAGTTTTTCACTTTTAACCATCTGAAATTTGTGTTCTTAAAAGCAAGGGGAACAAAATATTATATGACAATACTGAAGTTTTTTGAATTCCAAGATGGCTAACACTTAGGGTTGCCAACCTCTAGGTACTAGCTGGTGGCGAAGAGGGACCTGGTAACCCTACTAACACTGTTACAAAAATCAGTCTTTACATGGAATGTAGATTCTGGACAACATTATGCCTTTAAATTACACATGTGAGAAATGCAAACGTTGCTGTCACACGTGAAAGTGTCAGGTAAAAGAGGCCATAGGGAACATTATGGACAATATCAGCCCTGCTAAACAGAAACAGTTGAAACTGGAAAAGCAATAAATTCCCTGACTTAAATAATTTGCTTGACAAGGTTAAAGAAACCTATGCTTTAATTAAGCTGATGTACTATAATAACGATAAAAATACCGAAGAACTTGATGCTCACTGGAATTCAACAATTTTAAGGATGGAGAAAGCATTTTAATGTGTAAAGAGGGAGTGATATAATAATAATGCAGATTTTTCTTAAATAGAGTAGACAAAGGCGAAAACGCATGGTTGTTTTATCCTCCTTCAATCCCTGTTTCAGCCAGGATTCAGCTGGGATCGAACGCATGCGTTTCGCCTAATGTGCATTCGATCCTGGCTAAAACAGGGATTAAAGGAAGATAAAGCGACCATGTGTTTTTACCCAAATAGAGTATTATTTGATTAAGTGCTACAGGTATTTTAGTAATATTAGTGAGTTTTAGTTTAGTTTTGTTTTTAAATAATTTGTATCACCAGTATTTGATTTTTTTTAAGTAATGTTATATCTAGGGTTTTTTTTTTCTTTTCATTTTTCTTTTATTGTAAGATTAAATGTTTCTAATAGGGAGGGGAGGGACTTCAATGCCATAAAGTCCAGTTGCCAAAGCGGCCATTTTCTCTAGGTGAACTGATCACTATCAGCTGGAGATCAGTTGTAATAGCAGACAATCGCCAGCTAGTACTTGGAGGTTGGCAACCCTACCTCCAGATGAACTGATCTCTGTAGTCTGGATATCAGTTGTAATTCCGGGAGAACTCCAGGCCTTATCTACAGCAGAAAGGGGAAGGTAAGAAAGTCACACTCTGCTAGAAGAAATCCTTCCATCTGCAGAATCCACGCCCTTGTCTCCAGGGACCCTCTATTAACCTTCTAATTTGATCTAAATAATATGGGCAATTGAAGGTTCAGGATTTGAGACTAGCTATATGGAGATGGAAAGATGGCAGTCAGCTAAAGGAAAACTAGAAAGCACTTTTTAAATTGTCAGAGGTAGTTTTTTTTTTTTAAGCTTTTTACATGTGCTTTTAAATGAGTCACACAAGCCATTTCCCCACCTACTGCCAAGGACATAGTGCATACTTTGTCACAAACTGAAGTGATTTGTGGCAATCCCAAGAAATAGCATTGTTTGCGGGAAGGATTTACATGAGCTAAAACTCTCCCAAACACTTCCAGATGAAAGGAATGAATTACCTCTCCTGCTGCTCTAACTAGGGTGAGTTATGTGGTTTGGGGTCTTAATGCCTTCATTTTTCACTTTTCCTTTGCTAGGGATGACCAGTTTGAATTCTGCACACTTCCCAAAATTTTTCAGTGGTTTTCAAGTTGGGCTCTGCAGAATGTTGAAGTTGAGAAGATTAACCACAGAAGTATGTCTAACAGAACCACAGATTAACCACAGAGGCATGTATATGGCATTGAAGTCTCTCCCCTCCCCAAACCCCGCCCTCCTCAGGCTCCGCCCAAAAATCTCCAGGTATTACCCAACCTGGAGCTGGCAACCCGAGTCCCTTCCTCCCTTTTTTACAAGCGGAAAAGCTGGATGCAACCCATTGCTTTGAAAACACATTCCAGAATCTGTATTCACCATTTCCAGCAGACTTAAAATATTGTGTCACCTTTAGACACCATGAACCAGCACACTGAAAGTGGCTCCCTTGTATAGGGTTACCAACCTCCAGGTGGTGGCTGGAGATCTCCTGCTATTAGAACTACGGTTGCCAGGCCCTTCCTTGCAACCAGCGGGAGGTTTAGAAAGGTGTGGTTGAGGGCAGAGATCAACGTCATCTACGTGATGACGTTATGTCCAGTTTGTCGAGCGGCACCAACTGGGGTGGTGGGGGGAAAAAGCAGTCCCAGAGGACCACCCCAATGCAGGAGCAACCAAGGCAAAACAGGCCAGAAAACTGCACCTGGTCCTCCTGCCTCAGGCCAAACAGCTAGGCTTGCCTGGTGTATCATGCGCATCTACCCCACACAACATGCCTATGTCACTTCTGGGTTTACCCGGAAGCGACGCGGACGCTCTCGTGATCTTGGCCAAAACTCTAAGGTTTCCATAGAGTTTTCCAGAGTTCTAGCTGAGGTTGCCGGAGCTTCCGCGTCGCTTCCGGGGTAAACCCGGAAGCGACGTGTGTGCAGTGCACGCATGTGTTGCCTGCCAGCCCTCAGCTGGTCGGCGGGCAGCCCGGGATTTTGGCGGGATTTTACCCTCTGCCACCGATCACTTGGCACCCTACAAACAGCTGATTGGGAAAAACAACTGATCAGCGGCGAGGCTCTGGGAGGAGTGGGGAGCGTAGCTGGAGGTGGGGGAAAAATAAGGCGACGTGCCTTGTTTCCTCCCCTCCAACTACCCTGTTTTTCCCATTCAGCTGTTTGGCCCAAGGCAGGAGGATGGGGTGCAGTTTTCCAGCCTGTTTTGCCTTTGTTGCTCCTGCATTGAGGTGATCCTCTGGGGCTGCTTTTTTTCTCCACCGCCCCAGTTGGGCTCCTGACTAAGTCACGCAGATGGCTCCCCCTCCCTTCCCCTGCCTGCTTCTGCCCACCCACAGCTGAAACGGAGCGGGCAACAGGAGCAATGGGCGGTAGATTCCCCGCCATAAGCGGGCAATTGGGGACCCTAATTACAACTGATCTCCAGGTGACAGAGATCAGTTCCCCTGGAGAAAATGGCCACTTTGGCAATTGGATTCTATGGCAATGAAGTCCCTTCCTTCTCCAAACCCCACCCTCCTCAGCCTCCACCCTCAAAGTCTTCAGGTATTTCCCAACCAGGAGCTGGCTACCCTACCCTTGTACCAGAATTTTATATACTAGAGTTCAAAAAACTCTACCACAGCCTAGGAACTCATTGGCTTAATAAAATGAGGCTATTTTATGAGTCTCTTCTTAAGTTGAAACTCATCAGGATGCACAGTTTTATTGTTCATGTGACTAGTAGAAGCATAGCCACCAGCTACAGAGAAGCTTCTGGGATTTTGACTGGGAAAGCATTGTACAGAATACTGAGTGGAACCAAGTGAAAAGGGCTGCATTTCACAGGGGCTCGTCTTAGATGAGACACCAATGAACCGTGGAAAGAAACTAAAACTGGGATTTTTAAAGCTATGCAGACATGATCTGATCATATGTTGTTGACCCATCATTAGTTGGAGCGGAAACAAAAAAGGGAGCATAAAATTGTCCGTGAATACTCCTGTGAATTTCACTTTTAATAGAAGGATGTATTACTATGTAAATGTTACATTGTTAAAGGGGGAAAACCTCAGGCATGGGCACCAAAACCAGACTTAAAGACGTGAAAAAAAGTACTCAAAGTTAGCATTTTTAATTGGAAGATGCCCCTCCTGAACTGAAAATGCTGAAAATATGCAATGCTTCGTTTAACAGCTTAGACTGCTGTTGACATTTATACTACTGCCTCTGATCAGTCAAATTGCTCGAACACGGAGAGTCCAATCCATTCATTTCTTTGCTTTTCTGATAACGTTTTCTGTCAATAGTCCCTAGGCTTTGAATATAATACTTTCAGAGAGTTTAATTTTCTCATCCTCCCATATTCATTTTTTTTCTGCTTTCTAGCTAGTGCAGCCCTAAACCAGAATCACACCATTCTAACCCCGTTGACGTCAATGGACTTAGAAGGGTGTAAATTTGCTTAAGACTGCACGCTGTTAGGATTGCCACTTTTAAAATACTGTCTCTGTTCCTAGGTCTAGCAGCAGCATGACACAAAAATTAAGCAGACGACGCTCCAGCCCAGTACAGAAGTTAGGCTAATGAAGCTTTGCTGGGCATTGCAGAACAGCTTCTTGATATATTTCTGAATGTCCAGATGCTATTAAAAGCATAGGAAGAGGGCCAGAAAAATAAATGAGTGTGTACAACAGTGATTTGAGGTTTCTTTCATATGTTCAGTGAGTGCAAGGGCAGAGGAGATCAGGATTTCCAAGGTTAACCCTGTTCTTTCCATTCACTTGTTCACTGAAACTCTGGGTCAAAATATGATCCATCTAACATGAGTCGGGACATCGGTGTGGGGGAAATAGCCACTGTGGAGGGGAACATACTTATCCCTTCTTTGGTGGGCTCTATTTGCAGGATGTTTGTGATAGATGTTGCTGTTCTACAAGTAAACATGACTCCAGGCTGAAGATTTTTTTCAAGAAGTAAACCCTTTACTTAACTTTCAGATACCCAGAACAGATAACTACATAGGTACAGTTAAGGTTGCCAGGTTCCCCACTGGCCACCATCAGGGGATGGAGGTGTAGGTAGGGTTGCCAACCTCCAGGTAATAGCTGGAGATCCCCTGCTATCACAACTAATCTCCAGACTACAGAGATCAGTTCACCTAGAGAAAATGGCTGCTTTGGCAATTGGACTCTATGGCTTTGAAGTCCCTCCCCTCCCCAAACCCTGCCCACCTCAGGCTCTGCCCCAAAAACTTCCCACCGATGGCAAAGAGGGACCTGGCAACCCTAGGTGTAGGGTTGCCAGATCCAGGTTGGAAAACTCCTGGAGATTTGGGGATGGAGCCTGGGGAAGCCAGGGCCCACAGTGGGGTACAATGCCGTAGAGTCCACCCTCCTCCGAAGCATCCATTTTCTCCAGGGAAACTGATCTCTTTAGTCTGGAGATGAGCTGTTATCTGGGGAACTCTCCAGCCACCACCTGGAGGTTGGAAACCCTAGGTATAGTTCAGACCTCTCTCCTGGTCTGCAGCAGATCCAGCAAACACCAAAGGAAGGCATAAGCAAAACAAAAACTAGAAGAAACTTCTAGGCCCCCATTAGCAGACAACATTAATCTCCCCCTCTATCTATCAGATAACTCTGCAAGTAAATTACCCCTCTAATTACTTTTCCACTTATACAGTGTGAGATCCCTTGCTATTGCTATCCTAATATCTTAGAGCCGAATGGAGTGACACGACACTTTCAAAGTGAGTTAGACTGATCCCATGTGTGACAATGAGTCAGGTTGGGTGCCTGGGTCCAACTCGTGACACATATTGTGTATTTTGACCCTCAGGCTCAATGCACACAGCCTGCCTTTTGCAGTTCTTGAGTTAACCTACTGAACCCATACTGAAGAGATCAGGCCGGACTTCAAAAGCTGTCTGGTTCCATTTCAATGTCCCCATTGAAATTTCACTTATCCCTTGTGACAAACAAACCCGTGCGGGTTTATTTTTGTACCAGTTTTTCCTTTCTTCGCTTAAAAATTTTCTCATTAAAATTAACGCATTTTCACCATTCTTTTTATATAATGGCATCTAAGAAAAAGTGTTCTCTATTTACCTCACAAATAAGTACAGCTTTGGTCTAGCAAATAAGAAACCTCTAGGAAGCACATAGCTTGCACTCTACCAATCCTTTGTTTAAAGATTGTGGTCCCCTTTTTATTTGATTGTGGGTGGTTGGGGTTTACAGATTCAATAGGAGAGGCCCGAGATGTGGGGGGACTGCACATTCTTCAGTTCAGAAGACAGTTGCCTCAGAGTAGGGTTGCCAACCTCCTGGTAGTAAGCACAGGAATGGCTGAAATAAATCAAAGTAGCTCTATGATAAACAAGATATATTAAAGTGCATAAGGTGAGTGATAAACACAAACAACATTAATATATGTACAATATATCTAAATAGTCCCGGAGGTACATATGTTCAAAAGTTCAAAGTAAGTAGAACTGGAAAGAAGTCTTCATAGATGAGTGTTGAGGGAGACGATCGTTTCTTTTCTTCTTCAGCCCCGTTTTAAATTGGAGTCATTTCATATGCTTATTTCCATGTCAATTTAAAAAAAAAAAAAAATTCTTGAAATCTCCCATAGGGATGAAAGACGCAACTTATGTTTACGGACAAGTATAGGTTCCAATCCAGGATACATCAAATCAAAAACATAGTTGCACAGACGAATTCAACCGTTCCCAAAGGGATACACTGTATCCCTTTGCCATGGGGGGGGGGAATCCTCATGTGGGAAGCAGCCACAGAGTCACAGAATGAACTAGGACTCGGAGTATCCTGTATCTTTAAATCAGAGCTGTCCTCCTATTAACACCCCAGCTGTCAAGCGCCCTGTAAACAAATCTGCTTCCTAAATAGACACCACAATATTTGAAAAAGCCCTTGATCTCCAGCCAGCAATAAAGCAGCTCTCCTTCCCGAACACATCAACTAACATCCGACCAGCCATTTCACGAGGAGCCCCTCCGGCTCAGCATGCTACTTAGAAAAGGCTCTTGTGAGCCATTAAGAGTATCTTCTCCAAAGTTTATACTCTGGGTGGGCCGAGCTTGCCGTGCAAAAGACTGCCTTTGGTTGGCTCATAGATAGTGGGAGCAAAGAATTTCATAGGCATTGGTTGTATCAGTGTGCCTGAATATTTTTCTGTGGCTCGTATTGGATTCCAGGTTAGGACAATAACAGCCTCATCCTAAGCAGAGCTACACCAGATCCACAACTAGGGTAGCCAACCTCCAGGTAGTAGCTGGAGATATCCTGCCATTACAACTGGAGTTGTAATGGCAGGAGATCTTCAGCCTATAGAGATCAGTTCACCTGGAGAAAATGGCCCCTTTGGCAATTGGACTCTATGGCATTGAATTCCCTCTCCTCCTCAAACCCCACCCTCCTCAGGCTCCGCCCCAAAAATCTCCAGGTATTTTCCAACCTGTAGCTGGTAACTCTATCCACAACCTAATATCCAGTTCCTTGAAGCTATGGTATAAGTAATTATGGTATCTCCAGACTACAGAGATCATTTCCCCTGGAGAAAATGGCAACTTTGAAGGATGAACTCTATGCCATTATACCCTGTAGAGGAGGAGGAGGAGGAGGAGAAGAGTTGGTTTTTATATGCCGACTTTCTCTACCACTTAAGGAAGAATCAAACTGGCTTACAATCACCTTCCCTTCCCCTCCCCACAACAGACACCCTGTCAGGTGGGTGAGGCTGAGAGAGCTCTAAGCGAGGTATGACTAGCCCAAGGTCACCCAGCTGGCTTCGTGTGGAGGACTGGGGAAACAAATCCAGTTCACCAGTTTAGTGTCAACCGCTCATGTGGAGGAGCAGGGAATCAAACCCTATTCTCCAGATCAGAGTCCACCACTCCAAACCACTGCTCTTAACCACTACCCCCACACTGGTCCCTCCCCTCCCCAAACCCCACCCTCCCAAGGGATCCACCCCCAAATCTCCAGACAATTCCCAACCTGGAGTTGGCAACCCAACTCACCACCTGCATTTCAGATTTTTAGCAGACACAGATCAGAGTTTGCTGCCAAATAAGTAGTTTGGCCTTAAACACAAGCTTAGCATTCATAGTGCTCAGCACTGTCCTTGCATGACCAAGTTTCTTGGGTGCACCACCAATCATGTCTGCCTCTTTATTTCACCAGGACCATCAGAAAGAACTTTTTAAAAAAAAAATCCCAGAGCTGGGATAAAAGGCACAATTCTGGCACAATTCTGGCATGGATCATTTGTCTGCCAATCATATCACATATTTCCTTAGGAGGGAGATAAGGGAGAGTCCCAGATAAGGGGCAGTCTAATTGCATTTCTACATATTAAAATATGTTTACCCCAGATATGCAAGGAACCTTCGAGGCAGCTAACACACAGTGATGGAAACAAACAGCAACATACCATTCAAAGAATATGAAACTGAGTGTTCTGATTTGTTAAAGGTAGAAGATTTGAAAGCTTTTCTCTACTCATCTGGGACCTTCCTTCCCAATGTTTTCTCTATGAAAAGCAGACTTTCATTGGATAAAGCGAGCAATTTGCTCCACCACGTGGGATGATAACCTCCAACCTCCACAGCAATACGTTCTGTAGGTTCAAAAGTCAAGCCAGACCGATCAGAGCACTAACTCCAATGGAGGTGTTAACCATTTATCCCAGGAGGGTGTTCACTTCAAAGCTTGATAGTTACAGAGATAAAGTTGACTAACAAAAAGAGAAACAGAGAGTTTGAAGTCTGTTTTTATTTTGATGTCTTGACGTAGATTTTGTTCCAAGGGAAATAGCTGGTCCTAACTTGTCTGACAACTACTAAATAGAGAGTGGAAATCAGAGAACTTCAGCAGAACAGAACAAACACCAATCACACATTTGAAAGGAATTGTTCTCACTATTTTGTCTCAGGAGGAAAAAGCAGGATGAATATAATGTTAACATAAACTAAAAGTCTGGAATAATTTAGACGAACAGTTTTATTTCAGCATTTTATAAAAAGGAGAAAAAGATTGTTAAGCTGCCTTATATAGAAGTAGAAAAGGTTATATGCAGCCCTATTGATCCACACAAAATCCAAAAACAAGAACAAAATCCATGCAATACCTTTAATATTGACACATTCCCCATTTATTAGGGCAATACCTTTTAGCAGGAACACAATGTTTGTGTCAGTTCGGTTGGTCCTAAAAAAAAATTGGTTAGTCCTAATTAAAGGTTAGCCCAAGGCTAGCCTGATCTCATCAAATTGCGCAAGCTAAGCAGGACCAGCCCTGGTTAGTATTTGGATGGGAGACTTCAATGTCATAGAGTCCAATTGCCAAAGTGGCCATTTTCTCCCGGTGAACTGATCTCTATTGGCTGGAGACCAGTTTTAATAGCAGGAGATCCAGCTTTTACCTGGAGGTTGGCAACCCTAATCCCAACCTCTGTTCAGTTCTGAGGTCCTTTGGGCAGCTGGTACCCACTGTTGCAAGCATACAATCGAATGGCCCACTCCAAGCTTCGTAGGAGCAGGGATATAAATGGAGCTGGTTAACAAGGGCACAGATTATACACATGTCCTCTCACAGATATCTGGAGAAAAACCTGTTCTTTTCTGTTGCCTTTTCTCCCCAGTGAAACGTTTTAGCATCAAAGGAGGAAGCTGTGCGTGAAGTGTGAAATGAAATACCTTCACTCCCAGCATGGGAAAGAAGCTCAGCTACTGCAGGAAGAGAGCTGGCTGAGGTGTTTACCTTCAATACACAATACCTGTAAAGGGAAGAGGCCACGATTAAACCTCCTCGAGGAATGTATATATAAATGCTCAAGAGTGTTGCAGTGAACTGTTTGACCTCTGAGTGCAAGACCCCACAAGATCTTTCTAGACTTGGCCTCAAATCGATCACAGCCGTTATAATCTGCCTGTGACCCGCAGTCACCCAGAATACTCTGCAGGATGAAAAGTGAAATATTTCACTCAAGTATAGAAGGAAAACTTCAATTTGGGGCAACTTGCTGCACTTCAAGATTGAATAACCATTTTTATCCTTAGCATCTTTTAGAAGAGCATACCTTACATTTTTGGGGGGTGGGGGAGGAAAATGACACGTTTTTGCATTCAGTTATCATGGAGCGCAGAGAGGTCACAGTACCTGCCAGAGAAGAAGATGAAGAGTTGTTTTTTATCCCCCAATTTTCTCTACCTTTAAGGAGTCCCAAACCAGCTTAAAATCACCTTCCCTTCCTCTCCCCACAACAGACACCCTGTGAGGTAGGTGGGGCTGAGAGAGTTCTGAGAGAACTGTGACTAGCCCAAGGTCACCCAGCAGGCTCCATGTGTAGGAGCCCAAACATGGCCAATGGTGCAATACAAACCCCACATTTGTCCAAGTACCAGTCCCTGGTTTTTATTTTAAATGTGAATGCGTGTTTGACTCTTTGTCATAAACAGAGGTATGTGTGTACGTGCACGGTATATGCACAATCACACTACTGTATTACAGTACTATATTAATTTTGCCTTTTGTCTTAGAACATAGTTTCAGAAACATCACCGTGTTCCTTTCCTTCCTGTCTTTCTTCACAGCTCTGGCATTTCAGCAATGCCCTTGGATTCAGTTTGGGGAGGCTGACTCTTATCTCTCTGCCCGCCTTTGACAGGGGATGGCGGTGGTAGGGAATTAAAAAAAATATATTCTCTGGCATTTCTTGGAAGGAACAGAGTGTGTGCAAGCAGAGCACACGGCAATCATGCTGAGCGTCCGGACGGTATGTAAATATTAATACTCACGCAGCTTTCGTGTGCGCTGCAGTTTACAAGAGACCCAGTGGCTGTCGAAGCCACGTAACTCAGTTTATCACAGGGATGACAGTTATGGGAACAAATTCTGTCACTCTTCCAGGCAAGCTGGACTCCTTGGAATCACTTTTCTATGTTTAGTAAAAGCGAAGCTATCGGAGACTTATTCAAAGCCTGCTCGAGTCATTCCAGGGATGTCAAAGGGCTCTGCCAAAGACATTAAGGAAATTCAGGTGTTAGGGAAATTCAGGTGCGCATTCAGTGTTCTTTTCATATAAGCATCCATCCACGCTGGAAGTTATAGATCTTATCTCAGCCACATAAGCATCACTTCTGGATCTTTGCCTGTTCCCACTAGACCTGGCAATATGGCAATTTTTTCAAAAAAAACTCAGCCTTAGCAATTAACATATTCATAAAACTGACATAAGCAAATGAATACCATACTTGGGTGTTCTCCCTGTCCAAAACTGGGGATTACCCTGGAAGGCTTTGGCAAGAGACACTTAAAGCATTGTCGAAGGCTTTCACGGTCAGAGTTCATTGGTTCTTGTAGGTTATCTGGGCTGTGTGACTGTGGTCTTGGTATTTTCTTTCCTGACGTTTCGCCAGCAGCTGTGGCAGGCATCTTCAGAGGAGTAACACTGAAGGACAGTGTCTCTTCAGTGTTACTTCACTGTCCTTCAGTGTTACTCCTCTGAAGATGCCTGCCACAGCTGCTGGTAAAACGTCAGGAAAGAAAATACCAAGACCACGGTTACACAGCCCGGATAACCTACAAGAACCAACTTAAAGCATTATTTCCTGCTTCAGCCACAATTAGGGTTGCCAGGTCCCTCTTCGCCAACTGTAAAAGTTTTTTTAAGGTGGAGCTTGAGGAGGGCAGGGTTTGAGGGGGGGAGGAATTTCAATGCCATAGAGTTCATTTGTCAAAGTGGCCATTTTCTCCAGCTGAACTGATCTCTATCAGCTGGAGATCAGTTGTAATAGCAGGAGATCTCCAGCTAGCACCTGGAGGTTGGCAACCCGAGCCACAATGGTGCAATCAACTTCCTTCGCAAACTTCCTTCTTTGCCGGCTTTCCAGCTCCCACCTCAACTTCTGCTACATCATTATGCAGCACAACTTGTAGCAAACTCTTAGAGAGCAAAGTGGTCTAAAATAAAGTAAGGTTACCAAAGTCAAGGTAGGCCTGGGAGTTCTCCTGGAATTACAATTGATCTCAAGACTACATGAAGGAAATGTTAACTTCAGAAGGTGGACTCTATATTGGATTGCCAGGCCATGCCTATCAATCGGCAGGAGCTTGGAGAGTGGGGAAATGGGAAGGGGGACCAGCATTGTATGGACCATGACATCGCTTCTTGAAAAAACCAGAAATGATGTCACGTCGTTCTAGGAATAGCCAGAAACTCTATGGTAAAACCATCGATTTTCTGGTGATTCCTGCTAAAGCTATGTGATAAAACATCCAGATTTTCCCACAGAAGTGACATCATACTGCTTCTAATGCCAGTATTTTTTAAATTATTATTCTTCCGCCACCACTCAAAGCAGCAGTGGACAACAAGGGGTACCAGTGACAATTCTAAATCTATATAGTCACTAGGATTGCCAACCTCCAGGTTCTAGCTGGAGATCTCCTGCTATTACAACTGATCTCCAGCCGACAGAGAACAGTTCACCTGGAGAAAATGGCCGCTTTGGCAATTGGACTCTATGGCATTGAAGTCCCTCCCCTCTCCAAACTCCACCTTCCTCAGGCTCCGCCCTCAAAACCTCCCACCGGTTGCGAAGAGGGACCTGGCAACCCTACGAATCACATCCCCAATAAGCTCCCTTGCCCAGGCTCTACCCCTAGATACCCAGCCTTTTCCTAAACCAAAGGTGGCAACCTACCAGTAAAATACATTGTTTTAAAAATGAGAGAAGCTCTATGTGAAATATAAACTGCAGGCATTGTTATTTTGTACAGAACATCCTAATTTTGGCATGTAAGAAGTTCTTCATAATGGCCACAGAACATCTGGAGAAGTTCAGACTTGAACTCATTGAATGAGTTGGCTCTGCTGACCTGATACAGAGTGTGACTTTTTGTGAAATTTGCTGCGGCACCCACAGAATTCCCATGTTTCAGTATTATTTCAGATCACATTTCAATCTGTCGTATATTTTTTAAAAGCATGTTTATTTTTTAAAAGGTAAGTTTCAAAATCTTCCCAATCTTTATAGAGGGGCAAAGTGATGTGCTGTAGTGTAGTGAGTGAAGAAACAATGCTCTTCATGTTTACATACATTTAAATTGTTCTAACAGTGTTTTTGCAGGCCATCCAAATTTTAAGAAAAAACACATTTTGGCAGGCATGGAACCTCAAACCAGAGACTGCAAGAGGTGAGAGCCTGGGAAACATATGAATAAATAAGTAAGTAAATAAGCAAACAATTAACTAAGCATATATGGTTATTTGTCCTCTCTGGGGTTGCCAACCTCCAGGTACTAGCTGGAGATCTCCTGCTATTACAACTGATCTCCAGCCGTCAGAGATCAGTTCACCTGGAGAAAATGGCTGCTTTGGCAATTGGACTCTATGGCATTGAAGTCCCTCCCCTCCCCAAACTCCACCCTCCTCAGGCTCTGCCCCAAAAACCTCCTGCTGGTGGCAAAAAGGGACCTCTCCCTTGTATACCCTTTATACCACGCTTGTTTCAAGGAGCTCAGCACATCGTGCATAGTTCTCTTTTCTCCATGATTATCCTCACAACAATCATGAAAGATAGGACAGGCTGAGGGAGTGTGACTGGCCCAAGGTAATCTTGCAGGCTTCCATGGCTAAGCGGGAATTGAACCTAGGTCTCCAACATCCTAGTACAACACTTTGACTATCCTACAATGGTACTTCAGTACACTGCACAGGCTATTCTAATATCTTTTTTGTATGTTTTAAAGAAAGTCCATGAAAAGAAAGTTTACTGACCATAGCATTTACTGCCTCTCCCCCACATTTATGATCATTTCAGCTCTGAGTTTCATTAGAATCAATGTTGACATAGATATTATGTATGGCTTTGTGAGGTGACTCGGGGTTTGTTAACATAATTAGGCCTTAGGCACTTGCTTTCCAAGTAAAAGACCAATTCATTTCTCTTCAGATCTAAACAAACTGTATTGCAGATCCAGGGTAATGGCGTGGGGAACCGCAAAAGAACACCGACCCAAATTTTGCTTGAAAATAACTTTACAGTTCCTGACTGTGGACTACAGGAACTGGTACTTAGCAGAACTTATCTGCCGACCATTTACATGGAAAAATTGGAACACACAACTTATGAATTGGAATATATATTTCTAAGTTGGAATACAAATTGGCCACAACCCACAACTGTGAAGTCATTGGCGTAGCATATTAGGCTGGATCTTAAACATCAGCCAACCCCAATGTGGCTTGATGTTTGGCTCCTGTTATCAGTGATCCCACTGATGTCCCCATGTGTCAGGTAGAGATTATACACCAGGATGAAAACCACTAGGTGATCTCTGGCGAGTGGCATTGTGGTGCCTAATTCAGGCTTGATTTTGTTTTACACAATGCCCTCTATTAATTTACTAAGGGGAACTTTTTCCAAAGGAGTCTTTTCAGTCCACCAACCCCCAACGGATCCAGCCCAATTGCCTACCCGCCTGAGTTGTGACACGGGTGATTCAGGAGTAAACTAAGGGAGTGGAGGGCGGGTGCAATGTCCGGCAAACTAAGGGAGTGGAGGGCGGGTGCGATCTGAAGACTTCGAGGTTCCACTCCTTCTTTATTTGCTGGGAGCAGACCTGAGTGGAAACCTCACTCCTCTTCGGACCCCTGAACCCCTCTTCTCCCAAAAAGGGCAGGCTCTTCCCATTGGCCCCTTCAAACTGCCCAAGCTTGGCCGATTGGTGGAGCCTCCCTGGGTTGTGGGTGCCTTGCCACGTGCCTCCCAGGCTGCTGCCTGCCACGTGCCTCAAGGCACCCACGCCTTGAACCCCCGGTTGCCCTTTTGCACTTCCCTGGACCCGGAATCTGCAATCCAGGCTCCAGGTGAGTGCTGGAGCCTTTTATTTCTTTACTATTTAACAGCAACTGGATAAAAACAATAGAAAAAAATGCAGAACTGGGTCAAGGAGAACTGTCTTTGTTCTTATTCTATATTAATTCAACGTACAGTCTTCTGAGGCCAGTATAGGGTTGCCAGCTCCAGGTTGGGAGGTTTTGGGGGTGGAGCCTGAAGAGGGTGGGGTTTGGAGAGCACTTCAATGCCGTAGAGTCCAATTGCCAAAGCAGCCATTTTCTCCAGGTGAACTGATCTCTATCAGCTGGAGATCAGTTGTAATAGCGGGAGAACTTCAGCGACCACCTGGAGGTTGGCAACCCTAGGCCAGTAGCACCTTAAAGACCAACAAGATTTCCAGAGTGTAAGCTTTGGAGAGTCAAAGCTTACACCCTGGAAATCTAATTGATCTTTAAGGTGCTTCTGGACTCGAATCTTACTCTTCTATTGCAGACCCACATGGCTATTCACCTGAAACTTCGTGTGATTAAAAGATAACTTAAATCAAGCTGTGTCCCCTCTGCTATGCATATTGGTCTGCTTGCATATTGGTCTTTTCTTGCTAAAGAAAAGCCCTCAACGACAGAACGTTTTTCTTCCAATACCATCCTAAAAAGTTTAATTCTGACAAGCTATTTTTGCAGACCCTCGTCACCTCAGGTGAAATGACATGTGCAAAGTCATCTTTTAAAAACACACACACACGTACAACCTTGGATTTTTGCAGTCTTCCTTGTTTTTCTTGGAGCTGGAGACCTCCAGCATAGCCTTTTAGAATGGCAATTGGAATTAGCTTGGCTGGCAGCCTGCCAGGTCTAAATATAGAGTAAATCAAAATATTTAAACTTAAGTCACACAGTATACACAGAGCAGGTATTAGTCATTCTGGCACTAGGCTGTCTTTACATGATATAAAGCTTACTAAACTTTCACTTGTTTCTTAGAAGGAAGTGTAACATCCTTGGAATGCCTGAAGGAACCGATCAACCAGTACAATTGATTATGATTGCTCAAATAGAGAAGAAGAAGAAGAAGAGTTGAGTTTTATACCCCACTTTTTCTCTACCTTTAAGGAGTCTCAAAGTGGCTTACAATTGCCTTGCCTTCCCCTCCCCACATCAGACACTTTGTGAAGTAGGTGTGACTGAGAGAGTTCTGAGAGAACTGTGACTAGCCCAAGGTCACCCAGCAGGCCTCATATGTAGGAGTGGGGAAACAAACCCAGTTCACCAGATTAGAGTCTGCCACTCATGCAGAAAGGTAATCAAGTATAATAGGGCATACTCTTAGAAATGGAGAGCTAGTTAGGGTTGCCAAACTTCTGGTGGGGCCTAGAGATCTCCCAGAATTACAACTGATCTCCAGATGCCAGAGATCAGTTCCTCTGGAGAAAATGGCTGCTTTGGCGGATGGACTCTATGCCATTATACTCCACAGAAGTCCCTCCCCTCCCCAAACTACACCCTCCCCAGACGCTACCCCCAAATATCCAGAAATTTCTCAACCCAGAGCTGGCAACCCTCGCTTCGGCAGCAAGGGTTGCCAGCTCCAGGTTGGGAAATACCTGGAGATTTTGGGAGTGGAGCCTGAGGAGGGAAGGGTTTGGGGAGGGGAGGGACTTCAATGTCATAGAGTCCAACTGGCAAGGCGGCCATTTTCTCCAGGTGAACTGATCTCTGTTACCTGGGGATCAATTTTAATAGCAGGAGATCTCCAGTCACCACCTGGAAGTTGGCAACCCTATAGGCAGCACATGTACTAAAAATTGGAACGATATAGAGAAGATTAGCACAACCCTAGAGCTAATCCAAGGCTGCTTCCGCAGAAGGACATTTTCCTCTCATGGAAAGCAGGATGCCCTCACAATAAAGATGATCCACATGACATTATGCTCATTATGAGTACAAGTCATGCTGTTCTCTGACTTTCCCTGGACCAAAAAATTAAACTTTTTCTCCAGCTCAGGTGGGAATCTGCTGCAGGGCTGGAAGCAGCCCAAAACATAATTGAAAGGAAACTGAAAGGAGGAAGAGTGAAAGGCAGATACAATTACATGAAGCAAATTTTAAAAGAAAACAGAATGGAGACAGATGAGAGTGGGAAAGACTTGCAGAAGACTGAAAAGGGTAGCTAAAGGCCAGTCTATGAAATAGTAAGAACAAGAGACATAGTCAAACAGCCATATTTTAGAGCAGGGATGCTCAATATGCAACTAATGTTTCATCAGCAGCATACCCATTATAGTGGGTGATCTCCCGCCGCTGCTGCCCAATACCTGCTGCAGCTCCAATGAGTGGAGGTAGGGGAAAACGGAGAGCAAAGATGACATCAATGTGTTGATGCCGCTTTCAGCTAAAAGCCGGTGACATCCGTTCTGGGTTTTAACCGGAAGTGATATTGATGCATTGATGACATCTTTCCCCCTGTATGCCCTGAACTACAGGGGCTGTGGCTCAGTGATAGAACATCTGCTTGGCATGCAGAAGGTCCCAGGTTCAATCCCCGGCATCTCCAGTTAAAGGGGATAGGCAGATTGGTGATGTGAAAGACCCTTGCCTGAGACCCTGGAGAGCTGCTGCCGGTTTGAGTAGACAATACTGACTTTGATGGAACAAGGGTATGGTTCAGTATAAGGCAGCTTCATATGTTCATGTGTTCCCGAAGTCTGGGGCACACAATAGAGACGCCTTGAAATATATGAAAATAATTCAGGTGCAATCGAAGAGGTGTTCCCCATCATGCCCTGTGATGTTACAAAGGATTTTGTGACACACGTTGTTGGATGACACTGATTAGTCAGTGTCCCTACTCCCAAATCATAACATGCAATGCTAATTCTTCTTTCTATGTATTTTATTTTATTTGTACTGTAGGCTTGGGATTTGACCTTCCTCTGGGATAAGATATCGACCTAACACCAGAAATCATTCATGTTTTTTTGCGCCATTTATTGAAATCTGGGACAAAGGAATTGGAATATTTGAGACAACCTGTCTCATTTGCACAGAAGCCTGTGCAAATATGTCCCCTGTCACCTTCACGTGGGTTTGCACAGCAGCAGATCTGAAACAGTATGGCCGTTTTTGCTTGGTAATTAGCAGCGCGTTCCAGGCTAAAGTGCCCCACATATATATTTTTTTATTTCTTCACGCTGAACCGTCATTCCAGACGTCACTGCGAAGCCGCGCATACCTGCTTCCCATTTCTTAAGAGCCCTTTTAATGCGACCTTATATATTTGCTCCGCCCCCGCATCGAAGCATTCACTGAAGGAATCCCAGGCACGGCTTACCTATGCAAATGACGATTGCTAATGGCTATGCAAATGAAGGAACGAAGGAGCAGGCGAGTGGGGGGTGGAATTTGTTTGACTTTCTCTTGCATTGGAATGGTAGATAGTCATTTTAAAGGTTGGATTTAAAAAATCAGCATTGAGCGAGGACCCTGCATAAATGGCCTATGACTTTTACAGAAATCTTCTCCATACAATAAAGGCAATATATTTATAGCATGGCTGAATAAGATCACTAATATTAAGGATATCTGTGCTAGATCAAACCAAAGATCATTCTAATCCATCATTCTTTCCTACAGAGGCCACCCAGATCCTCTAGAAAGCCTTCAACATATGCAACCTGGAATCCCAAGGCTTTAGGAGAACCCCACTTACGTCAGCCAAAAGATATTATAGTCTAGAATATTACTATGTGGGCTTTATCACAGGCAATTAAATTGTTCTGCAGTGCTCATGGCAAATTTTTTGCTTCAGATTTTATGAGGCTTGGGGGGGGGGGTGTTCCAGAGTCGAGCTAACATCTCTATGTGGTACAGCCAAGGAAGCATTCAGCTGATCTTAAATTTCCACAGGGGGAATTAGGAATTTGACAACTGTATTTATGTAAAATTTTCTTATCTCACTTTTCCAAAGTCTTAAGGTAGCTAATGCCCTGACCTGGATGGTCCAGGCTAGCCTGATCTCGTCAGATCTCAGAAGCAGGGTCAGCAGTGGTTATTACTTAGATGGGAGACCACCAAGGAAGTTCAGGGTTGCTACGCTGAGGCAGGCAATGGCAAACAACCGCTGAGTGTCTGTTGCCTTGAAAACCCCATGAGGGGCTGCCATAAGTCGGCTGCGACTTGACGGCACTTTACACACACACAAGGTAGCTAACAACAATTAAAATTAAAAAGTAGCAATCAGTTAGACACTAAGCTACCAGAACTGAGCTACAAATACAACAATCTCAAATACCTTTGCCAACAGTCGTACACCCCCACCCCTACCATTTCAAAACTGCAACCTTAGACTTCTGAAAGCTTTCAACAAAGTCCTTCATCACAGGCTCTTGAATATTCTAAGCAGTCCTGGGATATATATCTTCTTGAGAGTCACAAACTGGTTTAGGGAATACAGACAGATCTTGCAACAGAGTGAGGTAAGCACAAGACTTGTGCATTTCTTTCATTATTCATTATAATAATTATGAAAATGGGGTGTTTTGCAAGCATGGTAATTAATAATAAAATGGGGGGAAAGCACTCCATCTAAACAGCCTATAACAAAAAAAAACACATTTTAAAAAAAAGTTTGTTCTGAATATTGTCAAAGGCTTTCACAGAGTTCATCGGTTCTTGCAGGTTATCCGGGCTGTGTGACCGTGGTCTTGGTATTTTCTTTCCTGACGTTTCGCCCGCAGCTGTGGCCGGCATCTTCAGAGGAGTAACACTGAAGGACAGTGTTACTCCTCTGAAGATGCCTGCCACAGCTGCGGGCGAAAAGTCAGGAAAAAAAATACCAAGACCACGGTCACACAGCCCGGATAACCTACAAGAACTGAAGTTTGTTCTGGTTTCCTTTATTATTGCAGTCTCTGCCTCGATTGCTTCCAAAGCAGCAGAATTTTCCTAACAAAAGCAGCACAGAGTTCCTTAGGGAGAGAGGGGAGAGAGGCTCTGATCATTTTGATGGGCTGCAAGCTATAGCCACTAGGACTACATACAAGTCTGAGGTATTCCAATCCTGAAGGATATGGGGTGGGACTTTGCCTCCCTCCCTCCCTCCTCCCAATGCCTTCCCTGTTGTGCCAGCTTTGCCCTTGCAGTCTGTATTTTTCCCTGCTTGCCTGCTGCTCTCCAAACCTTGTCTCCCATCCAAGCAAATCTATTTCAAAGTCCTCCTGCCACTGCCTGCCTGCCCAGATGTCTTCTCCTCCTTGTGCCACCAAATGCCCTTGCCTGGTTAGCCTGCCTCTTATGCTACTGATCTTCCATATGGACTACTGTGTATATTTAGTAGGGTTGTCAACCTCGAGGTACTAGCTGGAGATCTCCTGCTATTACAATTGATCTCCAGCTGATAAAGATCAGTTCACTAGGAGAAAATGGCTGCATAGGCAATTGGAGACTATGGCATTAAAGTCCCTAACCTCCCCAAACCATGCCCTCCTCAAGCTCTGCCCCAAAAACCTCCCACCAATGACAAAGAGGGACTTGGCAAGCCTAATACTTAGCCCCTTCAGTTGTTATATTCCTGGTGCTGTGAGTGCATCTATGAATCCAATGTGTTACAATCAGTCCCCGATATATGTGATGACCATTTCTTCTGAAAGAGACAATGCGTGGATTTTCTGCCTCAGTACATACATAGTGGACCCCTCAGATTAATCTGAAATCCTGTTCTGAAGCTGTAACATATGTTCATTGTTAGGGTTGCCAACCTCTAGGTAGTAAATCAGCCCAGACGCCAAAATATCACAAAGTGCAAAATTATTATTGAGTGCTACAACCTACACATACTGTTAATACAATATAAACACAAAACTATCCTAATACTAATTATATACAAGTGTAAACATACACAAAGTCCTTCTATGAGGACTTTTCCTGGTGATACCAGAACACATGATCAGTTATATATATATATATATATATATATATATATATATATATATATATATATATATATATATATATATATATATATATATATATATATATATATATATATAAATACCATCTATTCTTGAGAAGATTATTGGAATATATTAACATATGGATATTTCTCTCATATTGGACTGAGTCAATTTGTGTATGTTTACCCCTGTATATAATTAGTATTAGGATAGTTTTGTGTTTATATTGTATTAACAGTATGTGTGTATATAGGTTGTAGCACTCAATAATAATTTTGCACTTTGTGATACTTTCGTGTCTGTGCTGATTTTCTAATCTCTGTATAATAGCATAGAAGTGTCTATTTCACTGCAACCTCTCCCGCTATTACAACTGATCTCCAGCCGATAGAGATCAGATCACCTGGAGAAAAATGGCCGCTTTGGCAATTGGACTCTATGGCATTGAAGTCCCTCCCCTTCCCAAACCCCACCCTCCTCAGGCTCCACCCCAAAAACCTCCCGCTGGTTGCAAAAAGGGACCTGGCAACCCTACTCGTTGTCCCATTTGTGAAACAATATGGTGGTTTAAATGGACCATTGGTTCAAACCAACACAGCTGCTCTTATGTTCTTACTCTTCCTGTTTGGCCAAGCAAATGCATGAGACGTACATGACTGAGAGCTGCGTCAGGCATCCATTTTGCGTTTGCCTCCAGGGGTTTCAAAGTCATTGTTCTGCCGACATTAACAACTAAGTGACAAGGATGCAGTTGGTTCCTAATCACAGTAACACCAAGTTACTGAAATTATGGAATCAGTTTAATTAGTTTAATTAAATTGGAATATCAGTTTAATTAAATTGGAATATCCCACCAGACACCTCCAGTCTGAACTATATTCCATCTCTGCAGTCACTTTGAGCAAAAGCATTTTTCTTTAAAATTTCCATGTGTTCCCGATTGTTGTGTAACTTTACTGAGATGCCAAGTGTTTGTAGCCTTGGCTTTCTGGGGGATTTAGATTGTGGGATAAATTAAAAAAAAAAACAATTACAAACTTTTTCAAAAAGGAAGCAAACTGGATTTCCCTTTCTTTTGTTTTAAAATGCTTCCCCCCCACTTTCTGTCCCCCCCCCCCCCCGCCGCCGCCTTGGCTTGACACTGAGCAATTTCCTCGGAGATTTGCCTTCAGTTGGACTGGTCCATTTCATTGATGACAGGCACTTAAATTCATGCAAGTCGGGAAGTGGGATTAACGGGATAGAAGACTCTTCCCTGCCATCCATAGTAGGACATACGTTTTCATAAAAATCCAACGAGCAAAAAATCAGAATGCTCAGGATATGACATTTTCCAGGATCACACAGCTGTGCTAAATCTGTTAGAATGCAGACTGGATTTCATCATAAATCAACAAAATATTATACAAATGGAAAGATATTTTTATAGGGCTTTTACTTTGAGCCTGCGGGTTTAACCTTCTCTAAAAAAAATTGGAGGGGTCTATAAGCGACGAGCCAAAGTCATTATTTTTTTTTCTCCAAGGGTTTTGTGCCAGAGATAAGTATTGGATTAATTGTCTCCATCATCAGCTCCCCCCCCCCCCACTCAAACGCTATCTCTGCAGTCTGAAGATCAGGCAGCCGAAAAAACAGAAACTGTGGTGTGGTTAAAAAGCCTCTAAACCACTTGTTAAGACTCATTACATCCTTGCGCGTCCGCATGTCTTAGCCAGATTGTTTTCCTTGAGATAATGCATTAAGAATGCCATTGGGAAAGAGGTTATGTTCAAATTAAGGCAGAATCATTCAACTTTTACCTACTTCGCTTAGCTTTTGCATGCATAACCTCCACAGCAGGGGGCAGGCAACCTCGGGCACACATGCCAAACAGTGGCATGCTGACTGTTTTGCTCAGCATGTGAGGTTGGTAGGGTTGCCAGGTCCCTCCACCACCGGTGGGAGGTTTTTAGGGTGGAGCCTGAGGAGGGTGGGGTTTGGGGAGGGGAGGGACTTCAATGACATAGAGTCCAATTACCAAAGCAGCCATTTTCTCTGGGTGAACTGATCTCTTGTCGCCTGGAGATCAGTTGTAATAGCAGGAGATCTCCAGCTAGGACCTGGAGGTTGGCAGCCCTATCAGCATGTGAGGTTGGGTCTCCACCCAAGGAACCGGAGTGAGACCCAAAAGTACTGGCAGTGTCACTGGGGTTGTCATTATGCCTGAAGGCGACAGGCATGGGTTATGTACAACATCTCCTGGATCTGGTCAGTCACCAGCAAAGTCATGGCTGCCCCACTGGGACGTGGCTTTTGCCCAGTGTGTTTGTCCAAGTGCAACTCTTAAGTCTAGGGTTGTCAGGTCCCTCTTTGCCACCGGTGGGAGGTTTTTACAGCGGAGCCTGAGGAGGGCGGGGTTTGGGGAGGGGAGGGACTTCAATGACATAGAGTCCACATGCCAAAGCAGCCATTTCCTCCAGTGGAACTGATCTCTATCGGCTGGAGGTCAGTTGTAATAGCAGGAGATTTCCGGCTAGTACCTGGAGGTAGGAAACCTCCAGATGGGGCCTGGAGATCTCCCCAAATTACATCTGATCTCCAGACTTCAGAGATGAGTTCCCTCTGAGAAAATGGCTGCTTTTGAGGGTGGAGTTTAAACCCTGCCCTCTCCAGGCTCCACACTCAAACCTCAAGGTATTTCCCAACCAGGAAGTCTAACAGGGACTCGATTTGGCCCAGTGACTAGGGCTGTCGGGAAAAAAAAATTCGGTACAGTTCGGATTCGGCCGAATTTGGCCCTTGTGGGTTCGGTACGTGCCGAAGTCCGAATTCCCCCACTTCGGATCCGTTCAATTCGGCGGGAATTCAAAGTTCGGGAAAAAATTCGGCCGAATAAAGCCATTAAAAACACAATCGCGCCTTTCCGCGGCTCTGGGGGGGGCATTTTTGGGGTTACAGGTCCCAAACTTTCAGCAGAGCTTCAAAGGACGTTTATTGAAAGACTCCCCAAGTTTTGTAAAGATTGGGTCGGGGGGCTGAGATATGGGCCCTGAAAGGGGTCCCCCCCACCCTAATGTGCATCTCTCAGCAGAGCTTGCCACCCACGCACAAAGCTCCCAGCCCCGACAACAGTTTGCAAAGCAACTCAACCTTGTAAAACAACACCTTTGCAACAGGGAAAAACCAGAAGACACACAACTGAAACCTCCCCCCTCAAACCAGGGAGCGAGAGACTCGAGGGGGAACACACACCCCAGGCAGAACAGACGAAAGCCCCCTTTGGCTTCCCACCCACCCACAGAAACTGCTCCCTCCCCACACACACACAGACTCTGCTTTCCCCCACACACATACACATACACAGGAGAAAAATTATAGATTAAAGCCCCCAAAGGGGTCTTACTGTGGCTGTCTTCTGTTCCATCAAGAGGGGCTGAAGAGGACTTGTAATCCAAGATGATTCCAATTAGGCACGGGAGGTTTTCTCTGGAGAAGATGCACAGGATCGGCTGATCCATTCATCCCAAAAGGGGAAAGGGGAAAGGGGAAAGCCAATATCTCGGGACCCCCTGACCCAATGTTCACAAAACTTGGGGGGTATCTTAAGAACACTGGTCTGAAACTCCGCTCAAAGTTTGGGATCTGCATCCCCAAAAATGCGCCCCCTGCAGCCATGGAAAGAGAAAAGGGGGGGAGGCGATATTTCTGCCCCCACTGAACCCATCTTTACAAAACTTGGGTAGTATCTTAAGAATAATTGACTGAAGCTATGCTAAACGTTTGGGGGCTATATCCCCAAAAAAGCGCCCCCTGCAGCCACATAAATGGAAAAGGGGGGAAGGGAAAAGGGGGAGAGCCCATATCTTGAGACCCCCTGACCCAATGTTTACAAAACTTGGGGGGTATCTTAAGAACACTGGTCTGAAACTCCGCTCAAAGTTTGGGATCTGTACCCCCAAAAATGCGCCCCCTGCAGCCATGGAAAGAAAAAGGGGGGAGCCCATATCTCGGGACCCCCTGACCCAATATTTACAACACTTGGGGGGTGACTTAAGAAGCTTCATCTGAAGCTCCAGTGAAAGTTTTGTGTCTTTACCCCAAAAAATACGCCCCCTGCAGCCACAGAAAGGAGCGGATGTGCACAAGCACCCCCCCCACACACACGAGGATTTCGCTCTCTCTCTCTCTCTCCCTGGCCGGGCCGCACATCAGCTGATTCCTCCAGTACTCAATCCTGACTGATTGGCCAGAAGAAGACCCAGCTTGCCCACCGATTGGCCGGGGGAGGAGAATGCTGCTTACTGACGGCCGAATTTGCCGAATTTATTCGCGAACTCCCGAACTCGCTGAATTCGCCCCCCCCGGTTGCCCACCAGTTTTGAGTTCGGTTCCTCCCGAACTAAAAACCACCGAATCAGGGGAAATTCGGCTGATTTTCAGTTCGGGCCGAACCGAATTGACAGCCCTACCAGTGACCACCAGGTGTAGCCCTTTGTAATAATGGCAAGCGTTTTGATAAGTTGCTTCTGTTCTGAGCAAGGAAGCTCACTTGCTCCTATTATTCATAGGGTTGCCAACCTCCAGGTAGCGGCTGGAGATCTGCCGCTATTACAACTGATCTCCAGGCGACAGAGATCAGTTCCCCCGGAGAAAATGGCTGCTTTGGCAATTGGACTCTATGGCATTGAAGTCCCTCCCCTCCCCAAACCCCGCCCTCCTCAGGCTCCACCCCCCAATATCTCCAAGTATTTCCCAATCCCAACCTGGAGCCAGCAACCCTAATTATTCAGCGCTGATTTTATTTAACACCAATACTGCACTGCAGCAGATTCTGGGATGCAGGAGCATACCGAAAAACATTTACTGTGGGAAAGTATTGAATTACTTATTTCTTACCGTCTTGTTTTAGTAGCTGATGGATATTTTGCTTCATATTTTCCTGGTCATCTTGCTAAACATACATAGAAAGAAAATAACAGACATTTTGAAAATATTGACAGGTCATGGTACGTTTGGACCAGAATCCAACACAAAGTTCAGTGCGCTTAAGCTCACTGAAATCGATGGGCTTAAAGACGCTTAACTTTGAGGTGGACGTTGTCACTGGAATTTAAGGCCTCAGGCAGAGATCAAGTAGGCATGTTGATACAGCTGGAATTCCCGCAGCATCACTGAGTTATTTCACAGGCAGTGGTACTAAATAACATCTACTTCCAAAAGGAATTGGTTGCCTCTGAATGTTACCTTCTGGTTTTATTCAGTGTTTTTATTTTACGTACTTACATACTGCCTTTGTGGAATGGTTTATGGAGATATCCACTGTGCACAATAAACACAGAATAAAATATGATAACATATCGTAATCACAAATAGCAAACAATATAAAACGGCAAGTCAGAAAGGAGCATTAAAAAGCAAGAGAGCATAAACAGTACAGCAGCATTAAAAGGTAGACACATTTTGAAAAATCTGCGGCGGGAGGTTCAAAATGCAGGTCTCGAAAAGACTGCCACCAAGGACAAAGTTCTGTTTTGAAGACAAAGCAACAACAGTATCGCACAACCAGAGTGATTTTTAAATATCTATGGATTCAAGTGGGTTAGGGTTGCCAGGTCCTCCCTCGCGTGAGATGGGGGGGGGAGTAGAGTTGCCAAATCCAGGTTAGGAAACTCCTGGAGATTTGAGGAGGGAGCCTGGGGAGGACAGGGACCTCAGTGGGGTACAATGCCATAGACTCCACCCTCCAAAGCAGCCATTTCTTCAGGGGAACTGATCTCTGTAGTCTGGAGATGAGCTGTAATTCCAGGGGATCCCCAGGTCCAACCTGGAGGATGGCAGGACCCCGGTTGGACGTTTTTCTAAAGGCAAATAGATTTGAACCTGTCCACAGAGTAAAACAATGATTGATTATCGGGTACTAGATTGGGTGAATCATGTTTAAAGTAGAATTTTGAGTATATGCCAAACTTGGTAATGACTTGGTAAGTGTTGGTACTAACCTTTCAGTGTAATAATAATAATAATAATAACAATTTTTTTCTATCCCACCCTCCTCCAGGAGAGCCAGGCTCAGGGCAGCTAATGTCATAAAATACATAAGTAGACGCACAACATTTTGGCTGAAGGCTTGGACTGAAGGGCATGCAGTTGGGCATGCAATTGAACCTGTTCAGATCTCTTGGTGGATTCCTTACTCTGTGAGTTTGCCTTATTTGAAAAAGTAGAGGGATGGAGGAATGGAAAGCCAGGAAGGAGGGAAAGAAAATCGAACAACGGGGTAGAAAACAGAGGTCAGAAGGGGGGAGGAACTTCCCCTTCTCAACAAGTCTCCATATTTTATATGTGTGTGTTTGCACTTTGGTCGCCAGCCATCAGTTGGCAACCAACGGGAGAGAGTTACCCACACTCTTGATCTAATACTGCTGTGGATCTAATACTACTGTGGATTACCTTTGGTGGAGCCCTTAAAAAGGGCATCTCAACCCCTTCTCAATCCTGCTGCTGGTTTTGTACCTAAGCCACCTCCCCCGACTTTTCAGTTGGCTTGCTTCCCAGACCTTCGCCCTTTTGCTGAATCACTGAATCTTTCATTTTGGATCATCACCTTCTCAGTTGGTTTCCGTTTGAATTTTTCCATTGCCTGGGCCAGATTCCATTCTCTTCTGCCCCTAGGGTTACCAAATCCAGATAGGGAAATTCCTGAAGATTTGGGGGTAGAGCCTTGGGGACAGTGAGGTTTGGGGAGAGGAAGGACCTCAGCAGGGTACAATGCCATAGAATCCATCCTCCAAAATGAACCATTTTTGGCAGGAGAGCTGATCACTGCAGTCTGGAGAAGAGTTGTAATTCAGGGAGATCTCCAGGCCCCGCCGGGAGGCTTGCAACCCTACCTGTCCCAGACATCAGCCCTACAGACTGATCTCTTTAGGATATGGCAACGTATGTTTTCTTCTCACCCTTTATTTCCTCTTAGATTCCCCATTCACTCGAATCCGGCAGCAACCAAGGTTAGCATTGTTACTGTATTGCACCATTGTTTCATGTCTTTGTTCTCCCTCACATTTCACCTTTCTAGCCTTGTATCTCATTAGGGGAATAAATATTACACACCAGACTGCTTTACCTCAAAATAATTACCCGGTAACATGGTCTCACCCTACACATCTGGAGAGCATTTTGCATGTTACAGGCCTAGGGTTGCCAGGTCCCTCTTACCCACCGGTGGGAGGTTTTGGGGGGCAGGGCCTGAGGAGGGCGGGGTTTAGGGAGGGGAGGGATTTCAATGCCATAGATTCCAATTGCCAAGGTGACCATTTTCTCCAGGTGAACTGACCTCTATCGGCTGGAGATTAGTTGTAATACCAGGAGATCTCCAGCTAGTACCTGTAGGTTGGCAACCTTGTACAGGCCTGACCTGTGTATTGACTTGGGTTTCTTTTCTTGCTTGCCCCTAGTAAGCAGAATTCAAGGCCACAATCCAAAGGACTGCAGGCATGATGATTGCATCTGCTTGTGAGAACAGCAGTGAGCAATTTTCCTTTCCAACTGCACCCCGTAGCACTGGTATTAATCCTGGTCCAGAGCATTCCTTCAACACCTCTTTGGGTAACAGGAGGAGCTTTTTGCAAGCTAAAGGGAGCCAGAAACGCATGCTGCTCTTTGGATGCCAACCATGCAACATAACCAACATGCAATTTTTAAAAATCTCCATGATTGATCACAGCTGTTTAAATCCAGATTTTCTTAGCACAGATTTGGGGTTAGGTTGTTTCACAATGCAGAATGGAAGCCGGTGTGGCATAGATATAAAGCTTCTCTCCGCTCTTAGCAACTTCTGTAGATCGACCTGATATGAATAAGCATAGAGACGTCGTGAATCATCTAGTGAAATCAAAAAAGAGAGCTGTAAGCTTTGTAGAATCTGCATTTGGAACAGTGATAAAGAATTATTCCCCCCTTCCATCTACACTATGCTGTAGATGAGCCAGTGCACATTCTCGAGAAGAAAGCTACCGAAGTACATCAAATCTGTTTCCTTCCCCCCCCCCATCAACAGCAACTATTATTACAGCCAAACACCAGCTTCAAGTGTTATTCAAAGCTCTAATGACCACCAACCTGACCACGGTGCTCCATTACATTCAGTGACAACCCCTTTTATGGACTCTGGGGAAGAGACTGTCTGAAACAGTCCGACCATGAACAATTGGCTGGAATAAAAGGAAAGAGAAAGCCTGTTCTGCCATAGCTTGGCATTTAAATCTCTGAAAACAACTTGAAAGCCACCCGATTCGATGACCTGGTCCAGAAGATGTGAGATAAGATGTGAGATTTACCGCTGCTGTCTGCTTCCTCTGGATTGTGCTGTTGTGAGCCGACCATTTTTCACCCCCTTCCTCCTGGCCACCCTTACATCCACTGGCTGTCTTCCATGGACCCCACAGCTGTTCTGCACCGCTTCTCCGTGTTTATCTTGTCTGGGGACATGTGCACGCGCACACCTTCCACTCGGTCCCTTGACCTATGTGCACCTGCTGTCTCTTCCTGTTCCCCGCCTGCCAGAATCAAACTTCAGAGGCAGTATAATAACTGTACTCTGCCCTGAGCCTAATGTATACATTTTAGTAAGCAGATTTAACTCAACTTGTCCTGTCTATTTATATTAGCCCTCTGGGAAGCAGGGAAAGGGGGCCTCCAGATTTAGACAGAAGCCAGGCTTGTGATTATTTTCCTTGTCCCGTTACCCCAGGCATTCACGCGCCTTGCACAAGGTCGCTCCAAGGATGGGGATGTTTCAGCCACTCGGTCGCTGGAATAGGCTTGGGAGCTAGCTGCCTGTCAATTGGCAGAGGGCACAGCAAAGATGCAAATAGCAATGAGAGGTGTGAGGAGATTTGCCAGCATGGTGTAGGGGTTAAGAGCGGTGGTTTGGAGCGGTGGACTCTGATCTGGAGAACTGGGTTTCATTCCCCACTCCTCCACATGAGCAGTGGACGCTAATCTGGTGAACTGGATTTGTGTCCTTACTCCTACACACAAAACTAGCTGGGTGACCTTGGGCTAGTCACAGCTCTTTTAGAGCTCTCTCAGCCCCACCTACCTCACAGGGTGTCTGTTGTGGGGAGGGGAAAGGAAGGAGATTGTAAGCCGGTTTTAGTCTCCCTTAAGTGGTAGACAAAGTCAGCATATCAAAACCAACTCTTTTCTTCTTCTTCTGGCTTTTAATATCACAAAAACACTCAATGTTTTTTTTCCCTAATCACAGTTCCTAAGTGGAAGGGAAATTATTGGGGAGGGGACATCCTGCTAGGCAAATACGGATACCATATGTAGAGTTGCCAAACTCTAGATACTAGCTGGAGATCTCCTGCTATTACAACTGATCTCCAGCCGATAGAGATCAGTTCCCTTTGAGAAGATGGCGGCTTTGGCAATTGGACTCTATGGCACTGAAGTTCCTCCCCTCCCCAAACCCTGCCCTCATCAGGCTCCGCCCCAAAAACCTCCTGCCGGTGGTGAAGAGGGACCTGGCAACCCTTATCTAGGATGAGAAATTACTGGATTTACAACATAGCAATTCATGGACATTATAGCATCTCTACCTAGCGTAGAAAACTGGATCAGGGCTAGAATATTTGTTAAACCTGGTATGGCATTTCATGGCATAAAACTTTTTATTAAACATTAATAGCTTCCAAAAATTTTGTTATCTTATAGGAAGAAAAACCTAATTATATGTCCGCTTTGGGTGGGCATTCTCCCACCAAAGGCCTCCCCAGCCGTCACCTCCAGGGCTGATGGGAGAACAGTGGGGAAGGAAATGACGTTCCTCTACATGCCAATGGCAACTTGGGTTTTTTGCCAGATGTGATGTTAGCATATCAGCTGATGTTCTAGAAACTAGAGTGTCAGTGGACACCCTGAAATCACATCTTGGTTTTCACCTGGATGTGACATTGGCACACAGCAGGGGAGGGGAAGAGAAATCACATCCACCCACTATAGGGTTCCCAACCTCCAGGTGTGGCCTGGAGATCTCCTGGTGTTCCAAGTGATCTCCAGGCAACAGAGTTTAGCTCCCTGGAGAAAATGGCTGCTTCAGAGAGTGATTTCTATGGCATTATACCCCAATGAGGTTCCTCCCTGACCCAAACACTGCCTGTCCCAGGCTCCAGCCCCAAAATCTCCAGGAATTTCTTGACCATAAGTTGTCCACCATCGCTCCCTACCCTGCTGCGAAAGCTCCCAGAGATGCCAGGCAGTTGCCCGGCATTCCTATAGCCAAACGATTGCAGATTCTGGAGAACGGTTGTAATAGCAGGAGATCTCCAGCTAGTACCTACATGGCAGGTAGCTGTCAGACAGCGCCCTGTGGCACGCACCCTACCTTCTGATGTGCGGGGCACCTTGGTCAGGGGTTCAAAAGGGCAGGGAGGCACCATTGGTTCCTGGGGAGGGGGCATGGCCAGCACAGGGGAGAGAGGTGATTGATCCCTCCCTTAGTCGGCATCCTGAGCGGTTTGGGTCCATGTAGGTGTGACCATGGTAGTGGGGGAACAGCGGTTTGGGTCCATGTAGGTGTGACCATGGTAGTGGGGGAACAGCGGTTTGGGTCCATGTAGGTGTGACCATGGTAGTGGGGGAGCAGTAAAAATAAACTTAAAATGGCTGCTAACGGGCTGCCGAAAAAAACAAAAAGGGGAAAAACTCAACCTAAACTACACAAGGAATTAAAAGTTGCGCTAATATTATACAAATTGTTATTATAATTTATTATAGCGTGAACACACATTAAAAACACTAGGCCCAAAACATATAGGCTTCAAATTAAAATTACTAAATATCCAACAATATTGATGATCTGCAATAAATGCAAATGTCCGATATAAAACCATACGCGTTTCGGCCCATTCGGCCTTCCACAGTGGTCATATATACATTCATACATATTTTCAGAAACACATCAAAAAAATACATTAAAGGTATATTGAAAAGTAACCACCTTATATGTTGTGTGGCCCATTGTCAATTGTAGCGAAATGTGCTATTTTCACCATTTAAAATTGGCACACACAGAAAGGTTCTTATAGTATTTTTACAATTTCCCGTGGATGTGTAAATCATCATACAGTGATACAACGTATTGGCCAATACACTGTTGGATGGTTCCCCATTAACAACCATACAATGGTTCCACATTATCATACCACACCCTCATTAGCACATTATCTTGATACTTACAGGACAATGATTTGTACATTACCTTCAATACTTTGCAGGACAATGACTCAGCTCAAACCCAACCCCTTCTGACTATATATTACTCTTCCTACACACTTGACACTGAAAGACACTGTCCTTCAGTGTTACTCGTCTGAAGATGCCTGCCACAGCTGCTGGCGAAACTTCAGGAAAGAAAATACCAAGACCACGGTCACACAGCCCGGATAACCTACAAGAACCAACATTGTTGGATATTTAGTAATTTTAATTTGAAGCCTATATGTTTTGGGCCTAGTGTTTTTAATGTGTGTACACTAGCTGGGAAAGAGGGACCTGGCAACCCTAGTGTACACTCTATAATAAATTATAATAACAATTTGTATAATATTAGTTCAATTTTTAATTCTTTGCTAACGAGGCTGCGCCATGTTTTTCATGATGCAACTTTGTGCCCCCAAAAGGGGGCATTCCTGGGTCCAAAAGTGCACAAGGAACAAACTAATGTCGGTCACCCCCCCCCTGAACCGTGACCTTGTACACCGGTGTAGCACCCTGCGCTGCACAGCGGCACCAGAGCGCAAAAGCAGCACAGTGGTGCTGGGTCTCTGCTCTACGCTGGCGTAAATGGCCCTTACTCCAGAGTACCTGCAAGATGCACTGGCATAGGGATCGGTCTTCCCCCTCTGCCCCTTCAGACTTCCCCTTAGGATTGCGCTGTGAGTCTGTTTATTGATTTTACATTGGCAATAGTTTTTTGGCATGCAGTTAGATTGTTTTCAAATTTGATATTTATGATGTTTCCACATTATCTGAAGTTTTATGTTTAATTGTTTTCATACACATGTCCCAGGATAAAGAAAATAAAAATACCATCTGTCTGAGCAGAATACATGGCTACTGGCTTTGGCTTGTGCATCACAACTTGTTCATGACTGGGTGCATTTCAGTCCACTACCAATTTCATTCATACCACTTATTTTGTTTGTCTCCTGACCTCTCCATCTAATAACATCTGTCGGAGCAGAATACATGGCTACCGGCTTTGGCTTGTGGATCACAACTTGTTCATGACTGGGTGCATTTCAGTCCACCACCAATTTCATTCATACCACTTATTTTGTTTGTCTCCTGACCTCTCCATCTAATTAATCCTCCATTTTAGCTTGTAGAAATGTCAAAATGCCCAGCACAATTTGACCCAAACCAAAGCCTATTTTAAGACAGAAAAGCACTCATGGAAATGATTTTTGTTCATTATGAACAAGTAAGCCCTGAAGATGCTTTCTGAAATAAACATCTGATCAGTAGGAAAAGTGGGATAGGTCCAAGCTTGCGTTTGTTGAGACATTTCTCCACCATATTTTGGGTGCCATTCCCAAAGGTCAACAATTTGACATTACCAGACAATTAATCCATAGCAATCTCCTGGTCCCCACCCCCCTCAATCAGCTTCATTTAGATGTTTTTGGTCTCTTGAGTGTTGGTTCACATAGTTCAAATACTTTTTAACATCAACATTCTTGCTATCAATAATAACCACAGAATGCTTGTGAAATGGCCCAAAGTTCATCCCTAAACTTGCTCTCCTTCTACAATGATCTGAGATACCCTTGCATACAACTAGGGCTGCCAACCTCCAGGTACTGCTGGAAAAGATAAAGGCTCAGCGCTGTATGGATAATGGGAAAGATCCAGACAGCACTCACAAATTGTAATACAAAAGTAAGCTTTATCAAAGTGTGAAATAGTGCAAAAGGTGCAAAATATATATATACAAGGATGACGAAGATACACATACAAAATAAATAATGGAAGTCCAATATGATATCAAGTTCAAATGTCCAAAGACACAAAGTAGGTAAATATCCTGAAAACAGGTAAGTCAGTATTTATAATCCAGTATGGACTTCTGTTGTACTTATAGACAGCTGAAGGAGCAGATGTCCCAGGCGAGAGCCACAAAGGGAAGGTGACCGGACGTGTTGTCTAGATTCAAATCACGTTTCGCACATGGCTTCATCAGCAACATGATGCACCAGTCTAGCTTGAGACCTATAATTTGCTCTGGTCCTGTTAGAGACTTTAATGAAATTTTGCTGTGCATCCTTTTGATACATGTTGTTGTTTCTTTGGACATTTGAACTTGATATCATATTGGACTTCCATTATTTATTTTGTATGTGTATCTTCGTCATCCTTGTATATATATATTTTGCACCTTTTGCACTATTTCACACTTTGATAAAGCTTACTTTTGTATTACAATTTGTGAGTGCTGTCTGAATCTTTCCCAACCTCCAGGTACTAGCTGGTGATCTCCTGCTATTACCACTGATCTCCTGCCGATAGAGATCGGTTCCCCTGGAGAAAATGGCTGCTTTGGCAATTGGATTCCATGGCATTGAAGTCCCTCCCTTCCCCAAACCCCGCCCTCCTCAGGCTCCGCCCCCAAAACCTCCCACCAGTGGCTAAGAGGGCAATGCCAACCCTAATCTAGGATGAGTAATTACTGGATTTATAACACAGCAATTCATGGACAAATTATAGCATCTCTACCTAGGGTAGAAAACTGGATCAGGGCTAGAATATTTGTTAAACCTGGTATGGCATTTCGTGGCATAAAACTTTTTATTAAACATTAATAGCCTCCAAAAAAATTATTATCTTATAGGAAGAAAAACCTTGTTTGTTTTTTGACTTTTGTAATAGTTTCGGCTCTTTTTTTAGAATATTACGTTGAATGGTTGGTACAGTGAAGTTTACTGGTTTTCTGAATGCTTGGATCTCTGAGCTTGAAGGCACCTTGTCAGCTGATATAAAGAAGCTGATCTAAAGTAGGGTTGCCAGGCGGGAGGGCTGGGAGATGGGACATGGGATGGGACATCAGTGTGACATCACTGATCCCATGATGTCATTTCTGGGTAAAGCCTGGAAGTAACAAAAGGGTAGCTCTAGGAATTACTGGAAACTCTATGGTTTTCCCATACAATCTGCAGCCATTCCTAGTGCTACCCTATGTCACTTCCTGGTTTTACCTGGGAGTGATGTAGCAACATTAGTGACATTGCTGTTTTTTCAAAATTCTCCTGCTGTTGCTGGGAGAAGTGACAGGCCATAGAGATTCTGTTTTGGTGCTCCAGTCCAGTTATCTGAGGCTAGATGGGTAGCAACGCAAGAAAAGACCTTAATGGTCATGGTGCCTTCCTGTCTTCCTCTATCAGTGTTAGGGCTACCAAGTGCCAGGTGGTGGCGGGCAAACCCCCGCCAATCCACCTGGCTGCCCACCAACCAGCTGAGGGTCAGCGGGCAATGCGTGCACGCTCACCTGCCCATGGCGCCATGTCACTTCCAGTTTACACCCAGAAGCGCCGCATCGCAAGGAGCAGTTTACCACTCAAACTCTCAGTTTGAGTGGTAAAAGGCCCCTTGCGATGCAGCATTTCCGGATGTAAACCAGAAGTGATGCATTGCACCGGTGCAGCTGTGCGCACATGGTCACCTCCACTCCAGAAACCTCCCGCCAGAGGACAGGAGGGACCTGGTAAGCCTAATCAGTGTCTTCCACCAGAGGGTGGAGAAGATGCATTTCTTTTTGTTTGAGGCGTTTCCTTACTAACTCTTATTAGTCTTCTTCCCTGCTTGTGTGTTTTTGTGTTTAAATGCTTATATTTTTGTGTTTATATTATGCATTATTTAATTATTTGCATGTGTGTGGGTGTCTTTTTAATGCCTTTTTAATGTTTTATTGTTTTAATTTTCACTGCCTTGGAGATTCTGAATTGGGTGGAAAGGCGGCACAGACATGCTTTAAATAAAAATAAATAAATGCCACCCTGAAAATCTGGAGGAAGGGTGGAATAAAAATATAATAGCTGCCATCTCTGATTCCCAGCCTTAATTGTCCCCACCATTTACTCTGTATCATTTCAGTTCCCTCCCAAACAAAATCAGTACTAAAAGAGAAAAAATAACAAGAATGGGGATTCATTTACACCAACTAAATTAAGTCATATAAGAAATCCCATCACTCTTTGCCTTTCCCCTTAGAAACTGAAGAAGTAACCGCTAATGGAGCTAAGGAGATCCCTGGAAAGAAAAAAAAAAGAAATCTTGGCACTCCAAGGAAATATCTAGAAAAGAAAAGAAATAAACCCAAACAAGTTGGCAGCAAAATGCAGTAAAAATTATCTATGGGAAAGAGATCGAGAGGGGGTGGACAAGAGGCAAGGCAGAAAAATGAGGGGGGGGGACAGAAGCCAAATACAGTACATTAAGAATTCTGGGAACACGAAATAGAAGCAGCAGCTCTAAGGACTTGGCAATGAATCTGCAATATGCGTTAAGTTACCAAAGTTATTTTGCGAAGTAAAGTAATACATTGAGAAAGAAAATTGTGCACTTCTATCATAAACTGCATCTCAGGCTTTAATTCTGCTTGTACAGAGCCAGCGTGGTGTAGTGGTTAAGAGTGATGGACTCTAATCTGGAGAACCAGATTTGGTTCCCCACTAATACACATGAGTGGCGGACGCTCATCTGGTGAGCCGGGTTGGTTTCACCACTCCTACACATGAAGCCAGCTGGGTGACCTTGGGCTAGTCACAATTCTCTCAGAACTCCCTCAGCCCCATGTATAGGGTTGCCAACCAGCATGTACTAGCTGGAGATCTCCTGCTATTACAACTGATCTCCAGCCGATAGAGATCAGTTCACCTGGAGAAAATGGCCACTTTGGCAATTGGACTCTATGGCATTGAAGTCCCTCCCCTCTCTAAACCCCGCCCTCTTCAGGCTCCACCCACAAAACCTCCCACCGGTGGTGAAGAGGGACCTGGCAACCCTACCCACCTATCTCAGAGAAAGAGGTAGCGAACGTTGGCATATAAAAACCAATTCTTCTTCTACGGCTGGTGAATCTGGGTTACTCATTCGGTCTACGTTCATTTATCTTTTATTACACTGGCATCCTATCTTTCCTCTAAGGAGTTCAGGGGAGAAGATGCGGGGCTGATCCCTTTCATCCTTGCGATAACACTGTGTGGGGCAGCCTCAACCGGTTTGAGGAGGTTGGTTCTTGTAGGTTATCCGGACTGTGTAACCGTGGTCTTGGAATTTTCTTTCCTGACGTTTCGCCAGCAGCTGTGGCCGGCATCTTCAGAGTAGTAACACTGAAGGACTAGCTAATCATTGTCCTGTAAGTAGCACATTACGTCTGCAGGACAGTACTCAGCTCAAACCCAACCTCTCTGACTCTTCCTACACACTTGGCACTGAGAGACACTGTCCTTCAGTGTGACTCCTCTGAAGATGCCTGCCACAGCTGCTGGCGAAACGTCAGGAAAGAAAATACCAAGACCACGGTCACACAGCCCGGATAACCTACAAGAACCAATGAACTCTGACCGTGAAAGCCTTCGACAATATTTTGGTTTGAGGAGGACCAATGATTTTCAGCTTAGATCTCAATTATGCGAAGATAAGGTTGGCCACCAGCTTCCAGCTCCCACCCAGGCTCCCCCAGTAACGCCAAACAAAAGCGTGATGTCACTGCAATGCAAAGTTCCTCAGCCCACATTCAATTTCATTGGCTGTTGCTGGCAAGCACAAGGAATCAATGACATCATTCTAGTTGTCAGCTTATTTACAAGGCTGGGCTAAACTAAACACCAGTCCTGTTCACAAGCCCAAAGAGAGAATAGTTTCACAATGTTTCTGGAAGACTGTCAGGTTTTAGTGACTCTGTGCAAGAGTATTCCCACCCCCCTCGCATGCCCTCAGCTCCTTGATGGCAAACAGAAGAGGATGCTTTTTGATGTTCGTCGGGATTGTGAAATGAAGATGCGTCTCAGCCAAGCCGTTGAGATCGCACTTGGATGGAAGGACCAACTAGCATGACATCTTTTCACAGAAGGCTGCCTAGTTCCATTCACAGGGTCCATTAAATGGCTTTATTAATAAAGATGGCTTTATTAAAGCCATCTCACGTTCAAAATAAAGACCATATTAAACAAAAGGAAATACGTATATTTCTCAGTGAAGTCATTCCCCCCTCCTTTTTCAAATGTTTTTGAACATCCAGCTGGATGAAAACTTCCATATAATCTGAAAGCTGATTTACCACAATGCTCACATTGGTCGTTCCTAATCAAGAGATTAGTTTAGTCTCCCTGTAAGTCCGATGATGATGGATCACATTAACACATAGAGCTGCCTTATACTGAATCAGCAAAACAAAAACAACAGCATGAAGGCCAGAATCAAGAGAAAGGTATCAAATATAAGTCACAAGTTTGGTGTAAGCTAAGTCTTTATCTAATATTTACTGAAGTTAATACAATATAAACCAGTATCTACTATCAAATATGAACCACACAGAGACAGAATAGCTGAAATGTACTTCTCTATCAGCAGGCACAACAATTATAAAACATTGTTCATTGACATAGCCCATGCATTCACAGACCGACGTAAATGGCAAGGATTGCCAAATATAGCTGCTCCCAGGGTTGTTGTGTCCAGTTCTGATAAGGCAAGCTTCAAATAAAAGTTGTTTCGTGTACCGTAGCTTGAAGGTTAATAACAATCTGCCACTATGAGCAATTAATTAAGATGGCTCATTCACTCTTGATACTGCCAGACGAATATAAACCAACACTGAATCCGACCATCAAGCTCAGTACTGTCTACTCGAATGGGTAGCAGCTCTCCAGGGTCTCAGATAGAGAACTTTCATATCATCTAATGCTTGCTCCTTTTAACTGGGGATGCCAGGGATTGAACCTGGCACCTTCTGCTTGCCAAGCAGATGCTCTGCTACTGAGCCACAGCCAACACACTTGCCCATTTTCAGTCTATGTTCCCCAACCAGCAGGAGGGAGGTGGGGGACAGGGATGGGGGTTTCAGGCAGCACTGGTCATGCAATGTCACTTTCGGTGAATACCCAGAAGTGACGTCACAGCACTGAACGTGATGCTCTTGGATTTGGCAAATAGGGTTTTGCTGAATCCTAGAGTGTCACATTCAGCATGGTAACATCAGTTCCAGGTATTCGCTGAATGCCGAATTGTCAGGTATTTTCCCCCTCCCACCCTCCTGAGTGGCAGCGGTCAGAGGAGGAGGAGGCCAGGAGGTCTCCCCAGTTCCCCTGCTGACTTCTAGTGCTTCACTACTTACTGTGCTTACATATGTAGTAAAATATCATTATTAATTGTGTTATTATTACTATATTTATCATTGACATAAACTCTTGACAGTCTCACAATGTATCCTAGGCCACAGACAAGCAGCCCCCTAACCCAAGTCCTGAATGGAAGCTCACTAGAGTTTATTTTATTTATTTAGGGAATTTATATGCTGCCTCTCCAAAATCCTGCTCAAGGCAGCTTACAAGTAGGGTTGCCAGGTCTCTCTTTGCCACAGGCGGGAGATTTTTGGGGCAGACCCTGAGGAGGGCGGGGCTTGGGGAGGGGAGGGAATTCAATGCCATAGAGTCCAATTGCCACAGCAGAAATTTTCTTCAGGGGAACTGATCTCTATTGGCTGGATATCAGTTGTAACAGCAGGAGATCTCCAGCCGCTACCTGGAGGCTGGCAACCCTACTTTCAAGTAAAAACCCGATGCCATAAAATTATAAAAACTTCTAAAAGATAAAGACCAAACCAGGGCATAAAAACAGCATAAAACAACAATTGAACAACCTACAAAAGGCAAGCTTCTGAGATGCTGGTAGGTCTACTCCAGCCAGGAGTGTGGGAGAACATGCTGAGCATGGCTTGTGCCAATCAGCCCCTCCCAGACCCATGGAACTCCATCCAAGGCAAGGCTCTGGCAGTGCCAGTGGGGTTCAGCTTGCCCCTGGTGTATCTGGTCATGTGCAAACTTCACCTCTTTCCTCTTCCCTTTGGTATGGCGCACCCACATCTTAATTAAGTACCCAAAGGCCAAGGAGAAAAAATCAGCATTCAAGGCCAAAGGTTATACAATGTAAAGGTTATGTCAATGCAAAATAAGTATATATTTATTACAGCTAAAATCAATAACACACATAAGGCCCTGCAATAGCCTAGCAAACCAACATGCTCATGTAAACACAGCAGGGGAGATGTTATATTTCAGCCCTAAATAAAATTCTCAAAATCTCATAGTCATAAAGATGTCTCAAAGACTGGAGTAGTTATAAAGTTCACAGGTAGACATTACATAATATTTTTTCACACTCAAGCCAAATTCTTGTTGTAGGTCCATATTATTCCAATTTTGCATAGGCAGAATCCAGCAAGTTAGTTATCACTCACGGCATTCCATTATTTTTAATGAGACTTAGTCATGGACTCTGACCTACAGGTAGGAGAAAGGGATGAGGAGGAGCTAGGATTTGCCCACAACCATCCAGTGAGCCTGTGGCTGATCAAAGCTTTGCACTCAAGTTTTCCATTTGTAAGTCCAAAGTTATGCACCAGGCAATATCGTGTCATGTGAGTAATTCATATCCTCTAGTTCCTCAGGATATATCTCTTTAAATACTGAACCTTTTAAAAAAAAGGACCCCACCTCAGTTTTGTCTCACTGATGCAATGAAATCAAAGTACACCATTCACACAAAAAGCAAACACATGCCTAGCTCTAGCAAGACAGGGAATCATAAGAACGGCCCTGCTGGATCAGACCAAGGCCCATCAAGTCCAGCAGTCTGTTCACACAGTGGCCAACTAGGTGCCTCTAGGAAGCCACAAACAAGACGAGTGCAGCAGCACCATCCTGCCTGTGTTCCACCACACCCAAAATAATAGGCATGCTGATACTAGAGAGAATAGGTCAGCATATGGACACCACATGTTCCATTCCTCAACCTAATTCATCAAAAAGGGGCTGCAAGTACACAGTTGTTTTAAAGACCCCCTCCTCCAAATCTTACTGATCAGCTACTCAGCAGGAATGGCAGGGGTGCTGATCTCCGTCCCCAGTTGATACATCCCCCTGGGTCTTTTATGCATGGGCACTTTGACCTACTTTCTCCGATGGTCCAAGTCAGTTTTTCGTCGAGGTTACACATGAGTTTTCCATCCCTTAGAGATGACCTCACGCCCAGCCCACATAATGTTTGGGTCTTCCCAATCTCTCTTGAAATTAACCCCGGGGCCAAATCGTCCCCATTTCCATGCATAAGCCAAAGCGCGGGAGAGGGGAGCTGGGGGGGGGTGACATTTTTCTCACAGTAAGCATTACAGCCAATTACAAAGCAGCATTTTCAAGGGGCAGGGACTCAGACACTTCCGGGTTTCTGCTGGTGATTCTGCAGTACTCCACAAACCCCAGGACTTTCTCCAGGGCAAACAACAACTCGCATCACATTTTTAGGATTCAGAACAGAAAAGTATAGGTCAAGAGAGCCTGGAACCCCAGGTAAAACTCCCATGCATAAGAGACCCTTGTGTCCCTGGATGTTCTGCTGGACCAGAGCCAAGTATATTTAAGGTCCCTCATGAATGTATGGAATTGGGAATTACCACATTAATTTCTTATCATCAATAAAACAGCAGCTTTGTTTCCTCAAATTGCATTCATGGATATATTTCTGTGCTCATTTAATAAAAACCATCAAACCCTACAGGATGTGGCAAGGTTTCAAGCTTGGTTACTGTTACTAGAACTGGGAAAATCAGGCATTTAAAAAAATTTCCTGGTTTCTTTTTTCGACTCGCAGAGAAATCTTAGACTGAGTCAAACCATTTGGCCATCTAACTAGATGGTGTCACCTCTGACTGACAGGAGCTCTCCAGGACCACAGGCAGAGGTTTTTCCCAGCCCTTAGGTCCTCTTCATGGAAATGTCAGGGAACGGGACCTTAGACATAGAAAACATGTGCTCTACTGTGAGCGATGGATTCTCCCCAAGCCTCAACAGTATAATTTAATTTCGGATTCAACTTCGCTGTAACAAAAGCTGGCTGGCATTAAACCGGCTACTCGAAGTTCTACTTACTTAAGTCGGGCCATGCTTTTGCCTCTGAATTTCATTTTCCTGAGCACTCATTAGAATTTATCCATATGTATAAGGAACCAAGCTGACTTAGACACAAACACTGGATACATGTTTAGGACAGAACAAGATGTTAGCCCCCCTCCCCACCCCTGAAAAAATCAAGCAGGGTACTACCAAAACAAACAGCTCCGAATCAAGCACTCCCTCTAACATCTAACTTAACTTACATCAATGTTGTCATTACATGGAGTGGCATTTTGTCATATCCGGCCCTCGTAACAATTGAGTTGGACACCCCTGCTATAACTGAATGATCTTAGGTGAAGTACAGACCCTCTGTCTAGTTTATTGTCATGGGTCAGCCTGCTGAAGCATCTGCCAGGGATCAGTCTGCTGAGGATTCCTCAGGAGTAGACGATCTGGAGACTGCCACCAATGATGGGGAGGAACCACAGCAGGCAGAGGAGGTGCAGGCAGTTGAGGGTGCCCCGTGCCTATAACCACCCAGGGCAGAAGACTCAGCTGGGCCCAGCAGCAGCCCCCAACCCCAGCTGCATCAGCAGCAGCGACACCAAAGGTGCAGAACCCTCCTCCTCCAGCGTAGGAGAAGTACTGCAAGCCCTTCAGAGAGCTCTGCCAGCTGACTGCAATGAAGATGATGAGCACCCTCCATCAAGGACTGCTGAGTCAGGGGAATCAGCAACAGCTGGGTCCTCTTAGGCTTATTTAAGCAAGCATTAGCAGCAAGTCTGACATGGGAATAACTTGTGTTTTCACTTCGTATGACCTGGGAATTACCTGTTTGGACCCCTGTGTGTATCTTGGACTGGGGACTGGAATCTGACTGTTCTTCATGACTCTGTTTACCTGCCTCTGACCCTTGGCTTACCTATGAACTTGGACTGGACTGGGACCCCACTCTTGGATTACGTTTTGGCTATTTGTGCCTGGATTCTCTTGATACCTTGGCTTAGAACTCAGACTGCTATTGACTATGCTCCTCTGGCCCTGAAACCTGACATTTATCTCAGAGGTTTGCTATGCGTATGATATGGCAAAGGGATAGGGTTGCCAACCTCCAGGTACTAGCTGGAGATCTCCAGCTATTACAATTGATCTTCAGCTGACAGAGATCAGCTCACCTGGAGAAAATGGCCGCTTTGGCCATTGGACTCTATGGCATCAAAGTCCCTCCCCTCCCCAAATCCCACCCTCCTCAGGCTCCACATCAAAAATCTCCAGGTATTTCCCAACCTGCAGCTGGCAAGTGCAACCCTACGAAGGGAGGAAGAATTTCTTGGAGGAAGAGTGGGATCAAAATATAATAGACAGGCTGAAGAGTAGCCCCTGAGACTATGCCAACAGAAGTTAGCTCAATAAAAGCTTTGCATGGCTTATTCTGTATAATGAATCCCATGACCATTGATTGGACTTCATGCTTTCAATTGCTGTTTCTGCAGGGCTGATAGGCAAAAAGGCATGTATAAACACTGGCATAATCGCATCAAAATGTTTCCATATTTCCTCGGCAGCAACAGAATGCAGATGCAGGAACAGACGCAAGAGTGAAGGAATGAAATTCTCTGAGCTGTTGCATCGATGGAAAATTATTGTTTTTTCGTCATTGGTGTGTAAAAATTAAGTTTACAGGAAGGAACAGATTTTTTTCAAATGATCGCAAAATTGAAATGAACCAAAAAAGAAAGACAGCCAGTACATTTCTTTTCCTTAGGGAGAAATAATCATGCTTGTAAGGGGGTCGGTGGAGAAAACCGAGAAAACCTTCAGACTGGGACAGAATCCAGTTCTGTAACCCAGGTGTGGAGGTCTCCCTTCCCCAAGGCAGTCCTCTTGGCCTTCCAGTTGACAGACAAGTGAGTGGGCTTTTTGTCCTGAGCGTCTGCACAGAGGAAGTTGCAAGCTGCACTGTACTTAACCCTTTCTCTCTCGAGTACTTTCCCAAAGACCTTCCAGACAGCCCTGATGTCATCGTCTAAAGAGGGGGGGCAAGCAGAAAAATGGCTCGGCGATTATGTTAATTCTGATCGCGAAGAGCGTTCTCCTTTTGAATCCTTTATGCAACAGGCAGACAGGTGGAGAGTTTGGGGAGCATGGGAGTGCCTTTTCAGCATTTAGCATGCTCGAATGCATGTGTGGTTTTCTGCACCAGCCGTTGGTGAAGACAGTAGGGTGTAATGTTTAAGGTCATTTATGCATGGGAATTTTACCTGTGGTTCGTTGCTGGCTGGACCCACACTTTCCTGTTGGGAATCTCTGCACCAGCAGTCTCCAAGCTCAAATCAAGTCCCGCCTCTTTAAAGGCTACTTTGTAATTGGCTTACTTGTAGTGCTTACTGTGAGAGAAAATTCCATCCCCCCCCCAAACCCAACTGCCACATAAAAAAGCATTTTAAGGACAACATAAAAAACAGAGCAATCTGAAAGGGGTGGGGAGAAATCCAAGCCTCGGTTTTAAAAATATTTTCTTCTGCTCAGAAAGAGCTCCGAGGAAGCTGGAAGCATTTCAGTCCTCCCCTCTGGACATGCTGCTTTGTAATTGGCTGTGAGCAAAACCAAGCTTGTGTGTCCTGCACTTTGCCTTATGCACGAGGATTTCACCTAGGCTGAGCTCAGGGGAGAGAGAAGAGTCAGGTTAACAGAAGAATGGGAAGACCCGGACATTGCGAAGGCTGGCAGCGAGGTCATCCCTAATGGATGGAAAACTCATGCATAACTCCAAGGAGCAACCAAGACAAACTGGGGGCAAACGTGAGTGAAAGTACCCATGCAGAAATGACCTAAGAATGTTAGTTACTGGGTGATCTTAGTTCAAAGTTGTTGTGAGAATAAAATGGAAGAAGGCAGAACCATGTAAGTTGTCCTGGGCACCATGGAGAGAGGATGGGATGGGATAAAATTGTAGGTGAATGGACTGAGCCTGAGGAATAGGGTTCCCAGGTGTCTGCTAATGACGGACAATCTCTCAGTGCTTTATGCCTCTGCCTGCTGACGCTCAGCTGTTCAGCGGACAGAAGCAGGTCAGTTAAAAGAGGGGGAGCAACCCGCGTCCCTGAATAATGATGTCAGCTCCAGAGTGATGCGGAAGTGCTGGCATCACACAAGGAAGCACTGGTATCACTCTATCACTTTCCTCAAAACTCTATGGAAACCATAGAGTTTTAGGGCAAGTGCTATAGCATTCCTCCAGTGCGATGCTGGCATTTCCGCATTGCACCATAAGTGACATCATCGCATAGGGATGCTGATTGCCACTCCCCTACCTGCCTCCCAAAAGCTCCCGCTGGCTGCCAGGAGGGACCTAGCAACCCTACAGAAGGACCCTCACCTAAACCATCTTCTGGGCATGGAGCAGGGGGTCACTGAGGGTGTTGGGGGGAGATAGTTGTGAATTTCCTGCATTGTGCCTGGTGGTCCCTTCCAACTCTGTTATTCTATGATGATCAATGTGATCTTCTATAGCCCTTCTTTGGGTATCCTAACACCAGGTGCTTAGTGGTAGGACCTTTTCACTGGTGGCACTGTGCCTCTGGAAGGCTCCTTCAAGGGAGACTTCCCTGGTGCCTTCACGGTTGAGAATTAGATTTTGGAAGAAGACCTTTTCTCCTTTGTACTACTTCTTTTTGAGTCTCAGCTCTGGTGCTTGATGGACAATTTGTGTTCAGCTTGAGTTTTGATTGAGGATAGGATAAATTAATATGCATTTTTGCTGTGTGAAAAGCAACTTTGTGTGTAAAGCGCTGTCAAGGCACACCCAACTTATGCTGAACCCATAGGTTTTTCAAGGCCAGAGACAAACGGAGGTGGTTTGCCATTGCCTGCCTCTCCATAGTGACCCTAGATTTCCTTGGTGGTCTCTCAAGTTGCCAACCTCCAGGTACTAGCTGGAGATCTCCTGCTATTACAACTGATCTCCAGGCAAGATCATCTAAATACAGTCATCTACAGATTTGTGACCCACAAAGCTGAACATAGTACCCATTTTTCAAGTTCCAGATACCTGTAATAATGGAAGCTTTGTTAAGTCAATAGTGGCTTACAGTAAATGCTGGTGGGCTGCTTACAAATTGTCCAAGCTTGATCTAGGATAGGATTGCCACCCACCAGGTACTAGAGATCAGTTCACCTGGAGAAAATGGCCACTCTGGCAATGGGACTCTATGGCATTGAAGCCATTCCCCTCCCCAAACCCCGCCCTCCTCAGCTCCACCCCTAAAACCTCCCACCAGTGGCGAAGAGGGACCTGGCAACCCTAATAGTCTCCCATCCAAACACTAAGAAGTGCAGACCCTGCTTAGCTTGCAAGATCTGATTAAACTGAGCTAGCCTGAACCATCCACGTCAGGGCCAAAAGCAGCCTTAGGAACAGGGAAAAGAAGACGAGGAGCTCAGTTATATCACAATAAGGTGCAGTTCACTCCACTGTCCAACTAAACCAAATGAAGAGCAGACAATAGTCTTTGCAAAGCAGCAATAAAGGATGCAATTATTGGCATCTAGATGACTGCATGTCGGACTCAAGGGGGAGAAGCCAAGCCGCTAGTTCATTCTGACTGCAGAACTTCGCAGCACTTTCCTTGTGTGGCAATTAGGATGTTGAAAATTATTCTGAAGAGCAATTAAGTATTCTTAAACTTCACAATTGATCCAGTTAATAAGCTGACAGATCTTAAGTGACAAAGAGAGTGGATTTATTTTTACCTAAAAGGGAACGTGAGGCTGTACATAACGGAGGCTTTGTAAATTGGAAGAAGCGAGGATAATTGGGCTATGTTCAAATTGCAGAGCTGCGCCGAGAGTAAGAAAAGGGTAAGAAAAGAGGGTAAGAGAAAGGGCATTATGCCACTGTAAATTTTTTACAGTCTGCGCAGCAAATTACAGAATGAGTACTAGGAGAACCAGCACAAAACTGACAGCTACTGCCAAAGCATCACGGTCACCCCAATCATGCTCATACGCCACATAAGACATGCATGGAAAGCCACGATCAATGCATGATAGCCAGTTGTCACCACAATGTTTCTTTCTCCTGTCCACACCCACAAGGTACAGCCAATCCGCTGTGAAAAGCATGGGCTTTGCCCACTACAGGTCTCCATTTTGTGGTAAGGATGAGCACAGCAGGTAACCCGAGAGATTGTTCGGGACAGCGCAGTGAAGAGCATGCTGACACACTGTAGGAGCTCGGCGAACTCCCAGCCATCGATGGAGCAGGAGGTGACAGGCATTGCCTACTGGACCTGCTCCATTGCTGGTTGCAGTGGTTCATGAACACATGAAGCTGCCTTATACTGAATCACACCCTTGGTCCTTCAAAGTCAGTATTGTCTACTCAGACCGGCAGCGTCTCTCCAGGGTCTCAGGCAGAGGTCTTTCACATCACCTACTTGCCTAGTCCCTTTAACTGGAGGTGCCGGGGACTGAACCTGGAACCTTCTGCAAGCCAAGCACATGCTCTACCACTGAGCTACAGCCCCTCCCCAGGGCTGTTGAATTAAAACAAATTCGGTATAGTTCAGATTCGGCTGAATTCGGCCCGTTTAGCTTCGGGATATGCCGAAGTCCAAACTCCCCCGCTTCGGGTCCGTGCAATTCGGCAGGAATTCAAAGTTTGGGGAAAAAATTCGGCCGAATAAAGCCATTAAAAACACAACCACGCCTTTCTGCGGCTCTGGGGGGCATTTTTGGGGGTAGAGGTCCCAAACTTTCAGCAGAGCTTCAAAGGACATTTCTTGAAAGACCCCCCAAGTTTTGTAAAGATTGGGTCAGGGGGGGCTGAGATATGGGCCCCGAAAGGGGTCCCCCCCTTAATGTGCATCTCTGAGCAGAGCTTGCCGCCCACGCACAAAGCTCCCAGCCCCGACAAACAGCTGAGAAGTTTGCAAAGCATTGCAACACAACTGCAAAGCAACACGACAGCAACACCTTTGCAACTGTGCAAAGCAACATCTGACACCTGGGAGTTTGCAAACCATGGAAAGAGACAGAGGCAGCTAGTTATGCATAATGAGCAGGAGGGGTGGAATTTCCCCTTTTGCATGGGACTCCAAATGCATTCTTTAAGTCACCATTTGAAAACCAGTTTTGAGCAAGCATCCAAATAGACCTAACCGCTCTTATGAATGAGGGAACACCTGAAGACCCACAACTGAAACCCCCCCTCAAACCAGGGAGAGAGAGACTCGACGGGGAACACACACCCCAGGCAGAACCGGCAAAAGCCCCCTTTGGCTTTCCCCCCACCCACAGAAACTGCTCCCTCCCCACACACACACACAGACTCTGCTTCCCCCCCACACACAGGAGAAAAATTATAGATTAAAGCCCCCAAAGGGGTCTTACTGTGGCTGTCTTCTGTTCCAGCAGGAGGGGCTGGGAGGAGGACTTGGTAATCCAAGACGATTCCATTTAGGCACGGGACATTTTGCTCTGGAGATGCATACAGGATCCCATTCATCCCAATAGGGAAAAGGGGAAAGGGGAAAGCCCATATCTCGGGACCCCCTGACCCAATGTTTACAAAACTTGGGTGGTCTCTTAAGAAGGCTTGTCTGAAGCTCCGCTCAAAGTTTGGGATCTGCACCCCAAAAAAGCGCCCCCTGCAGCCAAGGAAATGGAAAGGGGGGAGGGAAAAGGGGTAAAGCCCATATCTCGAGACCCCCTGACCCAATGTTTACAAAACTTGGGGTGTATCTTAAGAAGGCTTGTCTGAATCTCTGCTGAAAGTTTGGGGTCTGTACCCCCAAAAATGCGCCCCCTGCAGCCACAGAAAGGAGCGAATGTGCACAAGCATCCCCCCACACACACACACACAAGGATTTCCCTCTCTCTCTCTCTCTCTCCCTGGCTGGGCCGCACATCAGCTGATTCCTCCAGTACTCAATCCTGACTGATTGGCCAGAAGAAGACCCAGCTTGGCCACCGATTGGCCGGGTAAGGAGAATGCTGCTTACTGACGGTTATGCTGCTTACTGACGCCCCGAATTCGCCGGATTTATTCGTGAACTCCCGAACTCCCTGAATTCGGCTCCCCCGGTTGCCCTCCATTTTTTAGTTCGGTTCGTCCCAAACTAAAAACCACCAAATCAGGGGAAATTCGGCTGTTTTTCAGTTCGGGCCGAACCGAATCAACAGCCCTAAGCAGAACCATAGGAGGAACCAATGGATAGACTTGGCTAGGATTGACAAACAATGTTGAACCAGCCCACCTGGTGGGCTGCCAGACTCCAGGTGCCTTGGAGGTGCAAGTTAAAATAGCCCGAAAAACAAAGGACAGAACCCCAGACATAGATCCGGTGATGAGTAGTAGTAATGGCCATTGACGAATTTGCCCAGCTGATGCGACAACAGCCAAAGGTGGGCTGCCTGTCATTTGCCAGGTTAAAAGGTAGCCTCAAACACATTCTGTTCTAATCTGTGACTTCTGTGTCATTTGTAAGTGTACCACCCATCAAAGCTATTTAGTAACTTCAAACATCTTCTGCAACAATTCAAAACAAAATGTTCCTCAACAGGAATCAAGTTCAGGTAGAGTTTTTGGTTTCCTGGTTTGTCCTCCTATGATGAATACTCGGCTATAAGCATCAAACCAAGTTAGAAAGTCCGCTGGATGCTTTCAACAGCTTATTGCATTAAACCAGATGATACTGTGTTGTAATCTTCAGCCAAGGAGGCAATTTGCGGAATTTTGCTTTCATTTTTCTGCCTCTGTTGTATATTATGTGTTCTGTTGTGTATTATATGTTCTTCTCACAGGAAGGATATGTTGCTTTTTTTATGGAGCACAGACAGTCAGCATTTGCTGCTAATTAATTTTAACATGGTCTCTTCCATCAGGCAGGACTAATTTATATCTGCAGTCTTCAAGTCACTTTGCTATTGACTTCAGTTTGACTACTGCAGCAGTCCTAGGCATAACTTCATGGGGAAAAGATCCCATTGAAGTAAAGGACAGGGGAACAGGGAGTGACCATAGCAGGTGAAATGGTAAACACTTCAAAACACTTCAGATGGCAGGTAGGGAGACTGCACAGTCCACTGGTTCCCCATGCTATCAGGAAGTTGACTGAGACAACAATTTTTAATTACATTCAGTTTTCAGAGTGTGTGGAGTTAGATCATGCAATCCTCCTGCAGTTTGAAGAGGCACTCTCTAGGAACAGTTTAGCTCAGGAAAAAGTCAGACAAAGTAAGAAGGAGGATTGGTGGACTCTAATCAGGAGAACAAGGTTTGATTCCCCACTCCTCCACATGAGAAGGAAACTCTAATCAGGTGAATCGGATTGGTTCTCCCCCCCCTCCACATGAAGCCAGCTGGGTGACCTTGGGCTAGTCACAGCTCTCTTAGAGCTCTCTCAGCCCCACCTTCCTCAAAGGGTGTCTGTTGTGGGGCGGGGAAGGGAAAGTGATTGTAAACCAGTTTGATTCTTCCTTAAGTGGTAGAAAAAGTCGGCATATGAAAACCAACTCTTTGTCTTCTTCAGAACACTGTGGGTTCTGTACTAATCTGTGCCAAGATCAAGATTGTGTGATCGCCCTGCTCACCAGTCGCAAGAGGGACCCAACGTTTCACCTACCAGCAAACAATTCAACCCTCTTGATACAAAAATCCTTCCAGTGGGAGATTTGTTGGTGGCAGCGGTTACCAACCCAGCAGCTACTACCCAGAAAGATGAAAAACCCCTCTGGGATTATGGGAAGGCGGAAAGGCAGTAGCATTGCCGGGTGGGGACCTGGGACGGCCATGGACTTCTCCAAGCTCCCAGAACCCGAGGGACCGGGGCTTTTGAGTCTGTTTCCTCACATATTAAAATATCCCAGTATAGTACAACCATTATTTTGTATGGGTGTATTGTCACATGGCCCAACGGGAGTCCTAGTTTCAATCACTCCCCCACAGAGTTGTCATCCCTGCTCTGTGCTTCAAAGCCACTGATATAAATAAACAGCAAACAAATTAATTGGTCCACCATTAGAAATCATCCAATAAATACTTAAAACAAATACTATCTAACTACATCACCTGCTAAAGCTACATGAGAATATACTGGATTTTCTACACATTCCAGTACAATGGAGTAGTCCCGCACAATTCAGCTGAGCTGCTCTGAAGTAAGTGGTATGTGGAGTGGAGCCTTTTTTTCATTTCCTTTGTCTTTTTTGGCTCAATTATCCTAACATTCCAGTTGGCATCTGCTCTGTAATTCTGAACTACAGAAATGTTTCCATTTGGTTCACAGAAATATTTATTTCTTAAATCTAAGGCTTTTTCTGCAGCCTGTTGTACACAAACATTTGTGCATATCTAGAACTGTGATAAAAGGCAGTTCCAAAAAATTGCGCACTTAAAACATGTCAAAATGGATCGCGGCAGAGTCATCGGTTCCTCCCTCTGCAGAGTTGATAATGGAATTCCAATTCTTTGTGTGTGTGCGTGTGCAAAAAAGAGAGAGAAGCCAGACAGGATTCTGGATAAAGCCCTGATAAAGATACAGTCTGAGATACAGGACTCCTGCTATATTACTAGCAAGTGAATAGAAGGTGATTACGGAGAAGGGCACACAGAGATCCAAGAGCTGCAGAACAGGATCTTTTAATAAGTATATTAAAGGTTATTTGGTCCAATAAAAAATATTGCCTTCAGTAGGACAGAAAGCTACTTGTAAGTGATCGGCCACTTCTGAAAGGTCTCCTTTGGAGGGGGCGTGGCCCAGTGGTAAAGCATCTGCTTGGCATGCAGAAGGTCCCCGGTTCAGTTCCTGGCATCTCCGATTAAAGGGACTAGCTGATGTGAAAGACCTCTGCCTCAGACCCTGGAGAGCCGCTGCTGGTCTGAGTAGACAATACTGACATGAGTAGACAATACAGTATGGCTTCTCTTGTGTTCTTAAGTCCTGCTCTCCCCAGGCTCCATCCACAAATCTCCAGGAATTTCCCAAACCGGACTTGGCCACCCTAGTATTGGACCAATCATCATGGATCGGACTTCAGGGAACTCAACTATCTGTGCAGCCCGTGCCACGTCTCCTTGTTCCTGGTCTACATGCCGTGGTCTTTTTCCAGCCTCATTTTGTTACCATGAAGTTCCCTTGTGTCATCGGTTCCATCTTTAACATGCCTGGCTAATGGCTGTGTAGATGTGCAGCTGCCTCCCCAAGAGGAACGCCTCTCAGGCTGCGCGCACACCCACACCACCACCAACAACAAAAAAGCTAGCTGTGAGGCAAGAGGCATCTTGCATTATTATGACAGCTCTACAATTGTCGCATCGCTTCCCCCTTGTTTGCGTTACAAAAGGGGATTGCATGCAGATGCATTTCAAAAGGCAAATCGATGGCAGCGGACCACAGAAAGGATATGGAAAATTGTAAGACAGAGAGAAGTGGGGGGAGGACGAGGAGAATGGTTTTCATCCCGTTCCAAGGTACTGCGGTCACAACTGATGAAGAAAGGAAATGGAGCATTAGGTTATGCCTGCACCTGTAGCTGGTGTGGTGGGACCAGAAGTCCTGGGACAAAATGTGCCTTTTTTTTTTTAAAGGAACAACATGAAGCAGGAGGACACAGCAGATCAAGATGCAAATGTGGATATTTCCCCACAAATAGACCGAACTCTTATGTCTGATGTATAACTCAGTAATAGAGGTCTTATTAGAACCATGTATTTTTTCCTAAGACACTGTGCAGTAGTAGATTGAGTGCTTGAAACACCAGCCATAACATTGTCTGACTGAACAACGACCGAGCATTATCTCATAACTGGAGACTTGTTGTGGCGATAAATATCCTCTACCAGAACTTCTGAGACAAAGGGATGTATTATTGTTATTGTTGTTGTTAATGAGGATGATGATGATGACTATCCCCATTTTACTAAAAGAGTTCATAGCTTAGCAACTCTTATGTTTTATGGCCTGATTGACCACATTCAGTCCTCTTCCACTTTCAATTTAAAACATCCCACCTGGCATTTTGTGACTGATGTCAGTTTTTCGCATGCATTTCCTGGAGTTGCAGACAGCAAGCATATTTTATGCATGCATTTTCTTCATTTGTATCTGGTCTTTCAAACACTCAGGGCAGTTAGCAAAAAAGTTAAAGTGGTTAAAAAAAAAAACCACATAAGCACGCAACAGAATTGATCCATAGCAAGGGGCCATTTACCATTAACAGCAGAAGGGTAATGTCAGGATTCTCTGAAAAATTCCCATATATTCTGCTTTACCTGTACATAAAAATCTATTGATCCTGCCATTTTGGTGGCTTCTTGCAATTACCCAAGATATACTTCAGAAAAGGGATGAGACGGAAAGATAACAGGGTCTTTGGGGGTCTTGCAATCTACGCTAATGATTTGATTGCATCAGTTTCCAAGAATGTCTGGGCCTTCCAGGCTGTCTTCTTAAACGTCTGCCCAAGTCCCTGTTGCTTTTCACATCTGTCTAAATACCAGCACCGGAGCTTTCAGGCCAAAAGTCAATACAATCACTCTTCGAAATCAGAGTTAACAATTAAAATGATGTCAAACCAATTCTGCTGTGACCTTTGCAGAGTGGGACGGTAACCTCTCTATTGTATGCTTGAGTCCTTTCTTTGGAAGGATGCTGGCCTTACAAAAGAAATGTGAAGTTACAGAATACTTAAATGCTACAAAAACCAGGCAGTGGGAGAAGGGGGGACATGGGGAAGGGAGGCATTTCCTCCAGTGTATTCATACTGCATGAATACATTTTCCCCCTGAAGACAGTATAACGTTCACATCCAAGTCAAGAAAATCTAAACACAAAAATGTAACCTTGCATCTGGCTTCCATAGGGTTGCTAGATACCAGGTAATGGTGGGCAATTGCCTGGCAATTATGGGGGCTGCCCGCCGCCTCCCAGCTGGCCAGCGGGTGGAAGCAGGCCAGCTGAAAGGGGGGGATTAATGTCACTTCTGGGGTAAATCAGGAAATGATGGGGATGCTCTCGCACATTCTTCCAAAAACTCTATAGAGGTAGAGTGCTGCGGTGTCCATGTCACTTCTGGGTTTACCCGGAAGTGATGTTATTGTGCCAATCATCCCCCCCTCCAGCCTCACCACAATGAAGCTCCCACCAGTGGTGAGGGGGGACCTGGCAACCCTAGGCCTCCACAAATCCTCTTGTTGGCTCACCAGAAGCAACTGCCCATTGGCAGAGGGATGATCCAGCAACAGATGATCCCCAACCCTGAATTCTCTATGAATGGAAAAGAATATAGCAGGGATCTCTTATGGTGAGCTGAGAAATAAAAGCTCCTCTCCCAAGCACAGTTACACCCACCTAAGTCAATGGAAGTCAGTGGGCTTTAAAGGGTGTGAATCTGTTTAGAATTTCCCTGTTCGGGGAGGAACAGCGATGATATTGCATTGCTCTAAGTAAAGCTCCCTGTTATTTGAGAGGAACACCACGACCCCTTTTCCTGCACTTCTTACACTTGTAAAAAAATCTTAGAGGCTAGGGAAGTTTCTTGTGTAACATTGGATGTCAGAGAAGAAAGAAGCAATGCTTCTATGTTCCATACTCCAGTTTGGGGTTTTTTAATTTATTTTTACGCTGCTTTTCTCTCCTATGGGCACCCAAAGCAGCTTAAAGTCTTGGTCTCTCCTCCTCCATTTTATCCTCACTGCAACAAGCTGCAGTACCGCAGTCAAAAGCTCTGCTCACGACCTGAGTTTGATCCCGACGGAAGTTGGTTTCAGATAGCCGGCTCAAGGTTGACTCAGCCTTCCATCCTTCCGAGGTCGGTAAAATGAGTACCCAGCTTGCTGGGGGTAAAGCGTAGACGACTGGGGAAGGCAATGGGAAACCACCCTGTAAACATAGTTTGCCTAATAAATGTCGGGATGTGACATCACCCCATGGGTCAGGAATGACCCAGTGCTTGCACAGGGGACTACCTTTACCTTTTTACAACAACTCTGAGAGATAGGTTAGATTGGGGATGCTGAAAATTTTGCCACAAACACATTCAATAGTTGAACTGACCATGTTTGAAGGTGACCATCAGATATGAGTCGATCACCCAGTTGGTTAGGTTCATTCTGAACAGATACGAATGCCTCCTGAACCGATTTGCATCGAGTGTTCATAGAATCACAGAATCATAGATTGGAAGGGACCACCAGGGTCATCTAGTCCAACCACCTGCACAATGCAGGAAATTCACAACTACCTCCTCTCCACACCTCCATTGACCCCTACTCCATGTCCAGAAGATGGCCAAGATGCCCTCCCTCTCTTTATCTGCATAAGGTAACAGGATCAGCATTGCTGACAGATGGCCATCTAACCTCTTCTTAAAAACCTCCAGGGAAGAAGAGCTTACCACCTCCCGAAGATGCCCTCCCTCTCTTGATCTGCATAAGGTAACAGGATCAGCATTGCTGACAGATGGCCATCTAACCTCTTCTTAAAAACCTCCAGGGAAGAAGAGCTTACCACCTCCTGAGGAACGCCTCTAACTGTTAGAAAATTCTTCCTAATGTCTAGACGGAAACTCTTTTGATTTAATGTTCTCAATACTTTGCACATGCATGGACACTGATGATCAATGGCAATTAGTGTCACTAAGGAGTACTTAGACAAGAACCAAAGGGGGAGGATATTATTGAAACTCTGCAGGGGAGGGGCTGTGGCTCAGTGGTAGAGCATCCGCTTGGCATGGAGAAGGTCCCAGGTTCAATCCCCGACATCTCCAGTTAAAGGGTAGGTGATGTGAAAGACCTCTGCCTGAGACCCTGGAGAGCCACTGCTGGTCTGAGTAGGCAATACTGACTTTGATGGACCAAGGGTCTGATTCAGTACAAGGCAGCTTCATGAGTTCATGTGTTTATGACTGATTTATATGATTTGTGGTCAATCCAATTGACTGTATAAACAACTGTCCGCTGAGCAGGGCAGGTATGCTTCAGAGATGGGGGGCAGGTAGTAGAACTCAATCACACACATGCCCAAAAAACCAATTGTGATGCAGTGCATGTTTAGGAAGGAATATGACGAAGAAATACAATTAAGCAGCCTTTCAAACACAGAGGAACAGATCAATGCACTATTGTGCTGATCGTAGAAAAACCAGGTCCCTGTTTGTGACCGGTAAGCAGGATGCAAGCCGAACCAATGGGTGTTTGAGCATCCCTAGGGGAGGCTGAGAGTGTCTGACCGGCACAAGGTCATCCAGGGAGCTTCTGTAGCAGAATGCGGATTTGAATCTGCGTCTTCCAGATCCTATTCCAGCACTGTAACCACTATCCCTAGGATTGCCAGGTCCCTCTTCGCCACCAGCTGGAGGTTTTTGGATCGGAGCCTGAGGAGGGCGGGGTTTGGGGAGGGGCTTCAATGCCATAGAGTCCAATGGCCAAAGCGGACATTTTCTCCAGGGGAACTGATCTCTATCGGCTGGAGATCAGTTGTAATAGCAGGAGATCTCCAGCTAGTACTAACTACACCGCATTGACAAACTGAGACCCCTTCATTCCCCCGAGTTCTCAGGCCCGTGCAAAGGATCTGGGGGAGAGAAGAACAGCCAGTAGCAACCACAAATAATGACAACTGTTGAGCCGGACCAATGTTTGTGGAGCCCTGCTCCACGGGCTTCTGTGTTGATACCATCACGCCTATGAACTGAATTGCAGTTCTGTTGACAAAATAAACCAGCAGGACTGTTTTGTATTTAAGCTGAGCCGCATGCCCAGCCAACGGCTTACAACGGCTTTTAGTGGCATTTAAAAAGATATTGTAAGGGTCACTGACATTAGAATTGCTTTCCGTGTCCCTCCGGAGTAACGTCGGTAGCTGCGTTCTGTGAGTGCCAGCTATGGCTAACGCTATTCACAGGTATTGGAAGATTAATTGGGGGGTGGGTGGGAATGAAGACGACCACAGCCGGTCAGGGTACTGTTTGATGCTCACAGGGAGCTGGATAAAAAACCACCAGGCAGACAGACAGACTGCTTCAGAGAAGAGAAAACAGCATGTTCGATGGAAATAATGTTAAACATGTGGCGAAAGACAAACAAGGAAATAAACTGAGCACGCGGGGCCCCAAGGGAGCTTTCCTGGACATATTAATCTTGCTAGGCATCAAGTGTTAATTATTCAGATCGACTGACAAAATAATGCTATTACACAGCTGGAAGGAGCCTTGGCATAATCCAGTCCTTAGATTTAGACACTTGTCAGGGACTTTAGGGCTTAAGCCAGTAAGTGCATAGTCTAAGGCTGAGACTCATTTAGCGAGCTATATGTCCTCCAAAAGGAATGGGGCGTGCAAAGGCAGCACGTTCCTGGGGGACAGACAGCTGAGCCTGCAGCCAAAGCAATGATGAGTCTTGTGGCACTCTACAGACAAATTTATTGAGAGAGCCAGCGTGGTGTGGTGGTTACGAGTGGTGGACTCTAATCTGGTGAACCGGGTTGGTTTCCCCCACTCCTCCACATGAAGCCAGCTGGGTGACCTTGGGCTAGTCACAGCTCTCTTAGAGCTCTCTATGCCCCACCTACCTCAGAAGGAGCCTGTTGTGAGGAGAGTAGGGTTGCCAACCTCCAGGTAGTAGCTGGAGATCTCCTGCTGTTACAACTGTTCTCCAGCCAATAAAGATCAGTTCACCTGGAGAAAGTAGCCACTTTGGCAATTGGACTCTATGGCATTGAAGTCCCCCCTCCCCAAACCCCCCCTCCTTAGGCTCCACCCTAAAAACCTCCCACCAGTGGTGAAGAGGGACCTGGCAACCCTAGAGAAGAGGAAGGGAAGGATTTGATTCTCCTTAAAAGGTAGAGAAAGCTGGCATATAAGAACCAACTCTTCCTCCTCTTGTAGCAAGCAGCCTCTGGATCGGCAAGTCCTGGACTTTGGCTATGCCCTCCTCAACATAGCAGTTGTCTAATGATTGCTGCATTTGATGCCCTGGTTCCTACTTCCAGAAACTGATTGTGCAATAGGAAAAGCAGACACAATTGGATACACCTCTGTGACTAACTGCGGTGGAAAGTGTGCTCAAGTCGCAGTGGACTTATGGCAACCCCCAAGTGTTTTCAAGGCAAGAGGCGAGCAGAGGTGGTTTGCCATCACCTGCCTCTGCACAGCAACCCTGAACTTCCTTGGTGGTCTCCTATCCGAGGACTAACCAGGGCCTGTGCTTAACTAGGAATAGATTATTTACAGGAGCTGTCTGGAAGATCCAAGGCAAAACTTAGGTAAAAACCAAACAATAACATTTGTACCTTATTCCAGTTTACCTTTAGGTAGAGTTACCAACCTCCAGGTTAGGGTTGCCTGCTCTGGGTTGGAAAATATCTGGAGATTTTTGGGGTGGAGCCTGAGGAGGGCAGGGTTTGGGGAGGGGAGGGGCTTCAATGCCATAGAGTCCAGTTGCCAAAGCAGCCATTTTCTCCAGGTGAACTGATCTCTATCGGCTGGAGATCAGTTGTAATAGCAGAAGATCTCCAGCAAGTACCTGGAGGTTTGCAACCCTATCCGACATGGTGATAGAACTGTGGGTGTATTATATTTGCCTCACTTTCATGCACGTAGCCACTGATAGCTGTTTCTCTCTTCCAACTGTTCTATCGGTTGTGAAAACGGTAGACTTTAGCTGCAATAAAACGAGAAATAATAATGACAGTGTGTTATCACTGGATCTTTTTCCTCTGTAAAAAAAATCACGGTACAACTGTTAATATGAGATCATTCATCCAGTCCACCTGTGTTTACACAGTCTTCTTTCATAAAACATAAAAAAAATCACAATGAAAACCCATATAATACATTTAAAAAATCATGACACAATACAGAGACAGCCTATTAATCAAGGCACGCTGTAAGCTAAACAAAAGACTTCTATAAATGGAATACTTTCTTAGATAGATCAACTTTAGTGAAACGGTTACAGAGTTAGCGATGCCTAATACCAGTAGCAATGAGGGGTGCTGAAAAAAAAAATCTGGAAAGAACTGGATTTTGTGACTGACTCAGGGGATGTTTTCTAGACTCTGGAAAACCCACACCATCCCTGCTCTCTGGCTTATCTCATAACCTGCCATGTGAACTCAGGCTGGGTATGACCTGTGTTGACATTAGGGTTGCCAGCTTCCCAGCTCCCATTGCCCACTGCCACTCATCTGGGCACCAGGAACAAAAACCTCTAAGCCAAAATGGGGGGGGGGCACGATCAGCATCCCCAGCACAATGACCATTGCTTCCAGATTGACCTACTGGAAGAGTTTTTGGTGAATGCTAGAGTGTCACCCCATCACAGGGTTGCCAACCGCCAGGTAGTAGCAGGAGCTCTCCTGCTATTACAACTGATCTCCAGCTGATAGAGATCAGTTCACCAGGAGAAAATGGCCTCTTAGGCAATTGGACTTTAGGGTATTGAAGTCCTTCCCCAAACCCCACTCTCCTCAGGCTCCATCCCAAAGACCTCCCACCGGTGGTGAAAAGGAATCTGACAACCCTACCCCATCAACACAATGACGTCACTTCCGATTCATGGGGGAAGTGATGTCATTGTTCCAGGGACACCCATTGCTTCCCTGTAAAATGAAAGTTCCCACCTCACCTATCTCCGCTGGTTGCTTGCAAGGCTTCAACCTGTGTCTGGAAAAGGTCTCCTTGCAGACATACTGGGGGGAAAAAACACCCAGCTGGCCTGGATTAGATGCAGAGTGGAGCTGAGAAACTTTGCCTATCCGTTGTAATGTTGGCACAGAATTTGCTGGGTCTTTGATGCTGCTTTTAAATGACTCAGTTCAGTAGCTTCATGGCATTGGTCTGCCAGTAAACATTATTCTACTGCCTGCTGCTCCAACAGTGACACTCAGGTCTGCTCTGTTTTCCTCATTCCTAAAGGACAACGGCTGACATGGGCAAAGCAAATACCTCCCATACAGAAGGTCCCAGTAGGCTTGCCCTCTGCCCGCAGCTGGTGGGAAAACCCTCATCTTCAGCTCCACTGCCCTGCCTATGAAAAACTGAGGAGCGGGAGAGGCCGCAAATAGGCAGCAGTGCCAACGACAGGAAATTTGTGGATCTTTGAGGGCGGAGTAGGGTTCCTAGGTGGGTGGTTTCAGCGGGCAATTGCCTGCCAATCCACCAAGCTGCTCTGGAGCGGGGATCGCACGTGCAGTGTTTTGCGGGTTTGAGTGCTAAAGGTAAACCCAGAAGTGACATAATCATGTCGTGCGTGTGTGATCGCCCCAGCCCTGTCCCCAAAAACCTCCCGCCGTTGGAAAAGGGGGATCTGGCAACTAGGGTTGCCAACTGCCAGGTAATAGCAGGAGATCTCCTGCTAACTCAACTGATCTCCTGCCGATAGAGATCAGATCACCTGGTGAAAAATGGCCGCTTTGGCAATTGAACTCTATGGCATTGAAGTCCCTCCCCTCCCCAAACCCTGCCCTCTTCAGGCTCCGCCCCAAAAATCTCCCGCCGAAGGCGAAGAGGAACCTGGTAACCCTACTGGCAACCCTAGGGCAGAGCCTGGACAAGGCAGGGGAGAACGTTCAGAAAGGATGTGATTCCATAGAGTCCACCCTCCAAAGTGGCCAGTTCCTCTAGGTGAACCGATCCCTATAGTCTGGAGATCTGTTGTAATTCCAGCATAACTCCAGGCTCCTGTAGAAACTGGTCTCCATTGTGGCATTTCCCCATGTCTCTATGGTCTTTACCATAGAATTGAGAGGAATTCCTAACCATCTCTCAGAAGTGGCATCACATCCCTCCTTTAAGCTCCACCCTCCCCAGGCACCACCACCCTCAAAATCTCCATGCATTTGCCAAGGCAGTGCTGGCAAGCCTAGGTCCCAGGTGCTATCCTTCAGGTGAAGGATCTCAAGTGACAGTGCTAAGGTCTTCATTTGAGACCTTGGAAAGTTGCTGCTAGTTGAAGTAGACAATATGGAGTTCAACATACACGTGCCCTGAGTCAGGATAGTAGACTCATATATTTAACAGGGCCCTTTTCAGAAGATACATTGATGTGTTATGGTTATCAACCTCAAAGTAGGGCCTAGAGTTCTCTGGAATTACCAGTGATCTCCAGACTAGAAATCTGCTCCCCTGGAGGAAACGGCAGCTTTGGGGGGCAGAATCTATGACATCACAGTCCCACTGAGGATATCCCTTCCCAGACTCTGCCCTCCCCTAGTACTGCCCCCAAATCTTGAGGAATTTTGCATGCTGAAGTTGGCAGCCCTATCATATGTTACAGGGACCTCCCAACTGCACACAGATTCCCCTGATACGTGTTATTGTTGTGTTGTCTGCACAGGGTAGGGTTGCCAGCTTCAAGTTGGGAAATACCTGGAGATTTTGAGGTTGAACATAAGAAAGAACATAAGAAAGGCCCTACTGGATCAGACCAAGGCCCATCAAGTAAAGCAGTCTGTACACAAAGTGCCCAACCAGGTGCCTCTAGGAAGCCACAAACAAGATGACTGCAGCAGCACCATCCTGCCTGTGTTCCACAGCACCTAATATAATAGGCATGCTCCTCTGATACTAGAGAGAATAGGCATGCAGCATGACTAGTATCCATTTTAACTAATAGCCATAAATACCCCTTTCTTCCATGAATATGTCCTAATGTCCACTCCCCTCATAAGCGTCTTGAATCCGTCACCCTCCAGCTTCAACAGATGACATGCATGAATTCTGAGAGGGTGAGGTTTGGGGAGGGGAGGGACTTCAATTTGATAGGGTCCAATTGCCAAAGCGGCCATTTTCTCCAGGTGAACTGATCTCTATCAGCTGGAGATCACTTGTAATAACAGGAGATCTCCAGCCACCACCTGAAGGTTCTAGTACCAGGCTCACCAAACAAAATAAATAATTACACAAGCAAACTATGCAAACATGTATTGTGAACGTAAACATCTACAAACAAGTGCAAACATCAAAGAGAATATATACAAGTGAATCCACAAGGGAGAATTGGAAAGTCTCTTTTTGAGCAGCCTTCTGGTGCATTTAGACTGAATACTTGTATTAAACTGCTATTATTGCATCTACTAAGATAAATGATATATATTAAGAAGATATTAGCTGATGAAGCTGCAATTACGCAGTGAAAACGCTCGTGAACATCCGGACGGCGTTACTGTGGACCTTCTCCCCTTTGTTCCACTTGGGGTTATTATCTGAAGAAACTACCTTGAGATAAGACTTTCACTTACTCTGATAGAGACCTACCTTGAAAGAGACTTTCCAATTCTCCCTTGTGGATTCACTTGTATATATTCTCTTTGATGTTTGCACTTGTTTGTAGATGTTTACGTTCACAATACATGTTTGCATAGTTTGCTTGTGTAATTATTTATTTTGTTTGGTGAGCCTGGTACTAGAGTTTTCCTAACTATCCTGTTAGTACTAGTGCATATTTGCCTTATACCACCTGAAGGTTGGCAACCCTAGCAAAGGGGCAACGTATGTACTCACAAACCTACCACTGGATTTTTCAAGGTTCTGATTTGTGAGTGCCAGTGCTGTACACGCATGCAAAATAAGCATGTTCCCCTGTTCAGATAACATGCATGTATCAGAAGCATTGCGGAGTAGTAACACTTGTTCCCAATATGCACTCTTGCCAGGCTCCCAGTATACATTGATGCACTGTCCCGAAAGGTCATAGATTTCAGGAGGAAGACTCAGGGAAGGCTCCTCGGAATAAGAATAGGGTCATGTGCACAAAAGCATCTCTGTTTTCTATTAAATGTGGGTTCAGCAGACTGGGATCCGATGGCTGCGTGCGCATAAAGCGCCGTCAAGTTGCAATTGACTTACGGTGACACCAGCAAGGGGCTTGCAAGGCAAGTGAGAAGCAGAGGTGGTTTGCCATTGCCTTCCTCTGCAAACCCTTCCTTGGTGGTCTCCCATACACATACTGACCCTTCCTGGCTTCTGAGATCTGACAGCATCAGGCTTTACCATGCTGCCTTCCCTCCCAATTTGATGATTAGCCAAAGCTAATCTAGACAGCCTGAGATACAGTCCACTTACTTTGTGCACGCAAGCCTATAACACGTTTTAGGATTTTGGCTTCTTCCTCTTTTGGACAGATCCCTAGAGGCTAGCCAAAAATGCATTGCTCATAGCCTAGCCAGTGCAAACATTTCTCCTGGGCTACGAATCCCATGGTTTATTACATGAACAACAAATTGCACCTGCAGACCGATTTTTTAAATGCTTGGTGCACCATTTCACTAGGACAAGATATTATACCTCACCTTACTGTTGCCTTTAAAAAATGCACCACACATTCCTCTTCACAGTTTCCAACAGAATGCAAAACTTCAGCCTTATAATTGAGGATTCAGTGTGATTGTGCAATATGATTTGCAAGAATTTCAGTGGACTCTTGCAGTAATTTGTTTTCTGGCAATGAAACAAATACTTTTAAATATGTTTCCAATTGTTATATTCCACCCCCACCCAACCCCGAAACCATCCTTCTGCCAAGATCAAATGAAACTGTGTCAAGATATGAGCACAATACAATAAACATATTTTAAAGATTTAAATATCCTGCAGCCAGCGGTGCCCTAATCTGTGAGCCAGAAAGGCTGTTGTCTTTCCTCGTCATTACTCCAAGAGAAATACCAATCAAAAATTGCAAACAAAAATATTCCTCCAGATCAGGTGTGATCTCACTGTCCCAGAATGTTCTTCTCCCTTTGAAGTCCATGGCTCAGTCTGGATTGCCAGAACTACTGTCCATGTTGCTAATGGGATTTCTTGCCAGACTCAGTTTGACAACATCAGTTGCTTCACCGTTCATGACGCACAGGCTCAGACTCACCTACGAGCCCAGTTTGCTAGCCTGCGCTGGGGAGGGCTGGAAGCTGGCACAAGGTTCAAGGGCTTGTCTGGTGAGGGATGGGTCATGGGGGAGTGCCGGGGGCTCAGCTGGGCGGCCAGCATGCCGCCACAAAATGGTGGCTGGTGGACAAGCTGGGGAAGGAGCTTCAAATCCAGTGTGTGTGTGTGTGTGTGTGTGTAAAGTGCCGTCAAGTCGCAGCCGTCTTACGGCGACCCCTTTTGGGGGGGTTTTCATGGCAAGAGACTAACAAAGGTGGTTTGCCAGTGCCTTCCTCTGCACAGCAACCCTGGTATTACTTGGTGGTCCCCCATCCAAATACTAACCAGGGCTGACCCTGCTTAGCTTCTGAAATCTAACGAGATCAGGCCAGCCTGGGCCATCCAGGTCAGGGCTTCAAGTCCAGTAGCATCCTAGAAACCAACAAGATTTTCAGGGAATAAACTTTTGAGAGATATCTTTCTTCATCAGAAGATTCAAACCATATTTTTTTTCATTCTATGGTGTATCAAATGCCATTGTTCTCCCTATCGCATGCCCTAACATTGGAATAAGCATTTCCTTCATTGTGCATTTATTCAGTCTTCTTTCACTTAAAGGACAAATATGTTGAATGGATGCTTCCTCTGCTTCTCCGGTTCAAGCTATGTGGAAAAGGGAATGGGATCATCAGCCATTAGGTATATTGAAAACAGGTGTATAGTTCACATCCACAGTACTTTAGTGGATACATCACAAATATTTTTCCTATGTAATTTCAGCCTAGACACTGCTACTGGAAGCAGACCCACTTTTTATTAAATCAAGTTTGAATGGAGATCTTTAAAATGTTTAGCTGGAATGGAAAGCCAACTCCAAAGTCAGAAACTTGGCAACCTAGTCAAAATATTAGTGTCCTAACTGCACAATCCTAAACAGATTTACACCCTTCAAAATCCACTGAAGTCAATGGGTTTAGAAGGGCATAGCTCTACTTAAGACTGCACTGTAAAACATCCAGAGAAGAGTTGGCTACTGGTAAGAATGGGGTTTTCATATGCTTTCCTCTTTGTTTTTACCTTTTGCCTTTTTGAAGTTGTAATGCAATATCGGTTTTTATTATACACGTGAGAGTTCTTCATGCATCACAAAGCTCTTGTCAAAGCATTGTCAATGTCAACCCATTATTTCGTTTACATATCTGAAAAAAAATTAACCCCCTTTTCTTCCTTACAAGAGATAGCCTGACAGTTTACAAAAAAACAAGAATCAATCAAAAAGCAACTAGAATGGATGAAAATACACAATCCATAATATCAACAGACAAAAGTATTGCAAAATTGACTCTGGCCACCATTAATACGAATCTGCCTTGAGTCAGACTATTGGGTTATCAAGGTCAGTGTTGTCTGCTCTGACTGGCAGCAGCTCTCTAGGGTCTCAGGTAGAGGTCTTTCATGCCACTTACTGTATGTATTAAGCGCCGTCAAGTTGCTTCCATCTTATGGAGACCCTATGAATTGATGACCTCCAAAATGGCCTGTCATTAACAGCCTGGCTCAGGTTCTGCAAACTGAGGACTGTGACTTTCTTTATTGAGTTAATCTATCTCTTGCTGGGTCTTCCTCCCTTCCTGCTGCCTTCAACTTTTCCTAGCATTATTGTCTTTTCCAGTGACTCTTGTCTTCTCATAATGTGACCAAAGTTCGATAACCTCAGTTTAGCTTCTAGGAACAATTCAGGCATTATTTGTGCTGCCACAACAACCCATTTGTTTGTCTTTTTGGCAGTCCACGTTATCCATAGTACTCCTCCAACACCACATTTCCAATGAATCAACTTTGTTCCTGTCAGTTTTCTTCATTGTCCAACTTTCACTCTTGTACATAGTAATGGGGAATACTATGGTATGAATTATCTTGATCTTGGTTGCCAGCGACACATCTTACTCTTAAGAATCTTTTCTAGCTCCTTCATGGCTGCCCTTCCCAGTCTCAGTCTGCTTCTGATATCTTGGTTGCAGGCTTCCTTTGGGTTGATGATGGAGCCAAGCAAAAGAAACCCTATGATGAGAAAATCCATCACTTACTACCTGATCATTGTAATTGGAGATGCTGGGAACTGCACCTGGGACCTTCTAAATCCAAAGCAGATTCTCTGTACCATTGAGCCACAACCCTTCTCTGCCAAAAGCCCTCTTTAAAAATTGCACGGATTTCCCCCTAAAAGCAGAAAGGGTAGGGTTGCCAGGTCCCTCTTCACCACTAGCGGGAGGTTTTTGGGGTGGAGCCTAAGGAGGGCAGGGTTTGGGGAGGGGAGGGACTTCAATGCCATTTTCCAGTTGCCAAATCAGCCATTTTCTCCAGGTGAACTGATCTCTATTGGCTGGAGATCACTTGTAATAGCAAATCTTTTTTATTTGCATAGTCCACAAAAGAAGCATGTGTCCCACAGGGTCATGATTGGATTGTTCAAGTGATGTAACTTGTAAAGCACAGAATCAACTGTAGTACCTCCCATCTTTGCATCTGTGTAGTTGGGTGTATTCTTTAAATAACCCTATAGAGGATACATTGCCTGATTTTTGTACCTGTACAGTCAGTGGCAATTGTTGTGAAATGATTACAAGAACTGATTGCAAGTTTAGATTCATTCATGGGCATCTAGGGACACCTAAGTAGTAAATCTCTTCTCAAAAAAATCTCAAATGGAACTTGTTGTGCGTTAACTATGTACCCTTTCATAACGGGAGGTGGAGGGCAGTAGCTGTAAGGTGATAGTCTGTAGCCATGCAAACAGACAATCCAAATTCACTTATATGTATATAAACATCTCGATGAATAACTGGCTTCTTGAGTGTGACTGGTGAGCAGGGTGGAAGCCATAGTAACACATTATCAGGCATCCATGGTGTTTTGTGGATCAGGCACCCACTGCAAGCTACGTTAGCAGAGTGCTGAAATGTTTATTGTCAATTCCACAACTCTCTTTAATGCTGTGAAACTGTCATCTACAGTTTCTCGGTTAGTGCATCTGCAGCAATTCATTAATATTCTCCTAACTTTTTGATAATACTCACATTGATTGCTATGAACTACATAGTCTTTTGTTCAATAGGTATCTTCAGTACTTTGCTCAGCTCTCTTCAGCAATCTTTGCAAACATTTATGTGGTTATCATCATCCCCATCCAGATCTAAAGCCTGCTGTTGTTCCCAGGTGTGTTTGTTTGGGAGGGATGGTTGAATCTCCAAGCAGTTTTCTTCCATGGCTGGTGTCGTAGGATTAATGCAGGGCACATGAAACCAAACTACAATTCCAGGGAACTATATGATAACACACAAATGTGCCATATCATCTCCGCACCTGTGCTAACATTAGAAACAAGGAGAAAAGTCTAGTAAAACAGACAGTCTTTTGCCAAAGACTTGTTAAGTAAGCTCAAAAGCACCAAGCTCATTCTGAATCAAGCAGAAGAGAGTTCACCTTTCCTTAATTACAAACAGCATCTGTTAATAAAAGGTATACTGCCTTTGAGCACAGAGGATCCAATTCTCATTATCATGGCTAAGAACCACTGATGGACCATGGATTTAGGAAAGTATTTACTCTTTCCAAACAGGCTAGAGATCATTGCAACATACTGTGGCAATTAACTGGGTGTTCTGCAAAGAACTCTTTATGTTATTTTTCCAACCAATAGCATTAGCTGACCCTGAGATCAAGGGTTTTAAGAGACAGTGAATTAACGCATATTACCATAGAAAAGAGCTTTCGTGAGTCATAGCTCACTTCTTCAGATACAGCCATGGAAGCTCATACCCTGCCAGAAATTTTGTTAGTCTTTAAGATACTACTTGCTCTTTTCTACTGCTACAGACAGATGGCTACCCATCAGGGTCTAAAGCATATGACAGTATAATGTCACTGTATGGGAAAAATATACATATAACTGTGAAATATATAGGTATAATTGAGGCACACAGGAACTGTTGCATTTATTCACAGCAATTGAAGTTAAGACTTAAAAAAAAACAATGCTGAGATTCAGGGTATAGATACCCTACAGACATACGGTAACTATCATAGCTTCCTCTAGATATTCCATGGTTATGAGATGTTCTTAAAAACATCCTAAATAAATTGTAACTGGCCTGAGAACACTCTGTCTCACAGAACTGAAATTCCAAGGTTTACAAGGTAAATCTGCATTGTAGATAACCCCCTCTCCAAGGATGCTGAATTCCAACATTTATAAAGAGGGCCACAAAGAGCTACTGCAGGCAAAGAGTCCCCCAGGCCCCATCCTTATGTCTCCTTCTGTTCTCCCTAGCTTCCTCCTGTCCTCAAAAGAAGGCCCCTGCTGGTCTATCCTGTTTCACACAATGGCCACGTGCATCTGGAGAAGAAGGGTTTTAACCTTAACACAGTGGCCAACCAATTGACCTGGAGGGCCAACACACAGAGCAGATAGGGCAGGGCCTTCTTTAGCACTGGGTTTCAGAAGATTACTACTTCTGAATGTGGAGGTTCCCTTTCGTCACCATGGCTAGTAGCTATAGATGGACGTATCCTTAGGGTTGCCAGGTCACTCTTCCCCACCGGCAGGAGGTTTGGGGGCAGAGCCTGAAGAGGGTGGGGTTTGGGGAGAGGAGGGACTTCAATTCCATAGAGTCCAATTGCCAAAGCAGCCAATTTCTCAGGGTGAACAGCCAATAGAGATTAGATCACCTGGAGAAAATGGGCACTTCAGCAATTGGACCCTACGGCATTGAAGTCCCTCCCCTCCCCAAACCCCACCCTCCTCAGGCTCCACCCCAAAACCTCCCGCTGGTGGTGAAGAGGGACCTGGCAACCCTACTAAGTATACACTAGTAAACACCAGAGATACAGAATGCGGACTGCACAGAATTCAAAGAAAACTGGAAAAGATGGTCTACTAGTGCTTCCATAACAACAGCAAGGAATCACAAACGTATCATGTTTTTTCTAACTTCCAGGTTCTTCAGATAACAGAACTCCAATATATATTTTGACAGTTCAGATTGGAACCGTCCTTTTGAAGCCAAACAGTCCCTGTTACGGATGCAATTGGAAGCATACACAAACATCCCGTGGACTGAAACTCTTAATCAAAATAACTTGTTACATAACAAACGGTTTTCCAACAAATGAGCCAAACTCACCGGTATGTATTACATCGCGGTGGAGTAGCAGATTAGTCTCCGACTCCAACCCACTTAAAGCCCACTTTAAAAACTGATATCTGTGTTAGTGCAAATGGCTTGAGATTCAAGGCCAGCAAAATCTGTGCTCCATACTGAATGAAAGCAGAGAGAAAAAATGCTAGCCAAAAAGCTGTTGTGTTTTTTGCCCTCCACACATGGAACTTAGAACACTGTTTTCGCCTTCATCTATTAAGCCAGTCCTGATGGCCCTGGTTTGTATTCGGATGGGAGACCACCAAGGAAGTCCAGGGTTGCTATGCAGAGGCAGGCAATGTCTGTTGCCTTGAAAACCCCAAGGGGTTGCCATAAGTCAACTGCAACTGGACAGCAAAAAAAAAAAAAAAAAAAATCTAGCCCAGTACAGTCTACTCTGACTAAAAGTGGCCTTCCATGGTCTCAGGAATATCAACCCCAATGCTTGTTAATCTCTCCCCCCCATGAATTAGAGGTGCAGAAGAGCCTAAATGGTACAGCCGCTGCTGTATTGCAATGGAGGAGGAGGAGGAAGAGAAGGAGCAGTCTGAAGAGGCAGTCTCTAGTAACAGTTTAGCTCAAGGGATTGATCTCTAAGTCAAAGTGATCTGTAAGTCAGTGAGATCAGTTCTCCCATTAATTTAAGAGAGCCCAGCATCCCATGCAAGGCACTCAGAATTTTGCACATGCTAAGGGTATTACAGTAGTAGAGTCTACATCTTTGTAACAGGAAGTATTCAGCATACATTCTTATCACTGACAAAATGTGAACAAAGCATATGGAATTTATGTAGTAGGTGCTTAGAGGTTTTAATGGAACATGAAACACAGGAGTTAGAGCAATCCCCGAGGGCCAAATACTTGGTTGGGGGTTCCAGAGTTATTGTAACCAAGCACTTGACATGTTTGTGTTTTCCATTACGTTGATCCCACTAATATGGTGTGGCTAATATGGTATAGTTGAATTACTGCAATGTTTCATGTTATTTTCTTGAATAGCATAAAACCCATAATTTTTGAGCAAAAATACTGTTTTCAAATAAGAAAAGAGATAAAAATGAGAGCCTATCCCTTATGAATAAGACACAGATGTTAGTTTTTTCTATAGAATTTAATGAAGACCAGATTATGCTTTTCTTAACCTAACTCTGGGAATAACACTTTTATCCTTTATGAATTTAAAGCAGTAACCAGGGTATGCTTGTTTCTTTTTAATCCATTGGTTTATATTGTCAATGTAGGGTTGACTTCCCCCAGTGGGGAAGCGGGATCTTATTTCTCACCACAGCTAAGAGCGGTGGTAGCAGAAAAATTTAAAAAATGACTGTTAAGCCAATTCCGTCATGTCACTTACAGAAAAACCCAGAAGTGACATCACTCCTCTCCTAGTGTTTTTGGTGATTCCTAGAGAGGACTGATGACAGAGGGGAAACCAGCAATTCCTAGAGAGGTGTGGCATCACTTCCAGGGATCTTCGCAGAAGTGATGTCATTCCATTGCTGATTACTGCCCCCCGTACCCCATCCCCCGGTCTCTCACTGGTCTCTCACTGGAGAGCAGTTGTAACAGCAGGAGATCTCCAGGTAGTACCTGGAGGTTGACAACCCTACATTATACCCTACTGAGGCCTTGCCCCTCCCCAGGCTCCACCTATAAAATCTCCAGGTATTTTTCAACCCGGAATAGGCAACCTAGCTCCCAGATCCTAGTACGACGCTGGAAAGGCATTGCTGCTACATTGAGAAGCTTGCCTTTGCCCTTGTGTTTATTTGCACTGAGCTGAGGAACAGACTGCCAATAAGCATCAGCTGAAAGGAATTAGCCTCAGTACAAAAACTCCACGCTGACAAAAACGCAACCCGAAAATGAGTAAAATATTTATTTGGAAGGAAAGTGCCGCCCTCTCAAGCTGCGACTGTTGAAAACTCCTCTCCCCAACAGAGATGGTTGTTATTAGCGATCCATTAATATTTTTTAGGGGCAACTTTCACCACGCAGAGGAAGCTCGAGCTCTTTCAAGATGCTTCATTCTGGTCTGCCATGCAGCAGAAGCTGGCACACATGTGCAGTACATAGCGAAAGGCCGGTCCCCTTCAGTTACATCATGTTGTTCGAGCGTGGATACCACTTAAACATCTGAAAATCCCAGACTATGTGGAAGTTTTAAATTAGTTTGACAGTAACCTTATCCATTACAACTTTATTTCTTCCTTCTTCCAAGAAGCTCAGGGCACATGGTTCTCCACCCCTCCATTTAATCTTTCTAGCAGCCCTAGGAGAAAATTGGGTTGCCAGTTCTGGGCTGAGAACTTCCTGGAGATGTAGGGGTGGAGCTTGGAGCTGAGGTTTGAGGAAAGGAGGACCTCATATCATAGAATCATAGAGTTGGAAGGGACCACCAGGGTCATCTAGTCCAACCCCCTGCACAATGCAGGAAATTCACAACTACCTCCCCCCCCCCACACTCCAATGACCAGAAGATGCCCAAGATGCCCTCCCTCTCATCATCTGCCTAAGGTCACAGAATCAGCATTGCTGACAGATGGCCATCCAACCTCTTCTTAAAAACCTCCAGGGAAGGAGAGCATACCACCTCCCGGGGAAGCCTGTTCCAATGAGGAACCGCTCTAACTGTTAGAAACTTCTTCCTAATGTCTCTAGATGGAAACTCTTTTGATTTAATTTCAACCCGTTGGTTCTGGTCCAACCTTCTTGGGCAACAGAAAACAACTCGGCACCCTCCTCTATATGACAGCCTCTCAAGTACTTGAAGATGGTTATCATATCCCCGCTCAGTCTTCTCCTCTTCAGGCTCAACATATCCAGCTCCTTCAACCTTTCCTCATAGGACTTGGTCTCCAGACCCCTCACCATCTTTGCTGCCCTCCTCTGGACATGTTCCACTTTGTCTACATCTTTCTTAAATTGTGGTGCCCAAAACTGAACACAGTACTCTAGGTGAGGTCTAACCAGAGCAGAGTAAAGCGATACCATCACTTCGTGTGATCTGGACAATATACTTCTGTTGATGCAGCCTATGCTTCTGTTGATGCAGCCATACAGTCCACCCTCCAAAGCAGCCATTTTCTCCAGAGGAACTGATGTCTATGGCCTAGAGGTGGGGTTGCCAGCTCTGGGTTGGGATTATAATTCCTAGGTTTGTCAGCTCCAGGTTGGGAAATAACTGGAGATTTGGGGTCAAAAACCCCTAACAACTGCTTGCTGGCTTTAGAAAGATTTTTTTGGTAATCCCATACCTTTGTTTATTTTCATCTAGCATTGAACTGCCGCATACAGGGGAATACAGAATGGAAGCAAGATTCATATAGGAGATCTGGAAACATGTGAGGAGGGGAATTTAAACCCCCAGTTTCTTATAATTTATTCTCCTTGATTGCCAGAATCTTCAAGTACACGTCTTCAAGTTCCTTCAAGAAAATCCTGTGTTGGCTGAAGTGAAGCCCAGAGAATTTCATATCTGTGTTACACAACACGGTTAAAAATGGGAAAGTTGACAGGAATACAAAACTTCAGTGGGTGAGCCATGACCGCATAATACTTCTGACCACATGAAAGAGAAAAATACAACCAATTTTTGAATTTTAGGGATGCCAATAAAAGGCCAGTTCTCCAGCTGGTGTAGCCCAACCGGACTGCATTTGGAGTGGTAATTTCTGTTGGAACAGACTCTGTGTTCATGCAAGTGGAACGTTACAGCCAGATTATGAGATTCCAAACTTTCAGATTTATATGCTGAAATACTAACCTTGAAGACTTTCCTGTTTTTTGGCCTCCACTCACAGAAATTGTAGTCTAGCAAAAATATCCCTGCAATTTACCAGGCAGAGAAGAGCCTGCTAAATGGATGGCTCTTAAATTCCTGATAGTTTAATACAGGAAATAAGGGGGATCTTCCTTCCTTTGCATAAAGTGCAACCAAGGGAAATGGTGTCACAAAAAAATCACACAGGTAAGTAGAAGTTTCTGAATGTAATGTTAACTCCATGGCTGCCGTGAAAATGGCCAGGTGGTCTAATTGACCTTATTTTCCTGAAATGGTCCCTTAAGAGTTGCCATTTTGTAAGGTTCAGCTCTTACCAGTCTTCAGAAATTTAACCTTTAAGTAATCAGGGGGTGGAATGCACCTTCGTTCTGATGCAACAGTATGTATGCTCACCTGCATGAATGCTAAGATGCCCAAGTAGGGTTGCCAACCTCCAGTGGTGTGTGTGTTATGTGCCGTCAAGTCGCTTCTGACTCATGGCGACCCTATGAATGAAAGTCCTCCAAAATGTCCTATCTTTGACAGCCTTGGTCAGATCTTGCGAATTGAAGGCTGTGGCTTCCTTTATTGAGTCAGTCCATCTCATGTTGGGTCTTCCTCTTTTCCTGCTGCCCTCAACTTTTCCTAGCATGACTGTCTTTTCCAGTGACTCTTGTCGTCTCATGACGTGACCAAAATACGATAGCCTCAGTTTAGTCATTTTAGCTTCTAGGGTCAGTTCAGGCTTGATTTGATCTAGAACCCACTGATTTGTTTTTTTGGCAGTCCACGGTATCCGTAACCCTCTCCTCCAACACCACATTTCAAAGGAATCTATTTTCTTCCTATCAGCTTTCTTCACTGTCCAGCTTTTACACCCATACATAGTAATAGGGAATACGATGGCATGAATTAACTTAATGATTAACTTAAAACGATTTAGACTGGATTAACTCTGCATAGAATGGCAGTGTAATTTAGGAAGGGTTTCTCTGGAATGCAGTTCTAGAACCAAAAATGTTCTATACAAGAATCAAATTCAGCCTATGGGACAGTACAAATTTAGTGCCAAATTACATGGCACTGCACAGCAAAAATAAGCAAGAATCTTGTGGCACCTTAAAGACTAGCGAAATTTTACTCCAGCATAAGCTTTCATGAACTACAGCCCATTTCTTCAGATGCAGGAAATCCATGATTTGATCTCCCAGCATTTTTCTTTCAGGACCAAAGTGACTATGGGATGCCCTGAATTGGGGCAATCCAGCTGGAAAAGAGGTTAACCCCTTCCAGCTGAATCATTTCCCCCGTCAATTATAACCCTTCCCCCTCAAATTTAATCATTGGCCATTTATGAAGGGCTGTTTCCCTCGTGGTCACCCCCCGCCGACTGCTCCGGTGCTTTCTTTGATTGTGGATGTCTTTCCCGACTGCCAAAGTTTGCCTCGCTCTCCCCACGCGTTTCCACACGTTTCGCCTGTGTTTTCCAGATGCTGTTTTAGCGAGAATCCGGAAAACGGGGGCAAAATGCGTAGAAATGAGGGGGGAGAGTGAGGCAACCTCTGACAATTGGGGAAGACATGCATAATCAAAATGAAGTACTGGAGCAATCAATGGGGGTGACCGTGGAGAAAAAAGAATCGTATTTTACCTCTGCCTTTTTTCACTGTGGGTAATAGAAGCTTTGAGTGGGAGATAATTTCCATCAGGAGGGGGAAATGGGGGCATGGTTAAAAATATTAGCTCTCCTGCACCATGGCCCCAATCCAATCTGAGGCCCCTCCACAGCTGGTTTAAGTCTGAAAGAAAACATACTTAAGCTTTTTCTTTTTCTTTTTTCTTTTCCACAGCAGGGGCTCTCTTCCAGCCTACTGTTTCAGAACATCAAGTCAATTTTATAAGTCAATGTTGATAAGATTGCATTTGTAGTTTCTGTGATTCCTTTCACCTTGTTTCAGAAGTATCTTTACACGAGAAACCCTTTCTATAAAATCTTCCAGGAACATCTGGAATCAGTCGTCCACAATTAATTATGTTAAAAATATGCTCCGTCTCAAAGCCCAGATTCTCAGCCTTCTGCAATACGAGCAGCTTTGTGCTGTCCTACATGCTGGCATCATCCTAAAATGTTAAAACTTTCTGAAAAATGTTCAAGCTTAACAGGCATTTTTCTTCCCTTTGAAAGGGGAGTAAAGGGCTGCCAGCTAATTAAAAACTTTATTTTGAAGTTTACTGACTTGCTTTTCATGAACCAAAAAAGTAGTTAAACCAAGGAATTACAACAGCTTCACAGATCCGAGTATCTCAGTTAGATATTTTTGGGATGGCAGTAAGAGGGGCTCTGATCCATGCAGTGGCCATGCGCCGTGTTGCTTCCAAGTCCTGTCGTTCCATAATGAGTCTCAATACTATGCCCATGAAACTCAGACAGAAATTCTTGGATACCGAATACCAGAAAATATCTTTGGCGGGATCTTGCATTTGTTGTAAGCAAAAGAGATTCTTCTCACTTTTGGCAACCACTTTCGAGGAGTTTGAAGGGATCTCTTCCAGAGGGGAGATCTGGACCACTACAGGCTTGTTACGAGCAGAGTTACTGGATACCGTGGACTACCAAAAAGACAAATAAGTGGGTTCTAGATCAAATCAAGCCTGAACTGACTCTAGAAGTTAAAATGACTAAAATGAGGCTATCGTATTTTGGTCACATCATGAGACTACAAGAGTCACTGGAAAAGACAGTCATGCTAGGAAAAGTTGAGGGCAGCAGGAAAAGAGGAAGACCCAACATGAGATGGATTGACTCTATAAAGGAAGCCACGACTCTCAGTCTGTAAGACTTGAGCAAAGCTTTTAACAACAGGACATTTTGGAGGACGTTGATTCATAGGGTCGCCATGAGTCGGAAGCAACCTGATGGCACTGAGCACACACAGCTCTGCTCCAACCTATTCCCCATTCACATTCCTCTACTGGACTGGCCCAAGATGCATTTCCTTGAGTGGCCACATGCCCAGGTTGGTTGGGTTGCTTGTGGCTGCGGTGGCAACAGGGAATAAAGAGCTAGGCCCTGGTTTCCAGGATTCCGTGCTCGAGATCGCCCCATGTCTTATCCTAAGCAACTAGTACAAAAGACAAAAGTATCTGACATCAGCGACTGCTTCTAGAAAAATAACTTGAGAAATCTGAATGTCCCTATATGGTACAAGTGCACACCTGAAGGCCATAGGGTTGCCAACTGCCTGGAAGGAAAAGAAATGCTCTGTCCCTTGAATGAATGCTTAGAAGAACAGTTGGTTTTTATATGCCAACTTTCGCTACCACTTAAGGAAGAATCAAACCAGCTTACAATCACCTTTCCCTTCCCCTCCCCACAACAGACACCCTATGAGGTAGGTAGGACTGAGAGAGTGTGACTGGCCCAAGGTCACCCATCTGGCTTTATGTGTAGGAGTGGGGAAACCAACCCAGTTCACCAGATTAGCCTCCGCCGCTCATGTGAAGGAGTGGGGAATCAAACCCTGTTCTCTAGATCAGAGTCCACTGCTCTAAACCACTGCTCTTAACCACTACACCATGCTGGCTCTTAGTGGGATATTATTTACCAGGTAATATTACTCACCTCTGTGCCATGAAAAGCTTCCGCTGCCCATTTCCACACATTAAATGTCTATTCAAGGGAGAGGACATTTTTCTTGAGTCCTGTTGCCTACCCTAAAAGGACACATTCTTTGTGTGTTGCAGTGAATCCACGCAGTGCTCAATTTGTGGTGAATTAATCACAGGATATAGCTTCATCACATAAATCAACCACACGTCCCATGCCCCATTGTTCAACACTATTTTGAAACTGAGAGACATTTCCAAAAGCGCTTCAACACATTCTGGGTTCCACAGAGTTCCACGTGAACTCTCATTTTCAACATTGCCAATGTTACCCCTAAGAAGAAGTGCAAATGGGTAGAGATGTCTGATAAGCAGAGGAGATTTGGATGGTTTTCCTCCAGTGGCCAGGAATAACAACTCTTTGCACTGACACAGCTTAAATGAGATGCCAACAATTATTTGAATGGCTAACATTCTTGCACTGATCTGCTAAAACCATCAAATTTATTTTGCCTAATACTCACTTTGTTTATTGACTTTTCAGCATCTAGATTACATCAGTGTTTTCCAGGTTTTTGACCTTTCTCTAGCAAGTCAGTGACATTGGAAGAATCCATGCGATCCGGGCTATCCATGTGATTCAAAACACACATATGTGACCAATGTGCCGTAAAACCAATCTTGGTGAAGAATCCCCTTTTCACGCAGTAGCCTTGTGTAGAATCAACATAGGGAGGTGGGAGTAGGGCTGTATTTTCTCCTTTGATTCTAAGACCATAACAGAGCCTCCCTGTGCGTGCAAATTATATGCATGAAGTTGAGCAAATTATATGCATGCAGTTGAGGATCAACTCATGGAGGTGAAGGGCACAGCTGGTAGGTACATTAGTGCCCGATTCCTTCCACAGGCTGATTCTGCACACTTCTATGGTGCGAAAAGTACCAAAGGTAAAATATTAACAGACTATGCCCAAGTGAGATTTAATAAGAAGCTGAAAAGTGCCAATACCTCTCTTAGTCATCATAATGCATTAAATTATATCATTCATGTGCAAAAGGTCTCATAAGAAGATCAAACCAATTGTCCGTCTTGCCCAGCATCATGTTTCACACAAGGACCAAGCAGTTGCCCTCCTCCAAGCAGAAGGGCCAAGAAATAGGACATGGAGATGTTTACAGCCACTGAAAATAAAAGCTACCCTGTAGTCACCATGGCTAGTAGTCACTGATGGACCTCTTCTTCATGAATCTTTCTTTAAAAAAAAACCTTTAAAAACATCTATGCTTGTGTTCATCCCTTCATCCACTGGCAGTTAAGTTATTTCCAATTACAAATGTTTTTCAGGGACCTTAGAGAGCCCCTGTCTGTAGTATAGTACATCATAAGTTCTCTTTATCCAATATACAAACTCAAGCGTGTTCTCAATATATGAGTAAAATTTGGTAATTGGACTCTATGGCATTGAAGTAACTCCCCTCCCCAAAAACCTCCGCCCCAAAAACCTCCTGCCGGTTGCAAAGAGGGACCTGGTAACCCTAACAATAGGGCATAAAGGCCGAGGCCTTCCCTGATGTTGCCTCTTGGCACTGGAGGTTCCCTTTCCCACAGCAGACTACCATGTCACCCCTGGCTGTCCTCTAACACCTGGGCCTGTTGTTTGGGAAGTGCTGGCGGTGGCAGCTGAAAGGGCAAGGGAGGGAAAGAGCTGTTCCCACAAGCCATGATCTTTGGGATCAAGACAGAATCTATCAAAGAGTTCATCAGGTATTACAATCTGGAAAAAGTTGCTAGCTTTAGAAGTCAACAAGTTAATTGCCAGATTTGTTCACCCAAAACTGAGGTTCCCTAGACATTTGAAACCATCTATTCTTACTGAAATGAGAGCCAGCCTGGAGTAGTGGTGTCAGACTAGGACCTGGGAAACCCAGATTTGAATCCCCACTCACACCATGGAAAGTTACTGGGTGACCTTGGGCCAGGCACACTCTCAGCCTGGACCTTGGCTAGTATTTGGATGGGAGACCTCCAGGGAATACCAAGGGCGTGACGTGGAGGCAGGCAATGGCAAATCACCTCCGAACATCTCTTGCCTTGAAAACACTACGGGGTCACTGTAAGTCACTTGTGACTTGACAGCACACACAAAAAATGCTTACGGAAGAGTTTTTTCTTCATAATTATTGAAACCTACAGCTTTCAGACTATTACTCCTGTTATATATGCGTCTCCCTTTCGTGCTATCACCAGTGATTTCAGCTGGGTTCAGCCGGGCTGCCTACCAGCTACAGCCCATCCTCGTCGCCAGTGTTATATACGCGTGGGTGATGCACGAGGCTGGAGACGGAATTCCAACAACCTTTTATTTAACACTCTGGAACTGAACTGTATGGAACTGCATTGAACTGAATCGAACTGAGCTACAAGTGCACAACACCCTGGTTTATATGCCAATCCCCACCACCCAGAGCCACGCCCCCAAGTCCACGATTGGCCGGTTGTAGTCCATAGTCCAATGGGAACACAGGCGTAACCCAAGTCTGTGATTGGGCGGCTAGAGTCCATTGTCCAATCAGAAACGCAGGTGAAGGAGCCTGGAGAAAACAGCAAGCTCAACATGAGCCTTGCTTCTACTGCATACATAACAACTCCCCTCCCCCATGTAGGCTGCTCTAGGCACTCCAGAGAAAGGACGTGAAAGAAATGTGATAAAAAAAGCAGTACAAGACAGAAACTTGCCCATTAAATACCTCATTCTGAACACATATCATGTATGGCAACAGTCACTACGCTGCACTTCAATCTACTGCAAATGTCTTCAGATAGTTACCAGCAAGAAGCAATGGACTATCATATTAATGGATTTTTAAAACAATCCAATTGAATCCCATAATCCTCTGACTTCTTCCGAAAAGATGAAGAAGCAGAATAATGAAAGCAATCAGAACTACTCCATGTAAAATATTTGTATTAGAAACCTAAGAGACTCTGTATAGAGAAAGGAAGATGGATAAGTAAAAAAAAAATTCTATCAATTGAAAATGGCATGGGAAAGGTAGCTAACTTTAGCGTTTAACAAGCAAGTCACTGGCTTTGTTGAAATTTATAGTGCTTCTTAATAAACACAATTTTAATCCCCATATTATCCACAAGAAGATGGGGGAGCTGCCAGAAATGATATCCCACTTTTTTATTGGCCGTCCCACGTTTTTATTATCTCTGTGTTGGAGCAGTGGGAAAGAATCAACTCTATAATATTGTTCATAAATTTTCTCTTTTTGGCAAACCGGAGGACTTCATGTTGGACTGGAACTCTACCATATTACCCCTCTGTCAATTCAGCTGATGTGTCAGCTTTCTAGTGTCCAAGAATCAACCAATGGCTTCCAGTCCATCATCTCAGAGATAATTCCTGCAGCTACTTTTTATATCCAGAAGGCAAATGCATTGCTAAGCATTCTGCATTTATTTGTTTTGCTTCAATTTTACCCCTCTGTTCTCCCCAATGACAACCCAAAGCAGCTCACATCATTCTCCTCTCCTCCATTTTATCCTCACAACAACCCTGTGAGGTGGGTTAGGCTGAGAATGTGTGCCTGGCTCAAGGTCTCCCAGCAAGCTTCCATGGCAGAGTAGGGGTTCGAACCTGGGTCTCCGGGATCCTAGTCCGACACTCTGACCACCACACCATGCTGGCCAGGAAACGCCGGATTTTGTAATTTGTGTGATGACTTTGTTGTGATTATGCATGCCATTTCCAACCCTTAAGCGTTTCAATCCTGGGAGTATATACTACTCAAGTTCAATCCTACCTTGATTCGTGTTTCTCGCATTCCATGCATCGAACAGCTTTGGACTTTCTGCAATTTCCAACTGTCAGAGATCGCCTCCCTCTCTCCCTGGGTTTTTCTGTGTTTTGCCCGTGTTTTCAAATTCAAACTAAAACAGGTCCCTTAAAACGCTGGCAAAACGCGGGGAAACGTAGGGGGAGAGCGATGCAACCTCTGATGGTCCGAAACAGTATGCATAATCACAACAAAGACCTGAAGTCATCAGAGGGAAGATGGCAGGGGATGGGAGAGAGCCATGCATAAAGGATCTAAGTCGATTTTTGCAGTAAGAACAAGAAGAAAGCTGTTCTCAAATTCAGCATACAGCATCACATTCAGTGAATTTTCTGCTGGTTCTCTGTCTATTATAATCACTCTGATTTACACTCTGATCCAACCCTTGTAGGATTGCCAGCTTTAGAACTATCTCCTGCCAGAGTGCCTTTAAGAGCTGTGATCAGCTGAAATGAAGAGGTGAAGTTTTTCGCACTATGGCAGTCAATGCTTTTCATTGTGGGCATCAAGACACAGTTGTACAGGCTTGGGAGCAGAGGCTAGCTGAAAACCTTAAACCCACATCTGACAGCACAGACTGATAAGTCTTCATTTCCTAACTACAATCTAAATGCCATTTTATTTGGGCCAGTTTATTCATTACTTTTTTCAGTATTATATCAAATAAATGCTTTACATGCACACAAGTGAAGTGCAGATTTGACAAACGTGGGCCTGGGATCGGCTGTGGCCCTGTGAAATATAGTGTTGATGGCAAAAACCTGGGTTTTCCACTGCACAACATGGGATGTGATCTTCATCGTGATTATCCTTTCTCAGGAATACAACGCCCTGACCTGGATGACTCAGACTAGCCCAATCTTCTCAGATCTTGGAAGCTAAGCAGGACTGGCCCTGGTTAGTCCTTGGATGGGAGACCACCAAGGAATTCCAGGATTGCTATGCAGAGGAAGGCACTGCCAAACCACCTCTGTTAGTCTCTTGCCGTGAAAACTCTACCATGAGTCGGCTACGACATAGCGGCACTTTACACACACAAGAATACATGAGTGAGAGTCACTGTTGTATAGAGTGTCTGTCTGACTAGAAGTGGGGTGGTCTGGATTCAGATCCCCACTCAGCCATTGGGTGACCTTGGACCAATCCCTATCTCTTAGCCGTGAAAGTATATTGGGCCACAGAAGGGCTCTTTCCGCTACTCCGCAGTGACAACTTTAAATCCAGGTGGTGGCAGTCAACTATAGGGAGAATCAACAGCTTAGGCTTTGCCCCTGTTAGTCTGCTGGAATTGAGCAGGGAGCAGGCAAAGCAGGAAATCAAGCAAAGGCTATTTGACACTGAACGCCAAATAGACCTCTCGAACTCCCCAGCATTTATGGCACCCGACAGGTCTAGATTTGTCCTAGCACGAGCGGAGTATTTATCCCTGCTAGAGGTGAATAAGTATAGGAGGGCCTTTACGCTGGCAAGATGTGCAGCCTTACCTTGAGCGATTTTAGAAGGTAGATATAAGACGGTACCGAGATCAGAGAGACTCTGCCCCTGTAAGTTGGGAGAAATAGACACAGTCGAACATGCTTTCCTTATGTGTCCCTTTAATGAGGAAGCTAGACTAAAGTTCATAGCTCCCTCACTTAAAAAAACTACTGCTAGCTCTGAATAGAGAAAAACCAAGTACTTACTTTGGGAGGGGGATGACTCAGTCACAAAGCAGGTTGCTAAATTTTGTGCATTCATTTGTAAGACTCGCTCATAGAATGGGCCTCGGACACTTAAATTAATATTAATCTTTTAACTTCTTGCTATGTAAGGAATTTTATATTGTTATTATGAGTATGCCAGGTGCCTTATAACTTTGTATTTTATGAGTATATATTTATTGTTGTCTGGCTGGTGCCGTATCAATAAACATTTACATTTATCTCTTAGCCTAGCCTCTCAGCCTAGCCTAGGGCGGCCAGGTTGCCCACCCTAGGCACACTTCAGGCTCCTACCACCACTTGACAGAGCAGCCAGAGCAAAAATGGAGGGAGGGAAGCCAGTGTTGCATGATGCCATGATGTCACCTCTGGTTACATACCTGGAAATGAAGTCATAGCATCACAAAATGCTCTAGGAATTCCCCAAAACTCTTTGGTTTTTACCATAAAGATTTTGTGAATTCGTAGAGTGTACTGGTGCTGTGATGTCACTTCTGGGTACACAACCTGAAGTGATGTCACAGCACTGTGTGATATCATTTTTTCACTGTTTCCCCCCACACACACAGTGTTCCCAGGAGAGTTGCTCCCCCTAGTCTAGCCTACATCACAGTTTATGAAGATACCATGGATATTACCATTATATTGCACTTTTGATGTTCAAAGCATGTTATGAACACAATCTACCGTCTTGTATGGTAGATTAGTAGTCTTATCATCTCCATACAACACAGAGAATGTGGCTTGCCTAAGGAGTTCACTGCAGAGAAGAGATTTGAACCAGTGACCTCCTGATCATTCTCTTAACCACTACACTACATCAGCTATAGACACTAACATTACAAATTACAATATTAGCTCCTAATTTGTGGCTGGAGAGGTGCTGCACAATCATAAGCAGAGTGATATCCTCCTAAGACCATTGACTTCAATGGACATAGACAGTGTAATTTTTCTTAGGACTGCACTGTTGCTGTCTAAAGCCGCTCTCACTACTGTCATCGCATGAAACTTTAAAAAGGAAAGTTATTCATTGGAATATCCACATCGGAAACTTTCCCAGAAGAGAGGCATTCCAGCACCTTATCGTAAGACTCGACAACTAACTCCCCCATTTCATTTCATTTGTCAATTTAATCAGCATTTCTTCAACAGTTAAAAAAAAAAAAACAATTGACCTTTCCCATATGTTTAGCTGAACTTGGATTTAAAAACCTGCTTGGCGGTAATCCTCCAAAGTGCTGTGATAGTGTAAATCTTATTCGTATCAGGACAGCTTGGGGGAGGAGACAGAGAATTTAAGGGGAAATCAATTGCCTTGTTGTCACTGTGATAACCCCACTTCCAGTGAGTCATAAACACTCAGCAGCATCCAATAAATTCTAATAGTTCCTTCTGAGCAGGGTTCTCTGCCTCTGAGCTCCTGAAAGGAAAGAGAAGCTGACAAAGGAGAGGGAAAGCCACTACCTTTTCTAGTCCTGGTCCACTCTGGGGTGAAAAAGAAAGATATTCAGTGCATAGGGTTGTTGACCTCCAGGTACTAGCTGGAGATCTCCTGCTATTACAGCTGATCTCTGGCAGATAGCGATCAGTTCACCTTGATGGGCCAGCAGGCAACAGAAAGGGAGGGCAGGAGCTTTCCTGCTGAAGCGGGGAGACCTGGTTGTAGGGTTGCCAGGTCCCTCTTCGCCACCAGCAGGAGGTTTGGGGAGCAGAGCTGAGGAGGGCAGGGTTTGGGGAAGGGAGGGACTTCAATGCCATAGAGTCCAATTGCCAAAGCGGCCATTTTCTCCAGTTAAACTGATCTCTATCAGGTGGAGATCAGTTGTAATAGCAGGAGATCTCCAGCTAGTACCTGGAGGTTGGCAATCCTACCTGGTTGTGCTCTACCTACTACTGCCCCTGCCTGGGACCCCTAGGAGATATCCTTACTTCCTTCAGCCTCTTTACACATGGAGCTACATTATTCTGAGTAAGGCTATTGGTCTATCAAGGTCAGTATTGTCTGCTCTGATTGGCACTGACCCTCCAGGGCCTCAATGAGAGGCATTTCAGAAGGGCCAGAGGGATTGATCCTGGTGCCTTCTGTATGCATGGCAGATACTTTACCACCAAGCCACTATATGGCTCCTTACCATACAACAGCGCAGCAAGCATTTGATTGTTCATGACATCTGAATGCTGCCGAAGTAATGCTTCTAAATTCTGCCTTTGGCACACGTATAGGATTGCTAACTGAGCAGGCGGGAAAGAAAATCTGGAGGGTTTGTTTGTTCTCTGTCCAGTTGCCAGAAAAGATTAGGCGAGGGTATCAGTTTTTTTCCCCTCTAATTTTTTTTAAAAAAGATGTATAAAACTCCGGAAAAGCGGGTTTCCTGATCGTTAAGCAAGAGCCTTACATGTATAAACTCTGTTCTGACCTTCAGCTCTCCATGTGTAAACTGGGGCAAGAATAGCCCGTACAAATACTATCTCACTCTCCTTCTCACATTTAGTTAGATCATGATGGATAGCCATGTTAGTCTGTCTGCAGCAGTAGAAAAGAGCAAGAGTCCAGCAGCACCTTAAAGACTGACAAAATTTCTGGCAGGGTATGAGCTTTCATGAACCACAACTCACTTCTTCAGATACACATTTAGTAAGTTACCTTTGCTGTCATTCAACAGTGTGATTTTCAAGTTACCAACCAATCCTAGCCAAAAGTCTGAGAAACATCTTCACGCAGATGATCTTTTATTATTTATCTGAGAACCTCAGTCTTCCATTCCTGCATTAATGAATATGAATAATACTTTTAAAGAGCTGTCTTGATATTCAATTAATTTGGCCAAATATGAGTTGATGCTACTGGGAGACAATGCCACTGAGTTGGGGAAGTCCTGGACGTTTGGGAGGGTGGAGCCTGGGGAGGGCAGGGTTTGGGGAGGGGAGTGGGGTTGCCAGGTCCCTCCTGGCAACCAGTGGGAGTTTTGTGGGGTTGGGGGGGGGAGATTTGTGTGCCCAGCCTGATGATGTCACTTTCGGGTGTCCCCCGAAGTGCTGGCATTGCGCTGGGCGTGTGGATCGCGCCCCCTCCTTCAGCTGGCCTGCTTCTGCCCATCAACCAGCTGAGGGTCAGTGGGTAGCCCAGTCAATTGGTGGGAAATTGCCTGCCATACCTGGAAGGATAGGATCCCTAGAGGGGAGGGAACTCAGCGGGGTATAATGCCATATAGTTCACCCTCCAAAGCAGCCATTTTCTCCAGGTGATCTCTGTCATCTAGAGATAAGTTGTAATTCCAGGAGATCTCCAGCCCCCACCTGAAAGCTGGCAGCCCTATGTCACATTGAGATATAAATGCAGGAGGGCTCCCCACTCATAGTGTGATACACTAACCACCATACTACGTTGGCTCACTTCCTATATAACAACAGATTAAACTTCTCCAGGCTTCCTCGTATGGCCAACATTTCATGCTTTCAATGCTGTTAACAAAACACTGCTATAAAACTACTCTGCAGAACACTGGTTTAATTAATCCAACTACACGTTCTACATTATCACACTAATTTCTTGAATGCCTTTGGCAATCTGAAAAAAAACTACACAGTTGACAATATCGTCAGCTCTCCTTGCTGTTTAAGTAATGATTATAATGGTATCACTTACATTCGACAAGTCAAGCCTCTCAGACAGGAACTTTCTGTTCTCGCTCGGGAAACAGGAAAAGATTTGCTGCTCTAGAATTGTAGCATGATAAGGTAAGATTTGCAGGTGGAGTGAATCTCAGCTGACCTCGGATAGTAGTGAGAGCACTATGGGATTAATTCAATAGGACCCAAGAGCACAGTGTAACTCATGCTTTCCACAACAGTGCCACTCTACTTGAAAAAGCTTTTGAAGTGGATGGTGATATTAATAGTGAGCTGGGTGCCCAGTGAAGTCATTCAAGTCGCTTCCGACTCATGGCGACCCTATGAATCAATGTCCTCCAAAACGTCCTATCCTTAACAGCCTTGCTCAGATCTTGCAAACTGAGGGTGGTGGCTTCCTTTATAGAGTCAATCCACCTCTTGTGGGTCTTCCTCTTTTCCTGCTGCCTTCAGCTTTCTAGCATGATTGTCTTTTCCAGTGACTCTTGTCTTCTCATAATGTGACCAAAGTACGACAGCCTCAGTTTAGTCATTTTAGCTTCTAGGGTCAGTTCAGGCTTGATTTGATCTATAACCCACTGATTTGTTTTTTGGCAGTCCACAGAATCCGTAACACTCTCCTCCAACACCACATTTCAAAGGAATCTACTTTCTTCCTATCCGCTTTCTTCACTGTCCAGCTTTCAGACCCATACATAGTAATAGGGAATACGATGGCATGAATTAACTTGATCTTGGTGGCCAGTGACAAACACATCCTTACACTTAAGAATATTTTCTAGCTCCTTCATGGCTGCCCTTCCCAGTCTCAATCTCCTTCTGATTTCTTGGCTGCAGTCTCCCTTTTGGTTGATGATGGAGCCAAGGAATAGAAAGTCTTGAACAATTTCAATTTCCTCATTGTCAACCTTAAAGTTGAGTAATTCTCCTGTAGTCATTACTTTTGTCTTCTTAATGTAATTACTTTGCCCCAAACACCAGAAAACCCAACATACATTGTACACATTCCTACAATTCAGATAGCAGTTCAACTGACTCCTTTACTGGTGTGATTTATTCTGCCTCTCAGTAAGCAGGGCTAATACACACATTTTGTATTTGTAGAATGCTTGGATATTGGCTCATGCCACCTTAGAATCTGCATGTTTGGAAGCTGCCTCACACAAAAAGCCTGCGTGTGTTTTGCTTAGTGTTGGACTAGGATCTGGGAGACTCTGGTTTGTATCTCCACCCTGCCATGGAAACTTGCTGAGTGACCTTGGGCCAGTCACACACTGTCTGCCTAACCTACCTCACAGGGTTGTTGTAAGGACAAAATTTAGGTTTGTTTTCCAATTTTTCAATTGGAAAACAAACCTATTCCATTTTTGCCACTTTAGATGTCGTATCTTTGTATACGAATATACCCCTCAATGAAGCGCGCAATATTATCCAAGATCTTTTAGACTCTAGAAATGATCCCTCACCGCCTACCCAATTTTTGCTGCAACTTTTGGACATATTATTTGAGCATAATTACTTTAGGTATAAAGATCAATTTTATTTACAAGTTAATGGAGTTAGTATGGGCGCAGCTTGCGCTCCTTCAATAGCCAATATTTTTATGATTTACTTCGAAAAAAAGTTCATATTCCAAAACAATCCCTTTTCAGATGACATTCTTATTTATAAACGTTTTGTTGATGATTTGTTCTTTAATTTCAAGTCAGTGACTGCCTACAAACAGTTTTTAGGATGGATTAATACTCTTCATACTCACCTTACTTTTACTGGTACGTTCAGTAAGACTTCCATTCCATTTTTGGATTTGGAAGTGTTTGTTACTGCTGGGTCTACTCTGGCAGTAAAACCCTATACCAAACCCTTAACTAAGCATGCAGGACTTGATTTTTCTTCTTTTCATCCACCACACTTAATTAACAACCTTCCTTATAGTCATTTTTTAAGAATAAAGCGGAATTCAACTCTTTCAACAGACTATCACTATACAGCTGCTTCTTTAAACAATGCATTGTCAGCCAAAGGATATCCACCCCACGTTTTACAGTCAGCCAAAACCAGAGCAGATCTGAAAGACAGACAGGAACTTTTAAGATCAAAACCACCTACATCTTCTACTAACATTACTTGGTCCTTACAACATAGCTCCAAGGCTCATCTGATCAATAACATAATTAAAAGACATTGGCACCTAGTAGAAACCTTACCTGGCTGTAAAAATCCACCTCTATGCGGATTACGCCGCCCACGATCCATGCGTGACTTCTTGGTCCACACGGACATTTCTCCCCAGCCTTCTTTTTCCACTTCTTTACTTTTGCCGCCAGCAATAGGACATCATCGTTGCGGTACGTGCTTAGTGTGTAATTTATGCCTTACAGTCAAAGAGCTCACATCTACTACCACTGGTTTCCGTTTTTTTCTAAAAAATTTCTTTAATTGTGCTTCAAAAAATGTCGTTTATTGCGTGGAATGCAAATGTGGTTTAAAATACATTGGCAGCACCATACGTCCCGTGAGGACCAGGATCTCTGAACATTCTTCTAGAATTCGCTCCAGAAATTTTGAAGCCCCGCTCACGGCCCATTTTTTGGAAAAAGGACATGGAGAAAGGGATTTCTCCTTTTGTGTTTTATGGCAATTCCGTGGTCGACCCTATGACTCGCAAAATATCCAAAAAACATTGCACCAAATGGAGACTAAATTTATTTTCCTTATGGGAACATTGTCTCCCAATGGTCTAAACAATGAATTAGATTATTCCTGTTTTTTAGGATAGCATCACTTTAAGAACCCTTTTTTTCTGAGTTTTTTCTGAGCCTGTCTGCTACAGCTGCGATCATTTAAGAGCCAAATCCTTTTTCTTTTAAATACCATCCTTATCTTTCCTTGACTATTCTGTCCTTTTAGAGACCTGGATACAAATCTTTGCGGTCCCTATGAGACAACACCTACTAAGGCACTTATACATTATTTATTATTGGTAAGAATATTTATGCTTGCATAGTCTTTTTATTATTGATTAAATAATGTTTTAATGTCTATTATAAATGTTGATTTATTAGTTGAATACATGCATTTTTGATACACAGATACAGGTCACCGAAGAAGCCATATGTGAAACGTGGTCCCGATCTAGACAACACGTCTGACATCTTTTTTCCTGTGGCTTTGTTCCAATAACTGCAACCTAAAAAGAATTTGAAAGATTCAAAAAAATTCTAATATCAAATGATACCTTATATGGTTGATTACTTGAACTTACCTGTTGAATCAGGATCTTTGGCATCCTCTTGAAAAGTCATTTTATTGGATTGTTATTGTAAATTTTGTATCTGTTTGTACTCCCTTTGTATATGCTGTATATATTTATTCACTTTGCACTTTATAAAATTCACTTATTTGCTTTATAGTGTTATAGTGCTGTTTTGGGTTGCTCCAACCTCCAGGTACTAGCTGGAGATCTCCTGGGATTACAACTGATCTCCAGCCGGTAGAAATCAGTTCACCGGGAGACAATGGCTGCTTTGGCCATTGGACCCTATGGCATTGAAGCCCCTCCTCAAACCCTGCCCTCCTCAGACTCCACCCCAAAAACCTCCCGCTGGTGGCGAAGAGGGACCTGGCAACCCTATGTCCCATGTGGAAAGGTCAAGGAAGTTCGTTTTCCATTTGGGATGTGATCTTAACATGGAGGAGTTTCATACGACCAGTCTCTCCCCTTAATTCTGAGGTGACAGTTCACACATTACAGGGAACATACATACATCCTGCCTATATGTGTGTACACTTGTTTGTAGGAAAGAGCCAATGTGTATTGACTTTAGTTTAACTAAAGATCAGTACCTGAAATGTGTTTTCAATCACAGTTCAGTTGTACATGTGTTGAATGTAACATGAAATTGCTTTACGCACATATAAAGAAAAATCTAGTATACAATGTATACAGATTGTATTTGCGTTGACTGTAATTTGTGAACAGAGCTAGTATAATATGGCAGGGAAATACCATACCAGGCTTGGCAGGGCCTGACCCTCAAGGACAGTTTACTAATCGTTCATTTTATTAGCTGTGCGCATAAGGAAAACTTTTGGTATGTGGAGGATTCGAACAAGCCGTCGCCCATTGCATGGGAATTCTGTGAGGGTACAGTCCAGGGGTCTGCCGTGGGCACCCTTGCACCCACCGACACCTTTCCTAGCACCCACCCAGTGCTTTTAGAAAGTGGGTGAGGCTAAGGGGGCTTTTTCTCAGCAAGGCTTCTGATTTAACTCATCCTGTTAAACAAAGCTTCTGCCTGAAATGTTGGAGGGTCACTATTAGATTCATATATAACCTCTGCCTCCTGCAGCAGCCATTTTTTTTATTAGCTCCACCTCCTTCAGTGGCCATATTGTGGTTGCAGCCACCGCCCTGCGTCAGATTTCCAAAGATGCCCACAGGCTCAAAAAGGTTAGGGGCCTCTGATTTAGTCACACGAGAGGACCGAATCCAATCATGAACAGCACACAGGAATCAACTCTTTTCCAAACAACTTTTATGCCTACAGGGAAATGCATCTTCTCTGCAGTGCAAATCACCTTCCTGTCTGGCTGTTTGACCTTCTGCATGGAAAGGAAATTCTTTATTGACTAATCTTGTGGTGACTTTGAAGAAACTGCCTTCTCCTTGGTTTTGTATCCTGGCTCTCCCCCAACTGCTAGTTTCCCCCCTTCGTTTTGTTATTTCACCTTGCAGCCGCTGCAAAATCAGTTGCGCTGTCATCTTCACTGAGATCTGCGGTATAGGGTTGCATTGGAGAATACAACGCAGGGCCAGAACAATGAAGAGGGTGTCCAGAACTGGGGTGGGGACAGTTGTGTTCCCCTGTCATAGGAACAATGGCAAAGAATCCTGTGATGCTGCAGACTTATTTATAGCAGCATGTACTGTCATTAATTCAAAGCTACTTTGTCACAAACACAAAATGGACTGGAACATCTCTAGGAATATGTGAGTGAAGTGGAGGGGGATATGGTTTTTTGAGGCTACAATGAGGCTTGAAGACAAAAGGCAACTCTGCATTGCAGACCGAACCTGGTTCATTCCCTCACCTGGGAGGGGACCCTGGGACCAGTAAGTCTGTGATACAGATACAGGGTATTCCCTGTATATTTAATGCTCATATACCATTCCCATTCCCAATAATCGTTGCAGGAAGCCAGGACAATTAAACCTGAGCAAAACTGATATGTGTGTGTTGTAGAGATACTTGGGGGGGGGGGTGGAATGCGAGAGACCAAGTGTGTGAAACATTCAGATGTATCTCTGCCTGAGCCCAGATAACTGAACGGGGATGGCTCATAAGAACATAAGAAAGACCATGCTGGATCAGACCAAGGTCCATCAACCATCAAGCACTTGTCAGGGATGCTCTAGGCTTATCCTGCATGATGATGATGATGATGATGATGAAGAAGAAGAAGAAGAGTTGGTTTTTATATGCTGACTTTCTCTGCCACTTAAGGGAGAATCAAACCGGCTTACAATCACCTTCCCTTCCCCTCCCCACAACAGACACCCTGTGAGGTAGGTGAGGCTGAGAGAAAATGACTTGCCCAAGGTCACACAGCTGGCTTCATATGTAGGAGCGGGGAAACAAATCCAGTTCACCAGATTAGCCTCCGCCGCTCATGTGGCGGAGTGGGGAATCAAACCCGGTTCTCCAGATCAGACTCCAAACAACCGTTCTTGACCACTACACCACGCTGGGGGTTGGACTAGATGGCCTGCATGACCCCTTCCAACTCAACGATTCTATCATTCTATGATTACTTGGTGGGACATAAATGCACCAAGCATAAGTGCTTTTCATAGAAGACTGATCGTTCAGTGCCAAATGGGCATCTCTGGAAGGTTAGTCAACACTGACTTTCAAAAATGTTTTCAATGTGTTTACAATATAAGCAAGAGATTTTCTGCAATCAGGAAGATACTTAGGAAATGAATTATGAATGGCAAATTGCAAGTCCACTTCAGAATTGTCACTACAGATGTTCCACATTCATTACTCAGTTTCTAATAATGTGGGTAAGGAACTTGAGTCACAGATAGACACAATCTTATCCATATGAGCCTATCATATAAGTAAGGACTTCTGGTGTGAACCTTTGCAGCTGTCTAATAAACCACAGCAACAGCCGAAAGAAAGGAAGGAAGGAAGGAGCAGAGGGATTCTTCTTCCCTGAGTCATTCGCTTATTTACACACAAGCAAAATTGCTAGATGTGGTAGCATTAAGGAATGAGGTTATGGCGCTTAGGGCTGTTTAGCTTGGAAAGAAGGCGGCTGAGAGGAGACATGATAGAGTTCTATAAAATTATGCATGGTTTGGAAAGAGTGGACAGGGAGAAGTTTTTCTCCCTCTCCCATAATACTAGAACACGGGATCATCTGCTAAAGCTGGAGGGTGAGAGATTCAAAACAGATAAAAGGAAGTATCTTTTCACACAACGCATAGTTAAATTGTGGAACTCACTGCCCCAGGATGTGGTGATGGCTGCCAGCTTGGAGGGCTTTAAGAGGGGAGTGGACATATTCATGGAGGAGAGGGGTATTCAGGGCTATTAGTTAGAATGGATACTAGTCATGCTGCTTACCTATTCTCTCTAGTATCAGAGGAGCATGCCTATTATTTTGGGTGTGGTGGAACACAGGCAGGATGGTGCTGCTGCAGTTGTCTTGTTTGGGGGCTTCCTATAGGCACCTGGTTGGCCACTGTGTGAACAGACTGCTGGACTTGATGGGGCCTTGGTCTGATCCAGCAGGGCCTTTCTTATGTTCTTATGTGGTTGAAGAGGCCTTATTCCATAACTAAGTTTATCAACTCTGGACTGCAACCGCTTCACCCAATCCCCAAAAGTGCAGAGGCTGAAGAGATCCAAGCAACTAAAGACACAACACCCTCAGATATTCCCAACTATAATACAAATTTCATAAGATACAGGAGCCCTGCTCACACTTTCAAAAGGGAGAGGAATTATGTCTACCATGCCTGCCTCCAATCTCCGCATTAGGGATGTCAGGTCCCTCTTCACCACCGGTGGGAGGTTTTTGGGGCGGAGCCTGAGGAGGGCGGGGTTTGGGGAGGGGAGGGACATTAATGCCATAGAGTCCAATTGCCAAAGCAATAATATGACCAACATATTACTGTTACACTCATTTACATGTCAAGGCTTTCCCCACAGAAGGCTAGAAACTGTACTTTCATTGAGCGACTTAGAATTCTCTGTTGGAGATCTCTAACCCTAACCTCTCTGTCAGGACTACAATTCCCAGGGATTTGGGGGGGGGGGGGAATTGCTACTAAGCCAGTTTAAAGTCTGTAGCATGTGGGCATGCCCTTCAGAAGCCGGTCCCGACCCAAATTTCTGCCCTGTAGCCAGCCCCTTGTGTTTTGTGGCTCCTTTGCAGAAGACCCAAGAGAGCCCCTCTCAATGTACAGGCTGGAGTAAAATGAAAAAAGAAAAGGCACCGGTGAACTTTAGCAGGTGAGGTCTCAGTTAGAAGCAGGCCATCTGCTAGAAGAAGAGTAATTTCCTCTGATATAACAATGAAAAGACTAGACCAAGGAACAGAGATCACAATGTTTCCGACTGGCAGGAGACTGAAATCCTGGCACACCAACAATACCAGCCATTCTTCACCCACTCAGTATTATCCCATTCTGACTAAGATGACTTCTTACTCTGCCTGCATCATCGGGGTAACTGAGAAGTTAGTTAACATTTGGATTGCTTTAATCTGTTCTATGGAGTGATGTCCTCATGGCTACTCTGATGCCCCAGTAAGTGTAGATACCTCACAGCTGACAGTTTTAAAAGGCGCTTTTAGCTAGAACAATGGGGACAACTGTCCTGGGAACAATAAGCAAAAAGACCATCAAAGATCATGCGCAGTTCATTATGTGTTGTCAGTGGAGTGGCTGTGACACTCTAGCAGAGCATCTGCTTTACAGGCAGAAAGTCCCTGGTTCAATCCCTGGAGTCTCCAGTTAAAAGTGTCAGGTAGCAGGTGATGTGAAAGATCTCTATCTGAGACTCAGATAGGGAGCCAGCATGGTGTAGTGGTTAAGAGTCGTGGTTTGGTGTGGTGGACTCTGATCTGGAAAGAAGCCGCTCATATGGAGGAGGGGGGAATCAAACCCGGTTCTCCAGATCAGACTCCACAGCTCCAAACCACTGCTCTTAACCACTACACCACGCTGGGGGAGAAGGGAAAGTGGGAATAATGGGGGAGGAGAAAATTATATCCCCCCTGCAAGTCCTTGCAGGTCCCCTACTTGTAGATCTTTAGATAGATCTAGATCTAGATCCAAACACACAACTCCCTAGAAGAAAAAAGGTGATATGGTGTGGTTTCAAAGAACAAACTTCTGTCTTGTGGGGAGGAAAGAATGGAATGGAAAGGAAGGATTAAATGAAATTGCCTCTCCTACCACCCGCCTTCTCCACACACTTAAAAAAATAAAGAAATATGTATGCAGGAAGTGCTTCGCTTCCCTAAGGGTGGGCTGCCTCTATCCCCCACCAGTGAGGTATTGCAGGTCATGTCAAGTGAGGTCAGGCAAGTGCTTCTAACCTCCAGTGTTCTGTTGATTTATTCTGTCAGCTGCTAGATGACAGGCAGCTCACGGCTCTGACTGCACAAACATTACAGCAGCACAGACCAATGGGGGTGTGTTGGTTTAAATTAGGGTAGAGCGCATTAGGCTGAAAGAAACCCTCTGTCCCACCGGGTGATTATGGATATCATGAGTACGGAGGGTGTTCACAGAGTTAGATTCCTGCGGCTGTCTCCTCCTTTGAGGAACTCAGTTCTACAACATCTTCATATTTGCTTATACTGTGGGGGGGGGGTGGAAGTTAAGGAACCATGGAGGGTATATGGTGAAGTTAAAATGAGGAATGATAAATTCCCTGATTCAATCAAGTGCTTTCCTCTTAAGGAGCTCTTTCCCAGATCTGGTCCCAAACTCAGCATTAAAGGCTGCTACCCCCTTCCAAGAACCCCAGCAATCTGATGGGATCAGATGATGCAAAACAGTATCTTTTAGTGACCTGACAGGGTGAGAGGAGAACTGTGGGGTGGGGGGGGAGAGAGAGATAATCATTCTTTAATGTTCAGTCTCCTGCTGTTGGACTGCCTTGCTGGATGACCTTGGGTACAGCAACTCAACTTCTCCCCAGAGATAAAACTAGATCCAGCTGTCCCAGACTATGGTCTGTCTGTCTTTGCTGCTTTCGGAATCCTCTGTGCATTCAGGTAGCAATTTCATACAAAGCCCCCATTCAAATGAACGGGATGTCAGGACAAGCCGGGTGTATCTGGTTGCATTGAGTAAGTGCACTTATTTGGATCTACAGTACATGGCCCTTCAATGGACAGCAACACTGTTAACATTGTTGATATCGCCGCGGCTGTAATTAGAGGTCTAGATATAAGGTTCCATTAAAACAAAGGTGGGAATTTTGCGGCTGTCTCCCAATGAAATTGTTTTGACTCCTCGATGTACTCAAGAGCAGAAGAGGACATTTCAATGACAACATGATGTATTTATAGGGTTGGCAACCTCCAGGTACTAGCTGGAGATCTCCTGCTATTACAACTGATCTCCAGCCGATGGAGATTAGTTCACTTGGAAAAAGGGCCGCTTTGGCAACTGGACTGTATGGCGTTGAAGTCCCTCCCCCCAAACCCCGCCCTCCCCAGGCTCTGCCCCAAAAACCTCCTGCTGGTGGCGAAGAGGGACCCGGCAACCCTGGTTTGGACTGATATTTGTCATGCCTTCTTTATAAATACATATTTCCTGTGGGGCAAGGGAAGCAATTTCTGATGAACTGGAAAAAAAAACTCTTGGGAGCCTTATACTTAAAAGACCTGGCAGATTTTATTGCATGTCGCGGTTGTTGATTTCCGTACAGGATTTTTATACCAACTTTCAAAATATATTTGCAAAGCGGTGTATAACCAAAATTATGGAATCCAGAGGACATGGACACTTGCCCAAAGGAACATAGAAGCTTATGATTAAAACACAAAGTTTGTCATGACAAAGGCACAATTTGCTTACAAAGACCGCAACTACAGCTGCAGTTGGTTTGCCAGCTTTGGGCTGGGAAATACCTGGAGATTTTGGGGGTGGAGCCTGAGGAGGGTGGAGTTTGGAGAGGGGAGGGACTTCAATGCCATAGAGTCCAATGCCAAAGCAGCCATTTTCTCCAGGTGAACTGATCTCTATCGGCGTGAGATCAGTTGTAATCACAGGCGATCTCCAGCCACCACCTGGAGGTTGGCAACCCTAAGCTGCAGTCCAAAATCTGGTTCTTGTTTCTGCACTGTGGACAAATTCAATACACAATACTTTGTATCTTATAGTGTTTTTCTAGCTATTATTCAACCACACATCCTGAGACCATGCACGACCCATGATCTTCCCTATATACCCAGTCCCCATTCCTTCTTGAATGGGCACCAAGCATATTTTGGTGACATGAAGTAAAATTTCCAGCCATTTGAAGCCACGGGAAAAAACAGGATTTTTTCAAAGAAAAAATGGAAATGGAGGGATTGAAATATATGCAAAACTTATTTTCCTATCAAACCTAGGCTTATTTTACTGATTTAACATGATAAAATGTATAATTTTAACTTAATTAGCATATAAAATTGTACTATTTGGAATATTTATGGAATTTAAAAGTATAAATGTCTTAGTTTTCTAAAGAAAATTTTCAAAATATACCCAATATTTTAGAGAGAGTTGCAAACTCAACTAAATGAATCTTAATTTTTTTTTCAATTTTAAGAGGGAAGAAAAAATGAAAATTGAAGGGTAGAAAAATTCTGTAGTAAATGAAATAAAGTACATTATTTGAATAGAAACACTCACAGTTTGTAGATCTACCAGCATATTTGGATATCAAGTTACAGTAAATTTTAACATTGAAACACTGAACACTTTAATCATTTATTTTCATTAAATACATAATAGCTAGGGTAGCCAACCACCAGGTGGTGGCTGGAGATCTCCTGCTATTACAACTGATCTCCAGATGATAGAGATCAGTTCACCAGGGGGAAATGGCCGCTTTGGCAATTGGACTCTATGCCATTGAAGTCCCTCCCCTCCCCAAACCCTGCCCTCCTCAGTCTCCACCCTGAAAATCTCTTGCCTGTGGCGAAGAGGGGCCTGGCAACCCTAATTATAATGTATTAATTGTTGCCAAATGTATTCACATTTAAGAAGAGGAGTTGGTTTTTATATGTCGACTTTCTCTACCACTTAAGGAAGAATCAAACCTTCCCTTCCCCTCCCCTTCCCACAATAGACGCCCTATGAGGTAGGTGGGGCAGAGAGAGTGTGACTAGCCCAAGGTCACCCAGCTGGCTTCATGTGGAGGAGTGGGGAAACAAATCCAGTTCACCAGATTAGCCTCCGCCGCTCATGTGGAGGAGTGGGGAATCAAACCCGGTTCTCCAGATCAGAGTCCACTGCTCCAAACCACTGCTGTTAACCACTACACCACGCTGGGTCTCAATGCTGCAGACTGTCATGAGTCAAAAAAATTTTACTGCAAGTTTTGACTGACAGCTTGTTTTAAGAAGCATTTTGGTTGTTCCAATAGACGTAAAAGGGTTCACAGGAACTTTTCCTCCGTGTTCCCCCAATTCCCAAAATTTTCTACTGGAAAAAATAAGTCCACTGAAAGAGACAGGAAAAACTGTTGAGAATCTGGTGCTCTTGCTTCATTCAGGTCTTGGGTAAGGATTTCTTTTGGTTATGCTTCCACACATCCTGCTCAGTTCAAAGGTTATTTGGGCTTTTGCGACAGAATGAACATTTTCTGCAGAGGAAAGTGTTTATTTAATTGTGCTTCATACACCAGCGACATAGCAAGAATCATTTTTTTTTCCAAGCACAAAACACACATGAAGACCACCAGAGAACACAGCTATTTGTGACTTGTGCACTTTGTGAGCTGGCCACTGCTGATGTATATTTTGTGGAAGACAACGCAACTGCCATTGCCTTGCTGTGCTTAGACCCTGGGTTCACAACATGGTGCCTGTGGGTGCTGTAGCACCCGCTGACACCTTTTCTGGTGCCCTCCGAGTGTTTTTCAGAATTGGGTGGGGCCAGGTAGAGCTTTTGCCCAGCAAGGCTTCCAATTGACTACTGGAGATTGGCTGTGCAGATTTTTTTAATGTTTCTTTGTCAGCAGCTGCTACCTCAGCACAAGGATCTACGCTTTCTTACTAAAGTTAAGCCATGGCAATCATTTTATGGCTGGGGCAGCCTGCTGGGGCAGCCATATTATGGTAACCATTTTGTTACTGCACCCATCATGGTGTGTCAAAATTCCAAATGAGCCCAGAGGCTCAAAAAGGTTAGGGGCCCCTGGATTATACTTAGGGTTGCCAGGTCTTTCTTCATCACCAGCAGGAGGTTTGGGGGGCAGAGCCTGATGAGAGCGGGGTTTGGGGAGGGGAGGGACTTCAATGCCATAGAGGCCAATTCCCAAAGCGACCATTTTCTCCAGGGGAACTGATCTCTATCGGCTGGAGATCAGTTGCAATAGCGGAAGATCTCCAGCTAGTACCTGGAGTTTGGCAACCCTACTTATACTGGGATCTTATGCATTTTAACAAAAATGCAGCTTGTGGTTCCTGGAAATCTTTTTACCTTGGCTTGGTATACAGCTAATAATAGTATACTTCTCAAGGTCATAGGCAAATTGTGCTGTCTAGGCAGTGCTCTTTTGTAGAATACTATATGACTGCCAATGACCTTGGCAGTGATAGCTCTGCTTTTAGTGAGCTCAGTCATGCTTGATCAAGAATGGATGGTTTTCTCAGCTATCAAAGTGGCTTCTTGTCAACAAAGCATTGTACCGCACAACTGGTCCCTGGACCTTGTTGTGGTGAAACTCCACTTGTCAAAACAATAGCTGCCCAACACTCCCAAGCGCTTGACAGACAACTCAGTTTCTCATGTTCACTTGGCTTTAGGGTAAGTAAGCACAAGTAAAGGGAAGGGAAGAAGCATAGTTAAATTGTGGGACTCCCTGCCCCAGGATGTGGTGATGGCTGCCAATGTGGAAGGCTTTAAGAGGCCAGTGGACATGTTCACGGAGGACAGGAGTATTCATGGCTACTAGTAAAAATGGATACTAGTCATGATGTGTACCTATTCTCTCCAGGATCAGAGCAGCATTCCTATATTAGGTGCTTTGGAACACAGGTAGGACAATGCTGCTGCAGTCGTCTTGTTTGTAGGCTTCCTAGAGGCACCTGGTTGGCCACTGTGTGAACAGACTGTTGGACTTGATGGACCTTGATCTGATCCAGCATGGCCTTTCTTATGTTCTTACAATCAAGGACATGCATTAACATGCCAGAACAAACCTTTGAAGAAGTAGACAGCTAGTCTATTGATCCTTTACACAATGGCTGATTCTCAGGTCAGTAATTATGAAGCACTGGCCCCATGCAGGTAGTGGAATATATGCAATGGGATTAGCTACGACTATCAGTGAAGGTTTATAAAATCCAAATTTACTATAAAAATAATTTGGGGTACACTCTCCCCTAAAAACTTACTAGGCAGTATCTGGGAATAAACGGATGTCAACCCACCCACATAGATGCACAAGCTCAAAACTACTCAGAGTTTAAGTGCCATTTTGGGTTTCTGTAGTAAGGCAAGATCCCAGGTGTCCATTGGACTTGCTACTATTTATTTATTTCATTTTATACCCCGCCCTCCTCCAGCCAACTACTACTCAAAATGGCCTTGAGATTTGGCATGGAGCCTCAGAGGAGAAGACATTTACATTGCCCAAATGTCAGGTGACCAACCCATCATCATAATTAATCTTAGGGTGCACACTTCAATGTCCATTGTGGTTGCTATGGCAACCCAAAATGGCACCCAAAGTCTCATGAGATCATTTTACAAGACTTCATGTAAGATGACCACTGTGATGTTGATGAGGAGAGACGATAAAGAAGAAGAAGAGTTGGTTTTTATACCCCAATTTTCTACCTTTTAAGGAGAATTAAACTGGCTTACAATCACCTTCCCTTTCCCTCCCCACAACAGACACCTTGTGAGGCAGATAAGGTTGAGAGAGTTTGGAGAGAGAACTGCAACTAGCCCAAGGTCACCCAACAGGCTTCTTGTGGAGGAGCGAGGAAAGATACCCAGTTCACCAGATTAGAGTCCGCCACTCATGTGGAGGAGTGGGGAATCAAACCTGGTTCTCCAGATCAGAGTCCACCACTCTTAACCACTACACCGTGCTGGAGGAAGAAGGAGCAAGAGAAGAAGGAGCAAGAGAAGAAAGAGGCAGGAGAGCTGGAGGTGGTAATGAGAAGGAGGAAGTAAAGAAACAAGTACAGGGAAATGAGATTTACCTTCCCTTATGATTCCTTGCAGATCCCCCATGTGAGCATGCAAATTTCTCAGTATCTTATCACTTATTGACTTGCAACTACAGATGTGAACAGTCACAGAAAAGCTTGTGGTGGTGTAAGGTGACATGGAAGCTCAGTCTCTGGTGCTTACCTTTGATAGCAATTTCTTGTAGTATGACCCCATATAGCTGAAAAATGTGTGAATGAAGCAACCAAATTGGTGGCACCAGTCACATGGATCTATCTCATCCAACTGCCCTGTGGTTGCTTCATTAATACACACATGGGATCATGTCACAAGAAAGTGGTTCCCATGCTATTCTATGTGTGCTTGTGTGTGAGGGAAAGAAAGCAGGCAGAAGAGACTCGTGTGATAAACATGCAAGAATTTATTTATCTAGTTATGTGTACATTTATTCATTTATTATTTCTTTGGACAACGTATGCATCCTGAGACCTGCTCGAGGCAGCTCACAAGTTAAATGGTACAATAAATTCATAAAACCACAACAACAAAACAAGCCCTAAAAACCACAGCATAAAAACAAGGCATAAAAACACATGGCATAAAAAAAAAGCAACGAAACACCATAAAACGCAAGCAATCAAAACCACAGCATAAAAATAACCCATAAAGACCATGGTATAAAAATGAGACATGGCATAAAAATAACATAAAGCGATATTCAGCAGCTTAAAATGGCAGTCATAAAACAGTCTTCAGGAGAGAAGACCAGAAAAACAGATTAAAAAAGATAAAACAGAAGAATTACTAACATGAAGATATACGAGAGACCGGTGGCCATCTTTTCCACCCAGGTCACGTGTTTACTTCCTTGCAACAGCAGTACAGTTCCAGTGGGGCTGATCTGGCAAAAAATGAATTACCATAAAACCAATGTGATTGGTTCTTGCACACCTCATTGGAAGAAGTGAGCTGTGGCTCACGAAAGCTTATTCCCTGCTGTAAATATTGTTAGTCTTTAAGGTGCTACTGGACTCTTGCTCTTTTCTACTGCTAGTGACCAACTGACATGGCTACCCATCATGATCTATCTCATTACTGTGACATGGATGCCAGCTACATGGGGAGGGACTGTGGCTCAGTGGTAGAGCATCTGCTCAGCATGCAGAGGGTCCCAGGTTCAATCCCCAGCATCTCCAGTTAAAAGGACTAGGCAGGTGGGTGATGTGAAAGACCCCTGCCTGAGACCCTGGAGAGCCGCTGCCGGTCTGAGTAGACAATACTGACTTTGATGGACCAAGGGTCTGATTCAGTATAAGGCAGCTTCATGCATACATAGAAGGAGTTTTCAGCAGCTAACCACAGTGTCTAGCTAACGTATGAACTGGCCCAAAGAATCCGAATATCCTGGGATTGAAAATGTGATGTAACAAGCCATCAAACCGCTCAACCGAACAGCCAACTCAGATGCTTTGGTGAGTTCGAGATCTGAACAGCAAAACAGAGGTGGGCAGCTGAAACATTATGAGGACACACTAAAGGCCACCCTGAAGTCCGATAGCATTATCACCTCGCAGGGCATAGTTACCGGTGGACTAAAGGGCATCATGTTTGTCAGGCTACGAGGCGCCTGGCACAGAAGTCACCTTATGCCCTCATCTTCTTGCAGTTACAGTCTGGTTACAATTGGCGCCTGCGACCCCACATGTGCACCCAGGATTGGGATTTTCTCTCATCTCCATGCCCATAAAAGCAACTAGGAGTAATCCATCACGTTGACGGGAGACGCCATCACCATCTCTGCTGAGTGAGAAGTTATTCCAAGGATGGTGCATCACAGAATAGAAAGCTACAGTACACGTACTGGCTAAGAACTCAGTGCTGGAGCACAAGCAAGCTAAATTACAATGTCTTCATTTGTACACGAAACATTCCAGCGAGATGCAGCTATGATGAGCTAAATCCTTTCCTGTATGCGCATTTCTTTACACGGTGACTTTTTCTCCATCAAACCCTGCTTTTCCCCACCAAAAAACCACAGGAGTATGAAAGGGGAATGAACAAAGAACTAGGAGAAATTAAATTATATCCTCTAATCCAGTGGTTCCCAAAGTGGGCAGTAGCACCCCCTGGGGGGCAGTGGGATTACCTAGGGGGGCACTAAGAGGCAAGGGGGCAGCAGGGGACGCTAGAGGTGGGCCCCTTCAACTGTGTTGTTGGATAGGGTAGGGGGCACTGGGGTTGAGTTTGTGGAACCAAGGGGAAGGTGGCCCGAAAAGTTTGGGAACCACTGCTCTAATCTGTGTAGGAAAGACCATTTAAAACGCTAGTCACGCTTAATATTATACTAAGCACTTCAAATTTATTATATAAATGTTATCTCTTTCTTTCTTTCTTTCTTTCTTTCTTTCTTTCTTTCTTTCTTTCTTTCTTTCTTTCTTTCTGTTTGTTTTACCAGGCACCTATTTTCTGGAAACTATCCCTGATAAATCACCATTTCTATTTTGTTCCTATTTTTACCTTATGTAGATGAATTGATAACATTTGTATTAACAGGTGCTGGAGTTGCTATTCTTCAGGTTCAGATCCTTCTCCAAGACAGGCTACAGAAAGCTACCACAGGCCCATAATAAGTTTCCCTCTTGACACCTTCTTCTTCCTCTCCTCCTCTTTGCTTTTCAGTGCCTTTTCCTAGATTCTTGGGCATGAGAGCAAAACCAGGCAGATAGATGCTACTGACAATGAAAGTTCTATCCCTCCACCTTTCCCTCCTTCTCAATAAAAGGGCCACTGAATGTATACCTGCATCAAGAGCACCTTGCTAAGTTTCCCAGTCTCCAGTGACAATGTAGTCCTGTTCACATGTTACAGCGACACGCATACAACCTGCATGTACATGCATACACCTGTTTGGAAGAAAGAGCCAACATGTGTTCACTTTACAAGGGAGCCAGAGTTGTGTAGTGGTTAAGAGTGGTGGACTCTAATCTGGAGAACCGGGTTGGTTTCCCCACTCCTCTACATGAAGCCAGCTAGGTGACCTTGGGCTAGTCACAGTTCTCTCTCCAAACTCTCTCAGCCCCACCTACCTCACAAGGTGTCTGTTGTGGGGAGAGGAAGAGAAGGAGATTGTAAACCAGTTTGATTCTCCTTAAATCAAACCAGCATTTGGGACCCAGCGTGGTGTAGTGGTTAAGAGCGGTGTGGAGCAGTGGAGTCTGATCTGGAGAACCAGGTTGGATTCCCCACTCCTACACACGAAGCCAGCTGGGTGACCTTGAGCAAGTCACATTCTCTCAGCTTCACCTACCTCACAGGGTGTCTTTTGTGGGGAGGGGAAAAGAAGGTGATTGTAAGCTGGTTTGAGTCTCCCTTAAGTGGTAGAGAAAGTCGGCATATAAAAACCAACTCCTCTTCTTCTTCTTCAAAGGTAGAGAAAGTTGGCATATAAAAAACAACTCTTCTTGTTCTTCAAGTGAAACTGGGGACATTGAACCTAGTTAAATGTGGTATTTAAATCACATGTTCCACTGTACATGCATTGAATGTAACATAAGAATTAGTCAACTCATGTACAAGGAAAATTCAAGTGTCGTGATGTCACCAGCAACACAGTGATGTCACTTCCGGCATGACCCAGAAGTGACATCATCCCGTTGACAGCAGTGCTCAAGCATTCACCCGACTGTATGGTTTAACCGTAGACGTTTGGGCAAATGCTACAGCATTGCCTGGCACAATGCTGTCACTTCTGAGACGCACCAGAAGTTATGTCACTGCATCAGCATCACGCTGATACCCCCCTTTTTCCACTGCAGCCCCACTGAGCGGTGACAGGAATGGTTGGCAGGGGGCAGGAAGTCTCCCACAGAAAGAGAAGCCCTGATAATGCTATGAGCAGGGCTTAGAAGTCTTCAAATCAGGAACTGATCCAAGTGTCAGTACTAACGCAGAGCTGGCCAGTAGCTGCTGAGGAGATAGATAGATAGATAGATAGATAGATAGATAGATAGATAGATAGATAGATAGATAGATAGATAGATAGATAGATAGATAGATAGATTACAAATTGCACCACGCAGAAGGGAAGACCTTGGGCAGTAATCCTTGGTATAAGAACTGGAGTGTTACAAAGATGCCTTGTTGGTAGGGTTGTCAGGTCCCTCTTTGCAACCAGCGGGAGGTTTTTGGGGCGGAGCCTGAGGAGGGCAGGGTTTGAGGAAGGGAGGAACTTCAATACCATAGAGTCCTATTGCCAAAGCGGCCATTTTCTCCAGGTGAACTGATCTTTATTGGCTGGAGTTCAGTTGTAATCGCAGGAGATCTCCAGCTAGTACCTGGAGGTTGGCAACCCTACTTGCTGGGTTATTTTTGTTTTTGTCTATAAATGTTGGAATGTTATAGTCCCCATTTCCTGAAGCTGCTATTAATCATTGCAGGAGAAAAAGACAACCCAATTACCTATCCTTATTCTGTACCATGCCTACTGTCAGCTTGGAGAAAGAGTCAAGACGGCCAACAACCTGAAGAAAAAGTGCCCCGCCCCCTTAATAAAAGCTTAAGAGAATGTTATTTACCAGGTGATATTATTTAACCTCCATGCCATGAAAGTGTCACCTGTCTATTTCTACACATTAAGCTTTTGTTAAAGGAACGGGGCATTTCTTCTCCAGATCGTTGGCAATCCTAAAAAGAGTGCTGGGAACTGGATAGGGGGGGTTCGAATTTACATTCTGCCCCTTTAAGGTACAGTGTCGAAGGCATCCCTTTGGTTATTGGAACTGCCAAATCATGTGCCGGAGCTTTATACATGAACAAAACAAGGGCAAGAGTCACCCGTTCTGGAATCGCGGAGAGAGACCTGCCCATCTCCTCTTTCGTCTACCTCCCTCTATTTTTAATTTTAATGTCTGTGAGGAAACCGGCTGAGCACGGAGACAATGGCCTGACAGCCATTCCTCAGAGAGCCAGTAAACTTAGCACGTGTGACGGGAGGCTCCTATGTCAAGGTTAATGGGTGTTAGTGGACATTGTGGCCTAGAGAAACAGGCCCATCCTTGGGAGGTATTTCAGAGAATAAAAATGTTAAAACAGGCTGCAGAGAGTACGATATTTCCAAAAACTAAACTGAAATACCCAGGAATGTCACTGTATTGTCTCTTATTCATAAATGGCGTTTCTTTAGGGCTGCCAGGTCCCTCTTCGCCACCGGCAGGAGGTTTTGGGGGCGGAGCCTGAGGAGGGCGGGGTTTGGGAGGGGAGGGACTTCAATGCCATAGGGTCCAATTGCAAAGCGGCCCTTTTCTCCAGGGGAACCGATCTCTATCGGCTGGAGATCAGTTGTATTAGCAGGAGATCTCCAGCTAGTACCTGGAGGTTGGCAACCCTATGTTTCTTATAGCTGTTAGAGGAGAACACATTATTTAAAATGGAAATGTATCTGGAGGTTGGCAACCCTATGTTTCTTATAGCTGTTAGAGGAGAACACATTATTTAAAATGGAAATGGAGTAACAGAGCAATATCATAAAATACATCTTTTTTAAAAAAAACTCGAGGAAAATAAGAGGGACACAATAAAATTTGTTATTGCCAGAAAGTTCCCTTCACTCTAATTTGATCCAAAGTTTCATTTTGTTCAACACTGTAAGGTTGCCAAATCCAGGTTGGGAAATTCCTGGAGATTTGGGGGTGGAGTCTTTGGAGGGAAGGGTTTGAGGGGGGCTCAGCAGAGTGTAATGTCAGACAGTCCACCCTCCAAAGCAGCCATTTTCTTCTGGAGAACTGACCTCTGTTGTCTGGAGATCAGTTGCAATTCCAGGAGATCTCCAGGCTCCATCTGGAGGATGGAACCCTATACAGAAATTGAAATACCAAATAGACTACTGTACAGATTTAAAACGGCGTTCAGTAATTCTAAATACAAACCCAAATATTGTAGCACGATGTTTGTAAACTGACCACCTGTGGGGGTTTTTCAAGCTTAAGAGCAGTTGGGGGAAGATGGCTCACAGCCCTTTGTCCTCAGGAAAAATCCATGTTGTGCAATTGTTTACAAAATGTTAGAAATTCCTCTAATATTTGATGAGTTCTGTTCTTATGATCCCCATTAACAATTTTTACAGTGTAGATTAAATCCTTCTTTATTCAACACCAGTAATTTCTTTTGTCTATCTCCTTTCTCGAAAACATCATATAGTTCCAGCTGTCCTCCTATTAGGAGAAGATCCTCAGCTTATGCTCCAAACTGCCACGTTTTGTGCTGTTGCTATTAAAATACGCAGAACTTTATTAGAGAATGATCATTAGAATATTGTACAATGTTATCAATTTTAAGGTGATAATTTTAATCAGGGGTTGTTTTTATTGATCTTACACCTTTATTTGTACAGGCAGTCTGTGATTCTGCGGTGCAAAACTATTGAGTCTGGAAATGTTGATGTGTTGGAATGTGATTGGTCAGTTGACCGTATTAATAAATTTGTTTGTTTAGTCCCAACTGTTCTCTTGCTAATCTCCGATTCCATAGTCCCTTTCTAACAAATTATTGAAGAGGCTGGAACCTTTTCTCTCCCTCCATTTCTTTTATTATTAGCAATGCTAATTAATAAACCACACATGATATATGAGTATACAATATTGGTAGTGGTTGGGGAAGAGCCATAACTGGGGGAAGAGCATTCATTTTGCACAATGATAATTTACGGAGTCCCTGCTTCGGGTGCCCCCATTTTCTGAGATTAGGCAAGTGGCAACCCGGGAGAGGGCCTTCTCAGTCATGGCACCAAATCTCTGCAACTCTCTCCCCAGGGAGCTTCATCTGCCCCCTTCTGTTGCCATCTTCCACCAGCGGGTGAAGACTTTTTTTGTTTCATTTGGCATTCGGTCAATGTTGTTGTTTTTAACCTGGGCAGAGCCCAGACTTCAGTTCTCCGCCACCGGGGCATTCAGATGCACGCTGCTTGCTGGCTCAGACCTCCACGTGGAGGTCTGGTCCCGCAAGCAGTGGGGATCTGAACTCAGGTAACTAACAGGGCCAAAGCAACCCAAATACTGCCGAAAAATCGGCATTATTCAGTAGCCACTTTTTCAGCGCCCTTTATTGCCACCCAAAAATTTTAGCAGTAAAGAAACCTCTGAAAAATACCAAGAAGGTATTTTTTCAGGGGTTTTTCCCCATTTGGCTTTTGCTGAATGCACACTCCTAATCACGACCCTAGATAGTAACTGCCAGTCAGAGTCGGTAATACTGACTGTGATCTGTCAGTGGTTTGACTTAATATAAGAGAGGCAAAGGTACACAGTACCAGAGGTCAACAACAAGAATTCAAAGAAACAAGAGCTTTGCCAAAAATAGTGTGTACAATTTATGAAAAGAGAAATACAAAAATAGTTACATTTGTGTCACAATGTGACAGACAATTCATCAGTACATAAGTATCAAATGTGTGGAAAACTATTTACAAAGTCATATACATCAAAACTGCATTCATAATAAGTAATATTCTTAACAAGGTCTTAATTCTTAACAAAGTCACACAACAGGAATGCCGTCTGATAGTTCCTGTTTCGTTTTCTTCTTCAGTCAATATAGCCTACATCTACTGAAACCAAAATTTTCCAGCAGAATCAGAATACAAATAGGTCATCAATAAGAAACAACTGGTTCAATCCCTGGCATCTCCAGTTAAAGGGACTAGACAAGTAGGTGATGTGAAAGACCTCTGCCTGCGACCCTGGAGAGCCACTGCCAGTCTGAGTAGACAGTACTGACTTGGATGGACCAAGGGTCTGATTCAGTATAAGGCAGCTTCATGTGTTCATGTGTTCATGTAACTCATGTCCTAGAGTCGGTAAATGTTATCCATTAAGTATAAGGCAGTTTCACATGCTCATATGAGATTGCACATAGATCCTCCCAATATGTGAAGTAGTCATGTTATGTGAACATGGGCAATACACATCTTGCATACACATTTGTGCGAAGTGACCACTGCACTTTCCAGGATTCTAGTCTGCGCATACCAAAGATGTATATGCATGCAAAATATGTTTAATTGCCTGGCAAAATATGAAAGTCTCCTCTTCATCTGAGTCATCAACAAGGCCCAGTTTGTACCACAAAGGCTTCAGAGAGCAGAAACCACTGGCACACAATAATAGGACAATCAGCAAAAGCTTCACATTTGCCAGTCCCGGCTCATAGAAGCAAGCTTTGAGAGACTGGCCCTATGCAAAAGAAAATAGAAATGTATTCTATGATCCATCATGCACTGTGGAAACAAGCAAAGATTCTGGAGATTCCACAAACCCCATAGTTCTCATTTCAGCTTGGTTCCATGACTGCCTTCACTAAATAAATTCCAGGCTTCCCCATTCTCATTTCAGCTTGGTTCCATGACTGCCTTCACTAAATAAATTCCAGGCTTTCCCATTCTCCCATGAAAGTTTCTCTGTTCAGTTGGATTAATGTTTTTAATTGCTTTGGTCAGTCTCATTTTTATCTGAGGCTACCCTTTAAAATGTAGCCAAACCTGGGAGTATAGGCCTTTTATGCAGGGACGTTTCCCCACTAGGGTTGCCAACCTCCAAGTACTAACCAACAAAAACCTATGCTGCAACAGTAAAGCTCAAAACAAACAAAGCAGCACAGAGGCTCTCACAACAAACATACACTAAGTGAATAAATACTTTATATACATACAAGTGCTGGTGGAGTGTACATGGGATAGACATACACACAATAAAGAACAAAAGTACAATCAATTACAACCAATGCAAAACTACAGGCAGTGTCAAAATGCTCAACTCAGTCCAGCTGTGCGGGAATGGCCCCAATCTGACATACGGATGCAATCCAATGGAGCGCAAACTCAGTCCGGCTCAGCAGACCTGATCCAAAAGAGTTAGGACGCAGATTCTAGATAATTCCAGCATTTTGATGGTTTTCTTCAGCTGTCCATTATGGTTTAAACTGTGGGCAAAACAACGAAACCCCCCAAAATATACAAACATAACAAGCAACTATATTAACACTAAGTTATAGTAATTACACTAGTTAAAAACTCATGCAGTTCACAGACTGTCCCCTGAATGAATAAACCTTCAATCAAGACCTCCAAGGGTTCAAACTACATTCTCCTAGATGGATGCAATAATTATGCTCTCAGGTGAGTGCATTAAATCAAAAAATCCCACCCAAACCCAGGTAGAGAAATTATCTGCGATCTGGGATCTTAAAATGAACATACCCTATAAGAAGCATGCTAGATCAAATTCAGTGTTCCAGCCTGAAGGTGCCAAAGTCTTGAACATAAATATAAATTTCATTTCTTGTGGCCATAGAATTTTTTGTATATTCTGTTCATTGAAAGGATGTGCTTTGTAGAACCATACTACAAAGAACCTTATATCGGTGTCCCTATTATTCTTTTCAATAAAATGATCCACAAGGGGAGACTCTATAGTCCTAGCTCTAATACAGGACTTGTGTTCCCCAATTCTTAACTTAATCGCCTGCATGGTGGAGTCAATGTACATAAGCCCACAAGAGCAAATAATGGCGTAAACCACCTGTTTACTGGAACAATTGGGAAAATGTCTACGCTGAAACCGGAAACTAGTGGAAGTTGCTGATAAATCCTTTATAGGTAAACACTGTGCACAGACCATACAATGGCCACAGGTAAAATGTCCCGCAGGCAAATTCTGTTCCTGTTGGTGGTACATGTCAGCCCCCATCCTCCTCCATTAAAACAATACAAACAGTTTTGAATGCATTCTTATGGAGAAAGGGGGTCACCCCCATCCTCCTCCATTGGCAAAGTGGCTGTGTTCAGAATCTTTAGTGTGATCTTAGCAATGTATCTTTGCAAAGTTCACCCCTTGCCTCCATAGAGATACAATGTATCTTCAGTCCAATGCATTCCAGACCCTATAACTCCGGACTCCCTGACCCAATCTTAACCAAACCTGGGGGCTCTTGCAAGGGGAGTCCCTTCCTGTTACCCTGAACATCTGGGACCTCTGCCCACAAAAATGCCCCCCAGGAGCTGTGCAAAAAAAAACTCCCAATGTGCAAAAAAAAAATCTCAGTGCTTCCCAATGCTGGGGGGGGGAAATTTGCCGTCTGAATTGCAGAGTCCTAGATCACATGCTAGCTGTGAAAACAAAGAGGAACTGCTAATGACCTGTTTGCCAGCATTAAGAAGCATTGGGAGGTTTTTTACACAGCTCCTGGGGGGGATTTTTGTGGGTAGAGGTCCCAAATGTTCAGGGTAGCTTGAAGGGACTCTCCTTGCAAGAACCCCCAAGTTTGGTAAAGATTGGGTCAGGGAGTCTGGAGTTATGGTGTCTGGAAGGGGTCACCCCCATTCCCCCATAGGAATGCATTGGACTGCAGTCTGAAGACTGAAGACTGAAGTCCCATGCATTTCAATGGGGGAATGGGGGTGATCCCTTCCAGACATCATAACTCCGGACCCCCTGACTCAATCTTTACCAACCTTGGGGATTCTTGCAAGGAGAGTCCCTTCAAGCTACCCTGAACATTTGGGACCTCTACCCACAAAAATGCCTCCCCAGAGCTGCAGAAAGCCACAAATGGGTTTATATGGCCAGATTATTCGAGAATCCCGAATTTAAAGCCGAATTCCCACCTATACCAGTATAGGGGAATTCGGCATTCGGGTATTCCCGAATAAAAAAAGGCCATTTAAACCTGAACCTGAATTTTCCCGATTTTTTTTCCCAACAGCCCTAGTGTAGATAACTAGAATATTTACCAGTAAATGGGACGAACTGCATGTCTGTTAGGAAGGCAAATGCTTCAGTGATGTCTTTAGATGTTTTTCGAAACTTATCCCAAAACCAGAGAGGTCACTTTCAAAACACAAACAACAGGAACCCAGAAATCCCTTTGCTGAGAAGGCCATAAAATCAGTGCCTAAAAGTTCCCAGTCCTGCTGCAACACACCCAGCATAAATTGGCACTCAGGAGGTCTCCCTGAGGCAGTCTGACAGGAGTCCAGAAGCTCTATGGATATTAAATAGAGCTATCCATGGCATGGGCCATGATCTTAAGTTAAATCTGTTGCATGTCATAGCAGACACTTTCTCCTCTTCAGGGGGTTTCCATTGGTAAGCCTGAATCAGTTTCCTTCTCAATGCCAAAACAGTAGCTATAGTAATCATTATAGGGTTTTTGATGGAGCAGAGGAATGTGCTACTCTGTTTCTAAACCTCTGGGCATCTCTGACAGCATAGTTTAAATACTACAGCGAGACATTAAACCAAAAATCTTTGACCTGAAGAGAGAACATGTCCAGTTCCTCACATATCTTTTAAGACGATGGCACCCTATTTCTCTGTTGCTTTTGTTAAAAAGACACTGTGGCTGATCATTCAGTTCTGAGTTTTCAGTCTAATTACCCATTCACTGAGAGTCATCTATCACTGAAATTTGTATATTTTAACTCAAAGTAGTATAACTCAAAAGAGCCCCGTGGCGCAGAGTGGTAAGCTGCAGTACTGCAGTCAAAGGCTCTGCTCACAACATGAGTTCGATCCCAATGGAAGTTGGTTTCAGGTAACCGGCTCGAGGTTGACTCAGCTTTCCATCCTTCCAAGGTCGGTAAAATGAGTACCCAGCTTGCTGGGAGTAAAGTGTAAATGACTGGGGAAGGCAATGGCAAACCACCCCGTAAACGTAGTCTGCCTAGTAAATGTCAGGATGTGACATCACCCCATGGTCAGTAATGACCCGTTGCTTGCACAGGGGACTACCTTTACCTTTTTTAGTATAACTGAAAGCCTGCTGAATTAAATAAATTGCTTTGCATATAAGTGCAAGAAGGCAATTTAGGACCAAATTACTGTGTGCCTCCACAGATCCATGCCTAGAACTCCAGATGTATTATTTGGCCTTAAAGAACAACCACAAAGAGGGGGCTGATTTGGATCAGGGTGGAGGCTCTGGGAAAGGGTAGATTAACTCCTGCACTCTGAGTCACACCCTTCCTAACACCGTGGCCATGATCCTTACCTTACCAGCTGCATTTTGTGTGTGTGTGAAGTGCCATCAAGTCACAGCCAACTTATGGTTCACAAGTTCACAGGGTTGGAAGAGACCACAAGGGCCATCCAGTCCAACCCCCTGCCATGCAGGATCCCACAATCAAAGCACTTTCGACAGATGGCCATCCAGCCTCTATTTAAAGACCTCCAAAGACGGGGACTCCACCACCCTCCGAGGCAGCGCATTCCATCATCGAACAGCCCTCACCGTCAGAAAGTTCTTCTTAATGTTTAGGTGGAACCACTTTTCTCTTAGTTTAAATCCATTATTCCGTGTCCTAGTCTCTGGAGCAACAGAGAACAAGTTAGTTCCCTCATCAACATGACATCCCTTCAAATATTTAAACATGGCTATCATGTCACTCCTCAACCTTCTCTTCTCCAGACGAAAACAAACCCAGCTCCTTAAGTCTCTCCTCATAGGGCATGGATTCCAGACCTTTGACCATTCTGATCACCCTCCTCTAGACATGCTCCAACTTGTCAAAATCCTTCTTAAACTGTGGAGCCCAAAACTGGACACAGTATTCCAAGTGAGGTCTGACCAATGCAGAATACAGTGGTAGAATTACTTCCTTTGATCTAGACACAATACTCCTATTGATGCAGCTCAGAATTGCATTAGCCTTCTTAGCCGCCATATCACACTGTTGACTCATGCTCAGTTTGTGGTCCACTAGGACTCCCAGATCTCTTTCACATGTACTGTGTCAAGCCAACTATCTCCCATTATGTACCTGTGCCTTATGTTGTTTCTGCCTAGGTGAAGTACCTTACACTTCTCCCTATTGAAATCCATTTTATTGCTTATGGCCCAGCTCTCCAGTCTATCAAGGTCATTCTGAACTCTGACCCTGTCCTCTGGGGTATTAACTACCCCTCCCAAATTGGTGTCATCTGCAAATTTGATTAGCATATCCTCTATTCCATCATCCAAGTCATTTATAAAACTATTAAATAGTACCGGTCCCAGGACAGACCCCTGTAGCACCCCACTGGTCACTCCTCTCCAGGATGAAGATGTGACATTAATGAGCACCCTTTGGGTTCGGTTGGTCACACGTGAACACACGTGAAGCTGCCTTATACTGAATCAGACCCTGGGTCCATCAAAGTCAGTATTGTCTACTCAGACCGGCAGCGGCTCTCCAGGGTCTCAGGCAGAGGTCTTTCACATCACCTACTTGCTTAGTCCCTTTAACTGGAGATGCCGGGGATTGAACCTGGGACCTTCTGCATGCCAAGCAGATGCTCTACCACTGAGCCGCGGCCCCTCCCCTAATTACCAACCAATTACCAATCCACCTAACAGTAGCAGTGTCCAGCCCACATTTTACTAGCTTTGTTTCAAGAAGATCATGGGGGACTTTATCAAAACCAAAATGGTGACCCCAGCATGGGGTTTTCTAGGCAAGAAATTAATCAGAAGTGGTTTGCCATTGCCTTCCTCTGCAGTCTTCCTCATTTGTCTCCCTTCCAAGTACTGACTCTGCTTAGCTTCTGAGATCGGGCTATACCATGCCACCTTCCCTCCCCAGCTGCATTTTGGGGCCAAATTATAAATATGAAATTCTAGATGATACATAACTTGGCCCCAGCCAATAGAAATCAGTTCCCCTGGAGAAAATGGCCGCCTCAGCAATTGGACTATATGGCATTGAAGTCCCTCCCTTCCCCAAATGCCCCCCCTCCTCAGCCTCCGCCCCAAAAAACCTTCTGCCGGTGGCGAAGAGGGATCTGGAAACCCTAGTTGGAAATCTCTAACCAGGAATCCTCAGCACCCTCAGCAATCTACAGCCCCCAGGATTCCTTGGGAGGAAGCCATGACAGTTAAACTGGTATTAAAACCAAATGAAACATTTAGGAGCCCCGTGGCGCAGAGCGGTAAGCTGCAGTACTGCAGTCCAAGCTCTGCTCACAACCTGAGTTCGATCCCGACGGAAGTCGGTTTCAGGTAGCCGGCTCAAGGTTGACTCAGCCTTCCATCCTTCCGAGGTCGGTCAAATGAGTACCCATCTTGCTGGAGGTAAAGGGAAGATGACTGGGGAAGGCACTGGCAAACCGCCCCATAAAACAAAGTCTGTCTTGGAAACGCCGGGATGTGATGTCACCCCATGGGTCAGGAATGACCCGGTGCTTGCACAGGGGACCTTTACCTTTTTAAACATTTAGATGCAATCCAAGTATCCCTTGCCAAAATGTGGGGAATAAAAAGAAAGAGATAATCATGATGAGTTGTGAATTCACAGAGATGTCATCACCATAGCAGTCCTTCCTTCTTCCTTCCTTCTTCTGGAGAGGAACTCAGGATGCTGGAAGCTAACACCATCTGCTGGAGGTGTTGAGAAAACAGTGCTGTAAGCTGTTGCCATATGCTGCGTCTTTCAAGGGGTGGGATTTGTAACCCATTAAAGCCTGTGTGTGTGTCTGTGTTTTACATGGTAACAAACTGCCCTTGTCTCTGAAGTTCTGTGACAGAAACTCCCAAATTACCTGTGTGGCATTCTAATCACAAAACTCTTGTACAGTTCATACCTAAGAAGAAGCCTGTAACTGATCTCTCGACTCCTTTTGGTTGTTTTTTTTAACAGCCATGAAAAGTTGCCATTTTTTTCAGAGCGGAATGAGCAGGTTTAAGTGGGGTGTTTTTTAAACTCTTTCCCCTGCACTGCTTTCCTGATCAAAATACCCCCTCTAGCCGCAGTTTGCCCTGCTGGGAAAATAATATGGGTGCACATGGAATTATCAGCAATGAAGGAGGACAGAATGTTTTGATAAAGATACAACCAGCTCCAGTTTCTGCAAATGCTAAAGAGAACCAGAGCGAATTGGTTCTTCCCATCACAATTTCAAAATACTTTTGAACATAACTGCCCTGTTGTTCTGACGCGTTCTCTTATCTTGTCAAACAGATTGCTTCAGGAAATATTTACTTTCTTCACTGGGAGAAATTACACACGGTCACAAGTCAGCATAACAGTTCCTCTGACAGCATGTGGGATTATATCAAATAATTGAGTTGCAGAACTGCATTACAAGCTTGACTAAGGATCAGCAACTGGAGGCCTAAGGATAGATTTGGTTCCTCTAAGCATCGCCAGCTGACTCCAGCTGCCAACCCAGATACCAGAGACCTGTAGAAGGTGTGGTCGCTGTGGTAATAGAACTTCTTGGCAGTCTTCCTTGAAGCTAGGGGTGAACTTCCTATAGGGATGCTAGCCTCCAAGTGGGACCTGGGGATTCCCCGGAATTAAGAACATAAGAAAAGCCCTGCTGGATCAGACCAAGGCCCATCAAGTCCAGCAGTCTGTTCGCACAGTGGCCAACCAGGTGCCTCTAGGAAGCCCACAAACAAGACGACTGCAGCAGCACCATCCTGCCTGTGTTCAATAGCACCTAATAAAATAGGCATGCTATTCTGGTACTAGAGAGGATAGAGAGAATTACAGCTCATCTCCGGACTACAGAGATCAGTTCCCATGAAGAAAATGAATGTTTGGAGGATGGACTCTATGGCATTGTACCCCACCGAGGTTGCTGACCTCTCCAGTCTCCACCCCCAGATCTCCATGAGTTTCCCAACCTGGATCTGGCAACCCTACCCCCATCCCCCACTGGTGGTCAGGGGGGCTTGGCAACCCTAACTTCCTTCCTTCCATTACACAGCTCAAAATGCCCCTCCCAGGCCTAACTGCCTACTAAGGCTGATTTTGTTTATGAATTTTTGTATTTAAGAATGCTAATAAAAAAATAGCATCACCTGACAAATAACATCCCATTACATACCTGTTAAAGGGTTTTTTTTCTCCAGGCTGAACTGGCCAATCACCTAGGATTGCCAGGTCCCTCTTTGCAACTGGCAGGTGAACTGATCTCTATCAGCTGGAGATCAGTTGTAATAGCGGGAGATCTCCAGCCAGTACCTGGAGATTGACAACCATACAAACACCCGATATGGTGTGTGTAACAACACAATTTCTTGATCTAGACCAGTATTTCAGACTTTACTGGGTTAACCACAAGTTAGTCCACTCCAGGACTTATAATGCACAAGAAGTAAAGGGAATTATAGAAGTTAGTTCAATTTGCAGTTACCAAATCTGGCATGGGAAATGGGGGCAGTATCTGGAGATGACAGAAATTGGTGAGGGGAGGGAGTTCTGTGGGGAGGTGCGACCATAGAATCATCCTCTGAAGCTGCCATTTCCCCGGAGGCGGGGGCTGCTCTCCATAATCTGGAGCTCATATGTAATTTTCTGAGAACTCCAAACCCCACATTGAGGCTGGTAACATTAGTTCTGTTGTTGCTGTTAACTCACTATTAAACTCTCTTTGTTGTAGGGTTGCCAACCTCCAGGTATTAGCTGGAGATCTCCTGCTATTACAACTGATCTCCAGCCGACAGAGATCAGTTCACCTGGAGAAAATGGCCAGTTTGGCAATTGGACTCTATGGCATTGAAGTCCCTCCCCTCCCCAAACCCTGCCCTCCTCAGGCTCTGCCCCCAAAATCTCCCGCCGATGAAGTGCCTGGTTGTCTTATACAGCCCAATAAACAGACAACAAGGAGGAGGTTAAGTTGAAAAACAGCAGTTCTTTATTTAGCTAAATACAGAGCTGGGGTGGGCTAGCCACAGATAAGGCACAGGGCTACCCACAAGAGAACAAAGCAAAGGATTGATCCTTTATACCTTAGGATCGGGGGAAGGTACATTGCCTTACAAGGAAGCATTTCATATTACAAAAGAACCAATTCACGGGTGTCTACTAGTAGTTAATTAGCATAGCCTATTAGTGTAGCCTGAAGGCATAACTTAGGAAAATGTTTGATCTCCTCTAGGAGAATAGAAACTAAATTCCTAAGGATAGATAAGAGGTCTTTGTGCACTAAATCAAGGATGGCTCTCTCATTATGGTGAGAGTGGGTACCAAGCAGTGAGTGTAATTTGTTGGCTCATTATCTTTGGATGCCAACTTTCCCAAAGTATCTATCTATGTATATATATGTGTGTGCATATAGTGTAGTTTTATACTAGCCCTTATATATTTGGGCACTACACCAATGGCAAAGAGGGACCTGGCAACCCTACTGCTTGGCAATTGGACTCTATGGCATTGAAGACCCTCCCCTCCCCAAACCCCACCCTCCTCAGGCTCCATCCCAAAAATATCCTGCTAGTGGCGAAGAGAGACCTGGCAACCCTACATTGTTGCCTTCCTGATTCTCATGTTTAAAGGAGTCATTCTCATGGTGTTCTGGATGCAACACCCCTTTTCCTGCATGAGCAAGCCATTCACTTCCACAAGTTTCAATGCATCTACCCCACTGGTCTCTTTATGAGCTGGGCTTATGGTTCCCATTTGCTCACTTATGGCAGGAGACCTCTGGGTAATTGGGACTGTTGCTCGTAGATGCTCACCTGATCCGCTGGTGAAAACTGGTGGAAACTGGGGCTAAATGAGGTGTGTGTGTGTGATGTGATAGTCCTGGGGAGAAAAATTAAAAAGAAAAATAAGGCCTTGTCTACTTATGGGAAGTTTTGCCCTTAGAGTTCCTGGAGATTCCTAGAGCTACCCAGAAGTTACAAGGGTAGCCTAGGAATTGCCAGGAACTTTAGGGCAGCCCTAGCTTGGCAAGCCCTTTACACTCCCATGGGCCCCAGCCAGCTGCTTGGCCTTGCCAGATGTTGTTGCCAGATGTGACTGAAGCAGAAATCATATCCATCCTCATTAGAGAGTAACTATGCCAACTCAAGTAGAGTGACACTCTTCTAAATCCACTGGGCTTAGGACAGGGTTACCAACTGCCTGGAGAAAAAACTGCCCTGTCCCTTTAATTGAGGCTTATTTACCAAGTGATGTTATTTACCTCCATGCCATAAAAAGCCCCAGCGGCCTATTTCCACTCTGTTAAAGGGACAGAACACTTCTCCTAAACTGTTGGCAACCCTAGCTTAGAAGGGTATAACTCTACTCAGGGTTGCACTGTAAATCCCAGGGTATTCATCAAGACTTACTCCTGGGTAAACAGACCTAGAATTGTGCTGTAAGAGATACACTAGATCTGGTTCTCCCTAGTCCAAGTCCAATAGGCAAGTGCTTACTAAATGCCTCCATCTACTTGCCTTGAAGACAAAATACAGACCAAAAAGAACTGTAAAATAATGCTCCCTAATGCATGCTGAATTTCCAGCGCGGGCTTTTATCGTGAAGAAACAGCCTCCGTCAATGTGACAGACAGTTGACTGTGTGTTTTTCCCCCTCTTTCCTTCCTTGTCTTTTTTTTTTTTGCCAGGATCCCAATGTACAATGGTCTCAACATCTTCTAATCCTACAGTTTATTCCAATCTATAAATTATATTCTTCTTCCAGGGACGTTTGGCTCCTTGTCAAAATTCCTAATTGTACGTGCTGCGGTTTCTGATCCTGGCTGGAGCTCTGTCACACATTGAGTGGCTGTTACATCCTCTTCTGACATGCCTCTAATCCGGGGGGTGGGGGGAGTGCTTTCTCTACCACATTCTTACAGCAGAAGGAACGAGTTTTCCCCCCCTTCATAACCTCTTCTGTTAGGCACTCATTATGTTAAAATGACGTTGAGTTCTGAAAGTCTTTTTGACAATTAAGACTGCCAATAACAATATCTCTCCTCAAAGATGTATTCAGCACACTTTACAGACATAAGAGAGGCAAATTAATTTGAGGAGCAGCAAACATCAAAGAAGGTGGCCATTTGGGGGGGGGGAGGTATTTTATTTATTTTAGGCATTTATACTCCACTTTTTCTCCCAATGGGGAGAAAAACAATAAATAAGTTATCAGCAGGACCCTAATTCCAGGGTAATCTCAATATGACACCCAAAGATTTATAAAGCCTGGTCAGATGTCCTGCTGAAGAATGAAGCTAGAGATGCCAGCCTCCAGGTGGGGAGGGAATATATTAAAACGTAGCCCATAACTGCAACCGTTAAATGTCCCCTACTTGTTGAATAATATGGACCCTCTAAAATGGAACCATGAGGGAGTCCCCATTTCAGAAAAGGCATGCTCATTTACTTACAACTCAGACCACAGAGATCAGTTTCCCTGGAAAAAATGGCTGTTTTGGAGGGTAGACTGTATGGCATTATACCCAACAGAGATCCCTCCCTTCCCCAAGCCCCACCCTCCCCAGGCTCCATCCCCAAATCTCCAGGAATTTCCCTTCCAAGAGATGGTAACCTACACATACAGAATACAAATCTTCTTCCCTTTCTCCCCTTCCATTTGAGCTAGAAGGATACAGATGCTCAGACACACAAGAAAAGAATGCTCTATGAATCCAAACAGCCCAAAGTTAATTTTGGGGGAGGGGGGGAGAAAAGAAAAAAAGAAAAAGAACTTCACTTCCTCGCAAGCAAAGTGAATTAAAGCACTATGTAAATAGTTTGGGCATTACTATGCACTTATCCAAAATAGTGGTCAGCATTCAATGTATTTTTAGACCTTGCATTCACTCGGTATACATTAGCACATACAGGACAACATAATCATACCCTGCTGTTCAATCTTTTCTTAATTTAAAGAGCAACGTCAAACTTAAGGATGACATTTTGTGCTCTGGTTTGGATACCCAAGTACAAAATACACACATGTGGAGCAAGTTATGACGAGCAACTGTGTGCATGAAAAAGGATGTGTGTGTTTTTCCTTCCAGATATATGCAGGTGGTTAATGGGAAAGGCTCGGGGACTGCATTTATATCCATTCAAAAGAAAAAATCACAATGTACGCATCTATGATTCTTTTACGAGCTGTGTAAAATGCTTGCGTAGTGGTTATAGTGTTGGACTAGGATCTGGGAGATGCAGGTTCAGATCTCTACTCTGCCATGGAAAAAATTGGCCAATGAGTTAACCTCCACCCCCACCCCACCCCCATTTTCATGATCTCAGTCTGAATTCTCTGTCACGGCTGCTTCTAAAGATGCTGAGAGAAGAGATCACAGATCTGTCAAATCTTGTCTAGCTGCTCTTAACATGTTCTGTTTGATGAGCCCCATGAGTGTGCCCTTTGGGGTTGTGCAAAAAAAAAAAAAATCCGCAAATTTCAGGTTTATTGGGCCCGCTTTTTTTTGGTAAACACAAAATAAGCCAAATACCCATACCGGTAAATATTGGTATTCGGCTTATTTTTGGGTGTACGAAAAATTCAGGCCATTATAGTCTTTGGGGATTTTTTTTCAAAGCTCCTGTGGGGGCATTTTTGGAGGTAGAGATTCCTAATTTTCAGGGTAGCTTCAAGGGACTTTCCTTGCATGAACCCCAAAGTTTGGTGAAAATTGGGTCAGGGGTCTGATTTTGTGGGATCCGAAAGGGGTCACCCCCTCCTCCATAGAGAAGCATCGTAAACTTTACCATAATTCTCTATTGAGGAGGGGGACCTCTTCCAGACATCATAAAATCAGCCCCCCTGTCCCAAACTTTACCAAACTTTGGGGTTTGTGCAAAGAGAGTCCCTTGAAGCTACCCGGAAAATTAAGGAACTCTACCTCTAAAAATGCCTCCCCCAGAGCTCATTAAAAAATTCCCATAGGGAAAAGCCTGGGGAAAGCTGAAGCCGAAAAAAGCCAAATATCTATTCGGCTGATTCGGTGATCGGCTATATAGCTTTGGCTTTATTCCCAGGTTTTGGTATTCTGTAAAACTAAAACATTGCCGAAACGGCTAATTTCAGTTTTATTTTTGGTTCAAGTTTATCGATATGCACAACCCTAGTGCCCTTTGTTCAAATTTCATCATAGCCCTAAACTTAGAGTAATCTCAGACAAGCCCATTTCTCTCCTGGCCTCAGTCCTCCCACCTGCAAAATGAGGGTAATAATGCTGACCACCTTACAGAGTTGCAATAAACACAATGGAGCTAATTCACTTCACACACATTTTGGTATCTGAGTTATATTTTCTGCACGCTTCCGGCTGCATTTGCCTCCATATCAATTCCCATCAGACATTTTGCATTTTTTCTACTTTCTGTTTGGAACAATAAAAAAATTTCTGTCCTTAATTTTCCTTTGAGATTTCTCTCTCTTTTTCTTATTCCATCTACTATAATTACAGTGCAATCCTAAGAAGAGCTATACCCCTCTATGTCCACTGAAGTAAATAGGCTTAGAAGGCTGTAACTGTACTCAGGATTGCACGGTTAGTGTTCAAAGACTCCATCGCATAATGGGAATGTATAATTATCCAGCATATTCACTTAGTGGAAATGATAGATAGATGCTGAGAAGGAGATTCTGATCTACATTCACCTGGAGTAATTCCACTGGCTTCCTGGGAACTGCTCCAGATTTATGCTGGTGTAACAAGCATAACAATCTAGTAACCCAGAACTTCTTTTCCTTCAGCCTTTGTAACACCTCCCACACATCTCTGGCTGCCAATAATTTTACTACCTCTGAAGCACTGGAAAGAGAGATTTTAAACAAAAGCTTGCATTCCACTAACAGTGCCTGCCACAAAACTACAGCTGGCTACCGCAGGAAGCTTCTGTTTGTTAACGAAACGGCAAACCTGAAACCCAAACTCCATTCAAGAAAGCAAAACTTCTGCTATGACGATCCTCGTTTCCATCTTGGTAGAGCAAAGAAGGTTTTATATGTGTGTACAAAGCTTGACATTTGAGAGAACGGTCTTTCACATAACTGGGCCGAACGGAGGCAGTTTTGCCACCCTTTCCAGCAGAAAAACAGCCTTAAATTAAGGAGGCCACAAAATTGCTCTCCGAATTCTGCCGGTTATTTTGCACGCTTTGCAAACTGGCACTGCGAGGTCACAAGTGGTTCACAAATGGTTCTTGTACACTGTCACACAAACCACGCAACCCTGGACATTTGCTTGCGATCAAGCCTGTTGAGGAAAACAAGAGTCTGCATTAACTCCGGAAACTGAACATCGGAGAAACATCCCATGATTTCAGTCTTGGGTGGTCTTGCAATTCCTTAGTCAAGCCGATAACAACCCCACTTCTCCTACAACAAAGATAAAAGTCTTGTGAGTCCTGTAGCCTATGAGCCATAGATTCTTCATGACTGGTGTCAACAAATAACCATAACCCAGTAAAAACTATCCATGAACAAGTATGGATACAACCAACCACTGTAGCACAGATTTTACCAAATGTCTGCAGCTGACATATGGTAAAATTGTCCTTACCTCTTGGCAAGGTGATAGAAACAACTGATCTACCACATGCATGCTATAGTGAGTAACCACATGCTAAAACTGTTGTCAATAGCCCTGTGTTCTGAATAAAGGCTTTTTTCTTACAGGGGGCTCAAAGCAGCTCTTGTGTCCTTTACAACAAGATGCCTGTTTTCATGACAAATGCCACTCGTCTCTTTTCTCATCAGCATTGTCAATGATCAGGTACCTGCGTAAATAGTACAAGAGTAATCAATGCTGAATATTTAAGTCTTATGTGAAAAAACTGTCTTTTCTTTCCTTTGCATGCTGGGGATGCAATCCAACGCATGTTCGCTTTGGACTAAGTCACATTGAACTTGTATTTACTTCCAAGGATACATGGATACCTTGACCTGGATGACCCAGGCCGGCCTGATTTTGGCAGATCTCAGAAGCTAAGCAGGGTCAACCCTGGTTCATACTTGGATGGGAGAGACCACCAAGGCAGTTCAGGCTCACTACACAGATGGAGGCCAATGGCACACCGCCTCTGTCCATCTCTTGCCTTGAAAACCCTGACAGCACTTTCCAGCACCATACATAGATAAGATCAGGCTGTTAGCCATGACTGCTTCTGGTGGATTGTGTCCTATTGGTTTAAACATGCTCCCAATTCATGACCAAAATGCTGCAATTTCAGGACTGTCAGTTAAAACAATCCTCTCCAGAGAGTTACGGATCCTTTCCCTCCCCGTTTATAATCGGCCCGTTTGTTTACATTCTGAGAAATGAATGACGCTTGCCCATTAATATGAGAAAGAAACGAAACGGCTGCCGTTGTGTAATAATATAATTTACTCCTGCAGATGTGTTCGTCGGCAGCCAAATCAATCAGTGATTTTGGTATTGAGTTTTATTTTCTCTCGCTTGTTTTTTGCCCCAGGGCACACAACTGACATTTGGTTCCACGGGGTATTGTACTTCATCATATGCCAAAGTTTAAACCACAGGCAGAAGAAGGCCATCAGATTACAAAAGAAGTGTCTCACAGACATTTTAGAGTGCTTTAATTATCTGGATATGCCCATGTTGACTAAAAATTAAGCCCAGACTTCGCTTCGTAATGAGGTCAAATAAGGACACAATGGGAGCCTTATGTCTTCTGATTCACTCCGGGGGTCTTCAGCTCTCTCAGGGCTGTTCCCCCAGCTCTGCTGATATCCAGAATATATTCCCACTGTTCAGAGGCTGAATTTTCTCAGACTCCTGGCTTGCTACTTTAAAGGCAAGCATCTGAGCTGGTTCACACATATCAACAATCGTTTTTTCGACACACCAACTAACAGTTGGGATTATCTGGTCCTGGTGGAACCCCACTGAACTGAAAAGGAGCCACACAAGAACACAGCCACATTTAGATTTTCCACCTCATGCATCAAAGTGCCTTAAGCTTTCCTTGAGTTAATGAGTCATTCAAGCACTTTTAAATTCCTAACAGTGAAAAACAGCATTGCCAACCTCCAGGTACTAGCTGGAGATCTCCTGCTATTACAACTGATCTCCAGCCAATAGAGATCAGTTAACCTGGAGAAAAGGGCCGCTTTGGCAATTGAACTTTATGGCATTGAGGTCCCTCCCCTCCCCAAATCCCGCCCTCCTCAGGCTCCGCCCCAAAAACCTCTCACCAGTGGCAAAGAGCCACCTGGCAACCCTAGAGAGGGGGTTGGATGGTGAGTTTCAAAAAACACCTAGATTTTTTTTTACTTTGGCTGTCTCTTGTTCTTCTACATTCTATTTACAAAGCTAGACACTTCTTGAAATCCTTGCTTCTTATGCTTTACAAAAAAGTTGCTGAAGAGGTTTTGTCACAAGTGATTACCAAGCTAAGGACATGATCATCACAGATTCCCACTATCCAATTCCCATATTATGGTTAAGTCTCACAACAGCTTACTTATAACCAGCAAAAATATAGGCTTTGTAAAGTCAGGGAAAGGAATGTAGCATTTTATCTATTGTTCAAAACTCTGCCCCTTGTTTACGGCTTGCTAGACCTTGTATATAAGAGCACTTCTTTGCCTACATTAAGATCAATTTGAGGTTAAGCGGTTGGTACATAACGGAAATAAAGAACGGCTCGGCTGAAAATGGTAGTCTTGTGATACGGGCCTCTTTCTCTGACTTGACAATTCTATGATTGAGGAGGAACAACTCCACATTTAGAGAGGCAGTACAAATTCAACCCAAGCATTAAAGTATTCAGTGCAGCCAAAGCAATGCACCTTATGACTCTCACCCCTGGTCAGGCCAAGTGAAAATCCACACTTAATGCCAAGACAGCCCAAAATCTGGCCTCTACACAAATTATGGAAGTGAAGCAGCAAGTGAACCTGTGCTCTCTTGTTTACCAGTTGTGACGGTTACTGTTTCTGTCTGCCAAACACAGTTGTTTATAAAACTGGCAGGAGCTCCCAAACACATGAATTTTAACAGCATCTCTGCTATCCCCAGAGAGGAGAAACAGAAGAGACCTGACACTGTGTAAAGCAGATTTGAATGGTTTTATCTCCCATCACCTACACACACACCCCAAAAAAGCACACCCAGGAGCCAAATTCAGGAAGGAGATCATGAACAGAGCTTTTGGTATGGGAGGATAGGAAATATTCCGATTCTGTACATCATATGGTCAGCTCAGTAAATAGGGTTATCAACCTCCAGGTGATGGCTCCCACTATTACAACTGATCTCCAGGTGACAGAGATCAGTTCCCTTGGAGAAAATGGCCTCATTGTCAATTGGACTCCATGGCGTTGAAGTCTCTCCCCTCTCCAAACCCCGCCCTCCTCAGACCTCCAAAATCTCCAGGTATTTCCCAACCTGGAGCTGGCAACCCTATCAGTAATCAAAGGGCAAAGGAAGGGTTGGAAAAACAGGCCCAGCCTAGCTCTAGCAGTGGCTCTAGTCCTTCTATCAATTTCTGAAAATAAGTAGAAACTGAGCTCTCCACTTTCTCCCTCACCCTCACAATCTTCCCTGAAGTCCCTGGCACTGAAGCAACTGGAACTAGGGCTGTCGATTTGGTTTGTCCCAAACCGAAAAACAGCCGAATTTTCCCCGATTCGGCTGTTTTTCGGTTTGGGACGAACCAAACTCAAAAAAGGCGGGAAACGGGGAGCCGAATTCGCCGACTTCGGGGGTTCGGCGAATAAATTCGGCAGATTTTGGGTTTTCCCCCCCACGCCTTCACAGGGCTTCCATGAAGGCACTGGGGGGGCCTTTAAACAGATCTCCCAGCTGGGAGGCACAGATCTGTTCCCCCCCCCCGCACCTTCTGTTTAAAGGGCCCCCCGCGCGCATTCAGGGAAGCCCCATGAAGGCGCTCGGGAGGCTCTTTAAACAGATCTGCGCCTCCCAGCGGGGAGGCACAGATCTGTTCCACACACACTCACACACACCTTCAGGGAAGCCCCCTGAAGGCGCGCGGGGGGCTCTTTAAACAGATCTGTGCCTCCCGGCCGGGAGGCACAGATCTGTTCCACCCCCGCCCAACTTCATGGGGGCTTCCCTGAAGGCGTGCAGGGGGCCCTTTAAACAGATCTGCGCCTCCCGACTGGGAGGCGCAGATCTGTTCCAAACACACCCCGCGCGCCATAATTATGAGCCATAATTGAGAAAGGAATTCAGTAAAGAGACTCAAATCCACTGTTAATACAATATTGTAGAAATCAAACAGGGCAGGCTCACAACGTATGAAAAAACTATGTATTCAACGTTAGAACAAGTGCAAATATTCAATAGACAGTACAGTGTGACATACATATATACAATACTATACAAATTATATACAAACTATTTTTTACTAAAGTATAGCATAAACAAGCACACTGGCTGTTTCTAAAGACAGACATGAAACAGAATCTACTTCAGGTAGGTGAGTACAAAGTCACTTTCCAATGTAATGGCTCTTGCCGCAGCGCCTCTGCAAGCAAGACAAACGAGGAGGGAGGAGGAAACACTCTTTTGTACATTGGTTGCATTGTGAGGATGATCTTTAAAGGTCCAAAGGGGAGCATATATTAAAAAACTAACAAAAATAGCAAAACATATATTTAAACAAGGATAATAGTCCTTCAAATGAATTCGTGATCTTCCCTAAAACATGGAGAATCTTCAAGGGGGTTTTCTTCCCTTTTCTGCTCGAGGTGAGAATTTGCAATGCAAGTTATACTTAAAAATATATTACAGTTGATATTAGAGATAGCAAATGTTGTTTGTTTGGTAATCTTTAGGCTGACGAAGCTTTTGTGGTGAAAACGCCAGAAATATCCAGAAAAGCGTTTCCTCCTCCCTCCTCGTTTGTCTTGCTTGTGGAGGCGCTGCGGCAAGACCCATTACATTGGAAAGTGACTTTGTACTCACCTACCTGAAGTAGATTCTGCTTCACGTCTGTCTTTAGAAACAGCCAGTGTGCTTGTTTATGCTATACTTTAGTCAAAATAGTTTGTATATAATTTGTATAGTATTGTATATATGTATGTCACACTGTACTGTCTATTGAATATTTGCACTAGTTCTAACGTTGAATACATAGTTTTTTCATAAGTTGTGAGCCTGCGTGTTTGATTTCTACAATATTGTATTAACAGTGGATTTGAGTCTCTTTGTTGAGTATCTAGAGGTTGGCAACCTTACTGCAGGGTGAGCTGATCATGCCAATCAACTGTGTGCCAACCAGGTTCTGCTCCATACGTACATGTACATTGATGACAAATGAGTGAAAAACAGGTAATCCGGCTGCTCCTTGCCCACTCATTATTTCACCCTGACTATATTCCAGTTTCTTCATGTGTTTAGCTGTAGCAAGCAAAAATTATGGATACTTTTAAAAATGTAATTGCTCAATTTTAGATAACCTTAAGCTCTCAGGGGGAATTTGATCTCAATGTGGTTAAATTGAAAGGGGGTGGCGTTAGAGTTGCATATGTTTTCCATTTCCCAAGCAGTTTAAGATACAGCAGCGACCTTCACTAACACTGGAAATCTCCTTTCAAATCATATTTAGTTCATTAACAAGAAAACAGTCCTTAATCACTAAAGAAATGTTTGCTTCAAATTTCCTGGCATTTGGAAGCAGGAGGCCTCTTGGCATTTCATTAGCATCTATAGCTGATTTGCACCAATGATAAGGTTGATCTTGGCCATACCAACTTGTGCTCAAATGTTTTCAGTTTACCGGCTTTTTTAAAAAAAAATGACATAAGAACATCAGAAAAGCCATGCTGGATCAGACCAAGGCCCAACAAGTCCAGCGGTCTGTTCACACAGTGGCCAACCAGGAAGCCCACAAACAAGACAACTGCTGCAGCATTATCCTGCCTGTGTTCCAAAGCACCTAATATAATAGGCATCTCCGACATTTATTATGCAGCTCCCATGTTAGCTTTTCTTTGTTGGTTTTCCCAAGTAACTTCTCTGTGTTTAAAAAGTGATAGTCTCTTGAGGCTTGGACTATTTCTCACACAGATACCTCAGCTGTCACCTCTGTTCACCACATCTCAATAAACTGGCCTGGTATTGGCTCTGAGGGCTGGCATGACTTATGGCCAGATGAAGACAGGTGGCACAGGAGACCTAAGCTGCTAGGTCAAGTGAAGTAAAAACCACTAGAAAGGTCCTGCAAGAACCATTCACTAAGGGTTCAAATGTGAAAAACAGCAGCGCGCTTCCAAGAGCATTTAAAACTTCCTATGCTTTGTAATATCTTATAATATTTTTGTTCATTTTGTTCTTGAAAATGAGACAGAAAGGTTGACTCGAGAATTACCAGAAAACATAGTCACTTTGTCAAAATACCAGTATCCACGAAAGAAAATTAAATGTGTTAAGTGTTTTGTTTAGAGCTATTTGTTTCCTTAGATTCAGAATAAGTGTAGTCACATGAATAATAAGAACGTCTGTTATTTTTATATGAGCTGTGTATATTCCCTGCTACTTGTAACTGGAGGTCCCAGGGATTGAACCTGGGACCCCAGAGAAATGCTACCAGTCTGAATAGGCAATACAGACCTTGATAGACCAGTGGTCTGTCTCAGGTAGTTTCATGTGATCATAAACTTTGGCTATCACTTTGGTTATGCATAGTTAAAATGTGGAGCTCCCTGCCCCAGAATGTGGTGATAGCTGCCAACTTGGAAGGCTTTAAGAGGGGAGTGGACATGTTCATGGAGGAGAGGGCTATCCATGGCTACTATTCAAAATGGATACTACTTGTGATGCATACCTATTCTCTCTAGTATCAGAGGAGTATGCCTATCGTATTAGGTGCTGTGGATCACAGGTAAGATCATGCTGCTGCAGTTGTTTGTGGGCTTCCTAAAGGCACCTGGTTGGCCACTGTGTGAACAGCCTGCTGGACTTGATGGACCTCAGTCTGATCCATCATGGCTTTTCTTATGTTCTTGTGCCATTTTGCTCAAGTACCTTGGTTCACTTGCATCAACAGATACTTTTGATGGTTGGAAGCTGCAGGCACAACATAGTATCTGAACTGGCTGTATGATATAAAAGTACACTTAATACTGAAGACTAGAAGATACAAAGACTAGAAGATACAAATCAACAGCCACAAGTTGCTGGGCTGTACCACTTCCACTGCTGGGCTGTACCACTTCCAACTGAAGTGAAGGGGTGCTCCTTCATATTAAAAAAAAAAAGAACTTCTAGTACATTCCAAGCTAGCATTTCAGGGGCAACACTGGGCTAGGATTTTCTCCTTGACATGCTGGTTTAGTATGTTTAGTGGACTGTCTGTAGCTCTTTTCAGATGTTTGATTCTAGTGCACCAGTTGCACATAACAGGAGCACACATACCAACCACAAACCTCCCAATATGCAGAGTCACCATTTTGTATAAAATAGAAGAACCGGCTTACAACTGCCTGCCCTTCCTCTCCCCGCAACAGACACCTTGTGCGGTAAGTAGGGCTGAGAGAGTTCGGAGAGAACTGCGACTAGCCCAAGGTCACCCACCTGGCTTCATGTGGAGGAGTGGGGAAACAAACCTGGTTCATTAAATTAGAGTCCACCACTCACGTAGAGGAGTGGGGAATCAAACCCGGTTCTCCAGATTAGAGTCCTCCGTTCCTAACCACTACACCATGCTGGTAATGTGCATATTTTTCCATGGGTACATGCAAATGTACATAGCCCTATTCACACCAATGGCAACCATGCATCTCAGGAGGATCCCAGGTTGTGCATGAGCCCTTTATTGGTGGTTGGAGCACCAAAATCAAATGTCTGAAAGGACTTATGTGACAAGAGCATACAAAAATACCATTCCCCACCTGCAATCTTCAGTGGACCTACTAATAGTGTAACTTGATCCCTAGAAGTAGGGAATAAACAACAATGGATGAATACTTGCATAATGTCTGTAGATTCTTGAGTACTTTCTACCTGGTGCTAATAATATAGACTCAGATCATTCCAGTCTAGCTGGCCTGTTGATCAGTCTGTCTGTTTTTAAGTTCCTAATATGAGGCTGCAAGTTTATGGCAAACCTCCGGGTTCAACTACATGACAGCAAAGAACAGATACAAGGAGATCATCCAATATTTGCACTCGACTAGCTGTGCTAAATGAACCAAGCGGCTCGGCAAAACAAAAAAAAAACACACAAAAACTGCGAAGGACGTGCAGAGATATAAAACCTACAAGGTGGGAACTGAGCATTTTAGCAAAGGAGACAAGAAGTCTGTGGATTGAGGCTGCCATAACTGCAGACTGAAACATAGAGAAAGAACAAAGACAGGAGGGTAGCAAAAGATCAGGAACTTTGCCCTGGAGTGCAACAGTTGTGGAACAATAGAGTAAACTCATTTCCCATGATTATTGGAAGAATCTCTGAAAGTGTGAACGAGCAGCTAAGGAATGTGAATCAAAGCCCAGGACTAGGATGACTGATAAGGACAAGAATTCTGTGACGGTTCAAAGGCAAATGAGAAAAACTTGATGGCCAAGAGAAGCAAAGATCCCACAGGAATTATGCCCAGGAATTAGGTTTGCCAACTCCAGATTAGGAAATTCCTGGAGATTCGGGGGTGGAGCCTGTGGAGGGTGGGGATTGGGCAGGGGAGGGACCTCATATAATGCCAGAAGAGTCTGCCCTCCAAAGCAGCCATTTTCTCCAGGAGTACTGATCTATGTCATCTGGAGATCAGTTGTACTTCCAGGACATCTCCAGGCCCCACCTGGCCTAGTTTTCAGGCAGGTTGAATAAGGGTAGTGGATCCATATCGTTTGAGGAATAGTACCAGAAGCAGTTGTTGTTTCCTTTCCTCTGTCATTGGTTAGTGACTGTCCTGGAGCTTGATTTGTTCTAGAAGAGGCAGTCTGCAGGCTGAGGCTTTGTAGAGCCTGAGTAGGGTTGCCAGGTCCCTCTTCGCCACTGGCGGGAGATTTTTGGGATGGAGTCTGAGGAGGGCGGGGTTTGGGGAGGGGAGGGACTTCAATGCCATAGAGGCCAATTGCCAAAGCAGCCATTTTCTCCAGGTGAACTGATCTCTATCTGCTGGAGATCAGTTGTAATAGCAGGAGAACTCCAGCTAGTACCGGTTTAACTCGAGTTAAACTGGCCCTGAGAGGTAGAGTCAAAACAACAAGCCCTACAGGGCGATTAGGAGCCGTTTGTGCTGTTGACACGCTGATGAAGCCCCTAGCGGCGAAAACGTGCAAAACAATCCGGAAGGTGTTCCTATTTTCCTTTCTGGCTGAGAAGACTTCTTCAGAAGCTATACTCAACTTTACTTTTAGCCTTATGGGCAAAAAGAATGAAACTGTAATTGATGCACTACTTGAAAACTGTGAAACTATGACATGTGCAATTAAGAAACAATAACCTTTTTTGATGTAAATTGAGAGAATTTTTCATGTTTGTATTGTCTATATTATTTGTTTTGTTACACTTTGGGTGGAAATTTACATTTTTCACATTGTTTGTCATTTAGCATTATCTATTTAATATAGTTGTTGTACTTGAAATATATATAGAGTCTTGTGCTGTTTTTTCTTGCCAACCGCTTAGCTATAGCATAGGTGTATTTTTCCTTCCAGTACCTGGAGGTTGGCAACCCTAAGTCTGAGGTATTCTGACTGTTCCAATGGTTTATTTCTACAAGAGCCTACTTATGAACCCCATCACAGTCATGTGTTACTTGCAAGTTGTCTTCTATTCCTGGTAAGGACTGCAGCAGCATGAAGAAGGAGCATTATGCTTCCTCTCCCCAACCAAGTGCAGTTACCCCAAAACAGAAGTGGTCTGAATGGGGGAATTATTTGCCCCATTGCAGAAGACCGCATGGCTAGGGCAACTTTCCTTCCTACATGCAGTAGAAAGGGGCAACGATTTGCAACCATTATAATAATTAATAATCGAGTGCCATCAAGTCGCAACTGTCTTATGATGACCCCTGATGACCCCTCATGGGTAGGGCTGCCAAGTGCCAGGTGGTGGCGGGCAAACCCCCATCAATCCACTTGACCGCCCACTGACCAGCTGAGGGTCGGCGGGCAATCTGTGCAGGCAGGGACAGGTCACTTCCGGTTCACACCTGGAAGTGCTGCATTGCAAAGGGCCGCTCCAAAAACCTCCTGCCGAAGAAGAGGGACCTGGTAAGCCTACTCATGGAGTTTTCAAGGCAAGTAACGAAGAGCGGTGTTTTGCCATTGCCTTCTTCTGCGTAGCGACTCTGGTCTTCCTTGGTGGTCTCCCATCCAAGTACTAACCTGAGCTGACCCTACTTAGCTTCTGAAGCTCAGGCTAGTCTGGACTATACTGGCTGCAGTGATTCAAGCTCTGTGGAAATCGTGGAAGTAGAAATTAACAGCTTGCTTCAAGTTTAAATCCAGCAAACCAAGAGATTGAAGTGGCAGCATCATAGCACTGAACAGCCACAGAAACAGCAGATGTAGGAAAAAATACTTTATGTAAGCATGGGTTGTACAAAATGTAAAACCCAGCCACTCCAAACACGACCAGTCTCATGCAACTGCCAGCCACCTGGAATGGGGATACGCATCTTTACGCAATCAGTTTAATAGGGCCGGGATGAGCATTGCAATGTGTCTCCAATTGTACATCCACACCTGCATCAGCTGTGCATATGGAAGGCTGCTTACAAATGCAAATCTTTCTTGCTCGATTGCAGCTCACATGCTTTGAATAGCCAGCTTTTCATCAGGATGAGAGTTCTCCTTTTTTTTTTGGAATGAAATTCCCAATCCAGTTCTAGCCACACTTTAAAAAGATGTTTATATCATACATTGCAATGCAAAAGCCTCTTGCTAGTAGGCTACTTGGGATGGAGTAGAGTTGCAGAATGCAAACAACCCTAGATTATATCTAGGGTTGCCAACCTCCAGGTACTAGCTGGAGATCTGCTATTATGACTGATCTCCAGCCAATACAGATCAGTTCCCCTGGAGAAAATGGCTTCTTTGGCAATTGAACTCTATGGCAGTGAAGTCCCTCCCCTCCCCAAACCCTGCCCTCCTCAGGCTTTCTCCTAAAAACCTCCCGCCAGCGGCAAAGAGGGACCAGACTACCCTATTTATATATGAAGAAGAAGAGTTGGCTTTTATATGCCGACTTTCTCTACCACTTAAGGAAGAATCAAACCAGCTTACAATTACCTTTCCTTCCCCTCCCCACAGCAGACACCCTGTGAGGTAGGTGAGGCTGAGAAAGTGTGACTAGCCCAAGGTCACCCAGCTGGCCTCATGTGTAGGAGCAGGGAAACAAATCCAGTTCACAAGATTAGCCTCTGCCGCTCATGTGGAGGAGTGGGGAATCAAACCCAGTTCTCCAGATCAAAGTCCACCGCCCCAAACCACTGCTCTTAACCACTACACCATGCTGAAAAACACAAACATTGCTAACTGCACCTGTGTTTCTCCATGGAAGCACATTGTCCAGAAGGAAAATGTATGTTGGGGATTTAGTTTTACATGCTAAAAGAAAATGTGAAAAACCAAGCTCAGCCATGCAATATAAACATACCTATTGTCAGCACAGTGGGATATCTGAAGAAGTGTCTTTACAAAGGCTGGGGGGGGGGTTCGGATTCTCCAGTTTAAGGGGCATCAGAGGGTCTACTTGACTACTCGCATCAAACTGGGCAACTACACATGAACACATGAAGCTGCCTTATACTGAATCAGATCCTTGGTCCATCAAAGTCAGTATTGTCTACTCAGACCAGCAGTGGCTCTCCAGGGTCTCAGGTAGAGGTCTTTCGCATCACCTAGTTGCATGGTCCCTTTAACTGGAGATGCTAGGGATTGAACCTGAGACTTTCTGCATGACAAGCAGATGCTCTACCACTGAGCCACGGCCCCTACTTGGCTCCAGTGGCATCTCCTCATTCCTGGTCTTTACGGCAGAACGAGTCGATGCTGGATAAATGGAAACAGTGGGTTCTAAAGAGCTGGCCTATTAAGCATCTTCATTCAGAATAGTCTGGGATGTGATTTGTCATAGGATTGCTTTAAAATGCAGGTGTGAAAAATGACTTTCAGTATCATCTATGCGAGTCCAATTGAGAACCATTAAATACTAAGTATGGATAAAGAAGTGTATATAGAACTATAGAACATGTAGGGTTGCCAACCTCCAGGTACTAGCTGGAGATCTCTTGCTATTACAACTGATCTCCAGCTGATAGAGATCAGTTCACCTGGAGAAAATGGCCACTGTGGCAATTGGACTCTATGGCATTGAAGCCCCTCCCCTCCCCAAACCCCATCCTCCTCAGGCTTCGCCCCAAAAACCTCCTGCTGGTGGCGAAGAGGGACCTGGCAATCCTAAGAACATGGTTGTGGAAAGTGCCGTCAAGTCGCTGTTGACTTAGGGCGAGCCCATAGGATTTCCAAGGCAAGAAATGTATGGAGATGGTTTGCCATTGCGTGCTTCTGCGCAGCATCCCTGGATTCCTTGGTGGTCTCCCATCCAGGTACTAATCAGGGCCCACCTTGCTTTGCTTCCAAGATCTGATGAGATTGGGCTAGCCTGGCCAAAATGTAAAATACACACTGTTCAGTGCCCAGTCTTTCATTTGGGTGGACACAACAGGCATAGCAAGTGGGAGCTATGAACTGCCAACAGAACACCATTCTAATGTTGCATTGTTGTACCAACTCTTGCACAAGAACAAGACCTGCTGCACATTTTTGTGCAAAGACTGGGAAAGACATATGCAATAGCTTGCACAATGTCTTGAATAGAGTTTGTGTGTGTGTGTGTGTGTGTTGGTGGTGGTACTCACTGGTACTGAGTACCAGCACCATTCTAGGGCACTCTCTGGGGTGGACTCTGAACTGGAGAACCCGGTTTGATTCCCCACTCCTCCACATGAGCGGCAGAGGCAAATCTGGTGAACTGGATTGGTTTCCCCACTCCTACACATGAAGCCAGCTGGGTGACCTTGGGCAAGTCACAACTATCTTTGAGCTCTCTCAGCCCCACCTACCTCATAGGGTGTCTGCTGTGGGGAAGGGAAGGTGATTGTAGGCTGGTCTGAGTCTTCCTTAAGTGGTAGAGAAAGTCGGCATATAAAAACCAACTCTTCTTCTTTATCATCTCCTCCTCCTCCTTCTCCCAAGTCCTGTGAGGGGAATTGGTGGGAATTGGTGCAACCTTATATATGAATACCGGCATCTTTTTTGCAAAAACTTTTCAAATAAAAATAAACACTGGTCTTGCACTAACTGAAGGTGATCCTCCTAATGAAAAGGAAAAACACACACATAGATGATCCAATTGTCTTTTAAAAGAGATTCAGTATTTTCCATGAGTAAGGAAAGAACAAGAGCAGGAATGAGGAATACAAAAAGCTGTAATCTGGAGAACGTCTCAAGAAAATGTCCATCCCCAAATCTGAAAATAGCATGATTTTAAAAGCTCAGTTGCCCACTACATTAACAACCATTAAAAGTCAGCAGCATCGAGAACGGTTGCAAAGAATAATTTCTTCCTTTCCTCAAAGAACCTACAGATAGATGCTGATTATGTGGGTGAAACGCCTATGAAATATTTCAGGTTCTTAGATTTCCTTTTATTATTGTCTATGTTTATATTTGTTTTTAAATGTACATTTAATCTGAAAAGTGTTTCAATCTGTTTTTCAGTGGAGGACTTTCAGGGCATTTGATTCATATTACAAACATTAATAAATGGCATCCAAACATATTTTATTAATTTTGCCACGAAGACATACTTACATACCTTATCAATCCAGTCTCCAGTAAATGGAATTTGTGTTCGTTTCCAATATCCAAGAAAAGTAAGAGATCAGACTGTAACTCATATCCCACAGTTCTTTCCATTTCATTTTTTATGTTACTCCAGTAAGTTTTATGTTACTGTTCATGTCCTCAGAATAACCCTTCACTTTTTAACATTTCCAACGTTAAGAAAGCAATCCTAAACTGGTGTGCTTAGAATTCTATTCAGGTCTATTCAGTGGGGCTTATTTCTGGTAAAATATTCTTAGGATTGCCCTGTTAGGATTATAATATTTATTTTACTGGACATGGATAGGGTAATCATCTTCCCAGGAGGGCAGGCACCAATGGTATAGCCCAATCTCATCAGATCTTGGAAGCTAAAGAGGGTTGGTACTTGGATTAGAGATCATCAAGGAAGGCTCTACAAAGGAAAGTGATGGCAAACCTGCTTCTCACTTTCCTTGAATGCTCCTTGCCAGGGTCACCATAAGTCAGTTGTGACTGACTTGATAGTACATACATACGTAATCGTCTTTTCATATTGTGCTATGTTCACTGTGATAAATTTCCACTTGGATCATATCTACAATGCAGATTTATACTGTAATCCAACAAAAGTTACACCATTCTAAGTCAACTGAAGTAGGTGGGTTTAGAAAGATGTATCACTGCCAAAATCTGTTTTGACTATTACTACCCAAATGCTAAAATCCCAGTTCAGGTACAGATTTCACAGTTTGGTCAGTGACTATTCTCAGACATTGATGATAGAAAAATTCAGAAGCATTTAAAAGGTTAACCCAAAATCCAGTTCATTGGATCATCTTTGAACAAGTTTAATAGACACCACATTTTATTAAAGCTTTGACATAAGTATACACACAAATATCATTCCATATTTATTGAAAGTGTAACAGTTAATCAAGTTTGAAACTGGCTTAAATCAGTAGAATAGGCATGTGGTATACTCAAACACAAAAAGAATATTCCTTAAATTGGCCTTGGATCCATTCTTCTCAAATGTCCCAAGTATGTGACTATAACAAACAGAGAAAGATAGACATGCATAAACAATGTTTTACCTTTGGGTTTGCCAATCAAATTTATGGATTTAATAATATAACACTATCAATGTGCCAAGAGCTTTAAGAACAACCTAAGGGGAAAAGAAAAACATCCAAGTTCACAGGAACCTGCTATCAAAACCTGGACAATGAGGAAGATAAACAAGGGAGCAGGGAAAGGCAAGTGCAGAAGTTATTACAATCCTGGGCAGGGCTTAATCAGATATATGCAGACAGATATTCACTTTTGTCACCAACCAGAGGACTATTGACTGCTGGAAGGCTGCACCTTTTCAGGGTACGAAAAAGACCAGCTTGGCCCCAGCCAACTTGCAGAGAAGGAAGCTTGCTTTCTTCCTCCCTGCCAAAAAGAACACACACAAATACATGAATCTGCCTTAGACTGAATCAGTCTCTTGGTCCATCACAGTCATTTTTATCTACTCAGACTGGCTGCAGCTCTCCAGGGTCTCAGGCTAAGGTCTTTCAAATCACCTTCTATCTGATGGTTAACTGGAGATGCCAAGGTTTGAACCTGGGACTTTTGCATGCCAAACAGATGTTCTACTACCAAATCACAGCACTTACTCTGTTCCAACTATCAGTTTTCTGGAGAATGGAGAAGACAGAGGGACAAGACACACTGGCTCTTGTCAACAGTCAGAGGAATAATGGCTGTACCATAGTTCCACCACCTTCCTCAAAGAGAGGGAAGACAAACCTGGCCTAGTTACATTCTTACATTTGCCTCCTCCGCCTTTCCCCCCTAGTACGCTTCCCTCGTATGTCTTCCTTGTCTTATTAAATGATAAACCTAAGGGCACTTTGGGATATGATTTATAGAAAAGTAAGAGAGCAAGCAAGAGTAAATTTATTGTATAGCCATAGGCTGTTACAAAATAAACTTATAGTTTTCCAAAATTTTATGCAATAAAAGCTTTAAAAGTTAGAAGTTAAAAATTAGTAACAGTACTGGTAAAAAACAACAGTTGATGGAAATTTACCATACAATATAAATCATTTTAAATTAAAAATTGTTCTCTCTAAAAAAATTTAAACAGTTACTCTCTTTAAAACCTCTTTGGCTCTTATTTTCTTTGCAGCCAGGGCAACTAGTGACATTCTATAGGTAACATATAAATCAGTGTCTGATAATAAGAAGATCAGTTTTTCAGATTCAGAGCTAAAGTGTATACCTTTCAATAACCCATCTAAGGATTTGGCTCTAGGTCCACATACAATGGGCATGATAAAACATAATGATCTGCGTAACAAATACATTAGCCAGATTTGCCAGGTTCTCCACTCAGGTTGCGAACCGAAATTCTGAATGTGAAATTTTACTTTTCAAATGGGTAGCTTTTTGATCGATGCCTGCCAAAACACAAATCCGCAATCTCATAAGATATCCAATACTAAACGCCATTGCATTGCCTCTGTCACCACGGCACATCAAGGTTTGAATGCTGCCAAACAGCAAATATTGAAATTAAGCATCAACCAGCGCAGATATCAAATATGCAGCAAAAATTCAATAGAGGATATTCAACAGTAAAATATGCAGAGGAGGATTTCAAAGAACTCTATGGGAGGCATTACATTCCTCTGGGTCTTAGGGAATGCTTCAGAGACAATCCAGTAACTTTTCTATTTGTATTTAAGTTATTTGTCAAACATCAAGCTTCTGTCCATTTTTTTAGGGTGAGAAAGATAAGACAATGGTGCCAGGAATAATAGATCATTCCATCTACTGCTCTGCCTTTTGTTTGACTTGTCTGTGTGCATCCGCAGTCCTAAACAACTTAAATTGTATTTCAGCTTCCTCGATTCAAGTGCCATGTAACTTTCACCCAGTGGGACCACAAATGAATCATCACTATAATGTTACAGCAGCTGTCTATCCGTCACATTTTTCCCACCCTTCCTCCAAGGGGCAAAGAGTGGCATGGCTCTTCCCTCCTTCATTTTACCCTCACCACAGCCTGTGAAGTAGAGCGCGCGACCCCGGCCCAAAATCACCCGGCGAGCTCCTTGGCAGAGGGAGAATTGCATCTCACGTCTCCCCAGTGGTTGCCCAGTACTCTAACATTACAGTGGCTCTCAGTAGAGAGAGTTTGAGAGAACCCGTCTCTTTTTGAAGTATCAGAGCTGGATCCAGACAACAGTCGTTCCTGAGATCAAGTAGGGCCCCCAATCCCCACAGGCATTAAGGTTCCTCAGCCAAGATGGTGGCTTCTCACACTCCCTGTTGGCATTTAGCCTGATGTATGAGAAACGTACCAGAAAAAAGGTTCAGAACTTGTTGCCTCACTGTCCATCCCTGCCAACTCACACGGTTGACATAAATTAGCTCTAAATTGGCATGCGTTGCGCTGCCAGAACGGGCAGCTCCCTGCAGAGAGGCATTAAGTACCTAACCTTTCTTTCCTGATACATTCCCCGTGCAACAGACTCAGTGCCAACAGGGAGCTGTCATCCGGGCAATGTGGGCATGGTTAAGGGACAGGCGAGGGGAGTCATCACTCCCCTCCATTCCTCTCATGCGGGGTTGCCAACATCCAGGTGGGGACTGGAGTCACTGAAATAAGTGGAAATCATTTGAAATGGTGGCCCTGAAGGGGCAGGAAGACAATTTTTTGCAAATTTTTTGCAAATTTTGTAAATAAATAAATGGCTTTGAGATTTGGAGACCAGCCCCAAAACGAATGACCTTGTCAAACATACAAGTCCAGATTAGCAATATCAGTAATGATAGTGTCCAACAGCCAGTGGACTCTGGATAGTCCTTGACTAAAATGAAGCCCAAATTTAAGTAACTTTCAGCAGAATCCTAAACAGTTGGTGTTGCTATCAAGTTGCAGCTGACTTATGGTGACCCCATAAGGTTTTCAAGCCAAGAGATGAACAGATGTGGTTTGCCATCGCCTTCCACTGCATGGCAATGGCCAACCCTACTTTGCTTCTGAGATCTGATGAGATCAGGCTAGCCTGGGCCATCTAGCTCAGTCAATGGGATTAGAAAGGAGTAACTTTGCTTGTAAATCAGAGTAAAATAAGTTCCTTTAAAGGTGACTTTTAAGGGGTTTTTTTAAGTAAATAAGTTTAAGATTGAGCTGTCCCTGTTATAAAGGAAACTGCAGAGGAGTTATATTGTAGGTTCCACTTTGGATGTCATGCTGCCGTTCTCTCAGCCATGGTCAAGAGACTGAGTTAGGGCTAGGACCTTTCATGCTCCTAATTTCTCTCAAATTCTCCTTCTCTTTCCTCATCTGGAGTTCAGCATCACATGTACATCCAGGCTAACCAGGGCTTCCATCTTAATCAGGATGTGAAGCCAGGGTTTGAAGTGGGTCTGCAACCTTGAACCATGGTTATGACCAATAAGGGTGGGAGGCAGGAATTCATTCTGCGAAAGGGAAGAGGAACAGGCAAGGTCCAGAGTCACAAACTCTTATTCCTGGTTTCTAAAGTTGTGCAAGGTTCTCCTGAATGGGCATTGTTTTTCCCGCCCCTCTGTTGTCTGGGGAATAGCGTGTGGCCTTTCTAAGAAATGGAAAGTCATTTTTTCCATTGCTGTGGTTGACACTTGCACAACCATAACTCTTACTCTGTTTATTATTTCAGCATTCAGACAAGCGAAGGGCTTTTATTCTCCTCTCTTAAAAGCAGGGTGAAAGTTTTCAGCTAAAGAGTTGAACCCCTGTTAGAGTCTGGCCTAGGGTTGCCAGGCCCCTCTTCGCCACTGGGAGGTTTTTAGGGCAGAGCCTAAGGTGGGTGGGGTTTGGAGAGGGGAGGGACTTCAATGCCATAGAGTTCAATTGCCAAAGCGGCTATTTTTCTCCAGGTGATCTGATCTCTATCGGCTGGAGATCAGTTGAATTAGCAGATCTCCTGCTACTACCTGGCAGTTGGCAACCCTAGCCTGGTCCAACATAGCAGAACTCAGATCGGGTCAGGATGGAAAGAGCTTTTTGCCAAAACCTACGCACTGGGATATTTTAAGGCAACTCAAGGAGGTTTGGGGTTCACAGGATGAACAGGAAGGAATGTAAAGGCCAGAGCTCAGAATAGGAAGGAACAGTAAAGATAGGAGATGTACGGAAGGGCCAGCATCACTGGACAGTAACCACTGACCAAGAAGAGATTAGGAAGGTAAACTGGCCCAGGAATAAGTAGAGCCCACCTGGCTGCAGTGGAGGCCGGCTCAGTTTGGACCCGACCAGCAGGAGATGACAATGAGCATCAGCTTGTCAAGTGCCATCTCAAGCTAAGGTTGGTAGCACTGCCTCAGTACATGGTGGGAGATTTTGAGGGTGGTGCCTGGGGAGGGCTCAGTTTGGAGAGGATGTGATGTCACTTCCAGAGGTTGCTCTGGACATTTTCCCCAATCTCTGTGGTAAAGACCATACACACGTGGGGAAATTCCTAGAGTCTCATTATGGAGGCTATTTTCTGGTTATTCTTTCTCACACCCCTGGATTTTCTCAAGGGCAGAGGACTGGGGCAGAGGGTTTAGCTGCCACAGGCAGGCAAATGGCAAGCCTACCTCAAGCTGACACCCATAATCATCACCACTGGTTATGTCCTAGCTTAGCAGCTCCTGCAATGTTGCCAGACCTGCTGGGTGCAGTCTAGAATTGCTCCTGACCATTACGGGCCTTCCATGGGAGCAGCCCATTTTCCTAGTAAGAGAAGGAGAAGGAGAGCTGGTTTTTATATGCCGATTTTCTCTACCTTTTGTTTAAGGAGAATCAAACCAGCTTACAATCTCCTTTCCTTCCTCTCCCCACAACAGACACCCTGTGAGGTAGGTGGGACTGAGAGAGCTCTAAGAGAGCTGTGACTAGCCCAAGGTCACCCAGCTGGCTTCATGTGGAAGAGTGGAGAAACCAACCTGGTTCACCACATTAGAGGAAGAAAGAAGAGGGGAATAACCCAACCTAAAACCCAACCTAAAAACAGAAGCTGGGTACCCAAGGTTGGGTGGGAAATATATATACATATATGTGTGTGTGTATAAATACTGAAAATATAATTTATTAGAAGTGCTAAAGGTTAAAATTATTTAAAAGCATTAAAATAGCACAATGGCATTTCCTGAGGCTGATAACTGTAACCACATACCAAACGTGTTTCGGCCTATAGGGCCTTCATCAGTGGTTAATTAAAACCCTTGTTAAGACTGCACACATTTACAGAAATAAATTAATAAATACACAAACAGTTCAAACCCAACCAGGCATGTGCATAGGTTGTAAAATCTATTCCCAATTACTCAAACATCTGGTCAGATAGGTTCTAGTTGTAATACCATACTGGTTAGTATATGTCTCTCATATACGATGTGTGCAGGTATCAACCTAGTAAAGCAGTGGAGGAGTGGGGAATCAAACCCAGTTCTCCAGATTTGAATCCACCATTCTTAACCAACTACGCCACTGTGGCCAGTCTTCCTCTATCCTGGCCAATTGGGGTACCACTGCTGCAGCTAGCACTGCTTGCCCTCTTGTGTGGTATAGCAGTGGCAGAAGTGGGGGTCTGGAGCCACTGAGCCCCACCCAGTCCCCATGGGTGAGCAAATGGTAACAGCTCTGAAAAGCAATGGCATCTACCACTTTTTGCTTGTCAGCTCTCTCTCTTTTTGTGGTCACAGCTGCTGCCGCTCCTAGCATCCCTCACAGCTGCTACATACATAAGTGTCGTCAAGTCGCAATCAACAGTTGCCATAAGTTGCAAGGGGCTTTCAAGGCAAGGGGGAAACAGAGGTGGTTTGCCATTGGCTTCCCCATCCAGAGTCTCTCTTGGTGGTTTCCCATTGTACTGATCCTGTTTAGCTTCTGAGATTGGACAAGATCTGGCTATACCTATGATGCCTCCTCTGTAGAGCCTTACTTGGTGGTTCCCCATCCATGTACTGACCCAGTTTAGCTTCTGAGAATGGACAAGACCAGGCTATAACCATGCAGTCTCCTCTGTAGAGCCTTCCTTCATGGTCCTCCGTCTGCGTACTGACCCTGTTTAGCTTCTGAGATTGGGTGGAATGCACTGCCTCAGAGGGTGGTGGAGGTCCCGTCTTTGGGGGTCTTTAAGCAGAGGCTGGATGGCCATCTGTAGGGAGTGCTTTGATTGTGGGATCCTGCATGGTGGGGGGAGGGTTGGGATCACTGGGGATGTGGGGGGGAAGTAGTTGTTAATTTCCTGCATTGGGCAGGGGGTTAGACTAGATGACCCTGGTGGTCCCTTCCAACTCTATGATTCTATGATTCTATAACCATGCCCCCTCCTTTGTAGAGCCTTCCTTGGTGATCTCCCATCCACGTACTGACCCAGTTTAGCTTCTGAGATTGGACAAGATCAGGCTATAACTATACCATCTCCTTTGTAGAGCCTTCCTTGGTGATCTCCTATTCATACTGACCCAGTTTAGCTTCTGAGATTGGACAAGAGCAGGCTATAACCATGCCACCTGTCCTCCCTGCAGCTAATACACAGTGGCAAAGCTGTTCAGCACACTGTTCAAGTCAGATGGTTATGGGACAAGGAGATCTGAGGCTCAGCTCCTGAGTATGCTCACCTTCCAAATATATTCTCCACAAAGTTTTTAGCATCCCTACTTGAAAGCCATAGGGAACCAGTTGCCTTCAGCCTATGGAACCACCTGTGTTACGGTTTCTGTTTCCTCCATTCTCCAAGTGGGAGCAAAGGACTTGGCCATTTATTCAGAGCTTCTAGATTGCCAGGTAGCTCACCAGGTAGCATCCACCCTTAGTAACGACCAAACAATGGCTCTAGTCATTCATTGCCTGTATCCACAATTATTTACAACATTCAGTACTTGTCTGGATACCAACAGTAATTCTTTTCAGACAGTTGAAAGTGGTATGATAGAGTCATTATTGCTCATAATGTGTCAAACAAAGGCCCTGATTCAAGGCATTCCCTGATGGGTTTTGCATCTAATACCATTTCAGACTCTACAGTTTTTCAGAATATACTTGGGATATTGTAATGACACACTTAAAATGTAAAGAGTAACTGTGACAACCTATATATCACACAGAAGTATGGCTAAAGTGTTACATTTTAACTGCAGAGATCCAGGTTCAAATCCTTGTGGAGTCTCCAAACTCACTGAGTGCCACGGGCCAGTCACTATTCCTCTCCTTAACTTACCTCATTAAGATTGTTGCAAGGATAAAGTGGTTGGAGGGAGCCCTATTGATTACATTTGCGGAACTCCTTGCAACTCAAGACTATGTACATAGTGGAACACCAACAAAATTTCTTGAAGGAAGCTTTGGTTCTTGAAAGTTCACACCTTGGAAAGCCTGCTGGCCTTTCAGGTGCTACTGGACTCAAAATTTGCTCTTCTACTGCAGGCCAACATGGCTACCCACCTAAAACTACACAGAGGAAGACTCTTATTCATGACCACTGTCAGCTAGGTTGGGGCACGATGGGTCCTCCAGCCATTCCCTGGGATCTAGGGAACATCATCCTGAACCCCTTGGAGAAAGGGTAGGAGAGGGGCTGTGGCTCAGTTTGTAGAGCATCTGCTTGGTATGCAGAAGGTTCCAGGTTCAATCTGCAGCATCTCCAGTTAAAGGGACTAGGCAAGTAGGTGATGTGAAAGACCCCAGAGAGCTGCTGCCGGTCTGAGCAGAGAAGACTGACTTTGATGGACCAAGGGTCTGATTCAGTATAAGGCAGCTTCGTGTGTTCATGTGTGTTCAAAAAAGACCCTGGTTAGCTGCAGACCCTTGCCGAGTGCTGTCACAATGGTTAACCCGTCAGCTACTCAGCAATACGAAACAGCCCCTGCTAAAAAGACTATGTCATGTTATGCATCATTACTCCAATCAAAACCCATTGAAGTCAATGGTACGGTTGCCAACCTCCAAACCCATTGAAGTCAATGGTACGGTTGCCAACGTCCTCTTTGCCTTTCCTGAAAGCCCCCATAGCCTCTCCCCCTTTCCTACTTCCTCCTCTCTTTCCCATCCAATAGCCAACCTACAATAATCTGCCCCTCTGTCTTCAGCTTTCCCTCTCCCCCCTAGCCTCTAACTAGGAAAACTATGACCCAGTTGTGTGGTGATGGCCATTGGGCCAGGTTCACTTGTGTAGTAGGGACCCCCCCAAGAACTTGTGAGGGAGCACCTCACTTTCCCCGTATCCACCTCCCCATATTAGTTCCTCTTTCCCTCTTCCTGACAACCCCTTTATCCTCTCCCCGTTCCCTGCCTCATTCTCTCCTTCTCAGCCATTCATCAGTCTACCTTTTAGCTGCCTCCCATCTTCAGCTAAATTTGTTATTTATTTACTTCATTTATACCCCACCTTTCTCCACAGTAGAGAACAAAGCAGCTTACATTATTCTAATCTCCTCCTTTTTAATCCACGCAACAACCCTGTGAGGTAGCTGAAGGTATGCGATTAACCTAAAATCACCCAATGAGCTTCCACAGCCAGATGGGCATTTGAACCTGGTTATCCCAAACCCTACTCTGAAGCTCTAACTGCTACACCACACTGTCTTTTGTAGGGTGGCTGCTGTTGAACAGTAGCAAGCAGCCAGACCTAGTTGAGTCATGCAAATTGAGTGGTATCAAGTCACCCCGAGGTTGCTTCCAGGCCCACGGTTGCCAACCTCCAGCTGGGACCTGGAGATCTCCCAGAATTACAACTGATCTCCAGATGACAGAGATCTGTCCCTCTGGAGAAAATGGCTGCTTTGGATAGTAGACTCTATGGGATTGTATCCAGTTGAGGACTCTCCCCAAACCCTGCCCTCTTCAGATTCCACCCCAAAATCTTCAAGAATTTCCCAACCTGGAGCTGGCAACCATAGCCAGGCCTGGCCACAATGAGTCCTCCCTGAAAGGCTTAAACAGCCCTGGAAAGGACCCTGCCCCCTCCTCTGCCCTCTACTCACTGGAATCCAGCCTAGAATGTTGTGGTTGCCTAGCAACAGCCACTGGGGGAATCTGTTTGTTAAAGCTACAGGCACTTCTTTTATTATGTTGCGTTTTTTTAAAAAAAAAACACCTTTGTGGGGTTGGTTTTTTTTTTTTAGATTTTAGATTTTTTTGCAAACATGGGACACTTTTCAGGTTTGCAGAACGATCTGTCTTGCCCATTCACAGTTCCACTCACCGAATTTCCGTCTGGGTGGAAAGGTGGCATAGAAATGTTTCAAATAAAATAATAATAAAATAAAATATGCCTGAATCCCAATATAAACTATAAGCAGTGAAAAGGGCAAAAAAACTGTGGCAGAAGCAAATGCCAATTAGAACAGTAGCAACATGTTGCAGCTGTTCACAATTACATTCAATTTGCAACTTTCAAACATTCACTTAGTAGGAAGTTCTTTGAAGAAACAAGAATGAGCTGCCTGATTCAGCAACCTTCTTTCCAAGAGCATGCCAACTAATGCAGCATTTTTAAATAGAAGGAAGGCTCAAGGGACTTCCAGTTGTTTGAGGATTGTGGCCGAAGTGATAGTTGTTGTTTTTTACAGAGCCATCACCCTTCTAAATCATTGAAGTCAATGGGCTTAGAACGGTGTAAGTGTTTCAGGGTGGCACTGTTCAGCTGCTGCTAGCCGTTGTGATTGGGAGGGGCTAGCGTTTGTCATATGGGTTTAGAAATTTTGTCCCAAAAAGTAGCACCACTGCTACTTGGCTGATGCAGGAAAAGCCAATATGTTGTAGAACTTACAGGGTCAGACTAGTACTGGGAAGATCCAGGTCCAAATCCCCACACAGCCTTGAAGCTCACAAGGTAACCTTGGGTTAGTCGCTCTCTTGTAGCCTCATCTATTTCACAGAGGGTTGTTGTGGAGATAAAATGGAGGGGAAATGCTGGTCGCCCTGATCTCCTTGGAGGGTGGGCAGTCTAAAAATGTGACTGACATATGGAATCCGAACACTTTCCCCCCCTCAAAATAGTGGTTCAGGCATAGAGAAAAGGCATTTTTCAACATCTGAAGAGCAAAATGCTGCTCATTGGAAAATATATATAGTTCCCCTTCCAGCTTTTTGCTATTTCTGTTATTGCAACATTCCATGAGCTAGTTCCCAGTGTCAGAGACTATTATGCCAGACTGAGTAAGCATTATAATAAAGATAATGGGCAATATCCTACCACCCCATGAGCGGAAGATGTAGTTCTCCTGTTGTCCTCTTCACCACTGCTGCTCTGACCCCTGGAAAGATCAATCGCGGGTTGTGGCATCTGACAAGCTGGGGGTGGGTTTGGGACTTAAAGTGAGGAGGGATCCTTCCAGACAAGGGTGTTAGCAAGTCAATATAAGAGCAGGATCAGAAATTTGGGATAAATATAACATAATATTAAATCTGTCCGTCTCACCAGTGTCTTCAGTTATTTATAGTGAAGACTTTCAAGATCCAAGATATCTGCAAATGTTGATGTAGGGCTAAAAAATAACTTCTAACACCTCGTGTGTGTGTGTTATTTAAAGCACATATACTTTTGATGTAGGGCTAAAAAAAATAACTCTTGTAACACCTCAAGATTTTTTAAAAAGCACATATACTTTCTTCATCAGAAATAAGGCCAAGACTCTCCAGGAAGATTTTTCCTCTTTACAATCCATGCAAATAAGAAGTCATCTGCAGAAAGTCTCAAGGGAACATCAGATTTAAGGAAAAGAGATGATTTTAAAAAATGGATTAAGAAAAAAGGATTTTCTTAACAATTTATAAAATTATTTATAATTTGGATAGATTGGATTTGAACAATAAAACAAGATGGGGGGCAAGTGTGTTAATTTCCCATTCTGCAGAGGCATTTTGCGCCACAGAAACATTTTATGGCATTAGAGCGGTTCCTCAGTGGAACAGGCTTACTCGGGAGGTGGTCAGCTCTCCTTCCTTGGAGGTTTTTAAGAAGAGGTTAGCTGGCCATCTGTCAGCAATGCTGATTCTGTTACCTTAGGCAGATCATGAGAGGGAGGGCACCTTGGCCATCTTCTGGTCACTGGGGGTGTGTGGGGAGGGGAGGTAGTTGTGAGTTTCCTGCATTGTGCAGGGGGTTGGACTAGATGACCCTGGTGGTCCCTTCCAACTCTATGGTTCTATGAATGCCTTTAAAATACCTTATGGCCATATATACTAGAAGACGTTTTGTCATACGCTAATATAAAAAGTCAACCTTCCTGAGAATGTGGGAAACGCCTATCCGACCGCAGACAGGATTGGTGCGCCGAAGACTGGGGGTGGGGCTTTACAGCCATGGGCGTGGCAAAGGGAACCTCGCACCTTTTGGATCAAAACATTGCTGTCTGCTCGCTCTATCTATCTATCTATCTATCTATCTATCTATCTATCTATCTATCTACCTACCTACCTACCTACCTACCTACCTACCTACCTACCTACCTACCTACCTACTAATCTGCCCTTCCCTGCCGAGACCAGGCTCAGGGCAGGTAACATCATCCAGACACATCAAAACGTCAGCTATAATAAAATAATTCTAAAATTAAACAATAAAACCCAATTAAAACCCTTCAAACTCCAGATGGCGCCTACTTTAGCCCATAGTGCCTGGAATAAGCAGCAGGTTGCCCCCCCCCCCCCAATAACAGAGTTTCACTAGTGATTTTGAAGAGGGGGTTGTGGCAATGAGGCTGGGGCGCCCTGCTGCCCCCCCCCCGCCCCTTTAGAAATGATGCGAGCACACTGCCTTTATTTTTTACTGTTTAACTCAATTGTTAAACCATCTGTGTAATACTTTTTTGGGGGAAATTGATTTTTAATGGGAACATTTAATACTTTCTGATCTAATCCCTTATTTACATCTTTTTATTAATTTTGTACTAGTGCTGATTTAAGGATGATAGATAGGATAAAAATCTGTTAATTAAAATAGTATCGGGATTAGTTCCGCTAGCAAAAGTTTATACAGTTTAATTTTAGACGGAGGAGGGAGAGGGGGAAGTCCAATTAAGGTTAATTTGGTAGTATTGTCGAAGGCTTTCACGGTCAGAGTTCAATGGTTCTCGTGGGTTATCCGGGCTGCGTAACTGTGGCCTTGGTAGCATTCATTGTATTTTTAGTATTACTTTTCTATATAACATTGGATCTTATTCACTACGTTGATGTGTTCATTAAGAAAATAAAAAAAAAATATTTAATTTTTAATGGTAGTATTGTCGAAGGCTTTCACGGTCAGAGTTCAATGGTTACTTGTGGGTTATCCGGGCTGCGTCACCGTGGCCTTGGTAGCATTAGTTGTATTTTTAGTATTATTTTTCTATATAACATTGGATCTTATTTACAACGTTGATGTGTTCATTAAGAAAATAAGAAATTATTTAATTTTTAATGGTGGTATTGTCGAAGGCTTTCACGGTCAGAGTTCAATGGTTCTCGTGGGTTATCCGGGCTGCGTAACCGTGGCCTTGGTAGCATTAGTTGTATTTTTAGTGTTACTTTTCTATATAACATTGGATCTTATTTACAACGTTGATGTGTTCATTAAGAAAATAAAAAATTATTTAATTTTTAATGGTAGTATTGTCGAAGGCTTTCACGGTCAGAGTTCAATGGTTCTTGTGGGTTATCCGGGCTGCGTCACCGTGGCCTTGGTAGCATTAGTTGTATTTTTAGTGTTACTTTTCTATATAACATTGGATCTTATTTACAACGTTGATGTGTTCATTAAGAAAATAAGAAATTATTTAATTTTTAATGGTGGTATTGTCGAAGGCTTTCACGGTCAGAGTTCAATGGTTCTCGTGGGTTATCCGGGCTGCGTCACCGTGGCCTTGGTAGCATTAGTTGTATTTTTAGTGTTACTTTTCTATATAACATTGGATCTTATTTACAACGTTGATGTGTTCATTAAGAAAATAAGAAATTATTTAATTTTTAATGGTGGTATTGTCGAAGGCTTTCACGGTCAGAGTTCAATGGTTCTCGTGGGTTATCCGGGCTGCGTAACCGTGGCCTTGGTAGCATTAGTTGTATTTTTAGTATTACTTTTCTATATAACATTGGATCTTATTTACTACGTTGATGTGTTCATTAAGAAAATAAAAAATTATTTAATTTTTAATGGTAGTATTGTCGAAGGCTTTCACGGTCAGAGTTCAATGGTTCTCGTGGGTTATCCGGGCTGCGTAACCGTGGCCTTGGTAGCATTAGTTGTATTTTTAGTGTTACTTTTCTATATAACATTGGATCTTATTTACAACGTTGATGTGTTCATTAAGAAAATAAGAAATTATTTAATTTTTAATGGTGGTATTGTCGAAGGCTTTCACGGTCAGAGTTCAATGGTTCTCGTGGGTTATCCGGGCTGCGTAACCATGGCCTTGGTAGCATTAGTTGTATTTTTAGTATTACTTTTCTATATAACATTGGATCTTATTTACTACGTTGATGTGTTCATTAAGAAAATAAAAAATTATTTAATTTTTAATGGTAGTATTGTCGAAGGCTTTCACGGTCAGAGTTCAATGGTTCTCGTGGGTTATCCGGGCTGCGTAACCGTGGCCTTGGTAGCATTAGTTGTATTTTTAGTGTTACTTTTCTATATAACATTGGATCTTATTTACAACGTTGATGTGTTCATTAAGAAAATAAGAAATTATTTAATTTTTAATGGTGGTATTGTCGAAGGCTTTCACGGTCAGAGTTCAATGGTTCTCGTGGGTTATCCGGGCTGCGTCACCGTGGCCTTGGTAGCATTAGTTGTATTTTTAGTATTACTTTTCTATATAACATTGGATCTTATTTACAACGTTGAGGTGTTCATTAAGAAAATAAAAATTTATTTATTTATTTTTATTTTTTTAAAAGGGAGAAACGATGCGAGCGCTTTGGCATGGGTGGAAGGGAGCGGGGCGCTCCAGCCCGGGCCTGCTCCCACCCAAGCGCGGGGGATTGGGTTACATCAGCAAGGCAATGTCAGCAGCGCGAAGGTGCGGGGCCAACTTCAGACGGCTTCTCCGTTGCCCGCCGGGCCACACGTGCTATGTCGAGCGGCTGACTTCAGCCGCCAGCGATTTGGAAGCTGCTGCTGCTGCTGCTGCTGCTGGGTCTGAAGCGGGGGGCTTGCCGGAGAGGGAGGGGCGCGCGAAAGGTGAGCCCCGGCGCGGTGTGTATGTATGTGTGTGTGTGTGTGCGCGCCTGTGCGCGCGTGTGTTTGGGTGGGCGGGCGAATGAGAGGCGGCGAGGGAGGGAGGCAGGGCGGGCAACCCTATAAAGGCGTCTGCGGCGCCGCTTCCCCCCGGCCAAAGGAGACCCGCTGGCCGGACGGCGCGCCTTTCGGACGGCGGCGCTGCTGCTGCTGCCTCTCCTGGCCCTCGTGCGTCCGCCTCGGGCCCCGTCGGATTTGGCAGCGCGCTCCCTGACCCGGGGAGGGGTGGAGAGGAGACCCCCCGGCTTCGCCCGCGTGGATTTGTAGGAGCCGCCGGCCGCCTCCCCCCCGCGTGGATGGATCTGCCCGACGGGCCGCCCTCGGGGGCCCTTTCCGCCGGAGAGGGGAGGCAGCCCCGCGCCGCCGGCGTCTGACCCGCCTTCCTGGGGGACCCTCCTCCCTTGTTGCCCTCCCTCGGCAGCTCCACACGCACGACCCCCCCCCCGGTTGTCCCTGGACCCGCTGGCGCCGCAGGGCCCTCCCCCCCGATGCCTTGGCTGGCCTCCCCGCGGACGGGGCGCCTCTCTCCGCCTTCCCTCCAGGGCCCCTCCGTGCGCGGCCGCCTGCCCTGAGCCCCCGGGGGGCGTCGCGAAGGGGGCGCGCCCCGCTTGCACCTGCGCGGGGGAGGGCGCGGAGCGGCGGCGGCGGCTCCCTCCCCCGCCTGCATCGCGGACTCGACCCCGCCGACGGATTGTCTCTCGTTGCCCCCCACCCCACCCCCCTCGGAGGATTGCTGCGCCCCTGCCGCCTCTCTCGAGCGGGAGACCGGGGGCGTTCATGTCCCCCTCGGGTCTGAAGAGACCAGATCAAAGGTAAGGAGGGGGGGGGATGCCCGGGGAAAGTCCCCGGGGCGGGGGAGGGACTTGGGCAGGGAAGCCGCTCGGGGAGCAGGGGCGGCGGGGCTGGGGCTGCCGAGCGGCGCGCCAGACGGATGCACGGGAGGTTTTTGCCTCGGGTTCGCCGCTCTGCAGATGCACATTTTCCCCACCCGAGTTCCTAGGATCAGGCAGACTCTATGCACGGGAGGTCTTCCCTTAGATTTGCCTCTCTCTCGATGCACGTTTTGCCCATCTGAACTCCACAATAAGCCCCCATGCAGAGTTTTGAGAATTCAGATGGGGGAGAGCGGCGAACCCAAGGCAAAGACCTCCCGTGCATAAATGGCCCCAGGTTTTGCCTTGGATTCGCCGCTCTCCAGACGCACGTATTCCCCATCTGAATTCCTAGAATCATAGAGTTGGAAGGGGCCACCAGGGTCACCTAGTCCAACCCCCTGCACAATGCAGGACATTCACAACTACCTCCCCCCCCCACACACACACCCCTAGGCCATTTATTCATGGAAGGTTTTGCATTGAATTTGCCACTCTTTAGATGCACTTTTCCCCCATCCATACTCTCAAAACTCAACAATAAGCCGCCATGCAGAGTTTTGAGAATTCAGATGTGGAAAATGTGCATCTAGAGAGTGACAAATCCAATGCAAAACCTTCCATGAATAAATGGCCCTAGAGTCCCCTACTCCATGGCCAAGGTGCCCTCCTTCAAAACTCTTCATGGGGGCTTGCTGTTGCGTTTTGAGCATTTGGATGGGGGAAACGTGTGACGAGAGAGGAGCGAATCCAAAGCAAAACCTCCCGGGTGTGAATGGGCCCATGCAGTTTCAGATCTGAGCCAGGCGGAGGTAGCTGCCTTTACGCGCAGCAGGGGCTGGGACGTGGGAGAAATTCAGGAGGAAAACCTTGGGCAAGACCTGAGGTTTTGCAACCGCAGGGGGGGAAGGAAGCCCCCTGCGCTGGAAGTCCCATCAGCTGGAAACTTTGGCTAGGTTTGGTATAATGGGCCCTTCCCGACCGCCTGGCCAAAGCTACCTGGCGGCTGCAAACGCCTCTGCCTTCGCAGCAAGAGCTCCCATGCACGGGCGGTTTTGCCTTGGATTTGCCACTCTCCAGATGCACATTTCCCCATCCAAATTCTCAAAACTCTGCATGGGGGGCTTATTGTTGAGTTTTGAGAATGTGGATGGGACACATGTGCATCTAGAGAGTAGCAAAACCTCCCAAGTATCAATGCCCGGGGAATCGTTGCTCCGCTGGACGCAGCCCCGATTTCTTTACTCTCCTTTTGAAACTCTGACAGGCGGAGGCATTAGGGAGAGAAGGGGGGATGTGCGTTTGTGACTCTTGTCTGATTTATGTATGGGAGGTTTTGCCTTGGATTTGCTGTTCTGTAGTTGCACATTTGCCCCATCACAGTTCTTAAAACTCAAAAATAAACCCCCATGCAGAGTTTTGAGAATTCAGATGGGGGAAATGGGCATCTAGAAAGCAGCAAATCTAAGGCAAAACCCTCCATGCATAAATGGCCTTGGATTCCGAAGAGCATCTCCCACATTAGTTTATGTACCCTCCCTCGGAATGGGGGGGGAATGAGGTGGGGCGCAGGAGGGACGATCTAGGGCATAGTTCACTGTATTGTCTATCCCATATCCATAGCCCCTCCCCAGAGCCGGGGAAGAGAAAGCTTATGCATTATCTCCCCTCCATGTCAGCTCTCTCTTGAGCATTTTGACGAAAGCCTGTCCACCTGAGGGCCCTGGGAAGCCATGCCTTCCCCACCCTTCGCTGTGGCAAACTCGCAGGTTCCCTGGAGAGAGAAATTCGGTGAAGTCTCCAGATGGCACTTCCAGGCTTCCTGGAAACCCTGTGCTTCTAAGGCTCAGCGGACATAGGGATCGCTGATCCTTCCTCCCTTGGAATAATTGCAGAGCCGGCTTCATCTGTTGCTGCAAAAATAAAACAGGCGTTTGGTGGCACTTTGCAGGTGAGCGCGGTTTGATGGTGGCAGATGCTTGCCAGAGCTCACCGCATCAGGCATCCCCTTTGACCTTATATGTTAGTTTCTAGTTTCGAGGGTTGCCCCAGATTCCTGCTTGTTTTTGATCCCCCCCCCCCCGTCCCTCGGAGGTAGGGGGCCACGGGGCAGAGCAGCTTTTCTTGGCAATTGCGCCACTTTGATTCCAGTTGCTTTTAAAAACTAAGCCCCGGGCAAGCCTGCGGAAGGTGAGGAGAGGCAGGGAGCGAAGCATGCCCCGCCCCTCCCCCCTCAAAAAGTTTTAAGTCCGCCTTTCAGGGTTAGCCTTCAAGGGGTCTAGAAGCTTAAGTAGTCCATAGAGCTTCAGTGCAACTTTTGCCCAGCGGGCAGCCGCGCCTCGAACTTGCCCTCGATTAAACTGGTGGATGGGCTTCGGGCCTGTAGCAAAAATATCCAGCACTCCGCGCGGGAAAGGCGAGAGCAACTCTGCTTTCACGCACGTCGGGTAATGCACTTTAGCAGTCCTTTGCAACAGGAGTTTCCCCTGTCCCGCAGGAAAATCCAGTTGCAGAGGATTGCTGAAGTGTCTTATCCAATGTGTGTGAAAGAGGCCTGGAAGGGTGCGCCTGTGGGGGAGAGAGGGAGGGGGATTTTTCCGAAGCGCCAGTTGAACACACATGAAGCTGCCTTCTACTGAATCAGACTCTTGGTCCACTATTGGTCAGTATTGTCTACTCAGTCAGTATTGTCAACTCAGACTGGCAGTGGCTCTCCAGGGTCTCAGGCAGAGGTCTTTCCCATCACCTACTTGCCTAGTCCCTTTAATTGGAGATGCCGGGGACTGAACCTGGGACCTTCTGCATGCCAAGCAGAGGCTCTACCACTGAGCTACAGCCCCTCCCCAATTCAAGAGCTGGCTGTTAGGCATGGGATGGGACAGCAACGGGGTCCCTCCGTGCAAATAAGCCAGGAGATAAAGTTCTAGCAAAAGGGGGGTTGTGCAAAGTGTCCCTCCCCCCCCAAGCCGAAATGTACACACCACCTTTAAATTGATAGAAGGACCCAGGGGAGCTTGCCCAGGTCAGCCGTCCGGTTAACGTTTTCCTCCATGCAAATCGGGGCTGGGGATCCACGGGGCTGTCAAGTTTTCCTTCTGATCTTCAGGGCTTTCCCGGCTTCCAGGCAGCTGGAAGCTTTCCGTTGAGGGAGAGAGGACAGGCCGGTGCGCCCGAACGAGAGGTGGACCGAACGAAAGGTGGATCGCTGATCAGCCCAGTGGGTAGACGCCTTGCGTCCCCAAGGCAGTTTGGGCTAGCTCGGGAAGGTGAGAGCCACGACAGGTGGCACATTCCGGTGGAAATAAGTCCCATTGGGATACAAGGGCTGTCGAGAAACCTGCGTGTTCGGGAACAAATAACGAAGCTGGCTGCCTGAGTTTGAACAAGACAGGAGGGCGACTGATGAAGTCAAATGAAATAGTAAGCATGTATAGGATTGCACCTTGCAAAAGGCCGATGCTTGGGCGGAATAACCGCGCATCCCTTAGGTAGAGTTACACCCTCAATTGAGTTGGAATGAGTTAATTCTGCCCTGTCAATCTGCCAGCGTAAGTTGGAGGGGAATTTCATCTACTTGACTTTTGCTTCCGGCACTGGGCATGGATGCCTCCTGCTCCTGAGAGATTTGCATGTGTAAACGAGCCGTGCTGTAATTTGGTTAGTATTTGAAAGCCGGTATCCATGGCGATGATGCTCTCCGGCTTCCCAAAGTTACACAGGGCAAGGAACGTCCCACCCAAAATAATATGGATGGGGAGGAGCCGGTTGCCCTAAGCTAAGCAAGCGGTTGGTTTGTACTGCCCTCTAGCGGCAGGTTCAAAATAGTAGCTTCTCAAGGGCACTAGTCCAAAATCTAAGGCATAAGAAGTTAAGAACATTAAGAAAAGCCCTGCTGGATCAGACCAAGGTCCATCAAGTCCAGCAGTCTGTTCACACAGTGGCCAACCAGGTGCCTCTAGGAAGCCCACAAACAAGTCGACTGTAGTAGCCTGCCTGTGTTCCACAGCACCTAATATATTTGTCAATCTCCTCTGATCCTGGAGAGAATAGGCATGCATCATGACTAGTATCCATTTTTACTAGTAGCCATGGTTAGCCCTCTCCTCCATGAACATGTCCACTCCTCTTAAAGCCTTCCAAGTTGGCAGCCATCACCAAATCCTAGGACAGGGAGTATCACAATTTAACTATGTGTTGTATGGAGAAATACTTCCTTTTATCAGTTTTGAATCTCTCTCCCTCCAGCTTCAGCAGACGACCCCGCGTTTTAGTATTATGAGAGAAGGAGAAAAGCTTCTCCCTGTCCACTCTCTCCAAACCATGCATAATTTTATAGACCTTTATCATGTCTCCCCTTAACCGTGAGCACATCAGCAAGATCTGCTAAGTTGCATGTAACCACCAGCCATGTGGATGTGTGACCATGCCCAGCCCTTACATGCCAGCAATAGCAGGCAGTGGTTTTTGAAAATACGCCATCTGCATCCTAGTATAAAGGTAAAAGTCCCCTGTGCATTCCTGACCCATGGGGTGGCGTCACATCCCAACGTTTACTAGGCAAACTTTGTTTACAGGGTGATTTGCCAGTGCCTTCCCCAGTCGTCTTCCCTTTACCCCCAGCAAGCTGGGTACTCATTTTACCAACCTCGGAAGGATGGAAGGCTGAGTCGACCTTGAGCCGGCTACCTGAAACCGATTTCCGTCGGGATCGAACTCAGGTCATGAGCAGAGCTTGGACTGTAGTAATGCCGCTTACCACTCTGTGCCACGGGGCTCTTACATCCTAGTACTTCCCTCTTTGAGTTTTAGATCCCCCCTGGGTTTCCATCACAACATTTAAGGAATCGTTGGTAGGGATTCCAAGGTGGTCTCCCATTCAGCTAGTGACCAATCAAGACTTGCTTAGGTTCAGCAGGGCTACTATATAATGTGCTCTCGGGCCATATGAACTGGCATGCTGATGTAATTATCTGTCTTGGAAATGTGAATGCATAACCTGACCCCTGGCAAGGAAAGAGCTGTGCCTCAGTTGTACAGCATCTGCTTTGCATATGGACGGTCCCAGGTTTGATCCCCAGCACCTCCAGTTAAAAAGATCAGGAGCAAGTGATGTGAAAGACCTCTAGCTGAGAATCTGGAGAGTCCTCTGGTCAGAGTACCCAGTACTGACCTTGACAGACCAATAGTCTGATTCAGTAGAAGGCGCCTTAATGTGTTCGATACTCTTTTCCTAGAAGTGAACTCTTGAACTCAGATGTTACTCATAAGTTCCCTTCTGTGATATGCTACTCATGAATAGCCTTAACTTTCCTTTGTCAGTATGTGTTTGTATCCTCTACAGATGCTTGCAGTGTGCTGCTGGTGAACTTAGAGGCACATCACACATCATTTGTGTGTGTTTATTTGCCCTGGCCTTGATAGATTAGGCAAGCCTGATCTCAGAAGCTAAGCACTGTCAGCCCTGGTTGGTACATGGATGGGAGACCACCAAGGAAGTTGAAGTTGTTATGTAGAGACAGGCTATGGCAAACTATCTCTGAATGTTTCTTGCCTTGAAAACCCTACAGGGTCACCATAAGTCGGCTGTGGCTTGACAGCACTTTCCAGCCCATTTCATAGTCATGGCTGGAAAACATGTTTGTCATGTGCACATTACATGTTTTTAAAAATGTGATGTGTGGAAGCAACCTTTACTTCCAACAGAGGTTCATCCTTCCATAGGAAATGGCCTGTGCTCTTTGACATGTCCTCCTGCAGTCTTGTCCCTTGGCAGGGATTAATGCTAAGATGGCATCTGTTTTATTTTGTGAAGCAGCCAGATAGTTGGTTCTAAACACGTGCACCAAGAAATATTGCATAAAGGTTTTGACTGGAAGTTCTCTCATGTAAGAGGAAGGGACAGAAGCGGCGCTCATGAGTCCTGATTAAATGTTGGCCACTCACTCATCTGTGGACAGCAATGCTAGATCAAATGTCCTAGGTGAACCTCTGGGTAATAGAATCGGTTGCCCGGGGAATCTGTGGCATTACTTTCTGGTTGACATTTCAAGCTAAGAAATCCTGACAATGCAACAAACTGGGCTAGTTTATCGCCAAGGTTTATCTTCTGAACTTTTTCCTCTTCTGATGGACCTTGTTTCTACAGAGCCAAAAGACAACAACTGATCAGATGGGGGTATATAGTTTAAACTCTTTCATGCTCTGATCCTAAAAGCTGAATGTGACTTCCTCTCCCTCCTCTTGCCAAAGCTTAATGCTAAGTTGTTGTACTTTAAAATTCATACCCTACTTTCCAAAATCCACAGAGGCTTACAATGAACAAAAACATTAGAACTGAGTTGATCTCTTAACTTTTTAACATGATGCATGGGTCTATTATAATATTTCCAAATAAGCACTTAAAATGTATATATTCTAACAGTTAGAGCGGTTCTTCAGTGGAACAGGCTTCCTTGGGAGGTGGTAAGCTCTCCTCCCTGGAGGTTTTTAAGAAGAGGTTAGATGGCCATCTGTCAGCGATGCTGATTCTATGATCTTAAGCGATGGTGTGAGGGAGGGCATCTTGGCCATCTTCTGGGCATGGAGTAGGGGTCACCGGGGGTGTGCGGGGGAGGTAGTTGTGAATTTCCTGCATTGTGCAGGGGGTTGGACTAGATGACCCTGGTGGTCCCTTCCAACTCTATGGTTCTAAATGCACACATCCATATTCTCTCTACAGATGGTTCTTTCAAATGGGATTCTCATTTGGTGATTACTGATCTGGAATTACTAACGTGAAATGTTTTGCGTATGGTCAAGTCCAATTGTAATTCCAAAGCCCAAATTGCCCTCTGAATTGGTGGTCCTGAGAGACAAGACCCTCGGAAACAGCATGAAAGAGGGGGTCAAAAGTCTGCAATGGGGATGAGGAATCCGTGCAAATTGCCCCCTTTCCATATTCAGAAAACCTCTGTTGGATCTAAGCCGATAGGTGCAGCATTTGAATATGGATGTGGGAGACTTTAGAGTTTGAATCATTCATCTTGGCGAGCCCCACAACTTTTCTCATTTGTTGCCTTAATTTTCTAGTATTTTGGTTTAACTGGCTGGTGGAATAATTTGTTACTCCGCTATCATGTCAGTCTTATATGAAATCGTCACTTGCTCCAAAGATATCTGGTCGTTGTAACTTGGGGGCTGTACTGGGATTCTTTATTCAAGATCCCCAACTCCTCATGAACTGTATTTCCCGGTGGCAAGGGAATAACCACTTTAATCTGGTCTGCCCTGTGCATCAACTTTATCAAAAGGAAACTTTTTTTGCCCAATAAAGTGCATTTTTACCCTACTAGGAGATGCGGTGATGGGGGGGAGGCATTGTAACTGCTGAATTCTCACTTGTCAGTAGACGTTTGGGCCATATTTTCCCCCTGTTGTCGCTGCTTGCAGTCCCAATAACACCCGCAGCAGCCCAGACCGTCGCTACTTTTTCATGTTAGCAGAAACAGCGAGAGCTGATCACAGAGTTCCTCTCTAATGTGTGTTTTGGCCCTGAGTCCTCAAAATGATAGAGAGGTTGTTTTCACCAGCTTGTAAATACACTGCTCTGGTTTGCGAATGCAAACATTGGACTGGATAGACTACATGTTTGGATCCTTTTCTGCAGTTTATTCCCCGTTAGCAGTAACACTCATGGCAATACCAACAAAAAGGTCTGCCCTGGGCACATGTGAAAACCATCACTGTTAAGGTTGCCAACTGCCTGGAGAGGGGGAAATGCCCTATCCCTTTAATAGAGGCTTAAAAAGGTAAAGGTCCCCTGTGCAAGCACCAGGTCATTCCTGACCCCATGGGGTGACATCACATCCTGATGTTTACTAGGCAGACTTTGTTTACGGGGTGGTTTGCCATTGCCTTCCCCAGTCATCTTCCCTTTACCCCCAGCAAGCTGGGTACTCATTTCAGCGACCTCGGAAGGATGGAAGGCTGAGTCAACCTTGAGCCGGCTACCTGAAACCTTCTTCCAATGGGGTCGAACTCAAGTCGTAAGCAGAGCTTGGACTGCAGTACAATAACAGAATGTTATTTACCAGGTGCTGTTGTTCACCTCCTTGCCATGAGAAGCTTCAACTGCCCATGTCCGCTCATTAAGCCTCTGTCAAAGGGGAGGACATTTTTCTCCACGGCCTGTTGACAACCATAAGCACAGTGTGAGGAAATCCCTTACCTGTTTTGTCTAAGCTCTGAGTCCAGCTTAGACAACCGGATACTTGGAGAGAACCAGAAAGGTGGGTCTAGCCATTTGCGACTCCCATGCAACGACTTTTACGAGTGCCATGTTGGCAGCCTGGTTTCCCATCCTGCACCCAGGAGCGAAGCAAGAGATAAGGCAGCCATAGCTGCGTCCAGTTGCACCCCACTGCTTGGTGGCATCCTCCATGAGGGATGAAAGAAAAGACCCACGTTTGAGGAGAGAGTCAGTTTTTATACTCCGATTTTCTCTACCTGTAAGGAGCCTCAGAGCAGCTTACGATCACCTTCCCTTCCTCACAACAGACACCTTGTGAGGTAGGTGGGGCTGAGAGAGTTCAGAGAGAACTCTGCCTGGCCCAAGGTCACCCAGCCGGCTTCATGTGTGGGAGGGGGGAAACCAACCCGGTTCACCAGAGTCCACCGCTCTTAACCACTACACCATGCTGGCTCTCAGGTTGTGGCTGGTTTATTTCCTGCTTCATTGGGAAATGTAAAGCTGTTGGCTTTCACATCAAAGCAGCAGCGATTTGGCGACTTTCAGTCATAAAACATTAGGTGGGCACCAGTCGTGCAGCAGGGGTGGTGTTGGCCAATGGGCAACAGGGACAGATGCCCCAGACCCCTCGATTAGGAGGGCCCTGGCCGTCCATGGCTCTGTCCCCCAGAGGGAAGTGGAGGGGAAGAAGAAAAACAGGCTCCAAGAAAGCCAACTCCTGCCCCTGCTCGCATCAGCCCTATCTGGCTTCCAGCAGAACCGGTGTCTCCTGTCCACCTTGCATGGGGTGAGGGTGAACCTTGCTTGGCTCTCACCAGGGGTGGGGGGGCAGCAGGGTGGCGGTGGTGGCAGCGTCAGTGATTCCGGGGGCCCATCCTGGACTTTTGTGAGGGTTGCCAGCTCTGGATTAGGAAACACCTGGAAATTTTAGGGGTGGAGCCTGAGGAGGGGGGGTTTGGAGTGGGGAGGGACTTCAATTTGTATTTTTTCTAGTAATTTTTTGAGTGATGTCGCCAGCTGCCTCGGACAGGCCATAGAGTCCACCTTCCAAAGCAGCCATTTTCTCCAGGTGAACTGAGCTCTGTCGCCTGGAAATCAGCTGTAATAGCAGGAGATCTCCAGCTACCACCTGGAGGTCGGCAGCCTAACTTTTGCCCAGAGTCCCAAAATCAGACTGCTGCCCCTGGCAGCATGGATGCCTTGGTTGTGACCTAGAAAGCCTTCCCTGGTTGCAGTCTCCTTGCCAGCGTTAAGGTCATGTGGCACAGAGGCCGAAGCGTGACACCGTGATATCAGACTAGAAGTTGAGGGACCCTTAGCTAAGACAGGCGCACTGGGTCTTGTACAATTCATGACCCATTTGTCGTGTTAGACAGATTGTTCAGAGGGGCCTATGGAAGTCAAGGGGAGTTACTGCCAAGTAAAGCATACAGGATTTAGAGAGCCTGTCACATGAGTTTATGTGAGAGGGGATTCATATGTGCAAACGTGAGCTGTCTGTCATCGCAGATGCCCAGGTAACATAAACGTGGGTCTTGTGGCATCTTAAAGACAAACAAGTTTGTACTCTTATTTAAGCTTGCCCAGATGTACAAGGATTTGAATGCACGTATTTCTAACAGGCCTAAAAAAAAACTCTTAAGCCAATAGCAAGAGACTATTGGGGAGTGCAATCCCGCCAAAATTAACGGGACTCGTGAGGACAAATGAGCATTGGAAACCACACAAGAGAAAAAGTTGTATTCATGTACAGCTGTGTAGTTTGTACCAGTCTAATGAGTTTGGGCTATGGTGCCAATCATGGTAAACAGGAGCGTCTTACCTGAAAGGGGTTATTATTACTTGCTTCATTTGTATCCCATCTTTCTCCCCAATGGGGACCCAAAGTGGTTCTCCTCTCCTCCACTTTATCCTCACAGCAACCCTGTGTGGTAAGTTAGGTTGAGAGTGTGTAACTGGTTCAAAGTCAGCCAGCAAGCTTCCATGGCGGAGTGGGGATTCGATCCTGGGTCTCCCAGATCCTAAGTCTGACACTCTAACCACTACGCCACACTGGCAATCTAGTTGAAAAACCCAAGTTCTGCGAGAGGGAATGGAACTCAAAGTGGTCTTGAATTAGTTTTATTTACAGAAGGGTTTTGTGCGTTGCCTTCCCTGTGTCCGAGGCAGCTGGCGACATTACTCAAAAAAATACAAATCCCATAGATAAAAATTAAAATAGATCTCCCACCCACCCCCCATTTTCAAACTGTTCAAAAAGTTTTCCAATCAAAAGGAGTGCCATACATTAAAGACCAGTTTAAAGAGGTAGGTTTTGCAACCTCTGTGGAAACTCAGCAACGGGGTTGCTTTCCCGATTTCTTCTGGGAGGGAGTTTCATAAAGGAGGTGCAGCCACCGAAAGAAATTGTTCCATGCTGTTAGAGATCTAACTTAGTGGCAAAAGGAAACAATCTGCATGGATTTGTTGGCTGGTAACTCAGCAGAAAAGCAAAGACACTCTACGCAGGCACCAACATACTCTTACAAGGCTATGGCTTGGCACCAAAAATAGGTGCTGGGGTGAAGCTGAGGCTGTTACTAAGGCCTGTGTTCTGGTTTGTTTGGCCCTATGATCTGTTTGCTGGGTCCAGAGACAGCAAAGCTTTCCAAGAAAGGGATAAATGAAACAGAAATTCATCTCTGGTGGAACGGCCTTCCGAGATATTTACAATAGACTCTAACGCAGTCCACACACCAGCCTGTTCTCGTGAACAAGCTGAAAGGCTGGGAAATGCCTAATTGGTCCCAGATTGCCAGTTTGCAAGCGGATAATAGTTTTAACTGAGGGGAGAGAATGCAGCCAGAAAGAATTTTGCAGATGCCTCTTCTCTCTCTCCTCTCCGACCCTCGCTCCTTCCCCATTTCTGCCAGGCACAACTGGTACCCATATAATGTTTTATGACTGAAAGTTGCCAAATTGCGGCGGCTTTGATGTGAAAGCCAAGCAATCCTCCTTTCTGTAAATATATCCAAGGCCCAATCTGAAACCCCCTTTAAAAAAAAAAAACCAAAACACAGAAGGATACAAAACTAGAGGCTTATTTTGAAAAACTGTTCTGGATGCCAGCACTGAGATATGAGATGCAGTGATAAAGGATATGTCTTGAGCACATGCAGAGGTCCTGTTCCCTACGAGTGAAGGCAACACACATCTGGTTCCCAGGTAAACGAGCATAATGCCCAGGTGCACTTGAGACCTATAATGCGTCTTTTGCAGAAGTTAATCACAGCAAATTTGACCACTTAACCATTTATGTTACCTGCTTTTCCAACATGTTCAGCTGTCGAGGCGGTTTCCCAAAAAAGCAAAAACTGAAGGAAAAAAACCAGTTGCAATGTAAATACGTATAAAACAACCAACAACAGACCCAAAAACCAGCAGAAATGCTATTTAAAAACTTTAAACACAGAAACAGAGTAACACGAATAGCATTGAAAGATCTTGTAGTATAGCATCTTAAAAATCAGCTGCTCTACCAATATCCATTTGAAAATTAAAGCGGGTAGGGTTAAAATAGAGCATAAAGGAAACACAGAAAACAAAAGATAGAAACACATCAAAAAAACAAGTCCCCTTTAACCTGGCACCCCAAACCTCAAAAGCAGGACCTCCAAGAGCTACTATGACACCCCGAAACAAGGATTCCTTCTGAGTTCCTTTCTACAAAATGTCACCCATATCCTACCCAAATGTCATATAAACATGATCTACATGATTTGCTATGAATAGCCAAGGCCAGACATGAAAAGAGATGGGACAAGTTTGTCCTGAACAGATTTGGCTTCTTTGGGACTTAATACCGGGTAAATTGCAAAATAGGATATGTTGCGGCACATGCCACACACACATTTTCAATGGCAGCCAGTTTGCACAGGTCAGCAGGTAAGAAGCCTTAGAACAGAAGAGAAAGGTTGGTACAGAGCATGGCTAAGGAGTTTGGATGCTTTTTGGCTTGCAAATAATACAAGCTATTATCCATTATGTTTTATCCCATCCACCATTCGTACTTGGATGGGACCACCAAAGAAGACCGAAGTTGCTGTATGAAGGAAGGCAGTGGCAAACCACCTGTGTGTGTCGCTTGCCTGGAATGCCCCGTGGATGGAGTTGCCATGAGTTGGTTGCGACACAGTGGCATTCTTCCTCCTTCTCCAAGGAGGTTAGGACATGTACTTGATTCATTTCCCTTCCGGCTGAGTCTCACAGCTGTACTCTTTTTGACTCCCCATTGGGGAGAAAAGTGGAATAAATCAGGGGTCCTCAACATGGGCGCCATGGTACCTGCGGACACCAGGTGATTTTAGAAAGTGGGTGAAGCTTCTGATTGGCCATTGCGGACTTGATTGGCTGTTCAGATTTTTAAAATGTTGCTGCCGCAGCTGCCGCCACCACCACCACAACAACACAAGAAACTTCACTGTGACTGAAGGTAATCTGCAACCGCCGTTCTGTCCACCTCCTATGACAGCCATTTTTGGCTGCGTCCACCTGCACCCATGCTGTGTCAAAATTCCAAAGGTGCCTACGGGCTCAAGAAAGTTGCCCCCCCCTCGATCTAAATACATAAATTTAGAAGAAAACTACATTACGAAATCAGAAAGACTATAACTGTACTAGCAATTCTACTGGGTGTGCGTAAAGTACTGTCAAGTTGTAGCCTGCTTTTGGCAACATAGGTTTTTCAAGGCAAGAGACTAACAGAGGTGGTTTGCCATTGCCTTCCTCTTCATAGGGACCCAGGTATTCGTTGGTAATTTTCCATCTCAGTACTAGCCAGGACCAAACCCTGCTTAGCTTCTGAGATCTGACAAGATCAGGCTAGCCTGGGCCATCCAGGTGAGGGCATCTTACTGGGGAACAGTCCAATAATTAGAATATTTTCCTAGGTGCAACCCCCACTGAGTACTCTTGAATAGAATTCCTCTCTTATTAGCCTGTGAATACTAATCAAAATTGCAGGTAGCTGTGCTCATCTGTTTAAAAAGAAAAGCTAGAAGCAGTTTTTGTGTAGCATCTTTTATTATGACCAACTAAAGAGCGACAAATAGTGACAAACTAATCAGTGAATTCTCAAATTCCCTGGCCTAGAACTCTTCTTCATGTTCCATTTTTAAAGGGGGGGGGGGAAGAGATGTTTCACAGTATTAGGTAAAAGCCCATTCTGTAATTTGTAACAGTCTTAAAATAGTGTACACATGATGCTATGCAGGTCAAATTAGGTCGGACAATGCAAAACAGGTCTCTGTTTGCACCTAGGGCTACTGGGAGAGAGAAGAACTAATCTGTCTGCATCCTGATATACACCTTGCTTTCAGAAGGGTTCTACCTTTGGAAATATAAACTCCAGCAGCAAGTTAATTTCCAGTCTTTTCTACTGTAGTGATTATTCTGTTTTTCTTTGCTTTTGTTTGGATGAGCCACGTAATGCTAAAGGCAGATCTAAGTTGCTGTTGGCTTGTATATTTTCAAAAGGAGAACTAACCTTGCTTTCTTTTCCTGACATGCTTTGAGGTCTTCCTGCTTTGAGATCTTTCTACAGAAAGTATGAGATGGGATTCACCGGATCATTTCTGTGATGGAAGGGCCTTTCAACAGTGGATCGCAAGATCCTCCCCTCCCACTGTAGCCTAGTATGCCCCCAGTACAGTTCCTTGTGGGGGCACAAACAGCATGATTGGGGCGCTGGAAGTTGGCGAAGGGGAGGATTGGCAGAAATTGATAGCAGATATTTTCTGGTGTATTCAGGCCATTGGCATATCTAATGCCTCCATTCAATTTTAAGACTATTTCAAAGTGCAGCAACACCCCTCCCCCCCAGCATAGTATAGTGGTTAAGAGCAATGGTTTGGAGCAGTGGACTCTAATCTGGTGAACCGGGTTGGTTTCCCCACTCCTTCACATGAAGCCAGCTTGGTGACCTTGGGCTAGTCACAGTTCTCTCAGCTCCACCTACCTCACAGGGTGTGTGTTGTGGGGAGGGGAAGGAAGGTGATTGTAAGCCAGTTTGATTCTTCCATAAGTGGTAGAGAAAGTTGGCATGTAAAAGCCAACTCTTCTTCCTACGGTTTCATGGTTCGGGGTTTTTGTTTTCCTTAACATCAGCCTGATGAAGAGTCCTGGCGACCTTGTAAGTTAGCTCATTGCTTTGTGATGTTTTCCTTCGTCCAAATAAAAGTATTCCACAATGGTAGCTTTTTTTTTATCAGTTTCATGGTGGTTTTATGATCACTCCCAGTGCCCAGCAGTGGCTTGAGCTTATTCCCTTGAGAAGAAAGCAAAAAATGTGACAAAGTAAGCATACTCTGTTGGAATGTATTGTGGGAATGGATGGCAGTGAACCTGGGTTAAATGTCACACACCCACAGTTCAATAAAAACCACCAGAGAGGGAGAAAGAGAAAGTCTGAATGGAGACTGAAAACCAGTGGGATGGGTTTAACCTATTTGTGAGGGTTAACCTAAATCAGACGCTAGGGTAGGGGGCAGAAACCTTTAGCTGCAGTGCCAGGTGTGGCTCAGTATGGAAGTGAAAAAAGGAGGGGCTGTGGCTCAGTGGTAGAGCATCTTCTTGACATGTGGAAGGTCCCAGGTTCTATCCCCAGCATCTCCAGTTAAAAGGTCTGGCCGTAGTTGATGTGAAAGACCTCTGCCCAAGACCCTGGAGAGCTGCTGCCGGTCTGAGTAGACAATGCTGACTCTGATGGACCAAGAGTCTGAATCAGTTATAAGGCAGTTTCATCTGTTCATGTGTTCAAATCTTGAAGTTAACAGTATATTGGGGAGGCAGGCAAGATGCTAGAATAACCAGTGTGTGAAAGGAAAGGGAGGGGTCAAAGATTGTTTTTATGGGACTGAGATGCTTTGCAGAAAGGGAAATGATGGCGTTACCAGTAATGTAAGTGCGAACCACGTACAGATTTATTCCAGTGCATTAAAATAATCACTCTTGTGTGTTCCTTAGTATGTTACTTACTGTGAGACTTCATGTGTACCACTTCATAATAACGGACTCACAACAACCAGTTTTTGGGCTGCAGAAGCTTGATAGATTTTTAATCGGCATGTCAGCTATTGGTAATGTTAAGCTGTATATTTTCAGTGATGCAAAAATGGGCTTTCCTATACAAGCTCTTTGTTGATCTTTTGCTCTGAACTTTGACACAGTTTGGCTGTTGAATTATAAAACGTGGCAGACCCCGGCACTAAAGGGATCCATGATGGGATCTCACAGTTGTTGTTTTTCAAAGGCAATATGCAGCCGTTGGTTCAGATCACATCAAAGTGTGTTTAAACTCTTCACCCCAGCAATATTTCACCTACCACTCTTTCCCCCCTATTTGTTTTCAAGGCTAATAGTAGTATGAGAGAGCGGTACTGATAGGTCTAACTATGTGTAGGGAATCTTCCCTTCTCCGTGCAGTTCCGATTTAGCTTTCAAGAAGACAGGAAGAGCCAGTCAGAGATCTCTCAACCTCTCTTCTAGTTTTACCCTGAGTACTAAAGCAAGGGAAAGTATTCTTCATTCCTTGGAGAAGTCATTCTTGGGTCTGTTCTCCAGATTTTATGGAGATAGCCCACCAACCGACCCACCCCTTGATTCCTTCCTGACTGCTGCTGAGTCAGAGAGAGAAAGAGAGAGAGCTAAGTTCTTACTGCAAGTAATGAACATAGGGTTGGATCCATGGGTGGAAGGAGAGAGTATACTTAGCATAGTTCCTCTTGTGCTAGCAGTAGCCCAACAGCTGCGGCAACGCCTAGCGCTTCAAATATAATTTTTAACGAAACAACAATGTACATATCAATGCGCAACAGATGGTTTGCATGGTTTCATTTCACTTAGCTTTGAAATTGTATCGGCAGGAATACCTTGCGCTGTGTCTCAGGCATGCAGAACAGATAGTGGGGGGTACGATCCTGTTTCACTTAGTACAAGCAAAGCGCAAGGAGTAATTTTTGCGCTTCCAGTTGTACAAGGACTGTTGAGCATACAGAAATAATCCATGGGCTCCGAGTAAGAGATTTAGCACCAGTTCTGTGTTCGGTATTGTGCAGATGTAAAAAAACAAAAGAAAACCAAAGGCCAGCCCCCAGAGGACTTGTTGTTTACAACAGACTGATGAGAGAGGGGAGGGCCTGTGGCTCACTGGTAGAGCACCTGCTTGGCATGCAGAAGGTCCCAGGTTTGATCCCCAGCATCTCCTGGTAAAAGGATCAAGTAATAGGTCGTGTTAAAGGCTTCTACCTGGGATCCTGGAGAGCTGCTGCCCATCTGAGTAGACAGTGCTGACCTTGATGGACCAAGGGTCAGATTCAGTAAGAGGCAGCTTCACATGAACACATGAAGCTGCCTTATACTGAATCAGACCCCTTGGTCCATCAAAGCCAGCGGCTCTCCAGGGTCTCAGGCAGAGGTCTTTCCCGTCACCTACTTGCCTAGTCCCTTTCACTGAACATGCCAGGGATTGAACCTGGGACCTTCTGCGTGACAAGCAGATGCTCTACAAACTGAGCCACAGTCTCATGTGTTCACAAGACAGGGATGGGTGACCGGCCCATAAATAGAACAGCTGGAGGAAGAGGCAGAAGCTAATGTCATGTCTCCTTTGCCAGGGTCCTGTGCTGGAAGGAAATCTAAGATGAAGTTATGGGATGTGGTGGCTGTCTGCGTGGTGCTACTCAACACCGTCTCCACCTTTCCTCTTCCTGCTGGTAAGACACCTCCTGAGAAGTCTCGATCAGTGCCAGGAGGGACTGAAGAAGAGCACTCCTCCAGCAAGCTGCTGACTCCTTTTGCTGGCCCAATGGACTGTAAGACAAAGTTCCCTTTCCTCATTGCTGCTTCCTCCTCATCTAACCGCTAGGAAGTACTATCTGTTGTCCCGCTACAAAGGCTGGCTTGGTATCCGGCACTCCTGTGAAGCTTCCTACTTCCCCAGCCCCCCAGAGCAAAGAGAGTGCTTAATACAAAGGCAGGATGTGGACAGAATTGAGCGGGTCAAGAGCGACGGGGATAACCAGGGGCCTGGAGACCAAGCCCTGTGAGGAAAGGCTGAGGGAGTTGGGGATGTTTCGTCTGGAGAAGAGGAGGTTGGGGGGGGGGGGACTTCATTGCTCCCTTTCAGTATTTGAAGGGCTGTCACTTAGAGGAGGGCAGGGAGCTCTTCCTGTTGGCAGCAGAAGACAGGACTCGTAATAACAGGCTTAAATTGCGGGTGGAAAGGTACCGGATGGATATTAGGGGGAATTTTTTTTACAGTAAGACAGTGGAATCAGCTACCTAGGGAGGTGGTGAGCTCCCCCTCACTGGCAGTCTTTAAACAGAGGCTGGACAAACACTTGTCAGGGATACTCTAAGCCAGAAGTTCCCAAACTGTGCTCCAAGGAGCACTTGGTGCTCAGCAAAATGTCTCCTAGTGCTCCGTGAAGAGATTGGAAAGAAAAATACTACTGTCGTTTGGTTTAGTATATAGGTGCTAGGTGAAAATTAGTGCCCCGTGATGAATTTCTCTCCTGAAAAGTGCTCCATCACTCAAAAGGTTTGGGAAAATCTGCTCTAGGCTGATCCTGCATTGAGCAGGGGGTTGAACTAGATGGCCTGTATGGCCCCTTCCAACTCTGAATCTATGATTCATGTCTGCAGTGTCAGTGACAGCCCAAATCTACTGGGATTCAAGAGGACTAGTCTGTTTTGTTATCACTGGTATCAGTGGGGCTGAAGGTCAGTAGTTCACACCTAGAAATTATAGCTGTACCATAGATCCAAACCACACGTGATGCAATTCCTGATGCACAGTTTGCCCTTAAAAGGAGCCATGGATGTCCTCCATACGGATTAAAGATGCAATACTGGGGAATGGGGAGGGGTTAATCCCTCCCCTTCCCATGCCATTCCTCCCACTGAATATGTGTTCCATGTCCCCAGAATAGAAAAAAGACAGGCACAATACACACACCTGTCTTTCTCCCCCCTGCTAGGGCTAAAAACAGTCCCTTTTAGTTGACAAAACAGCACTGGGAGGAGATAAGTCAAGGGCTCTCCCATCTGCCCTGTGGCGCAGAGTGGTAGGCTGCAATACTGCAGTCAAAGCTCTGCTCATGACCTGAGTTCGATCCTGACAGAAGTTGGTTTCAGGTAGCCGGCTCAAGGTTGACTCAGGTTAGTAAAATGAGTACCCAGCTTGCAGGGGGTAAAGTGTAGACGACTGGGGAAGGCAATGGCAAACCACCCCATAAATATAGTCTGCCTAGTAAACATGATGTGACATCCCCCCATGGGTCAGTAATGACCCAGTGCTTGCACAGGGGGACTACCTTCATGTCCCCTGACCGCTTCCCATCATGACCACTTTTTATGGGCCAAATTATGCATCTGGAGTTCCAGGCACAGAACTTGAGTGTCACATATAATTTGATCCTAACCTGGCTAGGATCTCACTTCCCAGGGAACAATAATTCTCTGATGGGGCCTACACAGGATCTACTATACAGAAAGTTCAGCAGCCTTACTTAACTATCATCCCTCCGGGTTCTTTGGGTGAAGCCGTGAGAGATGTATAAAACTTGTATGATTTTGAGGTACACAAATAAGCCTGTGGTGACATCACGGGATTTTCTTCCTGCAGGCCTTAGGTGCTTGCTATTTTATCTGACTTCTGGAATTTCAATAATCATTGGAATTTCCATTGCGTCAAGTGTATGTAACCTGGTACCTTTGTATTTCTGGCATACGTGAACACAGGCACACATGTCCAGCTATGTTTGTTGGAAGTTTGGTGCTGCTGTTGCGTGTGTAAACTATCCCTAATTATGACGGGATTGGTGCAGCTTCTGTTCATGGAGAATGAGTCAGAGCATGGAGAATGAGTCAGGGCAAGGATCAGTTGCAGGTCAAGGAGGAAAAGACCAACTGCAGTGATTTTAAATCCTCATAAATCACCATAGATCAACTTGGTGTAATTGGGCTGTGCATCGCATCATGCAGAGTAAAGATACTGAGGCATAAGTGGAATCATTGCAGTTCTAGGACTAGTCTAGGAGAATCGTTGCAGTTCTAGGACTAGTCTAGGGGAATCTTTGCAGTTCTAGAACAAAAAAATGGCATACTTGGCATGTTACAAATTCTAAAACTTGTTGAAATCCAGTGAAGATGATGAGCAGTAGATTCAGGACAGATTTTTAGAAATACCTCTTTCACATAATGCAGAATTAATTTGAGCTTACTACCACAGGTGGTAGCAATCAACGTTAGCATTGGTGGCTTTAATCAGTTGTATGCATGTGCATGCAGATTGTATGTGCATTCACTGTAACATGTGAACAAGGCTACTGTGACAGTTCCTAAGGGGCAACAACTGGAAGAAGCTTTGGCTTCTGTGTCCCTTCTTGTAGGCCTTCCAGGGTCTCTAGATAGCCACTGTGGAAAACAAAACGCTAGACTAGATGGGCCTTTAGTCAGATCCACCAGGCTTTTCTTGTGTTCTTACGTTAAATTTTATTCTAGAAGCATCCACTACCAGGGAATTCTAATCAAAAATGGTTAAGCGTAGACATGGCAATCTCCTGGCAAAAGGCCATTCAACCTGCCTTTGCCTTTCAGGCTGGCAGGAGAAATAGCGGGGGTGAATGATGTCAGGCTGCGTGCCGCTGTCGCATCCAGGTTTGCAAAGTCAGATCTCAGCCAATGCTCTAGACACTCTATGGTAATACCATAGAGCAGGGGTGTCAAACATAAGGCCTGAGGGCCGGATCCGGCCCCTTGAGAGCTCTTATCCGGCCCCGCAAGGCAGCCACACACACCCCACTTTCAATCTAGGCTGGCGAGGCATGGCCCAGCCCGACCAAGTGACATTTATGTCATATCTGGCCCTCGTAACCATTGAGTTCGACACCCCTGCCATAGAGTTTCTAGAGTGTCAGCTGACATCTCATCCAGGTTTTTGCCAAGACATGATGTTGCCCGCATGTAGCCCAACGTAATTTCTGCCCCTTGCTCCACCCACAAGCTTCCTGAGATGCCAGGCTGCCACCTGGCATTTCTATTTAAGTGACATGACTGGGTGGACCTTAGTTGAGGCTCCAGCAAGGGTGAAAATGAGCTTGTATGGGCCAGTATAGAATACCGGTAACAAGGTGGCTGAATCTGTACTTCCCATGTTCTGTTTCTGCCCCAAAGAGAGGCAATAACTGGCAAGAAATTTAAGTTGCTTTCACCCCCGCTGCCCCTGAGTACTCCCAATGGAAACACCCATCAAGATTACTTCGGGGGTGGGGGGTTTTTTGGGGCAGAGCCTGAGGAGGAGTCCCTCCACCACCGGGAGGTTTTTGGGGCAGAGCCTGAGGAGGGCAGGGTTTGGGGAGGGGAGGGACTCCAATGCCATCGAGTCCAATTGCCAAAGCGGCCATTTTCTCCAGGCGAACTGATCTCTATCGGCTGGAGATCAGTTGTAATGGCCAGAGATCTCCAGCTGCTACCTGGAGGTTAGAAAATCTGCAACGGAGTCTCCAATACAAAAGTAGCAAAAAATTCTTATTCTTTTCCCAAAAAGTGTGCTTTTGGGATAGTACCTACCATTGGACTTTTTGAAGAAAATACAACATTTACTTGAAAGAACATCAATTGGTGCACTGAGACTGCACCTTACTTAGATTGTACATACTGTACATAACTTTGATTATTCTTATATGCATCTTTCACTCTTGTATTGTTGATGCTATATGTGTAAGCACCAATAAGAATTTTTTGCTACTTTTGTATTGGAGACTCCGTTGCAGATTTTCTAACCATTGGTATTGGCACGGAGGTGCCTATTTTGTATTGCTACCTGGAGGTTGGCAACCCTAGGGGGGGAGCCACTCAAAACACTCATGGAAATAAATGACAGGATTTCTAGAGAAAATGTACAGGGGTGGTAGCCAAGTCCACATACCACACATTTTAGACTATTATGATTTAAAGACTGTTGAAATCCACGATGTTATTCCAAGATCTCTCCATTCCAAATGATTTGTGGTTTGAAAGACCAGATGTACTGAAACCAGTTTACCAACTACAAAGGCTAAAATATTGGGCTCCAGTTTATCTTCACAACCCAATCGTACCAAAGCACTTTGGATTTAAGACCGGCCTTGGGCCGACTGACTTGGCTGGGCCTCGGCTGAAATCCAAGAACTCGAGTTCTGACTGGGTGGTTTATTGAGCCGACGGAGGGTTTAAGTAGTTTAGCTGTTTCGGCCACCGTGCCATTTACTCTTGGCGTTTCTGTGAACTGACAAGTGTTGTATTAAAGTCTATTACAGCGTACTAAATCAAAGTGTAAAAAGAAAAAATCGGAGTAAGGGTGAAACCAGGCAAGGCGCTGGGAGATCCGGGACTGGATTCTAGCATTTTAGAAGGCTAATAGAAGCTGCCCAGATGCGTGACACAGATTTGTATGGAGAAAGGCGGAGTTCCTTCCCCTATAAGTAGTTTTACCAATGGAAACCAACTCCACCCCCCGCACTATTATTAGCCGTCAGTGTTTTTTTTTTAAAAAAAAATATTGGCAGCCGATCCTTTGCTGTCTTCCTCCCCCCCTCTTGTGATGGATAATAACAGCGTTGGGGGGGCGGTTTGGTTTTGATCAGTGAAACCACATGGAGGAAGAAGTTAAACCTTCTCTTTCCCTCTGTGCAGTACTGATGCAAACTGAGCTCCTGTGTGGCTGTTATTAGCGTGTTTTAAACGTTTTAAATGCTGGGTGGGGGGGATCTAGCCACCGACATCCCGGTGTCCATTTTTTAAAAAACTCTAAAACAATTTGGTTAAGCGCAACAATCATATTTTAACTCTGTTGAGAGAAAAGCTATCATGTAGTATGCTGTAAAACTGTTGTAATAGAGGTTACAAGCTATAAGCCACTTAGGCCTTTTATGCAGGGGCGTTTCCCCACGGTCACCCCTACGGACTGCTCCGGGGCTTCCTTTTATTATGCATGCCTTTTCCGACCGTTAGAGGTTGCCTCCCTCTCCCTGCATGTTTTACCCGCACTTTCCAGATTTTGGCTAAAACAGCATCCAGAAAACACAGGCAAAATGGTATTATACCTCCCTTCGCAATCTCCACCCTTTCCAGCCTCCACCCCCCAAAAACTCCAGGTATCTTCCAACCCAGAGTTGGCAAGCCTACATCATGAGGCGGCTCATCCAGATCTTCCCTAGTACTTCAAACATCCAATCTGTAGTCCGTGATACCCCAAAGATTGTTTGGGAATGATTTCAAATTAAAGGGGTTGTAAAATTACCGCTTTAGTGACATTTGCAATGGTGTTGTTTGGGTTGCCAATCTCCAGGTAGGGCCTGGTGTTGCCTCGAAATTACAGGTGATTCCCAGACAACCAGGATCACTTCCCCTGGTGTAAATGGCAACTTAGAGGAGAAGACTGTATGGTATCTCATCCCGACGGAGCTCCCTCCCCCTCCTCAAACTCCACCTTCCCCAGGCTCCAGCCCCAACCCGCCAGGAATTTCCCAAATTGGGGTTTGCAGTCCTAGATATTATAGCGACCTCTCCCTTGTAGCATAGTGGTTTAGAATCCCCAGAGTATTTCTGCAGATAGAAGGATACGTTCACAACTCTCCCTTCCCAACAGCCTGAAATGCCTCCTGATGTAATTCCTTGGTGTCCAAGAACGAGATTTGGGGGGCATTTCCGGGGAGGGGGAGAGGTGATTGAATATCCTTCTGCCTGCAGAAATGCTCCAGCGGATCTAAGCCAGTGTCTGTGCCTTCACTTGTTTCAACTGTTGCTACAAATGGGCTCGGAATCAGGAGCCAGCTTGATGCTACGTGTGTGAGTAATGGCTTGTCTTAAGATCGTACATCCATGGTTCAGCTCTTTATTATTACAGTCTACGACCAGTAGGGATATAAAGGAAACATTAATTACAGAAAGAGTAAAATTTATATACAAATGATCTTGATAAACACAGGATAGTCCTAATAGATCATACCAGCTAAAACGACACGTATCTGTCAGCCGTTTAAGACTTTGACATTCTCCTGGGCAAATATTAGAGATTAAGCCATTTCAGGAACTAAAATCTTTGCCACTCTTCAGGATTAAAGGCCCTTCTCCATTTTTCTGTGATTACAGACCTGGGTGGAAAACCAGGCAACCAACTGTGTCATTTTGTGGTACTTATCTGACAGAAGATATTCAAGTCAAATTTTGTTAGATCTTCCGGGAAACCTTTCTAGCAAGAGTCCAATAGTTTCGCTACGAATTTCATTGTGTAAGGTGCACTCAAATAACAGGTGTTCGATCGATTCTATTTTTGTGGGCAGGCACATAGTCTCTGTTCATGAGAGATTTTCTTGAATCTATACATCCATGGTTGCCTTATACAGGATCAGTCAATCGGTCCACTTGTTTCAGCAGCTGTCCAGGATATCAGGCAGAGAAATACCTTTTCCCACACCTGTTACCTAAGGTCCTTCAACTGGAGGTGATAGAAGTTGAGCTGGGCTTAAGTCCTTCTGCATACTGTTCATGTGGCTTACGAATGATCCATGATCTCTCTCCTAGCCCTTTTTGCCAAGGAGCCTTAAATCAAACCCATAGTATGAGAGGGCACCTTATACCTGACTGCGGTTTCAGACTGAGTTCACTGCCTTGGTTGATTTTGCTTCTGGTCTGCATAGCTGAAGAGCAGGCATATAAACAGCACAAGAGAGGGGAGGCGGACATAAGGGTCACTGGCTCCCCACTGCCTGTGTCAGAGGCCACCCAGGGTTTATGAGGTGGATTTAGCTTTTTGATCCCTGCGTACTTTGGGTTGCAAATAATGCCGTGGTCTCCTGTGTGAGAGAATGGTTCTCGGGCTTCCTCGCAGTTTCCCCTCTTCAGCATCTTCTCAGCAGATGCAAAACCACATCTGCATTCTTCCTCTTTCTGTGTCTTTCTCTCTTCCCACTGGAATCTTTCCTAGGCTTTCCTCTTCACATTTTGGAGAGAAGCCACATTTTCATTCTGGAATGATGCTGCTCGGCCAAAAAGATTTAACTGTCCTCATTCCTTCTCCTTCCATCCCGCTTGCCCTCCGCCCGGGGTGGATTGTTGAAGGCAGAACTTGGGTCTCAAATGCTGGGAGAAAGGTGAACTTGTAAATATTTCAAATAAATACATTGCAGTGGCTAGAGCGAGGATATGGGTGCTGAGGAAGATTTTACGTATTTCCTATGGAGCTACTTTTGTGAAAATTGGCAGCTTTAAGGAAAAATAGAAGTACAGCAAAATGTTTTATGTGAAAGAGAAATCTGTACTAATATTAGCCTAAGGTTTGCTGCTCCAGTTGATATAACCAAGGCTTGATAGTTGTTTTCTGTCTTTCATGTAGACTTTTCTGCAAATCTTGGTATTATTTTTATCATAAAGTGTTTTTCTTTTCCCTGTTTCTTCACACCTGTTTTGCTATAGAAGTTAAGGATGGGCTCTGCATAAACAGAGAGCAACTAGGGAAAAATGCCAGCGTAGTGTAGTGGTTAAGAGCAGTGGTTTGGTGCGGTGGAGTCTGATCTGGAGAACCGGGTTTGATTCCCCACTTCTACACATGAAGCCAGCTGGGTGACCTTGGGCAAGTTTCAGTTCTATTAAGAGCTCTCTCAGCCCCACCTACCTCACAGGGTGTCTGTTGTGGGGAGGGGAAGGGAAGGTGATTGTAAGCCAGGTTGAGTCTCCCTTAAGTGGTAGAGAAAGTCGGCATATAAAAACCAACTCCTCCTACTACTACTGCTACTCCTTCTTCTTCTATTTTGGGCATGGAGTAGAACGATTCAGGTCTACGTAATAAGTATAGATATTAAAGGGTTTTTTTTAAGTGTGCTTGGTAAAATCTGAGGTGTGTCAAGAATAGTTGGTTGTGAGTTTCCTGCATTGTGCAGGGGGTTGGACTTGATGACCCTGGTGGTCCCTTCCAACTCTATGATTCTAGTTGGCCACCTTGAAATCCCAAGTAATCATTGATCAGATAAACAATGTGTTGAGTTAGCATGGTGGGGTATTTGCCAAGGCTTACTATGGAAGAGAGCCCACCACAAACCAGAAAGACACTTGGCTCATCCAGTTTAGAAGATTGGCCCTGAGAGACAGAGGCCTCTGAGATGATAATCTCATTCCCTAGTTTCATTTTGGGAGGGAAGGTGGCATAGTATACCCTGATCTCATCAAATATTGGAAGCTAAGCAGGGTCAGTAGATGGGAGATGCCAAGGAAAGCTCTGTAGAGGAAGGTGTTGGCAAACCACCTCTGCTTCTCACTTGCCTTGAAAATCCCTTGCTGGGGTCTCCATAAGTTGGTTGTGACTTGACAGCACTTACATACATAGTTTTGTTTTATTTATTTTAAAGTACTTTTACCCCACTGGTCATCTACACAGTAGGACCCAAGGCAGTTTACAATAAAAGTCACTCTAAAGAAATATAACAATAGAAACAACCTCCCATGACAAGGCTCAAGTCACAGAGGTGTGTAATGTTGGGGAGACGTTGAAGAGGACAGAGCAGTTGTTCTCTCTGGCTCTTTCTAGCCCAGCTAATGCTATGTGCGTACTTCAGAGATACATGCAGGACATATACAGTGTGTGAGAATGACGTATGGAGTCATCACGGGAGAGCATCTTGCCCTGTGTCTTTTTCCAAAACCTGGTACTTTTGCTTGCTATCTTACAATGAGACAGCTTTGGTGTAGTGGTTAAGAGTGGTGGTTTGGAGCAGTGGACTCTGATCTGGATTGCCGAGTTTGATTCCCCACTCCTTCACATGAGCGGTGGAGGCTAATCTGGTGAACTGGATTTGTTTCCCCACTCCTACACACGAAGCCAGCTGGGTGACCTTGGGCAAGTTACAGCTCTGTTAGAGCTCTCTCAGCCTCACCTACCTCACAGGGTGTCTGTTGTGGGGAGGTGAAGGGAAGGTGATTGTAAACCGGTTTGAGTCTCCCTTAAGTGGTAGAGAAACGCGGTATATAAAAGCCAACTCCTCTCTTCTTCTTTGGAAGTACAGAACAGCTTTTTGGCTTTTGCTGTCCATTCAGTAGTACCTGACGAGCATCACCTGTCTTCAGGACACACCTCCGCTCCATTTGTCAAGTATGCAATATTATAGTGTTCCCAGTGAGGCATTGGCCCCATGAGACTGGCTCTGACAGGCATGCTGCTCCTACTAAGCCTCACAAAAAGCAACCCATCTGGCTTTTCATTTACGATCTTGAGAACATTACTAAATTTTCCAAATGGAAAAGAAAATACTGTTTTTGTATCATGTGACCGTTTAAATCAATTTTGTGCCACTATCACAGGGGCTAACCCGCCTCTTCTGCCAATAGCATTGTGCTGAGTTATGTCTGGCTGGCCCTAATCATAGACTCTGTATTTCTGAACGGCACGTTATAATTATTGTAAAGGTGTGCTTGGAAGCCTGAAAACATTGTATTGTTTTTACTCAACTATGAATCTTAACTGTTAAAAAGTCTGCTGCCAAGAATTTCTTTGCAGCAGCATCAAACTATTTCAAATTCTACAATTCTACAAAATGCATCAGGCCATTTTTTGGGGGGTTATGTTTTATTGTTTTTTGGTTTTTTGCTGTTGGCAAAGCTGACAGAGCCGTCACACCTTTGCAAAATTGCCCTGTCTTCGTACCATTTCTGGAGCCATTAACTCTGAATGCAGAATGTTGGTTTTTAGTGCAGCAAAATGTGGTTAAAGAGGGGTTGGAAGAGCCCCGTGGCGCAGAGTGGTAAGTGCAGTACTGCAGTCCAAGCTCTGCTCACAACCTGAGTTCGATCCCAACGGAAGTTGGTTTCAGGTAGCCGGCTCAAGGTTGACTCAGCCTTCCATTCTTCCAAGGTCGGTAAAAGGAGTACCCAGCAGCTTGCTGGGGGTAAAGGGAAGATGACTGGGGAAGGCACTGGCAAACCACCCAGTAAACAAAGTCTACCTAGTAAACGTCGGGATGTGACGTCACCCCATGGGTCAGGAATGACCTGGTGCTTGCACAGGGGACCTTTACCTTTTTAAATGTGGTTATTCAAAGCAGGAAGTATATGTAGCCTTGAATGTATCCTTGGGCAACTGTTTTTTAGGCTGTGGCCTTCTTTGAAGCCACATGCCCTGTGAGGAAACGAGAAGGGCGGGTGGCGGTGTTCCATCTGGTGCTTCAGCCGCACTCCAGCGCCTGGGTTTTATTTATTTAGGGCATTTCTTGTCCCACTTTTCTCACCAATGGGACCAAAAAGTAGCTTTTTTTTTGCCATCAAGTCACATCTGACTTATGGCGACCCCAAAGAGTTTTCAAGGCAAGAGACATTCAGAGGTGATTTGCCATTGCCTATCTCCACGTCACAACCCTGGTATTTAGGGTTGCCCACCTCCAGGTACTAGCTGGAGATCTTCTGCTGTTACAACTGATCTCCAGCCGATAGAGATCAGTTCACCTGGAGAAAATGGCCGCTTTGGCAATTGGACTCTATGGCATTGAAGTCCCTCCCCAAATCCCGCCCTCCTCAGGCTCCACCCCAAAAACCTCCCACCAATGGCAAAGAGGGACCTGGCAACCCTGCTGGTGTTCCTTGGAGGTCTCCCATCCAAATACTAGCCAGGGCCAACCCTGCTTAGCTTCTGAGATCTGTCGCAATCAGATTAGCCTTGGGCTATCCAGATCAGGGCAAAAACAGCTTACTCCTCCCAAAAATACCAATACAATTTACAAAAACAATTTAAATTAACAAAATACAGTGGAAACAAACAGTCCAGCGCCCTAATCTTACGATAGTTTCAGATATTTTTGTCTTAATTAAGAGACAGTACTGCTGGACAGCAACTTTCCGGACAGTGGTGGTGGTAGAAAGTGCCATCAAGTCGCAATCAACTTAAGGCCACCCCGTTATGTTTCCACGGCAAGAGACGGACAGCGGTGGTTTGCCATTGCCTCCTCTGTGTGGCAACCCTGGACTTCCTTGGTGGACTCCCATCCAAGTACTAACCAGGGCCAACCCTGTTAGAAGAAGAAGAGTTGGTTTTTATATGCTGATTTTCTCTACCTTTTAAGGAGAATCAAACCAGCTTACATTCTCCTTCCCTTCCTCTCCGCACAACAGACACCTGAGAGAGCTCCAAGAGAACTGTGACTAGTCCAAGGTCACCCAGCAGGCTTCATGTGGAGGAGTGAGGAAATAAACCTTGTTCACCAGATTAGAGTCTGCCGCTCATGTGGATGAATGGGGAATCAAACCCACTTCCAAGACCTGACAAGATCAGACTAGCTAGGAGCCATCCTGGTCAGGCTAATAGGAGCCAATGATACACTCTACTTTTATAGATGGTAAATTTTAGGTTGAGAGATGAATTGTTGGTTGAGGAGATAGCTGAGCTCAAGTCTTGCCAGTCCAACATAACCCCACTCGGGTTATGTGAAAATATTAATTATATATGAGAGCCAGAGTTTTTCTACACACCTTGAGCTCCTCTCACCTGCAAACCCCAACGGTTCCCAGAAAATAAGAGCGCCTTCTGGAGGTATGGTAGGAGAAGGAGCCAAGTTCACATTTCTTCCAATCCTGGCTTTTTCCTAGAGCTGCCATTTTTGTAAATTGATCTGGAATCAAATGCACGGAGGCATTTAACACTTCACCACCCACTAAGCAAGAAGGGTCACCATTGACAGTGTCAGTTTTGGTGGGGGATTCTAATTCAGAGGATGGATTGTCCTCCCCTCTCTTGAACTCTGGAATGCCAGCAGGTAAGGTAATGAACCGGCACCCCATTAATCATTTAAAGATTATTTGACCTCGGTATCTTTGATGTTATATTTCATTCATGAATGCTGCGATCAGGTTTCCATTCCACCTTAAGCGTTCTGCTGCTAAGCCTGTTCTTATTTGCAGGTGTAGTTTTAATCCTTTAAATCCTGTTAACATTTCAGCCCAGTGACAGGTGAATTTTGATTCTTCCGTAATAATCTCAGTGACTGGAAAGGGACTGCTTAGTTCTGGTGTTATCTACTGCTTGCTTTTTTCTGCTTCAAGGCACGTAATGGCAGATCAAAAGATGAGAACAGTTCATCATCTCTGAACGATCGCTCTCTCTTCCGCATGGCATGCGACCAAGAGCATCTGTCAGCGATGGCCATCTGTCAGCAATGCTGATTCTATAACTTTAAGCAGATTATGAGAGGGAGGGCATCTTGGTCATCTTCTGGCCATGTAGTGGGGGGGTCACTGGGGGGGAGGTGGTTGTAAATTTCCTGCATTGTGCAGGGGGTTGGCCTAGATGACCCTGGTGGTCCCTTCCAATTCTATGATTCTATCTAATAGGGTGGGCAGGAAGGGTCTTACTTAAGATAGACTCAACTGAAGTTCTCAAGCCCAGGCCTTCAGTGGAAAGAATGGGAGTTGCATTGCACGACCACTGTTGGGGTCACTTCAATAAGGAACAGAACCGAGCATGTATGTCCCAGTCCGTGACCTACATTAAGTAGCGATTGACTGGTTCAAGGCACACCAGTCGCTCCCTGATGCAGCTATCTTCATATTGTACTGGGAATGCTAAATATGGACAAAGGTGAACTCAGTGTTGGGGGGGGGGAGGAAATGAATCCAGTCCCTAAAGAGAGCCCCCTCAATCTGGAAGGAGGTGATGACTTCCACTAACCGCTCCAAGACATTTTCCCAGAAAGATTTTAAAAGCCATGATGGGCATGGGTCCAGAGCACAAGTGTTGACCCTCACACTCCAAAGGACCCTGTCAGCATCCATAGACAGAATCACGCTGAAACTATCCGTATCAAAGGACAAGCAGGCACTTCTGAAACCTCAGATTGGCTGGAAGCCGAGTATCCATCCCTCCTTTTCCTTTGACCTGGCTGTGAGAGGAAAGCTCTGGGAGTCCAATGAGCATGGCATTGTTTCAGTGTTCCAGCTTTCTCATTCTTCTAAAGACAGGATATATGACATTTCCAGATTTTGGCATAGCAAAATCTAGCAATTACTGTAATATACAGTAAATGTAAGTGGAGGGTTCTGAATAAGTATACTGTATATTGTTTGTGTTACGCGCCATCAAGTTGCATCTGACTCATGGCAATCCTATGAATCAGTGTCCTCCAAAACGTCCTATCTTTAACTGCCTTGTTCAGGTCTTGCAAACTGAGGCCCGTGGCTTCCTTTAAAGAGTCAATCCATCTCTTGTTGGGTCTTCCTCATTTCCTGTTGCCTTCAATGTTTCCTAGCATTATTGTTGCTAAAATGACCTTTTTCACCTTTTCCAGTGTGTAGTCATGGTAGGTCACAATCCTATACACATTTATTTGGAAGTCACTGCAAATGAACTGATTAGGTCTGACATCTCAGCAAATAGGAACATGACCAGGTTGCATTTCTGTTGTACCCAAAACAACTGTATTGTGGCTGCATAGAAACTCACCACATTTATTGACTGTAGCATAAGCATTTGTCAATTAAATGAGAGTTAAACTAGGAGGATTCAATTGGTTGGCTTGCAAACCTTTGTTGCACCATACGAAACACCATTTGCAACCTTTGGTGCGCACAGCACCGTTTTTGTTGGAAGCAGAAGAAAAGGAAAGCAAAGAATTTTCCAACCTTGTTATAAAGAAAACCGCCTTTGATCTGAATGCAGGTGTTATCCACAATTTTGAACATAGCATCTATAGGACATGTTAAATCTATATTAAATATGATCAAGGAAGAATTTAATTTTGGTGTTGCTACCCCAGAACTTTATGATGGCCAAACAAGAAATTTAAACCAGTTTACAAATGTTTATAGATATATATTCACCAAACTATTTTCTTTCTTTTCGAAACAGCTAATATGCCTGAGAATTATCCCAAGCATCTTGGAGATGTAGTGGACTTTATTCAAGCGACCATCAAAAGACTAAAGAGGTCACCAGATAAACCAGCTCAGTTTTTTTCCAAACGGGAAAGAAACCGGCAAAATTCAGCAAGGAACACTAATAATTCCAGCAGCAGAAAGGGACGGAGAGGCCAGAAGGCCAAAAACCGGGATTGTGTCTTAGCCGAGATACACTTAAACGTGACTGACTTGGGTTTGGGATACACCACCAAAGAAGAGCTCATTTTCCGATACTGTAGTGGGACGTGCGAGTCCGCTGTAACTTTGTATGACCAAATTTTAAACAATTTAACTCAAAATAGAAAGTTGGTCAGTGACAAAATCAGACCACAACCTTGCTGCAGGCCCATTGCTTTTGATGACGACCTTTCGTTTTTGGACGATGACCTAACGACTTACCATGTATTAAGGAAACATTCCGCTAAAAAATGTGGATGCGTCTGACGTCCTTTTGTGTCTGGACAGTGCTACGCTCTTGCATTCCTGCTAAAAACGGCAAAGAAGGGACCAAGGCTCCCGAGGAGGTGGAATGATGGCTTAGAAGGAAGGAAGAGGACCAAGCGTACAGGAAAACAGCGGTCGGGGGAGCCTGGTTAGCCGAAAATCCCGTACAGGAGAATTGGAGAAGAGGCAACAGCCGGGGCTTTTTTGTTTCTACAGGAAGGCAAAACACTAAGCGGCAAAGCTCAGGGGTGGAGATCCGGGATGGATGGAGATAATCTACACCGTTTGCTTGAGGTGACCCATCATTGGCAATACTTGGCTAGGCGGGTGCTTAACAACACAACTTCTGTTTGATAACTTGCTTCATTCTCACTTTTTTCAGTCCTAGAACGAAGTAACAACCAACTATAAGGGGTGTTAACTCCAACATATAGGCACAATTTGACCTTCACATTTAAGATTTTTGGTAATTTAAGAGTTTTGTGATGTATGGGCAGATAGGCCATATCCATACCAGATAATGTGGGGGAAAGAAAGTGAAGTGATAGATAATCCTTAGACACAGATGTATATATTCTCAACAGTACTTCAGAGGTGGTATCCACTTCTCATCCCTAAGCCACTCAACTTTGCCAGCTATCTGTTCCCCCAGAGGGCAGGAGTGCATGGCTTGGTGCTAACCAAGTCTACACACTAGAAATTCAGATGCACTTACCTATAGGAGGCCCCCATTTATCACTGGGTGCACACAGAGATCCTAAGTATGTGAGTGGAAAGGAGCAAGAACATGGAGAGAAGTTGAGGTAGAAGAGAAGGCAGTCTGAACTTCCTGGAGGGGAGAATAGCCTATTTGAGAAAGAAGAATCACGTGTTTGGGGACAGGGGATGGGAAAGATAGCCTAATATGTTCTCCTTATGATTAACACGCATACTTCCTTAAGCACAAATCCAGCTAAATGCACAGGTAGCTGTGTGAGCCTGCCGGCCCACCCTGAAAATCAGTTCTGAGTGAGAAAAAAGTGGGCTGTTCTCAGAACCTTTTATTGCTGAGTGCATGATTGGTACTCCTTGGGAGGCCAGCAGTAATTTTCACACTGGAGCTATAGCTGCAGTTCTCCATCCATTGGCATGGATCATGAGCACAGCCTCAGAAACTGGATGGGACAAGGAAGTGTGCAGAGAGCATCCTTTGTTATACCAAGAGGGGATCAGTTATAATCAGTTTCCCTTGGTGGAATAGGAGCTGCTGAGTTATCTTCTGCCCGGGGTTGCTAGGCTACCATGAGTGGTGCTGTGCCTTGTCCCACCAAGATAACCTGAGAACACCCCGACCACATGGAAGGAGCCCACACTGCAGCTCTTCTCCATGTCAGTGTCGTTTTTCAGAAAGTTTCAGAAACGTGAGCATGGAAGGAGGTGCAGGGCAGGCTCTTTATAAGACAGGGGTTCTGGACCACCCACATCACCCAGTAGCATGGGAAAGTATCCACACGGTTAAGGATGGAGTGAGACATTAACAGAAACATTTTAAGATATCATGCAGGAGGTTAAGTGAGCTAGCTGAAGGTTTAGAAAAGCCCCTAAAACCAAATCCAACAAAAAAAATTGTGAAAGGGTGGCTAATTGTCTCACTTTTTCAGCATGCTCATCATTTAGAGTTCAGCTCTTTCCCATTCTCTGCGAAGGCAAGTTGTGTTTTTAATCACTAGTTCTTGGCTGGGCTACACCATGAAACTGTGTGGATCTCTTGTGTTGTTTACAAAAGGACTAAGATCACTTAATTAACTACATTTCTATTCGGGGTCGTCATGAGTGAACAGACTACTCGATGCAATGCATCCAGTCAGAGACAAATCTAGAGAAAGATATTTATTGAGATTTTAAGTTATTATGATGATGATTATTTATTACAGTCATGAGTTTCCTTTCCTTTATTTATTAAAGCTTCTTTCTTCAAAACAGGTGCCAAAGTTATCATGAGATAGTGACGCTGGGAACAAAAGTCCATTGTTTTATTTTCTTTTTTTAAAGTATTAAGAATCTATAACAGGAAAGTGACACTAAAAAAAAAAAAATCACTTACTTTACCTTTTGAACACAAGCCACAGAAGAATCTCAAATCTGATTGCCCAGTTCTGCAGCATTTCTGTAATCTGTAATTTCCATGTCCCACCACTGGACTCATCCACCAGTTGGAAGTTCTTACAAAGTCAGGAGCATCCATTGACCCATGAGCTACAGCAGCCTTGAGTGCAAACTTTAGGCTCGCCCCCTTATTCAGCCAATGAAGTATGTCTTCAGGGGCAGGCTTATGTGCACAAAGGTCATGTAGATCAGGTTACACATAACCATTGTACGTTGGCATTGTGATGCTTATCTATGGCCCACTGGAATAACTAGGTGACTTTGGATGGAAATGTCAGTGAACATGCCCATCCACATCTAGAAGAAGAGTTGGTTTTTATACCCCACTTTTTCTCTTGCCTTTTTAAGGAACCTCAAAGTGACTTACAATCGCCTTCCCTTCCTCTTCCCACAACAGACACCTTGTGAAGCAGCTGGAGCTGAGAGTGTTCTGAGAGAACTGTGACCAGCCCAAGGTCACCCAGCAGGCTTCATGAGAAGGAGTGGGGAATCAAACCCGGTTCTCCAGATGAGAGTATGTCACTCATTTGGAGGAATGGGGAATCAAACCCCCTTCTCTAGATTAGAAGTCCGCTGCTCTTAACCACTACACCACGCTGGCTCTACAGGTTGTTTTACACAGAACTAGAGCTGGATCAGGACCCATCTTTTTAATTCTAAACCACAAAAATTGCTAGCATTAAAAAGGAGTAAATACGCCCCCCCCCATTGAGAACCCCTGAAATAGTAGGTACAATAGCAAGTGGAGGACACCCAACAGGCACAGTTCAAGCAAAATTCAACTTCTGTGCTTAACATAATCCCATAGATATTAACAAGATTTACAAATGTCTGGATCTGGCCAGATTCCCTCACCCACCCCCAGACACAATTGGTTTGTTTTCAGCAATTTTCTTCTTCAGCTGAAGTGCAAACGCCAGAGTTTACAAAGAGAAGAGGAGTTAGTTTTTATATGCCGACTTTCCCTACCTTTTTTTAAGGAGAATCAAACTGGTTTACAATCTCCTTTCCTTCCTCTCCCCACAACAGACACCTTGTGAGGTGGGTGGGGCCGAGAGAGTTCGGAGAGAACTGAATTGCTCAAGGTCACCCTGGTGGCTTCATGTGTAGGGGTGGGGAAACCAACCCAATTCACCGGATTAGCGTCCGCCGCTCATGTGGAGGAGTGGCGAATCAAACCCAGTTCTCCCGATTAGAGTCCACCGCTCCAAACCACTGCTCTTAACCACTACACCATGCTGGCTCTCAAAGGAAAGTTGAAAGATTTGCAAAAAAAATCTTTGCATCATCCTAATGACTAATGATGTTGGAAGAATCCCTAGTCACATTGCAGTTTGCAGCAACAAATCTTGCAATGCTATTCTAAGCAGAGTTATACCATTCTAAGTGCAGTCTTAGAAGGGGATTGCACTGTAAGATCTGCTGCCCTGTAAAATGGTGATTTTGGTACCCACAGATTTCTCATATTTTTCGAATCAGGCTTTCCTATTCTGTCTCATTTTGATTAATTTTTTTGTATGACTATGGGTTTGGAAGATATTGGCATAATGCTGCTGCTCATACTTCCTCCCCCCCCCAAAAAAAACATGATTTGTTGGGGCAAGCTGTAGAAAAAACGTGAAATTGCTTTATAACAAAGCAACCGTTGGTGCTTGTATCTTCTGGATTGGCCGCCCTTAACTGGGCAACTCTCCAAATTCACAAACAGGAGTTCTTTCCCTAGAGATACTAGGGACTGGACCTTCTGTAGACAAAGCTTATGTTCTTTGACTACATTAAGGGCCTCAAGTATCTAACAGCACCAAAAAATAAAGAATTCATCCAGCATCATGCAGTTTCATACATGCAACAATACCTTTATTTTGAAGCCAAATCCCAAATTATAGTGGCATTCATATCACTTAGCTCCATCCATTTCTCCTTATTCCTGCTAGTTACTGTTAACCCCACAGAAATACTGCAGAACTGGGACCATAATTAATGTAAAATCGGGGGGATAATAATTGAAGTGCAATTTCTATTTATCTTATCTGCTCAAACCAATAAACGGTTGCAATCGAGAGAAAGTTGATGATGCCGAGATAACACCACAGTCAGTGAGTTTCAAATCTTACTGATGGCAGGGACAAGCCAAGGGTACTTTTTTAAAGAAAAAAAGTTTACCTATGGGGGTTGACCTTTTCTGTGCCATGCAAAATGCAGATTAATTATACCTGTGGAAGTAGCAAACCAAGGATCTGTGGGCCAGTGTTAGTGGGCAGGGTTTAAGGTAGCAGTCAAGTTTATATCCAATTCTCTGTCCATAGAAGCCGGCATGCATGTGCATTTGTTGTCAAACCTACCCAAGGCCTGTTTAAACTGGGCACTGGTCTTTCTCCAGATTGCCCTATACCTGTTTGCTTTCTCTCACGCTTCTTTGTGCTAACCTGTCCTTATGCATATTTACCTGGCAGTAAGTCCCCATTGTGGTCCATGGTTTCAAGTAAAGATATAAATATATAAATAGATACAAATTGAAGGCAAACTGAACTATTTTATGACAGAGGTGATATGGGTAGTCTTTGGTCAAGTAATGCATAATCCAACCAGCATTTTAAAAAATATATATTCTAAGGCTGTATTACGAGACTACAAGAAAGCACATCTTTGAACACATGAAGCTGCCTTATGGTGAGCCAGATCAAGGTCAGTATTGTCTACTCTGACTGGCAGCAGCTCTCCCAGGATCTTAGGTAGAGGTCTTTCATGTCACCTGCTGTCTGATGCTTTTTTAACTGGGAAAAAAACAGGGATTGAACCTGGGACCTTCTGCATGCAAAGTAGATGTTCTACCACTGAGCCATGGCCCCACATCACACATATTAAAAAATATATCAAGCTTGTGTTCAAATCAGGTTTCCTGTTTTATGATTTGTTCCCTTTTGGCCTTGTTCCTCTATGCCATGGATCATTTCGATGCTTTGTAAGTCCCATTAGAAGAAGAAGAGTTGGTTTTTATATGCCGACTTTCTCTACCACTTAAGGCAGAATCAAACTGGCTTAGAATCGCCTTCCCTTCCCCTCCCCACAACAGACACCCTGTGAGGTGGGTGAGGCTGAGAGCATGACTTGCCCAAGGTCACCCAGCTGGCTTCGTGTGTAGGAGTGGGAAAACAAATCCAGTTCACCAGATCAGACTCCACTGCTCCAAATCACCACTCTTAACCACTATACCACGCTGGCTCTCCTTAGTTTCAGTGGGTGGGATTTGAGCAGCTGCATAACGCTACCACTGAATTCAGTTGGATAATTCTGGCTGGATTGTGCCCAAAGTAAAAGGCTCTGATAGTGAATTAATAATGCTCCTATAATATCCAGGAAGAGGGACAGTGCACAAGACTTCTGTTTAGACCACACAAACACATTAATAGGATTTGTGTACAACTCCATGGCCAGGAAATGGAGCACAAATAGGCACTGTTGCCAGGATGCAATTTGGGCTGCACCACTCTCTTTGCATGAATATCAGTGGCAGATTCAACAAGAACTGGTGGTCTGGACACACCCTAATTCCATACTCTTGGTTGTTTGGGGTGTGTGTGTCAGTGCTGTGTTGCTTTTAGGGGGGAAACAGTAGAAACCCCAGATCATCTGGTGTGCTTTTCCGACACATAAGGGATGAGCTGTGCTTATGTGAATTGTTTCCCGCAGACAACACTCCTGATTGCAACCCAAATCAACTCAAGCCACCAGATTACAATCTAGAAGAGACTTCTATGTTAGATTAATAACTGGCCTTTAGGCGACACTGTGTAAGAAACATTGGCTCCTACACTTACATTCAGCTGTACCCTAGCATGCATTACTGATTGCCTGGTTTCATACTGTCCTGACTACATAGAAGTATGATCTTTTCAGAATACCACTTAGGTTAGCTTTCTACATCTTAACTGGAGTTTCTATGTCCACGTTTGCAGTGGGCTTTCAATAGAGCCTGATAAATTTGCTCTCAGCTTTCTTCCAGACTCTGTCTCAACCTAACGCTAGCATTCAAAAACTGCAAAAAAGGGTAAAGTTCGTGATTTTTTAAAAAAAAATTAAACAGGAGACCATTCTCTGGGGGGGTTTACTTTACCTACCATTACGTCTCAAATATTTGTGTTAATCAACCAAAGCTCTCTACAGACTTTATTTTTGTACAATATGCATTTTATAAACTTTTTATGAAATAAAGCTCATTTCTATCGTTACCTGGATGTAAGCCTTAATCCTTGCTCTGCCTCTAAAAATCACTTTTCTTCTCACCTTTTCCCCCAACACTCGGATTTGTGTTTCCGTGTTGTCTGCTGATTTCATCGCTGTGTTTGTTCTTTCATAGAATTTCAGCCCCAAGATGGCTAATCAGTAATCACATGGTGTACAGATTGGCTAAAGGAGAATTTCATGTGGCTTCCAAAATAAATGCCAAGTGACTACCACATCAATACTGATCACTCTGCAGGGGGCACCCCCCTTTTATTAATGGCAGCTACTTCTGGGTAGTGGGAAAAAAAATCTCAATCTACTTCCCCTACCACAGTGCATAACCAAGTTCGTTCTGTCCTAGAAACAGAAAATGGGGTTGGATCCAACTCAAGTCGTATGCATGGGTACTTTCACTCACATTCAGCGCCAGTCTGAATCGGTTGTTCCTTGGAGTTATGCATGAGTTTTCTGTCCATTAGAGATGACCTCGCGACCAGCCCTTGCAATGTCCGGGTCTTCCCATTCTTCTGTTAACCCGACTCTTCCATCTTCCCTGATTGTCTTTTCCAGTGACTCTTGTCTTCTCATAAGGTGACCAAAGTACGGCAGCCTCATTTTAGCTTCTAGGACTATGCTTGATTTGATCTAAAAGCCATTGATTTGTTTTTTGGCAGTCCACGATATCCATAACACTCTTCTCCAACACCACATTTCAAAGGAATTGACTTTATTCCTATCAGATTTCTTCATTGTCCAGCTTTCATACTCTTCTAAGTCCATTGACTTCAACGCACTGTAAGGGAGCCACTAATCATGCCCTAACTGCAAACCTGCCTAAATGGAAGTAGGAAGAGGCAATGTAGTAGCTGTGCCCTAAGAAACATGAGAAACTCTCCATTCGCCAAAGCCAAAAGTACAAGCCAAGCGAGGTTTCATTAAAACACTGCGCGCTCCTGGGCTCTTAACACTGATATGATAGATGCATTTATTTTGGTTTTCGTTTGCCAAGCAGTTTGTGTGTGAGAGAGACAGCGAGGGAAGGGAGATTCTGGAATTCAAAGAGCTGTCACATTTGCTGGGCTGCATTTTAAATGCCTTCGTATTCAGAGAAGACTGGCCTTTGCGATGGAAATGCCTTCCAAAGCGTGCTACGTTCCAGAGAGACCTGACAACCCGGGATGTTAGCCAGGCGAGCGAGGAAGAGCTGCGCTGGCCGCTTGGCAGAGAATTGGCCCCACTGACAGCTCTAAAATCAACAGAGAAAAAAGAGAACTTTCCCAAGATCTAAAGTGCCCGGCAGTTTTAGGACACTGTTTAAGCCCTTGGATTTTATTAATATGAAATCACTGACCTTCATCGGGCAGTACCTTGTGCTGTCCTTCAAAAGTTGGGGATGGGATTAGGTCAATGCCAAACACATCCACATTTGTCCTTAGCTGGGGCAGGCAGCAACAACATGCCTCCCTTATGTAAAGGGCTCCTGATGAATGATTCCCAAGCTAACTTCAGGCTGTTCAGTTCTCTTTGCCTGGAGACAGAGGATAGCTTTTCTGCAGAGCGACGAAAGCAAAGTGAGACAGGGTTTGTCGTTCATGACATGAATGTGTACTTGAGCTTGGTGTCACGTCCGGCCAACTGTTAGTGTTCCACGGTTTCTGTCATGCTTCAAGAACATGCGAAACCTTAATCGGAGACATGAAATGAAAGCGTACAGCATGGCATAGTGGTTAGAGCATCAAAGTTGGATCTGTGCCAGGTGGGTAGCCGTGTCGGTCTGCAGCGGCACCTTAAAGACCAACAAAGATTATCCAGGGTATAAGTTTCCCAGAGTCAAAGTTCTTGTTGGTCTTTAAGACGCTACTGGGATCGAAAATAGGATCTAGAAGACCCAGGTTTGAATCTTCACTCTGCCATGGAAGCTTGCTGGGTAACCTCGGGCTAGACACTCTCTCTGTCTAATTAACTTCACAGAGAGGTGATGATAGAGGTGATGCAGTGTGGTGTAGTAGTTAAGAGCAGTGGTTTGGAGCAGTGGACTCTGATCTGGAGAACTGGGTTTGATTCCCCACTCCTCCACAGGAGCGGCGGACACTAATCTGGTGAATTGGATTGGTTTCCCCACCCCTACACGTGAAGCCACCAGGGTGACCTTGGGCTAGTCACACACTCAGCCCCACCTACTCAGAGGGTGTCGGTTGTGGAGGGGGGAAGGGAAGGTGATTGTAAGCTGTTTGATTCTCCTTAAAAGGTAGAGAAAATCAAGATATAAAAACCAATTCTCCTTCTTTGCGCAACCTTGACAGTCTGCATTCAGATGAGCTAAGTACTTTGGGGAGGGGGGCTTGTTTGTTGAAGATGCAGCTAGGATTCAAACAGCTTCGTACATAGGCAGAAGGCATTCCAGTTTATGCCGAAGAAAGCTTCTGATTTCTGCCAGTTCTCTTCTTCAACTGCAGTTTCCCCACACCACATCCCATACCAATAGGCATGGTGTGAGATGTGTTGTGGCAGAGGAAGTGCAGCCAGCCCATAGGGACAGGTTTTTTTTGGGGGGGGGGTAACATGATGGAGGTGGCAGGATATTGGAAATCTGGTCATGAATCCTAGGATCCAACATATTGCAAAGACATCTGTTTAGATTCTCTCTCTCTCTCTCTCTCTCTTTTTTTTTGGCAGCAGCAACAGTATCCTTCAACTGAACAGTTCCTTTAAATTTGGGACTCAGCTCAAACAAATTTATATACTATGTATTTAGCCATGAAGAGAGGGAAATTGATATTCGGTTTCTAGGAAGTTGGTGACTGTTTGAAATAGCGCAGAATAAAACTTTTCAGGATATGGGTATATCATATGCACCACTTACTATAATATGAGGCGTCTAAGTGACTGATAACGATTTTTTAAAAAATTATCTGCATTTGTATCATTAGCAGTACATTAACGTACCTTTCTAGTTGATAACCTCATATAGATGTTTGGATTTTGATTGATTTGATAACAAAGCAGTTTTAAAAAGACTTCTTAAACGTCTTAAAACTTACTTTTCAGGTGAGCTCATGAAAATCGAAGGATAATGAACTTTAACGTTCATTGTGAAATGTTTGTTTTAATCTTTGCCAGTGTTCAATGGTGAGGAGGAGGAGGAGGAGAAGGAGAAGGAGAAGAAGAAGAGTTGGTTGTTATATGATGACTTTCTATATCACTTAAGGAAAAATCAAACTAGCTTACATTCTCCTTCCCTTCCTCTCCCCACAACAGACACCCTGTGAGGTGGGTGGAGCTGTAAGAGAGCTGTGACTAGCCCAAGGTCACCCAGCTGGCTTCATGTGTAGGAGTGGGGAAACAAATCCAGTTCAGTGGATTAGCGTGCGCTGCTCATGTGGCGGAGTGGAGAATCAAACCCGGTTCTCCAGATCAGAGTCCACCGCTCCAAACCACCGCTTTTAACCACTACACCGCACTGGCTCTCTATTATCAAACAGCCTTGATCTGGATGGCCCAGGATAACCCGATCCTTTCAGATCTCGGAAGCTAATTAGGGCTGGCCCTGGTTAGTACTTGGATGGGGAGACCACCAAGGAATTCCAAGGTTTCCATGCAGAGTCAGGCAATGGGAAAATGACCTCTGAACATCTCTTGCCTTGAAAACCCTATGACTTAAGCAGAAGCGGGTTAATTTTTATATTTGAGGGCCATTTTTGAGGTCCTGAAACATGAAGAGCTGGCATCCGACTCTGATCTCTCAAAAGCAGTCAGGGAGTGCCACATTCACCCCTATTCTACAGTTCTTAGAAGCTCTCAGACACCAAGCTGTTCAACAGCTTTTCTGTCCATCTATGCAGATCTCGGAAGCTAAGCAGGGTCAGCCCTGGTTAGTATTTGGATGGGAGACCACCAAGGAATGCCAGGGTTGCTGTGCAGAGGAAGGCACTGGCAAAACCACCTCTGTCAGTCTCTTGCCATGAAAACCCCAAAAAGGGGTTGCCATAAGTCGGCTGCGACTTGACTGCACTTTACACACACACATGCTGAGGTTCAGTGTTAAGCAGCTTGAGAGTGAAAAGAAATGCCCCCTGGGCTCCATATCATTTCCAGGCTGTATTTTGCCTGCCTTTGGACTTAAGACTCTTTAGTTGATTATATGCTTATTAATAAGAGAGCCAGCATGGTGTAGTGGTTAAGGTGTTGGACTAGGATCTGGGAGAACCAGGTTCAAATCCCCACTTTGCCATGGAAACTTGCTGGGTGACCTTGGGCCAGTCACATACGCTCAGCCTCGATCCTGGCAAGTATTTGCATGGGAGACCTCCAAGGAATACCAGGGTGACTCAGAGGCAGGCAATGGCAAACCACCTCTGAACGTCTCTTGCCTTGAAAACCCTCAGGGGTCGCCATAAGCCAGCTGTGACTTGATGGCAAAAAATGCTTATGAATTGGTTAAGTAACTGGTTACATTAAAAAAGATGCAGCTTACCACAACCCTGATATAGAGGTCTTATTCAGAAAGGGTAAGGAACAGTACAATTTAATAACAAAAGCCTTTACCCTTGAGAAGGGCAGAAAGTCTTTAATAGTTGCTTTTTTCATTGCCCATTAGTGAAAGAAACCAGAACCAAAACAGCCCCTTCAACATAAAACCACCCTACGTTGAAGATGTAGCCCAGCAACCAATTAACTAGAGATAACAGAACTATGAATTACTATGAATTACTATGAATTACTATGAAGTTTGCAGCTGCATACCTACAGATACTGTTATGGTTTGCAGTGGACTGTACTTTTAATTGCTTATTGTTGGATTGATTTTTCAGAGATATCAAAAGCTCTGTAGAATTGGGTGACAGACATTCATAAGCTACCTAAAATGAAATTTAAAACCAGGGAATGGAAGCACAGTGATGTTCAGATTTTACACTCTTTTTTGTGTTAATTGTTCTAGACCGGGGTGTCAAACATAAGGCCCGAGGACCGGATCCGGCCTATGAGCCAGCCGAGGCAGCCATCCCCTCCCTCTCAATCTGGGCTGGCAAGGCATGGCCCAGCCCGACCAAGTGACATTTATGTCCTATCCGGCCCTTGTAACAATTGAGTTTGACATCCTTGTTCTACACCTTCCGCAGACATTTAAACATAGAATTCCAAAGTGTAATTCAAAACGACGCTGTGTCAAGAATATTTTTTTAGCAACATACAGCAACACCTGCCTCAAAAGTAAAAGTCGTCCCTGCTTGATATCCCTAGAGCTCAGCCAGATTTATTCATCTCCTCCAACAGGTTAACTAAACTCACTAAGCACTGCTGTGGCTTAACTCACACACTGCTAATGGACTGTTTTATAGCCAAGGCTGCTCTCTGGTGCTCATTCAATCATTGTTTTATTGCCATCCCTTTTTCAGCTGTCAGATGTCATCCCCTAGGAAATAGAGAACAGCTTTATTTATTTATTTTGAACTCTCTCTTTGTGATTTGGTACCTCTGATTTGTTTCACCCTTCTTCTGCACTTTATTGTTTTCAGTTCTTATGATTTTTTAATTTATATAAATTTATATAAATATAAATAATAAAATCATAAGAACTGATATACATATACATTAGCCTTACCAGGTCCCGTAGCTCCATTGGCGGGAGCTTTTCAAAAGCGTTGCCTGGCACAATCCCGCATGACATGCCTACGTCACTTCCGGGTTTACCCAGAAGTGATGCGGACGCTCTAGCAATGTCTGCTGAAACTCTATGGTTTCCCTAGAGTGGTTTCCATAGAGTTTCGGCAGAGATTGCTAGAATGTCCGCGTCACTTCTGGGTAAACCCGGAAGTGACGTAGGCATGTCATGCGGGATGCGTGCATGCATTGTGCCAGGTGCATTGTGCCAGACAATGCTTTTGAAAAGCTCCCGCCAATGGAGCTACAGGACCAGAGTTTCACCTCAGCCACTTTAGCACTCAACACCCCCAAAACACCAGCATTTGGGGGGGGTTTAGTGCTAAAACGGCTTCAGAGAGGTAGCGCTTCCGGGGATAAACCCGGAAGTGACGTAATTGTGTTGTGTGCAGCCATACGCACACCTGATTGGCCCAGCCCTGCCCCAAAAAACCTCCCCTCCGATGGAGAGGGGGGACCTGGTTTCCATAGAGTTTCTGTGGAGGTTGCTAGAGCGTCTGCGTCGCTTTCGGGTAAACTCGGAAGTGATGTAGGCGTGTCGCACAGGCGCATGCACGCATTGTCCACTAGCCCTCAGCTGGTCGGCGGGCAGCCCGGTGGATTGGCAGGATCTTACCCACCACCATTGGGCACTTGGCAACCCTATATATATACATTGGATGGAGATCAGTTGTAATAGCAGGAGATCGCCAGCTACTATCTGGAAGTTGGCAACCCTAGCTAGAAATGTCTTGGACAGCAAGGAGGGTAAAGATGTAACAGCATTAGTGGAGGCAAAAGGGCATGCTTTGTTAAGTAAAACAGGTAATTACAAAGGCAGTGCTATTTCACATTCTCATTAAAAGAATTCTCTTCGCATGTCACTGGTTGAAGAAGTAGGGAGTCTGCGTCACAATTAGGGTTGCCAGGTGGGTGGTTTGGGGGGGCAATTGCCTGCCAATCCACTGGGCTGCTCCAGAGCGAGGATTGCATGTGCGCATAGCCTCACGTGACGCTATCACATCACTTCCGAGTTTACCCCCCGAAGCGCCACCTTGCTGCTGCAGCTTTAGCACTCAAACCCTCAAAATATCAGCATCTGGGGAGTGGGGTGGGAGGGCTGAGTGCTAAAGTGACTACGGCGAGGCGGTGCTTCTGGAAGTGACACAATTGTGTCGTGCTCAGCTGCACGTGCGCCTGATTGCCCCAGCTCTGCCCCCCAAAACCTCCCACCAATGGAGAGGGGGGACCTGGCAACCCTAATCACAATACTGGACTATCCTATAGAGTTGTGTTATAAGATTTGCAGAGGTGACATATACAGAGTTAACATCAAATTCCAAAGTGTTGCGTCAATGGTAAGTAATATTTCTGTGTCGTATGCTGTTAAGACAGACCGTGGGAAGGACTACATCTCAGAGAATTGGACAAGATGTATATTTTTAAAAGTCATTCACAATTAAAAGAAGTTCAGAATTGCCCACTCAACTGTTTCAGAGCTGAAATCAAAAATCCTTAAAGCTGGGAGACGTTTGACACGCTGGGATGGAGCAATCGCTGCTCCAGTTAAGTCTTGGCATTCTGCTTGTGCTCAGTTTGGCTATGATTTCATGACTCCTCAATCTGCCCCATTCCCTGACTAAGCCCTATTATAAAGAAGGGCTCAGTCAAGAAGAGTGACATCAGCAACCCAATACAGTAGTTATTCAAACGAACACCACGGGTCCCTTACATAACGGGCTAATTTTAGGCCCTGATGGTCCACTCTACAATAGCTTGCTGTACTACAAGCCATGAGTTGCTGACAATTTTGTTTACTAAGTTCCAGTTTTGTACTATTTATATCAAGTATGTGGTATTTTTTTCCTCCATTTGACTACAAATGCCTTATGAATCATTAAAAGGTGCCCCTGGCTGCTTCCTAATACCAATAACAGGCTTCAAGTATCATGTGAACAGATTCTAGCTGACGGGGGTGCCGTTGCTAGAAATTTTGTGGGCGGCACAAGGCCCTTTTTGTTTGCAAGGGTTTTTAATGGAGTCGTGTTGAAAATGCCATACAAAACACAGGGTTGTTATAATCTGTCTGAATAGCAGTGTCTCTCTAGGGCCGAGAACAGCCTTTTTCAACACCTCCTACTTGAGACTGGAGATCATAGAATCATAGAGTTGGGTCACACAGGCCATCAACCCGCTGCTTAATGCAGGATCAGCCTAGAGCATCCCTGACAAGTGCTTGTCCATCCTCTGCTTCAAGACTGCCAGTGAAGGGGAGCTCACCACCTCCCGAGGTAGCTGATTCCACTATTGAGCAACTCTTACTGTAAAAAATTTTTCCCTAATATCCAGTCGGTACCTTCCCGTCTGCAATTTAAACCCATTATTGCGAGTCCTATTGTCTGCTGTCAACAGGAAGAGTTCCATGCCCTCCTCTAAGTGTCAGCCCTTCAAATACTTAAAGAGAGCAATCATGTCCCCCCTCAACCTTCTCTTCTCCAGACTAAACATTCCCAGCTCCCTCAGACTTTCCTCATAGGGCTTGGTCCCTCATCATCCTCATCACTGCAGACCCTTCTGTGTGCAAAGCAGATGCTCTGTCACTGAGTTACAGCCTTTCCCCCAGGTGTCCTAAACGCCTTTAGTCCATTTTAAAGCTTAGATGAGAAAGTCAGTGGAGTAGATTCTATCCCTGTCCTACCATTCCACTGAGAAAAGGTAGAAGCTCTTCTTAAACTTAAGACTTCTTTTGGAGGAAGTATTTTTAGGTTGGAACAAGGATCCTCAGAGGACGGTTGGATCCACCCCAGTGTTCACCAAGCTGTCATTATCTTATGGTTGCCAGGTCCCCACTCACCTTCGGCAAGAGGTTTCTCTTCAGTTGTGTGCGAGCCGACGCAGCACTTCCGTATGTAAACCGGAAATGCTGCCTGGCGCGTGGGGCTGCAGTGGGTGGCCCGCTCGCCCCGGGGAGGGAGAGGAGAGGCTTCCCAGCTGGTGCACTGGACTGCGTGCACGATTGCCCGCCGACCCTCAGCTGGTCGGCGGGCAGAGGGGCACTTTACGGGGGGTTTGCCCACCACCAGCAGGCACCTGGCAACCCTACCGTTATCTGCTTGCTCAATCATATATTTTTCTTAGAGGCACGTAGGGCATAAACACAGATATGTTACATAAATATGGATGTTGTGTTTACTGTGTTGAGGAAATGGTTGCGATCCACCACAGAATTACACATACTTATTTCCACTTATTTCATTGGGACTTCAGAACATGGCTTTGTCTTGGATTGCATCTGTTTCTCTTTTCCTAAAGCATGCCTGTGCAAAAATTTTATTGGGAGCACCATACTTGAGGGGCCACTTGCTTCCATGTGAACCCACCTAAGATCTGAAGTAGAGGACTTTCTCCAGGTGCCTCAGACCTTAGAGATCAGGTGACTAGAGAAAAGCCCTTTCCATGATGGGCTTTCCTGGGGGAGCTTTCCCTCCCCCAGATGGATTTGGGAGAAGCCTACTTTATTTTCACTTTGGTACTGGGCGAAGACCTGTTAATTGGCCAAGATGTTCAGGATCAAGTGATTCTGTTGCTGTTGTGTTGGATTTCACCAGATTTTTAAAATCTATTACTGTCCTGCTTGTTTGTTTATAGTTTATTCTCTACTCATTTATAGGTTTGGTTGAGCAGGGTTTTATGGCACACCGCTCTGGAGGCCATTTACAGTGGGAAAACAATGTATAAATGCTAACTCTAAATATATTGTATTTTTTGTTATATCAATTTCTAGGGCTGTGTTATTTATATGGCACTTTTGTCACCAAAGGTACACAAAGTAGTTTCAGAAAATTCCAAAGGTGCAATAACATCCAGCAATTTAAGCACTACAGTGTAAAAAAAACAACCCCCCCTCCCCCAGAAACATGACCTGGGTTGGTCCATCTGCTGAGGTGCCTAATGCAAGCCTCAAACTGTGATCCATGGGTTCAGAGTCCCCTGGCTAAATACCTGCAAGCAGAGGAGAAACAAACCCAGGCCAGATCTTATTCAGTTGCTTCTAGCAAGCTAGCAGGATCTTCCTCCCCTGCTTGAACTGCCTCTGGCCACACCCAGGCTAAGCACCTGCAAGCAGAGGAGAAAATGAGCCCAGATCTTACTGAACGGCTGCTAGTTTTTCCTCTCCAGTAACAAACTGTCAAAGATAGGACATTTTGGAGGACTTTCGTTCATAGGGTTGCCATGAGTCGGAAGCGGCTTGACGGCACTTAACACGCACAACAGACTTATGAGGTAGGCCACGACTATTTCCTTTTACAGATGCGAAAAACTGGGGCTGCTGTTTCAGGGCAGAGATGGGACCTGAACACAGATCCTTCTTTTCATTCCTGAGCTGAGGGGGTTACTTTATTTCGGTTTTCTCTCTGCAGTAGGCTTTGATTCCACCAGTCCTGTCTTGCAGCTGAGGAAGTATTCTCCAGATGCGAGAGCTGGCAGTCAGCTCCTATCCCGTGTGTCATCGACGACTTCAACTCAGAGATATGCTCAGTACCCCCCCCCCCGCGCGCGCCCTTCGCATCTTCCACTTTACAGCACATTTGCAAACAGAAAGGGCAGACCAACCTATAATCTGTTTCAGCCACAACAATGCTAGCTCCTTTAGAACAATCCTGAAGGGAAAAACACCGAGACCATTTATTCATGGAAGGTTTTGCATTGGATTTGTCACTCTCTAGATGCACATTTTCCCCAACGGAATTCTCAAAACTCTGCATGGCGGCTTATTGTTGAGTTTTGAGAATATGGATGGGGAGAAAAGTGCATCTAAAGAGTGGCAAATCCAAGGCAAAACCTTCCATGAATAAATGGCCCGAGGGAAAGCACACCGGCAATGCAAATCACTGCACAGCCAAGTGACTCTGGAAGAGAACCTAGGCTTAATTGTTGATGGACGGTTGCACCAAAGTGAAACTGGTCTCCTCACTTCGGAGAGGAAGACCTGATATTTACAATAAGAGCAGACAGGACTTTTAACCTACCTACCTTGAAGCCATGTTGCATTCCTGGGAAGTCCTCGTCTCTAACCTAAGAAGCGTCGGAACTGGAAATAAATGGTAGGGATAGAAAGACAACTCCGCACAGGCTGAGCCCTGGCATAAAAAATAAATTCGGGGATTCGCATTAAGTGCTGGGCAAAAAACAAGGAAGTAATGTCAAATGTTTTTACTTATATACTTCATTTGCATCCCACATTTCTCTGAATGAAAACCCAAAGTAGCCTGCATCATTCTCCTGTCCTCCATTTTGTCCTCACCACAAGGTAAGGTTGCCAGCTCCAGGTTGGGAAATACCTGGAGATTTTGGGGGTGGAGCCTGAGGAGGGCGGGGTTTTGGGAGGGGAGGGACTTCAATGCCATAGAGTCCAATTGCCAAAGCGGCCATTTTCTCCAGGTGAACTGATCTCTATCGGCTGGAGATCAGTTGTAATAGCGGGAGAGCTCCTGCTACTACCTGGAGGTTATGGCAAACAAACGTTAGCGTGCTGTGTAGTTACTTAAGCAAACCCAAAACAGCAACGGTTGCAAAGATAGTAAATAAATCAAAAGTATATACTTATAATAGTGTTATTTCAGTTGTCATATACACTATATATCATTGTCAAAGAACACAAAACTAAAGGTACAAAATTATAGGTACAATGCCCATTTCTTATAGTCCTTTTGCAGTACTTATAGCTGTATGAAACGTCTTGTCGTTCAAGAGGTAAGAAAGTTAGTTCTTCATTTATACAGAAGTCCGGTTGTCTTTCTGTTTCGGCTTAACAAGAGCCTTCCTCAGCGACCGACGCGAGCTGTTACTAACTGGCTTTCTGGGCCAACGCGAAAGCCAGTTAGTAACAGCTCGCGTTGGTCGCTGAGGAAGGCTCTTGTTAAGCCGAAACAGAAAGACAACCGGACTTCTGTATAAATGAAGAACTAACTTTCTTACCTCTTGAACGACAAGACGTTTCATACAGCTATAAGGACTGCAAAAGGACTATAAGAAATGGGCATCGTACCTATAATTTTGTACCTTTAGTTTTGTGTTCTTTGACAATGATATATAGTGTATATGACAACTGAAATAACACTATTATAAGTATATACTTTTGATTTATTTACTATCTTTGTAACCGTTGCTGTTTTGGGTTTGCTTAACTACCTGGAGGTTGGCAACGCTACACTGGCTCTCAATAGTAGGATGTGAGACTGTAAGGCCAGTTTTTCAGAGTTTCATTTTAAGTTATACAAAGAAAATGTGTTATTATTTGATCTTTCATGTGATATCATGTGATATGCAGGCTTGAGCTGCAGGGGATGGAAACATTGAAATGAGGCCCACAAACTGCAGATTTTATTTTAAGTTCAGCTGAGGGGATTCCAAGTTTGTTCTTTCGATGTGCTCCAGCTGCACCCTCTTCTTTCTCGACTAGTTTCATTTATTCTCCTTTGTGGTTTTAATCTGATACAATACAAGAAGGTTTGTCTCTCGCATATTAACAGACAGATATCTAGAGATGGAGGGGCCATGGCTCAGTGGTAGAGCATCTGCTTTGCATGTAGAAGGCCCCAGGTTCAATCCCTGGCATCTCCAGTTCAGTGATGTGAAATATCTTTACTTGAGATTGTGGAGAACTGCTGCCAGCCAGAATGAACAATACTGACCTTCATAGGTCTGATTCAGTGGAAGGTAGGTTCATGTGGGGGAAGAGGACCACATTATATTATGCCTATTATATTAGGTGCTGTGGATGCTGCTGCAATTGTCTGGTTTGGGGGCTTCCTAGAGGCACCTGGTTGGCCACTGTGTGAACAGACTTCTGGACTTGATGGACCTTGATCTGATCCAGCCTGGCCTTTCTTATGTTCTTATGTAACATAAGCAGAGCTTTGCTGGATCAGACCAGTGGTTCATCTCTAGTCCAGCATCTTGTTTCACACAGTGGCTAACAGTTGCCCCAGAAGGTTAACAAATGAGGCATAGAAGTCAGTGTCCTCCCCAAATGTTGCCTGCTAGCACTGGATTTCAGAGGATTACTGCCTCTGAATGTGGAGATTTCCTTTACTCACCATGGCTAGTACCTATTGATGCTCCTCTCCTCCAAGTGTCTGTCTGACCTTCTTTTAAAGCCACCTATGTTCATGGCCATCACTAGGGTTGCCAACCTCCAGGTACTAGCTGGAGATCTCCTGCTATTACAACTGATCTCCAGCCGATAAGAGATGAGTTCACCTGGAGAAAATGGCTGCTTTGGCAATTGGAATGTATAGCATTAAAGTCCCTCCCCTCCCCAAACCCCACCCTCCGCAGGCTCCACCCCAAAAACCTCCCACCGGTAGCGAAGAGGGACCTGGCAACCCTAGCCATCACTTGGTCCACTGGCAGTGAATTCCACAATTTAATTATTTAGAGAGAGAGAGAGAAACTGTGCATTTTAAATACCGGTAGCAAACTGGGACTTACCTGAAGTTTGGAATTCTGCTTGAGAAAAACACCAATGTTCTTCACATCAGTTTGGAACTTAACCAACCTGGGAAGTGTTCAGCACAGCTTTGCAGACAAGTAGGGTTGCCAGCTCTGGGTTGGGAAATACCTGGAGATTTTGGGTGTGGAGCCTGAGGAGGACAGGGTTTGGGATGGGGAGGGACTTCAATGCCATAGTTCTTGCTGTTTGTATAAGAACATGGGGGAGGGGAATGCCAAGGGTTCCAGAGCCAGCATGGTGTAGTGGTTAAGAGCGGTGGTTTGGAGTGGTGGAGTCTAATCTGGAGAACCGGATTTGATTCCCCACTCCTCCACGTGAGTGGCGGAGGCTAATTTGGTGAACTGGGTTGGTTTCCCCGGTCCTCCACATGAAGCCAGGTGGGTGACCTTGGGCAAGTCACAGCTCTATTAGAGCTCTCTCAGCCCCACCTACCTCACAGGCTGTCTGTTGTGGGGAGGGGAAGGGAAGGTGATTGTAAGCTGGTTTGAGTCTCCCTTAAGTGGTAGAGAAAGTCGGTATATAAAAACCAACTCTCCCCCTCCACCACCTCCTCCTCCTCCTTCTTCTTCCCCAGTTTTCTGGAGCAGCTTTTTGGGTGACAAATTTGGGCTGCACTGGGAAGGGGGAAGAAGCAGAGTTCCCTTCTAAGAACTTTGTTTTTTTCTCAGATCTTTGAATACAAGGTCTGTTACTTTGATATACAATAGGTTACGTTTTCAGAGTTGTCTTTTTTCATCATGAACTAATCATGTTGTGCTCGAAGATCAATATTCCCACAGCGTTTTGTTTTGTGAAAATTATTAAAATACAGTTAGTGGTTTTTGTTTTTGTTTTTTTGGGTTTTTTTGAAGCAGGGAGGCAGCCAATCAAATTTGCTAGCCCTGAGTTGTTTGGGTAAAAATGCATTTTCCCATAAATATGCTGAGAGTTAGTTTAATAGAGTTGGCAAGCCAAGTATCTGACCTACCTTTTAAAATGATTGTATATGTTTTTGTTAGAAAACATCCATGAAATTGTTTATATATCTCAAAGCAAATGCTTCAAAGGGTGCATTTTCAGCTGTGAAAAAAACCCACACTTAAAAAAAACACCTTCATGGGAAGTTCTCCAATAAATAACATATGTACATGCGCAGCAAATAAAAAATTTGACTTGGAGGTGAGGATACTAGCCAAGAGTAGATGGGGTTCTGTAATCATTTCCTTTGGTTCCTCCATTTATCACAGGCTGAGCAACTTTGGAGAAATAGATAGGGATGCTTGAACACCTGACAGTTTGGCTCATGTCCCGCTCGGCAGCTGGGAAGAGGGAAGAGTGGTAAGCGCCAGTACTGCACTCAAAAGCTCTGCTCATGACCTGAGTTTGATCCCGACGGAAATCGGTTTCAGGTAGCCGGCTCAAGGTTGACTCAGCCTTCCATCCTTCCGAGGTTGGTAAAATGAGTACCCAGTTTGCTGGTGGTACAGTGTGGACAACTGGGGTAGGCCATGGCAAACCACCCCATAAACATAGTCTGCCTAGTCAATGTCAGGATGTGACATCACCCCATGGGTCAGGAATGACCTGGTGCTTGCACAGGAGACTACCTTTATCTACCTTTACTGATCTTATACTCTTCTTTGAAAAACCACTGCAAGACTAACAGATTCCCCTGAAGAAGCCCCTTGGGCGAAAAACTTGGGGAATTGTAACTGAGTAATAAAAAACATTTTAAACTTTAAAAGCCTTGCTCTCCCATTGAGCCATGGCCCCTAAAATGTAATTGACTCGGGTGGGACTTGAACCCACAGACCCAAGTGCCAAAAAGTGACACTTCAGTCATTAGGCCACTGAGCCAGAACATTTCTTTCCCTAACAACAAAAAAAGCGTATGTTGAATTAATTTTTTGCAGCAGGGTTATCTAGCATTTGCCAGAGAGAAGCCCTTTTGCTTACTTCCTGCCTCTGTCCGTAATGACATTAGCAGCACTCAATTTTCATCTCCTGATTTAATTAGCACACAGTGTAACGATCTGGGAAGGAGTATGATGATAAGACCGGACAAGACTTCTTGTAGCATCCCGCTAGACACCTCCTACGCTGTCACTTACAGGGCCCATCTATTTTCTCATTTATTCTTATACTCACTGATATGCTGTTCCCGAAGTGTTAATTTAAAAGCTCATTCAATATTGTTCACAATTTTGCCTTTAAAAACTGCACCAGTAGATGGGAATTAAGATTGTGTGTGTGTGTTAAGTGCCATCAAGTCCCTTCCAGCTCATGGCGATTGAGGGCTGTGGCTTCCTTTATTGAGTCAATCCATCTCTTGTTGGGTCTTCCTCTTTTCCTGCTGCCCTCAACTTTTCCTAGCATGACTGTCTTTTCCAGTGACTCTTGTCGTCTCATGATGTGACCAAAATACGATAGCCTCAGTTTAGTCATTTTAGCTTCTAGGGTCAGTTCAGGCTTGATTTGATCTATAACCCTACCAAAGACTGCTAAGCAAATTTCATAGTCACGGGATAAGAGGACAAGCCCTCTTATGGATTGAGAGCTGGCTGAAAAATAGGAAGCAGAGAGTAGGAATCAATGGTCAGTTCTCACAATGGCGGGATGTGAGAAGTGGGGTGCCTCAGGGATCTATGTTGGAACCAGTGCTTTTCAACCTGTTCATCAATGACCTGGAGTTGGGGTTAAACAGTGAAGTAGCCAAGTTTGCAGATGACACCAAATTATTTCGGGTGGTTAAAACAAAATCGGACTGTGAAGAGCTCCAGAAGGATCTCTGCATACTGGAAGAATGGGCATTAAAATGGCAAATGAGATTCAATGTGAGTAAGTGTAAAGTGATGCATATTGGGGCAAAAAATCCCAACTTCACATATACACTGATGGGATCTGTGCTGGCAGCAACAGACCAAGAAAGGGATCTTGGGGGTGGTAGTGGATAGCTCAATGAAGATGTCAACCCAGTGTGCGGCTGCTGTAAAAAAGGCAAATTCCATGCTGGCTATAATTAGACGAAGAATAGAGAATAAAACTGCTGATATCATACTGCCCTTGTACAAATCTATGGTGAGACCACACTTGGAATATTGTGTACAGTTCTGGTCACCACACCTCTAAAAGGATATTACAGAGCTTGAGAAAGTGCAGAAAAGAGCAACCAAAATGATTAGGGGACTAGAGCAACTGTCCTATGGGGAGCGGTTAGGACGCTTAGGGCTGTTTAGCTTGGAAAGAAGGCGGCTGAGGGGAGGCATGATAGAGGTATATAAAATTATGCATGGTTTGGAGAGAGTGGACAGGGAGAAGTTTTTCTCCCTCTCCCATAATACTAGAACACGGGGTCATCTGCTAAAGCTGGAGGGTGAGAGATTCAAAACAGATAAAAGGAAGTATTTTTTCACACAACTCATAGTTAAATTGTGGAACTCCCTGCCCCAGGATGTGGTGATGGCTGCCAGCTTGGAAGGCTTTAAGAGGGGAGTGGACATATTCATGGAGGAGAGGGGTATTCATGGCTGTTAGTTAGAATGGATATTAGTCATGCTGCATACCTATTCTCTCTAATATCAGAGGAGCATGCCTATTATTTTGGGTGCGGTGGAACACAGGCAGGATGGTGCTGCTACACTCGTCTTGTTGGTGACTTCCTAGAGGCACCTGGTTGGCCACTGTGTGAACAAACTGCTGGACTTGATGGGCCTTGGTCTGATCCAGCAGGGCCTTTCTTATATTCTTATGTTCTTAACCCACTGATTTGTGTGTGTTTTTTGGCAGTCCACGGTATCCGTAACACTCTCCTCCAACACCACATTTCAAAGGAATCTATTTTCTTCCTATCAGCTTTCTTCAATGTCCAGCTTTCACACCTATACATAGTAATAGGAATACGATGGCATGAATTAATCTAATCTTGGTGGCCAGTGACACATCCTGTGACACAAAACTGCACCAGTAGATGGGAATTAAGATTATTCCAAGTGCATGGAAAGAGTAGATTTGGAGCCAAGCAGGAAAATTTCCCCACTAGCCTTTCCTATTTTTGCAATTTTGATATTCAGTCACAGGTGACTGCATGGATACAGTTTAGTTGTGGAAATGTCTCTGAGGCTTCTTTAGATAGAGCTGTGAAAAGCTGTCAGGGCCATAGTCAGGATTGGACCAGTGGGTGAAATTCCACACTTGGAACAGTGACTCTGCAATGCTATGCAGAATTACTGTTAATTTAAGCCCTTTGCAATCAAGGGTTTTAGCCTGGAGTAGCCTGGAGAGCCAGCGTGGTGTAGTGGTTAAGAGCGGTGGTTTGGAGCAGTGGACTCTGATCTGGAGAACTGGGTTTGATTCCCCACTCCTCCGCATGAGCTGCAGGGTCAAGGGTTTTGCCATGGAGCTCGAGGGCTGATCAGGGGCTGAGGCTCAGTGGTAGAACATCTGCCTGGCCTGTAGAAGGTCCCAGGTTCAATCCCTGGCATCTCCAGTTAACGGGACTAGGCATGTAGGTGATGTGAAAGACATCTGCCCGAGACCCTGGAGAGCTGCTGCCAGTCTGAGTAGACAATACTGACTTCGATGGACCAAGGGTCTGATTCTGTATAAGGCAGCTTAATGTGTTCACATAGAGGACTCTGGCTGACGCTGAGTTCCCTGTTCCCCTGGTATCCTAAATAAACTTATCAGTTTTAAAAAATTTGAATTTTTGGTGAGCCCAATTTTCAGGTTCATTTTAGTTATAGGGAACCTGTTTTTCTGGGTATAAAGGGATCCTCTTGCCAAAAAAGCCAGCAATGAAGCTAGGTTAAAACAACAGAGTCTTCTGGCATCATGGTTTGTACAGCTGGAAGGTAGACTGTGGGAAAACTGCACTATCCCAAAGCTAAATGTGACGAGAGAATGCATTTTATCAACCACTAATTACGGTAACTGAATTAAGTGTAAATGTTCTAAGAAACAGAATCATAATTAGGGACTTTGAAATATGTCTAAAGCCAGAAACACAGTCCTTGAATGACCTCCATATGCTTTTTCTGGACTAGACCTATTTTTTTAAAAAAAATCCCCAAACCATACTTGACTATTGGATCAAAAAGGATCCCGAAGGTTCTCTCTTGCAAAAAGCATATGCTTGAACCAGTTCAGACAGACAGCACAGCGGGGTGATGCTTTTGATGAAAAAGTAAGCATTTAATGTACAATACAGTGCAGCTCTGGTTCTCTCTTTTTAGATCTTTTTTGGGCATTATTTAAACTGAGCAAAATCATACGGCAAAGATTTCCAAGCTGTTCAGTGGTTGCCAAAGTGGGCAGTACCACCCCCTGGGGGGACGGTGGGATTACCTAGGGGGCACTAAGAGGCAAGGGGGCAGCAGGGGGCACGCTAGAGGTGGGCCCCTTCAACTTTGTTGTTCACTAATTTACAGATCAAAGCTATGGCACCATGCTGGCAAATTTGGTGGAAACTATCAGAATGTTTTTTTTTTTTTTTTTGGTAGACTTTGAAGAACTGGTACCACTGGACCAAGTTCATCAGTTTTGTTGAATAAATTTCAATTAAAGTTTTCATTTGATTTTGAATAGTGTTAGTGTTTTGAAACTTTATTATTATCTTCTTTAGTGCATCCAGCAAACCCCTATTTTGAATAATGCTTTTTATATGATAGGGAAGGGGTGCTGGGGTTGAGTTTGCGGAACCAAGGGAGGGCGGAAAGTTTGGGAACCACTGTGCTACACAGTGGAAAAAATTAAGCCAGTTTGACGGACTTATTCACAACTCTGTGTTGCTTGAATAGAAAATCTAATGCTCAACACAGTGCTCACTTTAGAAAACCAGGTGGCTACTCTGGGTCAGAGTGCTTTTGCCCAGCTTCGTCTGTTGCATCAACTGTGTCTGTCTAGCCACAGCAGATGTTCATGGAGGGGAGGGGTATTCATAGCTATTTGTAAAAATGGATACTAGTCATGATGCGTGCCTATTCTCTCCAGTATCAGAGGAGCATGCCTATTATATTAGGGGCTGTGGAACACAGGCAGGATGGTGCTGCTGAAGTTGTCTTATTTGTGGGCTTCCTAGAGGCACCTGGTTGGCCACTGTGTGAACAGACTGCTGGTCTTGATGGGCCTTGGTCTGATCCAGCATGGCCTATCTTATGTCCTTACTACAGTATACAGAAAACTAATTTAGGCAACTATTAGTAGACTCTTGGATTCACTAGACTGGTTTAGGTTATCTTGCTGAGTTACAGATAAATGTTACGATTGTTGAAAAAATTCTTACTTGTTTAATATTATGCTTTCACGTTTTACAGGTGTTGTAATCCACAGATAGGGTTGCCAACCTCCAAGCGGTGGCTGGATTACGACTGATCTCCAGGCTTCAGAGATCAGTTCACCTGGATAAAATGGCCACTTTGGAAGGTGAATGTCATGGCATTATACCCCATTGAAGTCCCTCCCCAAACTCTGCCTCCTAAGGCTCCACCCCCCAAATCTCCAAGTATTTCCCAACCCAGAGCTGGCAACCCTATCCACACAGTATATAATGACTGACTTCCAGGTATGTGTGTGTGTGTGTGTGTGCCGTCAAGTCGCTTCCGACTCATGGCGACCCTATGAATGAAAGTCCTCCAAAATGTCCTATCTTTGACAGCCTTGGTCAGATCATGCAAACTGAAGGCTGTGGCTTCCTTTATTGAGTCAATCCATCTCTTGTTGGGTCTTCCTCTTTTCCTGCTGCCCTCAACTTTTCCTAGCATGACTGTCTTTTCCAGTGACTCTTGTCGTCTCATGACGTGACCAAAATACGATAGCCTCAGTTTAGTCATTTTAGCTTCTAGGGTCAGTTCAGGCTTGATTTGATCTATAACCCACTGATTTGTTTTTTTGGTAGTCCACGGTATCTGTAACACTCTCCTCCAACACCACATTTCAAAGGAATCTATTTTCTTCCTATCACCCTTCTTCACTGTCCAGCTTTCACACCCATTCATAGTAATAGGGAATTCGATGGCATGAATTAATCTAGTCTTGGTGGCCAGTATGGGAAAAGACCTGGAAGGTATGTGCTTTCCCAAATTATGACTTGGCTTGGCTCAACTTTTTCTATATGGGGTTTTGGGCTCTCTGACCTACAGTTTCATCACCTCCCAGGACCTTTCTCAGATGCCTGGATTGGTCCACAAAGATACTGCTGCTCCTATGGCCAGTACTAGTCCCAAATATAATTTTCCCTTCCTTCACAGGAGTAGGACTAAAAAAAAAAATTGACAGCTTTGTTCTTTAAATCGTAGGAATGTTTGTGAGAATTCTATACCATTACACAAGTCTAGAGATGCCCTAGGAACAGTCGCTAGTAAAACTTAAAGGAACAGAAAGGCTTTTTAAAGAAAACGAAGTTTAAAAAATAAGCTTTTATTTATGAACTCTGTTTACAAAATGCAGATAAATTGCTAAGCGATTCTAGTTTTCTTTACAGTGGTGTTCTTTCAAGCCCTGTGCATGAAAGCCATTTTGCTTGCAGAAATTTGTTTTCTCTTGCATAAGGAAAAATAATTCAGCTTAATTCCAGCTCTCTTCTGAGCCTCCTCCAATTCAAATTCTTCAAATTTTACGTTTTTTCCATTCTGGCTTGTCATCTGTTTCATCTTCGTCAGATTCTACTTCAGCAAAAACGGCTGTCGGTTGAGTCCTAAAGAAGTATTAAAGCAGGGAAGGGAAAAGATTATACGGCAAGCAACTTCACAGTGCCTTCAAAGCTAAAACAAAAGGAACGCCAAAACGAAATGTTGGTTTCACTTTTCCTATTTAAAAAGGAAGGCAAATGAAGAATCAAAAGCTGTATCCAAACCGAAAAGGCTGAGCTAAAAAATACTAACATTACAAATATATAAATTTTAATATGGTGCACAGTACAGTATACTAGATTACAATTCTATGTCTGACCACTGAGGAAGGCCTTTTTGAGGCCGAAATGCGTTTGGTCCTTATTTGGTCCTACTTTGGTCAAAGTATGGTTTCACATCAAATGTGTATGATTTTCATGTATTTATTGACTGTGAATGACTCACCTATGATATAGGCCTTATGTTTTTAACTTTACTGTGCACCATATTAAAATTTATATATTTGTAATTTTAGTATTTTTTAGCTCAACATTTTCGGTTTGGATTCAACATTTTGGTTGAGTTTAATTTGTCCCCCCCCCCTTTTGTTGTTGAATCAAAAGCTGTGCCATGACTAGTTACCCTAGGTCCAGGGAATAATTCTGTTCTATGCTCCTCCTACACAAACACACTTATAATGAACCGACTGTAACCACGAGTTAAGAATGGTTTCGGACCTTTCAGAGTATTGATGTTGTAACTGCAAGTTCCCACTGTTCAGATACACTGCTTTTCGATCAGAGGTTGTACAAAACTCTGCCCAGCTACTGCCATGCAACAGTGCACGTCTCTAACCTTTGCCCTCTCTCCCTTAGAGCATTTAATGTCTGAAGGTGTAAAACGGCAAGCACCGAGCCGGTGAGAATCTGCTGCTGCATCGTTCTGCCTGGTCTACTGCCCTCACTCAGCCTCTCAGCAAGCTGGCTTTTGATTTTCCATCTTGAAGAAAGGTATTTACTTATTTCATACTGAAAATAAACCATTCGATAATGTAATGCGGTTTGAACGACTGTCACTGTTGTTATGTGATCTTTGAAGTTCTGCCCAGATTGTGCTCAGGGCAGAGGCTAGAGTTGCCAACCTCCAGGTACTAGCTGAAGATCTCCTGCTATTACGACTGATCTCCAGCCAAAAGAGATCAGTTTCCCTGGAGAAGATGGCCGCTTTGGCAATTGAACTCTATGGCATTGAAGTCCCTCCCCTCCCCCAAATCCCACCCCTTCGGGGCTCCGGTACAGCCATGCCAGTAGCATTTTCCTGGTGTAAGGGCTCATGCCAGTGCCAAAGGGGGTGTTTCCTGGGGACGCGCCTTTTGCTGGCGCTATGTTATGCCTGCAAAAAGGCAGGCGTTGCCCCGTGGAACTCAGTGGAGAGTTTCACGGGGTTTTCTTGGGAAAGGCGTTTTCGGCTTGCTGCACTCACCAGCAAGTCGCTCAGGAGACTGTGCGGCTGCGCCGTCCCAGGTGCTCTTAACCACCTCCCTTTTGGATTGCGCAGTAAGCCAACTCTTTCGGCATCCAGTTCCACAAACTTTTTAATCAGTGCTTGGTAGTTGACATTTATGCAGCAGAACTGGTGGTCCAGAAACTGCAAGCAGAGCCAAAGAAACTACTGGATTTCCAATAAGATATTTAGTATAGCACTGCTTTACTGTTAAGCAAGCCTTGAAGGTAATTTATAAAAGTCAAACCCGCATAGCTCTGGCTTATGAACAGTCATATTTTTACAACATTATAAGGACATAAAAGTACTGAGCAGAATTACAATTATGTTTGGCAGATCCTGCAGTACCCATAACACACAAAATTGTGCTTATATCTTTTGCTAAGAAGTGTTTTAAACTAGCCAAATCTGATAAGGATTGCATCTTGAACTTGCCACTTTGGGCTTTCAAACCAGCTGCTAAAACATTATGATTAAGAAGTATAAAGCACTGGAGTGGCTTAACAGGGAGTCCATTTTGTAAATCACCTTATGACTGAAAAATCTAGCAGCAGCTGCTCCTGACAAATATAGTGTAGTGGGAAGGACGGCCAAACTAGATGGAAGTCCCACCACAACCATGAACTTGCCAGGTGGTCTGGAGGCAAGCCCTTGACTCTCAGTCCCAGCTCCCACCCCGCCCCAAAGATGGGAAAATGAAAAGCTTTAATCTAGTTGTTAAAAAAATTAATTGTATTGATTTTCTTTTAGTATTTTGATTCATTCATAAGCCACTGTGATAAGAATATGGGCCAAGTTTTGGAGAAGTAAATGTTTGCAGGCTGATGCCTTCACAATTTGGTGCAGCCACCTTTGAATCCAAACGGATGAAATAGTGATCCAATCAGACGTATCCATATAAGGTAGATTCCTCCTTCAAATTCTGGTTTTAGTCAGCAGAAAAAAAATCTGATTTCCTTTAGCCTTGGGGAAATTCACAACCCCAGCAAGCAGCGGCCATGTAAGAGAGTAGGTAACCCCCTGGTTCTTCCCAAACTCTTATTTTTTGCTGTCAAGTCACAGATGACTTCCTTGGTGGTCTCCCATCCAAATACTAACCAGGGCCGATCCTGCTTAGCTTCTGAGGTCTGACGAGATCAGGCTAGCCTGGGCCACCAGGTAAGGGCAAACTCTTAAGTGCAACCAAAGGATTCCCACTGTCATACCTGTACCAGGTCCAAGTAACATCCCATGTGAAATACATCAACAAAAGCCTGGACAGTTTTGTCATTTGATAAATAGTTTTCTTAGTAATATAACACAAACTATAGCAAGCTTTATATAACTACCAGTAGGTTACCATCCAATAAACTGGACAGTTCCCTGCCCCAAAGAGATGAGAACCTTTAAAAAAAAAAAGGGGGGGGGGAGAGATGCAAAAGCACAAAAGAAAGAACAAGTGGGACCAAGCAAATCAGGCCATTAGGAATTTTTACACACAAGCAGCAGCTCTAACTCAAAAAGGCCAACTATATCAACAGCAAAGAGCGACAGAGACAGAATCCCTTCTGGGAGTGCTCAAGGAAGAAGACTGGTTGTTGGTCCCCTTTTCGGATTCATCCAGTAAGGCATGTGAGTGCATACAAGGAGGAAAACAGCTGAACAAGAGTTCTGCTCGCTGAGGGAAGGGGATGTGGGGTCCAACTAGCACAGGAAAATAGGGAAAGCATTTCACGTGGAGCTGGGAAAGCCTGTGAGACAAAAGATCCTTTGCTAACGTCTGACTGTCCTTTGGTGGGTGATTGGGAATTTTGCTATAACCCATGTTCTTGCATCCAAGGAGTCTCTTCCTATCTGTTTTCTCTCACCCCCTTTTCTGCCTCAGTCCTGGCAGGGGAAGAAGGTGGGTGTTATCATTGTGCCAGATGGATGGGATTGCGCAGAGCTTCTGTTCCTCCTATGTTGCAGGTACTGAGGCTGGGTGTGGCTAGAGGTGGAAGCCTCTGGACTGGGCCAGAGGACAAAAGTGAGCCCGTCCACTGGATCCAGCAACTGGAGCCATGTTGCATACTTTTATCCCTTTGTTTGTCTACATTATACTTTTCTGTTTCTTTGCAAGGTGCTTTGAGTCCCCAGTGGGAACAAAAGCATGATAGAAATACATAAAATCAGTCAATCAATTTCCTTGGGTTCTCCGTTGAGCTTTCCCCCTTATTCCCCAATACCCCTTTTCACTATCACCAGTTCCTCCTTCTTCTTCAGCAGGTCTAAAAGTAGTCCTAGTGTATCCCAAGCACTACCCATTCAGACTGGGGGGGTACCACACACAAACAGCTGGAAGAAAGACAGACTTTTTTGGCACGAAATGTGTATTACTTTGGTACCCACAGTGATTGCGATACTCTGATTTGAAAGGGAAAAAAAGATATATTTTGAAATAACAAAGCAATAACTAGTCCATTCTCTGATATGAAACATTTACTGTTAATTAAGTTGGCACATCACTCTGATGGTGGCTAACGCTCAGAGCATTCCCTCCCTAGCCGTGTTATCATCTGAAGCTCAAATGAACAACCATTTGGATTTGTGTCTTGGCCACTTCTCACCCACCTATTTTCTTAACAAGAAATCGTAACCTGAGCCGCCCATCTGCAAGATGGCACCTTCTGAGTTACTACTGTGTTTTAAAACTTTCGTGGTCATTACATCGCAGGTGTCAGGGGTGAAATCGAATATGCAATCAATGAAGCTAACAGCCCCAAAGCACCCCAGGGGATCTCTATCAGTGTGACAGAATGAACATTACTATTGGCTTTGAAGGGTAAAGGTGGTGGTGGTTACCATCCTCATGAGAAGAAAATTAAATCATTAGTATTTTTTTCTCTCATTAATAAGAAAAAGTTACTTAGGAATCCCGTTACTTCCAGCAACCTTTCAGAAACATTCTGTCAAATCCCAAAGCTAGATATGTAGTTAATAGAAACACAGTTGCACTGGTTATAAGAACATGAAAGCATCTATGCTAGATCGGGCTAGTGGCTCATCTAATCTAGCATCCTGTTGCATTCAGTGGCTGATTGGAGTTCCCCCAGAAACCTTACAATCAGGGCACAGAGTCTGGTTGCCAACTCGGGAAAGGGAAATTCCTGGAGATTTTGAGGGTGGAGCCTGGGGAGGGGAGAGACCTCAGTAGGCTATAATGCCAAAGAATCCACCTTCCAAAGCTGCCATTTTCTCCAGGGAAATTGATCTCTGTAGTCCGGAGATCAGTTGTAATATTGGGAGATCTCCAGGCCCCACCTGAAGGCTGGCAACACAAGCTGCAAGACTGGCCTGTTTGCAAGGGCTTTTGAGGGGGGTTTAAATGGCAAACATATTTTAAGGGGGGGATTTGGGGCTTGCTTCTTTATCTTTGGTTTTAGCTGGGGATGTTTCAACTATTATTGTAAGCCTCCTTGAACCAAGAGGAAGGGCGGGATATAAATGTTTTAATCAATCAATCACCCAGTGAGCTTCCAAAGCCAGACGAGGATTTGAACCTGGGTGATTATGGGCCAGTCACATTCTTTCAGCCTAACCTGTCTCACGGGGTTGTTGTGAGGATAAAAGGAGGAGACTAATGTAAGCTGCTTTGGTCCCCATTGTGGAGAAATGTGGGGTATAAATGAAGTAAATAAATATAGCTGAAGATGGGAGGAAGATAAAAGGTAGGTTGGTGAATGGCTGAGAAGGAGAGAATGAGGCAGGGAAAGGGGAGAGGATACCGGGATTGACAGCAGGAGGGAAAGAATAAATAGTGTGGGGAGGGGGATACAGGGAAAAGTGAGGTGCCCCCCTACAAGTCCTTGCGCTTCCCTACCAAGCTGACCCAGTGGCTAGCACCACACAGCTGAGCCAAAGTTTTCCTAGATAGAGGCTGCTGGTGGGGGGAGAGGAGTATCTGAAGACGAAGGAGCAGATCAATGTAGGTTGGCTGTTGGGTGAGAAGGGGGGAAGGAAGCAGGAAAAGGGGATATGCTATGGGGGCTTTCAGGAAAGGGAAAGAGGACATAGTGAGGGAGGAAGAAATGAGATGCCTCCCACAAGTCCTTGCAGGTTCCTACTTGTAAATACTATTTAACAGAATAAGTCCTATCTTTCTGTATCCTGCATGTACTTGTCCTTGAACTAAAGTGAATACCTGTGAGTTCTAGAATTTTCACCCCATGCATAATTTTACTGTGTCCCCCCTTTTCTCTACACTAAAAAGCCTTAACTCCTAAGCCTCTTTTTGTATAGGAAGCACTCCAATCCCTCGATCCACTGTGTGAACAGACTGCTGCACTTGATGGGCCTTGGTCTGATCCAGCAAGGCCTTTCTTATGTTCGTATGTTCTTATGATCGTTTTGGTTGCCCCTTTTCTGTACTTTTTCTAGTGCTACAATATTGTTTCTGAGATTCAGGGAATGCAGCCATATGTAGTATTCCAACTCCAGTTGCTCCACAGACCTGTACAAGGGCATTACAACACCTGGCTGCCTTGTTTGCAGTCTTTTTTGCTTCCTAGCACAGAATTTGCCCTTTTAACCCTAGTTTGCATACTGAGTTGGCATTTCCATTTTACTTTTCATACCTTCCTTGGAACTTAGTGGCACCAGCACAGGCAAATGGCCCACCATTTTCCATATCAAAAAAATGATGCAAAGAATTCATTCCGTTTCTCTGACATCCCCCCTCCCCATCAACCAATAGCCTTTCAAGTGGCTCAAAGGGCCCCGAGTCTCTTTCTTTAAACATCAGTGTCCTTTTTTTGCATTTTATTTTAAAAAGCTCTCGTTTTATTTCATCCAAGATGTTGTGGGAAATGGTCTCCCTAAGAAAGAGCTCTGATATCCTATCAGTTTTCCCCATTAGTGGCAACAGTCCAAAAGGCAGAGAACGGTGTTGTTAAGTAAGTCATCTGCTTAAATTCAAGTTCACCAGGGCTCTCAGACATATTACAGCTCACTCTATTCTCCCCCCCCCCCCTTTAAGAAAGTTTCCTTACTTTGAATATGCTGGGGCAACCCAGTAAGGGTTCTCCTCCGCTTCCTTGGCATGTCGTAAAATGGCCTCCCGGGGGTTGCTATCATCAGTCTTATCCAGGGCAATATTTTTGACAATGTATGAAGACAGGGTTCCGCCATGAGTTCCGACACGGCCACCGCGACCTAATAGAGGAAGGAAAGAGAGAATGAACAGATGTAAACGAGCAGGAGAGATGACGTAAAGAAGAAAGGGGGAAACTGCATTCATACAAAAGAAGGGGAAATTAGGTATTGTCCCAAGTACAGCAACGTCTTCAAGCTTTTAAGTGTTATAAGCTGTACGCAGCAACTCATCTTACCGAAATGAGTGCATTCGGTGGGAGATTTTGTATGTATAGTATTGAGTTGGTTTATGTCTAGCAATACAGTTATAGTAAGAACATATAGTATAGGAATATCACCATTAAATGTGCAACCTTGATATGGAAACTTGGTAAAGATTATAATAGGTTGGTTTTGCTAGAACACAAGCCCTGGGATTGGTAACCACAGAATTTCAGTCCAGGAAAGCCCTTGAGACTGGCAAAACTCGTTTCTCCAGGCAATTCCTGGAGGGTGGCAACAGAGAATTTTTTTCTCCAGGCCAGTCCTGGAGGTTGGGAACTGAATTTCCCCCCTCCTTAGGTTTGTCCAGAAGGGTAGTAACCACAGAACTTGTAACTTTGATATTGAAACTTGATTAAGATTATAATAAGGTTGTTTTTGCTGGAACAGTTGCATTCTGGCACCGGCAACTTTTTGTCTACAGCAATCAAAAACTGGTCATACCTGGTCCTGCTACTGGAGGTTCAGGCTTGTGAGATTTCATGGGATCCAGCCGATCCTTTTCCAGCTGCTTTCTTGTACTTCTCTGGCGTGGTTCGCGAAACATTGGAAGTGCGTGAGCTGCATTTTTTAAAAAGAAATTTTATTTAGAGATAGAGGGCTTAGGTTTAAATGTGCCAACAATTTAAAACAAGGGGAAGGGCCATAGCTCAGTGGTAGAGCATCTGATTGGTGTGCAAAAAGTCCCAGGTTCAAACCCTGGCATCTCCAGTTAAAGAGACTAGGCAAGCAGGTGATGTGAAAGACCTCTCTGCCTGAGACCCTGGAGAGCCGCTGCCGGTCTGAGTAGACAATACTGACTTTGATGAACCAGGGGCCTGATTCAGTGTAAGGCAGCTTCATGTGTTCATATGTGAACAATTTGCATTCCATTTCTATCCAACCATCCAAGGAGCTCACGATGACATACACTGTTCTCCCCTCCTCCCTTTTATCCTCCCAACAACCCTAAGAAGTAGGTTAGGCTGAGAGAAAGAGGGCAACTGGTCCCCAGCAAGTTTCACAACATGAATCCATGTCTCCCAATCCTTGTCTAATACTCTGCAATGCAGTGGCATTAATCATTATACATGCCGCCTGGGTGCTTAAACAAAGTAAGCTAGATAGATGGTGCACATTAACGTCTTCACTCCTTTGATGACTATGTAGTGGATCATTACAACATACTTATTTGTGTTTACCATTCCCTCTCAGAGGCAGCTCCACACTTAAAATTACCACCTATGAAACGGATGTTTGATTAACTCAGCTATGAGGGACACGGTCCTGCCACTGAAAACAGAAGCTCCAGTTTCCATTCACTTGCTCTCCCCCATACTGCATCTTAACATGTGATGCACCATCCCCATTTGTGAATTTCCTTGCTCCTGCTCAGCATCATTGATCAGCACATGTCCTCTACAACATCAAGTTCCACCACGTGCATGTGTGTGTGTTACTGTGAGATCATATGTATGCTGTTGTATGAAAAAGAAGAATGATGATGAATGACATGCGCCTACATGGACCAAAAATCATGAACACTACCCTTGTATTCCCTGAACGGAGAGCTGTGGGGGTACAGTGCGGGGGACGGGACGGCCAATGCTGGACAGTGGAATCTGTAGGAGTTCTGGACAACCCCCACCCTGCATGAGAAGTGCCTTCAGCTTGTGTGTGTTTTGGATCTAACATACTGCAAATAAATGTTATATTTACTGGAAACGGTTATTTTTGGAATGAGCAGGAGAGGAGTTGTAAATTTTTTTTACAATTCTTGCTTATTTTGACGGTTTTTCAAAATAACAACTCAATAAAAATGAGAAGAATTAGGATGTGGGAAGAATGGGTACAAGATGCTCTGAACCTGGGATAGAGAGGGATGATCCATTGTCAAGAACACTCCTACAGCTGTACAATCCCAGGCAACATGTATCCTCTGGCTTGAAGCCACACTCAAGACAGTTATGAATGGGTGCGAAGCTGATGATTGGTACATTTAGCCTGAAGAGGAGAAGACTGAGAGGGGATATGATAACCATCTTCAAACACTTGAAGGGCTGTCATATAGAGGATGGTGCCGAGGTGTTTTCTGTTGCCCCAGAAGGTCGGACCAGAACCAGTGGGTTGAAATTAAATCAAAAGAGTTTCCATCTAGACATTAGGAAGAATTTTCTAACAGAGCGGTTCCTCAGTGGAACAGGCTTCCTCGGGAGGTGGTAAGCACTCCTTCCCTGGAGGTTTTGAAGCAGAGGCTAGATGGCCATCTGTGAGCAATGCTGATTCTGTGACCTTAGGCAGATGATGAGAGGGAGGGCATCTTGGCCATCTTCTGGTCACTAGGGATGTGGGGGGGGGGAAGGAAGTTGTGGATTTCCTGCATTGTGCAGGGGGTTGGACTAGATGACCCTGGTGGTCCCTTCCAACTCTATGATTCTATGATACACAACACAACAGTACTGGGAAACAACAGTGGCGTAAACATAGCCCAACCTAACCTTTAGGGTCTGTTTAATTTATTAGCTTTGATGAAACAATCATCTGGTTTAGAATAGCTTTAGAATTTTATGAATAAACAGCTGTTTCTTACATCTTCAGGTTACATGGAACACAAGAAGTTAAGCTTTAGTCGCCAAGTGGCATGCTATATAATTTTGCACACAACATTTGAGGTAGTTGAGAAACCATTCCCATATGTGAAGGCAAGCCACTTCAAGGAAAACCCATCAACAATAATACGTCTCATTTAAAAAAAGGTAACAATCCCTCAAGTAAAAATGCTGTCGTCAGAGAATGTGACATTTCATTGTAATTTAAAATGTTTACACCCTGCTTTTCTTAAAATGAACATGCCAGAACACTGGCCAACAAGCCAGTATCACTGCTTCTAAATTGTCTATCAGATATCCCAGTGACGTGTTAATGGTTGCCTTAAACAAGATTACTGCTACCAGGCTGGTCTCTGCAAAGAAATAGAAACAAAAAAAATATGCCTAAATTACGAGACTGGTTGTTGAAAAGCTATATACCTAGAAGCTAAAATGACTCAACTGAGGCTATCGTATTTTGGTCACATTAAGAGAAGGCAAGAGTCACTAGAAAAGACAGTCATGCTAGGAAAAGCTGAGGGCAACAGGAAAAGAGGAAAACCCAACAAGAGATGGATTGACTCAATAAAGGAAGCCACAGACCTCCATTTGCAAGACTTGAGCAATGCTGTCAAAGATAGGACATTTTGGAGGACATTGATTCATAGGGTCGTCACGAGTCGGAAGCCACTTGGCGACACTTAACACACACACAAACACACACCTTTGTGAAATTAACAGCATACCAGAAAAGCAGAGAAACATTTGGATTTGACCAACTATGGTCAGGGGCTATACAGAGAACGGAACTGGCAATAGAATAGACTGAATTAATACCACAATTGCCCTGTGCTGATAAAGGATGTCTATGTCCATGGTTGCAAAGGGGAAAGGAATGGTTATGTATTTTATGTATCTCTGTATTGTATATTTCCTTTCACTGTACGTTTGTTTTAATAAATTAAAATATTGAAAGAAAAAATCCACACACAAAAATTGAAGTTAATGTCTTTTAACTAACACACACAAGAGAAGATGGAACCATTTCCTTAATTATGTTTGAATCCATTGATGTTAGGCTTGGTCAACAGTAGCAGGAGTGAAGTATCAGAATGGACTGCGCCACTTTTGTTTGCAGGTGAGGGGTGTGCTTTTGGAATGCATGAGAGAGTCAAAGTTCTATATTTCACAAGCATGTAAAAGTTACTCACGTGTTATAATATAATCCTGTGTGAGAGTCTCTGCTTGCCTCTCTTTTCTTTTTGTCTTCACAACACATAATTTTGCTCCTCTGGAAAAGAAAGAAAAAACCCCAGTTTTTTTTTTTTTAAAGAGCAAAACAAAAGCAAACAGTAGGTCCTGGGATGCCTGGGAGAAATGGAGATACAGACATATTTTAAATAAATGAATGAATAGGTTTTGAATTCAGAAATACATTTTCAAAGGGTGTGCAAATTGTAAAAGTTCAGCTTCTTAAATGAACCTAATTTCACAGCATCAATTTCACTTTTTACTAACAGTAAATTGGTTGGCTCCTGAGCAGATAACAAAAGTTACTCACAGACCAGGAAGGGATCTCTATCCACCTGGAGGATTTCCTAGGTATGTAGACAAAAATATGACTTTGTTGCAGTGATATCCTAACCAGGTCTGCTTAGAATCCTATTTGTGTCTATTTAAGGGGGCTTACTCCTAGAAAGCCACCACCGCTCCTAGGAAAATGTTCTTAGGACTGAACTATAAAGTAACCAAAAGGAAAAAATGGCCTGTTGAGGACTAAATATGCTCCAAAATGGATGCAATGTTGAGAGCAGTTGAGTGTCAGTCAAAAGGGGAAAAAAAGAGAGAGTTGGGTGGGACAGAAATTAGCTTAAGCAAGTCCCTGAGAGGTTAGAGAATTCTGGAGGATGAAAATATCCATGATGTAAAATCCAGCAGAGCTTTTCTTATGAGGAAGATGTGAAACACAGTCAACCAATGGGATGGGCCAGAGCACTTTTTGCTCTTGATCTGGGAGGTACAGCCTGGCTTACAAATGTGTAGTCCCATATGTGGAACTCCACAGAGGCTAGGAAGACAATGATGTCTAATTTGTTCCTGCAATCCAGGGATCCAGGATAATCTTAGAAAGAAGTTCCTTCTGCTTGCAGCAGAGCTCTTCCTACGTTCTTAATAAATGAAACCATGAATGTGGAGAAAAGTAATCTCCCCACATTTTAACAAGTGTTAATCTGTATTTTTAAAATAAAGTACCTTTGATTTTACATTTACATTACATTTATTGTTACGGCCACTGGCCAGCACAGTACCTTTGACTTTTGATGGGATCGTAGTATACTTTAGCTAATCCGTTTCCTGTACCAACCATGATTTGGTTCAGCTTGGGGTGCCAGAGACAACGGACGACACTCTGAAAAATAACAGTAACAATCAGTTATTTTAGTTTCAGATCAGGTCTAACATGAAATTAAGGTAATTGTCATGACATTCAGATTATACCAGGTCTGGAAGAGTCTTTTAATGTGATTACCAATGTTAAACAGGCTGTTGGCCCTTGGATGGGAGGACTCCTCCTTCTTATGACATATTCTAACCCTTATTTTTTTATGGCAAACTGTGTTCAGGAGAACAGTTTATCATGTGGCATCACAATTTTGACAGCTACAAACTGGTTTCTCTAGTTTTTTTTCTGGATGTCAAGTTGCAGCAAACTTATGGCAACCTCGTAGGGTTTTCAAGGCAAGAGAGGTTCAGAGGTTTGCTGTTGCCTGCCTCTACACATTAACCCTGGACTTCCTTGGTGGACTCCAAACCAAGTAACTAACCAAGATACGATGAGATCAGGCTGCCCAGGTTAGGGCTTCTCTAGCACACATGTGATATATTTGGGGCACAGCAGGATTCTGCAAAAGCTAAAAAAGTCAGAAGTTCCACCTCTTTGAAACCTGATTCATTTGGTATTCATGGTGCAACCACTCTTATGTTATCTGTGCATCTGCTTCCATATGAACCTCTTGACATGGTTAAGCATGAGCCCCGTGGTGCAGAGTGGTAAGATGCAGTACTGAAGTCAAAGTTCTGCTCATGATCTGAGTTCGATCCTGACAGAAGTCGGTTTCAGGTAGCATCCATCCTTCCAAGGTCAGTAAAATGAGTACCCAGCTTGCTGGGGGTAAAGTGTAGATGACAGGGGAAGGCAATGGCAAACCACCCAGTAAACATAGTCTGCCTAGTAAATATTGTGATGTGACGTCACCCTATGGGTCAGTAATGACCTGGTGCTTGCACAGGGGACTACCTTACCTTTACAGTGTTCAGGCTTTTAGAGAAGACCAGGTCTGCATGCTGCAATCTTTGAAACTATGGCTGATGGTTACAAGAGGCAGGACTTTTCTGTCCTGGCACTGCAGCTGTTGAGTTTTTATTTAGGCATTTATCCCCTACTTATATCCTAAATGGAACCAAAGCAACTTATAATATTGTTCCCCCACTTCCATTTTGAGTGGTCCAAGCTCCCATGGCAGATGGGGAATTCAAACATGGGATTCCCAGATCCTACTGACTTCATTTATCATCCACCTTTCTTGTTACGGCTCAAGGCAGATTACAGAATTAGAAATAACCTGTTACTGACCAATATAATACAAACAACAAACAATGCAATAAAACTGGATTACAAAATTAACAGAACAATGAAATTAGAAGTGTAAGTCAACCAATAAACAATGCAATATTTTTTAAAATCCCACCTAAAACTTTTTACAGACATTAAAACTACAACCCTAATTCCTTTCTGAAAAATGAGTGTGGTATATCCAATTGGCTCCATTCTTGGTTTCTTTCACATAGATTGTGAAGGCTTTCTTCTTTTCTAAACCATCTGGCATGATTTCACTTTCAGATAGTTTTCTATGATATTTATTTTGTGTTTGACTAGCATTGTTTTTATTAATTTGTAGCCTGGTTTGGAAAAATACATTTAAAGAAAGATGGGTTAACAAATGTATGTTTTAGTTTCTTTATTGAAAATAATAAATAATATTTGTAGAAAGAGCACAGTTCTTGGTGTGCTCTCATGTATTTATTAACTAAATTATATAATCATGTGGTTCCACAAAGGAAAAAATAATAATCCCTTTAGGCTACACAAACTTGATTAAGTAGGCAAACAGAAGACAATGTTGATTTTGAAAACACTGTACTTTAATATTGTTCTACAATGTCCACAAATGCTTTTTTGCAAGACAATTAAAGTTAAAAATAAAAATAAAAAACTCCATGGGGCCCTCCCTCCACCAAGCTAGGAACTTAATAGACCAGCAATAGCAAATAAGCATGGCTTTGGAAATATAATTTGTGTCACTGACCATGACCCTGAACCAGCTGAAGAAGGAAAAAGAGACTCGCAAAGTTAAGCTAATGCATTATATATACATTCTAGAACACTCACATACACACACACACATATCTATAGAATATATTTAACAAGGGAACATAAAGTACACTTTCATTCAAAGTGGGGAGCCTAAATTAAATTTAATTTGACTGTGGAGACTCTTAAATTTTTGTAGTACAACCCCCCCCCCCACTTTGTAGGCCAAAAGAGAGTCTGCAAGCATATCACATTACCAATTTCCAGACCATTTGGCCAACCTGCCTACTTTTCTCCAATCCTAAACTCCCATCCACTTTGTTTGAGTGTTAAATATGGTTCATTAGCTGGCATGTACCACAGACTCTGACTGAAAAGTAAACGAATTAAGCCATCATATGGAACAGCAAGAAAAACAGCTTCCTTTAACAAGCTTCAAGCACATTTTTATCTGCACGATCAGGTCAACTAAATAATGATGTTTAAGCATGGGGGGTAATTTTCTTCTTTAAAAGAATTTTTTTCACCTTTGATCATGGGGAAGTCTAATCTCTATTTTCAACTGTGCAACCGGAGAGAGGGTTCTACTATAAACGCTTCAATTACAGGATATCACTATGAAGATAGGGGGTTGCGTAGAAAATGCATTGAATTTCCTCCAATGTCATGATTCTGTTCTTTGCTTTAATACATTCTGTGCAACTCTAAAGCATAAATGCTACACTAATTTTAAAATACTAGTGTTAATAACTGATGTAAAGGTAGGTCAGCCTTTTCTTTTTCTTACACTTGACGAATGGTGTAGACGTAACACTCCCTAAATTAGGATTGCCAAATCTGGGTGGGAAAATTCCTGGAGATTTTGGTGGCGGAGCTTGGGGAGGGTGGAGTTGGGGGAGGGGAGGGACCTCAGTCAAGTATAGTGCCATTGAAACCACCCTCCAAAGCAGCCATTTTCTCTGGGGGAACTCATCTCTGTAGCCTGGAGATAAGCTGTACTACTGGGAGATCGCCAGGCCCCACCTGGAGGATGGCAACTCTACAATGCTAACAACAGTTTAGCGATCAGGAGTGTGCTGTACGCTTATATAAATCCCTCAACATTTTTTTGTTTTGTTTTTGGAGCTAGAGTTCCTTCTTTTCCCCTTAACTCACCATTATATCTGACCTAACATTCCCTGAATGCTAATTATTCCTTTTTTTGCTGTCAAGTCACATCTGACGAATGGTGATCCCTGGTGGAGTTTTCAAGACAAGAGACATTTGCCATTGACTGCTTCCTCTCACAACCCTGGTATTCCTTGGAGGTCTCCCATCCAAATATTTGCCAGGGTTGGCCCTGCTTAGCTTCTGAGATCTGACGTGATCAGGCTGGCCTGGGCTATCCAGGTAAGGGAAGATTGACCTAGCCTTCCCCTTACTTAGTGGCTTCCTAATTCCTTTACCCATTACTTGACGGTAAGTCTGACCATGCTAACTGTGGCTAAAGTACTCCTGGGTTCGGAAAGCAACTTTAAAACATTATTTCCCTACTGGGTTTTAGGAGCAGCTGTCATCAGGAAAGATTATCAGACTGTTAAGGATGGTCAGATGTTATCTGTAATGAGCAAGAATTTCTTCGAGAATGGAAGACTTGAAGAAGTCCTCCCTTCTTCCTTTTATGCCACAAATGCCTGATGTGTAGACAGGCCAGCTAGTAAAAAAGAAGGATGGGCTAGTAACTTTTGCGACTGATTTGAAATGCTGGTTTACAAGTTTGTTTAGTCTGTTCTTTGTAGCTGATGTGGTCCGCTTTTTCTCTTTCAAGTGGTACTGGATTGCAGAGAATCACAGGAACAAATCCTCATGGAATGAGGTTTCCTTGCTAAGGGAAGCTGCTGAACTTGTAGCCAGTTAAACCATGAGGCATGTTCCTGAGGGCAAGCAATGCTACGTATAAAAAACAGACATAAAAAACACCCAACAAAACATGCAGATGGGGCTATTATAAACCAAAGGCTGGACAAAAGAAATAATAAATTGCCCCATTGTAGATTTTTGGATTGCACAAACATTATACAAATTTAGCAATAATACAATAATACCTGCTTTAAATATCTGTTCCAGCTGGCTTTAGTACACAACACTGATCAGAAATGAAAGTTCAGTGCATGATCTTACAGTAGCTCTTGCACGAACGGAACTGAGTTAACTAAAACTTCTTTTACCAACGCATGGTGGGATTGGGTCAGATTTGATAAAAGAAAAATAATGGGACACTCAGTGCCACCAGCACGCTGATGCTCTCTGACATACACTAGAGAGAAATCTCACATTACCAGATTTCACAGGGGCTAGTAAGGAGCCCCATATTGCTGTGCGCTAAAGGCTCTGGATATAGCTATAACCTTGCTTGAATCTGGTCACCCATTTAAAACTGGAATATGTTTTAGGAAGTGGGAAAAGCTTCACTTCCTTTTAACGCCAACTTTACAATAACGCTGCAAACGAGGCAGTCAATACTTAATTCCAATGGCACCCAAGAGACAAATTCGTTGAGTTGGGAGTTGTACAGCGCTATAATTAACAGCAAGTTACAAGATCTAAGGGGCACTTCAGCACTAAGGCTTCATTTCTTACAGAAAAGCAACAGAAGGAGGCAATTAGACTTAGTGTTTCGCATGAACCGGCACAAAACAATGGATTAACCGCTAATGCCGCCCCCTGGTCTTTGAAACGTGACAGTTACGTCAGGAAAGGATACTTTCCATATGAAGAAATGACGTAAAAAATACCTAAAAGTTCATAAAATGTAGATAAGTTACCGTTGTGTTGTTTAAATAAATAAATTATTGCTGTATGTGTACTTTTGGCATAGTATGTAAAAGGCTGCTTCTGTCTTTCGAACACATGGGACTGATCACCGCTCCCACTCCACCCCCAAAGATCTAGTCAAATAAAATAATCTACCGTGAAGATTTTATACAGTGTTTCTAGATGCAGCTTCTGGGATGGTCTCATTAATATGAAGCACTTTGTACCCTCAAAGAAGGTCTACATAAACACTATAGCAGGGGTCCCCAAACATTTGGAGCCGGTGGGCACATTTGGAATTCTGACACGGCCTGGTGGGCGCAGCAACAATATGGCTGCCACAGGAGGCGGAGCCAGCCACACAATGATTGCCACAGCTTAACTTCAGTCACACAGTGCAGATCCTTGGGTTGTGGTGGCAACTGCTGCTAAAACAACATTTTAAAACATCTGCACAGCCAATCAAATCTCCAGTGGTCAATCAGAATCCTTGCTGAGCAAAAGCCCCACCTGGCCCCGCCCACTTTTAAAAAACACTTGGCGGGTGCCAGAAAAGGTGTCAGTGGGCACCACGGCACCACACTGGGGAGTCCATCAATAGAAAGAGCGGACAGAGAGTTTCTCTCCCTTTCCCAAAATAATAGAAGTCAAAGGCATCCAATTAATTGGTTCTTGTAGGTTATCCGGGCTGTGTAACCGTGGTCTTGGAATTTTCTTTCCTGACGTTTCGCCAGCAACTGTGGCAGGCATCTTCAGAGTAGTAACACTGAAGGACAGAGACACTGTCCTTCAGTGTTACTACTCTGAAGATGCCTGCCACAGTTGCTGGCGAAACGTCAGGAAAGAAAATTCCAAGACCACGGTTACACAGCCCGGATAACCTACAAGAACCAATGAACTCTGACCGTGAAAGCCTTCGACAGCATCCAATTAAGTTGTTGGGCAGTAGATTCAGGACTGACAAAAGGAAATCCTTCTTTACACAATGAGTGAATAGAATGTAGAATTCACTGCCAGAGGATGTAGTGGTGGTCACTAGCATAGACAGCTTTAAAAGGCGATCAGACAGATTCACGGAGGACAAATCTATCCATGGCTACCAGCCATGATGACTAAATGCAGTAAATCTCTGAATCCCAGAGCCAGGAGTCACCATCGGGGAAAGCCTTGGCCTCTATGCTCTGTTGTTGGTCCTCCAGAGTAACTGGTTGGCCACTGTGTCAGACAAGACGCTGGACTAGAAGGACCACTAGTCTGATTCAGCAATTATTATTATTAAATAGTATATCAAACATAAAAAGTACATGACTTCACTTATCAGAGAAGTGCTGTTGTATCTGGAACCCGCCTCCCAAAAGCAAAAGGATGACATGAGCTATGAAAATGGTAATCGGATATGGCAGAGAACTGACTTCACGGAGAATGGCAGAGAACTGACTTCACAAATCAAATGGCAGAAGTGACTGGAATAAAGGTATAATGTACCAGTAGAAAAGAGCAAGAGCCCAGTAGCACCTTAAAGACTAAAAAAAATTCTGAATAATATATTCAGTTCTTTATTATTACAGTAGGTACATAAAGGAAACATTAAATACAGAAAGTCTGTCTGTAGCAGTAGAAAAGAACAAGAGTCCAGTAGCACCTCAAAGACTAACAAAATTTCTGGCAGGATGTGAGCTTTCGTGACTCACAGCTCACTTCTTCAGGTAACTGAAGCTCTGACTCACGAAAGCTCACACCTTGCCAGAATTTTTGTTAGTCTTTGAGGTGCTACTGGACTCTTGTTCTTTTCTACTGCTACAGACAGACTACCCATCGTATAATATACCAGTTCAACAACTTCAAAATAAGGTCAACAAACCTCCGCACAAAATATTGTCGAAGGCCATTTTACGGAATGCTTTGTACAGTAACCCTATCATATGAAACATCTTTAAGCAGAAGTCCATTCTTTTCACCATTTCCTAACTACAAGCCCTTATCTTTTTGGTGACCAACAGTGCAATCCTAAGGACACATTCCTGGGAGTGAGTCCCATTGAAATGACCTGAGAAGGATTCTGAGTAGACCTGCTTAGGAGTCTTAGGTATGGATGGTTGGATGGATTCACTCTACCACATGTTGTTTTTTTTTTAATTTAAAACCTTTTTTTTTTTGGCAGCCTTTTCACCCAGCATTGGGTCCCCAAGGCAGCAAACAATTAAAAAATTATTAAAAGAAACTTAACATACTGTAAACAATTAAATTAAACAAGACTAGATTAATTCATGCTATCGTATTCCCTATTACTATGTATGGGTGTGAAAGCTGGACAGTGAAGAAAGCTGATAGAAGAAAATAGATTCCTTTGAAAAGTGGTGTTGGAGGAGAGTGTTACGGATTCCGTGGACTGCCAAAAAAACAAATTAGTGGGTTATAGATCAAATCAAGCCTGAACTGACCCTAGAAGCTAAAATGACTAAACTGAGGCTATCGTATTTTGGTCACGTCATGAGATGACAAGAGTCACTGGAAAAGACAGTCATGCTAGGAAAAGTTGAGGGCAGCAGGAAAAGAGGAAGACCCAACAAGAGATGGACTGACTCAATGAAGGAAGCCACAGCCTTCAATTTGCAAGATCTGAGCAAGGCTGTCAAAGATAGGACATTTTGGAGGACTTTAATTCATAGGGTTGCCATGGGTTGGAAGCGACTTGACGGCACAACACACACACACAAACAATTAAAAACAACAAATAAAGAAACACATAATTGGGAAGGAATATCACCAGAAAAGTCTTCAAACATTGGGGGAAGATAATGATAGCACCATTTGCTGAACAAGATCTTGCAGCTCCCCCTAACAACCCACATAAGCCCAATCTTGCCAGAGCTGGCAAGCTAAGTAGAGTCAGTATTTGGATGTGAGACCACCAAGGAAGAAGAAGAAGAGGAAGGAGGAGGAGGGTTGGTTTTTATATGCTGACTTTCTCTACCACTTAAGGAAAAATCAAACTGGCTTTCGATCACCTTCCCTTCCCCTCCCCACAACAGACACCATGTCAGGTAGGTGGGGCTGAGAGTGCTCTAAGAGAACTGTGACTACCCCAAGGTCACCCAGCTAGTTTCATGTGGAGGAGTGGGGGAACCAACCCAGTTCACCAGATTAGAGTCTACCACTCATGTGGAGGAGTGGGGAATCAAATCCGGTTCTCCAGAGTAGAGTCCACCGCTCCAAACGACGGCTCTTAACCACTACACCAGGGTTGCTATGCAGAGGAAGGCAATGGCAAACCACCTCTGCTCATCTCTTACCTTGAAAACCCTATGAGATGGAACTTTATGTGGCTGCCATGAGTTGGCTGAGTCTCGACTGCACAATTTAACTTTACAGAGTAGCATTTCACTATGCACAAGGAGTAGCTGCTTGAGTATGCTGGCAGAGAAGGCAGGATAGACATGTTTATTTATTAAAACATTTATATCCCAACTTTCCTCTTGTACATATTGTACATCCCCGGCTAAAAACCAAAGAGAATATAGCAAGCCCCAAATCTTTCTCTCCTACCCCCTTAAAAGATACCTGGTATTTAAACCCACTCGAAAGCCCTGGCAAACAGGCAGCCCTTGCAGCGCTTCCTGAGAGGTTAATGGGAGACAAATAAGAGGTTTGTGGAAGAACTTTGTATATAGCAAAACTTCGATATGCGAAGACATGGACTTGTAAATATTCTGGCCTGAATATCTCATAATAGGCCAAGAGGCCCATGTCTATGAGCTTTGCTGATTTTTTCAATACTTATAATTTCCCTCGTGTATCTACTGGCTCTCACAAACAGCATTTTCAGCCCATGCAACCACCATGCATCAAGCTTACCCTAGTTTGGCAAATTACTGGAGATTTGGGGGATGGAGCCTGGGGAGGGACCTCAATAGGGTATAATGTCATAGAAGCCACTCTCCAAAGCAGCCATTTTCTCCAGGGCAACGGATCTCTGTAAACTGGAGATCAGATGTAATTTTGGGAGATCTCCAGGCTCCACCTGGAGGTTGGCAACCCTACATCACCCTTAATGAGCACTCACCATGCAGATCTGTTGACAACATTTTGTGGGGATGCATCTCAAATCTAAGGCAGTTTCAAGGGATTTTTTAAAAACCCTAAGGGTTTCAGCCTGCATTGTGTAACATTCTTAATAGGGTTGTGTGTCCCCATTTGAATGACACATTTGTAGAATGAGTAAGACAATGCTTTTTATAGGACCAAGGGGTCATTAAAACGTAGAGTTCTTTGATGCTTAGCTGTTATATTGCCAAAAGGAACATATTTCTTATTTACTGCTTGGTGCCTAGAGGGACCTTTGTAATTTGAACCTTATTGGCAGAGCAATGATTCACTTTTTGTAATCTAGTTAAGATCGGCCTGGTTCTCTTGGAGGCGTAGCAGCAACGTAAAATGGGAGTCCATTGTGGCACCTTAAAGACTAACAATATTTATTCCTGCATGAGCTAGTGTGAGTTAGAGCTCACTTCTTCTGATGCCACAAAGATGATATTTTCTATATTTTGATAAGGAAAGTTACTGAAGGAAAGTCACGCCCCACCCCCAAGCCTATGAAAAAGAAATATCCTTATCCAGGAGAGACTGTAGGTCACCAATGATATGTTGAAGTGCACTCACCAGAAATGACATCATCCTGTGGCTGGTGACATGGCAATGCTCCGGTATTTGGGCAAAAACTCTATGGTAAAAATGGCTTTTGGTCACATTATGAGAAGGCAAGAGTCACTGGAAAAGACAATCATGCTAGGAAAAGTTGAGGGCAGCAGGAAAAGAGGAAGACCCAACAAGAGATGGATTGACTCAATAAAGGAAGCCACAGCCCTCAATTTGCAAGACCTGAGCAAGGCTGTCAAAGATAGGACATTTGGAGGACTTTGATTTATAGGGTCGCCATGAGTCGGAAACGACT